>NC_090928.1:369371251-370604168 GCF_040938575.1 Ambystoma mexicanum | reverse complement strand
TTCTGTCTACTCTCAGCACTTGCCTTGGCACTGCCTCCCTCTTGGAGGCTCGCACTTACACCCAACACGGCACCAGGACGTGTAGCACTTACCACACCATGCACTTCATCTGTTGCTCACTCACTAGTATGGACACTCCAGCACCTACAGCCCTCTGCCCTCTTCCTTGCTGCACTTGCACGTTCTGAATATTCATGAGGCATAGTAGGTTTGTCCTTTTTTTCCATTCTCCTCTGCTGTTGTGTATTCAATACGTATCACTCCCTTGTTCCGTCTCTTTGACCTGTGCATTCTTTGAAAGAGTAGGTACTTGCTATATAAGTGCCTAACAAGGGAACAATAAATACATACAATTCTTCAGCTTCTCACCAGTGCTACAACTGGCCCTATTACAGATGCCACAGAAACCAACTGTTCAAAAGGGATACATCGTCATAATGTACATGTTTCAGGCTCCAGTTACTCATCAAGTAAGTTCCTAAAATGGAGGCTTGTGCCAGCCATCCACATCTCACATGGCTCCATGCTCAACTACCCCATATAGAAAACTCCTTAATTGCACACACCCAACATTCTACTCAACTGCCCATTAATTCCAGAATTAACATTCCACTAACACGGACACTGTGACAGATATTCAAGGCATAACGTAGAATCACTGCTACGCCTGCTACCACTGTGACTGTTGGTGTTATATTTAGAACATGTACTACCAACAGCAGCTGTGGTAGTACTGCAACAAAAAAGCATGAGAAGATGCTAGAAACTGTCATGCTGCAAGGCGTGCATAGTATTCTTTGCAGGGGGGATCCTTCAGATTGTCCTGCATTCTCACTCTCAACTTTTATGGGCATAGACCACTGGGGAAAACCCTGTGGTGGGGGGGGGGCATTAGGGTTTGGGCTGTGGAATGAGGCCTTCCATTGGACTTCCATGGATAGTTTAAAACTTCCCATTTCTCCAAGACCGCTACACAAACAACACAAGTAGTTAGCCAGTTTGATAATGGGTTTGATTAACACAAAAATATGAATTTGTAGTCACACAATTTTGCAATCAAAACGCTGTTAGTGTAAGTATATTAATAACACCTCCCACCATTATTATGGCTCATTAATGTGGTTTCCAATGATCAGCCTCCTTTTTATCACAGAATACGTAGATCCTTCAATTCTCAAGTCTTTAATTTCAGTGTGTTTCTGATTTCACAATAGAATGTCACTAAATGCTCAAGGTATCGTGTGCAGTGACAAGGTTTGAAAAGCACAGTTCAAGGTGTTCTGATCTCATATTTTAGCATGAAATATTGAACCAGCCCTATGCTGTCAGAGCGTGCACTGACCTCCACTTTTCAAGATACTGCCTATGTTTCTTTGTCTCCTTGCCAAACAGCAACCACTGATTAGATGGAAAATTAAACTATTCGAACTCAGGGAAGGGTGCTCAGCCAATCAGGTGGCTGGAAATGCAGTCGAGACCACACAGCCTGTGTTTTCCCAGCCACCCAAGGCCCATCCCTGGGTGCCACCATCTTGGCCCTGGAGAGGGAGCAGGAACCACTTTCTTGTTGACTCCCCACATCCCCACCCATCCCCAACCCCCAAGACATCCAGCACCCTTTTGCCAGGCCCTCGCTACTTACCTGCTGGACCAGAGCTTTCTGTTCCAGGTGCTGTGTCCATCCCTTCGGGCTGGTGGGCCGTTACTGGCCATATATGTCTCCACATGTGGCAGTGATTACTACAATATTTACAGTTCCAACATGACTGCTTTGATCCTGAAATTGTATCTGCCTACTATGCATAGTGGGAGCCATTCATCCAGGATGTCTGCCTGCAATGTAAGTGGGCTGCTTCATATTTTCTGACTTCAGACACACAAACTGAAACATCCACATGCTACATTCCGCTCTGCTGCCCCTTACTAGCTACAGGCATGATTCAATGTCACCTGGGGTGGCTCCCTGTCACTCGCTGGCCTCCTGCTGTGTGGCTGCTAGGTTTTGCCTGTGGGTCAATAGCATTAACAATAACAAGGCAGAACCATGGCTTGGGTTGCTTGTTTTTCTGTGGATTGGGGATGTAGCCGAGCATTTAAGGCTGGTATACCGGCATTGATGGCAGTTTCAATACTGATTTGCATAACGCTGGTCCCCTTATGCAATGGCGCAGGGCTAAAAATAGTGGTGTCAAAGGTTGTTAAGCAACGGCAGTGATTAAGAATGATTGAAACCTTTCCACCCACCAACTTTTTTTGTTAAGACCAATAACAGGGCCCATAGCAGTCCCACAGATGGCCTTGGATGGCTCCAGGAAGCACAGCAGTCAGCCTTTGTAGGTTTGCAGTTTTCATGACAATGGCATGAGTGCCAACACTCCCAGTAATAGTAATAATGGTAAAAACTGTGCTAGCCCCACCGATATTAATAATAGTACTACTGCAATTAGTATTAGCAGTTGTCCTACCATCATTAAACGATTGACACAATACAACCTGTTAGCAGTAATGCACTATTAACCTGATTCTAATAGTAGCAGTACCATTAACACTGCAAGCACTGCGAAAAGCAGGATCAATACAACTACTTGGTTGAATTATCAACATTGCTGTTAGTATTCAGAATACAAGTTTTAACAGAGGCAGTTGTAGTAGTGATAGCATTAGTAGTATTACTTGAGATAGTAGAGGGATTTCTAGCACAACTGGTTATGGTAGTAATAACAATAGTACGTTCAGTATCAAATAGTAGCCGTGATAACCAGAAGAGGTAGCACAAATACATCTACTAAGATTCACACTTGCAGACCCACTAGTACCAGGAGTAGCAATATACCATGACACTATATGCACGTTATATGTCATATCATAAATTGCATTATGTTGGTTATTGCGACCATTAAGATTCTATGGGCCTGATTTACAAACATGATTTTCAGTGGTGCTAAACCCTTGGAAGCACCACCTTTCAATGCTTTGATATCTTAATGCTTTGATGTTTCTCTTCGATGAATTGCATTTTAATATTAAGATGGTGTACATGTTGTATGGCCACTCTGTCCTAAATAAATGTTGATATTGAAGTAGCAGTATACTAGTAGTAATTGTTGTTTTCCTGGAATACCACGATTGACCTTCAGAGCCTACTTTGGAATGCCCTGCCAGCTGGGCTACGACAAATTCAAAACTACCTCCTATTTTAAAAAGCCATAAAAACATACCTTTTTAACACAGAGTAATCCTTATGACCCCTTTCTGCTCCTGCTTGCTCTCACTTTGTTAATTCTTTATTTTAATTTTAGTACTTAGAACAGGACTGAACAATAAATCACAAAATATCATAGCACAGCATAAAGGATATAAACATGTAGGAATAGAAAAAGAAAGAATTTAACGATGAACTAGTACCTACTCAAAAAAGCTCCCCAGACCTTTGTATATAAACTCAATTTCCCCATTTTTCTGTATATAAATTTCTCAATATTCGCTAAGCAGTTCATTTCTGTAATCCAATCCTCCAATATTGGTGAGACACACGATTTCCAGCTCCTCAAAATCATTTTTTTGCAAATAGAAGCACCTCTGAACAAAAATTTCTTTTCCAATAGTGAAAGGTCGTCAAGTAAATCATCGCAGCCTAGCACCATAGTCTTAAAATCCAAGTCAACATTTTGGTTCAGAACCCCGAGACAAATAATACAAACCTCATGCCAAAAACCACGAACCCTCACACAGTCCCACAGCAAATGTTCCATACTGCCTTTCTCACTCCAGCAACACCAACAAACGTCAGAATCAGACAAACCTCTATTTTTAAGCCTTTCCGGGCTCCAAAAAACTCTATTGAGAATTTTAATTTGTCTCGACCGTTCAGTCAAACTTATCGAACAAAGCTTCACATTCGCACACATCACAAGCCACAGGTCAGAAGTGATTTCACAACCCACTCTTCTGCTCCATTCATTAATTAATTCAGTATTCACCTTATTATTCGATACAATTCGATGATAAACCCTACTCGCAAGCGACTGAACGCCAGTAGTGAAAAGTTCAACATTCGCAATCCCGTCACAATGCACTTCACCAATACATCTCTTCAATTTCCTGAAGTCCAAGATAGAAAAATTTTCAACAGTAAAAGTAGCACTTAACTCAGCATAGTCAATCCATTTTCCATCTTTAAAAACATCACTAATCCATTGAATTCCGCCAAGAAAACACTCCGGCCAAAACAACAACTTGCCATTGTCCGTTATAGCTTTATTCAACCACATAGATGCATCAGGCGATTTCAGAGCAACCGAGCCACACATATCATAGATATTCTTCCAAACGTCTCTTAGAAACTCTGTCAAGGGGCATCTACTACCACGTTTGCTAACAGTCGTGAATATCGCTCTTGGGGCGAGTGGGCCCATCACACTTGCCTCTGCCATTGCCCACACACTAGGAGAATCCTTCAAAAAAGGAAGAAAAAATTGGCACGAGAAGGCCAAATGATATGCCTTAAAGTTTGGGACACCTAGTCCCCCCTTCTCAACCGGAAGCTGGAGTTTCCAAAGCTTCAGTCTTGGCGGTTTCTCATCCCAAAGAAAGGACTGGAGAGTGGTATCAATCAACTTCCAAAAAGATTGACCAATTTTCAGGGGAAGCATACTCAGAATATAATTAATTTTTGGTGCAGAATTCATCTTTAGCGAATTTACCTTACCCCACAGAGATAGATGCAATACCGACCACCTTTGGACGTTCAATTTCAGTTCCTTACAAACCATACCCATGTTCTCTTCAACCATATCACTGACATCCGGAGTCAACCAAACCCCCAAGTACTTCAGTTTTTTCTCACACCATTGAAATCCAAACCCCACCACCAAAGACTTATCACAATGTGCAGTCACCGGCATTACCTCCGATTTAGACCAGTTAATCTTATATCCAGCCACTTCATGAAACCAATTAAGTGTATTCATCAACGAATGCAAAGACAAATCCAAGTTCCTCAAAACTAATAAAAGATCATCTGCGTAGAACCAAATCTTCTGTTCAACACCGTGAAAGGAAACACCTTGCAAATTCGAATCACCTCTCAATGCAATAGCCAGCGGTTCAATGGCTAGGACAAACAACAATGGGGACAATGGACAACCTTGCCTAGTGCCCCTATGTAAATCAAAAGATTCCGACAATAAGCCATTAGTTTTAACATCGGCTGTGGGGCGAGCATATAAAAGGGCCACCCACGCAATGCTTGCTCTCACTTTGGTGTTTTGCCTATGTCTGAGTTTTTGTGCGCCCTGAGGCCTACGGGCATGCGGCATGTTATAAGAATTAAAATAAATAAATAAATACCAATAGTATTTGCGTCAGATGTGGCACTAGTAGTTGGAGCTGGGCATTCAGTGCTAGTATTAGTGCTAGTGACATTGGTACCACCACTAATACCAATCGGACTGGTATTAGTGGTATGTGGTAGGACTGCCATTAGTGGTATGTGGTAGTAGTGATGGTACAACAATAGATGTAAAGGTGTTGGGGTAAAAACTTGCAAGGCATTTAACTCTGTGGGCCTCATTACGAGTTGGCAGTAATTCAGCAGTATATCTGACTAATCAATGCCAAAATCGATCACTGTTAATGCCAAAATCGATTACCGTTACTGCCGCTCATTTCTGTGGATTTACCATGGGATTATGAGTGGTGGCAAAGCATCGTTAATCCCCATTTATGGTTTCCGCAGGACTCAATGGGGATTTTGGCATGTTTACCGTCAGCGGTAATTCTGCCAGTTTTTGATCAACCCTCCGCTTTAAGGTCAAACTCAGAATTTGATGGTGTGGTAAAAATGGGCACAACTCCATTACCACCTAAAAAGCGACAGCAACGGAATTACAGCCCCTTTTTTACTGCACCATTAAACTCGGAATGAGATACAGCGCCTTCTGGAGGGGGCAAGGCTGGAAGTATGTGCTTTGAAGGTCTGGGGGATATGCTGGCCAAGTAAAGAAGGCTGAAAACCAGCAGCGAGCAAAAGGGCACGTGATCACTGGTTATAGGACAAGCCGGGGTGCAGGAAACATAAATGTTTTGGTGAAAAGTTAAAGTTAAAAAATAATGCAATCTTTTATTGTTCATGTTTTCTCCTGCTGTAATTGTGCAAAGCAATGCACTTTCTCTCCTGCCCTGAGTTCACGTCCTGTTTCAGAGGTTAGAGATAGTTTAAAAACATAGCGGTCAACTTGAGTAAAAGAAATGCTTACAATAAGTTAAAAATAAGACGCTTGGAAAGAGTGTTGGCAAGCAAATTGGCAGACGTTAAAACAATAATGGACATCAAAGGCATACTTATATTTTGCAAAAACGTTATGTCGTCGTTGATTAATTATTTCCTTAAGAGGAAAACAGTTACACTTCAGCCAAGTTCGAATAATGGCCAACCGTTATCTTTCACCGTGAGCTCTGCACGCAATCGTGATTCGCCAATCACATTAGGGACTAAATTGAAGTCAATCCTTAACTCTGACTGTAAGCACATACCACAGTTGTGCACCATTGTGTGGCATCACAAACAGCAGTTTGCAATGCTCTCGTAAACCTTTTTCAAATGTGATGTTTCAATGTAGTTTACTCGACATTTAGATGAGGGTGAGTGTATCTGAAAAACATTTACCAACATGTATGCCATATGCATACCCGTTTCATATTTCTTACCTGTTCATAAACCGTATCAAAAGACTGCGTGTGTCATCTACGAAGCTGTCACAATTAGCTCACCAATGTACCTGCCAGATAAGCTCCACATATCTGGAGGCACGAGTTCCTCGTGCAACAAATCATTTCAAATCACAACTCGTCCACAAAGAGAGGACACACAGACAATCCTTCTCTTGTCATGCACCCATCCTCTGGAACTCGACCCCGGTATCTGCTGGGAATGCCCCCACAGTTCTCCAGTTTTGCAGATCTCTCAAAACGGGGCTTTTTCAACCACACCTGACCAAGGACTAATCCCAATGGATGCATATAGTGACGCACAGGCCCCACAGTACTGCACTACTGTTAGAGATGCGAGCACAAATGCCAGCTACCCACACTCTCTAGGGCCCTCTGCTACTCTCGAGCAAGGGCCCCACTTTAAACAAGGAAATCCATTTTTTTAAAATTAATAGTTTCAAAACAGTGGAAATGTTTGTAAACTTTGAAATCAAGACTTGTATCAGTTCACAACAATTTTGGAAACTCTTTTGAAATGCAGTTTCGTTTTCTTGCTTTTTTCACAACATAGTAAAACACATTCTTAATTATGAAAGCCTTTTTCTATGTACTACTTTTTACATGTTTGTAAACCACAATGAAAGTGCAGTTTCAAAGTCTGGAAAGTTCTGTAAACCGTACCTTGAAAATACTATTATTGAAGTATATGCTTTAGTTTGCCAGGGTAAGGTGTCCAATTTTATGATTTAAAAGAATAAGAACAAATGATTTGTCCAATAGCAATAATTAATGTGACCATAAGTATTAACCATGGATTCACACTCTTCAATGTACTTCCTTCCACTGTCAGGGATGAATTGGAAAAGATTTCATCCAAAAGCCTGGAATGTTTATGCCCACAAAAAATCCTCCAGATAAACTTTCTACTACCTCTATTGTAAACAGATGCTGACAGTCTGGGCCTGATGCACAAAGTGTTTTTCGATGGGATTTATCCATTGAAAAAAGCTTTTGTGAATCAGCCCTCTATCTATGCCCTAGCCAGAACACGGTACAGTGTGTGAATGCCAAAGTCATGGCCGATGGCAGTGACGCAGCGCTTGGAAGTCATCAGAGAAGGCTGAGCGTCAAGCTTTGAAGCTGTGGACTGTAGCTGGGATGGGTGAAGAGGAAAAGTTAGGCATGTGGCACTGGTACCATGTTGTGCCAAGTTCGGGTGTCACTGAAGCCGCCCTGTTTTCTTTCCTGCAAACGCCTAAAGACATTCAAAGCTGGCCCATTTGCCACCCATTGAGCCCAGATGTGAGAGCTGAAAACTAGTAGGGTTGACATACATGTTCCTGGGCAAGTGCAATTGTCCATGGTATCATGTTATGCAAACGGAGAAGGGTACATTCTGCTGTGCCTTTGCCTTATCCCTCATGGCACTCAGCATCCCAGCTAAACAGTGTGAGAGTAAAGTGCCTCAGTCAAAGACTACTGGGCAGAACAGCATGTATCACTGCATGGCATACCAAATCTACCTATGAGTCTCCAGGGGAGCATATGAGAGACAGGATTATTGGGGCAGGTTGTTTTGCAGTTCTCTATTCCCTCAAATGAATGCCCTCCACTGCTCCATTCCATTTCTAACTATGATCTATTTCACTTCAGCAGGCCAGTGGTGTATCCCTCTTCTCCTCTTATGATCTACTTTCTTGTGCTTGCTCTTGTCTGCTTCCCAATTTAACCTACAGCCTCAAACCCTGGCCCTGGAAGACGGTACACCGGTAGGTGTACAAAAGAGGGACACAGCCTGTCACAAGAGCTTAGCAAGGGAAACATATCTACCATGCACATGGTGTGAACACCAATGTTGGGACTAGAATGAGGGCAGAAAGTGGTGTGTAGATGTTTAAACTCAATCTGTCAGATATCCGGGTCTCATCGCTAAGAGAGGTTACTGGCCTATTCCAAAAGATTGCAAACATTCCCAACACTCGAACGCCTGATGCACTCTTTTCAACCTGAGGAATCCATCTTCAAGCAGTTGTGGCTACGAATGAAAGGAGAAAAAATCATATTAAGGAGGAAAGGGTGGATGAAGCCTTTAAAAGTCCCCTGACACAATGAGGCATGAGAAGCCTTGGAAATCTTGGAGGACAGTTAACGAGGTGACAATATGTTATTCAGAGACCTCAATTGATCCAACCAGTTACATACCCCAGTGATGACTTCACGACTTAAGGAAATGCATTGATCCAAGTTATTTGTTTCACTTAAAGGGATTATAATACTTAAAATCATACCATGGGCTTTAACATGCCTCATTGTGTGAAACAGCCCTCGATAGTGAACGTATAGCAACTTTAATCGGACACCATATTACTCAAGCACATAGAACAACAGCAAAATATTTCTTCTTAAACTTCCCCTGAAAGTTAGAAAACCCACAAAACTAGCTTAGGTTCAGTTCCTACACACTTTATTCCAGGGAGGTTTACCCAGCAAAAAAATGAAGGCAGGGAAGGTAATCCACCGCAGACAGCAAATGCTTGGAACCCAGTGCAGATCACAAATACAAAGTTGATGCCCAAAGATGCGTGTGTATGGCAAAGGTTGAGAACCGGATGTGAAGTGGGAACAAATTGAAACAGCCCTGATAAAGTACCAGATAACACATGAGAAACTGAGATATTAGTAGACCTTATAGACCTTATAGAAGAGGCTGTCATGACTGAGGCAAAAGAGGGAGGGGCCATTCCTCTACTGGATTCGAAAGGAAGACTCAAAAGGCAGCGCTTCAAAGACTATTGACATTCAGGTGGAAGCGCTCTTATATAAGCGGGGACATGATTTGATTACAAGTAAGGGAAAGAAAGCAGGTTACACAGGAAATCCAGTGGCTTGAGCAAAAAGAGTCAAAATGTGTTATTTGTAAGACTGATGATGCGAAACGTTTCAGATGAAAGAATACAGGACTTAATAAATTATGAGATACAATTGGTCATAGTCAATGTAAGGAACTCTACTTTCGCCAAACCCTATGTATGTTTTAAAGCCCTGAAAAATAAGCTGCTGCCCTGGCTCACACAGATGCAGAGCCTAGCAATCGTCATGGCAATGGCCTTGTAGCTATCCACAGTGGACTGCATTGTAGTAGAAAAAGACAAAAGATATCTATTGCAGACAGTGCAATTTGCGGCACCGTACTTAGCGCCTTCCCCATTCCCATCGAGCCCAATGGGGCAAAAATGGGAACGGGGAAGGGACCATGGTGAATGGGGAATTACCGCCCCGCCAACCTTGGAATGGGGCGGTAATTCCGCCATTCACCATGGCGGACCCCGGCATGGACCATGGTGCTAAAAGCACCATGGTTTAGCGCCGGGGTCGTAATGAGGCCCATGGACTCCATGGGATCATAGGCACCAGGAGCATGCCTAGCAGTCCGAAGAGTACTATAGGGACAGGACATACATATGAGCACAGTTGCGGGGAGAGTGGCAGGGTACATCAAATGATAGCAACAGGGTGGCACTCCCTAGTCATGCTTGGAGGAGAACATCACTGTACTGTGGGACTCCTTGTAGCTGGGATCCAAAGTATCACCCCTAGCCCCCCCTTTTTTAAAAACATGTTACTGGAGTCTGGGGTTTCAGACGGGCTGAACCCAGGTGCCCTATGCCTGCACGAGGAGTGTTACACTGTTGGTAATTGCCCCCCTCCCCGCTGAGGGCAACCATTGAATAAGGGGCAGAGTTTGATCCAGGCTGGCTCTAAAATACAGCAACTAGAATCCCTTGCATTAACGTACTGGTACTTATGTAAGGATTTAACCTTGCACACCTGAAATAGATCTGCCTCCCTGAATATTGCTAAGGTGTGGGGTAAAAGGACAGCCTCCGAATGATAGAGATAGAGAGCCATGCTAGGCCCCTATTGTGTGAATGAAGCTGGCTAATGTGGAGTTCCTGAAATATTACAGCCAGTACAAAACAATGTTTTCCGATATAAGGCCTAGTGAATGAACAAAAATGGGACTATTGCAACTTCAGTAAAATACAAAGACACCGAGTTGAAGAAGAGTGTGCATTGGAACTGTATTATTGTAACTGTGTCCAATGGAGGCAAACAAAAAGACACAGGTGCAGCAGATGCTGACTTTGTGTGAACTGGGAAAAGGCACCTTTTGGCAGATTCAAAACTGCAGCAGTACACATATGAAAATATACTTTGACAGGATAGGCATGTGAAAAATACCAAGGAGGAATGATGCCTGACATTTAAGAAATAAAGTCATGAACAGATTGTGTTTAGAAGGAAAAAAGAGACTTCATATTCATCATATAAAGTTACAGACTGCAAAGAGAAAGGCCTAATTCGTTTTTGTAGCAGTGAACACTGGTTTCCTATGTTAACTATGGCCTATTTGTGTGCATAAGAATAATAATTAATCTACCTCTCTTCTGCTATAGTAGAAAAGAAATATTGCATTTTAAACCACACGCCCAGCTATAATGCTAAAATGTTACATGTAAGCACATCTTGTTGATTTAAAGCTGTATTTTCTGAAGTGTGGATGCAGCTGGCGTTTTCCCCACTGAACTGAAAGGTATGTGCCTTTGAAAATCTGAACTCAAGACCTTTGGCTGGACCTCCCATGAGAAGCAGGCCTGGCTTTCATTTATTAATACTAAGAATATATAGAGAAGTAGATCAAAATTTTGGGATTTGCAGATAACACAGCCATCAGAAAGGATAACATATGATATGGCATTTATAATGCACCTCCACACAAGTGACCTTTAAGGTCTGATCTCCCCATAACCTGTGCATTAGCTTCAAACAAAAACCTTTGAAGCCCAGGAGGGGAGGGCATGATAACATTGGCCAGACATATGTCCTGATCAGGTCATAGAAGGGAAAAAAAACCTAAGATTTCCAATGCCTTCTCATTGATTAACACTGGGCCACCTTTTCTTTAATTAAAAGAGAATCGTATGTCCTAGTCTGCGTACCGCAGACTTAGATTAAAGGGGTATGAATCCTGTCAGGACCATGTAAAAATGAATTTTGTGTCATGGATACAACTGGAGTTATGAGAAAAATTATGATTTTTCATGTCGGGGTAATTTCCCGGGGGTCGGCAGGGCCATCCGTGGACCTCCGGGGTTGGCGAGGCCCCTACTCCTCCCGTGTCCCAAAGGATTATGAGACACATACAAGAGCAAAAGAGTTACTGCTGCTTATTGCACAAAAAAGACAGGGACAAGTTCTCGGATCACAGGTACCCAGGAAACTTCTCATTCGTGGTGGGCTCGCAGGCCCTTTTTCTAGATGTATGACGAGGCTAGGTGCGTCACCTGGGAAACTAGCCCCAAAACCTAACGCTATCGCGGGTTGGCCCCCTGAGTGGTAGGGTCAGTATAGGCCCGTATAGAAGAAAACGTAATTGGTAGAGAAAGGGTCAGGTGGTACGCTTGGGTCATCCCTAATAGTTGCTACATGAGAATTGTTACAAGGGGACGACTAGTGATTGGCTAAACTATAGTGGCGTCAGTGATTAGCCCCTCGTATTCTGTTTGGTTCACCCGTGAGCCCCCAAGCCTGCGACCATCGCTGTTCCCAGCTCGCGGTGTACCTGGTGCTGACAACAATGTATGACTATGTGTCAGTGGCAGACAATGGACAGGTCTGACTATTGGCTGTTGAATCTCCCTTTCCCATCGCTGTCGCTGTCCAACTTGTCACTTCATTGTTGCAGTCTGTGTCCCAGACATGAGACCCCAGAGCTTTTCTGGTCCTTGGGGCTTGGCATCGTATCAGGTTGGCATGGTCACATGGTGTGAGACCATGGCTGGAGCAGAATTATGAGTATTTGATTTGTATTTTGGCTCTGAGGAGCGTTTAGCAGTAGCAGGTGTAACCTTGGCGCAGGAAGCACGCGTGTAAATTGCAACTTCGTGGCCTTGGCTGTGGGGCTCTCATCATGGTTCGTTCTACATGATCAGCATCTTACAGCTTCGTCCAAGCTGCTCCGGCCTGTGGACTCTGGTTTTGCGGCCTACCTTGGCCTAGCTCATGGGTGGCCGTATACAGTCCATAGCACGGGGGTCGCAAGGGGCGACATGGGTTCTTTTGCGTTAGTCTATATATAGGGCTACATCTTCATGGTTTTAGTAATGAGGAAGCATCTGCAAGCACATACACAAGCTCTTCTGGCATCTTGCGTTTCTGCGGTGCATAGTTGGCCTATGTGAAAAATAACAACGATGCATATGTGAATGTGAGTGGTCCTCTATGTCATAGTACTGAATTTGTTCTTCGTGGGGATTGGTGTGTGTCTGACCCATGTGCTTGGTGGCACGTGTATTCTTGTTCGCTGGCTATGTCGTCATGGCATCTCTAACAATGGTGATGTTGGTGGATGATATCTAATCGAGTTGCTCCATATGGTCGGTGTCAGCTCCTCCTGAGGTCCCAGCCTGAGGTTGGGATGGCGTGCAGCTTGCTTGGGTGTGCGGGCGTGGCCATGGTGGATCTTGACGGCTGGGGAGGCAATGAGCGGGAGGCACTAACCACCCACCGTGGGAACTCCTCCCACGGTGGGTGGTTAGTGTTACGCTCACCTGGTATCCACGGGGACGCCACACAGCCCTGGTTGGATGATTTGCACTCTCGAACCCTCTCCCGGTCCCTTGGTAATGCCTCTGGTTAAAGATGGGTCTGCAATATAGGAGAGCCGGATTCAATCCCAGATTGTCTTTATGTTTTCCCACCTCCCTTGGCCTCAACTCCTTCCTCCCCCTTGGGCCTTCTCCTCACCTTAATATTGTAAAAGGTGGATTCACCGTCCAGCTCCTCGTGGCAGGGGCGCGTAGATGTGGGGTCGAGCAGCGACCAAGTTCCTTCACTGGTGCAAGCCCCCCTGTGGGAATCCAGGCCTGCTGTGACTCCATAGGTTTGCTGCTTTACAGTTTTTATATGCAGTTCTTATGTTCGTCTAAGTTCGAATAATAATGTCTTGTTTCTTTCCTTTTAGGTATGGAAAGGCATGTTGGTGTTGTCATGCAGTTTGAAGATGAGCATGGGCCGATAGGCGAAAGCGCAGTGTGCACGATGCTGTCCGGTGAGTAATGCGCAATGCGCGGCGCTGTTTCACCCTTTATATTGCTGACCTGTGTCTTTTCTCTCCTTGCAGGTTGCGATGTTCGTCGCCAACCGCCATGATGTTCCAGCAATGATACTGACCAGGGGATGACTAACCAGGTAAGATTTGTGTGGCTTTCTTCATTCGGGAGGAAACGTGAGTAAACGCTTACTAATGCTGTCTTTCTTTCTCCTCTTTCCAGGGTATGGTATTCCAGGATGCATGCGGTGCCGGATGATGGAGTTCATACCTTCAGGTGAGTGGAACTGAAGTCAGCGATGGATTGAAGACAGGATACTGTTCCAGGTAAGTTTCATAGGGTTTTTTCTCTCTCTGCAGGTCCTTGGTTTCAGGTAAACTGGCATCAAAGAACTGGACACGGTGAGCGTTACGCTGCCCACAGCAGAATAACGCAAAGCATGTTCTGCTGTTTGGGTGTGGTTTAAATAGTCTCAGGTAAAGTAGTCCAGGTAAATTTGTCCCAGGCCTGCCACACCAAAATTAGTCCAGGTAAAGTAGTCCCAGGCCTGCCACACCCAAAAGACTAGACCTCTTAGCTCAGTTCCTTGTAACTGTGCTATGTGGGTGCCTCCATGTTGGCTGAACCCCCCCCCCCAAGTTAAATAGTCCCAAGTAAATAGTCCCATTCTAACGTTGGTCTTCATGATGGTTATGAGTCAGGTGCCAAAGGTGCCAGGACTGATTCCAAGAGAGTCTTGGATGAGGTTTGGAGGCCTTTGACCTCGCCCCAACTGGAATGCTGACTTGCCAGTGAGTGCCAGGGGCAAGGGTCATGACAGCTAGGTCGTGACATCAAAAGCCATGGTCTGGACGAGAATCGGGGAAAGGGATCATCCCTTCACAAAAGTATCCACTCTTTTATCTCCTCGTACTCGCCATACCTTCGTTATTCCTGCCAAGAGCCCCGTACCTGTCCACATGATCTTCGAATGACCAGTACATATATACACATCCTCCACCGGGCTTGCAATAAACCCATTTTCCAACATAACTTTTTGGATTCCTTGGATTCTCAACCTTAATGGATGGTGGGTACATGTCAGCTTCAATTATCTGCTGGCGCAGTTGTTCACGTTCCTTGATGATGACGTCTGTGTGTTGGCCGTCTTCAGTGGGCATTAAGACGTGCATGCCGATCATTTCCTCAGCAGTATGCTTTGATCTTGCCTTCCATAGTTTTATTCCCATCACAGAAGCCATTCCCAAAATAATGCATCCTGCTACAACCTTGAGGCCATCTGATAGCCACGAAGGGATCCAGGACCAGATGTATGAAAACCAGCTCCCATTCTTTTTCACTCCCTTTGCTTCTTCTTTCATCTTGGCGTGCATCTTGGCCAGCTGTGATACCGCTTCAGATAACATACCATTGTCCTCGTCGTTTGCAGGAATGAACGTGCAACATGAACTTCCAATCTTTGCGCAAACACCTCCTTCCATAGCTGTGAGAACATCCAACACATCTGTTCTGCAGGGCCACCATTCTGATCGCTCTTAATTCTTCCTTTTTTGTGTTGAATCCGTTGACAGTGGAGTTAATCATCATCATCAGCTCCCATCTTTTTATTTGTAGCCATTTTGCATTTGCATATGCCTGCACACCTGGATGTATGATGGAGGAAAAGAACATTGCCGCTCTGCTGAATAGTCTGTGTGCTGGTGTAATGTCACTCAGTGCTGTTGAAGGGGCCCCTGAGGGATCCTCGCGTATGGAAACAAGGCACAATCACCACACACAAACTGATACGCCAGACACGAGGTTGTATTCCCAAAATCTAGGGTTTATTGCAAAGCAAATAGTCTCAGTACGCCAACTGGTCCCACTCCCCGTGACGTGTGTCTACCAGACCTCGGGGGATGCAAGAGAGAGTAATTTGTACAACAGTTACATATATACAAATCAAGCATCTAGTATTCAGTAGTGTCATAATTTATACCGCCCCTATTACATTTCCTTTGAACGAGGCACGATGATTGACAATGGTGACGAGTATGACACCTTCAAACATACATTTAGTAACAGTTTGCAATTTTGTAAGCCCACAGACAAGTCTTTGTTTTAAAGAACACAATGCTTCTGTTCCTGCAAGCAAGCTGTGCGTAGGGAGAGAAACATTCCAGGCCTCGCTATCTCTTAGTTTCAATTTGTGTGCTGAGGGTCAACTTGCTCTCCAGGGCTCTACCGGGCTCAGGAAAGGGGGGCCGAATAATTCAAGTCATCTAATGTTCGCTCCTAGCATTTCTACTGTGCTACCGAGACTAGCTGGCACCTGCTGTACTGATTAGAATGCCTTGCTGCTGACTCTCCAAGGATATGTGAGGCAGGAGACCGGGCATTTCTGTCTGGGTTACTGCGTTATGTTTCAACATGCCTCTCACGGCCTTGCATTGTGCATCAGTGAAGCAAAATAATATTTCAGCAAAGCAGTTTCACAGAAGGCAAAAAGCAAATGTTAGAGAAAACAAAATGGCGATTTCAGTCCCTTTAAAATGGCCGCACCTTAGTCAAGTTTATGGCTATATATTTATAATACTAAATGCATGAGATAGTTGGTCTTCGGCCAACATAGTACATAGCCTTATGATCGAGGGGTGTCTACTTTTTCTAGATCGACAAACCCTCCCTTTGGCCGTATGCCAAACGTCTTATCCGTACATTGCATCCTCTTCTGACCTGCTATCTGATTCAGATTCTGAGTCTTGCACACCACTGGTCTCATCTTCATTGTCATCAATGTCAATTGACATGAATTCTTTTACTGTCTTTGATTTCTCATTGCCATGAGTGTTTGATTTAATAGTGCTCTTTTTCTCAGTCATCTGTACACACTCTTCACTTATTTCAGTGCATATTATAGGTAAGCAATGTATGCAACAACAACATGTCACGAATATTCCTAGTACTGCTACTAGGATCGCAAATAGTTTCCATCCCCACAAATATAATAATTCCCAGAATCAGGAGCCCATATCCCAACCCCCTTCTTGGGTATGGAGTTCAGAGCTCAAGAGGCGTAACTTTCTTATTGCTTCGAAAAATCGTAGGAGAGGAGTCGTTTACAAATACACAGCATGCTGATCCCACGATTTTGCAAACACCACCACGATCAACCAGAATTACATCAATAGCCATCCTATTTTGCAGTGTGATTAATCTAATCCCTTTCTTCTCTAATGTCATGTTATATTATATATCTGTTGTTCTATTTATTGTTTTCTCTAAGATTCTGGATAGTTGTCGTATATTATAGGAATGTATTGCTGGGGCCATAAATGGTATAAATGATTTTGCTACGTCTTCTACTATTAATCCGTCTTCATTACTCCTCCGTGGTCTAGATCTATATAGTTTGGCTATGTCTGTTGTTTTTAAAAGAAACACTCCTGGGAACAAAAGTCCTAAATAACAACTACCTCCCCAGTTTCTAGGCAACAAGGGATATGCTTTTTCTCCACATATAAAATACACAGGATCACCTACACAGACAGGTTCTACTTCCCTATCAAGAATCGCTATATTCATGTATCTAGTGAATGTCCCTACTGAATAAGAGCCTTTCTTTTTTAAACAAAAAGGAACAGAACGTGGGCTGTAGTTTACTGTATAGGAGAGAGGCACTGCATCTTTATTTTCTTCTAATCTCATATGAAACGTGATTACAGATGATTTATGTGGCACGAACAATCTATCTCGTGGCATTGGTTTGGGCATAGCTTTTGGCATTATCATTCGTGCTCTATGAAATATAGAGCAGCCTACAGGTCTCATGATTATCTCCTCAAATTCATTCATGTTTGTGCTATCTAGTTGACCCGTTTCACTTTTATTCCATTTCCCATAATATAATGTACTCAGAGATGCACTGCATGAAGAACTCAATGTCAATGGCTGTACGTACCAACCTATTCCTTTTCCACCATGCTGTGGCAAATGGGCACACACCCAACAATTATTCTTTCTCAGAATTGAATGTGTCATATTCATTATTTGCAATAATGTATTGTTACCATATCCTTCCCTGTGTCTTTCTTCCATTGGGGACAGAGTGTAAGTAATTACATGAACTGGGCTTTCAGTAGTGGAGATGTTTTTCATGGGTAAGAGTATTTCTAAAGGGTGCATTTCTTCCAAGTACCATAATACCAGTGCTGTTGTTATCGGGGCTATTATACTCATTACGCACATAATTATTGTTAAGATCAGCATACATTTTTTTCGGTAACTCTTTTTGTGTATGGTTCCAGTTTCTATGTTTAATTCATTATCAGCAGTGGTGCAGGAGGGGGCAAAAGCTGGTTCTGACATTTTTCTCTCACGGCTCTTCTTCTTCAGCAGTGTTCATCGTGAATATCTCTCTCCGTTGCACTCGTTGGAATGTCAATAAGTTCGATAAATGTCAACAGTTTGTTCTGCCAGTTCTCAGCAGCCTGAATTGCTATACGTTGGGCAAGAACTCTGCAAATTGCTCAAAGAACTCCAGAGCAGTTATCAATCGCCTTCGTACCAATTGCGCCCCGTTCGTTCACACGGGTTCAGGACACATGGATTTTATGTTAGCACTGAGGAGCCTCGTTTATTGGGCTGTCCGATTTGCACAACCCTCACGCCGCTCTCCTCTAGGCCTCCGGTTCCTACTTCATCCGAGAATAGGAAACAGAGGCAACAAAAAGATCAACAGAAATGTAGGTTTGATCACTCCTTCTTCCGAGGCCGCAAATTATATCACCTCGCTCCTGGTATCGTGTGATCAATGAATAGTGTGGATGCACTTCCAGACTCAAGCTCGGAGTCAGCCTGTGGCGCAATAGCGGATGATGGTGGGCGCCACAGTGATGATGCAGCTTTTATTTCAGGCTGCGGCGCAATGAAAGAGGGTGGGCGCCAAAGTGGTACATGTTTTGTGTCTGCCAGCAGTGATGCAGATTCTGCTGAACAACCTTGGGGCACTCTTTGCCCTTCCTCTTTGACAGCAATCTTTTCAGGCTTTGATTTAGGATCAGGCAGATTTTGTGGCAAAGAACTGGCAATCGTTTCTTTCATTTCTGGGACCGCTGTCTCTTTCTGGTCGTCTTGCTCAAACAGTTTTTCAGATGGTGACAGGACCTTTTTTGCATGTGTTGCATGTATCCACGCCTTCCTCCCATCCACTCGAATTGCCGTTTGCATAGTTAGGAGGATCAGATAGGGTCCACACCATCTTGGTGCTAACGATGTCTTCCGCTCAAAGTTCTTAATTAGCACCCAGTTTCTTGGCTCGAAGACGTGTCCCGGGCCAGTGTATCTTATTGGTAATGCCTCCTGCACCTGCTGATGAATCAAATGCAATTTTTGGATTAACAGATTACAATAAATGCTTAGCACAGGGTATTCAAGTTCCCTCAGCCTTTTCGGCTGAGGTGCACACCAAACATTCGCCGGTCTCCCCATTATGATTACGTACGGGGAGAGCCCAGTTCTTGCCTGCACAAATGTGCACATGGACAGTAACACTAACGGTAATGCATCTACACAGGTTAATTTATTTCCTGCGCATATTTTGCTTACACTTAGATTTCAAGATGCCGTTGTGGCGTTCATTAAGACCGGCAGACATGGGGTGTCTAGAACAATGGAATTGCTTATCGATCTGGAGACCTGCACAAATCTGTAATATTACTGCGCCCACAAAATGTGGACCGTTGTCTGACCATATGACACGGGGCAAGCCAAAACGGGAGAAATACTCCTTCAACATTACTTTTGCCGTGCTCATGGCAGTGCAGTCTTTTAATGGATTTGCTTCCACCCATTTGCTAAATGCACATATGACCACTAGGACATACTTAACGTTTTGGCATCCCTACATCTCTATGAAATCAAAATGGATTATCTCAAAAGGCATAGAGGGAGGGCCAAAACTGCCTGTTGGAGTCACCGTTCCCTTCCCCACATTGTGTTGTAGACACGTGATACAGTTCTGGACCAACCTCTCGGCATTTTTCTTTATGTGTGCATTCTCCCATACTGTGGCTAGATGTTGGACTATCTTTTTGGCACAAATATGAGTAGGGCTCTGGGCCATCGTGACCATTGCAGTTACATAGGAGTTTGGCAGCATCCAGTTGCTACTCTTCTTGTCTACCCAGCAACCCTCCAGATCTAATTCAGCAAAGCCCTCAGCCCACCCTTGTATTTCATCAGCAGTGGCTTCTGCCTGCATCTCTTTGACAGTGGCAATTCCATTCCTATCATGCAGGGCACTTCCTCTGACTGTACTCTTAACATTTTGGTATTCAGGTCAGTGGCAGTTTGATTTGCAATTCTGTCTGCAAATGCGTTTCCCTCCCCCACTTTACATGTTACTTTTTTATGCGCCTCACATTTTACTATTGCCAGGTGCTTTGGACACGTAAGTGCGAACAACAATCGTACAATCAAAGGGCCATGTTCTATTCTAGCCCCATGTGATGTTAGGAAACCTCTCTCAGCTCAGAGTTGGACAAAGTTATGAACCACGCCAAAGACGTTTTGGCTGTCAGTATATATGTGTACACTCAGATTTTCAGGAATCTCACAAACTCTGGTCAAGGCTATTATCTCCGCCGCTTGTGCAGAGTTGTAGGGGATTCTTTTACTCTCCACAATACTTTTTAGCGTGGTGATAGCATAGGCAGCAGTTGATGTGCCATCAGGTAGTTTAAAACATGAGCCATCACAAAATAACTCTCCATATGGCTCTCTTAGTGGGGTATCTGTCAAATCAATTCTCCCCTTCGTTTCTTCCTCAGTAACCATTAAGCAATCATGGGGAGGTGATTAATTCCCATCAAGTACTTCCATGGGCAGTGGCATTAATTCTGCAGGATTCAAAGCACTACACCTCATAATTTGGATGTGTGGTGCAAAGAGGACAATTTCATATCTAGTCAATCTAGCTGAGGTGAGGTGGTGTGTCTGCGTTCTATTGAGTAGAACGTCTATGGCATGTGGCACCATCAAAATTATGGTGTGCCCCAATACCATCCCTTCCGTTTGTTTTACTGACGCAGCAACCCCTGCAACAGCTCGCAAACAGCGTGGTAATGCGCACGCTACAGGGTCCAGCGCAGAAGAAAAATAGCCGCACGGCCTATTTCTCCTTTTTCCTGTGTCAAAACAGCCAACGCGCAGCCTTCTTTCTCGTGTACAAACAATCTGAAACATTTTTCATAATTTGGTGTGCCCAAAACTAGAGCAGAACACAATGCAGTTTTGAGCAGATCAAATGCTCTCTGACATTCTTCATTCCACTGCAAAGGCATCACAACATGCTTCTTTGTCAACTCCACCATTGGCTTCACAATTAGAGCAAACTTCACGATCCACTGCCGACAATAAGAAGCCATGCCTATTATAGCTCTGACTCCTTTTTGTGTTTTTGGAATAGGTATACCAGAAATGCTTTCTATTCTTTCTGGCATCAGTTTTCTCCCTTCTTTCGAAAGTAGGTAACCCAAATAAGTCACCTCCTTTCGACAATACTGAAACTTCGTTAAACTTGCTTTGTGGCTATGTGCTGCCAAGTGTGTTAATAGTAAAACGGTACTCTTTTTACAAATCTCTTCTGTATCTGCAGCAATCAACAAATCATCTATATATTGTAACAATACACAACCTGCTGGTAACCCTAGCATGTCTAGTTGTTCTTTCAATGCTCTACTGTAAATACTCAGACTCTCTGTGTAGCCTTGTGGAATGCACGTGAATGTAAATGATCGTCCTCCTAACATAAAGGCGAACAGATATCTGCTTTCCTTGTGCACTGGAATGCTAAAGAATGTATTCTTCAAGTCAATAACACTAAAATACTCAGCCGAGGCAGGAATCATTGTCAAAATCGTGGTAACATCGGGGACCAACAGGAATTGGGAATCTACCACCTTGTTTAATGCACGCAGATCAATTATAAAACGGTATGGTATCTCATTACCTCCTTTCTTATACACCGGAAGAATGCGACTGTTACATGTACTGCCTGTAATCTCTTCAATCACCCCCAATTTTACCAAATCAGAAACAATACTTTTCAATCCTTTCTCTCCTTCTACTGAGATTTTATATTTCGGAATACGCGGTAACGTTACTCCTTCTTTCAAAGCAATTTTCACTGGTTCTATCTTCAAACATCCAACATCATTGTCATTCATTGCCCATATACAAGTTAGCACTTCACTCAATTCGCCTGGCAAAGGCTTGGACACAAATTCGGATACCGGTACATTCTGTGGTGAAATGGTCAAAAATACTCCATCTGGTGTACAGCGGATTACTGCACTCAGTTTTTTCAATAAATTTAATCCTAAAAGATTCTCTCTGCAATTCTCTGTTTAGAGAAATGGACAGTATTCAGTGAATGGGCCTAACGTTACTGCTACTGGTTGAGACACCGGATTATTCACTGGGGTACCTGCGAACCCTAATGAAATATTTCTATGCCCTGACAGTGGTATTTCTGGAACCAAGTGATGGTCTATCGAACACTTTTGTGCCCCCGTATCCACAAGGAAGCTGTGCTCACCATTCCCGACTTTCATTTCTACGTAGGGTCCTTTCTGATTTACGGGAATAGACACCGGTTCCAACCCCTGTATTGGCCTGTCCTATTGGGGAAACAACACATCATCCAATGTGTAATCGCTGCTGTTATTATAGTACGCATTCGCATGAGTATCAAAAATGTTCCCGCCCCTTCCTCTATTCCCATTTTGCATGTTCTGCTGGCTCTGATTCTGATTCTGAGTAGAGGTTTGATGCTGAGCTTGATTCTGATTCTGGGCACTATTCCCTTGACTATGTTGGTGCTGCTGCATGTTATTTCTATTATGCCCATTTGCTCCTGGATGCCTCCTATGCTGTCTTCTCTGGCCGTACCCATTTCTATTTAGCAAGTGTGGACATTGCGCTCGCCAGTGACCTTCCTCTCTGCAATACGCACATTGATTCAGTCCCAGAGACCCTCCATGCATGTTCGAATTACCTCTGCCTTGTGCATTCCCTCTTCCTCTATTGTGTCCCGCTACTTGCTGGAGTAGCACCCCAACCATTGTTCGTAGTGCTTCTATTCTCATTGGCAAGGGGTATTCATTAAATATCTCATGTATCTCCATTATGGGGATACTAGGATCTGAAATCCATCTTAACGCCTCTCGTATACATACTTTTAGTTTATCGCCTGTCTGTATTGACAATGGTAAATATCGCCGCTGTATATAGGGTTCCACCGCTTCAGTTCTATCTCTCCTAATATCTCTACTCCTATACCCAGGTGTGGTAAACATTTCAGCATATTCATTATCAAGTTCATTCTTGAGTTCAAAAAGTCAGTCTACATGTTCCCTTATCTCTTCATCCCTCCCTCTACAACATGCCAATGCATTCAAATCCAACAGTCGTTGTGGAGGCAGCTTCCCAATCAACTGCTTCCATCTCGCCACTAAATATTCACCCATGCATTCCAACACTACCTGTCTTTCGTTGCTCCTCCTGAAATCAGACATTGAGGCCAGTGCTAACTTCCCATCATTCCCATTTATATACATCTCTGCCTGTTCTTGCAACTCGCGCTTCCTTTCCTTACTGATCGCACTATGAGTTACTCTCGTACATCCCCTCTGTCCAGCCCCTTCTTCTTTTTCATCAAGTTCAATTACGGGAGGGGCAGATGGGACAGAATCAATCTCTTGGGAGGGAAGTGCCGATGGGACAACGAGAAATTGAAATGACTGTTGCGGTCCTGACTGGCTACTAGGAGAATGTAAGTGTGCGGTCTGTGGCTTGCTAGGATTTGAACAGTTGGGAGGGGCTGAGCAACAGGAGGGGGCAGAGCAATAGCCACTGACGCGATAATTTTAGTCTCTCTCCTTGGACCTTGCTTTGTGTCTGTCAATATTTTGTCTATTAATTTGTCTGATGAATGCAACTCCCGTTTTGGGTATATCTTTTCTATGCTTAATTGCTTGCGTCTATTTGACTTTTTCAAACTATCATTCCACTCCTCCCCTTCCTTTACTTTCGCTCTCTCTGCTTTCGACTTATGCCTGCGTGCATGTTTCTCTCTACTTTTCCAGCGAAGCATTGCTTCCCTTCTCCAGTCCCTAAGGATATCAAATACTGCAGGGCGTGTTTTCTTTTTTACCAACACCTTCTCCAAATTATCTATTCTCGTCATCTCAAAACTCCCATGGTTCGGCCACTGAAGATCTTCCTGTTTTCTGGTTTGCCTATACCAAATCTCACAAAACATTATCGCTCCCACACCATACTTGACATACATCTCATACGCCGGCGTTCCCACAGGTGGCGCAACCTGGCCAGTTTCCAAAGATTGTCCGCCGCAGCGGAAAATTCACGCTAGGGTGGACAATACCCCATGCATGTTTTAACCGTACCCTCGGCTAATCAACCTTACGCTGGGTGTTTGATTTTGCAAAATCAACTCTCAACCAATATCAGGATCACTTTTGAATCGGGGCACGACTCACCTGAGCAATCAAGTTGTCTTTTCAAGATACAACTTGTCTGTATACTGACGCAACCAATGATGTTGTGTCTGCGTATCTTGGCTCACTCTGCCTCGTTTCGGGACCCTCGCCTTCTTGTTCTCTGGCCGGGCACGTGGATCAGGGATCAGTTGTGTGCAGATCTGAAAAGGAATCTCTCATCGCTTTCGCAGGGGCGCCCCAAACACCTCTTGATTCCGGCTCGATCGTCCCGTCCTGGCCATTCTCTCCGCCTTCCTTATTTTACAACGTACACGATGGAAGAAGTGGGGGTGGGTCCCTATTCTGGTGCCATCTTGAAGGGGCCCCTGAGGGACCCTCACATATGGAAACAAGGCACAATCACCACACACTAACTGATACGCCAGACACAAGGCTGTATTACCAAAATCTAGGGTTTATTGCAAAGCAAATAGTCTCAGTTGGCCAACTGGTCCCACGCCCCACGACGTGTGTCTACCAGACCTCGGGGGACGCAAGAGAGAGAAATTCGTACAACAGTTACATATATACAAAACAAGCATCTAGTAATCAGTAGTGTCATAACTTATATCGCCCCTATTACATTTCCTTTGAACTAGGCATGATGATTGACAATGGTGATGAGTATGACACCTTCAAACATACATTTAGTAACAGTTTACAATTTTGTAAGCCTACAGACATAAGTCTTTGTTTTAAAGATGCTTCTGTTCTTGCAAGCAAGCTGTGCGTAGGGAGAGACACATACCAGGCCTTGCTATCTCCTAGTTTCTATTCATGTGCTCGGGGTCAACTTGCTCTCCAGGGCTCTACCGGGCTCAGGAAAGGGGGGCCACAAAGAAGAGCATAATTCAAGTCATCTAATGTACGCTCCTAGCATTTTTACTGTGCTACCGAGACTAGCTGGCACCTGCTGTACTGATTAGAATGCCTTGCTGCTCACTCTCCAAGGATATGTGAGGGAGGATACCGGGCATTTCTGTCTGGGTCACTGCGTTATGTTTCAACATGCCTCTCACGCCCTTGCATTGTGCATCAGTGAAGCAAAATAATATTTCAGCAAAGCAGTTTAACAGAAGGCAAAAAGCAAAAGTTAGAGAAAAGAAAATGGCGATTTCAGTCACTTTAAAATGGTCGCACCTCAGTCAAGCTTATGGCTATATATTTCTAAAACTAAATGAATGAGACGGTTAGTCTTCGGCCAACATAGTACATAGCCTTATGATCGAGGGGTGTCTACTTTTTCTAGATCGACACTGTTTCTGACTTTCCCCACAGGTAATTTCCTGTCAGTGGTTCTCCTTGTCTCTTTATTCTGGATAAGTGTGCCGTGTCACTCCGTACCTTGCTTTCTATCACCTTCCAGTGGTCCATCAATATTGCTGTTCCTGCACCCCCCCTCAGGAAGCTTGATCGTTCTCTTGCACCCTTCATTCCTTCTAACATCAATTTCTCCATCATGCTGGTAGCATAGTGTGGGTGCAGTAAGGGGAATTATTGTTATGGGTTCTTCTTCTTTATCTAACCATGTTACCAATGCTGCACTCTTTGTCCATTCCTTGTAGCATTTGTTATTTTCTCCTGGCACTGTTACCACTGATGATTTTGTCAACGTCAAGGGTTTACTCCCCATAACTCCATCCACCCAACCATTCTTCATGTACACCTTGCCATATGTTAATATTAGTGGCCTTTCCCAGCACCCTGGTTCACCTCCAACCTCCCTTGCGCTCCACTGGCATGTTAGATAGCTCAGTGTAATTTCTTTTGTTTCTACTTTGTCTGGTCCATCTGTTATGTACTGAAGTCCTTCTGTCAGCTGCCAGGAATCGTCAAACATTGGTAGTGTTTTTATGAAGTTGTCTTCATAGGGGTATGTCGACCTTGATTTCCATCTTAGTGTTGCTCTGTTCCCTTGAAATCAGCCCCGTGTCTGAAACAATGCTAAATATAGCAGGCATTCTGCAGTTGTTGCAGGTACTTCAGTTGCCACGAATGTTCTTGAGGCGCTCATGGTGTATGGGATCAACTAGCACACATAGCAGTTGTCCTTTGTCGTGTCCTTACCAATCTTTGACATGTGCTTGTACCACATGTTGTTGCAGACGTGTGCAGATTCTGTGAAATATGTGTCCACCCCATGTACATCAATAGAAACACTAAGTTTATCTCTCCTTATTTTGGGCCCCGTATTGCTGGTACCACCTGACACCGTGCTCCTTGCAGCCATGCTAGGGGAAATGTTAGTAGAGGGAGATGCCATCACATAGAAAGCATAGTAGGCCTGCCAGACAGCGGCAGTAATCAGACCAGTGGTGAAAAATATCCATATCATCTTTATTACACTTGCTATTACCACTGGCATTTTTACTCTTACCTTTGCTGTGGTCCTGCAGCTACTTTACTTTAGATGATATAGGTGCCTGCCTGAAAATCTCTCAAAATTGTGCGTTATTACTGTTAGTACTTTTAATTCAAGCCCTGCGTATCAAGTGGTCGTTCAATTCCCAGGCTAAAAGCTCTTCCCACACTTTCCTTACCGTCCTATCTCTTAAAACAGGTAGTGCTGCGTGGAGGTGTGGAAACGAGCGTACAATTAGCAGGAGAAACACGTTATAATAGATGCGTATCCTCCGTGGTTTTAAATATTTTGGCCTTTTGATAATATATACAAATTGGTGTGACAGAGATTCTGGTATATCGTCAATGGGCAGCATTTGCCCCTGGGCAGTGGCGTATATTCTTTTTTAATTCACTAACATATGCAATGATAATGCACAATACCTGCATGTGCGAGACAAAAAGAGAAGAGAGCATGCATGTGTTTACACAGTGTGGTGTATATTGCAGATCCCTTTGACAATGTTCTTCATTAACTGGTGGTTGGTGAGTGTTAATTTTAGCTAAGCTAATTTATTTTGTCTGGGATCTCGTGATCATGGGGTGGCCTATAGGAGGTTGATTGTTTGTGTCTTTAGGGGTATTTGGCTCTGGCGCTGTGTCGTTGTTGTCAGTTGTTGCTGCTGATGTGTTGGCCCCCTTCGCTGAGGTGAGGGCAGGTCTGTGCTTTGTAGGGCTTGATGTCGTGAATGTGTGTCCACACATCCTTATCTTCAACCTGACAGCTCTAGGTGCTACTTTTTGTACTATATGGGGCCCTTTGAATCTGTGGGCCTTCCACTTCCTGTGATAGCTCTTTAAGAGAACTGCATCTCCTTCTTTCACTGTCCACTGTATAGTCAGTTCCTGTTCCTCAGTGGCTGCTTCTCCCTGTTGACCCTAGGGGTCCCTCGTGCTATGGAAACAAGGCAATAACCATACATGAAAAGATGCGCCAGATGCGAGGTTCAAATTCCCAATGCTAGGGTTTATTGCAAGCAAAAGATAGTATCAATTGGCCAATTCTGATCTCACGCCCCGCAATGTGAGTTTCCTAGACCTCGAGGGACGCAAGAGAGTGAATTACGTACATCAGTTACATATATGCAAAATGCATATCATACAATCAGCAAAGTCATGTTCAACACCCCTCTTTATTAAGTTCCTTTGAACTCGGGATGACGATGGACATATCCGACAAGTATGACGATTATAACATTTTCGATGTCTATTCTAGTAACAATGTGCAATTAGAAAGTGCGGAGGCATCTTTTAGTTGTTGAACAGAACACAGTGGTTCTGTTCTTGGAAGCAAGCTGCACACGGGGGAAGAGCCACATTCCAAGCTTTGCTATCTATGAGGTACTATTCGTGTCCTGGGAGCCGAAACGTTCTGAAGGGTTTTGCGAAGGGGGGCCGTAAGAAAAGCATAATTCAAGCCTTTAGCTGTATTATTCTAACATATTCTACCATCGTACGAGACTGGCTGGCAGCTGTGAAGTGATTAAATGCCCTGCAGCTCCCTCCCAAGGCTACAGAGAGGGAGCGTGGGCATTCCTCTCTGGGCTACTCATGAGGAGTTTCAACAAACTCTTCAGTGCCGCGACCTTGTCCTTTCATATTCAGACAACAATGTTAACAGTTGAGTAGAGTAAGCAGAATCCGCAAGAATTGCAAGCTGCAAAGCAGTTTTTAGACAGAAAGCAATGAGCAATGGTTAACAAGCAAAATGGCGATTCTTCCTACATTTAAAATGGCCGCTCGTTGGTCAAGCATAGCAGTTTATATTTTTATAATTCGGTTCATAAAACGGTTGGCCCACGGCCATCAAGTTACATCTATCATTCAAATGAAGGGTATTCATTTTTCCAGATTGACAAACCCTCCTTTTGGCCGCATGCCAAACGTCTTTTTTATTCATTGGGCCTCATTACAACTCAGGCGGTAAGGGTTTTACGGCGGCGTAAACAGCGCCGACCCTTCCCGCCTGAGTACGAGGTCCCTTAGCGCCATGGTGGACTTAACACCTGCTTTTAGCAGGTGTTAAAATCCATGGCGCTAAGGGACCATGGAGTTAATTACGCCACCGTAATTTACGGTGGCGTAATTAACACCTTCCCCACTCCCATTATGCCCTATGGGGCAAAATGGGAATGGGGAAGGGTAAATGGGAAAATGGGGATTTACCGCCCCGCCAAGGTTGGAATGGGGCGGTAAATCCGCCAACCAACATGGCGTAAACGTAGTTTACCATGGTGGTAAAGTCACGGCCCAGGCGGTAACTTACCGCCTGGGTCGTAATGAGGCCCATTGTATCCTCCTCTAATGAGGATAAGTCTGGGGTATCTACATCTGAATCATCTTCATCATTAATGTCTATCGCCATGAATTGTTTTACTGTTTTTGTTTCCTCAGTGTCTCTGTTATTCCGGCCATGCGTTTGTTTTCCTCTCTACACCATGTGCATGCATCGATTAGTACATCCATCAGTTATTTCAAGGCACACTATTGGTAAGCATTGTATGCAACAGCAGCATGTTATGAATATCCCGAGTACCATCATTAGTATTGAAATTAACTTCCATCCTCAAGACCGCAATAATCCCCAAAACCAGGATCCTATCCCCCAACCCCCTTCTTCAGTAGAGAGTGTGGAACTTATGACATGTAATTTCCAGATCGCTTTAAATATCGTAGGGGAGTAGTCATCTATATACACACAGCATGCAGTTTTTACGAGCTTGCAAACTCCCCCAAGATCAACTAATATTATATTGAGAGCCATCCTGTTTTGAAGTGCCATTAGTCTTATTCCTTTTTCTTCAAATGTCATATTCAATAAAATATCCGTTGTGGAATCTATTGTTTTTTTGTAATATTCCAGACAGTTTTCTTATATTGTAAGAATATTCTGTTTGGGACAAGAACCGTATAAATGATTTGGCTATATCCATTGCTATCATTCCATCCTTGCTACTCCTTTGAGTTCTACCTTTTGTTCGTTTGGCTACTTCTGCTGTCTCCAAGAGGAACACTCTTGGAAACAGTAGACCTAGGTAGCATGTACCTCCCCAGTTTCTAGGTAACCATGGATATGCTTTTTCTCCACATATAAAGTAAACAGGGTCTCCTACGTACACGGGTTCTATTTCATGTTTTAAAACCTCTGTGTTCAGGCAGTTGCTAAACGTTCCTACTTTATAGGAACCCTTTTTCTGTAGACAGAGGGGAGCAGTTTTGGGGCTGTGATCCACTGTATAGGCAGGGGGCACAACATCTTTGTTCCATTCATCCCTCATCCGAAATGTCATTACTGATGTTCTTTCTGCTGGCGGGGTTGGTCTATTCTGCCTATGTAATCTATCTAGTCTTGTTATTTTTCATGTATTCTTTCTCATGGGTTCTAGTGCAAACATGCAAGCTTTTTGGAATATGGAACAACCCACAGGTCTCATGATCACTTCCTCAAATTCATTCATATTGGTCTCATCTAGCTGACCCGTATTACTCTTGTTCCATTTCCCAAAGAACATTGCACTTAATGTTACTTCACATGAATAAATCAATGGCAACGGTTGTACATACCAGCCTATCCCTTTCCCACCGTGCTGTGGTAAATGGGCGCAAACCCAGCAATCTTTTTTCTTTAAAACCGCATGGGTCATGTTCATGATGAGCAACAATGTATTGTTGCCGTATCCTTCTCTATGTCTCTCTTCCATTGGGGGCAAAGTACCAGTGATTACATGAACCGGGCTTTCAGTAGCTGCTTTTGGCAAAAGTGTTTCTAATGGGTGTACGTACTCCAGGAACCATAGTGTAATAGCTGTTATTGTTGGTACTATCATACTTAGAAAACATAGGACCAATGTCCAAATCAGTACCTTATTCCTTTTACCATGCTTTTTCCCTAAATTTACAGTCTCTAAATCCATTATCTTTTCAGCAGGGGTGCAGGAGGAAGTTGAAACCGGTCTTGACTTGTTCTTCATCATCCTTCTTCTTGCTGGCAAAGTTCGTCGCGAATGTCTCTCGTTCTTGATGCCAGAAAAGTTCAACGAGAAATGTCACAGTTCAATTCTGCCAGCCTTTTCACAGCCTGGATCATCTATCCACTCCGAGCAAGATTACTTGTTCTTTCTCCCACTGCTCAGACGATTTCCGGACAGGTCTTTATTGATAGAGTACTATGTGCATCCAGCTTGTCCCGCTCTGGTTTAGGACACATGTACTCTATCAGCCTTAGTACTTATGTGCGTCCAGCTTGTCCTGCTCTGGCTCCTGACACATGTACTTTTATAAGCGCACCGAGGAGCCGTGAGTCTTGAATTGTCCGACTTGCACAATTCTCACACTTCTCTCCTCTACGCCCCTGGTTCCTACTCCGTCCGAGTGGAACCAAAGGCAAAAAGAAAAGCACCAAAGATCTGTGGATCACTTTGCCTGTCGAGGCCGCAAATTATACCGATTCACTCCTGGTATTGTATGATCCGTGAATAGTGCTGTTGCACTTCCAGTATCAGGCTCAGTGTCAGCCTGTGGCACAATGATGGGTAGCGATGAGCGCCGTGGCAATGATGTAGTTTCTTTCTTTGGCTTTGGTGCATTCGCAGGAACTGGTGGGCGCCAAAGGGGTACACGCGTTGTTTCTGCTCGTGTTTGCAATGCAGGGTTTGTGTCGCTCGGTAGTGATGTTGTTTCCGCTGAGCAACGTTGGGGCACTTTTCGCCCTTTCCCCTTACTGGCAGCCTCCTCAGGCTCTGTTTCGAGTTTCACTTTTCGTTTGCGCTTTGTTTCAACTTTCACTTCTCGCTCAGGCTGATGCTGTGGCACTGGACTGGCAACAGTTTCTTTCGTTTCCGAGACCGTTTCCTTTCTCTGGTCGTCAGAAGTTGTCAGGAGTACTGGGAATCTTTTGGCATGTGTTGCGTGGATCCATGTCTTCCGTCTGTCTACTCGGATGGCCGTCTGCGTTGCCAAAAGTACTTGATAGGGGCTGCGCCACCTGGGTGCTAATGCTGTCTTCCGTTCAAAGTTTTTAATTAACACCCAGCTTCCAGGCTCCAGTGAGTGCCCCGGTCCGGTATATCGCACTGGTAACGCCTCCTGCATCTGCTGATGAATCAAACGCAACTTCCACAATAAGTGCTTAACATAGGATGCTCGACCTCACATAATCTTTTGGGCTGCGGTGTGCACCATACATTTGCTGGTCTCCCCATTATAATCTCATAGGGGGAGAGCCCAGTCTTAGCCTGCACAGACGTGCGCATACACAACAGCGCTAGGGGTAATGCATCCACCCAACTCAACTTGCTCCCAGCGCAAATTTTTGCAATCTTTGACTTCAAGATTCCGTTATGTCTCTCCACAAGCCCGGCAGAACTGGGATGCCTGGGACTGTGGAATTGCTTCTCTATTTGCAGACCTGCACAGATCTGTAGCACTACTGCGCCCACAAAGTGGGGGCTGTTGTCTGACCACAGGACACGGGGCAACCCAAACTTGGAGAAATAATCCTTTAGCATTACTTTTGCTGTGGACATGGCAGTACAGTCTTCTAAAGGATATGCCTCCACCCACTTGCTGAATGCACAAATTACCACTAACACATATTTGTAGTTCTGGCACCTTTCCATTTCTATGAAACCAAAATGGACCACCTCATATGGCATAGAGGGTGGGCCGAAACTACCTGCTGGAGTCACGGTTCCCTTCCCTACATTGTGTTGCAGGCACGTAATACAATTCTGCACTAGTCTTTCTGCATTCTTTTTTATGTGCTCGTTCTTCCATACTGTGGATAAATGCTGTACCATCTTCTTCGCGCAAATGTGGGTAGGGCTATGCGCCATTATACCCATTGCAGTTACATAACAATTTGGCAACATCCAGTTCTTTGTTTCCTTGTCCACCCAACATCCTTCCAAATCTATCTCAGCAGAGCCCTCAGCCCACCCCTGAATCTCTTCGGTCGTGGCCTCAGCCTGCATTTCTTTGACTGTGGCAACTCCATTCTCTATCATACAAGGTACTTCCTCAGTCTGTACTGTCATCATTTTATTCCCCAAATCTGTGGCTGTTTGCTTAGCAATCCGGTCTGCAAATGCGTTTTCCTCTCCCACTCTACATGTTACTTTCTTATGCGCCTCGCACTTCCCTATAGCTAGGCGCTTTGGAAACGTGAGTGCAGACAACAATTGCACAATCAAAGGGCCATGCTGAATCCTGGCTCCATGTGATGTCAAGAAACCCCTCTCAGCCCAAATTCGGCCAAAGTTGTGAACCACGCCAAAGGCGTACTGGCTGTCAGTATAAATATTCACGTTAAAATTCTCAGAGAGTTCACAGTCTCGGGTCAGTGCTATTATTTCTGCGGCTTGCGCCGAATTGTAGGGGATTCTTCTGCTTTCTACAACACTCTTTAGGGTAGTAATTGCATATGCGGCCGTTGATGTGCCATCAGGTAATTTAAAAAAAGAGCCATTACAAAATAACTCCCCATCTGGCTCTTTTTGTGGTATATCACTCAAATCAATCCTTCCCTTTGTTTCTTCTTCAGTGATCATTAAACAATCATGGGGTGGTGATTCGTTGTCACCAATTTCTGCTATGGGCAGTGGCATTAATTCTGCAGGATTCAATGCGCATCAGCTCATAATTTGGATGTGGGGTGCAAACAAGATGAGCTCATATCTTGTCAGTCTAGCTGAGGTGAGGTGTTGCGTCTGCGTCCTATTTAATAGAACGTCTATAGCATGTGGCACCATCAGAATTAAAGTGTGCCCCAATACCATTCCTTCCGTTTGTTGCACTGACGCAGCAGCCGCTGCGACGGATCGCAAACATCGTGGTAGTGCGCGCGCTACAGGGTCCAACGCGCAAGAAAAATAGCCGCATGGCCTATTTCTTCCACCTTGTTCCTGTGTCAAAACCGCCAATGCACATCCTTCACTCTCACTCACAAATAGTCTGAAGATCTTTTTACAGTTAGAAGTGCCTAAAACTGGTGCAACACACAAAGCAGCTTTCAATTGCTCAAACGCTTTCTGACATTCCTCATCCCACTGCAAAGGCATCTCTGCATCCTTTTTTGTCAACTTTATCATCGGCTTCACAATCAACGCAAAATTACTGATCCACTGCCGACAATAAGAGGCCATGCCTATTACAGCTCTCACTCCTTTTTGAGTTTTTGGAATAGGCATACTAGAAATACTTTCTATGCGTTCTGGTGTTAATCTTCTCCCTTCTTTCGAAAGTAGGTAACCCAAATAAGACACCTCCTTCTGATTATACTGGAATTTCTTCAAACTTGCCTTGTCGGGTCGCTAAGTGTGTCAATAGTAATATAGTACTTTCTTTGCAGATTTCTTTTGTGTCAGCAACTAGTAATAAGTCATCTATGTACTGCAAGAGTACGCAACCTTCGGGTAATTCTAACATGTCTAGCTGCTCTTTTAGCTCTCTGCTGTAAATGCTCGGGCTTTCTGTATATCCTTCTGGAATGCGTGTGAATGTGAATGATCGACCTCCTAGAGTGAACGCGAACAGATATCTACTGCTTTTATCCACTGGAATGCTAAAGAACGCGTTCTTCAAATCAACTACACTAATGTATTCTGCAGTGGCCGGTATCATTGTCAGTATTGTTGTGACATCTGGGACCAAAGGGAATTGTGGGTCTACCACTTTGTTTAACGCGCGCAGATCAATTATGAAACGATAGGGTACCTCATTGCCTCCTTTCTTGTAAACTGGAAGAATCAGGCTGTTGAATGTGCTACCTGCAATTTCCTCAACCTCCCCCAATCTCACCAGGTCAGTAACAATGCTTTTCAATCCCTTCTCACCTTCAACAGAAATGTTACACTGGGGAATTCGTGGTAGTGTGATACCTTCTTTCAAAGTTATTTTTGCTGGCTCTATTTTCAAGCATCCTACATCATTATCATGCATTGCCCACAGACAGGTTGGTACTCTACTTAGCTCTTCTGGCAACTCTTTTGACATAAATTCCGTCACCGGTGCATCGTGAGGCCACATCGTGAGGAACACCCCATCTGCTGTACAATGTATGACTGCCCCCAATTTTCTCAACAAATTTAATCCTAGCAAGTTCTCTCCACAATTTTCTGTCAAAAGAAATGGACACTGTTCCAAATGGTCCTATTGTAATTGGGACAGCTTCGGACATGGGGTTAATTACTGGTGTACCTGCGAACCCTACAGAAACATTCTTCTGTCCCGACAGTGGTATCTCCGGAACCAAGTGGTGGTCTATCGAGCACTTCTGTGCCCCTGTATCTACAAGGAAACGGTGCTCCTTATTCCCGACTCTCATTTCTACGTAGGGTCCTCGCTGATTCACGGGAATAGACACTGGTTCCGACCCCTGTCGTGGGCTGTCCTATCGTGAAAATAACACATCGTCCGATGTGTAGTCACCGCAACTGCTATAATACGTGTTTGGTTGTGTATCAAAAATATTCCCATTTCCCCCTCGATGTCCTCCACTCTGATCATTTCTCTGCTGGCCCTGCCCACCCTGATTTTGGTTCGAAACACTGTGGTTCAGTGTCTGGTTCTGTTGTGCTTGGTTTTGACCATATGATTGGGTTTGAGTACCTCCATTGGTATATCCCTGCTGCTGCTGCTGCATGTTATTTCTGCTTGGGCCGTTTGACCCCTGATGTCCTCTATGAGGCTTTCTCTGACCAAACCCACCTCTATTCTGTAGGCGCGGGCATTGCGCTCGCCAGTGTCCTCCCTCCTTACAGTACGCACATTGATTTGATCCCAATGACACCCCATGCATATTATTCAAATTTACCCTGCCTTGTGTGTTTCCACTACCTCTATTGTATCCAATGACCTGCTGCAGTAAAACCCTTGTTTTTAAATTTACTCTATCCTTCACCTCTCTTTCTTTCGCCACATTTACCCTGTTCTCGTAATATTGAGCTATGTGTAATATCTCACTCACCGGTTTTGCTACCCAGGAACTTTCCGACGTCATTAACATATCTTGAATTGGCGATATTAGTCCCCTCACCTATTTATCAACAAATAGCCTTTTCCCCGACTCTGTGCTCACATCCTGCCTACTGAAGTCTGTGAATACTCCTTCAAATCTATTGAAATAATCCGTTACTGGCTCATCCTTGCCCTGTACACATGTAGTTAATTTGTCCCACTGAATCCTTTTTTCTGGAACTATTTCCCTCAATCTCCGCATTATCCATTCTGGTAGATCTGCCATGCAGGTTCCTGGATTTTCCCCTACTTTTCTATTTTTATCCTCTAGTAGTAACTCCGCCCATGTGGCGCCAAAAACCCCCGCGTCATCTACCGTCCTCATCTGTTTCCATATATCTGCTGGCAAAATGGCTGGGAAAATCAAATCTATATCGCTCATAGTAAGCACTGCTGATCTCAGGGTTGACTCTACTTCCTTGTAGAAACCTGCTGGATTCTTTCTTATATCGGGAATCGTCTGTTTTATAGTATTCACCTCTTGCCTGGAGAAGGGAACATGCACATACTGGGCGTTGAAATGGGCTGGTGTTACCTGCGCTCCTACTGTTCCCGTCGCAGGGATCTATACTTTTGGTTCAAACGTGGGCGGGACCTCTCTCATTGGAAATGCCCCACTCACGATCCCTCGCCCTTCTCTTAGGTTCAATAGTATTCCTAAGTCCAGTGATAGGCCCGTTTCTCCTGTACTTCGCTCGAATGCTCTCCTGTATACCGCTAGTATCTCAGGTGGGCTGGCCTTATTATTTTTTATATCCTTCTCCATCAAATGTTCAGCCATCGATTGCAGTGATTTTCTTTTCATTGGTATGGAATATTCGTCAAATATGTCATGCATAACCATTGTTGGAATACTAGGATTTGATACCCATTTTACCGCTTCTCGTATACATACTTTCAATTTCTCGCCCTTCTGTACAGATGACGTTGAATGTCTCCGCTCTATGTATGATTCTACCCTCCCTCTCCCCTCTCTTCTGATATCCCAAACCCTGTATCCAGGTGCAGCAAACATTTCGGCATATTCATTATCCAACTCATTTTTAAGATCAAAAAGTCTATCCACATGTTCCTTCACTTCTTCATCTTTTATTCTACAACATGCTAATTGGTTCAAATCTAACAATCGTTGTGGTGGTAATTTGTCAAGTAACTTTTTCCATTTTACCACCAAAAATGTCCCCATGCATTCCAACACTACCTGTCTCTCGTTGCTTCTTCGGTACCCATACAATGAGGCCAATGCTGCCGTCTCATCATTTCCTTCTATGTACATTTCTGCCTCTTGTCGCAATTCAATCTTTCTTTCTTTGCTGATCGTGCTTCGAGTTACCCGTCCAAATCCTGTTCCTTCAGCCCCGCCTCTCGCCTCCCCGGTCTCAATTTCGACTACTGGAGGGGCGGATGGTGCTGAATCTGTCTCTAGAGCGGGAGGTGCGGATGGGACAAGTGACACAGGTGGCATCTGTGAAGGGCCTTCCCCTTTGGTTAGCCACTTTTACCTGGACGTTTGAGTTTGCAAAATCAACACTCTACCAAAAATCAGGTTTCTCTTTGAATCGGGGAATGACTCACCTGATAAAACAAGTCTGTTCTAACACAACCTCTCCCAATGTCGTGTCTGCGCTTCTCTGGCCTCGGCCTCGTCTCGGGACCCTCGCCTCCTTTGCCCTCTGGCCCGGTACGTCAATCAGGGATCAGATGTGTGCAGATCTGCGGAAGGAATCTCTCCTTTCTTCTACAGGGCGCCCCGTACACTTATTTATCCCGACTCGACCGTCCCGTCCTCGCCGTTCTTCTGCCTTTACTCCGTTACAACGTATACGATGGGGCAAGTGGGGGAGGGTCCCTATTTGGTCCCTCGTGCTATGGAAACAAGGCAATAACCATACACGAAAAGATGCGCCAGACACGAGGTTCAAATTCCCAATGCTAGGGTTTATTGCAAGCAAAAGATAGTATCAATTGGCCAATTCTGATCTCACGCCCCGCGACGTGAGTTTCCTAGACCTCGAGGGACGCAAGAGAACGAATTACGTACATCAGTTACATATATACAAAATGCATATCATACAATCAGCAAAGTCATGTTCAACACCCCTCTTTATTAAGTTCCTTTGAACTCGGGATGACGATGGACATATCCGACGAGTATGACGATTATAACATTTTCGATGTCTATTCTAGTAACAATGTGCAATTAGAAAGTGCGGAGGCATCTTTTAGTTGTTGAACAGAACACAGTGGTTCTGTTCTTGGAAGCAAGATGCACACGGGGGAAGAGCCACATTCCAAGCTTTGCTATCTATGAGGTACTATTCGTGTCCTGGGAGCCGACACGTTCTAAAGGGTTTTGCGAAGGGGGGGGCCGTAAGAAAAGCATAATTCAAGCCTTTAGCTGTATTATTCTAACATATTCTACCATCGTACGAGACTGGCTGGCAGCTGTGAAGTGATTAAATGCCCTGCAGCTCCCTCCCAAGGCTACAGAGAGGGAGCGTGGGCATTCCTCTCTGGGCTACTCATGAGGAGTTTCAACAAACTCTTCAGTCCCGCGACCTTGTCCTTTCATATTCAGACAACAATGTTAACAGTTGAACAGAGTAAGCAGAATCTGCAAGAATTGCAAGCTGCAAAGCAGTTTTTAGACAGAAAGCAATGAGCAATGGTTAACAAGCAAAATGGCGATTCTTGCTACATTTAAAATGGCCGCTCGTTGGTGAAGCATAGCAGTTTATATTTCTATAATTCGGTGCATAAAACGGTTGGCCCACGGCCATCAAGTTACGTCTATCATTCAAATGAAGGGTGTTCATTTTTCTAGATTGACACTTCGACCCGCCCTGTATCTGTTGGATCTTTTGAGAGATAAAAGCGGCACTAGTAACCAAGGAAGAGACATACTCGTGCATTTCTTCACCAAAAAACAGTACTTCCAGTGTTGCAATCAGTCATTGCCCTTGAGGGTGGTGTGAGTGGGAGGTGCATCTGACGTCCAGTCACCACCTCATGGGGTATGAGGTGGTGATCTGACCCTGGTCTATTTCTCAACTCAAACAGGGCCAAGGGGAGGCAGTACAGCCGACTCTTTTTGTTTGTTTGCTGAATTTTTGCTAATTCTTCTAAGACCATTGAGGCGTTTGCAGATACCATTGGCTTGTGGGTGGTATATGCAGGCAAACTTGTGCTTAATTCCTAAAAGGGCAGTTATGTGTTGGAACAGTTCATTGGCAAAGTGAGGGCCATTGTCTGACCTCAGCACTTTGCATACTCCCCACCTCGGGAACACCTCCCTTACCAAGAATTTGGCTGCTCTGAATGCATCTGCAAGAGAGCATGGACCGGCCTCGATACACCTTGAAAATGGGCACACTACTACAATCATGTATCTGTAACCTTGACATACGTTTATCATGTCAATGTAGTCAATGTGTAGGTGCAAAAAGGGTCCTTCAGGCCGGGGTATTGTACCTTTGATCATCACTTGCAGCGTGTGACCAGCCATTGTTGATATGTGAGGCAGTTGCTGATGAAATTTGCAACGTGTGAGTTTAGCTCGGGGCAGAACCATGATTCTTTTATTCTTGCTGCAATGACTTCTTTCCCTGTGTGCATGGGGTGGTGTAGTTGGGTCAGAGCTGTTTGCAGTAGGGCAAGGGGCATCACAACCTTCCCTGTATTGTTCTGTCTCCATAGTGCATCTGTGGGGACATGGTGTATCCTCTTTTGACCCACAGTTCCTTTTCTGCCATGGGTGCTGCTGCCTGCAGTTAAATAATTTGTGTCTCTGGGATGTGTGTGTACCCATCCTTCATTAACATCTGTCTTGCCCCCCCCCTTATCTTTTTGTTTTTCTCCATGTTTTTCCTCCCCCATCCTGGGCGTAAACTGCAATATGATCTGCCGTTGCCACAATACTCTCGATGTCCACTGATATTATTGCCCCTTCCTCTTCATTAGTGGGTGTTTCTGGCCTGAAAAGGTATGCTGCTGGTCTCCTCCACACTTTTCCCTCAATTCCTTGTAGCCATGCTATTGCCATGCCTGTTCCATATTGGAAAAGGTCTCCGTCCACTGGTTCTGCCCTTGCTACAGTTTTACCACAGTAAGCTTGGAGTATGTGTCGTGCTTTGAGCATGTGTATGCCTGGTGTGGAGCACACTATTCCCTTGTCATTGAAGGATATAGTCATGTTCAGTCTGCTCATAATGTCTCTCCCAAGTATATTTACTGGTGATTGTTTTGAGTACAACAATGGTAAAGATAGATTGTGATCTCCAACAGATAAGGAGATGTTATCAGTAAAAGGAACCAGCCCTCGAGCCCCAGAGAATCCTCGAGTGTGCATGGCCTCGCCTGACAAGTTGAACTTCCCTTCCCTAATACAGGACCTAGAGGCCCGTGTGTCAACTAAGAAAGAGAATGTTTTGTCACCTATCGCCACCTTTATGCGTGGTTCCCCCGCAGGGTTAGGTGTTACTGACACAACAAGGACATCTGTGGGCTGTCCTATTGGGGGTATAGTGATTGTCCGTTCCCTGTGTATGGGTTGTGACCCAATATCGTCACCTTTCCCAATTGTGTCTGTTGTATTGGTGTGTCTGCGGGTAGTTGTTTGCTGCCTTGTATTTGTGTGAGCTGTTGTATGTCTGGAGGTGTTGTTGTTGTGCAGTTGCCATTTGCTGCTGTGCTTGTTGCTGTGCTGGTTGGTACTGCACTTGTAGTGCAGGGGGCGTTGTGTATGCTTGCTGAGGTGGCACTTGTTGTTGTGCTTGTGTTTCTATCACTTGTTGTGGCTGTGGTTGTTAATAGTACTGTTGTCCCCCATTGCAACCCTGTTGTCCTTGCTCTCCCCATCCTGCTTGTGCCGGCTTTGCCCTGCATGTGCGTGATATGTGTCCTACCAGCCCACATGTCCAACACGTTGACGGCTCTCGTGCTTGCCATGGGTATCCTCTAGTGCTGTCTAAGTACCCCTGATGTCCATATTGGTTGTACCCTCAGAACCCTCCCCCTTGCTGTGGTGCTGCTGGTCCAAATCCCCTCCCTCTTACTGCCCCACCGCTCCCCCTGTAGTCGTTTGTAAAGCCATTTCCCATTTGCGTGTACCCACCCCCCATCGGAGGAGCATATGTGTTTTGGGCCGTGTAGAAAGGTGGTGGTGGCATTTGCTGTGTCATTATTTGTGCTTGCTGTGGTGGTGCTACTGGTTGTTGTGTTGTGTCTGGTGTTAGAGTGACCTGGGCGGGGCTTGTTATTAGTGCACCTTGCATGGAATATTTTGATAGTTTCTTTTGGACCAGTTTGCCTCCTCTGCCTTTATGTCTTCCTCTTTCTGTTTCATTTTTTCTTGCCATAGCCTACAATGATGTACTATTGTCAGCTGTATTTCTGGCCATGCTTTTGCTTCCATTCCTACCAGTTTCTTTAACTGTCTTTGTACTGGTTCTGGGAGGCCCTGTATCAGTATGTGGTAAAAGATTGCTAGTATTTTGTCCCAAGGTTCCCACGTTTCCAGGCGCCACTTCTCCTGGATTTCTTGGATGTAATCAACAGGGTCCTCATTCTCACGCATTTTGCGTGAGGTTATTGCCCCTATGTCTGATGTGTCTGGGTATTGTACCCTCAGAGCTTGCCATAGTGCATATCTTGAATTTGCAAATGGTGCCCCATCATGTGACGTGTCACTGATTGTCACCCCTGGGAATCCCGCCATCTTCCAAATGTTGTCTGCTGCGTCACCCAATATGGAAATCAATAGCCCCTTGACATCGCCCACTTTTGTCCTGAAGTTTGCTTTTTCATTTCATATATCCATTTCCCCGCCCCTGACTCAAAGATGGTAGCCTGCATTTAATGTTTTCTTTGTCTGCATGTTTCCATGGGACACATTGTGGCCTTGCCGCCCCTCTCTCTAGTAAGGGCATTAGCGTGTATTCTTACTTCCCCTGGCATGCGTCTGTGCGGTGATGTGTGCGTGTATTCACTCTCCTCTTCCATGTCAGAATGTTATTCAAGAAAGTCAGTAAGGTGTTGTGTGAGCCTATTATCTCCTATGCTCTTATGTCCTCTCTGTTGCCCCATCTGATTCTTCTTGTGTGGTGCAGCTGATCCCTCCATTCTGCGTCCTGAGAAGTCTCTAAGTCTATTATCATATGGCGTGTGTTGTGCTGGTGGTGTTAGTGGTCGTTGTGTTCCTGCTTTTTGTTGTGTTTTGCCCTCCCTTCCTATCATTCCTTCTTCCTGTGTCTTACATTCCCACGATGACCCGCAGTCAGTGTGTGTTATGTATAATTTACTTAGCCCCTCCCCACTTCCATCACTCCATCCTCGACAAGATCCCTCTTCCTCCTCACTGCAAAATCCATCTGAGAATGTCAGCTTTGTGTTTAGGCGTTTTCCCCCCACTGTTGCAGTCTGTAGGTCTACGTATGTGTACTCACCTGTCTTCTCTGTGCCTCCCTGTGCCGGTGTTATCATTGCCTTCTTATTGCCACACGCGTATGTCTTAACCCCATGTTCCTTGCTTGTCTCTCTTAGTCCAGTATTGCTTTGTTTGTTCCCATCATCCACTAACCCCGCTCTTGCCCTGCAAAGTTTGTTCATTATTGCGTCACTTACCTGTTCTAGTACCCTTTTATCTTCATCCTTGTCGTTCCATATCCAGCCCTCCCTTGTCAATCTACTCTCTATAATTTTCCCTTCCTCTTACTTTCATGCGCTCTCTGATATAATCTTCCTCTTCCATAGTGTCATTTCCCTGTAGTTCTCTTCTTGTTCCTCTTCTTTCCTCCTTATCTCCCGCTGCTCCATGCGTGCTACTCTTTCTGCAATCCCCCTTATGCAGTCCTCTTCCCGTTTCCTTCTTTCTTCCTCTTGCTTGTTTGATCCCGCTCAGCCCTCCTTATCTTCCTTCCTCTTCACCTTTCTCTCCCGCTCCTCCTGCTCGAGTTGTCTAATTAACGTGCTCCGCACCTCCCTCAGCTCTGCTAACCTTTCCTCCAGCAGTGCCTTGGCTTCCCTTGTCATGCTTGCCCCTTCCCTTGTACTTACCTCGCACCCTCTCTGTGCATGTCCTATCTTCTCCTTACCTACCCTGTTTACTGCTGCTTCCCCTTCTCCTGTTAACGTCCTTCGAAGTTTCAGTAACACCTGCGCTGCTATCCATTTGTCTGGCCCTACACTTGCCAAGTCTATTTGTGCTTTTTTTATGCTCCTGGAGGTTGTCTGTGCCAGTTTTGTGTCTGTTGCACTCCCCGTACCCACCCCCGTTTGGTAGCTGTCTGCTGGTGCCTATGGCGGTGATCTGTATGTAGGGTTTGAGTATCCTTCAGCGGCAGTTAGCTGTGATTGTGTCGCTTCTCTCAACTCTCTTATTGGATACAGCCCTTCTGTTTCTTTCTTAGTAATGGGTATCTATCCCTCACTTTCCTTTTTTATCTCTGCAACTGAGTATGACCCCTCTGCCTCTTCCTCACTCTCTTCAGTGCTGGGAGGAGCTTGGGGTGCACTGCTCCTGGCCTCCTCACTCACTTTCTCCTCCTTTGCTCCCTGCATGCTGAACATTCTTGGTACACCCGGTACAAATCCTTGAAACATCTTCTAAAGATCGAAAACTTCTAGGTGGCTCGCTAAATTTTTCCCCTTATATGTGTTATGTAGATATGCTAACAATGAATGTTGAGTGGACATGTCAAAGCTGCCATTGGGCGGCCATGGTATCCTAATTCTGTTATCCGTCCCTTGAGTCCATTCGATACTGTACTTTACTATTTTATCTCTGTGCGCTGTTAGTGTTCCACAGATATGCTGAAGTGGTGTAGTTAAGGTGCTGGTTCTGTATCATGCCCCTGCCCCATAATACATAGCAATTTTGAAACTTTCAATTTTTTGATACCACCATTACCTGGTCCCGTATGTTGGGGACTTTCGACTTTCCGCTGCAACGAAAAGCAAAGTTTTTATTACAATACTTTTGTGCTGGGCACCACTGCCCTCCTTCTCTTTACAACACTATAACCTTCCTTTACACTCCTCCTTTTGGAGTGAGGGCCCCCTTCAACCAGTGGCTTGCGAAGCCCCCTGCGGCTTCGTGCCCCGCGTGGCTTGCTTTTGATCAGCCTCGCCTTTCCTGCACCGCCGCTACTCGGCGCACCTGTAACATACTTCTTACTCCTCCTCCTTCCCCTCTAACTTCACCGCCTGCGCAGTGTATACCCCTATCATCCCCCTCCCACTGGTCTCACCACCTCTCAGTGCAACCCCCGTGATCGATCCTCCATGCGCGGCCGCCTCTCCCCCCTTTTCCCCTCCTTTACCGCATGTCTCTGCCCCTATCACGCTTGAAAAAAACTGCAGTGTCCTATGCAACTCTATGGGTGACGTCACTAACTACTACAATGGGATACCGGTACGTACAATTTTAACAGGAAAGGAAATGCACGCTATTTTCGACAATGTTATTCCCCACAATCCCCACAGCTGTCCTCCCACCACACCTGGAGTGGAGTATTCATTAATCACTTTGTTATTGCAATTGGACTGCACACGCTGTGTCACCTCGCGTGTGATACGCTCCCTCGCTAGCGGAACTTAACCAGCCAACTATCTTCCACACCGAGAAACAATCTACCTACCTCTTGCAGGAATACGTCATCTATTCACCTAGCTAAAACACTCAATCCATAGGGATCCTCATTTATTCATTGATCTACAATGCCAACTCATAGGAATGCCACACCCCCTCATACAGGTGTCCGTGATCTAGACCAATCAGCACGATTCGCCAGCCACACGTGGGTGCTTGAAGCCCCATCCAGCCTGCTCTGTAACACTAGATGGGACGGCCTTCGTGACGATCCCCGCTACACCTTACACATTGATCGCCGCTCAATGACCGAAATCTTTTCTTAGCACACTGCAAAAGTCACCCGCCACCATAATCACAATGCCTACCACCGCCCGCACAATATTACACTGCTGGTTGTGTGCCATACTCACATCGGGCTCTCGCCAGCCGGTGCCGCTCGACTGCAGGCACCCCTCCCAATCAGCTCGCTGCCTCCCCTCGTCTGGACCACATCTGGACACTCGCCAACCGTGGGCGGGATACTTCTGAAGTCGGCTCCAGATGGCCAATCTCCGGATTGCACTGTCCGGTCATCTCGCAGTTCCATGATGGTCCTGCAGTCCTACAAAGGGGGCAACGGCAGAGGGGGCCGCATTTGCCAGGCCACCTTGATGCAAGCAGCTTTGCTTTGGTCTATCACTATCTCAGCAGTGCCTCCAACTTGTCTGGGTAATTTCCTGGGGGTCGGCAGGGCCGTCCACGGACCTCCAGGGTTAGGGAGGTCCCAACTCCTCCCGCGTCCCAAAGGAGTATGAGACACACACAAAAGCAAAAGATTACTGCTTCTCGTGATGGGCTCGCAGGCCCTTTTTCTAGCTGTATGATGCGGCTACATGCGTCACCTGGGAAACTAGCACCAAAACCTAAGGCTATCTCGGGTTGGCCCCCCGAGTGGTAGGGTCAGTGTAGGCCCATATAGAAGCTTTGTACGAGCTGCTCAGGCCTGGGGACTCTGGTTTTGCGGCCTACCTTGGCCTAGCTCATGGGTGGCGGTATACAGTCCATAGCACGCGGTCGCGAGGGGCGACATGGGTTCTTATGTGTTAGTCTATATATAGGGCTACTATCTTCATGGTTTTAGTAGCGAGGAAGCGTCTGCAAGCATATACATGAGCTCTTCTGGCATCTTGCGATTCTGCGGTGCGGTAGTTGGCCTATCTGAAAAATAACAACGATGCATATGTGAATATGAGTGGTCCTCTATGTCATATTTCTGAGTGTGTTCTTCATGTGGATTGGTGTTTGTCTGATCCATGTGCTTGGTGGCACATGTGTTCTTGTTCACTGGCTATGTCGTCATGGCATCTCTAACAATAGCGATAGTGGTGGGTGATGTCTAATTGAGCTGGTCCATATGGTCAGTGTCAGCTCCTCCTGAGGTCCCAGCCCAAGGTTGGGGTGGCGCGCAGCTTGCTTGGGTGTGCGGGGCATGGCCACGGTGGATCTTGACATCCGGGGCGGCAGTGAGCGGGTCGAACTCCTCCCACGGCGGGTGCTTAGGTCGTGACGTCATAGGCCATGGTCTGGACGAGAATCAGGGGAAGGGATCATCCCCTTTTCCCTCTTCAGTCATAATTCTGAGGGAATAGAAAGTTGTGGTGATGATAGGTTATGGAAGTAAGGTTTGAATCAGGAAGGGGCAGATTTGTGACTATTTTGGCTCATGAGCAAATCACAAAAAATTGTAGCTCCACCCTGGAAGGGCGTGCCGAAATACAATTAGTATTTTCTGACTCGCCATAAAATATAGCACTCAAAAATATATATGTGCTGGCAATTATATGAAATATTAGGGTAGCTGTCATGTTGTTAGATTTTCAGAACCCAAAAGTGTAAAATGACCTGTCATTTTTCTTCCTCCCTCAGCTTCCATAGCCCCTTACCTCCCAACTTCTGGTTCTATAAGCAGCCTTTGGGCGTCATGGTGGGAGGTGAAGTGAGAGAGCTGGCCAATCCATAGCGTGGGAAATATGATAATAATGGAGTGTCACCAGCCCTATAAGAGATCAGTTTACTATCTGAAAGGGACTGACTGGCTGATCTTTCTTTGAGTTTCCGACTCTTGGGACCTTTCTTTGGACTTTAGATTTTTCCCTTGACTTCCCCACTCTATTGCTCGACCTTAATCATTGTGTGGGAGACAGAGACTGGGAAATCGAGAAGGTAGCTGGGCCTGCCATTTGAGGAGCCAGAGGAAGTCTAGGTGCTGGGGACTACCCTTGACCAAAGCCTTTGACTAGATCTCTGTTGTCCTCAGAGGAGCCCGGCTGTTTCCCAGGATGCCCCAGATTCAAGTCCTCCCATGTAAGTAGATTAATCTGAATGCCAAAAAAAGTGTGTGGGGGACTCTGCTAGCCTTAATCTCCATCTCGCATAGCGGGTAGGGGGGTGGAACTGGGGAGACCCTTGGCACATTTTACTAAATCAAACTCAAATGAATTCTGCTATAGAAAATCACCAAATCAATTTAAATTGAATTGTGTTGGGAACAGCCTGCCGTAATCCTTTCGATTGAATTGTGGGTTAGGGAGGACGCTCTGTAGATCCTTAGCACAGTGTATTAAAGTTAAATCAATTAATTCCCATATAGAAAATTACAGGATGAGTGTTGTTAGAATCCGAAACTAACAAAGTTCATGCCCAGTGTTTTAGAGCCAGTATAGCCAATAAATTACTTGCGTGACTCTACCTTTCTGAAACCCCTGTACAGAGGGGCCGGGGGTCCATAATCCCAAAATCAGCAACCCTAAAATGCTGTATTTACAGTGAATGTAGACTTTGCAAAACGAAATTTCCCATTTATTTAGTTGCATCACAAAACGATTTTCCCAAAGCCCTGCATTTTATGCAAATAAAAAGCCCAAAACTATTACCCATTGAGTTCCTTTCCTGACTTTGTCTTTCAAATAAAACCCCCAAACGATTTATTTTTTCATTGTGTCTATCTGTCAAACTCTACCTTTTCATAAAAAGCCAAAACGATGTTGCTACTGTATTCCCACTCTCTGTACAGTGCCTTCATAACTGATGCCTTGGGGTTGGGGTTACTGGGAGAAAAGAGCCTGATAACAGACTAAGCAATCACTGGGTGAATTATATTGTAAGTGGGTAAAATTGCAAGATATCTGATGTAAAGTGATAACTGCCCATCTCTAAATGTTACCTGTGTGTTGTGGTATATGTAAGTTCATTAGAAATATGTCAGTCAATTGGTAAAAGAAATTTGAATTTGTGATATTGTATAGTGCCACAGCATTAGTTGCTGATGTACTGGTTGCTATACAATTTTGTCAAACCTTAAATAGATGTATATTCTTACTATACACTGGCCTGGTTCCTAGCTCATTTGTGGTACTGAGGGTATTTGTTCGGGTGGTGCAAGACGGATTGGAGGCATCTTTAAAGTTGAATCTGTAGAAGTGCTTAGGGTGCGAGACACCTTGCTTGGGGGTGGGGGAGGAACTCCCTGAGTTGAGAATGACCACCTGATTAGTCATGACAGGGGCAAGAAAGCATGCTGGGAGAACATCACCAGACTGTAGGGTTGACTGCAGCTGGGACGCAGAGTTGTGCCCCTACCCCCTTTGGATTTGTATAAATATGTAAATATATATTCACCTTTTCTTGTTTACATCCCCATTCATGGACTTTTCATAGGGGATTTGCTCTGTTTTGTTAATGAGGATGTTTTTGGACGCTCAAAGGGAGTAGCTGCAAATTTTGCAATGGTCCCCTAAACCTAGTGAAATAACACGCACATGCAATTTGCATGACGTGGCTGGCACTAAATGTGACTGCCACACTTTGCCTGTGCAAAACTCCTTCCTTTCTGAATCAGGCTGTATTCTCAAAGAATTAATTTTGAGCGCCCAATTTGTGATTGCCACTTTTTGCACTAGTGACTACACTCGAGTTTACATCACTTCCGAAGGGCTACACATTCTTGTTAATGGGACAGCAAGGGGATAGCATAAAGTCTGGCACTTCTGATTTCACAACTAGAATAGTAAAAGAAAATGAAAGAAAATCAAATATTCAGTTGTATCATGTATTTAATTAAAATGGACTCTAACAAATCATTAATATATTTTGATAGTTAATGTGTCACACTATTTATGAAAGGGATTGTGAAGTTTGGTGCTGTTTTGCTAAGCAGGGAAGGCCTGGCTGATCCGTGCAACTGTGAAGGGACGAGGCAGTTCATGGAGAAAATGATTCTTTAAGTAAAACAAGTTAAATCTATTTAGAGTTGCAAAAAGAGGGGGTAGAGAAAACATCCTTCCTCCATTCTTGTAAAAAAAGTAACATGCCTGGAAGTGAACTCTCAAAGACCTGTGCTGAAACATATATTCCCACTGAGACTTCCGTCTGGAGAGATCTGGGAATAGAAAAAGACCACTGAACTCCCCATTGCAGAGTTAACATATTTTTCCTCTTATATACACCTAAAAGCAAATCAGTCGGAAACTAAAAATGTTTTGGGGAATTTTAAAATAGCCAAATTGATGTTAACAGATCTGCATGCATTGTAAATTGCTCTTCAAATTGATATTTTGTGTTATTTCTGGAGTGATTTTGGCAGTAAAGAAACCACAGTGGATGATTACAGAGTAAAGCAAACATGTTACAAAATATCTACTAAGCCACAGCTTCATTAAGTGTTCTTCTGGTTCATAAACTCAGGTTGACTTGACATTTTGCAGGCTCCTAGGGACAGAATTAGGATGTGTAGTGGGAACAAAACATATGCACAGAACACAGTGAGGGTCACACATGTTGTACCCCCACGCACACACACTCATTGGCATTAAAGCGTGTTCACATACATACACACATAGGCTCCCTCCACCTTACCTCCCCCGCTCTCTCTTTCTCTCACACTCTTTTGTCTTTTTATGTTCTGCAAATGCCGAATTAAAAAGAGTTATAATACAATATGGAACACTGATTCAGTGCATGCATGGTCTTCCTTTCTGATACTATCCAATCACCACTGCTAGAAGCAGAAGCTGATTTAGGAGAATTGTCATAGAATTTTTGCGACACTCTCAAAAAGGGGCAGAAATGAAAATAAGCGCAGAGGATGTTCTCTTTTCATTTGCATTAATTTCAGAACTGCCAGGTCACCGGTATCTTAAAGTTGACTGGCCCATTTCATGAGGCTGGAGAGCCGAGCAAAAGGTGCACTTGCCACCCCCCTTTTGCACATATTCTAGTCTCGCAGCACCCATGCTAAAGGTTACAAAATTAACCAATGGCGCTCATCATAAGATCGGCAGTGCAGGAAAAACTGATGGTTATTCTGATACTGGCACTTCTTTGTTTGTAACCAAATTACCACAGCATTTCCCCATCGACAAATTATAAGTCTGACCTTGAAGTGGACGATTTTCCTCTAGCGTTATACTGGAGCTAAATCCACCCCTTTTAGGGCAAACGTCTGAGGAGTTACTGGGCCAGAATGACCTCTGGCACTAATTGAAACTGAAATAACCATGGAGTTCTATGGACTCAAATAATGGGGATTAACACCGTCCTAGCACCACTTGTAATCCCCTGGGTTTACAGGGGATCAGATGACAGCCAGAGTAAATGAGTGTGGCTGTAATTCAGCAGATTTACCAACAAATTACCACCAAACTCGCAATGACGCGGTGCCTTCCTCTGCACCTAGTCCAAACAGATGAAGGGAAAGAAAGTCTTTCATTTTTGCGCATTTCAAAGCGCATTCCATTTTTGGGGTCTCGGATGCTCATTTAAATCACACAAATGCCCCTGTATTTGTGCAAATGGGCAATGAAGGTGAAAAATGTCATCTGAACCAACGCACAGTCAAATGCCCTTTGTGGATCGCGGTGCACGTTTTTTGGGGATCAAGTGATGAGATGCGGCATCGCATTTTATGACTTGCGCCAAAAAGCGTTTTGAAAATCGTTCCCCTTATGTGCAGTTATTGTGAAATTCAGATGGTTAAGACAAGGGTGGTGTTCAAGAAATAGTTCAGCATTGCAGATGCAATGAAATCTAAGGAATATGCCTTCGAGAAAAAAAACATATTCTTTCAATGCATGTTTGCACCAGCACAATGTTTGCCTTATTCCTTGTCATTTGCCCTGGTGCAAAAATGCAATGAAAAAATAGGGCTTTTACACCAGGCCCGTTTGTCTTAATCGCACTGATGCAACGTGTCTGCGATATGAACCCTAATGTCTATTTGGCGCGCCAACTGTCTGAATAAAAAAAAGATCTTATTTCAAGTTGATAATACAACTGAAAAGGGCGCGTACAAAGGGGTTAACAGTGAAGTTAACAAGGGGGAAAAAATATTTTCCACTTTACGTTTCTTACTGGTTAAAATTGCAGAAATTTGGCACCAGAAGTGTCTCCAAGCGGAGTAGAAACAAATTGCAAATGTTGTGAAAAGATGTTTAAATAAAGGGAACTGCAAGAATGCATTGAGTAGCGAACGCACCAGGTCGTTGAGGGTTGTGGGAGTACTGCATATGATTTAATGGGGTGGTGCAATTTTGGGGTTCTAGAGAGGGTGGTGAAACACCTAAAGGAAGATCCGTTTGGCCAGAAATTGTTGAATATGGAAATAAAGTTTGCAAATGGAATTGTCAGATCTGCACCTCACAAGATTCCCAAAATGGGCAGAACATTTCTTATCCTGATATTATCCACTGAAGATGTGCTTTTGATAACATACATGCCATTGGCTGTTTGGATTCCGGTTAATATTTAAGCTAAATTTATGGAGTTAAGGAAGCTGACCAAATGTGGAGAATTGTGACGTTATGGCACGGGGTAGAAGGAGATATTTGAAAATACAACAGTTTGTATTATAGTAGAGGAAACATTGCTTATTTTGGCAAAATGTTACTATTTAGGGTATAGTTTTCCTACTAATGTACGTGGCATAGCCACATTAATCAAGTAGTCATTCAAACATTGCAGTTCAATGGTGATCTATTATCTATGAATAGTAGACTGAAACGGTCTCATCTGAATTTAGCAGTGGCCTGTCACCTGCTCCAAGGGCAAAACATACTCTCTATCCACTCCAAGAAACTGGCCCATATCCAATCCCGCATTTCTGGGGTCACAAACAACACAGCTGAACTTTTCAAAATCAGCAAGGAACTTGCCAATCCTACTGCAGTCTCCACTTCACCTTTTCACTCTCAGGCTCTCTGCACAGCGCTGCCACCCATTTCACAACCAAAACCCAGGACATTGTGTCCTCTCTCCCCTCTATGCCCTTCCCTGGCCTTGCCTGCCCCGCTTGCATGCAGGCCGCCTCTTCTCCCACTCTCCCTCCACCCTACTCTCCTCGTTCTTACTCATAGCACTGGATGCAGTCACCAATACAGTCTGCTCTATGAAAGTCTCCTCCAAACAGGAGCTTTCCTGTACCTCTAGAACTATCAAGGAAAACATTGCCTCTCTCGTTCGATCCTTGGCAACGTTCTGTAACCACTACTTTGCCACTGGCTACTTCCATTCACCCCACAAGCACTCCCTTGTACACCCCCTTCTAAAAAAGTAATCTGCTGACCCTTCCTGTTCGTATAACTACCACCCTATCTCCACTACACTCTTCTTGGGGACACTCCTGGAAAAGCTGGTCATCTCCCAACTAATCCAACAAACTGAATCTGTTGGCTGCCTTCCTGACAACCAGTCTTGCTTCAGAGCAGTCAGAGGCCCGGAGACTGCTCTCCTGAACACCTGTGATGACTTGCTCTCAAATCTCGACTCCAAATATCGTTCTGCCCTTATTCTACACAATCTGTCCACTGCCTTTGACACAGACAATTATTCCATCCTCATAAATTGGTTCTGTGATACCTTGGGCATCATGGACAGGGCACTGGATTGGTTAACATCTTTCCTCTCAAATTGTCCTTCTCAAGTCCAATTGGGCCCCTTTCTCGCCTCTACTTCACTCTCGCCTTGCGGTGTCCCTCAGGGCTCAATCCTCTCACTGTGGCTTTGCAACATTTAAATTACCCCTCTTGCCCACTTGATCTCCACCTTATCTCCTCATTTTGAGTGCTATGCTGATGACACACAGCTCTCCTTTAGGCTCCTCTCTTCTTCCTCCTCTCCTTTTTCTCTCATTCCCGATTGTCTGACTGCAATTCTAGCATGGTGTGCTACTAATGTTCTCTGCCTTAATGCCACTAAGACTGCTATCCTTCACATTGGAACTTCTACTCCCTCCTTCCCTCCTACACTCTGGCCACCCTCCTTGGGCCCCCTCCCTTACTCTCCTGTGAGGCTAAAAACATGGGTGTCATCTTCGACTATTCTCTCTCCTTCTCACCTCACATCACTAACCTTTCCCACCTACTGCATGTGCTTTGGTCCTGCCCTAAACTGTATTTCTATTGGAATACAGTGAAGGCCACTCTGACAGAGATAGTAAGGGAGCAGCTAGATTTGCCGGTGAGTGATTGCATGCTTGGCTACGTTGGTCAAATGGATGTACCCCAGCGCAGACTCTTGAACCTTGGTTTATTGTTGGCCAAAAGGGCAAGACTAGTGAGGTGGATGCACAAACTGCCTCCCACGAAGGAGATATGGCTGTAGGACATGGTCTGGGCAAATGATACTGAACAATTGTATTATATCACCTTAATATCTAGTGTCACCAAACCCAAGGGCATATGATCTGAATTTTGGGCGTACCAGGCCGCGGCTGACCCACCCACTGAAGTGAACTAGCAATTCCCTCTTCTGTTATGATTTCTATACATGTGTGTGTGACCATCAAGAATGTATTTGATTTGATCATGCTTCTCAATTCAAATGTGGTAAAAATACTGTTGTATTCCAAGTGTAATTAATAAACAGTTAAAAAAAAGAACGCTTTTATCTGAATGGCTTGAGTGTGGAATTCTGCTCCTGATGCATATGATGAGGGCCATCTTGGGGATGACTAGAATGCTGTCAGTAGCTGTACACAAAGGAGCCCTCCTGCGCTATCTTGGATGTAACATTGTGCCGCATATGGTGGTTTTCCTCCACTGATACCAGAGAGTCCAGGAATGACGTTGGTTCTTGAGAGTATGCCCCCCATGTCGAGGAAGAGGACCTGGTTGCCATGGATGAGTCCTATGAAAATGCTTCACTAATCTAGGTGTGTCTACAGTAGACGCTGGTTCCCAGGACCGATTAGCTGGCCCATACCCCTTCCAGTCTATTAAACATGAAAGCATCCATTAAAGTAACGGCAATCACTTACTTTTGCAACCTCATATTCTGGTCCTTATTCAGTGTCTATGGTAGGATGTTGTCCCATCTTATTTCTCTGGAAACGATCCTTGATGTGAGATTTTAGCTGAGATACATGAGGTACTGGATGAATTTGTGACCAAGAATTAGGCAGTTGAAGACGATAGGCCACTGAACCCATAGCGTGTTAATCTTTGAAAGGTCCAAAAAAATTAGGAGACAGTTTGGAGGGCACCAATCGTTTAGGTAAAAAATGAGAAGACAGCCAAACAAGGTCTCCCGGTTGAAAAGAAGGTTCTTTAGTGTGTTTCTGGGCTGCAAAAAGATTAGTCTGTACTTCTTTACTGCTTCTTCTAACAAGTTGAAGAAAATCAGCCACACAAAAAAATCTGTAGAAAACATCAGGATTAAGAGGAAGTTTCTGTACTACAGTGGCTTTCGCTTCATTAGCACCGTGGGCGGGAGCACCAGCCCATCATGTAACTCGGAACTCAGGTTTAATCCTTTGGTATAAGCCCACATTCCGAGCTCCCCCAGGGCTATGTGTCCCTCGCCTTGTGTCGTCCTTGCTCACTCCCACTTCACCAGTACCGCCTTTAGTACTGCCACCAGCCCAACACACGTCGGCCGATGATACGCGTAAATCGCTAGCCCCGCCACCTAAACTGGAGTCCGGCTAGTATCATTTGATGCACAACTTCCGGCCACGTAAACAGACCCCTAAGCCTGTCGACCCTGCACAAAGTCCTCACCTTGAAGGGCCGACACATAACACTCTAGCCCACCTTAATGTCAGAGCAAGAAGGAACCCTTTGTACAAAATTCGATCATCCGACCATCTCGCAAAAGAAGGTCCAACTCACAATTCAGTTCCTACCAACCATACTACGGTAAATGTATGCCCAAACAGCACCTCAGCACATATCGCAAAGGCTGTCCCGAACAACTGTCTGTCTCCGCCTATCTATATCATGGAAGGTATCCCCAATACTCACCTTCATGTTACGACTACAAATAAAAAACAATGCTACCATGATCTGTATGCCCTGCCCAACCTACAGTACTCCATCCCTTCATAACGTTACGTCGGCTGCTGATGATACCTGTATGCCTCCTCAAGGCAATGTTTCACATAACAATGTTAATGATGGTGTTGTAAGCACCTGTATGCCCCCCAGCCAATGATTCACTTAGCAATGTCTATTATGTTGTTGTAGATACCTCTATGCCCCTCCAAACCAATGACTTACCTAATAATGCAAATTATGTTGTTGTAGGCACATGTATGCCCCTCCTAGCCAATGATTCACTCAGCAATGTACATGATGTTGTTCTAGGCACATGTATGCCCCTCCTAGCCAATGATTCACTTAGCAATGTACATTATGTTGTTGTAGATAATGTTATGCCCCTCCAAACCAATGACTTACCTAATAATGCAAATTATGTTGTTGTAGGTATATGTAGGCCCCTCCTAGCCAATGATTCACTTAGCAATGTACATGATATTGTTGTAGATACCTGTATGCCCATCCAAAGCCAAGGACATAGCTAATAATGCAATTGATGTTGTTGTAGGCACATGTATGCCCCTCCTAGCCAATGATTCACTCAGCAATGTACATGATGTTGTTGTAGGTACATGTATGCCCATCCTAGCCAATTATTCACTTAGCAATGTACATTATGTTGTTGTAGATACCTGTATGCCCCTCCAAACCAATGACTTACCTAATAATGCAAATGATAGCTTCTGCCTCACCCACCATCATCCTATGCAGCGTACTACAAGGATCATGCATCTCGTCCACCCTCTACAATATCTTTACATGTCACCTCTTCCACATCCTCGACTCACTGGGTATCTCCTACACCAAATACGCGGACGATACCCAAATTCTCCTCACACCGACAGGTGACTATGACACAGACTCCAGGACCCTCAAAGAAATCAACACCACCATCCTGGCATGGGTGGCGACACACAGACACTGTCTAAACTCTGACAAAACTGAGCTGCTGATAGGATCTATTGAAACACTCAAAAACCTTGACTCACAATTCAGCCACTTCAACATTGACGGAATCAGAATTCCAGTTGCAGACTCAGTGAAAACACTGGGAGTCTATTAGACTCCAACTTAACAATGACTAGGCATGTTAATGCCATCGCATCCTCCGCAGATTATCATGCCAAAATGCTTAACTCAGTCAGACCCCTCCTCTCCAAGAACAACTGCATCACCATTGCTAGAGCCATTACAGGGTCGAGACTATATTACTGCAATGCCCTCTTCTTAGGCACATCTTCAAAGAACATGGAAAAACTACAAGTCATTCAAAACAATTCCCTGCGTGCAGCCATCGGGATTCCTAAAAGGGAGCACATCACTGCCACCAGGAAGCTAGCTCACTGGCTCCCAATCAAAGAGCGAGTACTCTTTAAGGCTCTAGCCCTGACACACAAGTGTATCCACCAAACTGCCCCTCCATACCTCTCTGCAAGAATACACCTTTCCACATCCACAAGACCGACCAGAACGCCCTCCTCAAACATGCTCACGCTACCCAAAATTAAGAGAACCCGAGCAGGAGGTACCAGCTTCCCCTACCTCACAGCCCAACACTGGAATGCCCTCCCACCACCCGTACGAGCTGAAAACTCTCATCTAGCATTCAGAGAAGCTGTAAAAACATGGATCTTCACTTGATCACCTCTCACTGCACCCCTCTAGCTTGTACTTATACCTGTAGGAAAAAGTACAATGTATTATGATATGTAACTGTAACTAAGGTACACATTATGATATGTAACTGTAACTAGGTTCTGCACAAAATATGTATACTTATATATCTCAATGTTAACAATATTTTGTCTCATCCTATATCAATTTTGAATATATACATATATCTCCAAGACCCAGTATATCTCCCAGCCCTACAAGAAACTCAAGCTACACCTCACTGATGATGCCCCGTGAGGTTGTAAAATGTCTGGGGTAACTTCTGCTCCCATCCATAAGAGATGTGACTTAGCAGTTTGGGCTGGACTGCCTCTTTTGGTTTGTGACCAAGTCTGATTTGCATATGTTCTTTCCATAACTGTAATGACATAATAGTCTGAAACATTATGTTCTGGAAGGTTGCCTAGAGCTTTACCAGTGGTTTTTGGTTCATTCAAAACCTTCTCCATCACTCTTCAGTATTGCGTTTAGTCACCCAAGTGGGAAGTGTATGTACAAACGTGGGTCCCAAGGGTGACATGCCTGGAGACCCAAACTACACCTCATTGATGATTCTCAATGCGACCAAAATATGTCTGAGGTTGTTTGTGGTGTCCTGCAATATGGATCAGACCTAATAGTTCAGGCAGGACTGCCCCTTTTGCTTTGGGGTCAGTTCTGATTTGCAGTGTCTTTCCCCTTCTGTAATGGTATGGTATGCTGAAAATGCAATTGTCTGGATGGTTGCCCAGTGCATGTCCAGTGCTTTTTGACACGGTCATCGCTATTAGATCCAGTTCCTGGGGGTGAACCAATTAGGGAGGATCACCTGGGTGAGGGGTCCTCAGAGAGTGGAAGCAGAACACTGATGGCTGAGGCACGGTATCCCCCTTCTTAAAGCACCTTTTCCCCATCCTACCACATAGGATACTAAGACACTCTACCCTCACCCCTCCCCCCCTTTCCGACACAAACACTTTTGCACAACATGAAAGACAACAGACTAACACCAGAGCCATTTACCTGGCATGTCTCAACACAAGGGTCAGGCATAGTCAGGCAATTGACCAGAATCACACACACCTGACGGCCCTTTCCCTTTCCCACAGGGATAAAAGGTGGAGCACAAGAGCACACTATGAGCAAGGCAGACAACACGATGAGTGAGCTAACCCAGGGCAGCAGTTCAAGAGGAGGAGAAAGGTGTAGGGAATTGAAGGGGTAATAAGGAGAGAAGTGACCTTGCCCTTTCTGACCCAGACATGTGAACCCTCCGTGGAAGGAATCAGAAGACTGCAAACAATAGCCAAAGTGTGTTGCAGCAGATGTCAATGGTACACGGAGCACGCCTATGCTGATTAGTGGGACTGGAAGAGACGTGTGCTACAATGGTACCATCCTTGAATCCAGATACCAAGAAAGTCAAGCGTTTCATCACAGCCGGTGAGTCAAGGGGAGAACTGATAAGACACCAAACTGTTTAGAACGAAAGTTGTAAAAGACAAGTTAAGGAAAGTTCAAAGAACTGCTAACGTCTTAAGGGAAAACAAGCTGCAGAAAGGTCTGGCACCGTGGGTGTTCGTTTGAGAGACTCTGGTTGACTCCCCGTTTTCTTGAAACTACTGTTTCCAGAAGGCCGTAGGAGGGTCTCAAGAAAGGAGGTCAAAGTGGTCATATAGGGGTCTAGCAAAATCCCATGTACAGTCGAAAGTCTTTGACCAGCACGTAATTAGAAAGCTAAGGCAAATGAATTCCGCATAGTAAGACAAGAGAAATAACTGTGTGATTAGCAAGAGCAAACCTGACAGAGGGATGCCGACATAAAGGGGCAAAGCCTGATGCCTCAAAGAAAATTGTATTGACAAAGAGTAGTGAACCCACAGAGGTATGTCCAAAGTGAACTGTTTAAAAAGACATTAAGATTTGTGATTGCCACACGTGAAATTTATCTGAGAGAGCAGTAGTAAACCCGACAGAGGGAGGCAAACATTCAAGAAGGGTCTGAGCCCGCATGAGGGGGATCCAGGGGTGAAAAACCATCACCCACCAACAGGTGAATGTAACAGAGAAAATTGTTTGAATACAAGCCATAGTTAACCCAACAGAGGGAGGCTGATAATCGAGAGTGGTATGAGCCCCGAAGAGGGGGACCCATGGGGTGATGGAAATACAAGCCATAGTGAACTCGACGAAGGGAGGCTGATAGTCCAGAGTCGTCTGAACCCGGAAGAGGGGGATCCGGGGGTGAAGAATCATCACCCCAAGATACCATCAGAAAGGAACTTTCGTTTGTTATTTTGAACATACCAGGCCCTTGACGCAAGATACTTAAACACTGAAGGTCCTGATATCGCTAGGAAATGTTTTGTGGATCTGAGCCTGGAAGAGGGGGATCCAAGGGTGAAAAGTCATCAACCAACGTACACACGGAAAGGAACTTATTTTGAACTCATAAGGTCCTCGGAGACAAGAGCCTTTTTGTAGAAAAGAGACTTAACCACTGAAGGTCCTGATACCTGAGAACAGAACTGTAGTCTCGTGTTGGGAAAGCTTGAGTGTGTGCTTTGCTCTTGAGTCCCACCTTGTCCCATGCTCAAAATGTGGGGAAGGGAGACCCCCGGCTACCACATCCTGACTTACCATTTGTGAACACTTCTTTCTTTCTTGTGAACCCTATCCCACACTCTTTTTCTATTTAGTTGTAAGGAGTGGCAATATTTTTTTTTTTAATAGGCCCTTTTATTTGACAAGACGCCACTAGGACTGCCTTATTATTATTTGATGATTGTTCCTTGCTCCCATCTTAGATTTAGGTTTAGATTAGGTGTTTTTCCAACCTGCATATACAGTTTAATAAACACCCTTGAACTGTGATCACTTGTGTCTGTCTTTACTGTTGCACCATGGGCTCCTTACATATCCAATGGGGCTGAAACATGTTGGGGGTTACTTGTTGTCTTATGTAGAACGTATGTGATATAACAGTTCGGACTGGACTGCCCCTTTTGGAGTGGGACCAAGCCTGATTTTTATACAGTCTTCCCCCTTCTGTAATGGCATGGCAGGCTAAATGTTGATGGTCTGCAGAGTTGTCCAGAGCACTTCAAGTATGTTTTGATTAATTCAAAACCATTCAGCCATCCCTCTCTACTGTTTTGCTGACCACTGCATAGGGTGTGTTATATGCTGTGTTAATTTGTGAACCAGGTAGAGTTCTCTGTTTACCTTTCACTGGAGTGTCCTGTGTGCCTTCCTTTACTCCCGCTCTGATTTTGAAAAGCACTTTCCTTTGTGCCTGACTGTGCGGCCTCACTGCATTGCAGCATACATGCTTGATGCCTTCCTTGTTCCCCATCCCTCCTGCCTCCCACCCCTCTCCTGACCCCTGATTGGGCATGCTGCCTCTGTGTTTGAACACCTCTGAGGTTGTATGTGTGCTGCTACTCAGCGTCACTCACTTTCGCCATCTGGAGCTGCAGTGAGTTTATTCTTCCTTAACTCCTGCACTTATTTTGAAAAGCACTTTATTTGTGCTTGACTGTGCAGCCTCGCTGCATCATGGCATCGATTGCCTAATCCCTTCCTTGTTCCCCCACCCTCCTGTACCCTCCAGCCTCCCACACCTCCCCTGACCCGTGATTGGGTGTGCTGCCCCTTCTTCTTTAAACCCTGAAGGGCAGTCCCACTGCCAATTGCAGCCCCTCCGGCAAAGGGCCCCGACTCTCCAGATGAAGCAGCTCCAGACCGTATCTGCCGGTGACAGCCGTGGAAGCAAAAATCCTACAGCCGTCAACTTGCTGCAATCAATCAAGTAGGTGCGGTGCAGTCGGGAGGGCAGTAATCACTGCACCCTATTCAACTGACCCACCCCTCTAATTACTCCTTTATCGCATACCGCACCACCCATAAGCAGCTCAGTTGACTGCAGTGTTTATCCAGCCCTCAATTCTCCCTAGAAAATTTGCATTTATTTATTTTGTTTTTGCATTGCTGCTGTGTTTAAACTAGGACTTTCCCTCTACTGGGAGGGTTGAATCTAAGTGTACTTGCAGTGCATTGTCCCCTGTGGTGTGTTCCTGCTTGTACCTCCTGTGCAACCCCTTCTGTGTAAACCACCCCCTCCGGGGCATCTTGTGGTATGTGGCCCTGGGCTTTGCTTCTTCTCCCTAATTCTCCCCTCCTGCCTCCTCGCAACCTCTATGGTGTTCTCAACCTATCGCACCTTCTCTAACTGATACTCTATCTCTTATCCTTATCTTTCTAAGTCTGGACGAAATAAAGTTCAAAAGGGATATCCTGGTCTCCTGCTCTCCAACCCTGGCCAGCCTATCACTGATACCTACACCAGCGCTTCCTCCAGACAGACTCTCACTGACCCATCATATGGTCTCTTTTCTCTCTCCTTTTTCCACCTCTCCCATTAATGGTGGCAGCCGGTGGGAGACCCTCTTGACCTACTTCCAATCCTCCAAGACCATCATCAATGTCTATCTAAATAGTACTGTCATGGTCCAGGACCCTCAGCCCAATCGCTTCCTTCTTGATAGGTGTCTCCCATGTCTTATCAACTTCCTCCCTTCTCCTGGTACTCCTTCTAACATCTCTCTGTCGTAAATCTCCCCCGTCTCACCTGGGATCGCTTCTTGCTCTGTTCCGCGGGAGGATTCCTCTTGTGAACGGATCGGGTCTTGTATAGGCTCGCTCGAGTCTCGTCCGGCTGCAGAGCGCGTTCAGAGTTCCGGGAAGGCCGCTGTTCCAGGATGTCCAGGAAAAAAGGTAGCGGTCGCTAAGAATGAGGATTCCGGGAGCAGATTAGAGGGAAGGGGTGAAAGGAAGGAAGAAGGAACCAGGAACTAGGAATAGTAGATTCACCGAACAGCACACACATGTCAAGTCACTACCTAATGATAGCGTTGAGACGCACAGGGCCGCGGGGGCGTGGCCAATTTATAGAACGTGCCGTGTGCGACGTGAAGGCTGGTGCGAGGCAAGTCACTTGGCGCGGTCATGTTGGGAGTAACAAAGAATACAAGCCTCGTCGCGATAATGTCCAGGTTTGCCCGGGTGTATGAGATGGAATCTTCTAAGCAATCGAGGGGTATTTAAGTTAGAAACTGGTTGCCAGGTTCTCTCGCTAGGAGGCTATCCCTTCCATTCAACCAGGTATTGAAGTCGACCCATTTATACCTGGAATCGCATATTCTGGACACTTCATATTCCAGCTGATGGTCCACAACAACAGGACTGGGTCTGCAGGATTTTCAGGTGGATTGGATCTAAGATTTCAATAGGGAAGTGTGAAAGACTGGGTGTATTTTCTTCCAGGAATCAGGTAGCTTGAGTCGGAATGAGACAGGATTGATGATTTCCTTTATGGAAAATGGTCCATAGTACCGAGGGGCCAATTTGTTTGGCCGTAGATGTCGCGGTAATAGTTTTGAGGACAACCAGACTTGATCACCAACAGAATAAGAAGGCGCTGGTCTTCTTTTGGAATCTGCATAAAGCTTAGTGCGTGTTTGGGCCTCTTTCAATTGTTCCTTGGCTTCCTTGTGTATGTTGATGAGACTCTGTATCCATGAGTCGAGAGTAGGTACTGGAGTGGGATGTGGAAGAACAGAAGGTAAAACGGACAGGTGAAAACCTTGACTGCAATAGAAAGGGCTGACCTTGAGTGCTGTGTGATCGGAATTGTTGTAGGCAAACTCGGCCAGGGGTATAAGGAGAGACCAGTCACCCTGAACCTTGGTGCAAAACAACAAAGATATTGCTCCAGAGTTTGATTTACACGTTCCGTGGCTCCGTTGGTTTGTGGGTGATAACCTGATGAGAGAGCGCGTTGGATCCCTAGAATACGACACAGATGTTTCCAGAATTGTGAGACGTATTGAGGTCCTCGGTCCGATATTATCTTGGAAGGAAGTCCATGAAGACGGAAAATATGTTCCAGGAAGATTCCAGCAAGTTCTGAGGAGGATGGTAGTTTATACAAAGGTGTAAAATGAGCCATATGAGTGAACAAGTCTATGGTTACCATGATGGTCATGTATCCTCGGGAAGGTGGTAATTCCACAATGAAGTCTGTAGCAATAAACTCGCATGGTCTTGTTGGCAGCGATGGTTGCAGTAGAAGACCCACCGGTCTCTTGTTATCATGTTTGTTTTGACTGCAGATAGCACAAGCCTTGACGTACTGTTGTACGTCAGTCTTCATTCGAGGCCACCAAAACTGTCTTTGTATAAGACGGAGGGTGTTAGTTATACCACGATGACCGGAGTGAAGGGTATCATGGCAGAGGTTTATTATCCTTTGTTGTAATTTCTGCGTAGGAATGACCAGTGCATTGTCCTTGAATAGATATTCTTCCTTAACTCTTAGATTCCATGGATTCTTTCTTGAAATATCCTTCCAGAGGTCAGAGGACTGGTTTTGCACTCGGATTTCTTCCAGGAGGTTGATTGCTTGAGCTACAAAGATAGTGTGGGGAAACATCTTAGGATAGGCCTTGTCCTCAGTGGCTACGTAGTCAGGACGTCGAGATAAGGAGTCAGCAATCATGTTTTGTGATCCCGGAACATGAGTGATTTGGAATTGGTACTGGGCAAAGAAGTAGGCCCAACGGGCCTGACAACTGTTCCTGCACTCCAACGACTGTGGAATTTGGAGATTCCGATGGTCTGTGCGGACCTGAACTGGATATCTAGCACCCAGAAGTAGGTGTCGCCATTCAGTGAAGGCTTGGCGGATGGCCAACAGTTCCTTCTCCAGGAATGAATAGTGTGTCTCGCTGGGAGTCAGGGTTTGTGAAAGGTAAGCAATGGGGTGTTCCAGTCCATCCTCAAGTTCCTGTTTCAAGACCGCCCCTATGGCGTAGTTAGAGGCATCCGTTTCCACTAGGAATGGGCGATTTATGTCGGGCTGGGTCAGGATGGGGTCTTGCGTGATCTCTATCTTCAATCGTTTGAATGCTTTTGTCATCTGCCGCCCTGTTTGGCATTTGTATCCGCATTGGCGGCTACGTGGTGGGAGGTCGAGCGGATGTTCCACAACGTTGTTTTTCCCAGCGCACTTGACGGTCTAGAGGTTTTCCAACATGGCGCCCGCTGGGAAGTACTTCTTTCCCTCTCTCCCAGCGATCGCCGCGTTGCAACTCTCCTTACTGAGTTTCCTCGCAACTTTGGGTCTTGACACTAGTTTTCCTGCTTTGGCCTTTCAGGCCACCTCTCTGGTCTTCGGTCCACTTCCTCTCCGGGCCGCCTTTCCCTTTCGATTCTCTCCTCTCTCTGCTCCGCTTTCTTCCTCCACTCGCTCCCTTCCTTTGGCTTCCGCCTTTCCTTGCCGGCTGCGGTTCCCTTCCCGCGCCCGCCTCTTGCTGCTCCTCTCCCGGCTGTGTTTCTCTCCCCAGCCGCTTGGGTTCTCTGTTGATTTCCGGAGGAGGCGTAAGCTGGTTTCCCTTCCAGTAGCGCTGCCTTTTCTCCGGTTCCTCCTCTACATTGGATTCCGGCTTCGCCTGCTTTCTTCTGCTACCTACCTCAAGGACTCCGCTACCAGCTGCTTGCTCCGGACCATCTTCAGCTGCTTTCCTCATCGGAGGGTTTTTTCTGCCTGTTCAGGCTTTTTCCCTTCGCTATTGTCTGTTCGCGGGAAGGGAGTCCCAGGTTTACTATTTATTAGCGCTCACTGTGGCTTCCTCTCGAGACAGACACGCTTCACACAAGAAGGAGAAGGACTACCTCTCACACAGACAACTGCACATGGAGGACTTGGAATCAGGTGAGGAGAGTGGGGAGGAACGGGAGTTGGCGGACACCTGCAGTCAGGATAGTTTGCAACGCCATTCAGAAAAGATGTCGGCGGAAGAGCAAATACAAGAGCTATGGAAGGCCATTCAAGGAATGTCCCAAGAACTACAAACTGTAAAGGCAGAAAGCGTTGTCTTGAAACAAATGATTACTGCCCGCGAACCTCCATCTCCTGAACTTCCTGTGATGGCTCTCTCAGCAGGAAAGTTTGATGGAACTCCTAAAAAGGTTAAAGAGTTTTTGGAGGCCTGCATAGTATTTTTTACTTTCAGGCCCCGGTTGTTTGCTACCGATCAGACAAAAATTGGGTTCATGATTTCTAATATGACCGGCAATGCCCTGGCATGTGTTACTCCGCTGGTTACCGGGGCTAATCCCATTTTGCACGATTTTGCTGGGTTTCAGACTTTGTTGAAACAGACCTTTGAGAGGCCGGAGTTGACTTATACCGCCTGTGAGGATCTACTAGATATCCGACAAGGGTCATCGGATGTTCTGTCGTACATCTCAGAGTTCAAGACGTTGGCATCAGGCGCTGGGTGGTCAGAACAGGCACAATTTGCCATATTCCGGCGAGGCCTCAAGGAGGAAGTTAAAGACGAACTCACCAGAGCACCCAGACCACCTTCTTTTTCGGATTTGCTCTCTGTGGCCTTACAAATTGAGTACAGATTGCAGGAACGGCGTTCGGAGCGTCGTAAACAGCGACCCGCAGTCCATCTTGCTGATCCAGCCACATCCTCCACCGTTTCCTCCTCTCCTTCCCACACTTCAGACGAGCCCATGCAGATCGGATCTACTAGGGGACCTTTATCCGCTGCCGAAAGAAGAAGAAGGAAGGAGAAGGGCCTATGCGCTTATTGTGGGTCTGATCAACATCTCCTCAAAGAATGCACCGAACTTCCTCAGAAACGACAGGGAAACAGTTTTCCTCGGCGCCAGAAGGGGCCCGGTTCCGAGGGACTTCTGATCCATCCTCCAGTCCCTATGTTTCTCTTTCTATCTCGGCTCCCTGCATTCCGGAGGATTCCAGGCTTATGGTCTTACCGGTACTCATTGATGTCAACGGCAAAGCTGTTGAGTGCTTGGCACTCCTGGACTGTGATGCCGCGGGGAACTTTGTAGACATCTTATGGACCAAACAGATGGTCTCCGCAGACTGCCTCGCAAAGAAGATCAGAAGGTGAAAGGAGTCGACGGTTCTCCTCTCTCTTCAGGACCCATTACTCACATCACAGAGGACCTCTCGGTTACCATTTTCCAACATTCCGAGGTTATTAAGTTCGACATAATTCGAGCTGCCCATTTTCCGGTTATTCTTGTTATCACATGGCTCAGAAAGCATAACCCTCATATCAACTGGGCGGACAATCAGCTAAACTTTTGTTCCTCTTACTGCAAGCTTCATTGTTTTTCCGACTGCGGCGATCCTCAGACTGTTACTGGGTCGACCAAGCAGCTGACCGGGGCTAATGCCCTACCCTTATACTGTTCTCCATACTCAGAGGTGTTCGTCGAAAGAAAGCCAGCGACCTTACCTCCCCATAGGCCGGAGGACTGCACCATTGACTTGGAACCTAATGCTCTGGTTCCGTTCTGTAGAATGTTCTCTTTAACTCAAACTGAAAGAAAGGTCTGAGAGACTACCTGGATGTCAATATACAGAATGGGCTTATTCAACCTTCCAAGTCTCCTGCCGGAGCTTCTTTGTTCTTTGTTAAAAAAAAAGACTCTACTGAATTGCGTCCATGTATTGACTACCAAGGCCTCAACAAGGTCACGATCCGAGATCGGTACCCCATGCCATTAATACATGAGATCATCGAAGCCGTGCAAGGGGCAAGTTGGTTCACCAAATTAGACCTCAGGAATCCTTATCACCTGTTACGTATCGCCAAAGGAGACGAATGGAAGACGGCTTTCCGCACTCCGTTCGGCTTATATGAGCACCGAGTCATGCCCTTTGGTTTGGTGAATGCCCCTGTTGTTTTTCAACGGTTCATGGACCGGATGTTCTCAGACTTGTTGTCAGTCTCCATGATCATATACCTGGATGACATCCTTATCTTTTCTAGCAATCTAGAGGATCACAAGGCGCATGTCCAACAGGTTCTAAAAAGGCTTAAAGATAACCAGCTCCTCGTTAAGCCAGAGAAGTGTGTTTTCGCTGCCACTTCAGTTCCTTATCTAGGGTATCACCTTTCTGAAAAAGGAATCTCTATGGATCCTGGCAAGGTGGCAGCTATTCTGGATTGGCCTTCTCCGGCTTCGATTAAAGAAGTGCAAAGGTTTCTCGGACTCTCAAATTTCTATCGCACTTTCATTCCTAACTTCTCTGAGACTGTACTCCCCATTACTCGTCTGCTCAAGAAGGTCAACAATCCCTTTCGCTGGACCAATGAAGCAGAACAGAGTTTTCATCATCTAAAGAATCTCTTTTGTACTGCTCCCATTCTGCGCCATCCTGACCAGAACAAACAGTTCATTGTAGAGACTGACGTCTCTGCCATAGCCATCGGGGCTGTTTTATTACAATTGTTCGAAGGACCGGAACATCCCATTGGGTATCTCTCTAAGACGTTGTCTCCTAGCCAACTTAACTACTCTGTGCTAGAAAAAGAATTGTTGGCCATAAAACAAGCATGTGAGAACTGGTGACATCTACTGATGGGAGCTAGGCAGACTGTCATCATCAGAACGGATCATAAAAATCTTAAGGTTCTGCAGAATGTGGAGTGTGTCAACTCCAGACAAGCCCGTTGGGCATACTTCTTTGCACAATATGATCTGCAGATTACTTACTTGCCTGGTACCAACAACACGCTTGCGGATGCACTCTCTCGGAAAGGTTCTAAACATGAAGAGAAGATACACACCCCTGAACCGATGTTCCACAGGAATAAGATCCTGAGTTTGGTCAACACTTTTCTGCAAGAGGTTCGAGCTGGTGTAGTTTCGGAAGGAACTGTTCCACAGCCCAGAGGAGAAACACCCTATACCGAAAAAGAGGGTTTATTATACCATAACCATCGGCTGTACATACCTTCTGGACCATTACGTCCGAAGATCATTAGTTGGTGTCATGATTCACTCACTGCAGGTCATCGTGGGAAGTTCAACACTACTGAATTGATCGCTCGATCTTTCTTTTGGCCGGAACTCAAGAGGGATGTGGAGGAATACATACTTAGTTGTGATGTATGTGCTATGGCGAAACCCCTCGCCGGCAAACCCTTGGGTCTTCTTACCCAACCAGAAGTACCTACTCGTCCATGGGGATTGATTTCTACGGATTTCATTGTTGAGCTTCCCGTTTCCAACTCCTGCTCATGTATCATGGTGACAGTCGACACCATGACTAAATTGGCTCATTTTTCCCCTCTACCTGGTCTACCTACCGCTACCGAGATGGACGAGGTGTTTGCCAAGGACATTTTTCATCTCCATGGTCTTCCTGATAAGATCATCTCTGATCATGGCAGCCAATTCATTTCTAAGTTTTGGAAGGCTCTTTGCTCCCGCTTGGGTATGGAACGTGCCCTATCTTCTGGGTTTCACCCACAGACTAACGGTCAAACTGAGCACCTTAATGCTACCCTGGAGCAGTACTTAAGATGCTACAGTAATCGACTTCAGGACAATTGGGTCTCGTTGCTTCCCACGGCGGAGTTTACCTATAATCACTCATCACATGCTGCCATTGGTCTTTCTCCTTTCTTCTGTACTTACGGAGTGCACCCTAGATCCCTCCTTCCATTCATACGGTCGCCAACCAACTCCCCGACGACTGAAGAGGTCCTGCAGTCAATATCTGATGCGCACATCACTGCCAGACGGTGCTTGGAGGAGAGTCGCAGATATAACAAGTCTCAAGCGGATAAACATCGTAGACCTTGGCCTGATTGGAAGGAGGGGGACAAGGTTTGGCTGTCCACCAGATTCTTGCCATGATGGGTTCACCCTTCTAAACTTTCTCCTCGTTTCTTGGGCCCTTTTCCCATTCTTTTCAAAGTCAATCCTGTTGCTTTCCGGCTTAAACTACCTTCTTACCTTAGCCCCATTCATCCTGTCTTCCATGCTTCTCTTCTCAAGCCTTTCTTTTCAGACCCCCACCAGAGAGCTGTTCCCGACCAGCCTTTCCCTCAGGTGGATTCCTCGGTTGAATATGAGGTCTCCGCTTTGCGTGACTCCCTCCACTACCGTGGGAGGTTGGAGTACTTGGTTTCCTGGAAGGGGTACCCCAGGTCGGAGGACTCGTGGGGACCGGCTTCCAACATTCATGCCCCTCAGTTGTTGGCTCGGTTTCATGCTCGCTTCCCCTATAAGCCGGGGGTCCTGCGCTCTGGAGGGGGGCATACTGTCATCCGCCGCCCTGTTTGGCGTTTGTATCCGCGTTGGCGGCTACGTGGTGGGAGGTCGAGCGGATGTTCCACTACGTTGTTTTTCCCAGCGCACTTGACGGTCTAGAGGTTTTCCAACATGGCGCCCGCTGGGAAGTACTTCTTTCCCTCTCTCCCAGCGATCGCCGCGTTGCAACCCTCCTTACTGCGTTTCCTCGCAACTTTGGGTCTTGACGCTAGTTTTCCTGCTTTGGCCTTTCAGGCCACCTCTCTGGTCTTCGGTCCACTTCCTCTCCGGGCCGCCTTTCCCTTTCGATTCTCTCCTCTCTCTGCTCCGCTTTCTTCCTCCACTCGCTCCCTTCCTTTGGCTTCCGCCTTTCCTTGCCGGCTGCGGTTCCCCTCCCGCGCCCGCCTCTTGCTGCTCCTCTCCCGGCTGTGTTTCTCTCCCCAGCCGCTTCGGTTCTCTGTTGATTTCCAGAGGAGGCGTTAGCTGGTTTCCCTTCCAGTAGCGCTGCCTTTTCTCCGGTTCCTCCTCTAAATTGGATTCCGGCTTTGCCTGCTTTCTTCTGCTACCTACCTCAAGGACTCTGCTACCAGCTGCTTGCTCCGGACCATCTTCAGCTGCTTTTCTCATTGGAGGGTTTTTTCTGCCTGTTCAGGCTTTTTCCCTTCGCTATTGTCTGTTCGCGGGAAGAGAGTCCCAGGTTTGCTATTTATTAGCGCTCAATGTGGCTTCCTCTCGAGACAGACACGCTTCACACAAGAAGGAGAAGGACTACCTCTCACACAGACATCTGCACCTGGAGGACTTGGAATCAGGTGAGGATAGTGGGGAGGAACGGGAGTTGGCGGACACCTGCAGTCAGGATAGCTTTATCTTGCGGTGTAGACCAGATAAAGGGGGTGTCTTTCTTCAATAGAGCAACGATCGGCTGAACGATCTCGGAAAAGGTAGAAATAAACTTCCGGTAGAAGTTGGCGAGCCCCAGGAAGGATTGAACTTGTTTCACAGATGTGGGAGCGGGCCAAGCCAGTATGGCCTTTACCTTTGAAGGGTCCATACCAATTCCTTCTGGGCTAAGGATGAATCCTAGTTAGTGAACAGAAGTAACGTGAAACAAGCATTTTTCGGGTTTGGCTAACAGTTTGTGTTCACGAAGTCGTTGTAGTACTGCCTTTACATGTTCTTCATGTTTTAGAGGATCCTTGGAAAAAATCAATATGTCATCCAGATAAACAATGACGAAGAGGAACAACATATCAGAGAACACCCTATCCATAAAACGCTGAAAGACTGCGGGAGCATTGGCTAGTCCAAAGGGCATGACTAGGAATTCATAGTGACCAAAGGGTGTTCTAAAGGCTGTTTTCCATTCGTCTCCTTCCCGGACACAGATTAGGTGATAGGCACCCCGGAGATCCAACTTCATGAATATTACGGCACCTCTCACAGCTTCCAGGATATCCGAGGTCAGGGGCAGTGGGTACCGATCTTTGAGGGTGCATTGATTTAAGCCTCTATAGTCGAGGCAAGGTCTGAGTTCCTGGTATCCTGCTTGGGAAAGAAGAACAACGAAGCACCCGCTGGAGATTTCGAGGGTCTTATGGTGCCGTTTTCAAGATTGGTGTCTAGGTATTCCCGAAGGCCCTTTTTTCAGGTTCGGAAAGAATGAACATTCTGCCGAAGGGAATTACAGCTGAGGGATCTGTATCTATGGCACAGTCTTCGGGCCTGTGAGGGGGTAAGGCTTGGACTATGGCAGTAGAAAATACATCAGCATATCCCTGATAGGCCTCTGGAACTTGTATGATATTGGAAACCATGAGTGGTGTTTCTTGGTCTCTTGGTGGTTCTTTGGGAGTTATCGAGGAGGGATCCAGGGATAGAGAGTGGGACATACAGAACTCTGAGCCCAGGAATAATGATCCTGCTGTCCAATTGATATACGTATTGTGCTTTTGTAACCAGGGCATACCCAAAACCATGGGGTAATGGGCTGACTTAATGATGTCGAATGTAATCCGCTCTTGATGATGGTTTATGGAAAGTTGGATCTCTTTAGTCTGCAGGCTTATGGGTCCTGAAGAGAGGGGTCTTCCGTCAATTGCTTCCACCGGCTGCATGGTGTTTCGTGTCTCGTACGGAATATGATGACTAACAACCCAGTCTTGATCAATGAAAATTCCCATAGCTCCACAGTCCACCAAGGCCAGAATGGGATAGGTCTTGTCTTTGGAGGGCGACAGGAAGGCCTGTAGTATCACCAAACTGTTTTGTCCAGGAGAGTTCAAGGATGGAATTTATGTGGAGCAAACATTTCTCTCCCGACACCCTCGCTCCATCTAGGATCGGGAGCTGGCATTTCCCGAACGCCGTGGAGGGGCTAGAGGGCATTCTCTAACAAGGTGTTTATCCGAGGCACAATACATGCACAGGCCTGTGTGGATCCTTCTCATCCTTTCTTGAGGGGAAATAGGCCCACCGAAGGCTCCTATTTGCATGGGTTCCGGATCTATGTCAGGGGTTGGGGCAGAATCGGTTTTAACAGAGGTCTCAAAGGAATTCTTTTGAAAGGGTGTCTTGGTCTTTCTTCTTTCAGCCTTTCTTTCCTGGATTCGGAAGTCTATTTACATGGCTAGATCCTTAAGAGCCTGGAATGAACTAGGACGAGCCACCCTGGCTAATTCATCCTTAATGTCCTCGTTTAGACCCCTGCAAAATAGAGTGAAACTTGCTTCTGAGGACCAATCTGCTTCCTTGGCCAGTTGTTTAAATCTAGTAACGTACGTTAGCATATCCTGGATACCCTGTCAGAAATCAAGTAACCATTCCTGAGCACTAAAAACCTGTTCTGGGCGGTCAAACATAGTCTTGAGTGCCTGAATGAATCCATCATAATCATCCAGGAGGGCATCCCCTGAGTTGACTAAGGGAGTGGCCCAGGTCAACGCGTTCCCTGTGAGGTGCGAGATTATGAAGCCCACCTTCGCCCTAGAAGTTGAAAAATAATAGGGCTTAAAAGTAAAATGCACCAAGTAGGAATCCAGGAATCCACGTAAGGATTTTGCCGATCCATCATATTTGTCTACCACTCCACCCAGTAACACACTGTCCTTGTTAGCGGGGTCGCAAGACAAAACAAGCTGCCTTAACGCAGCATTCTCATCCTTTAAGTTCTGTACTTCAGTTGTGAGCTCTTGCATGCCACGCATAAGGTCCTGGACTGCTTTCTCCATAGCAGTATCAGTGTTGGTCGTTTGTCGTCTCAAACTGTCGTAAATCTCCCCCCGTCTCTCCTGGGATCGCTTCTTGCTCTGTTCCGCGGGAGGATTCCTCTTGTGGACAGATCGGGTCTTGTAAAGGCTCGCTCGAGTCTCGTCCGGCTGCAGAGCGCGTTCAGAGTTCCGGGAAGGCCGCTGTTCCAGGATGTCCAGGAAAAAAGGTAGCGGTCGCTAAGAATGAGGATTCCGGGAGCAGATTAGAGGGAAGAGTGAAAGGAAGGAAGAAAGAAGCTGGAACTAGGAATAGTGGATTCGCCGAACAGCACACACACGTCAAGTCACTACCTAATGATAGCGTTGAGACGTGCGGGGCCGCGGGGGCGTGGGCAATTTATAGAACGTGCCGTGTGCGACGTGAAGGCTGGTGCGAGGCAAGTCGCTTGGCGTGGCCATGTTGGGAGTAACAAAGAATACAAGCCTCGTCGCGAGAAGGACCAGGAAGTCCAGAATGGGCAAGTTCTATGGGTCATGACACTCTCTGGCTCCTCCCTCCTCCTCTACCTACTCACTGGCACCCCCCTCTCTGAACCCTATGTCACCACCTCGTAGACCTTGACGTGGATGTCCTTGCACTCATTGAGACTTGGTTCATGGCCAGCTCTCTCATGGATTTTGACACTCTCCTCCCCAGAATCAACTGTCCCGGAGATGGAGTGTCCCTGATCTTTCCTGAGTTTGTCCCTGCTTCTGTCATTCCTATGCAGGCCTATTCCTCCTGAATGCCTGGTCTGCAGGCTCTCTATCTCTCCTGGCCTCTCTCTGACTGTGGCCACCATCTACAGACCACCTGCCTAGATCACCCTCTTCCTCTCAGAATGGGCTGACCTCTCCTCCTCTCTCCTTGCTTCTCAACTTCTCCCCGGAGACCTCAACATCCATCTGGTTGTTTCTAATCCCGCCTCTCGGTTCTTCGGCAACCTTTGCGACTTCCTCTCCCTCTCTTTTGTACCCTCTGGTCCGACACACTCTGTCGGACACAACTTGGATGTTCTCATCTTCTTAGACATCCCCCCCTCTCTTACCCTCTTACTATTCCTCTCTCTTGGATTGATCTGCATATTAGATCACAGAGCCCCCGGGCTCGCAGGGGCTCAAAGACGCCTCAGGCTTGGTGATCTAATCTGCTCTGCAGAGAAGATCACCGAGCAGATCACTGAGCCAGATCACGGCGTCTTTGTCCGTTGGCAAAGCTTTATAAAAGATTGCTTGAATTGTGTAGCTTTCAAAACCATATTTTATAAACGTAGAAATGTCTATGTTCATAAAAAATGGTTTGAAAGTACACAATTCAAGCCGCCTTTTTATAAAGCTTTGTTGACGGACAAGGACACCTCGGGTTTTGCCCATCCTGAAAGCTTTATAAAAGTTGGCTTGGATTGTTTACGTTTCAAGCCATCTTTTATGAACATAGAAATCACATTTCTATGTTCATAAAAGATGCGTTGAAAAGTACACAAACCATAGTAAGGTACGCATACAAATATATAAATGCTTACATATATGTATATATTTGTTTGCGCACCTTACTATCGTTTGTGTACTTTTCAGGCCATGCTCACCATGGAAGCCCCACCCCCAAATGAGCCGCCAGTTCCCCGCAATTTCTTACCCCACTTCTCCACTTACAGCACTGAGTGGGTCCAATAGCAAAGAAAATATGCATTCGTGAGAAATTGCTGCTAGGTCAATTATTTTCATTTCCTTTTTTAATTAAATCAGGATATTTAAATTCAGTGGATTTTTGCGTTGTGGAACACCAATTGCAATGCCGTGACCTAGCAAAAAAAAAGAGATCGGAGGACGATGATTTTCAAACATTAAAAAAGTCTTTCTGGGATTATATCGATCAAACACCGGTGCATTTTAGAAAATGTAAAATCTCGGTGGAGAAAAGACAGGAACATGTAATCACTGTCCAGTCACTCCAGGGGCGCGCATGGATAAACCGGATCCAGAATCCTTATCCAAAAAGCAACAGTAGGTTTAGGATACAGCCATGGTATACAATATTTATAGACACAATAATATCTCAGTTCTCTGTCTCCTTAGCCCAAAAATAATATTGACTTAGCGAGAGCTGAGATGAGAAATCAAGCATTCCCCAAGACTGTTGCTTTTAATGTTAAGCAAAATAATAATTGCACTCCAAGCTAGTTTCCGGCATATGGGTTTGTTTGGAAAAGGACAACGGGGCAGAAGGACACGCGAAACAGGCATCTTTTGTGGAACTCCTTTTTAATTGAAATTAAGATACAAGAAGCAGCTGGCAGTCAGGAAAGGAGATCTGCAGGTGCGTGCTTCTTAGATCTGTGTGTACCCTACACATCACGCATGGGTCTAAATCTGTGCAGGTGACATACAGGCAGCACTTGCACCCTCCCATCCTTATTTTGAAAAAAAAGCATTGTGGGGTTGGGTATATTAAAAGGTCAGGCTTGCAAGCACTCTATTACAGCAAAGTGATGTTCATACTTTTTAAAGTAAGCAAACAAACGAGTCAGACCTTAGGTTGCTTGAAAGAGGCCAGTTTACTGTGTCGAAGCATTATGACAACCACCATTTCCATTAGTGTAAACATACTTTATTGATATACACTTTATTAGTTTGATAATCTGTACTGAGATAATAAAAGAATAAGAACAGTATTATAGTAACAGTGCAGATGACAATAAAATCAGTAATGCTCATAATAAGGATGGAAGCAATAAAACAAGACAGCCCATGGTGATGACAATGGCGATGACTAGCAACAATCCTTATACTACATACTCTGCATGAAGAGACACATTCTTGAATAATAGACAAACGGGAAACGGACAGGGGGACAAACAAGAAACAGAGGGAAGGAAGGGGGGAAGGGGACGCTGACCAATGTGACTCCTGTGATCATTGATTTATAAACTAAGGCACCTGATTTCCGATTATAAAGGAAAAGTTGGTGCAATTATAACTGTAGTAGCTGAAAAATAAACAGCTCAAGAACCATTAATAGCCATATTAAAGTGGTCCAGGTAACACATGAAATGAGCCCACTTGGCATTGTACCTATGTATAGCAATGAGGTAGGTGGCCACACAATGTTCAATTCTCTGCACATGGCAGATGTTATTCCACCAAACCTTAATGAAGAGATTTTGCGAGTGTTTCCAATTGGCAGTGATTAGCTTTAGGGCTAAAGCTAGGAAAAGATCATAAAGCGTGGCAGATGCATGCAGAATGTTATCTTTGGCGGCAAGACTGTCCAGGAAAACATTCAAAAATGATAGAGGGATAGGAGCTCAGTGTTGAAGACAACAAAAGCAGTTCTGACGCTGGCCCAATGAGTATCTACTCCTGAAGTTTTCCAGACGCTTGTAAGTTCGTTCTTGCTATCTTCTTTGCTTCATTTCTCCTGTCACTCTGCCTCCTTATGCTACTAAAGCCTAACTTATTGTATTGCTGTAGCACACCTTGAACAGACTGTTCCTGCTCTCCCTGCTTACCAGGCTTCCCAAGCTTGGCTGACACAGAGGGTATTGGAAGTCCTTTATTCTGCATATCTTGAAGACAGCTCCACAGGTCTCAGGATGTTCTACCCCAGGAGGGTTTCTCTGAAGCATCTGCTGTCCCATGTCACCTTCGGGGTGAGAGAGGTCTTGGGGAAATTCTCACTCTCTTCAGGTTTTGATCCAGCAACATACAGGTTACTGGTGCATACACGTTTAAAACTATAACACAAGGGGTCTCACTACGGGTGTGGCAGTCCAGAAACAAGGGTGCTGGTAAGCTTACAGGACCGCCACACTACAAGTCTGCAGCCGTGGCCGCCATGCCCAGCAGGTCTGACCCTGCCCCACAAAACGGCCCCGGTAGGCAGAGTTGTCAAGGACGCACTGGCATCAATAGCAACAGTGCTGGTGCTTCCGAGTCCCCATCCCTCGGAGTTCTATGTGGCTCCATGGGAATGGGGACTTACCAAATCCCCCGCCTGACTTCCAGCTCCGCTGTATAATGACCAAGTGGCACTGGGAAGTCAGGCAGTGGATTCAGTGTTTTGAGTTCGGCGGCAACCACCGCCGACCTCGTGATGAGGCCCAATGTCTCTCCTCATATCCTGGGTGAATTTCCCAGCCCCAGATCTAAACAAGGTTTTTCTCCATAGTTCAAAGAAAACAAGGGAATCCATTTTAACACAAAGTTCCAGTGCAGTTACAAGGTGTTGCATAAAGTTTCATTGCTTTAATAAAGTATCTCCAGAAATTAGAAGGTCCCACTCCTCCTGGAATAAGTACTGTCTCACATTGGATCTCTTACCATAGGCAACAATAAATGTCTTGATCAGGATAATGTCACAACCTTTGGATTAAAAAAGAAATAAACTATTCCAACTCATCCTGGAGTAAGAACAAGGTTCAGCTTTGTAATAACACCAAATTCCTTTGGCAAGATGGTTTACTTCAAACTTGGCTTCAGAAATAATTATAACTTTTCTTCAAAACGTTTTCACAAGTTATTTTTAAATGGCACCACTAAATATGAGTGGTCTATGTTAGAACTACAGTTCAACACTTGCATCAACTACTACCTGGCTTATGGCTCTGGCAAGCTCTTTAGTGCAATGTCTCTTCCCCCACAGGTTTACTTGCCTGCCCGTCTACAGAAAAGTGCTTCAGTGGTAACTTCCAATTTAGCACAATAGTTTCATTAGCCTTCTTCAGCATCAAACCTAAAAGATATTGTGGGGAAAACAAGAAACTAGTAAGTTTGGGGTATTCAGGGAAATGTTCCCCCCAACTGGGTTATGAACCAATGTATGCATCTAATTACACTGTATGACACATGGGGAGTGTCATAGGAGTGAGCCCCCTCCTCCTTAGGTAACTTATGATTCAAATGATAGTTAAAGTGGTTTGGGAGCTTACTAGGACTGTGGGTCTTGCGCTAGTGTGCGCGTGGTTTTCTTCCTTATGTTGCCTGCCGCCTGTCAGGTGGCTATCAGAGGGACCAAGCTCCTAAGGTCCCAATGTTTGCAAGGGTTGTTCAGGGTTACTGAGATCCAGTAATTAGAAATTAGGCGCTGGACAGTGGTTCCTTAGTATCCAATGAGTATCAATTTCCACACACATTAGGTGTTTCCAACATTTGTTGATTTATTATTCCTTCAGTAATTCACACATTGATTGTCACTCTTGTGACCAACAAATTCTTTGCTACAACTTTACATGTGGTACAAAGTATGTGATATACTTTTATTCCATTAGTGCCGACATGTGTTTCAACCTATGAGCTCTTTCTCAAGGCTGCATATTTGTGACATGAGTGAAAGGGTGCATAGTGAGTGATGGTAGAGGAACATTCATAGATATTACATTAAAGCCCATAATAGGTAGTCAGTATTTGACTGCGAGATCATAGTTGACATGTTCATAAACAGTGTTAATAGTCCCGTGACATTTGTCAGGTGTGCAATATTCACATAATAGCAATGCATTTTGTGTATATTAATTGGTCATGCGGGTTAAATTACAATTGTATTTTACAGTTGTCAGTCAATTATAGTCATATTATGCAATTATTATTGTTTCATGGCATTATTAGTAAAATCCAAGGAGGAAAAAGAATTTTTATTTTGGGGAGGTAAAAAGGAGAGAGAGAGAGAGAGAGAGAAAATGCTCTTTAGTTGCCTTGTTTGTGGTCTAATTAAGATTTGCGTAAGCTTGTGAAATTGGTTCACTGAAAGAGTGTCTTCAAACTTGATACCTATATCCAACACAGAAATAGATTGAATAGGGTAGAGGCTAATGTACACCCCTGCTTTAAGCCCCGTTCTGTTGGAATAGTGGCAGATAGTAGGCCGTCAAGAGTAAGTCTCACTTGTAAGGTGGTATTAGAATGTAGCAATTTGATTAAAGCAGAGAGCGATGAGGGACATCCATAATGTTGTAATTTCATAAAGATGAATTGCTGATCAACCGAATCAAAGGCTATACTAAAGTCAACAAAAGGCAAGTACAGATTTTGATTTTGTTCAAGATATTTACTTTTGAGTAAGTTGAGAATGAGCATGTTTGGAGACGTGCCCACCCCACTTACAAAGCCAGATTGGAATGGGTGCCTTCTGGTCTCACGCTTTGTCCAATCATTTAGCTCCTGCAGTATGATGTGACTATAGATTTTTCCGGTTGCATCTAACAAGGCCATGGGTCTATAGCTTTGTGGTTGATGGCAATCACCTTTTTTGAAAATAGGGATAATAATAGAATGCTTCCATGTAGGGAGAATACATTGAGTATGATTAATGTGTTGGAAAATTTGTAGCAATATATCGGACCACATTTCCGGATTCTGTTTGAATATCTTGTTAGATAGCCCATCACGGCTCAGAGCTTTAGAATTGCTTATTGTAGAAATGTGATGAAAAATATCTGCCCTTACTATATTAAGATGAAAATGGGTTGTTTCCACAGAATCGTGGGCATGTAAGCAATCAATGGTTTTGCATAGATTTTTGTGAAATGTTCATTCCAAACCTTTTCAGGTACATTATGAGTCTGAGTCAATGTTTGGGAGGTTGCGTTGCTTCATTCAATGTCAACCATATTTGTGCAGTGTTTTGGTTTTGCATAAGGGCCAACATGTGTTCAAGGGATTAACCTGGGATTGATGCACCATTGAACATTAAATCACCATCCATTTGCAAGAAGCAAGTTTATATTTTTTTGGGCTCATGTTTGGTTTTGAACAAGGCCCCTAGGCCGAAACACGTGTAAACCAAAGGGCATAAAATGTAACAATTAAAAAAATGAATGGCGCGGTCTGACCAGTGTCATTGGAATCATAAGTAAACAAGAAACCACATTAGTGCTCTTCAAGACTTCTTGGTAACTATGCTCTCTCCCTCTCAATAATCTACTTGAGAAGGGCAGCCTGTTTGCCACCTTTCTTTCCCCTCTGTACCAACAACCAAATTCTGATCACCATCCATTTGCAAGAAGCAAGTTTATATTTTTTTGGGCTCATGTTTGGTTTTGAACAAGGCCCCTAGGCCGAAACACGTGTAAACCAAAGGGCATAAAATGTAACAATTAAAAAAATGAATGGCGCGGTCTGACCAGTGTCATTGGAATCATAAGTAAACAAGAAACCACATTAGTGCTCTTCAAGACTTCTTGGTAACTATGCTCTCTCCCTCTCAATAATCTACTTGAGAAGGGCAGCCTGTTTGCCACCTTTCTTTCCCCTCTGTACCAACAACCAAATTCTGATCACAAGATTGTCTCTCTTTATTTCTACCTTGGCTTTGGAAATGTAGATTGTTATCACCTGAAGATTTGTATTTTGTAGCACATAAGCAGTAAGCTCTATAGTCATTAAGCCTCTTAATATTCCCCTCTTGCCTTGAGTACTAGTTGGTTTTTACACTGGTTTTGCAGGTCTGTTTTAAACTCTTGGCGTGGCTAATGCTTGTAAGCTTTTGGAACAATTACAGTTTTCCCATGGGGATTTTGGGATTTCCACACTCTAATGAGCTTATTTATATAGTCACTTGCTTTTAATAGGCATAACTTTTGTTGGTTTCATATAGTTTGGTATTCAAAATTGCTTCTATTCTCGCTTACACTCACTGGCGAGTGAAGCAGCCTGCTGTGAACACGCGGGCAGCATTGGAGTGCTCCGGAGTCCCTTGCAAGCTATGAACTCAACGGGCAAGTCGCTCCTCTGCTTACACCACCGATGAATGGAGCCTCCTCTGCTCCGGAGAAGCTCAGGTGCATTCCAGACAGCTTGATCCTCACAAGAGGGAAAACTTCCCTCACTGCTTCTGCTTCCGGCTGCGCAAACTCTGCACAATGAAATAGTATCAGGCAAGTGACTCGCCCTCATGCTTCCTGCTGCAGGACCTCTGCAATTGGGAGAGTCACAGGCTAAAACTCTCTCAGTACCCACCACAGCTCTTGGAGATTCAGTGCTCTCAGCGTCTTCGCTTGCCCCAGGCCTCCCTCTCAGCTGCAACCACGCTTTGCACTGTTTCTTCCTCTTCCACAGTTTGACTTCTTTCTCCCTTACCTCTACTTCTCCTTCTCCTTTTAATGCCTGCACCTGAGAGGTACTTTTAAGCCTCGCAGCCCCCTTCAAGTGTAGGTCATTTACACCAATTATGAGGTTACTCCCACTGTAGTGTTTCTCTGCATCCCTCTTCGTCATCCCAGTACTCACTCAAAGTCCTTGGCAACAGAGTTGTTATTTCTAGCTCTTTGTGTTTTGTTAATTTGTCTTCTGCTCTCTAACACATTAATTTCAGAAATATTATACAAATCAGTTATCAGTTTGGTTTGAAATGAGGAATAAGGTATTCTAAACTTTTGGTGATTTTTATTTACAGACTTCTGTCCATTTCCTTCTTTTGAGCTAGGGAAATACTTAGCTCTATGAGTCTGAGATCACGTTTTATTCACCTTTATACCACAGGAGCTATGGCTGCTTTTACCCACATTTAGGTGTTCAACCAGCAGAACAGTTAGATTATTGTGGCAACAGGTGATTAGGTATTTTGCCATTTGTACTACTTCTTCTTTAGGGGAAGATACGTGCTGTGTATCACTCAATGGATTCCTCTCACCTCCCTGAGCCTTTTCTCCTCCCCAGTGATTCTCCCGCAGAGCATCACCGCCAAGGTCAGGATAAAGAAGCATCTGCCTTTCCTTGGCCACCTTGGAGGAGACTTTAGGCAGAGATTTGGTGAGGGATCCATAGGAGTCATCAAACTAATCATGGCATTTGTTAGTGTTTTTGTGTGGAAATGTGGGACACCCACTCCTTTGAAACATGCAGCTCTGTGGTGAACCCTTCCAAGTTGTGTGCCCTTAGCATGTGTCACTTTTCCACTCACGCAAAGACTTCACTGCCGTATATCAAGCCAATTCCATATATCAGCCACTCTTTTTAAGAAAAGAAGGACACTAATCGTGCACATGATGGACACTGATCACCTCAGAAATGAGTGTGGTTCTCACAGAGTGCAATGGGCTCCAAAATGTTTGCATTCACATTTCATTAATATGCATTCAAAGGGATTCTCATACATTAACACTTGTTTTCTCATTGCTATGTAAAGACTGCACCAGTTCTTTTTAGTGCATTCCAAAAACTTTATAGTATACACAGAAGGTACTGTCAAATTGTTTGATGAAGCATGCCTTTATTGAAGACGCCAACAAATTCACAATTTAAAGAAGTGCATATCACATGTTCATTTGAATTGGCTAAGTTGGGCGAAATTTTTCCTGCAGAAAGAAATGGATTAGGCCAAGATTTTTAAAAAAAACACAGTTATGACATAGGCAAAAGGGATGGGGCAATACACTCCACTCAGCCTAGTCACTTCACAGACTGATATTAGTGGATGCCTGTTCTCTATTGTAACCTAAGAGACCATTCTCACTGATGCACAAAGGAACCGTGACTAACTTGACTGCGCTGCATGTGAGGGTAATGAAACAACACCGGCCATCTCCGTCTCCCCCTGCAGAACAAGAAATTAAATGACAAAAAGAGGTCTGGGCACCCTTCTGCAAGAAAAAACACGGCATGATAACCTATTCTGTGGGAATCTACCCATTCACAGTCTGCAGCCACATGTTTTAACTCACTGTACCTTTCACAAAGGAGAAATATCCATTTGTATATCAGTCTTTGCCCCGCCCATTTGAGCAATCCAGCACCGGAATGCTAGGCAATCCTCCTTAGAACAAGAGTGCCAACAGCAACCCCAGAAACATATTTCGGCTTAGTTGGGCCTCATACGTGAGGTGGAGCTGTGCCTTTCTGAGCACAGTAAACAAGGGGTCCACATCTGGATAACCCTGGGTATCTTAGGGTGACCAACCCCAAGTTCCCTTTACATACTAAATGAGGTCCGGGAGCCAGTGACAGATTTAAGACAAAGGGCCCTGTGGGCGGCACCTGAAAAATGTTGCAAGGTTGGCGGGGCATGGAGGCGGAGCTTAGGCTTGGTGGAGTTGATTGTGGTCACAAGTGCACAAGGGCAAAATTGAGGGATAAAAGCAATTTTTTATAAAGGTGTCTTTATTACAGTTACCTAAGGGTTTCACTAACTGGAAACAGCTGGGCCTCCTCAGCACTGCAGCTTTGCTATCAATGGTAATATTGGAGGATGAAGCCTGAAGCTAATGTTGGAAATTAACATGTTTCAATGCTAAGGGTCTAAAATGAATTACTTAAAGCTTTTCAAGAGCACACAAGTTCCTATAATAAGAAGGCTATTTGGATCCAATGTTTGTAATTACAACTGTGGACATTTTTCACAAAAGTACAAAACCTTGTGCAAATATGTCTTTAATAAGTACGCATTTCGCAGTACAAATTCAGTATTGTGCAAACAAAACAGTTCCTTGATAGACATTCTTGTGCAATAAGGGAAGTAAAAACACAATTGCCAGCTAAGCTTCATAAATTAATGCCCAACACATACATAAAAAAAGAAAGTGCAATGTTAGAAGTAAATAAATTATAATATCAAAAAACTGTGAAACCAGGATAGGGCCGAAACTAGCCAGTATTTTCTACTACCTGCACACAATTATGTCAATATATAGAAGTGTTAACAAAACAAGGGTTGTTCCCTACAATTTTTTGTTCTCTGGGGGCTTTCACTCATGAGTGCGGAAGATACATATTAAACAATGTATAGAAGGACACGACCCATCACCGAAGTATTCAAGGCACTACACTCTCTCTCTAACTAATCATAAAACATTAATACAAAAAACATTCTCTCTAGTACAAAAAAGGTAAAAATCCCCATTTTGCAAAACTGATATCAATACTTTAATGTAATAGGTATAAAAAAAATATAACATTAAAAATGCAATGCATAGTACACACATATACAATATAAAGAGTCACAACAGCACATACATATGGCACCAAAAACCATAGATGGCCTTCCGGAAAGCCCTACAAACCTCCCTCTTCAACTAGCCACGCTGTCCCCTGGTCATTCCAGAACCTCACATTCTCTTCACTTAGCTTGGTTCTATGTTCACTCCTCTTGTATTCCTGCCTTTCGCCGCGATTTGCTGCATTCCCCCCGTGTCACTTGTGGAAAAGTTCAATGTAACCACGAACCTCAACTGCTTGTTTTGGTTCACAGTAACCTCGAGCCACCTGTCTAATGTCCCCCACTTTACGTTCATTTCTGTGTTATTGTAACTAAGTTAAGCTTTGCATGAAACAGCGCCACGATGCCCCGGGGCTGCTTGTGCACTTTACAAATGCAAAAAATATAATAAAATAAATACATAGCCCTAAACAATCATTGGACCTGAAAGCTCTTATTGTCTTTGCACAGTTAGAGACTAATAATCCAATCTGTGTCCTATACACAACAAAGCGCAACATGTTTCTGTCCTAATGGTGTACAATACATACAGGACATTAATTAGGGGCAAACGAGATGAGGGAAAATGTGTGTTCTTTCGAAGTTCAGATGAAGTCCCAAAACCTTCTTTAACTATAAACCGAAACATAAAGAGACAAGTGCTGTCTTAAATTCAAATTTGCAAAAATGTACATAGTACATACAATTGTTATTCTTATACTTGGTAACTGCCTCATTCTACTGAAAATGTGTACAGGCACCTGACAATGAATCCATGATACAGAACAAGAGATCTAAATTACCCTCACTTTAAAAATGTGCCACATCAATTGGTTATTCTGCAATCCAAAAACATTAACACTGGGTTTATTTCATTGCTTAGCAAGCATTCATGTGAAATCAGACTTCTTCAAGATGCCTCCATAGGCAGACCTATATAAACATTATATACACATTATGAGGGAAATGTACCTAGTATGGAATTAGAGGGCATCTTGATGGATGGACACCACCTACAAGCACAGGTCTGGTGCTTTCAAAAGAAAAGAGCCGGACACACTATTTTTGAATTCTGCAGCTACCAATCATAAACAGAGGAGATTATGTTTTTTCACACAGATTGTCAGAAGAGCTTGAGTACAGAAAGAGGAGGGGCAAAAGTGTATTGGTGCCTCAGTTGCTCTGCAAATTGGTGAACCTGCTTTGGCTTTTGCTTTGTCTATGTGCACTCAGCAGCTTTACGAAAGCGCACCGACGGTAGCTACGGCTACTGCAGCAACTAACCTTAACCAAAATGTTGACCATGTTGATGATGTGATCACAAACATGAGCCCACAAAATTGAACACAAGAATCCTTCTGTAACAGATTTCAAAATAGGAAGTGCTGCCAATAATAATACAGAGAATGAATGAATCACTGAGATGGGATCACCAGGTGATAAATTAAGATCTGTTGATTTTGTAACAGACAAAGCGCTCTACAAAAATGTTACTCAAGCTGAACTGTGTGCTCTTGTTTCTCATGGTGCATGCCAGCCTCTTGAAAAAGACTTTCCAGATGGCCAATATCCAAGAAATGCCACTTTGCGTCACTTCCCCTCTTCATCATATTTCATAAAGAATACTAAAAGGACATATGAGGAGGAATCCTAGTCCATGGGCCATCCTAAAAACATGATTTTATTTTAATTTAATGTTATTGTTTAAAGCGTGGGCCTCGCTTGAGAGCAGCAGAGTGCTGCACAGAGTGTGGGTAGCCAGCATTTGGCTACATCTTATAACTATAGAATAGTACTGTGATGTCTGTGTGCCGGTATATGCAACCACTGGAATTAGTCCTTGGTGAAGTGTTGTTGAAAGAGCCATGTTTTGAGAGATCTGCAAAATTGGAGAATTATGGGGGCATTCCGAACTGACAACGGGATCGAGTTCCAGAGGGGGGATGTATGACAAGAGAAGGAATGTTTGTGGGTCCTCTCTTTGCAGACAAGTTGTGCTTCAAGCCAATTGGTCGATTTGCTGCATGAGGAGGTGTGTGCCGCCAGATATCTGGCACTAAGACGTCAGGTAAGCTAGTGTGCTACCCGTGACTGCTTTGTAGATGATCCATGTAGTCTTGAACAGTATCCTGGCCTGCAGAGGAAGACAATGTAGTTTTCATAGAACTTGGTGATTCACTCAAATTTCCATACTCCCGTAATGAGACATGCTGCAGCATGGTGATTTGCTTTTAGGGGAGAAACGTGAGCGCTGACATGGCCACAGGCCCCAGAACACAAAAACCCCACCATCTAGTGATGGGGGCAATGGGTCACTTGACTCACTTATGGCCCTTTGGGACCCATAAACTCAGGGGCCCTGGCTGGACTCAGTCCTGGCGCCATTGGCACCAGGCTCATATGGAGATGTGAGCAGGAACACTTTAGTTCAGTGCAGGAGTGCTTTTATTTTACAAGAACTTTCCAGGAGCTGAACGCCTGTATTCCAGAGAACATCCTCATGTGCTGACTCATTTGGTGTGGCTCCCTAGGCCTGGTCTTCATGTGCTGACTCATCGGGTGTGGCAGGGTGTGGCAGACAGGCTGAACCTGGTGGGCATGGCTTCAGAAGCTCAGCTATATAAGCTGCTCCATCCTTAAGGCCGGTGCTTCGCGTTACGGTGCACTCGCGTTATGGTGCACTCGCATGCAACGTGATGCTCACTGCCCCTTGGACCAGTTTACTTACCTTTGAAAGCAGGCATTCTCCTGCATACTTACCTCCAGGAAACCGGTGCTTCAACACTTCATCTGCAGACTCATCTTCTGACATCCAGTGATCTTGATCCCGACGACACAGCACTGCACTCTGCATACCCTGTGAAGAAGAAGAAAGACAATGTTAGAACATCCGTCCTAGGGCCGCGCCGCATTTGAACCCCGCGCTCCCCCTAGTTAACAATTTACCAGCTACTGTATCCCTTCAGCTTCGTTCCTCATTCCCTCCGGCTGCCGCATCGAGCTCTGCAGCTTCCGCCGGGCCGGCAACATCACCTGCAAGGGAATAAAACAATAGAGCAAACATCAAAAGTGGAATGGACAGCAATACAAGACAACAAACTTTAAAATACAACAAAAACAGATGAGGAAAGACAAAGCCAAACAGGAACACTTACCTGAAGTATAGTGGCTTAGTCGCAGCAGTGCTGGACTACCACGTGCAAGGGACCAGTAAAGGAACTCGGTCCAGATCATACAAGCGCCCCTGCCAGAAACAGAAGGAAGGAGTGCTCGCCAAAACTAATCAACAGGGGAGCTTTCCAGGGACAGCGCATCTCACAGGTATCACGGTTTGGGAGAAAGGGTCTGGAAGGGGATCAGGCACACTAGCTGGAATACTCACACCCCCTTTTCTCCACGCAGGAGCAGTCCGGAGCAGAATCATCTATTACTACCAGTCACCACATAAGCGCAGAGAGCGATGTCGGACCCGAGCAACCACACCCCCAGGAGGGCTGCAACCGTGCCCCAATGCCTCCGCAGAGAACACGTGAGCATAGCAGAATGCAAATCCTCTTCAAATCTCTGCCTGGGCATTATGAAAACTTCTGAAATGGACCAGTTGGACCAATTACTGGGAGAGTTATGGGCTGAAGTTCGTGCCTCAAGACAGGAAACCAATGCCCTAAGGAGGGATCTAATTGTGAACCGGGAGCAGACAGATGAACTAGCAAGGCAAATGTTCCAGGCACAGGCAGACCAGGTCCCACTGCTGGGTATGCCACTCCGGTGGTTCTTCCAGGGGGGGTTCCCCTGGCCCCACCAGAACGCTTCACAGGCAATGTGAATAAGTACGCCATCTTTGTGAATCAATGTCGCCTACATTTCTTGTGCAGACCTGGGGCATTCCCCAACGATCAAGCGAGAGTGGCATTTGTACTCTCATATTTGGGAAGTAGTGCAGCGGACTGGTCAATACCCTTGGTAAACCAGGAGTATCCTTTGCTTCGAGACTTCGGAGGTTTCCAGCGTGAAATGGCAAACATATTTGTACGGCATACTCATGGGCGGGCTCTGGACAATGAACTGTTATCACTACGGCAGGGTAATCAAGACTTACTAACATATATCACTTCCTTCAATCGTCTGATAGCACAAACTAACTAGCCAGAGGAAAAGGACTATGCTCTTTTACCGAGGCTTGCAAGGGAAACTTAAGGACGTATTAGCCCAAGAAGTAAATCCCCCTGAAAGATGTGCTGAATGCATCGACCTGACAGTGCAGCTCGATCACAGATTGCAGGATCGGAAGATGGATCGGACCAAGGCCGAGGGGCAGTCGGTCTACGTGTGACCACGTGAGCATCAAACCAAATCACATGATCAGTCCGAGCCAATGCAAATCGGAGGCGTGCGGAGCCCACTCACCAAGGCAGAAAGGGAGAAAAGGAGACAGCAGCAGCTTTGTTCGTACTGTGGTAAGGCAGGACACAATCTCCGAGAATGCACAGTGAAACCACCCAGGAAAGCAGTTGGAGCAACTGACAAGGGTGAAGAAGAAGAACAGGACTCAGGAAACTCCAACGCCCGGCAAGCATAGGGGTCCACTTGTCGAGCGGTGAAAAGGAACCTGTACAGACCTCACATCTAGTCATCCATGTGCTCCTGATAAACCACAAGCAACCATCAAAAGTACATGCCTTGGAGGCATACATTGACAGTGGGGCTGTGGGAAATTACATGGACCAAGATCTGGCTACCTGGATAGGCCTTCCTCTCCGACAGAAGCAGATTTCGGAAAACGTCACCGCAGTTGATGGATCTCAGCTATCATCCGGCCCAGTGACGCAATACACCAAGAAGGTCATGCTTCTGTATCAGGACGGTCACCAAGAGGACATCACCTTCAATCTCATCAGCGCTCCTCAGTTCCAGATGATATTGGGAATGCCCTGGCCGGAGACCCACAATCCAAGGATTGACTGGTGTAAACAAGTTCTGACCTTTCCCCAAGAATGTGCTGACACCTGTTATAGCAAGGGATTCTAATTCAAAGATCTTACCAACCCAGGTCCGTCGAAGAAAGAAACCATACTGGACCTCACCAGTTCACTACCACCTGAATACCTGGATTACCAAGATGTCTTTCAAAAAGAGCAAGCAAACACCCTACCTCCGCACAGACCGTATGACTGCCAAATTGATCTGGTACCTGAAGCTCAAGTTCCCTGCAGCCGGATTTTCGCCCTAAAAGAATAGGAAAACCAGCATCTAAGAACCGACCTTGATCAGTATCTGGCAAATGGCTTCATTCATCCGTCCAAGTCCCCTGCATCCTCACCCCTCTTTTTTTTGCCTAAAAAGGAGGGAGACCTGAGAACTTGCATTGACTACAGAGCCCTTAACCCGATTTCGGTAAAAAAAACAGTACCCGTTACCGCTTATCCACAAGCTCTTGGATCAAGTAAAAAACGCTCAGATATGTACAAAACTAGACTTACAAGGGGCCGTCAATCTAGCAAGAGTCAAAAAAGGAGACGAGTGTAAGACTGCCTTTCGCACAAAATATGGCCTTTATGAATATCAGGTTATGCTCTTTGGACTTTGTATTGACCCGGCGGCGTTCCAATTTTTCATGAATGACGTGCTCCGCAAACTGTTGGACGTCTGCGCTCTTGTCTATATTGATGACATTCTTATCTATTCGATCAGCAAGGAGGACCACATCAACCATGTCCGGGCATATTTGGAGAAACTGCGGCAATACCGGCTATATGCCAAATTGGAGAAATGCTTCTTTCATGTGACAGAGGTAGAATTCCTCGGCTTTATTCTCACACCACGGGGCTTACGCATGGACACGCGCAAGGTAGACACTATCCTTAACTGGCGCTCACTGACATCCATAAAGGGAATACAGAGTGTACTCGGGTTCGCCAACTTTCTTCGCTGGTTCATTCCTGGGTTCTCCCAGATCATCCACCCAATCACCTCTTTACTACGGAAAAATAAACAATTTCATTGGTCCGCAGAGGCAGAGAAAGCCTTCCAGGAGCTAAAACAAGCATTTACCACAGCACCAATTCTACGGCATCCTCGACCAGAACTACCATACGTGGTCGAAACTGATGCTTCCAACATAGCAATGGGAGCAGTCCTGTCACAACGAGACCCCGAAAAAGGTCTCGCAAGTTTTCAGCCCCTGAATTGAATTATGTAATCATTGATAAAGAACTGCTAGCAATTAAGGCAGCGTTCAAAGCCTAGAGACATTATCTTCTTGGACCTAGACATACAGTCACTGTCGTCACAGATCATCGCAATCTACAATATCTGAAGACCACTAAAGCGAAATCATCATGCCAACTCCGCCAGACTCTCTTCTTTGCAGAATACGACTTCATCATCACCTATAGACCCGGAGTACACAATGGAAAAGCGGACGCCCTGTCTCGCATGAGTGAGGGAGAAGAGGCATTCACTACACCAGACCCCGTGGCCATCATCCCTGAAGGATGGATCCAAGGCATGATTGCCGCAACCACCACTCTAGACAACTTAAAATCTGACCTGCAACACTTGATGAGTCCACCAGCGCAACAGGAATGTCTAGGGAATGGAGACCTGTATACGCTCGTGGACAACCTACCATACTACCAAGGACGATTGTACATCCCGGATAAGAAATTACAGAATCAAATCAACGCAAACTATCACGATTCATTAGTACAAGAACATTCGGGAATAGCCAAAACCCGAGCTAAAATAAAGAAAAATTACTGGTGGCCAACTTGGCGAAAGGACATTGTCCAGTTCATCTCAACCTGTGGCACCTGTCCACAACACAAGTCCCAAAAACAAAGTCCTGCAGGTCTGCTACATCCTTTAGAAGTACCCCCAGCACCTTGGCATATGCTAGCAATGGATTTTATTACAGACCTTTCCTCCTGTAAAGGATACAATACCATCTTAGTCGTTGTACATCTGTTTTCCAAAATTGCCCACTTTATTCCCCTGAAAGGTCTCCCAATTGCTTCTACTCTGGCTACTGTGTTTTTGGAACAGATTGTCCAGCTTCACGGGTTCCCATCAATATTGATATCAGATCGAGGATCTCAGTTTGTCTCTGCATTCTGGAAAAGGTGTTTTAAAATTGCCAAATCGACCTCCGGTTACCTACAAGCCATCACCCCCAAACCGACGGCCAGACCAAACTGACTAACCAGACCCTCAAGCAATGCATAAGGTGTATGCTGCAACAAACTGTGGATACCTGGAAGGACATACTTTGGTTAGCAGAATATGCAGTATACGGTCGGCATCCATGGACATCCGTTTTTGACCCACCCGAATCATTAGAAATGCCCACTGTAACGACCTTACACAAAACCATCACCCAGTTAGCTTTTTAAGGAAGCAACAGAGCATCTTGCCAGAGCCAAAGAGAAACAGAAGCAGTTTGCAGATCGACACCGAAGGGAAGCTCCCAACTGCCAAGTCGGAGACAAGATTTGGTTAGCATCCCAAAACATCCCCCTGAATGGACCACGGGCGTTCCATCCCAGAAATCTGGGACCCTACACTATCAAGGCTGTGATGAACCCTACGGCCATGAAATTAAAATTACCGGCCCACATGCAGATCCACCCGTGTTTCATGTCTCCCTCCTAAAAACCATTGAGACCAGGTACGCAGATCGATACTCCACCAGATCCCAAAATAGTTGAAGGAGAACTAGAATACGAAGTTAAAAGGATCCTAGACTCTAAGATGGTCTGGTCCAAGTTATACTACCTTATAGAATTGAAAGGTTATGGACCCCAAGATCGGACCTGGCGACCCAGTGAGCATGTCCACGCTCCACGATTAATCAGGCAGTTCCACCGTAATAACCCCACTAAACCAGGGCCAGGGGGGAAACCACCCATGAGAGGGGCATTGAGGGGGAGCCCTGTCATGGCCTTCGGCACCAGGATCATATAGAGATGTGAGCAGGAACACTTTATTTCAGAGCAGGAGTGATTTTACTTTATTTCAGTGCAGGAGTGCTTTTATTTTACAAGAACTTTCCAGGAGCTGAAAGCCTTTATTCCAGAGAACATCCTCATGTGCTGACTCATTGGTTGTGGCTCCCTAGGCCTGGTCTTCATGTGCTGACTCATCAGGTGTGGCAGGGTGTGTTAGGCAGGCTGAACCTGCTGTTGTGGCTTCAGAAGCATAGCTATATAAGCTGCTCCATCCTTAAGGCCGGTGCTTCACGTTACTGTGCACTTACGTGCAATGTGACGCTCACCGCCGCTTGGACCAGTTTACTTACCTTTAAAACCAGGCGTTCTCCTGCATACTCACCTTCAAGAAACCAGTGCTTCACCGCTTCATCTGCAGAGTCATCTCCCGACATCCAGTGATCTTGATCCCGACGACACAGCACTGCACTCTGCATACCCGAACTCGGACCCTGTGAAGAAGAAGAAAGACAAGGTTAGAACATCCGTCCTAGGGCCGCGCCGCATTTGAACCCCGCGCTCCCCCTAGTTATCAACTTACCAGCCACTGTACTACTGCAGCTTCGTTCCTCATTCCCTCCGGCTGCCGGCTCGAGCTCCGCAGCTTTTGCCGGGCCGGCAACATCACCTGCAAGGGAAGAAAGCAAAAGAGCAAACATAAAAAGTGGAACTGACAGCAATACAAGACAGCAAACTTTGCAATAGAACAAAAACAGACAAGGAAAGACAAAGGCAAACAGGAACATTTACCTGAAGTATAGTTGCTTAGTCACAGCAGGACTGGACTACCATGTGCAAGGGACCAGTGATGGAACTCGGTCCAGATCATACAAGCGCCCCTACCAGAAGCAGCAGGACGGAGTGCTTGCCAAAACTAATCAACAGGTCAGCTTTCCAGGCACATGGCATCCCACAGGTACCACGGATTGGGAGAAGGGGTCTGGAAGGGGATCAGGCGCACAAGCTGGCATACTCACGGCCCCTATTCTCCACGCAGGAGCAGTCCCAAGCAGCATCACCTATTACTACCAGTCACCACATAAGCGCAGAGGGCGAAATCGGACCTGAGCGACCTCACCCCCGGGAGGGCTGTAACCATGCCCCAACGCCTCCGCAGAGACCAGGTGAGTGTAACAGCAGCTGGGATCCATGTCAGGAGAGCGTTCCTCCTATCAATGTGCAAGACCACAAGCGCCTGCATTATGGTTCGGAAGTCCTGCGTGTGATGAATGAATTGATTTTTCAAAGGGTAGAGATTCGGAGCCAGGCTGTTTGGGCCTTCTTGGCTGTGTGTTTCTGGAAGGACTGTCTGCTGTCAATGGTGAAGCCTAAGGATTTTGATGAGTCTGAGAGTTGTGAATAAAATTCTTCTAAGTGTATATCATTGAGCCATTGTTGGCAAAATTGATTTTCAGTGGGAGGACTGATAAGGACAAATTCAATCTTGGATAGATTTAGTTTGAGGGTGGCAGTCGACATGCAGGACTGGATGATGGCTAGGCAGTAGCAGAGACTCCTGCACACTATTTATTTTCATGTACAACTAAGCATCGTTCGCATATTAGTGGATGGCTAAACATAAATAAATTAGAAAAATACTAGCTTAACATTATTGCTTGGTGTTTTGGGGAAATGCTGACATAATTATCTGTGTGTGCACAATTGAATCTGCAGTAAAGATGGAATTTTTGAGTCCAGTTCTATTTTATATCCTGTACTCAGGATGTCTATATATGACATGTTGGTGGACACCAGATGGACAGTCCCTTGCTTGGGTGCTTGGGTATGTTAATTTGACTCATCTGCATTTGATTTGTCAGACACACAATCTGTCATGATGACAACAGCAGTGAGCGGACAGGTGGTGGAATGTATTTGAAGTTATTATAAAGATTGACCCATGTGCTCAATAGGATCAAAATGTTGCAGAACATGATCAAGATAAAAGTGTGACCGAAAGAATGATATACTGACTTCAAAGACTTGTACCAGTCCCCGGTATTCCAACACATTGGTGGAATGGCCTGCTGAGTTCCATTATCAGGCGTTTTTGTGTCAATTTGTCCCTGGACATGCAACACTTAGGCGGAGGCTGGATGGTCTTTTCGGTTTTTGTGTATTTTTACAACTTTGTTTGATGACACACCATAAACAAGTCTAGTGGTGTGGGCAGGCAGTTAGCGATGTGTCATTGAAGCTTGTATCCCTTTAAGAAGGATATTGATGGTGAAATGACAACTGCTGTGGCATCTTCAGTTTGGGAATACTTTGATAGAGACACACCACATTAGCAGTGTTTCAGTGTTTGAACTGAGTGCCAGTTTCAAGACCAATTCATATGTGATGATTTATAAATAAATAGGAAGGTCTGTGTGGGTGAAGAATGGCTGCAAAGTGCAAAAGCAGATTGTCAAATTCATCAGAACCTAATACAAATCGTTACTGAATTTCACCATCAAGTGAGGTTGAAATGCTGTGAGAGGAATGTTTGTAATTGAAGCAGCAACCTGATCATCACACATACATATTGAATGTAACTGGCTTATGTTGGTAGAAGAACATTAGTCAAAGTGGCCGAACATATTTCTAGAGTATGAACACATTTTTGAGATATGGGTTGGAAAATCTTTTATCTCTAAGCACTGTGCTTCTGGTAGTTACCAAAAATATTAGAGATGTTTTACTCTTGGCATAACATTCATGCATAAGCCATCAAAATAGCTCCACCATTTGCAACTGCATACTTTGTATGTGTTTAACCTTTAGGTCACAATTTAAAAGGGCGGGGAAGAGTTAATAAATAAAGAAATGCCACAGGAATAAACTGAAATACTTTAACAGCCATTTTTCCAATGATCATAGTTGTAACTTTTGCATTCCCTTAACTTATATAAAAAATATATATCTAAAAAATATGTCTATATTGCCCATGAGCTTCTGATATCTTCCATACTATGAAATGCAACAAAATGGCCTGAAGAATTTGGAATTGTTTGCGGAATGAACGTACAATGCACACAGGGCCAAGTCGATGCACTTTGTTTCCAATTCTGCCATAGATCCACCAAGTATATACTCTGTATGCCACAACAGGGTACCATCTGTTCAGATGATGTACAATGTTCAACTGATTAAAGAGATATACAACGGATGATACTTGTAGCTAATGAATGGTTCCAACACTGAGAGTACACTCCAGAAAAAATACAACCCGCTTAGGACTAAAGCAAAGCAAGGATAGCAACGTTTTATATAATATAATGCCAGCAAATAACTCTGCTGCCGGAGACCGGTCTGGCAAAAATTGCACAGGCAGCACATTAAAAAGGCCAAGCACATCTTCAGTGACGTAGACATATCAGGTAAGAATTCACATAGCTTGTTGGTGTGGGTATATAGCAGGGCCTGCTCCATAGGGGATGCCAGGCACTCATTGGCTGCCTCCTCCCAGTCAATCTTGGTGCACGTGGGTCAGCTGGGCTCATCCTCGTAGTCAGTCCACATGTTAGAGACATTCTAAACAACAGGACCCAATTATTCATTAGTCATGGCAGGAACCTGAGCATCATATGAAAGGGATGCCCAAACGAGACAAGCATAATATATAGGTATATTGACCCCCACATTCAGAGCTCTGATAATATCGCAGTTCCAGCACCCAAGTTTCTCCCCCCGCGGCTTTGATCTGCAGTCTAACTTCCCTGGTGCCTCATGATACGAAAAGAATTGTGTTGCTATTGGAAAGATATATAGCCATGCTGGCTTTAGATCTGTGGTGGGTAATCTGAAATGGTCATGATCAGAGGGTCGGAGACTTATTGGCATGTGAAGAAATAGGGTGTCGGGCGAAGGAGTGTGGTGGGCTCTGGCCTGGTGGGGTGGAAGTCAGGGGTGCAATGGCTGTTTAGTGGAGATGGATGGACACAGTGCTGGAGCACGGTAATATCTCACGCTCTTTAGAGGGTGGATTCTTGGAAACGATACTAGATATTTAACATTGAGAGAACAAGGAAAGGATGGACTTCCGTGGGAACAAAGCTCGTGCGGAGCAGGCCTGGTGTGCTAATGACTTGGCACCTCAGTGTGAACTCGAGATGAGAGCGCCGCAGCCCTCAGAGTGGCGGTTTTGGGCCTAGTAAAAAATGGTGTCAGGGCTTATAACAAAATGAAGTCCTGGGGCTGGAGCATGGCTAGTGCTGTTCATATAATTATATGCACTATAGGGCTTTGCGTGCCGTGAAGGTGGGGGCTGCTTCCACCTTATCTCCATATGGGGTTTCTTTGATTTAACTGTGACTAGGAGTGTCGGATAGGATCATTTACTTCCCAACACTAATCAGTTTGGCTCTTTTGCCACCTATAAGCATAAGCTATTGCATTACATTGCAGATAGGGAGAAATGGCATATGAAGAGGGACACCCAGTTTGCAGGTGTTTTTTGGTTATTTGTCCACCCTTTGACTGCCCCAGGCCCTGCTAATCCCTATGGCCATTCCCACCCAGTTCCTGCCCTTTCCTGCCCAAAACACCTCCCTGTGGGAACTCTTTGAGCTTGCTTTAATCAAGATGTACCATTAAACTTTGAACTCAAGCTTTGAACTCACATTGTGTGACAGTGTTTTTTTTAAAGCAGTCTTCTGTTAATGACTTAATTGGAGCTGTAACCCAGCTACTAGTGTAATAGAATTTCTTAACAAGGTCTGCCTTTAGCCACTTTATTTTACTTTACAAGCACTATAGGTGTCCTTCACTGAAGTCCTGTTAAGAACAAGCATTGGTAAAGCCACAGCCATTGGCCAATCTAGATGAACACATTTTAATATAAATTTTCATTACTGTGTTTTATGTTTTACTTCAAAAATCCTCATTCAACAAAATAAAGTGTATATAAGGAGTGGGGGGATGGGAATATGGGAATAGTGAAAAACAATAGGGGATGGTTTCTTTGGGGGGGAGCCTTAAAAATAAATCAATTTCGATTCGTTTTTTCGTTAAAAAATATTTATTAAAAAAACATTTAAATAACAACTGTCAATGAAATGACATAGAACCCAGAATACCACAACAGAAACATGTAGTTGGGCAGCAGAAAGTAAAGTAATGTCTGTAAAATATTGTCAATAATGTAATGCTATACTCACTCATTAGATGGGGACCAGTAGATGAATAGTTCCATGAAGTTCATGCATCAATGAAATAAGCATACAAAGAACTGAAAGGGTAATGCACGGTGCCCACAATTCCCTCTGAAAAGTAATACACTGTTGTGGGAGATATTAATTGGATAAGTAGGCACTACAAGCTGATTTCCACTGACCATATGTGTTTTCAGGTACTGAGAGCACCAGTTCAAAATTCTGTCATTGGCACCACGTGGACTATAGTTCAGGTTCATGAAATATGTCTTCAGTGTTACGGCTTTACACCAGTAGTTCTTGGTCTTGCTTAAATTCTTTCATTGGTGTACTCTGGTTCTAACATAAATGCATGCAGATGATGCATTGTAAATTTGAAAAAGGATTGGTGGATGAAAAATGTAGTAGTGTTTTTGGAACCATTGTTAAATTATGTCACCTTTTTAATTAAACCTTTCGACGTGGATACCACCACGTATTTAAAAGACATGAGATGTCATCCATTTAGTAGAAGACCTGTCTTTTGACCCTGAGAAACAACTGCTAGCCACCATGGATTTAGAATCCCTATATACCAATTAGGGCTGTACCGAATAGTACATTTATGTATTCGCCAAATATGGAGCCGTATAGTTGCCGTTTTAAAAAATACGGTCATGTAGAAAAGAAAAACACTTTGGGCCACATCACAAGTCTGGCAGAAATCTGGTGCAATTTCTGCCAAGTGGAAATAGCATTAATGTTGGGTTGTGCAGTGGTATCAGCGCTGCATCACAACTAGGCGTGAACGCACACCTGGCAATGTTGGTAACACTATTAGCGCCCAGCGGAAACTGCACCGAAATAAGGGTTACGGTTGAAATATCGGGGCTCATAGTGCTACCGGTGCCAACCCCAGTGCCACTAGCGCTAGCGCTATTGGCGCTGGTGGAAATTGCATCATCCCCGGAAGGTGAAGCATTGCGTTGCCCATTTTGAAAAACACAATCCATCCAATAGCTCCACTTCCTGCAGCCATCCAGACCTGTAAACAATCCAGAATGTCTCAGGAGAGGATCAGAGGCAAGGAGGCAAGGTGGCCAAAAATAATGTTAGGAAACCTGGTTGTCGCAAACAGCGATGAGCTATATGGTATCAGGCAATGTAAAACCTCAGCACAGGACAGCCATCTGGCATTCCATCTGCCAAAAAGTGACTGCTGTGGCCAGCGTACCCTGTGACGGGGAGGACTGTCATAAATGCTGGAATGACCTCAGGACTAGGGTACGTGGAATACCGCCAGGAGTCCCTTGCGACTGAGGAGGAACTGTGCAACCACTGGTCCTCACCGCCTGGGAGGAAAAGTGCAGCACAGTGCTGGACATGGAGGGAATAGAGGGAGTTGGAGGTGCAGAGGCAGGTGCCAGGAGGCAGGAGCTGAGTGAACCCCTTCCCCGCAGCACATGTGCATGCACAAATGTAATAATCTAGCATAAGATGCCACAGTGGACAAGGACACCTGTCAGCAGACCCAGAAGCTGGGCATCCCAACAGGGTGGAGTGAGGGGGTGGCACATTAGCTACCCTCTGCAGCATCCATGGGGCAGGGCACCAAGGCCCTGTGTGTTACAGCAGAGGGAGGGGTGGCAAGTGACCTCTTCAAGTGCCATGCACTCCACACCCCTGCTGGTGCACCCTGTTAGTGGTTGTGAGCAACCACAACACCATGCAGCAGTCACACCAGCATGTTGTGGGCCTAGTTGGCCTGCCCATGTTGGAATGGCAGACAAGCCACATGGAAGTTCACATCCGCCGACACCGACAAGGGCTCAGCTAGCCAATCACTGTACACCACAGCACAACCCTGCTGGCTGCACAGCAGTGCCCCATAGAGCCATGCCAGTGCCATGGAGTCAGCCACCACACCCACCCACACAAGTTGAGTGCCACCCGGGGATGGGATGTGGGGGCATGAAGGACCACAAGCATGCATGCCAAACATCAGCTGCTCCAGAATGAACACCCTGCCTCCAACACACAGGCCAACGACTAACTGGCCATGCGTCACACAATCATTGCTGCAACCATCCCCATAATGCTGGACCCACTAGCAATATCCCCTGACCAACCATGCCCATCCACCCAAATGTGTGGGGTCCCACTCTGTACCATAGTAAATGGGTTTTGCATGCCAACACATGTGGGGAACCATACTGAAAACATTTCCTATTACCCCTACATGCAGTCACGCATTGCCAGAGTCATCTGAGGAGGACGAGGGGGCAGGCCCACCTGGGAGTGGCGCATCCAGGCCCTCAAGATCCTCCACCACCCTGCAAAGGTGCAGACAGGCTACACGAAGCTGGTTGTCCCGTCATGAGATACCGCAACCCAGCAGGGCAAGCCAGTCATGGACTCCACAGCCCACCAGAACCACTGCAAGGCCCACTGCACCCACTCCCATAGCTGGAGAGTCTGGGATAAAAACCACACCTCTAGACAGGGCAACTGTGGAAAACACAGGTGGACACCAGCCCAGTGTCACCACATACAGAAGGGCCATAAACCCCTGGGGACACTCGCCGCTGCCAGCATTCACTAACACCAGAGAGCCTTCTCCGCCACCAGCGTGCTCAGTCCCCAGAAAGCCCTCAAACACCTGAGCCTGGACATTGACAAACCTTCATATGGCTCCCCTGACAACAGCTCAGAGCCACTACATCGACCCCCTCCCATAGGGCACACACAAACAAGAATCACAGTGCTGCAGAGGCTGGAGGAGATGGAGCACAGACAGAGGGAGAAGGGGGCAATAGGGCACATGCACTACGTGACAGCATGCAAGGGGCGACCCGCAGGATTGTGCAGGCCATCGCAAAGAACAAGGCAGAGACAAATGCTGGTACGGCTGCCCTGACACTATACACCCAGAGGGTCAGGGAGATGACCGAAGGCGTCTCTTCACTGGCAGGGGCCATCCACCAAAGCACAGAGGTGACACACCAACCGATCCGTGGGCCAGGCTCCATCCCTTTCACATCTATGACTCCCACAGAGGAGTCTCAGTAGAGCACACCTAGGTGTCAATTCCCGGTGCCATCTATGCCCAAGATCACTGGGGGTTAGCAGGGGGGGTTAGAGGCCAGGTTTGCAAAGAACATCGAGACACTAATTCCCCTGAGCGGTCATTCTGGCTAGTTGGTGTTGGGAGGAGGAAGGGGGGATAGTGTGCTGGGCAGTTGGTGGTGGTAGGAGGGATGGGGATAGTGTGCTGGAGATTGGTGGTAGGAGGAGGGAGGAGGGGAGAGGGGGATACTTGGGGTTCTTTATCTCATTAAAACAATTAAACTTCATCAATGCAAGGACATTCCTGTTTGTGTCATTGTCGTGTTTATTGAAAGAGGCGAGTGTCACACAGTCGTGCATGGCCTATGCCATGTGAAAGTATCAGAAGAAATTGTCTATCAGTCCCTGGTGGGCCAATCTCCCATCTCTTGCGTCATCTCTGGCAATTCATGCATTTGCCTCTGCCACAGGCACTGCATCCTTATTATCTGGGGGTGGCATGTCCACGTCAGGGAGTAGCAGAACATTTATCTTCATGCAGATATTGTGCAGCATTGCACACACAAGCCCAATTTTACCCACTTTGTCTGGAGTGTGCATTAGGGCTCCACCGGTATGGTTGAGGCAGCAGAAACGTGCTTTCAGGAGGCCGAAGATATGCTCAATGCACACACGGGTCCTGCTGTGAGCATGGTTGAAGGCAGCTGCTGAGTTTGTGGGTCATTAGCCAGGGCAACTGTGGGTATCCGTAGTCACCTGCATGGGGGGAGGCTCAGGCATTAGTCATGGTGTAAGGTGTGGGGGTGGCCTTACACAATATCAGGGCAATAAACATCTTGTGCATAATGTTTCTAATCAATGTCTGTGCATGCTGTGTCACTCGTTTCATGCATTGTTTCTGCTTCACATGAACCCTGTTCCCTTGCAGCATATGGTACGTAAGGTGTCTGCCAGTGACATGTGCAGCTGACATGGTGGCTGTCATGTGGCAGTTTTTTCCACCATGTATATGGCATGCTGGGTTCCCAATGTGCCCACCCTGAGCATCTGGTGCCAACAGATGGACATTGTGGGCTGGCCGCACATGGGTGCATGGCTGCATTGTTGTGTGAGGGAATGTGGCCATTTGTCAGCATTGCTTTGGTTAATGCATATTGCATTGTGGTACCTGTAGTGTTTATAGTTGCTATTGTATGTGTAAATCAGCTTCTCCATCCAGGTAAGTCCGACATGTGCATGCTCCCTGGCTGCACTGTGACGTTGGTGCAAGAGATAAGTACAGATTTTGCATTTACTTTTCATGCCATGCTTTGTGTAGTTATTTGCACCTTCTCCCCATTTGGACATGTACTCCACAGCGCATACGTGCTGACTTTTCTCCTCACTCACTATCCAGGTCCGTAGTCCTCTGTGCCTCACCATGTAACTTGACAGTGTGCTGTTCTGTAAGACCATGGCATCGTGGGTGGAACAAGGTTTGTGGGCACAGCAGTGGGTGATGTACAGGTTGAGGTCGCAGGTCACCTGCACATTCAGGGAATGGTAGTGCTTGTGGTTACGGTATAATGCTTCATGGGCCTGGGGCCACCAACTCAAAATGGGTACATTCCAGGGCATAGAACTGTGCCTTCATGGCATTGACCTGGTCTGGGGTGGTAAGCAGTGAGATGTGGCATTGCACTTGCCGCAGGAGGGCTTCAAGCCAACACTGCGCCGAATGTGGGCTGTGCCATGCCATGCATCATGGCTACAGAGTTCTGGAAGGTGACAGTTCCAAGGAATTGTAGGACAGACACTAACTTCAGCAGTGGGGGCACAGCTGTCCGGATGTTGATCCTGCTCCCTATGTCGTCCTGTATAGTGGTGTGCAGCTCTGTTTTGGTCTCTTTGTTGAGGCAGTACAGGGTGATCAGCTGGCAGGGTGATCAGCTGGCTGTTGGTGAGGGTTCAGGGTGAGAGCCTTACCCTGGGGATTGGTGCATGCCTTGCTTGGGCTCTCCTCCTCGTGTCCCCGCCCCCACACTGTTCTCCCTGTTTCCTGGACTGGTTGTCCCACCTCTCTACTTCCAGACACAGTATGAGCAACTGCCGGTCTCAGCTGACAGTGGCTAGTGGCAGCATGGTGTTGGAAACAGTGTTTGGGGTAGTGGTGTGCCTTATGTAGTCCTATGTGGTGGATTGGAATCACTTCTGGCTTCATTTATAGCATGTGTCATTTACCTCCAGCTTCAAACTGGAGGTAACTGTGCCGTGTTTTCGGTGGAATTAGCACCGGTTTTTGGTGCCAACACCGCCGTACATGGACTTGTGATGCGGCTGTGTTTGTGCCTTGTGTAAATAGCGCTGGCTGTAATAGCACTGGCTGTAATAGCATGTATTTTCTATGTTATCTATGGAAGATGTTTGTGTAGACCATGAAAGGAATACATTATCACAACATAAACAGTTCAATAACAGTACAGTTTGTATTTGTGTGCATTCACAGGTGTCATTTGTTGGGCAGGACCCAAGTAACTAAGACTAACCCAAAGGCATAGTATACATGCATGCAGCAGGGGAGAGTGGGATGTGTCTACTTGTACTTTCAAATGTTCCTTTTGTGCTTGCCCATCCGTAGCCCTCTGGCTCCAGCAAGGCACTGCAACACAAAAGGAGTGATGGCATAAATTAGCACCCTGCTAACTGCTGAAGGACTACTGAATACAAATCTTTGGGAAGCTAAAGCCATGCCCAACAAGAGAAAACATGGTGCCGCTCCAGGAACACATCCGCCCTTGCGCTCCTCAAGGAATTCTGAGCAACTGGCCGACAACTAATCAACACAGCCAAGTCCTCCTTCTATCAGAATACCATAGCAGAGCAGAAGCTGACAACAAAAGCAGAGCACTCTTCAATGTGGTCAAGCACTGCGTCAACCCGCTGCCTGACCCTGTCATACCACACTCCATCAAAAAATCAACCGCCATGAACACCTTCTTCAGCAACAAAATCAGCAAAATTTTACAGCACAAAGACACCAGCTCTGCATCCACAAACCCACCTCACGCCCCTCCTCTAGAAATCTCCACACCCTGGACAACATTCCAGAAACTCTCGACAGAAGACCTGGTAGACACATGTATACAGACATCATCCTCCCAACATCAACCCTCAAAACCCTCCCCAGAAGCTCTCCTTCCCCACATGGAGATCATCAACAGCTCCATAACTCAAAGCCCCTTCCCATCGACCCTAAAAACAGGATACATCCTCCCTCTACTAAAGAAACCCACTATGTATCCTGACATTTTAGGTAACTATTGCCCCATCACCCATCTTCCCTTCCTAGGTATGATCAGATGCAGACACATTGACACCAACAATCTCTTCCAAACTTACTAATCCGGGCTCAGACCCAGATGCAGCACATAGACAGCAACCGTACAGGTGGTCGACGACACCGTTAACATCCTTGATGACGGCCGCCACTGCGTTTTCTTAGCTATGTGTGCATCCTGGTTCTATTTGACCTCTCGGCTGCTTTCGGCACAGTAGACCACCAGACACTTTTGGACACCCTACATCAGCGCAAGGGGATCAGCAAACCTGTCCTACGCTAGGTCAAGTCCTACTTCGCCAACCGCTAACAGTTTGTTCAGATGGACTCCTCTAGATCGCCAATGCTACCCGTCACCTGTGGAGTCCCGCAGGGTTCCATCCTGTCCCCAGTGATCTTCAATCTATACATGGAGCCGCTGTGAGCCCTCATAGCCACATACAACATCCACATACACCAATACACTGATGACACACAGCTATACCTCAAGATCGACTACATCAAGGACATCCACAGGCTCAAAACCTGCCTCTGGCAGAGCCAGTCGTGGATGTACAGTGCATACTTAAAGCTCAACCCCTCCAAGACCGAATACATACTGCTCACCAACAGGATCAAACACCCAGACATACAGACCTGGTTATCAACCATGACCTCCGAGGGCTTTACACCTGAGCTCACCTTCTGCGCCAAGTCTCTCGGGTTTCACATCGACAAACACCTCTCCTTGGAGGCACACAAAGCTAAGAAAATGCATACAGCTTGGTATCAGCTCTCCCTGTGGAAAGTCAAGCCCTTACTCCTTCCGGACAGCTTTTGATCCACCGCTCAAGCACTGGTCCTATCTCACCGCTATGGGGGCAATGCGCTCCTTGAAGGCCTCCCGTCGTCCACCCTTGTGCACCTAAGAAGTGTCCTACATGCAGATGCACGCCTCATCAAGGGGGGTCTATGCAGATATGACCTCATCACCTGCTCCCTCATCACCATGCACTGGCTCCCACTGCACACATGAATCACCTTCAAGTCTTGCTGCATCATCTATAAGGCAGTCACCCTCAAGTCACGCAGCTACCTTGTGGAGAAACACAGCATCTCCAGCGGACAGCGCACCACCAGAAGCCAGGACACATGCAGACTTGAAATCCGCCGCTCCAAAAAGGAAAGGGCCAGAAAACAAGTCTTCTGTGCCAAAGCCCCAGGACTATGGCACCTCCTCCCGAGAGCATTAGACTTGCCCCAAATGCTCCTACAATTCAGAAAAGAACTCAAGACCCAACTCTTGAAGGAGTCTCTCCTGCTCAACACCTAGGCCATCATGTCACCCCTCGCGCCATCTGACTCGCTAGACGCTGCCTACCCCTTTCATTCCCAGCCACCTGGTACAGCAGTACCTCTCCTCTGTGCCCCTCTGTATCCTACGCCCGCTGTATATCTGTTCTGTTGTTACCTATAAAATCGCTCTGTTATGCATCTGTACTGTTGTATACCTCTGTAAAGTGCTCTGTTATGTGTGTATCGTTATATACCTCTGTAAAGAACTGCATTGCTTATTGAAACTAGGTCTGTGCTCAATGTATATAATAATAATAATAATAATAATAATAATAATAATAATAATAATAATAATAATAATAATAATAATAATAATAATAATGCCTTCTACCTTTGGTACTGAGTGGGGATGTGGCATTTGAAAAATGTTTTTTATCAATAGATTGTGGTTTTCTGGAAAATGGTAAAAGACACCAGACAAAAAAATACTGGGAATGCTGAGTTCATGGTTCTTGGCTGACCCGTTAGGGAAGGGATAGTGCTGATTTTCAGATCATTAATTGGCATGTGCATGTTTGTTTTACTTATTTGTTTCACGTGCAAATCCATTTGTTTCAATGTTTCTAAATTGTAAATGTGTATCTTTATTACACAAATATTCCTCTTTTTTCAATTCTCTAATGTTGAGAGGAATATTTCTCCGGGGCATTTTGGTTAAAAAAGAAATAGCCATGTTCTTTGGTAACATTTATCCCTTTTATACAATACAAAGGCACTTATTTTGGCTACATGTGAAAGTTGGAGGGCATGCATTTTAATCTATGTTTTGATATTGTAAGCACATCTGCCCCAGGCACACTTCCCACTTAGCCATCTTACTTGCTTTAGAGACTTGGCCTGCAGGCTGAATGCAGTTTTTGCTGCAGGCACACCACCTCTTGAGCTATTTTACTAAGGGTTTGGAACTTACTGGGATCTCTACAACAGCTATAGTATGGCACATAATTATATTATTTGGATTTGGAATTATTTGGATTGTAACCTTTAACTTTCAAATTTCTCGGGGCGTGGCTTGGGTGGCCACGTAGGAGGCTGTGTCTTCACGGAGCTCCGCAGATCCGGCATCGATCCTGGGAAGAAGGGGCGCACGCAGTGACCAGCCGGCGCTGCAAACTCACACATCCGTTTATGAAGGTTGTGGTGACATTCGCCGAAAGTTTGGTGCGTGGGGAGTGCTCCGGGCTCGAGTTATCCTCGCCGCACTGAGGCGGGTCCAGAACCGAAGACGCAGACAAAATGGCGGCCAGCACAAAGAAGACGACGCGAGCGGTGGTCTTGGGCCTGAAACCATTGAGACCCCATTGACGAACTTTTCGCTTGCCGCCCGAAGCGTGTTCGAAGAGCGGAGCGGGAGCGAACACTGTGGGGGCTGTGGACAAGACAGACTCCAGCGAGGGACAGCACGGTGAGACCGTGCCTAATTGTCGCGACAAGATGTCTGCCAAAGCGGGGAGACCCCGGGCCAAGCAGCCCACGATGGAGGCCTACACCAAGTCTCCCCCGAGCGCCCCTGCGGTCGCGGGGGACCCACCGGGCACAATCCAGGAGGTGCTGGCAGCAATCGCTGACTTGAAGGTGGCCTGGGAAACGAAGCTGGGCCTGGCCATGAAGGAGCTGCAGGTGGGCCTGGACCTCAAGATCGGAGCGGTCCAGGAAGAGGTGAACCTGCTGCGACAAGATGTGCGTACGATCGCAGAGCGCACGGGGGCACTGGAAAAGGAGCTGATCCCTAATGCGGAGGCGTGCGCTTCGCATGCTAAGGAGCTGCATGCCCTGATTCAGCGAGTCGGCAACTTGGAGGATAGAGCAGAACAGGCGGAAGGGCGCGCCAGACGCAGCAACATTCGTATAGTGGGTGTCCCAGAAGGAATCGAGGGCCCGAATCCCACGGAATACGTCGAAACAATGCTTTTGCAGGAGATAACTGGCGGGGTGCTGACCCAGGGGTTTGCGGTAGAAAGGGCGCATAGGGCCCTGACCAGGAGGCCGGCCCCGGGGGCCCCCCCACAGCCGCTGTTCGCGAAGATCTTGAATTATCGTGACCGTGAGAGGATTCTTGAATTTTTTCGGAAAGGAGGAACGATTGAAAGGGGGTCGGCGAATATAACGGCGTACCCGGATTATACGCTCCTGGTGCAGCGGAATCGAATGAACTTCGGAGCGGTAAAGAGGAGGCTCAGGGAAGCAGGCCTCTGCTACATGTTGCTTTACCCCGCCAGGCTGAAGGTATTTTACAAGAACAAATCCTTGTTCTTCGAGACTCCTACTGAGGCGATGGACTGGCTGGACCTGCAGGGCCAACCTCAAGAACCGGATGCCCAGACGGAAGAGGCTGAGGATAAGTAATGCGTGACGAGAGCACCCTAAGTGCCATAGTTATGACATTGGGACTGGAATATAGGATGCTGTTGTGCTGGTGGGACGGAAGCCAAGGTATTTGCCGGCGGGTCCCGTCGGGCGCGCCTCTCCTGACATAGATGATAGGGCTCCTGTGAAGCGCTCTCTGACCCCAATAGTAGTTTGTTTAGTTAGGTCACCGTTAGATTGGTGACACCCTACAGGGTCCGGGTCCTCAAATACGGGACAGGTCCAGAAGTGGGTAGGCCTGAGATCCAGGGATGGAGCTGGGCAACTGTTGGGGGTTGGTAGGATGGGGGGAGGGTGGGAGTTGTGTGCTGTGGGGTGGACGGGGGGGATGGGATAAGGGGATACCGTTTGTAACTTTTTGGGAAAGAGCCGGAAAACTAATCAGTAACGGGAGCATCGGGAGTAGGGTTGGGATGGGAATGGCCAGAACGGATGGCGTCGGATAATCTCAAAGTTGTGACCTGGAACGTACGGGGCCTCAACAGCTACCTGAAACGGAATAAAGTAATGCTGTATTTAAAGAGAATGCGTATAGATATAGCCCTGCTGCAGGAGACACACCTCACTAGCGAGAAGCAGGAGATGGTTAAGAAGAAATGGAAGGGCACGGTGGTGGGGGCTGCGTACTCTGCATATGCTAGAGGGGTCATCACGTGGGTGGCGCCGCACGTGCCGTTCCGAGTGCTTAGCCATACGGCAGACTCTGAGGGCAGGATGGTGGTGGTGACGGGCCTCTTAGAGAACAGGGAAGTGCACATTGTAAACGTGTATGCCCCCAACAACGATACGGCAGCTTACTTTAGGACTCTTTATGGTACACTGGGGTCCCTGGCAGGGAGTACGGTAGTGTGGGGGGGGGACTTCAATTGCACCCTGAATCCTAGGATGGATAGATCAATGGATAGGGCGGGAAAAACGTCGCCGGCGGCCAGAGCGCTAGGAACATTATTGAGGGACCTAAACCTAGTGGATGTATGGAGGAGAACGCACCCAGAGGATAGGCAATATTCGCACTACGCAGCGCCACATAACTTGCACACCAGGCTTGACTACATATTTGTGACGGCCGAGATATTGGGGGACATAGTGGGGGCGGAATATAGGGCCCGAGTATTATCTGATCACTCGCCCCTGATAGTGGAATGGAAACACCAGCCCCCAAGACCGCGGATCCCGACATGGAGGCTTAGGACCGAGGCGCTACAGGACGAGGGGTTTCGGGAAGGCCTACGGGATTCCATTGAGGAATACTTTGATATAAACACGGGCAGTGTACGCTCGATGGGCACTCTGTGGGAAGCGTTTAAGGTGGTGGTGCGCGGGGTGGCCATTTCAAAGGCTTAAGGGCTCCAGGGGGGTGTAGAAAAGGAACTCCAAGCAGCGGAAAGAGAGCTAGAAGACCTCACGCGGTGTGAAAACACCGCTCATGGCAATAGAACTAGGATAAAAGATTTGCAGACTACCTGCAGTGAACTCTGGGACAGGCTGTGCAGACTTAATCACAGGAGATACACGGAGAGGATACATGCAGGTGGCGACAAGCCAGGCAGACTGCTGGCCTGGCTATATAAGTGTGAGACTCCCCGCTCGGTGATTAGTGAGGTCAAGGGCGATGGAGGTTGCATGTGTAACACCCAAGTGGAGGTAAACAAGCAGTTCCACAAGTTCTATAGGCACCTGTACGAGGACACTGGGGAGGACATGGGACAAGTTATACGCGACACATTGGAGGACATAGAGTTGCCCACCCTGGATGACCTAGAGCGTGCAGAGTTAGACGCACCTATCACCTCTGATGAGCTGGAGGTGGTGATCCAGAATCTGCCCACATGTAAGGCGCCTGGCACAGACGGATTGCCTGGCGAGTTCTACAAAACATATAAGCAGGAGCTAATCCAACCACTGCTAGCTACTTTTAATGAGGCCTACGAGCAGGGCGAACTCCCGTCGTCCCTCCGCGAGGCCGTGATCATCCCACTCCTGAAACCAGGGAAGCCAGCCGACGAGTGCGGGTCTTATAGACCACTGTCCATGCTCAACCAGGACAGCAAAATACTCACAGCGGTGCTGGCCAACAGGTTGAAGAGGGTGATTGGGAAGCTGATACACCCAGACCAGACAGGTTACGTCCCGGGTAGAAACATTACAGATAACCACAGAAGGCTACACCATGTTATTGATCAGACTGAAAGGGAATCGGGTGAGCTAACCATAGTGTCACTGGACGCAGTCAAGGCCTTTGACTCGGTAAGATGGCCCTGGCTGAAAGCGGTCTTGAAGGGATTCGGAATGGGACCGGGATACCTCAGGTGGGTCCAGCTGCTCTACAGCGCCCCGCTGGCGAGAGTTAAAACTGGGGCCATAATCTTTGACGCCTGGCAACTTAGTAGAGGGACCAGACAGGGGTGCCCCTGGTCGCCTATGCTATACATACTAGCATTAGAACCGTTGGCGGTGTGTCTGCGTCACCAATACGGGGAGGTGGGCATAAGAACGAATAGCGGCACGCACCTGATATCACTATATGCGGACGACATGTTACTCTACTTGCGTTATCCAGAGGAAAACCTGCACTACGTGTTAGAGGTAATGGAGCGATATGCCACCCTTTCTGGCATATCGGTGAATCTCGGAAAGTCCAGTCTCTTTCCTCTGGGCAGATACAGGAACGTCCCGTCGCAGAGGTTGCCTGTCCTACTGATTCCATGGCAGACAGAACTGTTCAGGTACCTGGGATTAAACATCTACCATAAAATAGAGGCAGAACATAAACACAATACGGAAAGAGCGCTGGAAGGGATTAAAAACAGCATGGTTTTCTGGGCCAAATTGCTCCTGACCATGATGGGGAGAGCGGCCTTGCTCAAGATGGTGGTCCTGCCTAGACTTTTGCACATTTTTGTGAACATCCCGTTTCTGATACCAAAAAGCCTATTCGTTAAACTACATAGCATGTGCAGGGGTTTTCTATGGGGAAGCTCTAGGAATAGGGTGGCCCTGTGGAAGCTCCAGAACCCGTACGACAAAGGTGGCATAGGCCTGCCAAATTTTGAGCTCTACTACCTTGCGGGGCAGTTGTTGTATGTGGCTAGGTGGCTCTCAGTGGAAGACTCGGCAGAGGTGCGACTTCTGCATGGAGATTCGGCCCCGTACTTCCTGCAGGAGGTGGTGTGGTTGCGCAGGGATCAAATGGTGGGCAGGGGACGGCTGTTGAGACTGGGCTGGGAGATCTGGCAAAGGACTTGGAAGATGATGGGTGATCGAGAACCATACTCTCGGCAGGCCCCGCTGGTGGTCCTGTGCGGGGACGACCCTCAGCTATTCGAATCAGTTCGAAGATACTGGGAGCAGGTGGGCCTGGCCACCCTCGGGGATATATGGCAGGGTGGTGAGGCGCTGGACTTCCAGAGGTTGCAGGAGGAGGCCGGGGTGCATGAAGGCCAATATATTACTTATGCCAGGCTTATTAATAAGACTAGAGAAAGATGGCCCGAGACAGTGCTTGCGAAGGACCCTGAGACCTCCCTAGAAACCATGTATGATGTGTCAGAGGGCGGGCACGAAATTTCGAGAATATATGAACTCTTACGAGAGAGGGCGGGGAAGGAGTTGCCCCGACTAAGACAGGAATGGGAGGAGGAGGTGGGAGGACCTATGCTGGATGGGCAATGGGAATGGGCACAGAGATACCATAAAAAGGTGTCTCGCAATGCTAGATTTCAACAGCTTCAGCTGTATGTTACCCACAGGGCCTACCTGACCCCGGGGAAGATTGCAAGGTTCGGGGGCCCAGCCACGCAGCAATGCCCTAGGTGTGGGGAGGTGGACGCGGGGCTGCTGCATATGTTCTGGGCCTGCCCGGAAGTGCGCAAGTTCTGGAACGAGGTCAAAACGAGGCTGGCTGGCGGGGGAGTGGCGCTGGATGTAGAATCGGCTTGGTCATGTATGCTAGGGCTCTTTCCCAGACCCAGGCACTCCAAACACATAAGTAAAATGAAGGACCTGGCCTATGTTCTGGCCAAGCGCAGGATCGCAATGGGCTGGAAGGCGGCCCGTCGACCCAGGGTGGAACTGTGGTGGGCAGACCTCTTAAAATGGGCGGAAGCCAAATCTGTTGTCTGGTTTGAGGCGGTCACCAGGGGGGGCGAAGAGGAAGTGGGGCCCCTGCTGGCCTGGCGGCAATTGGTGTCCTCCATAGCTAATTCCTGCCAGAGTAACGACGAAACAGAAGACTTGGGAAATGCCTTCTCAGACACTGCTCTGCCCGAGAACGCTCCAGCAGCTGACATGGAAGATTTGGCTCTAGTTGAAGGGGGGGGGGGGTGAGTTGGGGAGTTCTAATGGACACTAAATGACACATGATGCTTTTTGTATATCGAAACAGTTGAAATGTATGTTTGGTTTTATTAAAAAAATTTGGAATAAAAATATTTAAAAAAAAAAAAAAAAACTTTCAAATTTCTCAAACATGCCATCAGCAAATCAATAAGCGCCTTAAGAAAATAACCTTTTCCAATGATGACTTCATGAATTACTGTTACAGGTCAATGTTTTTCAACTGCAAAATACCGGGGAGACTAAGGATACATTCAAAATATTGAGACTTGCTTAATCTCAACCCTCCTCAGCAAACCACCAGATGAAAGTCTGTCCGCCCAGCACATGAAGGGCAGAGACTTTGTTTGCACTTTCACACCCCTGCTCTGCCTGTACTCAATCAAAAATGTGACAGCAGCATTTATTTATTGATGCATTTAAATGACGTGCCTGAATGAGTCCAGGCACACAATCAAAGCTTTACTTCATGTATTTGGTAGGGGAAAATATTCAGCTTTGAATGATAATTAAAAATTCACCCAAAGCCGAATATCTAATTTTCAGCCGGAATTCGACCGAATGCACACCCTAAGACAAATTTCGGTACACCCGTAATACCAATATCAATGAAGGTCAGGCCATCATTATGTTACAATTACAATAGGTCCTCAATAAGGAGAAGAAGCCACATGCTATTACCACTGACCTTCTAATTGAATGTGCCTCCCTTGCTCGACAAAACAGTTTTTTCATTTTTAAAAATGAGTTTTATAACCAGTGTAAAGGCACGGTAATGGGCTGTATGTTTGCCCCAAATCTAGCTATTCTTTTTATGTCAGCATTTGGATAGAGACCGATTTTTGGCAGTCATAATTCTTTTCGTAAATCCATACTTTTGCACAAAAGTACATAGATGATATTTTCTTCATCTGAAATGACACAGTACCCAGTCTCCATCAATGTTTACATGGATTAACAGTTTGAAAACCAACTTACATTTTACTTGTGAATATAATTCTAGATGTATTCCCTTTTTAAATGTGTTAATCAGGCATCATGAGGATCATTTAGAGATGGATCTAGTCTGACAAATGACAGAGAGTAACACAACTTGCCAATTTTCCAAACATGTTCATTTTTTCGAGTATGAAGGGAAAACATGGGAAATACATTCCTTCACAACATACAAAGGTCGGAATGTTATAGATCTGATTCTTTGCCCATGTCAAAAAATGTATGTTGGTAAATCTACACGTGCAGTCCATCTCTGCATCAATGAACACCACTCTCAAATTTGAACTGGTACATTAAATGCTCCAATTTGGCCACAAAGTGGAGGCTACAACGTGGTTGTGTATCGAGAAAGTCAATGCAGTAACCAGTGAAGCACTTGTGAATAAATTCTCCTACAAAGAACAGTTGTGGATTTCTAATTTTAAAACCATAGTATGTGGCTTGAATCAACTAGAAGAGTGGCAAGCATGTATTTAAGAGGCACCCACTCTGTTCAAATATGTCCGCTGTGAGCCAGAGGACTTGTGAGTGTTTTCGGTCCATTCTTAGTTTCCAATCTCTTTCCAGTGTTTATTGTGTACACCCGATACGTTTGCGTCACAGCTACTGCAAGTTTACACTGAAGCGCCACATTGCGGTTGAGGACTCACGTCTTTTATCAGCTGCCCATTTAACCATTGGTACTTTAGTATTATCAATCAGTGATACTTTATTACTTTCTGTGGAGCTACCATTTGTTCAGGAGTTCATAATCTTGAACTATATTTTACAGCAACATCTTTCTGTGGTGCTTGCTGCTGTGGCAGCTATGTGTGCAGCGGACTGTATTTAGACTGTACCAATTTCGTTTGCACTATGGTACACTTAGGAGATGTTCCATCCGTATCCCCCCATTTAGTGTCCACGAAGATTTTTACAATCTCTTTTGTCTCTTTTGTATTTTTTTAGTTTCCCACCTATTATGAGGTTTACAGAGAATATACTTATATACAATATCACCCAACCCAAGTTGGTACTCATTTATTCACCTCAGGATGATGAAAGGCTGAGTTGGCATTGCTGGGATTTGAACCTGCGACCAACAGATCATGCACAGATCGCAGCAGCGAGCGATCAAACCGCAGAGTTATCTTACCGGGTATAACACTGTGCACAACTGTTTACACAACTGTATTCCCTTCCAGATTTCCCATGGGAATACCATCTAATCAATAGAGATTTCTGAACACAAGTACATCCTTCTCTAATTATAAAGCCAATAAATCACGTGCACCAGGACCTGATCATCTATCGAACATGATGATGAAGGGAGACCCAGAGTTGTGGGCTTACATTCTGTACCAACTGTTTGGACATATTACTTCCAATAGAATATTTCACAACCCACGGAGAACAGCTTTTGTTGTTCCTATCTTTAAAAGGGTAATTGTCAAAATCCCAGTAACTATCACCCGAGAGCTTTGTTGGACAACCCGAATAAGATCTTCTCGTCTTTACTATTAGGAAAGTTAGAGACATGGGTTGAGACAACTGGCAATCTGGATATGGACCAGTTGGGGTTTCAGAATAGGTTGGGCACCTCTCTAAATGGTCTTATTGTCCTCCCACTCCAAATCCAAGCCTATCTAAGAAACCTATATAAATGGCGCTGACAGATCTGTCTACGGCGTTAAGCAAGGTGGACCAGGGTAATCTATGGGAAAAATTGAACATGTGTGGCTGTCCTACATAAATACTTTACATACTAAGCACCATTCATTAGAATTCACAAGTCCAAGTTAGACTTGATTGGGAAGGACACAAAAGAACAAAACTTGCCTGTCAACTTTCCACAATATAAGTACTATAAAGATGAATATAGGTGCAAACATGAAGATCACTCCAGAGGACCTGTCAGGAAACAAGGACCAGTATGGTCCCTGTGGCATAATTGGAAGAGAATCCCATTTCACTGTGTCTGAGCACTTACAACATGGCACTTTCCTAGCGTTCTCATTCAGAAGAAAGTCAGTGTTTAGCTAATTTCCAAGAAGGCAGCCCACTATTGCACACTGGAGCCCATTCACAGACAACATAAAGATGCTGGGAGACGCAAGCCATCGGCAGTGCTACTTCAAAACACCTGTTACTTCAGTGTTTTGCTTGGCTTTCCAAGTAAGTCCCTGTGAAATCCTTGCTCTCCTCTCAGTTTCCTCCTTGCTCTTTTCCCCTACCCTGCATCCCTGAGCTCTGCTTTACTCTCAGAGCCGCTTTTAATTTGCTCTGTTTGCCCATTCCTGGCCCCCTTTCCTCTCTCAGCCATACTGGCATTCTGCTGTTGACTGTTTTCATTTGCTTTCTTGACTCAGTCTTCTCCAAGTTATTGCCCATTGCAGCTATACCTCTACCGCCATCCACACAGCACGGATTGGTTCACCTTCAATCTGCATTAATTCTGTTCCTTTGATCCGCGTGCCTACAGCTTGATTACCTGATACTTCTGATCTATGGCTCTACCGCATTAAGGTCTCCATCTATACTCAGCCTTATTTGGAATTTCGTTTGGTTGCAGATCGTCATTCTGACGGGGGGTTTCTCCCGGGTTCGGCTGGGCCTTCCGCGGACCTCCGGGCAGGGAGGCCCCAACTCCTCCCGCGTATCCCAAAAATGAGTATGAGACACACACAAGAAGCAAGGTGGTTCTGCTGTTTATTGAATAACGGCAGGGATGCGTCTAGGATCGTACGCGTCCGTCCTGACTCTCGAAATTCGTGGGGCTCGCAGGCCCCTTTTTGCCTCAGTATGACGCGCTACTTGCGTCACCTGGGAAAGTCAGCAAAAAACCTATCGCCACTCTGGATTGGTTCCTCGAGTGGTAGGGTTAGTATAGCATACGTATAGAGAACGCTGTTAGTGGTTAAGGGTTAGTCAGGTGGTATACTTGGGTTGTCCCTTCTATTAGATACTTGAAAATTGTTACACGAAGACCCCTAATGATTGGCTAAGGTTAATGGCGTCAGTGATGAGTGCCCCATGTTCTGATTGGTCCACTCGTGAGCCCCCCAGCCTGGGACCATCGTTGTTCCCAGCTCGCGGTGTACCTGTCATTTGCAACCATATGTAACTATGTGTTTGTGCAGACAATGCGTGGATTTGCTCATATGCCTGAGAGCAGACCATTTCCATTGCTGTAGGTGTCCATTGGGTCATTTCATTGTTGCAGCCTGTGTCTCAAACGTGGGACCCAGGCGACTTCTCCCTCCTGGGTCTGGCACCCTGTCAGGTTTGGCTTGGTCACGTGAGGAGAGACCGTGTTTGAGACAGAATTCTGCACATTTACAGTTGTATTTTCCACTGTGTGTCTCGCTTAGCTTGCAGGTGTGGCCTTGGCTTCGGCTTGTGGCATGCGAGTTGCAACATTGCCCCCTTGGCTGTCAGTTCTCGCTGGGCTCGTTCTGCAGGGTCAGCAATTGTACTCTTGCTCGTTCAATGTTCTTGGAGGCTCTTGCTTGCGGCCTACTTGGGCCTGGTGCATAGGTGGGGATGTTTAATGCACGGCACTTTAAGTTGCGGTATCACATTGCTTTATAGGCAGTATCATGTCTTAGTTGTATTTTCATCACAATGCAAGGGTTAGGAGAAGCGTCAGCAAGCATTTTAGATGAGTGCTTTGTGCGTCTTGCGTTTCTGCATTTTGAAAAACCTATGTGAAAAATAATAAAGATGCGCGTCAGTGGGTGTGTCCGTCACCTACGTCATAGCACTGAATATGTCCTTCGTGTGGATTGGTGTGGGGGTGTCCAGTGTGCATGGTTGCACGGGTGTTCTGACAGTTGGCTAGGTCGTCATGGCATCTCTAACAAAGTGTTTATTTACTGTTGAAAGGTTTAGTCGAGTTCATCCATGCCGCAGGTGTCGGCCTGAGCAGGGCAGGCTGGTGGGCAGGCTGATGGGCACATCCGTATGTTCCTGTACCAGGGTATTTGGTCGTCTGGTAGGTAGGCAAATTCATCTCGTGGCGGGTGTCTGGGTCGCGATCCTCTAGGCCAGGGGCGCGAGGAGATTGGGGGGAGTCTTTTGTCCCATTCTCCCACTTCACTCCCCCCTCTAGTCGACTTGTCGACCACAAACATATCCTTTTCCTTATCTCCTCTTACTCTCCATATTTTAGTTACTCCTCCCAGGTGTCCATAGTGGTTGACATGGTCCTCAAATGACCAATACATGTACACACAACTTCCTCCCGGTGTGCAGTATACCCATTTTCCGATGTAGCTCCTCGGGTTTCTTGGGTTTTCGAGCTTCACGGATGGCGGGTCCAGGTGTTTGGTGATGATCTGTTTGCGCAGTTTTTCTCTTTCCTTTATTATTGTGTCTGTGTGCTGGCCATCATCAGTTGGCATCAAGGGGTGCATACCAACCATTTCGATCATTTCGTCTGTAGTGCGTGCTTTCCGGGCTTTCCAGAACCTTATTATGATCAGTGCAGCTCCAGCCAGTATTATACATCCAACTATAATCTTCAGCCCGTCCGACAGCCATGATGGCATCCATGACCATAACAATGCAAACCAGCTGTCATCCTTCTTCACTCCTTTACTTTCTTCCATCATTTTGGAGTGCATCTGGGCCAGTTGTGATACTGCTTCGGTGAGTGTACCATTGTCGGCATTGTTTGCAGGAATAAATGTGCAGCATGATTGTCCTATCTTTGTGCAAACTCCTCCCTCCATCGCTGTAAGGAGATCTAATACGTATCTGTTCTGTAGTGCTACCATCCTCACTGCTCGCAGTTCCTCTTTTATTGCGTTGAATCCATTTACTGTAGAATTAATTGTCATCATCAGCTCCCATCGGGTTATCTGGAGCCATTTTGCGTTTGCATAAGCTTGTAGTCCAGGGTGTATTATTGACAAGAAAAACATTGCTGCTCTGCTGAATAGTCTGTGTTCTGGTGGGATTGAAGTGAGTGCTGTTTCCGACCTTCCCCATAGGTAATTTCCTGTCAGAGGTTCTCCTTGTCTCTTTTTTCTATTCAGGACATTATTGTTGTTGTTGTTGTTTTCGTTGTCTGACCCCCTCTGAGATTCTACCGATCTCTTCTTCCTCTTGTTTCCTTCATCCATTTTGGGGAAGTTCGCCATGTTCACATGTTTCTGGGGCACCACTAGTGATGGTACATTAATGTGTACCATTGTGCATATACCGTTCCACAGAGGGGGCAGTGTGTGGTATGCCTTGTTTCCGCAGGCCCAGTAGTGGTCCATTAATACTGCTGTTCCTGCTCCCCCCTCTGGTAACTCTAACACGCTGGCGCAGTTGGTGTTGTATCCCACGTCCACTTCTCCTCTGTGTTGGTAACATAGCTTAGGTGCAGACAGCGGCAGTATGCTCATTGGGTCTTCATCCTTCTCCATCCATGTCAGCATGGGTACGTACTTGCCCCAAGTCGTCCAACATCTGTTATTGTGTTCATCAATGGTGGTAATATTTTCTCTTGTTACCATGTTGCTGCCAACCACTCCTATGTCCCATTTATTGTTCATGTATACCTTCCCCGTTATTGTTACTAGTGGTCTTTCCCAACAGTCTTGTGTACCAGGAACTTCAGTGGCGTACCAGTCACATGGTAGGTATTGTAGTGTTACGTTCTTCGTTTCTCCCTTTTCAGGACCACTTGTCATGTATCTGAATGCTTCAGCATGCAAACTGCTCTTGTGGTAACTCAAATAAGACTTGAGGAAGTTGTTTTCGTATGGATATGTGTCTTGCGTTTTCCACACCAGTCTCACCAACGTTCCTTGAAATCGCCCTCTCGTTTGGAATAGTGCCAGGTATATTATACATCATGCCGTCTTTTCTTCTATTTCTGTGGCAACGAACGTTCGAGAAGCGCTCATGGCGTATGGGATCAATGAGCAGACATAGCAGCTGTCTTCTGTTGTCTGCTTACCTATTTGGGTCATGTGCTGATACCACATGTTGTTCGAGACGTGTGCTGAATCTGTTATGTAATTATCAATACCTTTATTATCTGAATATGTGCTGCGTTTAACTCTACTTCCCTTATGTGGAGGGTTGCTAGTACCACCTGACGTAACACCTGTTGCAGCCGTGGGTGGGGGTACGTTAGGTTTGGGTGCAGCCAAAATATTGATAGCATAACTTTTCTGCCATACAGAGGCAGCCAAAAAAACAGTGATCACCAAAACCCCTATCATTTTTATTACAAAAGCTAGTCTCACCGGCATTTGCTCTTACCTTGCTGCAGTCCGGCAGCTTATTCTTGCAACGTTAAAAGTTGCCCGCCTGAAAATTCTCAATACGCTTGTTATTATTGTTAGTTGTCGTTATCAAGCCCTCCCTATCAGGTAATCGTTCAGTGCCCAGGCGAAGAGCTGTTCCCACGCCAATCTAAGCGATCTGTCTCTTAGAGCAGGTAAGTGCTGGTGAAGATGGGGCATTGATTGTTCTATGGCCAAGATAAATGCGGTGTAGTAAACACGTACCCTCCTTCTTTTTAGGTACTTTGGCCTTTTTATGTGATATACAAATTGGCGTGATAGGGCTTCAGGCTAATTATCGTCTGAGGGTAGCATCTACTCCTGGGCAATGTACGCTGTTAGTTACCTATTTTCTTAGCAATACAATAACACACGGTACCTGCATGTGTATGTGTGCAAAACAATGTCCTTCAATTGGGTGGTGGCTGTAGTGGGCAGGGGGTTTGTGGGCAGAAGGTTTGGGGCTCAACTGGCGGAAGTCTGTTTACTCTTTGATCTTGTGACCATGGGATGGGCGGTATGCAAATCACCAGTGTCTATTTCAGTACTTGTCTCTGGGGATTCTGGGGGGTGACCGGGTATGGAGACACTGAGGTCGTCAGCTGTGGTAGACGTCTCTTTCTCCGTAGGTGACGCTGTCGCTGCTCTTCCAATGGCCCTGTCGGTGATGCTAGGGCGGGTCTGGAGTTTGCAGATCTTCACGTCGTGTAGGTGATTCCAAGCACGCTTATCCTGCAACTTTAATGCTCTCGTAGATACCTCCTCTACCAGGTGAGGACCAGTGAAGCGTGGGCTGTTCCACTTTCTATTGAAATTGCGGAGTAGCACGTGGTCACCTTTAGCAATTTGCACAGTTTTTCCTTTTCCAATTCTTTGTCCGCATCTTCTTGTTGATAACTCTTAGACCCGCCCCTCGTGCGCTCCAGCTGTTGAGACACAAACGCTACACTAGTAATCAAAGAAGACACATATTGGTACATTTCATCACCAAGAACAGTTGCAGTGTTTTCATAGTCTGCGAATGCTCTTGATGTTGGCGTTAGAGGAAGGCGCATTTGACGTCTGGTCACCACCTCGTGAGGAGTGAGGTGGTGGTCAGACCCTGGTCTGTTCCTTAGCTCAAATAGAGCTAGCGGAAGGCAATACAACCAACTCTTCTTTGTTGTTTGCTGTATCTTTGCGATTGCCTCCTTCAATAGGCCATTCAGGCGTTCACATACACCATTGGCCTGCGGGTGATATGCACACGCAAATTTATGCTTGATGTTCAGTAAGGACGTGATGTGCTGAAACATTTCATTAGCGAAATGCGGGCCGTTATCTGACCGCAGTACTACGCACACTCCCCACCTGGGGAAAACCTCCCTCACTAGAAATTTAGCTGCTCTGAACCCATCCGGATGTGAGCAGGGACCTGCCTCAATCCACCTGGAGAATGGGCATACCACTACAATCATATACCTATTTCCTTGACATACGTTGATCATATCAACGTAATCAATATGGATGTGCAGGAAGGGTCCCTCTGGCCGGGGTATAGTACCTTTTATCACTTGCAGCGTGTGACCGGACGTACATTGTTGACATGTGAGGCAATTGCTGATAAAATTTGTTACATGAGAATTTAACTCGGGGGAGAACCAATCTTCCCTAATTCGTGCTGCAATAACTTCCTTCCCTGTATGAGCTGGGTGGTGGAGCTGGCTCAGGGCGGTGTTCAATAGTGCCAATGGCATGACCATCTTTCCAGTGTTACCCTGACGCCATAGTGCGTCAGTTGGCGACATTGTACATCCTCTTTTTATCCATATTTCTTTTTCTGCCATTGGTGCAGCCGCTTGTAACTCCATTATCTGTGTGGCTGGGAGGTGGGTGTACCCTTCTTTCATCAACATCTCTTTAGCTATCCCCCTCCCTCTCCCTCTCTCTGACTCTGGGGGGTTCCATATCTCACCAAAATAAGCAGCATACTTTGCATGTGCGTCTGCTGCTTCATTCCCTTTCGAGATATGATCTTCTCCATTAGTGTGTGCGGGACATTTGACCAAGGCTAGTTCTTGGGGATTATTTATTACTTCAATTAACTCAGCTAATAAGAGAGTATGTTGCACTGGGGTGCCGTCAGCTCTTCTAAACCCCCTTCTCTGCCATTTTGTCAACCCCGAGTGGACAGTTGACGTGACACATGCGCTGTCAGAATATATAGTAACTCTTTTGTCAAAGCTTTCCTTCAACGCCAAGATCAGTGCAACCAATTCTGCTGCTTGAGCAGAATAATGCTGTGGTAACTGTACACATTTCACCGCAACACACACCAATTCCTCTGTCATTTTTACAACTGCTGCCCCAGTTCTCCTTATCCCATCACTCTGGTCTATTGTCGATGACCCATCAATGAACAAGAGCTCTCCTTCATTTAGCGCATCCTTTCCAACTTTTCTAGTACATGAGTACATTTCAGTAGTCTGGGTACAATCATGAGCGTAGTCACCTTCCTCAATAACTTCCGCTATAAACCTTGCAGGATTAACTGTGCTGCATCTCACAATGGATAGTTCTGGTCTAGATAAGATGATCTCATAACCTGACGCCCTCTGCGTGGTTAGTGTGGACTTAGGCTTGTTCAATATTGCAAATAGTGCATGCTCCACGAATAGTGTGGTTGGGCACCCCATTGTAATAGATGACGATTTCTCTACCGCGAAGGCAGCTGCGGCGAGGCCTTGTTCGCAAGGGAAATGACCTAACATAACAGGGTCCAAGTGACTGCTGTAAAATGCTACTGGCTTGTATCCCATGCTTGTTTTTTGAGCCAATACTGCTTTCATTACTGCTGAGTCGCAATGTGAAAAGATAAAGAACTGTCGTTCATAATCTGGGGTGGCCAGTACCGGAGCAGTTGATATTGCGTGTTTCAATTCGTCAAAGGCCTCCTTCATTTCCATTGTCCACCCCAATTTTTTCTCCCCTTTGTTTGCTTCTCTCAATGCTTCAAGTAGGGGTCCTATGTATGAGCTGTAATCAAATACCCATGCTCTACAGTAGTTGCACAATCCCAGGAACTGCTGCAGCTCTCTCACTGTTTGTGGCAATGGCATGCTTGATATAGCCTGTGCTCTTTGTGGTACAATCTTTCTTCCGTGTTGGGATATCAGCTGACCAATGTACAATACCTGTTCCTGACCGTACTGTAACTTTTCTTTATCTACCTTGTAACCCTTTTCAGCCAATATTGTCAGCATTTTCAATGAGTCCTCCCTGCACCTTTTTTCGCTTGTGCTGCAAATTATTATGTCGTCAACATATTGCAACACTTTACTTTCCAATTCAATGTTTCCCAAGTCCATCTGTATTACTCTGTTGAAAATTGAGGGTGACTCGCAGTACCCTTGTGGCAACCTGGTGTGTTTCCATTTTGTGTTTCTGTACGTGAAGCTTGTCAGATCTTGTGAATCTGGATGCAGGGGTATTGAGAAAAAGGCATTTTTGAGGTCAATCACTGTAAATCGTGAGGCCTCTGCTGGGATTCTACACAATATTGTGGCCGGGTTTGCTGCTATGGGGTATTCTGCTTCCACTATGTTGTTCAAGGGCCTGAGGTCCTGGATGAAACGCTAAAACCCTCCTTTAGCTTTGCGCACTGGATATACGGCCGTATTACATGGTGATTCTGATGGTACCAATATGCCATTATTTATAAGGGCCGTTATTGTTTCATATATGCCCTCATCTGCCTCTTTCGATAGTGGGTATTGCTTCACTCTAGGGAGTATTGCACCTTTTTTCAGTTTTATTCTTACTCCCCCGATACTTTTTATGCACCCCACGTCATAGGGACTAGTAGTCCACAATGATGTTGGAACTTTTGCCATATCCTCCTCAAAAAAGGGAACTGGGGTGGATGTGGGTGCTTCAAGTGCCATTGCAATTTTCTGTGCCACTTGTTTGTATGTCACTCTTAGCCATATATCTACACTCATCATAAATACCATTTCACCCTCTTCCTTCTCTTCTGAAAAGAGCTCCTCGTCTGACACCTGGGTGAGCCTGCATCCTTCAGCTAGTGCTATCACTGCCCTCCATGCTCTTCCTTCCCGGTCTTGGGCATGTACTGCGATGTAATCAGCAGTCGCTATAATGCTCTCCATGCTCACTGAAATCACCTTTCCTTCTGGTTCATTGGCTGGTGTTTCTGGTCTGAACAGATAGGCTGTTGGCCTCCTCCAGATCTTCCCTTCTATTCCTGGCATCCATGCGAATGCCATGGCTGTTCCATACTGGAACAGTTCGCCATCTACTGGCTCAGCTCTAATCACTGTCTGCCCACAGTATGCTTGCATAATTTGCCGTGCAGTGAGCATGTTTATTCCAGGAGTGGAACAAATTATGCCGTCCTCCGTGAAGGAGATTGTCATATTCAACCTGCTCATTATGTCTCTCCCAAGTATGTTTACTGGCGAGTTCCTTGAATATAAAAGCGGGACAGACATGTCATAATCCCCTATCGATAAGGGGATGTTACCAGTAAAGGGAACCAACCCCCTAGCCCCAGAGAATCCTTGGGTGTTCATGGCCTCACCTGACATCTTAAATTTACCTTCCCTTATGCAAGAACGGGTTGCCCCAGTGTCAACAAGGAATGATAATTTTTTGTCACCTATCGTTACCTCTATGCATGGTTCCTCCGCACTATTAGGTGTTACCGACAGGATGGGACACACCAAGGACGTCTGTGGGCTGTCCTATTGTGGGTATAATGATTGACCACTTCCTGTGTAAGGGTTGTGTCCCACGACCGTCACCCTTCCCAGTTGTGTTTGCTGTAGCTGTGTATTGGTAGAGGTTACCTTATGGTCTTGAATTTGAGTGGGCTGCTGTACCTGCTGCACTTGAGGTTGTTGTGATATCGCTACCTGTTGTTGCGATAGTGAATATGTCTGTGGCTGTTGTTGTGTTACTAACTGTTGCTGCATATTTCCCGGTTGCAGTGCCTGCTGTTGTTGGTGGCCCTGCTGTTCCCTTGTAGGCCCTTGTTGCCCCTGTTCTCCCCATGCTGGTGTGCCGGGTCTCATTCTACATGTGCGTGACATGTGCCCTAATAATCCACAAATCCAACATACAGGTGGTTCCCTGGTCTGCCATGGGAAACTCCCTGAATTGTCCTGGTATACTGGTTGCCCAGTGGGGTAGAAACTTCTGAATCCTCCCCCTTGCTGTTGTGCGTTATAGCCGTATCCCCTCCCCCTCATCATTCCTCCCCTTCCCCTGTTGTAATTATAATATCCAGCTCCTGGTGTTGAGTATCCTCCTCCCATGTTAGTCGTGTATGGTGGGGGTGGTGGCAGCTGTTGTGCTATAATTTGTGGTGATTGTATTTGGGAGGGATCTTGTGCAGCCACTACTTGCGTGGGGTTTGGTGTCATTGTTGTAGGTGTAGTTATTAGTGCACCTTCCATCGTGTACTTAGTAAGTTTTTTCTGCACTAATTTAGCCTCTTCTGCTTTCCTATCCTCTTCCTTTTGTTTCATCTTTTCTTGCCATGTCCTACAATGATGTACTATCGTCAATTGTATCTCCGGCCAGGCCTTTGCTTCCATCCCCACTACTTTCGTCAATTGTTTCTGCACTGCTTCCGGGAGCCCTTGTATTAGTATATGATAAAATATTGCTGGTGTCTTGTCCCATTGCTCTCTAGTTTCCATACGCCACTTCTCTTGAATTTCCTGGATACAATCAACAGGATCTTCGTTCTCACGCATCTTGCGTGATGTAATTGCTCCTATGTCTGATGTGTCTGGGTATTGTACCCTTAGTGCTTGCCATAATGCATGTCTGCAGTTTGCGAATGGCGCGTGATGTGTTTGTTATTGTGACCCCGGGGAAGCCTGCTCTCTTCCAGATGTCATCTGCTGCATCCCCCAATATTGATATTAGTAGGCCCTTCACATCTCCTACTGCTAATTTCTGTCCTGCAGTGTGTTTTTCCATTTCATATATCCATTTCCCTGCACCTCCACTTAATGATGGGAGCCTGCACTTTATATTTTCCTTGTCTGCATGCTTCCAAGGGACGTATTGTGGTCTAACCCCTCCCCTCTCCAAGAGTGGCATTAGATTGTGTCCTATCTGACCCCCCGGGTTCCCCAGAGTCGAGCCTGTATACCCCTCCTCTTCTTTCGTGTCGTCTACATCGTCTGTTATGTCCATATTTCCCCTGCTCGTAACTGTTTCTCCTCCATCTCTTCCCCTTCTTTTATCATTTCCTTTATTTGATGTGGGCGTGTGTACTCGTTCTTCCTGCCTGCGTCCAGGGAGATCTCTAAGCCTACCAGCGTAGGGTGTGTGTTCGTGATGGGCGGGTGCGGGTGTAGGTGGGCATGTTGCACGGGATGAGTGCGGGGTGGTGGAGCATGTTGGACGGGATGATGAGGGTGTAGCTGCATGTGTGTGCCTTCCCGCCATTCCTTGCTCTTCCCCCTCACTTCCCTCCAGTTCTTCCTTTCTTCTGCAGGCCCATGGTGATTCCCTGTTAGTCCGGGTGATGTACAATTTATCTAAGCTTTCCCTTTCTCTATTTCTTCCTTCTCTCTCCATTCCTTCTTCTTCCTCGCTACAAAAGTCATCCAGGAGCGACAACCCCCAATCTGTCTTTTTCCCCCGAATCGTCACTGTTTTTAAATCTATTAAATCCGTTCCTCCCGTTTCTTCTTTACCAATTGCTCCCCTTTGTGCTGATGTTGTTGCTACTTCTGTGTCTCTGCGTACATATCTCCTTACTTCACTCTCCCCTCTCCTATCTTCTCTTTCCCCTTCTTTTTTCTCTACTATTTCTCTACCGATTTCCTCTCTTTTCTTTATTAATTCCTCCATTACTTCACTACTCATCTTTTCCAATAGCCTTTCCTCTTCTCTCTTCCTTTCCCATCTCTCTCTTTCTCGCTCTAATATGCTTTCTATCATCCTCCCTTCTTCGTATTTCTTGGTCGTTTCTGATAGTATTTTCCTCTTCCATATTTCCATTTCTTTTTCTTTCTCTTCTTCCTCTCTTTTCTTGTCGCGCTGTGCTGCTCGAGATACCCTTTCTGCTGCTGCCTTTACCCTTTCAGCTTCTCTCTTTCGTTCTTCAGTTCGTTCCCTCATTTTTTCCAACTCATTCTTACTTTCTTTCCTTTCCCGTGCTCTCTCTCTTTCCTCCCTCTCAAGCTGCTTGATCAGGGCATTTTGCTCATTCCTTAATCCTGCTAATCGTTCCTCCAAAATCTCTTCTTTTTCTCGTAACAGCTCTTCCGCCTTTCTTTTCCCCCTTTCCCCTTTCATCTCGCTCTTACTCTCATTGTCCTCGTCCATTTTCCTTACTACCTCCTTCTCTTCTCCTGTTAATGAACCTCACAATTTTAATAATACCTGTGCAGCTACCCACTCATCATGTCCTATTGCTGCAATTTGTTCTTCGCTATTCTTCTCCTCCCCTGCGGGCATCTTCGTATAAGTTGACACTTCCGTACTTGCCTGCTCCCCTCCCGTGTAGCCACCTGTAGCTGTATATGGTGGTGGGCTGTATGCTGGGTTCGAATACCCCTCAGCCACCCTTAATTGTTCTCTCACTATTTCTCGTAGTTCCGTTAAAGGATATAACCCCCCCTTCCTCTTTTTTCACTACCTTCACTAGGGGCATGTCGTCCACCTGTTCCTTTTTTATTTCTTTTTCGTTTAGGTTGCTACTCTTTTCTCCTCCCTCTTGTCCTTTCCCCGTGCACTGTGTGCCTTCACTCTCTTTTCCCCCATTCTGTTCTTCCTCCTTAACCTTCTTCTCCTCCTTTGTTTCCCCCACAGTGAACATTCCGTTTGGTCCTGGTCGGGACCCCTGGAACATCCTCCATAAGTTAAACACCTCCACATGGTGTGTCAACTTCTTCCCCTTGTATGTGTTATGTAGATGGGTCAATAGTGAGTGTTAGATATATGGGTCGAAACTGCCATTAGGCGGCCATGGTGTTGTCATTTTGTTGTCCGTCCCCTGTGTCCATTCTATGCTGTATTTAATCAGTTTCTCCCTATGGGGTGACAGTGTTTTACATATATGCTGTAGCGGGGTAGTGAGTGTGTTCCCCACCCTCCCGATCCTGTCCCGTATGATATAGTAGCACAGTGTTGTTACCTCCCTCGATATGGTGGCGGTTATCTTACTAATAATGAATGCTATACAATTTCAGATGTTTTACCTGGCCCCGTAATTTTGGGGACTTGCGATCGTCCGCTAAAAGAAAATAGCAAAATATAGCATTTGCATTTATATATTCTTTTCTCTCTTTTCTTCTTTTGCCTAACACCGTTACGGCCCCCTACGGCTGAGGCGCACGTAGCCCCCTGCGGCTGCGTGCCCTGTGTGATGTTCTTATACAGCCGTCCCACTTTATTTCACCCCTCCTCCTCTTTCCTCACTTGTCGTGGCCGGCGTTCTCCGTGCGCGGCCACGTCCCTCTCTTCACCTCGCCCCGATATAATCGTTACCGTTTATCTCCGTCTCCACTCCCTTACCATTATTCTCTTCCCCACCACTCTTCAACAATGCCTTGTGCTCGAGGTATCCTATGAAAGCCCTACTGGTGACGTCACCGACCTCTTCCAAAACTACCGGTAAGTTCTTTTCATGTTTTAAAAGTTTGAAATAAGTTTGCAATCTATCCCCGTTAACCCCACAGCTGTCCTCTTGTCACGCCTGGAACAAGGTAATCAAAAATATAATCAGACTGCGCACACTGCGTCGCCTCGCGTGTGATACGCCCCTCGACAGAAGGGCTTAACCAGCCAATTATCTTCCATATTAGGCAACCAGCTAGCTACCGCCTACAGGGAAACGTCATCTATCGAGTTTTCTGCTCGATCAATAGGGATCCTCATCTACTCATTGATCAATAATCACCAATTCGTAGGAAACCGCACACACACACACACCCTTACAGGTGGTCGCGACCTAGGCCAATCAGTGTCTACGAGCGGCCGCACGTGATGTTTTCGTGCTCCGCCCCCCCCTTCTTCGTAACGTAGCGGACCGCTCTCGCACTTGTCCAGCTACCATTCACTTCACCGTCAACACTAATTTATCAAACCTTCGCCGCGCACCTTTGTAACACCTCCCACCTCCCGTATTCTATTCCTCCCCCCTCCCTCACAATTTCACATTGCTTGTTGGGCGTGGCATACTCACCAAGTTCTCTTGATGCGGGGCCGCTCGACTGCGTGCACCCCTCCAAGCGGCTTGCCACCTCCCCTCGTCTGGACCACGTCTGGGCACTCGCCAACCGCGGGCGGGCTACTTCTCAACCGGCTCCCAAAGGCCAATATCCGGATTGCGCTGTCCGGTCTTCTCGCAGTTCTGCGATGGTCCTGTAGTCCTCAAAAGGGGGCAGGGGCAGAGGGGGCCGCGCCGCCGTGCCTCCTCGCAACGAGAGCACTCGGAAAAATAAAATAAAAGGCAGATCTTAAACAGATCTCAGCAGTGCCTCCAACTTGTCGGGGGGTTTCTCCCGGGGTCGGCTGGGCCTTGCGCGGACCTCTGGGCAGGGAGGCCCCAACTCCTCCCACGTATCCCAAAAATGAGTATGAGACACACACAAGAAGCAAGGTGGTTCTGCTGTTTATTGAATAAGGGCAGGGATGGGTCTAGGATCGTACGCGTCCGTCCTGACTCTCGAAATTCGTGGGGCTCGCAGACCCTTTTTGCCTCAGTATGACGCGCTACTTGTGTCACCTGGGAAAGTTAGCAAAAAACCTATTGCCACTCTGGATTGGTTCCTCGAGTGGTAGGGTTAGTATAGCATATGTATAGAGAACGCTGTTAGTGGCTAAGGGTCAGTCAGGTGGTATACTTGGGTTGTCCCTTCTATTAGATACTTGAAAATTGTTACACAAAGACCCCTAATGATTGGCTAAGGTTAATGGCGTCAGTGATGAGTGCCCCATGTTCTGATTGGTTCACTCGCGAGCCCCCCAGCCTGGGACCATCGTTGTTCCCAGCTCGTGGTGTACCTGTCATTTGCAACAATATGTAACTATGTGTTTGTGCAGACAATGCGTGGATTTGCTCATATGCCTGAGAGCAGACCATTCCCATCGCTGTAGGTGTCCATTGGGTCATTTCATTGTTGCAGCCTGTGTCTCAAACGTGGGACCCAGGCGACTTCTCCCTCCTGGGTCTGGCACCCTGTCAGGTTTGGCTTGGTCACGTGAGGAGAGACCGTGGTTGAGACAGAATTCTGCACATTTACAGTTGTATTTTCGACTGTGTGTCTGGCTTAGCTTGCAGGTGTGACCTTGGCTTCGGCTTGTTGCATGCGAGTTGCAACATTGCCCCCTTGGCTGTCAGTTCTCGCTGGGCTCGTTCTGCAGGGTCAGCAATTGTACTCTTGCTCGTTCAATGTTCGTGGAGGCTCTTGCTTGCGGCCTACTTGGGCCTGGTGCATAGGTAGGGATGTTTAATGCACAGAACTTTAAATTGCGGTATCACATTGCTTCATAGGCAGTATCATGTCTTTGTTGCATTTTCATCACAATGCAAGGGTTCGGAGAAGCGTCAGCAAGCATTTTAGATGAGTGCTTTGTGCGTCTTGCGTTTCTGCATTTTGAAAAACCTATGTGAAAAATAATAAAGATGCGCGTCAGTGGGTGTGTCCGTCACCTACGTCATAGCACTGAATATGTTATTCGTGTGGATTGGTGTGGGGGTGTCCAGTGTGCATGGTTGCAAGGGTGTTCTGACAGTTGGCTAGGTCGTCATGGCATCTCTAACGATGTGTTTATTTACTGTTGAAAGGTTTAGTCGAGTTCATCCATGCCGCAGGTGTCGGCTTGAGCAGGGCAGGCTGGTGGGCAGGCTGATGGGCACATCCGTATGTTCCTGTACCAGGGTATTTGGTCGTCTGGTAGGTAGGTAAATTCATCTCGTGGTGGGTGTCTGGGTCGCGATCCTCTAGGCCAGGGGCGCGAGGAGATTGGGGGGAGTCTTTTGTCCCATTCTCCCACTTCAATTCATTCTTCAACTTTCTGAGATTAAAATCATGCATGTCTTTGGGAGTCCCCCCTTCTCATCTGCATACCTCCATTAAGGCAACAACATCAATAAGGTTAGTGCTTGCTTCGAAGTATTACATGACCAGAGCGAGTGGCCTAGTCGTTCCCAGGATCTGATTGGGCAGATCTGATACAAAATAGAAGATGGAAGCTGTACCAGATTTCTGTCCGTAGGAGGGAGTGAAGCACAATACGACACCTTGTACGATGGAGGAAGAGAGCCCAATGTTTAGTCCGAGATGAAGAGATTGTGTGGGCTGCTACCGAATAGAACCTCTGGGCCTTCTGAAGCCACGGGAAGTGTTGGAAAGGGAAAGCACACTCCCGGGAAGAAACAGCAGTCTGTGACACTGTCACAGCCAAAGTAAAGTACCCAAACGCAACCAGAGCCTTTGTGGGTGAAGACAGCTGCTTGGGAGACACCAGCAATAATGCAAACCACACAAAGAGGAATGTGGGCGACCGGAGAGATACTGGAGGTCCAGGGACCCAGGGAATGGATACAGAGAATGGGATAAGAGGGTCTGGGACCCTAAGATACAAAAATAGAGAAAACAAACAAAGTATGCTTGGCAGGCAAGTAAACCAAGCAATGAGTGGACGGAACTGTGATTCTTGGACCTGCACCCATATGAAAGCCTGAGAATTAGGAAAGACGTCACCATTTACAGGTCTTCATAGTCACAGTATTGGTTAGAGAAGAAACCCAGGTTAACTGTGGAACAAAGCGAACTTAAGAGAACCCGGGGTTTGGGACTCAGAAGAATAAAGGAGGGGATCCTCAGATACAGAAGTGCATGATCCATTGGTAGTGTCTGGCAGACGAGTGAACCAGACCAACCCTCTATGTGAGTCAGAAGAGTGGGACACACAAAAGTAAAGAACATTGTTTTGCAACAGTGTGAAAGTCTGAGAAGGCCAGGGAACTGGGGATATTTCGCCTGGCGCAGAGAACATTGTTTTGCATCATTATGAAAGTCTGGGAAGGCCAGGGAAAGGGAGACATTGGCCCTAATTACAAGTTTGCCGGTCCAGAAACAACAGTGCTGGTAAGCTTACCGGCACTGTTGTTTTTTGAACCGGCACACTATGAGGTCTGACCCTGGCGGGAGGAACTGCATCCGCCCGCTGACTTTCACGGACGCACCAGCACCATTATTAACAGTGCCGGTGCTTCTGTGGTCCCCATTCCTGTGGAGTCCTTTTGGACTCCACAGGAATGGGGATCAACATTTCACCAGGGCCTGACTTACGAGACCGACGGGGCTGTAATGCCCCAGTTATTCCGGCAAGTTAGGCGCTGGTAAATCATTACGGGTCCGGCTGGTACCTGCCGGTTTTTCCAGCACAGTTTCCGCCTGACTTGTAATGAGGGCCATTGTTTGATATCACATGGAGAGCCTGAGGAACCACAGGGGAAGGGAGTCATCCCCCCTGTGACTGCAACATTCTGGCACTTGAAAAGTGCATTTGTTTTCTATATTAGCAACCAAAGACATTGGGAACTTCATGTTTGTGAAGAACTTTTAACCACCAACTGGAAAAAGACAACACCCCAGCACTTTAGTTTCAGTTATTAGTGTTTGGATCAGAAATAAGATTTTGGACACAACAGTTGACTTGCATTTTCTTTGACATCCTGACATTCTCATTTGTTTTCTTTGAGGTGGGGAAACCCCTCTTAGCTTTATGGACAGAGAGGCAGTTTTACAACCTACCAATTTATTTAAATTAAAATCTTTAACCAAAACCATGTATATAGGAACATTTTGTTACCAGCCCCTAATTCTCTATTTAAAGATTTGCTCGTCCTCGTAGGACAGGGTGCATGTCCAGCTTTGAAAAAATGAAATTTCTCTTGCTCAAAGCTTTTGGGTAAAATAAATGCAACAAAAGAGGATTCAAATTGGCATTTGCAGAACATAAAAAAAAGCTTTAGTATTTCGATTGGCCTAAACCAAGGAGGAGAGAAACAAGTATAAATTACACTCCCAACTGCATTACGACAGTAACAGTGTTGAATTATTGCCAAATCACCTAACATTTTTCCCAAACAAGATTCATAGAGGTCTTTTTTTATGAAATTACGATGTAATCTTCTTCTGACCATGAAATTCTAAGTGCTAGAAATAAATGGTTGATTACCTCTAGATGTTGTTGCTTCTGCAAAAGAGGAAAACTTTGAGACTCTAAAACATTTATTTGTAGAATGGTGTAATCGATTGAACAAAAGGGGAAAGTACTTTTCCAAATATGTTCACAGTTCTGAATGTATGGACACTAATCAAGAGGGCCTCATTACGAGAATCCCGCTAAAAACGGGCCCATTACCGGCATGGAGTAAGTAATAATAGCTAATAGCGGCTGATTACGAGTGTGCAAGCACGCACAAACCCCCATGCTGGTAATGGCCATACCGCCATGCCGCTAAAGGCCCTCCAACCTCCCGATAGAGGCATCAGGGGACCCGCCGATACCGCCTCCGTCTAGGAGGTACCCCTTAATACCAACCCGGTAATAGCATCATGCTAATACCGGGCTCGTAATACCGGACCCGGAAGTAACGTCATCGCATCGGAACGGGAAATGCGCCGGCAGCCATCTTTAAAAACAGAATCCATTGCAATCCTCCCAAACCACCAGTGTTGCACAGGAGAGACCAGGGCCTTTCAAAACAACATTTCTAAGGCAACCAGAAAATCCAACCCCCGCATGCGCAAGAAGTGTTTCTCTGATGAGGAACTTAACATGTTGGCGGACACCATTGCTGCCCATGCTGATGAGATTAACACCCATAACCTCAAAAGGGAGGCACAGCAGAGGAAGAAGGAGATATGGGAGGAGGTAGCCCGCAAGGTATCTGCAGTCGGCACTACCCCACGGACATTCAAAGACTGCAAGAAAAGGTGGGATGACCTCCGCCTTAGGGTCTGCAACATCCTGGCCAGCAATTGGAGGGAGGCCATGGCCACAGGCGGGGGTGCCCACTCCCCGACCAAACTAATGCGCTGGGAGGAGACATGTAGTACTACCATCCAGATGGAGTCTTTCGAGGGCTTCGGGGAGATGGAGACGGGTGCCGCAACATCTGGAGATGGAGGTGAGTGACCCTGCAGACCCCAGTAAGGCAAACCATGACGTAGCACAAGTGATCTGTAATAGAGCCTAGGCAAGGCAATGCATGTCCCAACACACACACATCAAAATATTCATGTCCAGATGGAGGCCCAAACCCTGCCACACTGAAATGCATGCTGAGTGCCAATCCCATTACCAACAGACAGACAACACACAGAGACCATTCCCATGTCATACATCACACAAACGCCAATACAACGGCATGCCACCTGGCATGCAGCATGTCTGAATTGAGACGTCACGGCTAATGCCAGAATTCCCCCTTCAAACTATCCTGTGTGACACACCGATAAGATATGAATGCATGATAAATAAAAATCTCCACAGCACCATATGAAGCATCTTGCATGTAACACCATCACTGATGACCTGCATCTCTTCTACCCCGCCCCAGGCACCGATGGAGAAGATGGCAGTTAAGATCCAGCCACAAGGGCATCCACGTCTCGGGCCAAACCACCTGCCACTGGCAAGACCACCTCCGGGGCAGTCTTACGGCCCACACTACAAGCCAGGGCAGGTGCACAGGCCATGCCGGCACATGAGGGCCCCACAGCTACGGATGAGACCGGAACCACAGAGCTGGCAACACCAGCAGAAGGGGAGGCCAGTGGCACCCATTCTGCTGCAACAAGTTCCGTGGGTGAGGCAGCAGCCACAGCCCCACTGAGCAACATTGACATAAGAGCAGAGGAGTACGTGGACCAGGAAGGCCTAATCCATGTGACATGTCCACACACCCCAAGCCCCCCATCCACCCCACAACCCCACACTCAGACCACACTCTCCAGCCCCATTGCGGATCCTGCACTGCACAGTTCTGACCTCAACACCACCCCCGAGGCCAGCCCTGCAATTGCACGCCCGGCCGCAGCACCCTCAACCTCTGCTGCTCCCACTGACTATGAGGCACGGCTATCAAGGGTGGAGGCATGGCAGGATTCCATGCTGGAACTTGTTTGCCAATATGTGGCTGATGGAGAGGACACAAGGCGATAGATTGCGCAGCCCATTGCAGGGAACACTGCTGCCATAAATGCCTCTGCGGTCATGATGTGTGACAGTCTGGGGGCCGTCACGCAGGCCCTGACCGCAATACTGCAACACATGCAGCAGCAACAACCGGCGCCAGCCGTGCCAATCACTACGGCATCCACCCCATCCACCACACCTGCATCCTCGGCACCCTCCAGCCCTGTGCGACTGACAAGGCGGAGTGCAAGGCATTCTGAAACGCTGCCCCCGGACACAAAGAAATCACGAAAATAGTGTGGGTCAACAATGGGAGTTGGAAAGATGGTGTCGGTGGTGTATAGGTGAATAAGGGGGTGTCATTGGGGTTTATGGGGAGTTCATTGGGGGCATGGGGAGTTCATTGGGGTATGGGGTGTTTTGCTGTGTTGGGGGAGGGGGGAAAGGGGAGGCACTTGTCTGTAGTTTACAATAATACACCCGCTGTGTAAAAAATAATTTAATGCCTGGACATTGTTCATTTCATGTGTATTCATTTTATTCATGACAGTGCCCAACTCCCTACGTACCCTGTGTGCATGTCCACATGGACCCAGTGCTCAGTGTAGCACTGACACATATCCATCAATGTCCCTGTGGTTCAGAAGTATTCGTCAATCAGTGATTGGCGTACAGCACGGCCATCTTGTGCATCACGTACTGGCAGGGGTGCTGCATCTCCTCCGTCTTCATCCTCATCGTCCACGCCCGGTGCATGCATGTCAATGTCAGGTGGCAGTGGTACATTTCTCTGGACGCACATGTTGTGCAGCATGACACAGGCCATGGTGATCTTTGCCACCTTCTCAGGCCTATAAAGGAGAGCTCCACCAGACCTGCTTAGGCAGCAGAACCGCGCTTTCAACAGGCCAAAGGTCTGCTCAATAACGACACGGGTACGGGTATGAACCCGATTGTACTCCTCTTCATGGCTGTTACGCGGGTTCCGCACAGGGGTAAGTAGCCACAGCTTCAAGGGATATCCTCCATCACCTGCATGGGAGTACAAAGAGGTCTGTGTGAGTCACTCTGAGCTGCCACCTACCGGATTCACAGCATTGGCCGCAGCTATTTGCTGTTGACATGCACATGTCCCTGTACGTATGCACAAAGATTATTTAGATGCATTGTATACTGCAATATTGTGTGCTAGTCTGGATGGCGTTGAACAGATGATGCAGGGTGATTACTTGCATGCTGATGCAGATGTACTGTGGATGCAGAACGATGTCTTGCCTCCCATAATTGCAGTGTATGCTACTCTGTGCATAATCACACTAGCCACATTGGCACAGTTGCAATCATGTTTGATCATGCATTGCTTGACATACCTATGGTGGCCTGGTTGTGCGTCTCACATGTTGTCATTGATATATGGCATTGGTCCAATGTGTGGCAGTGATGTGTCATGTTCGGGTTGGGAGGTTCAGGTCAGGAGTATTTAGCTCTGAGTGCATTGTCCACTCACCGCCCATTCCCACCCTGGTGGAGTATGCATCCCCCCACCTCACAACCCCGAAGCACTGCCATGGGCCAGTCAGGCAACTCACCAAGCAGCCAGGCACGTCGTTCAGCATGTCGCTCCATGTGACAGGGTAGCGTGGAGTTACGCAGCACCATGGCATCATGTGTAGATCTGGGATATCAGGCGCAACAATGTGTGATAATCTTGCTGGAGTCACATACCATCTGCACATTGATGGAGTGGTATTGCTTGCGATTGCGGTACACAGCCTCTATGGCATGAGGGACTATCAATTCGACATGGGTGCAGTCGAGGGCACGGACGCAATTGGGCATGCCGGCCAGTGCATGGAAGCCTACTTTGGTGTCGGCAATCTCCTGGGAAGTCCGTGGTAGGGATATGTAGGTGCTAGCGTGCTTGAGGATGTCATCCAGCACTTGGGTCAGCATGCGTGAAAAGAGTGGTTATGATATGCCATGCAGCTGGCCCACTGTGTGCTGGTAGGTGCCTGTGGCTAAGAAGTGGATCACAGACACCACCTTTAGTAGCGGGGGGATGGCAGTGCATATTTCAATGAGGCTGACGATGTCGTCATGTATCATGTCCACAATGGTGGTGATGGTGTCCCGGTCCAACCGGTGCAGAGTGTGGATCCGCTCAGGGGTTAGATTGAATGGACTTGGTCTGATGCGAGGGATTGGTGGCTGCCTACGAAGTACTACTGGCTGCACTGGTGGTAATTGCTGGGCCTGTCTCACCCTCCTTCTCCTCCTGCGTCTCCTCTGTGCTGCCTGTTGCTGTGGCTGTGGTTGTTGTTGTAGTTGGTGCTGTTCTGTAGTTGTAGCAGTGTAGGCATGTCCTCCAGCCCCATGATTGCAACAGCTAGTGGTATCATTTTGATGTGGGATGGGGTGTGGTGTGTGGGTGTACTCTTTTTATACTGGGACAGGCTCCATTGACTCCACCTGTGGTGATTGTGTGCACCTGGGGCAGTTGCCTTCACTGCAGGTAGCTGTTTACGGGTGGTCCGCGATGCCTGTATGGCCGCCGTCGTGCAGGCCCTATTTACTGCCTTCAGGATGCGGGTAAGTGCATGCCCGCGTTACTTGTGATGTCCTCCTATAACCGGCATCCCGGTATATCCTCTGCGAAGGGGCGCGTGTACGCGCGCAAGCCGGTATGGAGGGGCATGGTACGGGAGGTGGTGGTATTGGCGGGTTGTCAGGTTGTAATGGCCCGGACCCGATGCCGGTAATACCATTCCGCCTTCCTATTTTCATTACCTCCATTCTCGTAATGAGGCCAATCTTAAATGGTATTTAAAGCTCTCCTACCATAGCTGCTAATTTGTATATACAGGAGGTGTTAGCTGATAGGGACGTTCAAGGGGAAAAAACGTCATCAATATTAACTGATCTATGCTTTTAAGATATATGTCTGTGAGGACATTGGCAAGTTACTGTATGATATTGTTGTTTTTTTGGCTTTGACGTAATGTCATTTTGTGTATATAGTAAGTTTTAGCTGACAGAGACGACCATTGGGGAAATCTCTATGAATATAAACTGATTTATTCTTTTTTTAGATTTATGTATGTGAGGAATTTGGAAATGTATCTATTATACAATATTGTAAGTTCTTTTTTCTCTTTCTTCTTTTTCTATTTTGTAAAGGTTTGTAATAAACAAATGATAAAACATTTTTAAAATATGTATTTTTTCAAATTGCTCTATCTTGGTACTTAATGTGCTTAGTGGCTGCTCCATTGGGGCATAATAGATAAATTGGGATTGCTTCCAACACCGGCTGAACATCAGAGTTTTGTTACATTCAATTGGCACCTTAACGTCACTTCAACTACATGTTTTTCAGTGAATTTCAAAGGTTTTATTGCACTGAACCTATTTGCCTTAACTGTCTCTAACTAACGGTTTTTAACTGATTTTCAAGGGTATTGTTTTGATATATCCCAACCACCTGTATGTAAATCTGCCTTTTTTTCTTCTGATAACTGATGTCATATCCTTGGTTATCAATATGTGTTCTTCAGCTATGCAACATGGGGTTTATCAAGTATTTCCTTTTTTTATCGTCCACTAGATAAGAATGGATGACTAAGGGTGTATTGGGACGAGGGCAGAGGGAGTAGCAGTAATTTAATGTATTTACCAATGTCATTCTGGGAGGAAGAGAGAGGTTAGGGTAATGGAGTACCTGGACGAGGAAGAAAGAGGTGATGGAAATAGAGTACTGGGATGAGGGGGTAATTTAATGTATTTCTAATTGGCTACTGGGACGAGGAAGTGGGAAGTGGTGGCAAAGGTAGGAGTAATAATGGGGTATTGGGACGAGGAAGAGGGATGTGGGGGTAATGCAACAGATTGCTATTGTAGTATTGGGAAGACTAATGATATGATATGATATGATATTTTATTTGTATCACACTCATACACAGGTGTTTCAGAGCGCGACTAGGCAAGGGAGGGGAACAGGGGAGAAACAAAACAACAAAACAAAGATCTTACTAGGCCCAGTGACATTGAGAACGTGCAAGTGCATGGGAAAGGGAAAAGGGAAAAGGTGTATGGGAGGGGGAGAGTGGAAAGTAAGGAGCAGAGGAGAGCAGATACATAATAATAAATACAATATATAGAATATGGAGGCAATACACAGTGGTAATGCAGCCAGCAAGTGGCAAGTGCTGTGTTCAAGGCAGCAGACTGGGTAAATCTGATAAGTGCAGAAAAAGAAGGAACAGAAAAAGGGGGGGTGGGAGGGGCTGTATGTATACAGATACAATCCCCAGTGCAATGGGTGGCCAGGATGCAGTACAGGAGTGTGGCATGGTGACTAGGTACCTGGGCCCAAGGGACAGAGGGTGGCCAGGTGCACAGTGCCAAGAGGGAGCAGATCAGCAGGGGAGAGGGGGAGCAAAGGCAGAAGCAAAGAGGAAGGTCTTGAGGTGCTTCCAGAACCAGAGATGGTTCTCCTCAAGTTTTAGAGTGGCAGGGAGGCTGTTCCAGAGGGAGTTCCCCAGCCGAAGATAGAGATCTACCCCCAGCTCGTTTCTTTGAAAAACGATTGACCCGGAGGGAGTTAGAGGTAGAGGAGCGAAGAGCTTGAGAGGGGAGGTATTTGCGGAGGGACAGCTGAAGGTATTTTTGACCCAGGCCCCGAAAGCCTTGTGGACAATGCAGAGGGTTTTGAATGTAATCCTTGCATGCACTGAGAGCCAATGGAGAGATTTCAGAGCTGGAGAGATACGATCCCAGGGCTTGAGGCCAAGGACAAGTCTTGCAGTCCTGTTCTAGATAAGTTGCAGAGGGCGGAGAGTAGAGGCAGGTAGATTTAGAAAGATGCTGTTACAATAGTCCAACCTAGAGAGAACCAGAGCTTGGGAGACAGTGAGCTTCTGAGGGAAGGAGAGGAAAGGCAGAGTACCTCTGAGGAGGTGCAGTGTGGGTAATGATATGGCATACTATTGGGATTCGGGAACGAGATAGAGGGAGGTGAGGGTAATTGAGTACTGGGATGTGGAAGAGGGTGGGCGTATTGTAATGTATTTCTGATAGGATGGTGAGATGAGGAAGAGGCAGGTGGTGGAAAAGGTAGGATTGATATAGGGGACTGGGACAAGTAAGAGGGATGTGGGGGCAATGACATGGATTACTATTGGGGTAATGGGATGAGGAAGAGGGTTGCAGGGGTACTATTGGGGTACTGGGACAAGGAGGATGGATGTAGGGGCAATGATATGGATTACCAAAGGGGTAATGGGATGAGGAAAAGGGATGTGTGGGTAATTACATGAATTCATGTTGGGGTACTGGGATGAGGAAAAGGGATGTGGGGGCAATGGCATGGATTACTACCAGGATACTGGGACAAGGAAGAGGGATGTGGGTGTAATGCAATGCATTACAATTGGGGTACCGCAACAAGGAAGATTGCTGTGGGGTTAATGTTATGTTATGTTATGTTATTTTGCATTTACATAGCACCTTATATGGTTACCAGTCAAATGGTCGAAAACATTTGGTCGACAGACAATTTGGTCGACACCATTTGGTCGAATGCCAAATGGTCGAATTTTTTTATTTTTTTACCCATTTTTTGGTTTTTTTTGGGGGGGTCCCCCCCCCAAACCCCTTTTTTTCCTTTTTTATTTTTTTTCCCCACACGAAAACCCACAAAACACATATATATAAAAAAAAAAAAAAATTCGACCATTTGGCATTCGACCAAATGGTGTCGACCAAATTGCAGTCGACCAGTTTGTCGTCGACCAGTTGACTGGACACCACCTTATATACCATTGGTATGGTCTGAAGGGGCTGGTAGGTTGAGGAACCGAAGTTCAGGTCAGTAGAGAGAGTAGGGAGAGTCAACGGCGCGTGTGCGCACCCGGTATGTGTGCAGCTGGTGCAGTATTTGTGAAATAGCTGCTTCTTAGCGGTAGGTGTGGTGGTTGAGATGGATTGGGTTACTGGGATTAGGAAGAGGAATGTGTGGGTAATGACATGAATTACTGTTGGGGTACTGGGATGAGGAAAAAGGATGTGGGGCAATGACGTGGATTACTATTGGGTACTGCAACAAGGAAGATGACTATGGGGTTAATGACAGGATGAGGAAGACGGACATAGAGGTAATGATATGGATTACTACTTGTGTTCTGTGATCGGACCGAATGATGTGGAGATAATGACATGGATTACAATTGGGATACTGAGACCAGCAACAGAGTTGTGGGGATAATGACATGGATTACTATTGGGGTACTGGGACAAGGAAGAGAAATACAGGGGTAGTGACATGAATTACTAGTGGGGTGCTGGGACGAGCAAGAGAGATCCGGTGAAATTACATGGATTACTGTTGTAGTACTGTGACGATGAAGAGGGATGTGACAATAAAGTTAGGATTACTAATTGGTACTGGGATGAGGAAGAGAGGTGTGGGGGTAATGCTAAGGATTACTATTGGGGTGCTGGGACGAGGAAGAAGGAGGTGGTTGTAAAGGTAGGGTTACTAATGAGGTACCGGGATGAGGAAGAGGGAGGTTGTGGCAAAGGTAGGAATAATAATGGGGTACTGGGATGAGAAAGAAGGAGGTGGTGGTAAAGGTAGGATTACTAATGAGGTACTGGAATGAGGAAGGAGGAGGTGGGGATATGCAACAGTCTACTATTGGGTACTGGGATGAGGAAGAGAGAGTTTGGGATGTGAAACGGATTACTAATGGAGTACTAGTATAAGGAAGAGAGAGGTGGGGGTAATGTCATGTATTTCTAATAGGCTAGTAGTATCAGGAAGAGGAAGGTGGTTAAAAAAAGGATTAATATAGGGGACTGGTACAAGGAAGAGGGATGTGGGGGTAATGACATGGATTACAATTGGGGTACTGGGATGAGGAAGAGCATACATGCCGACACTCCCGATTTAGGTGGGAGAATCCTGATTTTTCTATAAAAAGATAACTATTTTTTTCATACTCCTGCCTAAAATAATTGAAACCCCAATGTAATCCTATGGGGAAATTCCTTTCTCCTGCTGTCCAGAACCTATACTTACCCTCACAACTAAAGCTAAACAATGTGTAGGGATGTCAGCATCAAAGGAAATAGTGGTCAAGATAAAGTTCTGAGCTTCTTCCAGATCTGGCTAGTTTTCAGCTTCACCTTTTCCAAGTTCAACAATAGTTCCAAAAGGTATTGGGGCTTCCTTCCCCAAGTTCAACACAGTACCAAATGTCCCAGGGTTCCCTTCCCCAGGTTCAACACAGTTCACAAACGTCTCGGGGTTCACTTCCCCAAGCAAGCACCAGAGAACTTCTGTGAGCCTCTTGACTTGTAAGAACGCTTTCAGTTTAACGTTGAAATCCTCTAGGCTCTTAAAATGGCTCAAACTATGGCTCTCTTTCACTTCAGCAATTGTTATGCAGCATAGCCTTTGTATTCTGGCTTTCTTTTGTTCTTCCTCCAGTAGGGCTACTCAGTCTAGGCACAGTTGTCGGACCACATGGTCCACCCATTACAGGTCACACAACTGATAACACTTGGCACTCTGTGATGCTCTTGGTTTTCCTTGGCCAACACAGGTTTTCACCCTGGAGCTGTGTCAGTAATTCACATTCATTGTAGCTTTCACAAGTCTCTTGGCTGTTCCACAACTTGTATTCAACCCACTAGGTACTTGGCTTTTCCCAATGCATTCAAGTTCATCAACTTGTATTTCACACTTGCTTTTCTGCTTAATTCAATAGTGCTTATTATGAGCTTTCACTTTGTTCATCAAATGCTTCTGAACAGGGTTTACAGTGTTCATAACGGTACATCATTCGCTTTTCACTAGTGCAGCATTTCCCTCTGATTCCCTTATCTTTATCTTCAGTTCGATATTCAATAAATCCTGGTACATTTCAAAAAGTACTTTCCAGTATGTTCGGTATTCAATAAATCTTGTGACATTTCAAAAAGTGCTTTGCAGTTAGCTCAGTATTCAGTATTCTTCCCTTAGGTTTCCAAACCCCATTCTTAGGCGTTTTAGCAGAATTGCTACTTGCAAATGTCCAATGACTGTCCCTGGAGCGCATCGGTATGAGTGTTCCCTTGCTCACACTCACTGGTACTTGGCTGTTCCTCTTGGCGTCTCCGCAGTCTTCTCCAACTTCTACTTTCCTACTGGGTAAGTGTCAAGAGCTCCAGCGAGCAGCGCTCACTATCGGGAAACCTTGCTGCAGCGGTCTGCAGCATTTGGAAGTCTTTCGTGTTCCCCACCTCCAGCTGGGAACATACGGCTCAGGTAGTTGCTGGGGCTCTGGTTCTCTCATGGTCGGCTTGGGTCACAGAACCTCTCTCATCCCCTGGCAACACAGGGCGTCCTTGTGTGTGTGTGTGTGTGTGTGTGTGTAGGACAGTACGTGTGTAGGGAAAGGACTTACAATTCCCTATGAAGTTCGGGAGATGGTAGGACTCATTCTCAACAGGGAAAGAAGGATACCATACTCACCTGCAGACATCCTCCACCCAGGTGATCTTGCCTCACATCTCCACCATCAGGATCAGGATTCAAGAATGATGGCATTTCCTTGGCCACCTGAGAAGAGGATCCAAGGGAGTAGATGGGAGAATTCCCTCAGGTTCCTCAAACAAGTCGCTTATCGCGTGATGTGCTTTGCACTCTGAAGTGAACAGCCCTGAGAATGGGCAAGTGTGGCTGGCTGACATACCCTGGAGAAGACGTGGGGGGGAAGGGAGAGTTGGCGTGCTGCAGCATACTGGGACCTTCTGTGCGCTCTCCCCACCTGTCGCCACACCCTAGCACAGTGCAATGCTTTGTGGTGCAAATATCTCGGAAACGTTGCACCCACTGCCTTGAAACGTGGCTTTCAACCTTTTCTTCCTCATGTTGAAAATCTTAAAATTAGCTCTGTCTGGGCTTTCTAAGACCACATTGATGTTTCGCCGATTTCAGGCAACCGTTTCATATGTGAAGGGGCTGAAATCTGGGGAAAAGGGTGGGGTGTCCACATGTCATGTAGCAAGTAATGTCCGGAGGGTCCTAACAGGTAACTATGACATTTTGGTGCAGATTGGTGGAATGGTGTGGAAATGTATAGGGAACAAACTAACAAATGTTTTGCTCTTTATAGATAGTTTATCACAATACATTCTGCTTTGAAAAAGCTTGTTCAAAACAACTCACTGAAAAGAAATACCACAGCCAGCTTGAATAAAAGCGATACATCATCCTTCACCTTGTCAAAAGCAACTTTGTAAAACTTAATGGAAACATTTTCTCTCTATCTTGAAAAGGTATTAATCTGTAAATGAAAAAGTTCCATCATAATTTAATACAGTGATTATTTCACTAAAAATGTATTGCTATTTGCCTTAGCTCAAAATTGTCACATAAAAGAAAATTGCACACTGACTAGAACCATTATCATGGGTTTGTCATACACAATACACTGAAAAATGATCGGGCTCGTCTAACCATTCCAGGATTCAGCCTGTGAAAATACTACTTTAATTAAGATGTAATGGCCCATTTAAAAAACACTCATAATATGTTTTGCTACATGTAAGCTGACAGAGGGATCTGTAGGTGGTTGATATGGACTGGAAGTTTTGTTATTATATATCTTAAGCCCAGAGAAGTGGAAACACTCTTTTTACAAAAATGCGGGAAAAACAGCCATTGCAGGCACACATTTGCCAAACTGTACATCCTTCTTAGCAAATGACAGCATGGACCGTCCCATGAGAGCACTTAGAGCATAATGGCACATGGTCGTCATGTAACAAAAACTCTAAAATGCTTTTGTTTATTGTTCAATAAGAAAAAAGGAACAACGAGTTCAAATTTGATCCATTACTTTTAAAATGTAGCATACTCTAAGTGAGACAATTTCCCCTGGGATTTTGCTCATAGCACATACAACACTAATTTGACCTTAGAGGTTGCGTACATTAAATGATGCAAAAGAAAAAATAACAATTGCCAAAAGCATGGCTGAGAGAGATTCACAGGTAGAAACAGATTTTGAAGAGACAACCTGCCCATAAAGAGAGGTCTTGACACCCTACAACATGCTACAGCCTCTTACAATGCTGGGTACTGAGGTCAAGCAGCAGATGGCCCTGAATTGGGAAACAGGGGCCCCTAATAATGGGAGGCATTGCCCCCGTTGTTGGTGCTATAAAAAGTCTCTGCTGTGAACATCTACAGTACGGTGTAAAATGGCCGCTGAGTGCAGTCTTTCCACCAGACTCGGGGAGAGGAGTAGAACAGGTTTGTTCCATTTACTTAGAAACTGCCAGTGGTAAATCAGAAATGTTGGATAAGTTCAAAAACGTACTTGGGTGGCACACAAACATCCTAAAGCACGCAGAATATTCACAAAACCTTTCTCAAAATGAAAGGTGCCACATTCTTGTTATTTTGATGAAAAGCCAAAATCTTTCACGCGTCTTCAGAAATGAGATTTGACTTCAAAAAGCGAGCTCTCTAAGTAAACACGCAAACCTGGAATTTTGGCCGAGTGGTTCAGAAATACATTAGTATTTATCATACCTGCTGAATTTAAAAAGAGGGCCGTCCTATTGAATCGGACTGTAATTTAAGAAAAACATAAATCTTATTGAAATTAGCTTACGGAGCAAATGTCCTTATGCGGGTTGCACATGTTATCATTAAGCAACGGTTTGATGTTTATCCTCTGTTGTGAAATATGCTACATGCAGAAACATGACAGTTAACTTTGTTCTGCGAACACCCATCAAGATCTTCAAAGGCTTGTAGTTAAAAAGAAAGCACCTTAATCGCTTTTAGCCATTGAGCGTTTTCTAAAGACACAGAGCGTTACTTTATGAAGCTGCTGAGTAATCTTGGATGATTTCTCCTGAATAGCTTTCCAGCCAGTTTAAGTGACTACTCCCCTCATCAGTATTCACCTTCTGGTGGCACGACACTGCCTTGTGTTACATTATTACTCTTTCATACTGTGCACATCACCACCATAGTTGTCTAACATCACTGAGCCTTTTCCACGCAGAAGTGAATTGTGACCCCCGCCCAGGGTGGATGCCAGACCGTGGTCTGTGGGGTTGAAGGGGAAAGTGGAAGAGTGGGAAACGTCACAGAGACAAAAAACAAAGACTTAATTGCTTAATTGATTGTAGAGAAATTACAGCATATGGGTGAGTTGTAATGATGACTGGGATGAATGTATCGTTTTTAGCGTTTTGACCTGAAGAAAATGTATCAAATGAAGGGCCGAGAGCTTCCCTTATTGGCTAGCATAACTGTGATTACCATTGTGGTTGCGATATGACGTTAAGTCATGCTGCGGATATGTGACGGTTGGAGATGTTCTCAAGAGTTCTTGTGAGTGAGTTATGGAGGCTATTAACCAGATAATCATATTAGATTCCCTCCTGCTGATAGCCGTAGGGGTTTACGGTAATGCCGAGCCCACTGATGGAGGTGTCAGAGCCTTAAATTTGCTGTGTGCAGAAGGATCTCCCCCAGTCCGAGGCATAGCAGCGAATGAGCTTCAACCTTGTATGTAGTGAATTGGTGAATAAGCCACTGAAATGTAGCATGAGTGAATGAGATCAGAGGTACGATTGTAAAATAATGCCTTGCAGATTCACTAGGTCAAATGTTACATGCACATTAAGGGAAACACCCATCACAAGGCCTACGTGCCGAGGCTGTCTAGCACCTTAGGCACAGGCCTTGAGGCTGTCTTTGTCATGTCCCGGCCCTGGAAGGTATCACATCGATGGGGTTTTGCTTATCGTAAAGCTTGAGTGCCGTTTAGAAGCGCCAGGCGCAGTCTAGCCTTCCCCAAAGATGGCTGCCGCCTCTCGGCTTTTCTATAACAACGCACAGAAGCATGCGTCCTGTGCGTTGTATCGCTCCTAGTTTAGCTGTTGGCGTTCTGTGTCTCTCACTGTTCGCCACCCTTCCATTAGTGAGTGTGTTTTGCCTTTTCCCTCACGGCTGCCTTAGTCCACTACGACTTCACTTCTGTGCCCTTCGCCTCCCGTGGGAGCTCTCTGATTCTTACCTTCCGCGCTCTCCTGACCATTTCCCCTCTCTTTTCCCGGGTTCCGGGGTGGTTCCGTCTGTCTAGTTGAGTCTCAGCTCTCCTTACGGCATACCTCCGGGTGTACCGTGGGCTTCCTCCTGCTACTGTGCTCCTGCATGCTCTGAAGCCATTCTGGCATAGTCTTTCTAACCTTCAATTCCTTACTCATTTATTCTCTCCTTACCTTCTTACTACTTACCAAGATTGATCTCACGGCTGATTCCATCTGGAACTATTCCCGACTGCAAGGTTGCTGTGACAACGCCTTTGTTACCTCACAAGAGACATACCTGATTCAAAGCGGGGTGGTCCTCCCGCACGGCCAGCATCATTCAGGGTTTTTTGGTGCCGAAGAAGCTTTTTCCCTGAGACTGAGGCGGGCTTCCTGGGGGTCCCTCTTGGTTAGGAACTTGGTCTCCTGTCAAGGTGGCCTCCAGCGGAGCCCGTCCTTACCTACACGATAAGAAGGTAAAGACAAGGAAGTAAGAAACCCAGAAGGCTACTTCTCAAAGGAGAGAGACCTCACAGATACGGAGCACTTCTTCTGAAGCATCAGGTGAGGAGGGGGCATGGGAGAGTTCCATAGCAGTGTTCAAGCGATTCCCAAGGGAACATGCAAGCATGCAGTTATCTACTTATCCCTATGCCCGAATGGCCACAAATGGCCTGCTTCTGTAGACAGAAAAACAGGGAGGAGATGCAGGCATTCTTAAATAAGGGTGGGTTTGGATCTGTGGCTCCTCTGTGAGAAAGTGACTGAGGTTCCTCGAAGTGTTTGGGTCCTGGTAGGAGTATTATGGTAATGGTGGTGTAGGAGGATGGATTTTTCTGGTGCTGAGGCTCAGCTCTTCTGGGAGTTTATCTGCAAAATCAAGGCTTGTCTACTCTACTCTACAGAGGTGGCTAGCAGTTACCTTGTACTGTTAATACCTTGCTATGGCCAACTACAATCACATACTTTTCTTCACAAAGTGCTCCTAACAACATCCCTCTCCCATATAATTATCCCCTTCAATGAAAAAGTCCCCTCCTCCTCTGCCATGAACCTCATGTTCAACTCTGGCATTTAAACAGGTGTAACCTCGGCCTTCCCATCAAAGCCACATGTGTCAATGACCACTCTTAATGCCATCCTTATGGGCCACTCACTCTATTTCTTATCTCTGTGATCTCTGTGATGTGTCCTCATCTTCACTACTATGGCCCTGTCCAAGCTCTCCCGAGCCTCTCCCTCCTGCCCTTTCTCCTAATTTCCTCCTTCAGAGCTCACTTTGCTTGGCTCTCATCATACCCAATCATTATGGCCTATAGAAATTCCTCTCCCTTTTTTAAATCAGCCCATCGTCCCGCTTATAACCCTTTCCCAAAGTGACTTCCTCTAAATTCTCAACCACCCACTCCACTCTCAAAAGCAACCAGGACCCAAAATCCAAAATACGCCTTGTCCTCCATTCACCCCTAGAAGGGGTCATTTGCTTCCTTGTCTTGATGGTATTATTTCAAAGCAGTCCTTACAAGTCACCCCCTCCCTGCATGAAGATTCCTCAAGACTCCTCTATCGACACAGTCCCAGTAGCAACACCATCAGATACACCCTAGTCCATAACCCAATGCACACGCAGCAAATGACTAACATAGATTCACTCTATGCTTATTTTTGTTTTACTTTGAAAATCCGATCGCTCATCCACCTTAGACATGGTTCATGCCATAACCATCATTTCAAGGCTGCATGTAGCCCTGCCGAAGCTAATGTAACAGCCACTTATACTCCATAAGAAATGGAGGGAAATACTCTGGGCAAAAAATAGGAGAACAATCGACACAGCAGAGACTGTCCTTCTCTTCCACCAACACAGCTCCACAGATGTATTGGGATCAGTGTAACTGGTAGAACAATTCAACAGGACAGAGTTCCAATATTGTTACTGCCTCACCAGAAGAACCTTTAAGATACAAATGCATCATTCATTTGCATGAACTACTAGGTGCAAAGTATGGATTACAAAAATGCATCTGTTTTAGAGATTAAATATGTTTTTACTAAAATAAAAATACCCCATATTTCCACCGGAAATTACATTTTTACTCCCCAAAGGTAGCTACACTACCTCTTACCAACATCATGTTGGGCCCTTGGGGTATTTAACAATTTTTATGTATCCAGCTCTCAGTATTTCTAATAAAATACTCAGCAATCAATCGATGACTATCAAGTGCAGTAATTGTAAATGTAATTGTTTATTTATACAGCGTTATATACAGAGGTGGAGTGCTTCAAAGCGCTTCAAGGCGGGAAGGGAACAAGGGAATACAGTAATCATTCTACGGCCTTGAAGTTTCCGAATGATCTAAACAGCAAAACTAGTATACTAGGCCTGACAGCATTTCTCCTAGTGCAAGTGAATGAAGTTCGGGAGGGGGGACAGAAAACGGTGGGGAGCAAGGGACAGGACAGGTGAACGTACTAGTTCTAGTAGATTTAGTTAATGCATGTGTACAGACAGAGGTGCGAGGAAGAGGGGCTGGGGGGAAGAAATGCATCCAGTCCAACATGGCCCTGAGTTAGGTGCAGAGAGGTTGCATCCCTCATAGAGCGTAAGCAGAAGGTGCAGTAGTGCTGAACATAGTGCAGTGGTGCGGAGACAAGTGCAAAGACTGTCGGGGTGGGGCTGGGACGTGTAAGGCTCTGGAGGTGAACCAGGCAACCAGTCAACAAAAACTGAGCAGAGTTAGGGAGGAGAAGGAGGAAGGAGTCTGGGGAAAAAAGAACTGAGGTTAGCAGGGTAGAGGGAGAGAGAAAGAGGAAGAGAAGAGGAAGGTCTTGATGACTTTCCGGAATTTAACGTGCTCCTGCTCAAGACGGAGAGAGGCAGGGAGGCTGTCCCAGAGGGAGGCACCTGCAGTAGATCACCTTTGTTTAATATCTTTATGATGTAGTTAACCAGCCCTTTGTTTTTCTGTGTAACCCATGAAATTTATATGTACATAACACCGGTGTTATGGAGGTCCCATGTCCCTTTCTCTATTTGGACTCAAAGTGCATCTAGGCCTTTTGATCCTGTGTTATTCAATAGTTCATAAGCAGATCATATGAGATTGTCTACTACGCTATGCTGTACTAGAATTGCTGCTAAACTCATAAAATAAGTCAGCAGCACGAGAAATAGCACCCGGGATAATTCTCCCAGACCCCTCAGAAAGAAATGCCAAAGGACTAAAACATTAGGGAGATGGTCAGCACAAATTCTCCTGTGCCTATCACCCACAAACAAATGAGGTGTGTGAGCATCTTAAAGGCCTGCTCAAAGAAACAATTATGAAAATAAAAGCCACTTTAAATAAGTGATGGCTTCACTGTTTGCCCTTAGCTTTGTTCACGTTGCGCAATAAGCACGGATCCGACCACCAGTACGGCGAGTGTAACTACCTCTGGCTCCTACCACTAGGGCATTTAAAGATGCAAATGCAACCTCTGATTTCTTTGGAAATTAAATGTACGAATTTGTGGCTTCTTGGGGAGAGGTCGAATAACAGTTGCTGAGAGTTTCGCGGATCTCCAACTTCATCACCATATTAATAGCCCTACTCATAAACTTGGCAATATGTTACATCTGATTTTTTCACAAGAACATTTCTTAACACTTCAGTCAATTGAACCTGTTTTGTGGTCTGACCATTGTTTGATTTCTTGCAGACTGGAAAATATAGGTAAACCCATTAACATCTCAGCAGGAAAAATTTGGCAGCGCTCTTGGCGTGCTGTGAACAATCACAATTTGGCTTCCTCAATTCAAACAAAATGCTGTAAGGAATCTACAGTGTCTCTATCTTCACTGTCTGAGGCAATCTCTGAAGTTGCTAATGAGGTGGCCCCTCTTCATCTGATCCAACCTCGCAGACTGTCCCCAGAGCCGTAGTTTACTGATCTCCTGAAGGAGGAGCGACTTAAATTGCGTCAACCGGAACCTAAGTGGCATAGGATTTATGATCCCTTTCTTAAAGCCCAATATAAAATATGTTCGACTGCCTATTTAGCAAAAATAAAAGCTACTAATAGGCAATATTTTACCACCAACATTGAGTCCTCCCTATCTCAGCCGAGGGCTCTGTTTTCTGCGATCAAAGCCCTTGCCTTGATGGAGAGACTCACTCCTACTGTCACGCCGACTCAAGAACTCTGTGATGCATTATTTCACTTTTTTATTACGAAAATCGAGACTATTAGGCAAAATATCTCTTTTACTATGACAGGGCGGCTCCGACCGCTCCTATCCCTCCTCCCATCATCGCTGTGCCTAACATAGTCAATATCTGGTCTACCTTCCCAGTTTTTTGGGAGGAAACGGTTTTGATGCTGATTGAGAAGATTAAATTATGCTCCCCCTCAGATGCCATCCCTCTACTGGTCTTGTTATGTTATGTTATTAATATTTGTAAAGTGCACGTTCGCCCAAAGGCATCCTGGCGCTGGAAAGGAAGCTACCCAATCAAAGAAGACCAATGGAGTGGTCGGGCTTAGAACAGATTAGTTTTCAACGCTCTTCTGAATCCAAGATGGTTAACAGTGGCCCTAAGAGATACAGGGAGGCTGTTACAAAGTTTGGCCGCGGTGATAGAAAAGGCTCTACCTCCGAGCCTTGCCCGGTTAAACCTAGGGAGAGTAAGCAGGTTAGAAGTAGCAGGGCGGAGGTCCCTGTCCGGACGGTATCGGGTAAATTTAAGCTGCAAAAATGTGTCTCCCTGACCATGAATTGCCCGATGAACAATGTACAGAGATTTAAAATAAATTTGCTGGTTCACCGGGAGCCAATGCAGTTGGCGAAGCACTGCCGTGATGTGGGCACTATAAGGGGAGCCAGTGGCCAGACTAGCAGCAAGGTTCTGCATACGCTGAAGGTGGTGTATAAGGCCGATAGGTTGAAACAGATAGAGCGAATTGCAATAGTCCAGTCATGTTAGGACTAACGCGGCCAGCACAGGGGGGCGGAGGGCTTCCGGGATCAAGGGCATGACCCTCTTGAAGATTCGAATCTGGTGGTGGGTGGACTGGCACACGGCCGTGACCTGGTTAGACATCGACAAAGAAGCGGAAAGGATAACTCCTAAATTCTTTACTTTACTAACTGGATTGGGTAACGGCCCAAGGCAGAGGGCCAAAAAGCAAGGGTCCACAAGGAGGGCTTAGGGGGGCAGCCTACCAACAGTACCTCCGTCTTATCACCATTTAACTTTAGCCAATTCTGATCCATCCAAATCCCGACTGCCTTAAGGCAATCGTGGAGGCAAACAGAGGTCTCAGACTGATCCTGATCCAGACGGATCAGGATTTGAGTATCATCCGCATATGAGTAACAATTAAGCCCATAAAAGCGGTCTTGAGTGGTCTTGAAAGAGACAGCTTCGTATCTGCTCTGAGAGATCACAAATGCCATTAATAATTGCTTCTTGACAGGGCTCATCCCACGGGAATTGAAATCAGCCAGAGTGATTCCTCTCTTGAAGAAACTGACTCTGGATCCCGCTACCCCATCTAATTTTTGCCCCATTTCTCTTCTCCCTTTTCTGGCTAAGCTCTTAGAATCACTGGAGTCCCCCTTGCTCTCTACCTATCTTGAATCTACTAATCTTTTGAACCCGGTTCAATCCGGGTTCCGTCCTGGATGCGGCACAGAGAGTGTTCTGGTCGCCGTTCTGGACGGCATAACCAGGCTGGTGGACACAGGTGGAGTGGGGGCCATGATCCTGCTGGATCTTTCAGCAGCCTTCGACACGGTTGACCACTCCATTCTGCTATACCTTCTTACCCAGTTTGGTATCTCAGGGCAGGTACTAACCTTGTTAAGGTCATTCCTTGCGGATCGTACACAGACCCTCGCAATTCCCCCCTTTCTTTCTACTCCTTGTCACCTTAGTTCTGGGGTACCAAAGGGGCCCTACTTGTCACCTATCCTGTTCAACATTTATATCTGGGCCCTTGTGTGTCTCATCCGCTCCTTCGGCATCAGGTACTACTCATACGCCGACGACACTCAGATACTGATCCGATTGGATCTCGATCAGTCTGAGGTGTCGGCGTGCATACGGGGGTGTCTGGCTGCGGTTGGAGGCTGGATGAATCACAACTGGCTCAAGTTGAATGGTGATAAGACTGAGGTGATGGTGTTGGGTTTTCCTCCTGATCCTGCACTCTGGGTGTGCTTGTTTTGGCCTCCCTCTTTGGGATCCTTATCAACCCTGATCAAGAACGTTAAAAATGTGGGTGTCATGTTGTCAGCCTCATTGTACATGGACCAACAAGTCACGGCTGTTTGTCAGGCCGGCCACCTCCAATGGAAAACTCTTAGGAAGGTTCTAACTTTGATCCCGGCCCCATTGTGCCCCCAGTGGTTGCAGCACGGGTACTATCAAGGATAGATTATTGTAACTCGCTGTATCTGGCCCAATCCAAGAAGCTGAGAAAGCGGCTGCAGCGACTGCAGAACTTGGCCGCTCGGGTAGCCACTGACACTCCATACGAAGCTCACATCTCTCCGGTGCTTCGGACCTTGCACTGGCTCCCGGTGGCCAAGCGGTTGGAGTTTGAGGCCTTGTGCATTGTCCATTGTGCCCTCCATGACCAGGGAGTGGAATACCTCCAAGCCAAATTTACTTGTTATCACCCCACCCGCAATCTTTGCTCGGTCACCGCTGAAAAACCTCTGGTGCTAAGATACAATCGTGAACGGGTAGGCGGTCGAGCTTTCTCGTTTGCCGTTGCATCCTTATGGAATGGTCTTCCATTGGCCATCAAAAAAACCTCTAACTATCTTGAGTCACAAAGAGGGTTAAAACTCATTTATTTTGACTAGCCTATGCAGCTGCTCTTCTCTCCTTAAGCACCATGATGCCTTCTGGTGACTGTGCGCTATATAAGAGCCGATAACATAACAGGAAGATATCATCCCAGCCACAAGTGAAACACTCATCTAGCAACTACTATTTTATTCGGGGGATGTGGTCCTACTCCAGAATATTGTAAGGCCCTGGTTTAAACTGAGGTTTGAGGGCCCCTATACAGCAGAACAAGCCATAGACCATGCAGTAAAGCTGAATGGAAAGAAAGCAAGCATGGAATTACTTTGGAGATGTTAAGCCCTGCCGTGTTGAGACCGCTTCCTGTCTAAAAGAAGACGATTTGATGCAAGAAGAATACAAAGACAAACAAGAAGAACAACACCCATGGATAACAGGGTCCAGAGCCACAGAGTTAAGGAACGACAGTATGCACTCCTAGACTAGACACACTACCTTTTTCTAACAATAGGCATTCATCGAGAAAGTAAGAACTGTCTGAGCCATATGGTCTTCAATAGATGAAATTCATTCCTGGAATGCTTTATCCGCTGTGTAAATCCATCTATCATTACTTTGCTTGGTGATTCGAGAATCCGTATAGTGTTGGAGTGATTGCTGTTTGCAGCACTCGCCCAATACTATAGGCGTAGAGCTTAACCTAACCCATACTAACACAATAATAATGCATTTTCCAGGCTTTTCACTGCGTTGCACAACCCCATTGGACCAACACAAAGCAACAACCAAGGATAATAACATGGGAAATGTAATTCGGAATATCGTGATAATGTGTTGTACCTTCTGCTGTTTATACCTCTTTACACTCCTTGTTCTATGATGGTTGATGTTTTCCCATGCATAAGCTCTGACCGTTAACAACAAAACCCTTATCCATGCAGTTACACAAGCCATATCTGGGCAGGCATTCCTGCTAAGGAAGTAAAAAGAATTAGACACAGTTCAGGAGTAGATTTTAATCAGGTGATTCGACCCATATATCAAACAACATGTGGTATAGCCACATGGCCAAAGTGGGGAAAGAAACAAGAGAGCTGTTATGTCTGCTCTCTCATCCCCTATGCCATGAGTGCATCCAGAACATTTGTGGCAACTGAATTTCCATAGGCAAGAGCACAATGGCTCATGCATTTATCGCTATGCACCACAAGAGGACGATTTCAAGGGAAGCGTGCCACACTAAGGTGGATGTCCAAGAAGACATTACCGCACAAAGACAGCTACATAAACACTCAGGAGATGTTGAACAATTACTGGAATACAGATGAAAGTATAGACTATATCACAGAGGGTCTGTCAAAAGGGGAAGTACTAACAGTGACGCAGAAGGAGTTACAGTGTCCCAAGACAGGACCCATAGAAATAGGAGGAATGCCAGGATGCTGGGAAAGACTGCAGATGCTGGTGTATGGACAAATAGACACAACAGACGGATGGAAAGAAGTAGTGGTTGGAAGCAAAGCACATGCTCTCCTAACAGTTCCAGTGGAAGTAGTACAGCAAGAAAATGACAAGGGCCTCAAGGAATGGGAAGTGAGTGCCAAACTGCTTGCATGGGTAGAAAACGAATCAGGGTACATGCCGATTGTACGACTCAAGGAAGCAGCTTTATGTTTCCAGAATGATGGCGAAGTAGAGGTTGGGGAATATCAAGGATGCAAGCAGATTTTGAAGGTACCAGGCATGAAGGTCAGAACAGCAGTGCTCATGAACCACTATTGAGCCTGCGGTTCAAAGCCACACTTGCAGCTGCCATGCAAATGGGGAGGAATATGTTGAAATGTGCATTCTGAACATCCAAGCATTAGGAGTGCCTCAGAAGGACAAACAAGTTGAAGGGATCCCTAAAATGGATACCAGCAAAAGAAAGAGGAGATGTGTAGGGTTGACCAAAGTGAAAAGAGGCAACTATGCCTCATCGGATATGGAAAATGCATTGGCTGCGATACCACCAGAGCACAGGCTGTTCAGCAGAACTGAGTCATTCTTTGCATCGATTGTTCCAGCAGTACAAACCAGCACAAATGCTAAATGACTCCAGATTACACGTTAGAAGCTGATGTAGACAATAAAATCAACCATCAAGGGGTTCAATGCCATCAAGGAAGAGCTGAGAGCAGGTAGGCTAATGGCCCTCCAGAATAGATACGTTCTAGACCTCCTCACAGCTATGGAGGGAAGCGTTTGCACAAAGATCAGGTCTGTATTCGTTCCTGCCAATGACGAAGGCAGCAAGACGCTGACAGAGGCCATCAACTGGCTCTCTGATCTACGCACGAAGATGGAGGAAGTGGCAGAAAACGTAGGAAAAGACGAAGGTTGGCTGTCATATATATTCTCAAGGATACCAACATGGATGGCCAATGGACTGAAGGTACTGGCAGCAGCTTTAATATTAGTGTTGCTGACACTTTGTGTCATTGGGATAATCATCATGCAGTGTAGAAAGACCACTCAGAAGATGTTAGGGATGAAAGTCCTGATAGACGTGGAAAATGAAGAAGATGAGGAACCAAAAAAACAAAATGCACTGAAATCATAATTGACACAGTGTCTCCTGTTCCCGACAGGAACAGTTTTCCAGTATCCCTACAACACCCATGATTATTGGGGAAAATGGGTTTGGTGCAACCCTGATGTTAATGTTAATGTTAAAGGATATTTGTACTGTACACTATCACCACCGGAGTGGTCGCCTGGCGCTCTGGCGGCTCTAATAAATGGAGGGGGGGGGAGGTTTGAGTTAGTGGGAATGAGCTGGAAAAGTGCAAGATAGCTGTGATGTGCTGTTGGCAGCCTCAGCCCGGTGGGTCTGTAGGCTGGCCTTGGGGTGTTTTACGGTCGGTAGTTGTTGTGTGCTGTTGTGCAAATCTATGTGTGGTATGTTTTGTTGTTGCATTGTAGACAAGTTTGTGCAGTTTGCTGCGTTTAAGGCTTGTGGTTGTGTTTGGTTCGAGTTTGAGAGGTGTATGCAGAAGAGTAAAATTGTTAGTGGGTTGGTTATTGATTCATGATTGCACGCTTGGTCCCGGCTTGGCATGAGAGTCGTTTATCAATCATTGAATTACATTTCTATCTAATTGTGGTGCAGGCAAGGTTGTGGATTCCATCTAAGTGCGGCATATGCTAACATTTTCAATTCTATCTAGATGTGGCGCATGCTAAGCTTAGGAAGTCCCCCTGTGTGTGCACATGCTAACATTTACAATTCTATGTAGCTGTGAAGCAGGCTAGGTTGAGGATTCCTTCTAAGTGTGGCACATGCTAACATTCACAATTTCATCTAGATGTGGCGCATGCTAGGTTTAAGAATTCCCTCTGTGTGCACACGTTAACATTCACAATTCCATCTAGATGTGGTGCGTGCTAGGCTAAAGAATTCCCTATATGTGTGCACATGCTAACATTTACAATTCTATCTAGATGTGGCGCATGCTAATCTTAGGAATTCCCTCTGTGTGTGCACATGCTAACATTTACAATTCTATCTAGATGTGGAGCATGCTAAGCTTAGGAATTCCCTCTATGTGTGCACATGCTAATATTACAATTCTATCTAGATTGTAACGCAGGATAGTTTGTGGATTCCATCTAAGTGCGGCATATGCTAACATTCACAATTCCATCTAGATGTCGTGCGTGCTAGGCTTAAGCATTCCCTCTGTGTGCACATGTTAACATTCACAATTGCATCTAGATGTGGCGCGTGCTATGCTAAAGAATTCCCTCTATGTGTGCACATGCTAACATTTACAATTCTATCTAGATGCGGCTGTCATGCCCGCGCCACTGGCGCACGCATTGGCAACCATCATGGACTACTTGGTACTCATTTATCCTCCTAATACTCCTTGAACAACTCCTTTTCACGCCTTGGTCTTTTATTTCCATTTGCTCAAATTTGGTTCTTTCTTATTTTATTCCATTAACTACATTTACCATAATGCACCTGGCTGCAGTCCTCAATTCCTGGCTATTCTCATTCCTCGTTATTGGGACCACAATCCCCAGAAGCCCTAGCGACCAGTGCTGCTTCCACCTGCTCAGGACCAGAGAGGGAGGAGGCAGATTGTCTTCAGGTTTGCTGCTACAGGTGCTGTCAATTAGCCTGCCTCAGAACAGGGCAGGGCTGTATATAAGCAGCTGCCTGCAGGAGCACAGTGTCTTGCATCTTGAGTTCTCCCCGCTCCTGTTTGCCTTGACCCTTTACTTTGTATGCTGTTCCTGTTGCTGCATTATCCTGTTTTGTTCCAGTGCCCTTTCCGGGCTCCCAGCCTTGCAAACGATCACGCTCCGCTGCCTTCTACCTACAGCCCTTGTCCCCTCGGCTTCCTGCCTTGCAGCCTATTACAGTCCTCTGCAGCCCTCTACAGTCAGCGGCCCTGCTCCTCTGGGCTCACTCCTTGCTGCCCTGCTCCTCTGGGCTCCTTGCCCTGCAGCCTGCCTCACTCCGGCTGCCTACAGTCCTTGTCCTCTGGGCTCCCTGCCCTGCAGCCTACCTCACTCCGGCTGACTAAGTCCTAGTCCTCTGCAGCCCGCCTTGCAGCCTGCCTCACTCCGGCTGCCTACAATCCTTGTCCTCTGGGCTCCCTGCCCTGCAGCCTGCCTCACTCCGGCTGCCTACCGTCCTTGTCCTCTGGGCTCCCTGCTCTGCAGCCTGCTTCACTCCGGCTGCCTACAGTCCTAGTCCTCTGCTGCCCGCCTTGCAGCCTGCCTCACTCCGGCTGCCTACTATCCTTGTCCTCTGGGCTCCCTGCCCTGCAGCCTGCCTCACTCCGGCTGCCTACCGTCCTTGTCCTCTGGGCTCCCTGCCCTGCAGCCTGCCTCACTCCGGGTGCCTACAGCCCTTGTCCTCTGGGTTCCCTACCGTGCAGCTTGCAACCTTCTGCTGTCTCCAAGACCTTGTTCCCTGGGCTCCCTACCTTGCAGCCTGAACCTCTTCGCTGCCTAAAGCCCTGCTCCTCTGGGCTCCCTACCTAGCGGCCCTATTCTTTTGGGCTCTCTGTCTGTCGCCTAATACTAATCTCTCTCTGTCCTGTTCTTCTGGACTCCCTGCCTTTCAGCCTACTACAGTCCTCCGCAGTCCAATACAGTTTGCCTGCACCTAGTGCCACTCTTGACTGCAGACCTGCTTCCTACTTTGCAGCCTTCTGTTTTCCTGACTGCTGCTCCTTGTTCTCTTCCTTGAGTCCTCTGTACTCCACCTTAGGTTATCTATTTCAGTCTAACTGCCTTTCCTTCATTTCCTTCTGCTAGATTGCTCATTGACTTCCTTTTCGCTGGATATTTCTGTTCTTGTCTTCTCATGTGTCTTATGTAATCCCTTTATACAGAGCTTGCCTGTTGGTTTCCAGCAGGCAACCTCTGCCCCTTCCTTTGTCACGTTTTAAGTGTTACAGACACCCACTGCTGTTGTTCCCAGCCATGAGCATACAGCGTGGGCCTCTGTTATAGCAATCTGTGCAGAAGGCTGGAGTTTCCTAAGGTTCGTGGAACACTCTTCCCCATTTCAGCATACACCCCAAGAGGGAATCCAGTTTGTTTGTACCTTTGCATCTTTTGCCCCTTTTGGCTCACAGCTACTGTTTCCTACTCTTCTTTCTTGTTGAACTTCCTGCTGTGTGTGTTTATCTGCTACCTTACCTCAGCACAGCCACCCAAACCCTACTTGGGTACCCTGTGCCACTCTTGACAGAGTGCCATTCCTGACAGAGGCGCATGCTAACCTAAGGAATTCCCTCTGTGTTTGCACATGCTAACATTTACAATTTTATCTAGATGTGAAGCATGCTAAGCTTAGGAATTCCCTCTGTGTGCACATGCTAACATTTACAATTCTATCTAGATATGATGCAGGCTAGGTTGAGGATTCCATCTAAGTGTGGCACATGCTAACATCCACAATTCCATCTAGATGTGGCGCTTGCTAGGTTTACAAATTCCCTCTGTGAGCACATGCTAACATTCACAATTACATCTAGATGTGGCGCGTGCTAGGCTTAAGAACTCCCTCTGTGTGCACATGCTAACATTTACAATTATATCTAGATGCGACGCAGGCTAGGTTGAGGATTCCATCTAAGTGCGGCACATGCTACCATTTATAATTCCATCTAGATGTGGCGCATGCTAACGATTATTACACCTGTCTAAGGTGACATAGGCTGATCTTTATCGTTCTCTATAGGTTAGTTAACATTGGCACTTGTTAACATTGGCATTGCAGACCTACCAATGATATATAAATGGGGACTGCAGTTACGTGACATGGAACCTGGATGATCATGCTGTCATGATCTCTGCTTCCAAAAGATCAGGACTTGCCCGACTCCCTTGGAAGCAGACCCATAACCCCGGTTCCGAGTGCCAGCCAGTCCCAATTGGGACCTTTTGGACCCTGTCCTGGCGCCTGTGGCACCAGGCTCATAAAGATGCCCAGTCCCAGCGCTGGAAGCCCCGGGCTCATAATGCTTGGGTGGACTTACCTGCAGCAGACCATGCTGCTTACTTACCTGCCAGTTGAACCCCTGATCCTCTTCTGTTTGGGACTACTTTTCCTGTTGGGTGGGGCAGGAGCCACTCCCTAGGTTCAGAACACTGGAACTCTTCTGGAAAGCAGGAACTCTTTTCTTACCTAGGCGTGGCTGTGGATGGAGACACCTAAGCACTACAGGAGGCTATTTAAACCACACCCGATGGATGAATCTTGCTTTGCGTTATTCTGCATTCTCTGCAGCAGAACGCTCATCGTGTCTTCTGCTTCTGATCCTGGGCCTAAGGGAACAAAGGCTTACCATCCTGGAATCCATTCTTCAGCAGCACCTGTAAAGACAAAGAAAGAACAGGTTAGCATAAGGTCTTCAGTGGCAGCGCATCTCTTACCTGGTCCATTGGCTGTCACCAACGCCTCGCGCTGCATTCCGGCATCTGAAAGACAAAAGCTTACCAGCTCTTCGCACGCTCCGGAGGCCTTCGGCGCTGCATCCCGCATCTGAAAGACAAAAGAAGGTGCGTTTAAAGACATTTGGCAACTTTATTACTTACGTGCCATTACTCCTTCCCACGCCGAATCCAGTGGGTATTCCAGCACCCTTCAGCTTCTCTAAAGCTCCGAACTTGTACCTGCAAGATAAAAGGGACAGTTAGTGCGCATCGTGAAGCAGGCTACAAGCACTTACTTACGTGCTTCCAGGCGCTTCTATTCCTCACGCGGGTTCGATCCTCAACTCTCATCAGCCCGCCATCCGCCATCGCCGGAACCCAGCAAAACAAGAGATATCATTACAAAAGACTTTTAAGACATTTGAAGTGCCCAGAACTTACCGTTCGTGCAGTTAACGACGGACAGCAGTCCTCTGAGGTCAAGAGGGCTGCACCCTTATCCAGTGAAGAAACTGGTTACGGCACCCTGCCCCGAGGCAGATGGAGAGCCCGGCGTTCACTTACCTAAGGTGAGGGTGTTAACCTTTGGGGTTCTACAGGAGAAGAGAAAGGGAAGAGGAGAGAGGCACCCAATAACCCCAGTTCATTAATCCCATATTTTCTATCTGCAGACATCTTACTCTTCGAGTAAGACATACAGTGCACAGAGGTCCAGCCCAAAGAGCCAACCGTGTGTTACACATCACCTTTGAAGATACGGCATTCACCCAGTCAAGACCAGCGCCTCTGCGGGAATCAGGTGAGCGTTACAGAACGCAAAGCCTATCGCAAAACTCCCACCCAGGTGCTATGGAAACCTCGGATACCGGCCAGCTAGCCCAGTTACTCGGGAACTAAGAGCAGAAGTGCATGCAGCCCGTCAGGAAACAAATGCTCTAAGAAGGGAACTGATTATTTCCAAGGAGCTCGCTAGACAATTGCTACAGTCACAAGCCGGACAAACTCCGTTACCCGCATCAGGGGCAAATCTTCCTTCAACATCCTCTACGAACCCAGTGCAGATCAACCTACCTGGGAATGTACCTCTGGCTCCGCCCGAACGATTTTCTGGTGACCCAAAGAGGTTTGCAGTATTTATTAATCAGTGCCAGTTGCACTTCTTATGCCGGCCAGCAGCCTTTCCAACTGATCAAGCTAAGGTAGCTTTCGTGCTTTCGTACCTTAGTGGCAATGCGGCAGACTGGTCGATCCCTCTTGTTAATCAAGATGATCCGGTTCTCCATGATTTTCAAGCTTTTCAGCTCAGTATGGAAAAACTGTTTGCAAGACATTCACAGGGGCAGGCCTTGGACAATGAGCTCCTTTCATTGCGACAGGGTAATCAAGACCTTTTGGCTTATATTGCGTCTTTCAACAGACTGATAGTGGAAACTCGATGGCCTGAGGACAAAAGGATTACGCTGTTTTATAGAGGTCTACGTGGAGAGCTCAAAGATGTGTTAGCCCAAGTAGTGAATCCCCCGCAAGACTGTTCGGACTATATTGACTTAGTCGTTCAGATTGACCACAGACTGCAGAACAGGAAGGCCGATCGTTCCAAGTTTGATGCTCGAGTATTTTCCAAACCACCAACTCCTACCAAAGGAGTAGACTCCGGGGAACCCATGCAAATAGGGGGCCTGAAAGGACCACTAACACAAAAGCAGCGGGAAAGGAGAAAACAGCTGCAATTATGCCTCTATTGCAGAAACTCGGGGCACTTTCTTCGAGACTGTCCGGTGAAACCAGCCAAGAAGGCAGTAGGAGCTGCAGTTACCAGGGTCACAAACTCCGACCTCGCCCGACAAGAATAGAGGTCCTCTTGCCGAGCGTTAAAACCAGTTCCGTGACCTCGCATTTTGTGATACCTATGGTCCTCATTAGCCCTGAACATCCGGATCGATTACATGCGATTGAAGCTTACGTCGACAGCGGTGCCATCGGCAATTATGTGGATCATGAAATGGTTTTGAGGATGAATCTGACTCTTTGTCCAAAGGCTGTAAAGGACGTCATTACTACGGTGGATGGTACGGAGATAGCCTCCGGACCAGTAACGCATACCACCCAAGAAGTGACGCTAGTAAGTCAAGATGGACACCATGAGAAGATTGTGTTCGATGTGATCAAGGCCCCCCAGTTCCAGATTATTCTAGGAATTCCTTGGTTAGAGAAGCACAATCCTCAGATCGATTGGCGAGCAAGAACGGTTCAGTTTCCAGAATGTGTCTCTACTTGTCACCCTCGACCTGGTGTTGCACTGGCAGCAATTTCCTCGGAGGCTCCTCAGTTACCTCCTGAATACCTAGAATTCCAAGATGTTTTCCGGAAGGATCAGGCTAACTCTCTACCTCCTCATAGGTCTTATGACTGCCAGATAGACCTGATACCTGGATCTACTCCTCCTTGTAGTAGAATTTATGCCCTCACCGAGCCTGAGAGTCTTCACCTCTGACAATACCTGGATCAATACCTAGCGAATGGGTTTATTCGTCCTTCCAAGTCCCCTGCTTCCTCAGCTTTGTTCTTCGTTCCAAAAAAAGAAGGGGACCTTAGAACTTGTATAGATTATCGCGCCCTGAACCAGATCACCGTTAAGAATAGATATCCGTTACCTTTGATCCCTGAACTCCTGGACCAAGTCAGAAAAGCATGCATATATACAAAGCTGGATCTTAGAGGAGCCTACTACTTGGTACGAGTAAAAGAGGGCGATGAATGGAAGACGGCCTTCCGCACCAAGTATGGGCTATTTGAATATCAGGTCATGCCCTTCGGACTTTGCAATGCCCCGGCCGCCTTTCAATATTCTATGAACGATGTCCTCAGAGAGCTCATAGATGTGTGTGTTGTTGTTTACATTGACGACATCCTCGTTTATTCTTCATCAGAAACTGAACATCGGAAACACGTGAAAATGGTCCTCGAGAGATTGCGTCAACACAAACTTTTCGCTAAGTTGGAAAAATGTGTTTTCAACGTGACTGAAGTTGAATTCCTGGGATTCATATTATCACCTAGCGGAGTGCGTATGGATTCAAAGAAGGTCGATGCAATTCTCAAATGGCCATCGCCATCCTCCGTAAAAGGTGTTCAAAGCATGTTAGGCTTCGCTAACTTTTACCGCAGGTTTATCCCCGAATTCTCTCGAATAGTCCAGCCCATCACCGCCTTGTTAAAGAAAAACAAACGTTTTGAATGGTCTACTGAGGCGGAACAAGCTTTCCAGAATTTGAAGACTAGATTTATCTCTGCACCGATCTTAAAACATCCTCGCCCAGAACTCCCCTACATCGTTGAAACTGATGCTTCGAGCCTTGCCATGGGGGCAGTTCTATCACAAAAGGACCCAGTAACCAATCAGTTGCATCCCGTGGCATTTTGGTCCCGCAAATTCTCGCCTCCTGAAATCAATTACACTATTACTGATAAGGAACTTCTAGCTATCAAGTCCGCCTTTAAGGCTTGGCGGCATTATCTTCTGGGGGCCCGACACACCGTTACTGTGATTACAGATCACCAAAACCTGCAATATTTGAAAACCGCAAAAGCTCAATCCTCTAGGCAACTCCGTTGGGCACTATTCTTTGCCGAGTTTGACTTCATAATTACCTATCAACCTGGTACAAAAAACGGTAAAGCTGATGCCCTTTCTCGGATGGGAGTGGAAGAACATTTGATCAATCCTAAACCTGTACCTATCATTCCCGAACAAAGAATTCTAGTGTAATCGCCACACAATCCATAGAGGAAGTTAAGGATAAAGCCAGGCTACTGGTAACTCCAGCAGACATACAGAATTGGCATCCGCAGGGAAAGGACTTTACGGTGAAGGACAACCTATTATATATACCTGCCCAGCACAGATTTACAGAAAAAGGTAATCTCTTGTTATCACGATTCTTTAATGGAAGGACATCCCGGTATGACCAAGACCTCGGAAAAGATCAAGCGCTTCTTCTGGTGGCCGTCTTGGAAAAAATATATCAGAGACTTTATAATGTCCTGTGGAGTATGCGCCCAAAACAAGAGTCAAAAGGAAAAACCAGCCGGCCTCTTACGCCCTATTGACATCCCGCCTCGCCCTTGGCATACGCTTTCTATGGACTTCATCACCGATCTACCTCCATGCTCCGGATACAATACGATCCTAGTAATTGTGGACCTATTCTCCAAGATGGCGCATTTCATTCCACTCAAAGGCTTACCAACAGCAGCAACTCTGGCCCGAGAATTTCTCGAAAACATCGTCCGACTGCACGGTTTTCCTTCAGTTGTAATTTCGGATCGAGGTAGTCAATTTATTTCTCATTTTTGGCGAAGTTGCTGTCGGTCGGCTCAAATTGATGTGAGACTTTCGACCAGCCACCACCCTCAAACCGACGGACAAACTGAGAGGACCAATCAAACTCTGGAACAGTATTTGCGCTGCATGCTACAACAAACTGAAAAAACTTGGAAAGATATCCTTTGGATAGCCGAATATGCCTACAATAACTCTGTCCACTCGGGAACTGGGAAGACCCCGTTTTTTCTTTTATACGGTAGTCACCCTCGAACCTCGGAGCTGGATCCTTCCAAGATCTTGGAACACCAGCAGTAGACCACCTGCATTCTACAATCACCCAAGCCTTTAAGGAAGCCGTTTCTCACCTTCAAAGGGCTAAAGAACAATACAAGAAAGGAGCAGACCAACATCGGAAGGAAGCCCCCCAATATCAAGTAGGAGATCAAGTCTGGTTATCCACCAAATATCTACCTCTAAAAGGACCACGCACATTCAACCCAAGATACCTTGGTCCCTATTCCATCACTACCATAGTAAATCCAGTAGCGGTCAAGTTGGACTTGCCCCCTCACATGAAGATACATCCGGTCTTCCACGTCTCTCTATTAAAACCTGTGCAACCTCAAACCCGACTAACTACATCTCCAAAACCTATTCTAGTTGATGGAGAACTCGAGTTTGAAGTCAAAAGCATCCTGGATTCCAAGATCTCCAAATCTAAACTATTTTACCTGATTGACTGGAAAGGCTACGGTCCCCAAGAAAGATCCTGGGAACCTGCAGAATATGTCCACGCGCCTCGTCTAATCAAAAGATTTCATCGAACATTTCCTAACAAGCCCAAACCCCCGGAGAAGCCCGGTTTGGGAGGGGCCTTGAGGGGGGGTGCTGTCATGATCTCTGCTTCCAAAAGATCAGGACTTGCCCGACTCCCTTGGAAGCAGACCCATAACCCCGGTTCCGAGTGCCAGCCAGTCCCAATTGGGACCTTTTGGACCCTGTCCTGGCGCCAGTGGCACCAGGCTCATAAAGATGCCCTGTCCCAGCGCTGGAAGCGCCGGGCTCATAATGCTTGGGTGGACTTACCTGCAGCAGACCATGCTGCTTACTTACCTGCCAGTTGAACCCCTGATCCTCTTCTGTTTGGGACTACTTTTCCTGTTGGGTGGGGCAGGAGCCACTCCCTAGGTTCAGAACACTGGAACTCTTCTGGAAAGCAGGAACTCTTTTCTTACCTAGGCGTGGCTGTGGAAGGAGACACCTAAGCACTACAGGAGGCTATTTAAACCACACCCGATGGATGAATCTTGCTTTGCGTTATTCTGCATTCTCTGCAGCAGAACGCTCAGTGTCTTCTGCTTCTGATCCTGGGCCTAAGGGAACAAAGGCTTACCATCCTGGAATCCAGTCTTTAGCAGCACCTGTAAAGACAAAGAAAGAACAGGTTAGCACTACGGTCTTCAGTGGCAGCGCATCTCTTACCTGGTCCATCGGCTGTCACCAACGCCTCGCGCTGCATTCCGGCATCTGAAAGACAAAAGCTTACCAGCTCTTCGCACGCTCCAGAGGCCTTTGGCGCTGCATCCCGCATCTGAAAGACGAAAGAAGGTGCGTTTAAAGACATTGGGCAACTTTATTACTTACGTGCCATTACTCCTTCCCACGCCGAATCCAGTGGGTATTCCAGCACACTTCAGCTTCTCTAAAGCTCCGAACTTGTACCTGCAAGATAAAAGGGACAGTTAGTGCGCATCGTGAAGCAGGCTACAAGCGCTTACTTACGTGCTTCCAGGCGCTTCTATTCCTCACGCGGGTTCGATCCTCAACTCTCATCAGCCCGCCATCCGCCATCACCGGAACCCAGCAAAACAAGAGATATCATTACAAAAGACTTTTAAGACATTTGAAGTGCCCAGAACTTACCGTTCGTGCAGTTAACGACGGACAGCAGTCCTCTGAGGTCAAGAGGCCTGCACCATTATCCAGTGAAGAAACTGGTTATGGCACCCTGCCCCGAGGCAGATGGAGAGCCCGGCGTTCACTTACCTAAGGTGAGGGTGCTAACCTTTGGGGTTCTACAGGAGAAGATAAAGGGAAGAGGAGAGAGGCACCCAATAACCCCAGTTCATTAATCCCATATTTTCTATCTGCAGACATCTTACTCTTCGAGTCAGACATACAGTGCACAGAGGTCCAGCAATTTACACATCACCTTTGAAGATACGGCATTCACCCAGTCAAGACCGGCGCCTCTTCGGGAATCAGGTGAGCGTTACACATGCAAAATGAACATCTCTGAGGGATAACAAAGGTGTGGCTCCTAAAACGGCAGATAAACCAAGAGAGTGGTGTAGGTAGTGTGGTCGACAGGTTGACCAAGGGGGGGATTTCAGATGGGGGGCCAAATCTGAACCTCATGCCCCCCACACAACTCTCAACACAAAGGCAGAGAAACGACAGATGTGAGTCACTCTCAGGCCTATCACCGTAATCATCGATATATATCACAGGTGTGAGAATCGTTATTCTCTTAGACAGCTGTTCAGACCATATCCAATAAATGATTTGGATTATATGGAAATGACATCGATCGAGCAAGTTGAATGACTACAAAGCCAGAAATACATGAAGTGCATATTCACCCATTCATGAAGATTACACAAGCATGCACTAGTGTATTGCTTATATGCACAAAGCACATGATTATGACTCAAGTAGGTAGAGGACAGACACACATACATATCTCTTTATACTCACTTCCTGTGCCAAAACTGAAACCGCAAGATGCAAAGTATTCATATATTTAGTTAATCATGCTTGACTGCTACTAGCATAGAAAAGCAATAAGCAATAATACGGAAGATATAGATTTCTGAATGGATGGCAAAGGAGGGACAGGCTTTGAGTACATGGCCACGCTGACTTGATCGCCGCAGCCAGAGGCACCCAGCCAAGGACAAGTGAAGACAGAAATGTCCAGTTAGCAAGACAATCACACCACCTGCATAAAATCTGGCTAAAACCCTCATAATTACAAGCCGTACAGCCTCATTTCATGGTCACAACACACATGACCCAGCAGAACAGGGCAATGCCCATTCAATCGAGGACAGTTCCCATAGAACCAGATGGGAAAAAGTTACAAGTGTTGCCCATGAAATGCTAACTGAATGCACTCCCCCAGGTTTAGGTGATCAGAGATGGCAACAGTAGAGAACACTTTGCACCTCCATGTTCATTCCCATTGCCTTGAAAAGGTATGCTTAGGCTGGTAACTGTCCAGAGTCCCAGGGATGGGAGGACACGTTCTGCCCAACCCAAATTCACCTTTTACGTGGGGATATAATTTGTTGCAAGAGCCAATGGTCTCTCTGCTACCCTGCAACATTGTAGACTGATAATAGCAGTGGTGGTCCTAGGAGGAGCCACTAGATATGGCTATCCAATTGTAGAACTAACCCATATATCTTCTATATGTAGCTGACCCAAACTGACCAATGTAAATGTGTGGTTTATGAGATGCAACCTGAGCTTGTGACGTTACACCGGGATAAAACAGGATGGCACATGCTTAGAAGGCGAGAGCTCTGGAGGATACTTGTTTTTCTGGTGTGATCCCCGTCATTTTGTTTAGATAATGAGAGGCAGTAACTTTTCCCCATGGCTGAGTCTTCCGTTCTTGTGGCGGGGAGTCTTTTATGGCCCAAGCGTTCTCTTCTGATAATTGGGGTGACTGCTATAGGGCCTCGGCCACATATATACTCCCTTCATCTCTAAAGATGGGTGACAAGCTCCAGTGAAAGCAGCCATCATCTCCTATCATCAGAATGATAACTCAATGTACACTGACCTGCCAAAGCATCACATTTCCAACCTGCAGGTAGCCTACAATACCAAAGTCAGACTACTCATCATAAAAGGTTCCATATGCTTTTATTGCAGACATTTCACAGCAGCATTGTTTTACCACTTTTTTAACTGATTCATTTTACTGCAAAATGCTGGTAGGTGACCCTCACTTTCCCCCACGCTCACCACCAATCACCCCATCCCATGTTTCCTTGCTCCAACCTCCACCTGCTGTAAAAAAAGGGGGGCGGAGTGCAATTTCTGCAGTAAAAAGACTTGATAACTCAGAAAGAATGGTTGGAACCACAACATCTTCACCCTGAAACTGAAGTAATATGATAGGATCAATATTTACAAAAATGGCATCTATAAATACAAAAAAACTGAACAAAGCAGTAAAATAAAAAAACCTGGCATTTTTAAGTATACACCAGCTAGAATGAGTTTTAAGGGCGTTCATAAATTCTAGGAGGGTTAGAAGGAGATGTATAAAAGGGGGGAGAGCATTCCAGGCTTGAACAATCCTGAGAAGGGAAACGGGAGTGCTAACATCAGAAACACTTGTGTATAGGCACGTTACAAATGCCATATCATATCATATCATAATAGTAAGGCAAAATACTGACACTCATTGCAAGCCTCAAACTTCCAGAAATGGCCCCTTTCCTAAGTAAAATGGTTGACTTAGAACCCTCTCCCTCTTGTAGGTAATGCAACAGATCTTGAAGAGTGCCGGAGAGTGAATGTGGAACTAATCAAGAGAAATAGGAATAAAGGTAAAAAGTTTGAACTTCCGAAATACTAGAGATCATGTGAGTTGCAGTGTGCAGTGCTGTTTCGGAGGTGCTAAAGAAGTCTCCACGAGACCCAGGAAGATAGCATTTCTGCCATCAAGATGAGAAAGAACTTATGCATGGATGGTGGTCTGGAAGTCTGAGGGAGGAAGGCAAGACAACTGAAAAAAAGAACAGATTTTGAAATGTAAGAAATGTGTAATTTTGTCAGACTATCCTGAGCTTAGGGTGTGCTCTTTTCATCCGTTCTCAGTGTTGACCCAATGACGGGTCTCCTCAATTGAGGGTGACCTTTCTTATGAAACAATATTTCCCCAAATTGTATAAATACTGGGAAAACTTTGGTTCAAATGAAAGAGCAAAAAAAGGATCACAAGAGGACGCCAGGCTAAAGAAAAGAAAGGACAGGACTTTAGAAACTTGAGGCTATGCTTTGGTTTATCACTAGAAAGACAGAGGTCAAAGGGTCCCACCTTAGTCTCTTGAACGTAAGCCAGGTTAAATAGTTGTGCAGCTGGGCGACCCAAAAGCTTGGTGTTCTATTATGCTGTCTGATGAATAAATCAGAAACTATAATTATTTGATTTCTGGAGATTTTCCTATATCATATGACCATATTTATAGATTCTGACCTGAATTAGTCAAAGAGAAGCATATAAAAAAAAAAGATTTCATAGATAATTTCCAAGATCACAGATGGTAGTGCAAAGAACAATAAAAGAACAGGGAAAAGGAAGGGAAGGTTGGTATGGTTAATGGGACCTGACTCTGGACGGCATGAGGATGCTCTAGAGGGAAAAGGTAACAGTTTGAGCAGGATTTTCACAGCAAACCGTTCAAAAGTCCTACTGCTCAGGTGTTATATCCAAGAGGGTTTCAAGGGTACTAGGGAAGGGGACCAAACATTTCCTCAACAGCCACAGGAATCCAAACAGCAGTCCTTTGTAACATAATCCACAAGGTCATCAACAGAGAAGTAATCGTGCAGCAATACCAATAAGGATAATCCAAATGGCTGTTGTTTGAAGAATAGCAGAGTCTGTAAACAAGGAATTCATATAGTGCAAAAAAAAAGCAAGATAACAGGACCAGGACTTACTTCAATAACAAGTACTGATGCTGCGGCATGGAAGGCTTTTCTTCTTCCTGGGACGTCATTGTTGCGAACAGTGGCGTGCTGACATTGAATGCGCTACCATGGCAACGTGGGGTGTACGGCACCTAGAACGAGGCTTGGATGTCTTTCTGCGTGTAGGTGAAGCGCATTGGGCCAAACGCCATGGCAACCGCTAGTGGCGAGCCCGGGTAAGTGCAATGTTCCTGGTTTTGCCATTATACAGCCGTCATCCCTGACAGATTTTAAATCCACATTAGAACCAAGAGGAAAACACAAGATTTATCTGAGTACACCAGGATAGGAGTAATACCAAAATAAATGCTTGCAACAAACAGGTCTTGGAAAGGTGAAAGGAAAGGAAAATAAAATACCAAAAGAATGTTTGTCTTAGAAGAGTCCTGAATGGTACTGAGGAAGTCCTCTTCACTTTGAGTTTCTGATGATAAAATTAAAATGCTTTTGTATTTTTCTAAATGCACTTTCAGAATTGCTTTTTATTATAGGGCATGTGAGGCATCTAGAGATCGCATGAAATCGTCTGCAGAGAACTCACAGTGCCTAATTCACAGAAGTGTTTTATAATGACAAAACCCTATTGGAAAATGCTCTGTGAATAAAGTCCACAATGTTTTATTATGAACTACGTAAAAACATCGAAACTTCACAATCTCATGTCATTACAATTATTTATGTTCTTGTAATATATTATGGGCAAGCATTAGATAGTTAGTATGAGGCCCTGAAGCGGGGCCAAGCATGGCCTGTGCACAGTCCCGCGCAGTGACTGGTGCCACACTCACTTTCACCAATAGCCACTGCTTTGCTCACTACTCTCGGTGGCTGGATTTCTCCCACATGGCTGTCTTTCTAGTGGCACCATTTACGATAAAGGCAGACCCCCTGATGCATTAACCCAGACCTGGTGTGTGGCTACTCATAGGGAGCTTATTGTGTGGGAATGGCAGTGGGTTAAACAGCACCTATACAGTGCATCAGGCACATGGCCCAACTTTGCAACTGGTTGTACAGCAACACTTCACTTCCACAGTGGAGCACTGCAATGGGAATGCTTTGCAGAAAGAATACAAATGAAAGAGGAGTTAGCTTATAACATTGAAAATGCTTATAACATTGAAAAGGAACAATGAAACAGTGACAACAAAAATTGGAAAAGTACACCATAAACTGAAAATGAAAATAGTGTGGCGATTTAAAGCTGTTAAAATCATGTTGGACTACCTCTCATCAGCTCTATCCAGCACTCAATGGTGAGCGATCATGGGAGTTGTAGTTCAAAATATCTGGAGGGCCCAACTTGTGCAGCTACATGAAAACAAATCCAAAATGAATGAACGGTAGGGTGGCCAGAAAGTGTGATCATTGGGAGGAATGCAGAATGGTTTTCAGCAATGCAAGCTTGTTAGGTGGGTGTAGAGATATCGCAAGACTTTTGGGTCTAGCAAGATCTTGCTTAGGAAGTGGAAGTGCGGCTCCCGTGCTTCGCGCGCCAGCAGACGGCTGGAGGGAAGGCACAGAGCAACATCGGCTCCCGTGTGCTCCTCCATTTGGACTGACCAGAAGCACAGCAGCAAATACTAGAGACTCATGCATATGGAGCATAGTTGCAGGGCATGTTGCCCATCCTGTTGAAGCAGAGTTGCATTGCAGTTAAGAAGCTGATCTTCAAGGTTGAACAAAGAAACGTCATCAGCAGCCATCTGGCCTCCTGTGTGTTATTGTCATTAATATACAAAATAATTGGCGACGAGGATCACCACTGAAACCTACGCGGCGCCATGCAAGGAGCAACACCACCACCGCCTTTCCTGCAAATGCCAGGTAGGCCTGCCATTCCTTGGCCACAATGGCAACCCTTATTCACCACGTATGTGGAGGCATTGGGCGGTGCAGTCTACTCTGCAGCGAGACGCAGAGCAATGCTACTGAATGCCCTGGGCGTCGAAGGCCAGAGAGTGTTTGAAAGTCTCACCCTGAAGCCAGTGGCCGGTGACAATGATGACGTATTTAAGGAAGCAGTTAGAAGGATAGTCAAAAGGTTAGCGAGCAAGGAAAATACGGTCCTACATAGGATACGGTTTTACAGCCACAAACAGGGGGCGTCAGAACCAGTAGATGATTATGTGACCAAACTGCGCAAATCGGCGGTGCTGTGCAACTTCAGAAACAATGCAGAAGGACTGATCTGTGACAGGCTAGTGGTTCATACCAACAGCAGAAAGGTGCAAGACAAGTTCATTCTAGAGAAAGAACTGCAGTTGGAGAAAGCTGTGGAAATAGCGAGAGCAGTGGAAGAGATGGCAGGTAGGAGGAAAGAATACGCTAGTGGGCACAGCCTAGCATAAGTACAAGCGATAGCGTTTCTCCCAAACAAGGAGAGGCCGGTCTTCGACACGAGAGAAGGGAAATGGGCAAGGAAAGAACCGTTGAAAAGTCACAGGTGCACCAGCACAAAACACTTGGCCATTGACAAAGAGTGCCCAGCAAGGGACAAAGAATGCTCAGTGTGCAAAAAGATTGGACACTTTTCAATAGTGTGCCGATGTTGCAACAAAAAAGTCACCAGTGTCAATGCTGAACACAATACGGAGAGTGAATCGTCCTCTGACGAAGAAGGGGGGCCCACTGTTATAATGGTGAACAGTCCACGGGCCAGAAGAGAAAAGCCCCACTGTGCCATCAAAATAAATGGACTGGAAATGAGAATCATGGCTGACTCCGGCTCTGATCTAACTATAATACCCCTGCGCACGTACAAGGAGATGATGGGCACAGAGACAGTCAAAGTGTTCAGCACACGGCACAAGCCCACAGTGTCCGGTGGCGCATCCATAGACCTGCTAGGCTACATCAAAGGAAAAGTGGAGTTCAAAGGGAGAGAGACCACCACAAAAGTTTACTTCAGTCAAGAAGGCCCAGCAATATTAGGGCGGGATGACCAGGCAAAACTGAAAATTAAGCTGGACCCCAGCACGGAGGACCAGGTACTGTCAGTCAGTTCCAGAGGAGCGCCGGTAGCGAGAGAAGATTATCCAAAACTATTTTCGGAAGGGCCTGGACACATCAAAGTCTTTGTCCATAAAATACTACTCAAAGCCAATGCAGTCCCAGTAAAACACAGAGTAAGGCCAGTACCTGCGACTGCAAGAGACACGCTCAGAAGCCAACTGGACAAAATGAAGAAAGAAGGCACCATCGAGGAGATTGAAGCATCAGAGTGGCTGAGCCCGGTTATGCTCATAAAAAAACAAAATTCACAAGAGCTAAGGGTATGCATTGATCTCCGCAGTTTAAACCTGGAAGTAATAGCGGACAGCTATCCCCTGCCGAGCATCAACGAGTTAATCCTCATGATGAAGGAGGCCAGAGTGTTCTCAAAATTGGACATGAGGAATGCATACCATCAAATACAGTTACATAAGGAATCCAAGTCATTGACCGCATTCATCACTTCGTTTAGCACCTATCAAATTACAAAGATCCCGTTTGGCCTATCACCCGCGGCCTCAGTGTTTCAACGAATGATGGACGCCCTACTATAGAATGTCAAGAATGTGTCCTTTTTCAAAGATGACATCCTGGTATATGCTGCAGACGAACAGACACATGATGCCACATTGAAGACAGTCCTTACCAAGCTCCAAGAAGCGGGAGTGAAACTAAGGTACGAGAAATGTGTATTCAAGGCACAAGAAGTCGAGTATTTAGGGTAAAAAATATCAGCGCAAGGCATAAGTCCCAAGCAAAACCTGCTGCGGGCAATAATCAAAGCTCCTGAACCTACCAACAAAGACGAGGTGGAGGTCATTCCTAGGTCTGGCTGAATATTACGCTAAATTTATCCCCAAATTCTCAGAAACCTCAGCGCCGCTTCTCGAGCTTCTCAAAAAAGGCTCAGAGTACACATGGCAAGAAGCCCAGAAGAAAGCGGTGGAAAACATCAAACGACACATAGTGGAAGCGCCGTGCCTGCAACCGTTCAACCCAGACTGGTGTACAGTCATTACCACGGACGCCAGAGCATATGGACTAGGAGCCGTTCTCACCCAGAAAAAGGACGACACGGAACATGTGGTTGCATTTGCCTCTAAGGCCCTATCACCAGCCAAACAAAATTATTCCACCGTCGAGAAAGAGATGCTGGCTTGCGCATGGGCTGTGGAACACTTCAGGACATATGTATGGGGCACAAAGTTCAAGTTAGTCACCAACCACAAGCCCCTCATCCATATGGCCAGCCCAGGAGGCAGCAAAGTGTCGACACCCAGATTAGCACGCATAGCAGCCAAACTGCAAAAATACACTTTCGAGGTACAACACATCTCAGGGTGGAAGAACTCGCAGGCAGACTGCATGTCAAGATTGCCAGAAGGAAAAGACAATGCCACCACCTTCTTGCAAGAAGAATGTATTGTAGCATCCATTACAGATCTCAAGGCCCCAGACTAACTAGAGCTGAGTGAGAGACATTGGATGGAAGAAGATGGGAAAGACCCCACCATGATGAGAATCAGGGAATGGATCAAAAATGGATGGCCAGATGAAAGGGCAGTGCCAGAAGGAATGAGACCATATTGGAAAGTGGCAGACGAAATCTCTGAGACTGACGGCATAATCATGAAAGCCGACCAAGTGATCCCACCCACAGGCATGAGGAAAACCATCCTGTGCAGAGCCCATGCTGGCCATTTAGGAACCACCATGACACGAAGCAGAGTGAGGGAAGCCTACTGGTGGCCTTCCATAGATCAGGAGATTCGTACAATGATCGAGAGATGTCATGAGTGTCTCAACAGTGACAAACGCTTGAAGATCAGACAAGCACCCATGATTCCTATGGAAATCCCCAAAGCAGTGTGGTCAAAAGTAGGCCTGGACTTTATAGGACCACTGGAAGCAATGGCGCCTGAACATCGCTATGGCATAGTGCTAGTGGACTACCTATCGAAAGTGGGTCGAAGCCGAGTTCGTCCCCAACATCACGACTACCACCGTGATAGAAGTCCTCACCGCCATCTTCCAGAGAGAAGGGCTACCCAGCGAGTTAGTGACAGACAATGGAGTACAGTTAATATCCAGAGACATGGAACTGTTCTTGAAGAAACACAACATTTACCAGAAGAAAGCAGCGCTATATCATCCCCAAGCCAATGGGCTTGTGGAGAGGGCCAACAGGTTTATCAAAGGAGCCATCCAGTTAGTGACCGCCTCGGGAATGGATCCCCTCAAGACGACCAAAGAGGCCATTGCAGCTCACAGACTGACTCCCAATGGCATCACCCAAATCTCCCTTTTTCGCATGTTGAGAAGGGAGGAGAGCGGCCTCCACACTAGTGCCACCATGGCTGGCCAGAGTAAGAGAAGACGAGGAAGTAGACATGTCGGAAGTAGTGTGGAGAATAGAGAACATCAAAGCACGCATGAAAAGGTGGAGCGACAGAAGAAGAAGGACAAAACAAGGGCAGGATGTAAAAGAAGGAGATTGGATCAAAACACGTTTACCGACCAAAGATCAAATGATTGGCTCAGTTTCAGCAGACCCGTAAAAGTGATTCACAGAGGAACCAACCACGTCAGCACAAAGGACGGCGCACATGGAACATGGAGAGAGTAGCCAAGTTTGAAAAGAGGCAAGAGAGAGGAAAGTCCCATGAAAGACCCGAAACCGTGGAGGTAGAGGACAAAGAAGCAGAGAGGGAATGAGAGCCGGAGACATGCAGAAGAGAAGTTGAAGAAGAAGGAACTGAAGCGAATGGACCCATGATGGAGCAAGAAGATGATCACAAGCAGGACGCCAATGGCGAGAGAGGTGACCGGCCGAGAAGGGAACACAGAAGACCAGTTAGATACAATGACTTTGTCCTGCAGTAACCTGTTTTGCATTATCAGAGAGAGGTGTGTAGAGATATCGCGAAACTTCCGGGTCTCACGAGATATCGCTTAGGAAGTGGAAGTGCGGCTCCCGTGCTTTGCACGCCGGCAGACGGCTGGAAGGAAGGCACGGAGCAACATCGGCTCCCGTGTGCTCCTCCATTGGGAGTGACCAGAAGCACAGCATCAAAGACTAGGGACTCATGCATATGGAGCATAGTTGCAGGGCCTGTTGCCCATCCTGTTGAAGCAGAGTTGCATTGCAGTTAAGAAGCTGATGTTCAAGGTTGAATAAATAAACCTCACCAGCAACCCTGCGGCCTCCTGTGTGTTATTGTTATTAATATACAACAGTGGGATTTAAGTATATTCGATGATTTCATGAACATGACACGAGAGACAAGAGATAGATCCTCAGTTTCCGAGACAACATACGCTCACCTACTTACATTACTGGAAAATATATATCTATATGTTGTTATTAATACGAATCAAAGTTATGAATTGCATTGTAAGTGTTTTAGAATAAGGAATTGGTATGATCTAAAAGAATATGTGTGATTGTAATGTTCGTATGACATGTGTTGTGTAATCTCATGAAATTTTAGTTGAATTGAATGTTTCATTGAATGTTTTGATATTTATGTTGTGTAAGGTATATCTTTTGTACCATAAAATCAATTTTAAAAAAGTTATAAGTCTGCAACTTAATCATTCATTTTGTATGGGATTTTCATACCTTCTCTTTCTATACACATCCGATCAATCAAGCGCATTTACAGCATGTTGTCTGATCAGAGAATTACGCATTTCAAGCCACTATTAATAAAGAATTATTGTACTGGGGAAGTTGGATCTGATATGATTTGGGAAGCGTTTAAGTGCACAGTTCGAGGTATGTTTATTAGTCTAGCGAGTGGTTTGAAAAAAAAATGGGACAATACACAGAATGTACTGAAACTGAAGATTAGAGATTTATCAGGAGTTCTGATGGTGGATCCCAGGAGAGTGGATTTGCTTCCCGAGTTAAACAGGCTGAAAAGAGAGTTAAGGGAGTTGATTTCTAGTAGAGTGGATAAGAAGTATTTCTACCAAAAATGCTCTTATTTTGAACATGGGGAGAAATGTGATCGCTGGTTGGCGTATAGATTGAGGTTGAGAGAGTCTGAGCTTTCGATTCTATCTATTACTGATTCTGATGGTCAGGTCACTTTCACTCCGGATGGTATTAATGAAGTATTCAGAAAGTTTTATGTGGATTTATATAAGAATCAATCACATATTGAAGCGGATAATGGAGATTTGCTGGATGAGATTCAGGTCCCAGAAATTTCAGGGGAGGATTCTACTTTACTGGAGGAAGATATCTCGGTGGACGAAGTCAAGTTTGCGATATCAAAATTGAATGTTGGTAGGTCTCCAGGGCCTGATGGATTGCCAGTTGAATTCTATAGATGGTTGCCTAATTCGGTGTTGACACTTTTGACGGAAGTGTATAAGACCTCAAAGGCTAGGGGTATACTTCCGGACTCTACTAGACATGCAACTATCTCTGTCTTTCTGAAAAAACACAGGGATGAAACACTGGCGTCCAACTACAGACCGATTAGTTTGATCAATGTGGACAATGAGATTCTGGCTAAGATTCTGGCTTTGCGAATGGAAAACCTTTTGCCGGGGCTGATAGATCGGAACCAATCTGGTTTTGTTAAAGGTAGGATGACGTCCAGTAACATGCGGACATTGCTGTGCACGATCACGAAAGCGTCAGAGTTGTCTGAAGACTCGGCTGTCCTATCACTTGATGCAGAAAAGGCATTCGATAGAGTTGACTGGCGATTTATGTTTAAAGTATTGGAAAGGATGGGTTTTGGAATTCAGTTTTGTTCATGGATTAAACTACTGTATACCAGGCCAACGGCTGATGTCAAAACTAATGGTCAAAGGTCGGCACCTTTTGAATTGGAACGTGGCACGAGACAAGGTTGCCCATTGTCTCCTTTGTTATTCGTACTGAGTATTGAACCCTTGGCTATAGTATTGAGAAATGAAGAGAGTTTACAAAGCATAAGTTGTTGGGGGATGTTGCAAAAAATGTGGTTATACGCTGATGACTTGTTATTGGTCCTCAAGAATCTTGGTGAGTCAGTACCGGTTCTTATGAACATTCTCAAAGCCTTTCACCAGTGCTCTGGTTATAAGATTAATTGGGTGAAATCGGAGGTTTTACCGTTAGTGCCGCGGTGTGACAAACAATTGATAATCAGGTTGGGATTCAAGAGGTGTGCTGAAAAACTATTGTACTTGGGGGTATGGATTTTGCCTAATGTCGCTGATTTTGTGAGGGAACATATGATGATTGTGTGTTCTAATTTCAAATTGGATTTGAACAGATGGAGTGTGTTGCACCTTTCCCTTTGGGGGAAGGTGAATTCTTTGAAAATGGTGTCGACTTCTCATGTGAATTTTGTTCTGAGCATGATCCCTTTAGATATTGAGAAGCATTTTTGGCGAGAGTTGGATAGACCATGCAGGATTTTTTATGGGATAATAATCCTTCTCACCTGAAGATTAGCAAATTGCAATTGCCTTTGTCTAAGGGTGGGTTGGGGGTCCCTAATTTCAACGCATACCATCTGGCTTTTATGTCGCGGAATCTATTTGAGTTTCTCAAATCGGAACATGAGGACTGGATATGTGCAGAATCTAGCCATGTAGGCCCTTTGTCGCCTAGGGCCATTTTTACCAGTAAGCCACCTCCAACGAGTGTAGAAGGCCTGCTGACTAGGAGTTTAAGGAATTCCTGGGTGGCCTTGTGTGAGTGTCTGGGTTTCAATGCTTTAAGAGATCCGAGTGCTTCACTTTGGCTGAATACAGGGATTAGACTTGAAGGGAAAACTTTGTTCTGGCAGGATTGGTATCTAGCTGGGGTGCATTGGATAAGTGATTTGTTCAATGGTTTGCATTGGATGACGGCTAGGGAATTACGGTTGAAGTTTGAAATTCCTACTTTTTGTTTGACAGACTATCGGAAGATCAGGAGGGCGGTGGGGAAGGTGGATTTGGAAAAGAGAATCAACATAGACATGCTTGGATGGATACCTGAAGTGAGTGGATGTGGCCTGGTTAGCTATGTCTATAGACTGGTTGTGTCGAACTATCGGGCTAATGATGCTTTGAGATTGGATTGGAACCGGAGAATTGGTGAGGATATTACGGAGGATGATTGAACAAGTATTTGTGAGAATGTGAAATTGTGTTCTTTTTAGTCTTGCTGATAGGTTGCGTCAAATAAAGATTTTAATAGAACATACTGGACACCTGAGAGAATGATGAAAAGAGGGATGAGTGACAGCTCGGAATGTTGGGCATGTTTATATGAGGGGGGCACCTTGGAGCATATGTTGTGGGGATGTTCGAGGGTGAGAGGTTTGTGGTTTGAGTTTGACCGGATCTGTGAAAAGATTTTGGAGGAGACGGTTCATATGGATTTTAAGACAATCGTGCTGGGCTGTGGGGATTTGTTGGACGACCTGACTACTTCTCAGAAGAAATGGATCTTTCGTGGGGCAATGGTGGGGAAGAAACTAATTTTGAGACATTGGAAAACATCTACTCCTGTTACTATTGAGGGATGGATTTCAGAGATGCATTCTCTAGCGGATATGGAGAGGGTGTTGTATCGGAGAGAGAAGAAAACTGCATTATTTAACAAGATTTGGGGTACATTTCTGTTGTTATATTAGACCAGTTCATTGATTGTTTTGTGACTCCTGGGGGGTGGGGGGGGTATTCTGCTGTATATAGTTTTGTTGGCTTTGTTGTCATTACTTCATGATGTTATATTATGTACATATTGTTTCTATGTTCTGTAATTCTTGAAAAGAAATATTATTTAAAAAAATATATATATTGATATGTCCTACAGTAATAACAAAAAAGATTTGATGCAGTGAACTAGTAGAAGCCCGATTCTCAGGTGCATGGTGACGTGAAGGCTTTCACGCAGTGATGCCCTGCGTCCTCTGATGTTAGAGCAAAGGCGATGTGTACGTGATGCGCGGCAGATGCCGAGGGAGAGGAACGCCAGTGGCAGAGCTTACCAATGCCGTCTCATCTCCACGTACTTGCCCATCGACACGAATCTTGGCAGCAAGTCCTCTGAAAGAACTGGTCGAAAGTTCACGTGTAATTTTCATAAACATCCTTCAGCGCAGCTAATGCCAGCGTGTGCCATCCCGCCTGCACTGCTTTGCTGTCAATCAGCTCGTGGCTTCCAGCGCCCTGGCTTCTGCAGGACGGGTAGTCCTAACAAGAAACGCCTCCGAATGGAGAAGGATTCTGATGTGCACCACACAGCTCCACCACTGCGCGCATGGTGGCTCACTAATGAGACTGCGGCATTTGGCCAAGAAAGGTGTAGATGCCCTGGCAGCGAAATGTATTTCAAAGTAAAAGAAATACATGCGTTGCCTCTCCCTTCGACGGTTTGCATTCCAATTTTAGCAGCGCACGCATAACTACGCAGTACTTTTTTAAGTAGACTCTGGCCTGTCTAATCGTGTGCCTCACACTGGCTACTTTTCACTTTTAAGCGTTGTCATAAAAATGACTCCGTTCATTGACTTAGAAGGATGGCCTGCAGACTCAATCCTGGATTTGAAGCTGTGACTACAAGTTACATCCAGAGCCCTAAAGTAAGGGCTGTACACACTGAGCTGCCTTGCAGGCCTAATATATGAAGTAGGCTTACATCAGGTCCTTTCAAGAGTAATATCTGACTAGAATCGGATATAGGTCTGGGACCAGCTGGTTATCATCTATTCTGTCCAATAAATCCTGATGTTTATTCATTTTTCTTAGCAAAGGGAGCATTTGCCATTGATATGCATTTTCTCCCTTGGCAATTAGCGTTGCGTTGTGGTCTGTGGTTTGTCTCCAGGTTCCCCTCTGCCAACCACTTGCTGCTCTCCCCTGGCAATACTTCACACTGATTCATAACGCTGCAAGTGGTGCCATCAATGTTTAAGGTGCAGTGCACACTCCTTTTGCTATTATTCATTTTGCATTATTAGTTAAACAAGATTAACCCTCCCATGCAGACGGTATGCATAATCCATCGATACAGGAGAGCTGAACCGTAAAGTGCTCGCCTAGGGAACAGGCCAATGCTTTGCATCATGGGTTCGATATCCAGGTTGGGTTCCATGTCATTTCATCGACAGTAATGACTTTGTGGTAATTAACTACTAAGTAAAGACTTGATTTTGTACTTTAAATTATTTGTTTTGGGAGGTCCCTCCCATACACCATACCCATTCATATCCCTTCCCCGTCGTTACTACCCCTCCCCAAAACCCACTGACCCCCTTTTTTGCCCCTCAATCCTTAAATACCCATATTTGACAAGGTAAATTCAAAGTAATTACTTGATGATAAGTTGATGAATGAACGGGATAACCCCGGTTGTGCCAACTCAGCCCGTCCATTGTCACCCCAACCCCGCCCATCTGATAAACTGAGTACTGCGTTGTGGGTAATTATTATGGCAATAATTAATATCAGTTACCAAGTGTACTGAAACTGGATTTCTGGTGATAACTGCTCCATATAAAGCACCAAAAAAGGGACCACAGCACATCTACCTTTCAAAGTGACAAGAACCCCTAGAAGGTCATTCTAGTGAAACGTCCTTTTGGATATAACCACTATCAATACAGCGGTTTTACAGTTGACACTGATTTATTATTGAAAAAAGAAAAAGTGGGATATGTATTGATCAAACGATTTTTCAGAGGGTCAGTTTCCACAATGTCTGTTTAAAAAAAAAAGAAAGAAATCCATAATAATTATTAAGGCTATTGCAATTCGATGAATTTAGATAACTTTTTAAAAGTTATATCATGCTTATGATCGCTAACTCATCTCACGTATTTCTCTTTTCAGCACTTAGATTCCTGTTAGCTTCATGCAAACACCTTTGCAATTCTACAATTACTCCATCTCTTGCAATAACTTCCTCATAGTCATCTACTCTCTCAATGCTAAAACAGTGGATGGTATCTCTGGTCACAGGACCAAAACCAATATCAATGTCACAGGGGAGATTGAGGAAAGGGCACCCCCTTGCATTCTCTGGCTGTGACGGATGTTTGCGCAGGTATTGCAATATCACATAAACGCTGGAAGTATCACATTACTGACAGGACTAAATAACACAAGAGTAAATGCCAATCACTTTAATAATATAAAGATGGTGGAACACATACTTTGATAATTATTCAGGTACTAAACAAATAACACCAGGGGAAATAACCACCAGGAGTAATTACTGCTGGCAGTAAAAATGCAGCTGACCGATAATGATAATTTAGGGGCTGGTATGTTTTGTTCTACTGCCCAAACCATTCTTACATGCAGCCATGTCTGTACTGTTGGAAAATATCTGGTGAAAGTGATGTAACTCTGTAGGTCCCACATCTTGAGATAACTTCTGTTTGCACGTAACACGTTTTTCATACTACAGCAGCTATTTATGGGTGCTACAATATTTAAGAGATACTAAAAGCAGGAAATACAACCAAACTATGGTTGTGTTTTGTTCCCTAATGTGAATTGCCAGCTGTATTTTGAATCCTGGTGGCAACTAACTCAGTGGTATTTACTGACAACGGTAACCTAGTGAAATGGGATTTACTTGTGGACAGTATTTTGTCCTTTTATAATTAAAATGTTATTTTAGCTGGCGGTAATTGGCAGAAGCTAGGGGCATAATTGTTAATGCCTTTCATGTAATATGGCCTATTGTGCTATAGTTTGGCGGAGGATGTGCAGTAGCACCTTTGAGCATTTTTATGCGCAGAATGGGATTGATATAATAAATGATCTCGGACACAAATAACCCCACACACTCAAAGAATATGGCAAAATACTACTTTACTATCAGTTCAACAAAGTAGCAAAACCTGGCGAACAACAAATCGTAGTCCACACACTCTCAATTACATTTCAGTTACACAAAGGCCTTATACCCCGATGTGCATCAGCCATGATGTCATCCTACGTGGCAAATAATAAAACCTATTGGATGGTGGATTGGCTAGGGGAACATATATACCTATAGTTTCTATAAGTGTAAGTAACATCATTGGCTGTCCCTCTTCTGGCAGGCATACCATGAACTTCCCTCTATGTATAATACAGCTTATTTCACCATAAAAGCAGTGGATTGGCCCCTGCAACATTGTATGCTCACCATTGCATAGGTGTTTGGCAGACACCTGTGCAGTTCCCTTAGGGACCACTGCAAAAAGTTTAAGACCACAGGAGTAAGCAGTAAACCCAATTGGTAGCAGTCTGCACCACCCAGATTTACCTGGTAGCTGTGGCTGTGCAGTCAGACCTATCTCAAGAAGAGTTAGGCAGTATACAGAGCATACACAATAGGTACAGAGACACAGTAGTACATGCAAACACTGACCAGAGCTTAGGTGTAAAAGTATATAATTATTTATTTAAAACACACTTATGAAAATACACTGGTACTAATATATCAAGCAAGTTCAAACACAGTCACTATAAGTATATACACCTCCCTAGTTAATTATTCGACAAATCTAGGTTAAGACACCACTTATTAACAAAACAGAGGTGAGCGTGTAACCTTAGATGGCACTCCAATAATTCGTTAAAAACGGAGAGAAAAGGCAGAGCATGGAAATAACACAGTACCAACACTTTTAAGAACCCCCAGCAAGGCAGGAAAGGCAGGGTCTACTGTAGAGCCAAAGTTCATAGGCCAGGCCCACTCTTAGAGAGAGCAAGGCTGAATGTGCCCAAGATCACACAGTGGAAATGCACTCAAAGTCTTTGCAGAAAATGTCAAAAGAGGTTGGATCAGTTCAGAAAGATAACGTTAGAAGGTTTGGAGGCCAACTCAGTTGGAAAGTCAAGGATTTACGGGACACTTTGGACAGTCCATTGCAAGGGAGGCTGTTGTGTCTTGACTGTCGTGTAGTCAGAAAAGTCCTCTGTCCACAAGTGCCCCACAGAGAGAATCTAAATCACTCTCTGTACAACCTTTGAGGCCACAGGTGGGAGATGATCTTCCGGAACCGTGGACCTCTGGGAACCCCAAACAACTGTAAAGAAAGCACCGGTTAAGTAACAAGCCTAAGACAGCAATAACAAACCAGACAACAAGGAAGTGGAACGGTCTTACCAATAAGTGGCCGTGGAGTATCTGCTGCACCTATAGAGGAGGTTCCGGGACCCAGCAAGGCTGTTTCCTTTTGCAGGGCAGTAGATGTCACTGAGCTGCGTGTGCCGGGCCCACCTGCTGTCAGAATTCGGACAAAGAAGCTGAGCAGAACGTAGTACCAAAGGAATAAGGAAGTACAATGTCCAGAAGGCAGTCCATGAATCGTAGCAAGGAATCCAATGAAGCAAGAACCAGAAGCCAGGGGAAATCCAATAGGAGTCCGCAGAGTAATCTGAGGTCAGTGTCCAAGTAATCCGAAGGAATAAGTGTAGCGCCGAACAGGTGTCCAAATAAACAGCTGTGAAGCACCGAAGTGTTGCGATGCGGTTGTTTAAATACCGGCGCTGCCTATTACCTTCTGGTCACATGAGTCGTAACCGCATCACGTGAGCGTAACTTAGAAATACGTGAGCGGGAGATGCTGGTCATGTGACGCAGAAGAAGCCGGTCTCGCAATCGCCAAGGAACACGCCAATGGAACGGGCGTCTCCGCGAGTAGGCAGCATGTCGAACCGTGCGCGGTGTCACATGGGAACTCGGGGAAAGCACAAGTGAGCCCCGGAACCGGGCAAGAGGACGGGATGTGGTGGAAGTGTGAGAACGGGCAGGGGGAACACTAGAAACACAGGGGTGAGGGTGAGTGTGTGACAGAGGCCAGGCGGGACACAGTACCTTAATGGGTGAGAACGTTCCAGCGGGGGTAGTTGTTCCTGGCAGCGGGTGCAAGTCGTGGCTTCGACCAGAGGAAGAGATGATCTCGACGAGGAAGAAAGCTGGAAGTCGTTGCACTGCCAGGGATGAAACCAGCCGCAGAGTTCCCGATTAAAAGGTACGACCCTTTTATTCGCGGTCAGTGGTGAAGTGTGGCTATCCGCCCGCCGGGGTGCTTGGCACGGGCCATTCGACCACGAGACATCCTAGAAGGCGAAAAAGGTGAACTGGTTGGTCCCACCGGCTCAAAGGAAAGAAGACTCTCCTGGAAGAAGATCTCTGTCGTTGGGGAAGTGGTGAGTTCTTTACAGCAGGGCTCCACTGGTGGTGTTGTCATTGTAGATGGCTCAGCTTCTCCCCTCTTCGATTCTTTAGGTCCTGTGGCGACTTCTGAAGTTCCAGTCCCCAAAGCCCTGCTTTTATGCAGAGAACCCTCCATTCAACACCCTAGCTGTCACTCAAACATGCTAAGTGGGGAGCCGGGCGGCTTACCACTGGGCCAATCACACAAGAGTGCTACTTGAGTTGCTGAGGCAACTCAGTCCAGAGTGCCTAATCCCCTCCCACACATCCTGTAGACCCCAGACAGAGTGGCACCATTTGGAGGACTTCTGTGCAGAAGCCTGCCAAAAAGTGGAACAAAGGGCTCGACTTGGGTTAGAGTTTCAGAGGGGAACACAAACGCCATTTTGAAACCGAGTCCTGGCAAAAACACCAAACCGGGGAATTAATATTAAATAAATAACCCGGCGGTATCTTTAACATTGCACCAAAAAGTGGTGCGTTTAAAATCAATGGCAAAATCCCATAAGAAATATTCTGGTGGAATATTTTGCGTGGTATCCACTGCCACCAGCCAGAAACTCGACAAGGGGGGACTGGACATTGCCCCCTTGGAAAACAGACCCAGGGGCAATCGAATTACCCCTACCAGTACTTCCACAATATGATGGTTTGTACTGGTTCTGTTCACAATTTGAGACTAGAAAAGCCAATGGTGACTTTACATGCCCTGGGAGACAGTAGTCAGTCCCAGGGTATGGAGTCTATGTTTGGGGGTCACTACGACACCCCTGTGTTACTGTACTGAGGGTGCTGTGTAACACACATTCCAAAAACACATGAAGCACCATGGAGTAAAAGACCCCATAGCCCATAAAACACATTCACAGTCAAAGGACATTCTCAAATCATGCCTAAGAGTGGGAGAAAAGGAGTCTCACTCTTAGCATGAGAACAAAAATAAACCCCAAAAATCCAGCAAAGCTGCTGGGGGACTCACTAGGTTTGGGAAATTAGCCTTAACAGAGAATTCCCCCTAACACTTGCCCCCCCCAAACTAAGGGACAGTAGGATTTAATCCACTCCTTGATGAATCTCCTACCTCTAGTCGATGACATACATCCTAGAGAGACCATCAGCATTTTGGTGGTGACACTCTGACCTGTGTTCAAAGGTAGAGTCAAAGGTTTTCCTTTGTACTCTATATAACCTACAATCCCTTTGAGGAACATCAGTCTTTTTAGAACTATAGGGGATCTGGTTGCCCAGTCCATCAGAAGTTGGTACAACTTCTGAACCTGTGTGAGGCTTTTTCAAGGGGCCCTTATAAAGGATGCCCTTAGATCTAGGGGGGCCTCCAGAGGTCTTTACCACCTCTCTGTTGGGAGAAGGTTGGATCTTAGGCCTCTTGGTTGGAGGAGGTGGAGATAAGCATGGTACATGCTTCTCCTTCCTCTTAGATCTAACCTTACCTACTTTAGGAGCTTCACTCCCAATACTAGGATTTGGTTTGGAGTCCTCAGTAGAAGGTCCAACAGTCTGAAGGTTTTTGGCCTTAGACTTCTCTTTTCTGGTTTTCCACCAGCACTGAGAATTCCCAGTTCTCTTAGGTCTAGTTAGGGGTCCAGTTGGTCTATCCACCTCTTCCTCAGAAGCAGGGGGAGTCAGAGACTCTGAAACTGGGGGTATAATGATGGAGCTTGGTTCAGGCTCCCATTTCCCTAACATTTTAGCCTGAAATGTGCCTGGGTCAGAGGTCAACTTACTGTCACCAGGGCGTGTAGTGGGGTTCTCAGTAGAGGTTCCCACAGGCTTAGAGTGGTCCCTTAAGGTGGCCTCTCTAGCCAATTTGGTTAGGTTCTGTGTCTCCATACTGGGCGGCCTGGGGGTACTGGATACTACTCCTAGAGTTTTTAGATCATTCCCCAACAGGACTCTCCCAGGCACCTCAGTCTGAACACTGACAGGAATCATCACTGTCATGTTGTTACACTGTATGAGGACTGGTAGAATAGGAACCATTTGGACAGGGCTTCCAGACATCTTAGTGGGACCTTGGGTGCCTTAGCAACATCCTCAGGCCTGAAAAGACTTTCATCCACTACTGTTCTGCTGGCCCCAGAGTCCCGCCTGGCAGGAGTATCCTGGCCATTGACAAGAACACTGTCCATGTAATAAACTTTAGAGTTTTCTGGTATGGCGTCATACACACTCCTATTCTGATTACTAACCAGGCCCATGGACCCTAATGATACACTTGCTTGAAGACCCAAAGGTTCTTCAGCAAAGACTTCAAAGTGAGCAGTAGCCATTTGGACTTCCTACTCAGGAGTGAAGGCTAAGGAGACTGTGCTGATCCCTGTAGGTTTGCCCTTACATTTCGGATCTCCTTTGATATGGTCAGTTGCCCCACAGAGATAGCATGTTCCAAATGCTCTCTGGAATGGGGACTTCTGCTGACCTCTTTCTGGTTGGACACCAGAGGACTCACTAGCCCTGTACTTAAATACGCAATCATTGTTCTGTAATGTGGTAAACTAGGGACTTTTTTCCCCCCTCGCAGGATTGTCAAACTTAGGTGGCCTCTGTACTTAATACGCACTCACTGTTCTGCAATGTGGTAAACTTGGCCTTGCCGCTCACTTCCTGCCTGCGTACTCTTGTTTTGTCTGTCTCCCCCCCCCCCACTCCCTCCTACTCCATGGTGCTCTCTATCTCGCCTATCTTCTCTAACTGCTTCCCTATTGACTATCCTGCTCTCCTCACTAAATCTGGTAGGAAAAAGTTTAAAAAGGACATCCTGGTCTCCAACCCAGGCCTCCCTATCGCTGACACCTACACTAGTGCCTGCTCCAAGGAAACTCTTACTGACATCCTCTTTTTCGTGCCTTTGCCTGACCTATGGACCCTTCATATGGTCTCTGTGCTCTCTCCTTTCTCCTCTTCTCCCATTAATGGTGGCACCCGTTGGGATGTCCTCTTGGCCTCCTTCCACTCCTCTAAGGCCATCATTAATGTCTACGCTAATGGGACCGTCTTGGTCCAAGGTCCTCAGGCCAACCTTCACCTCTTTGATAGACGCTTCCCACGCCTCATCAACTTCCTTTCCTCTCCTGCTGTCCCCCTCCTCTGTCCTCGGCTACCTTGCCTCTACCCTCCCTCCCTACCCCCTCTCGTGCTCCTTCTTCACCTCCCTCTTCTACACCTCCGCAGGGCGTACCTCTGATCTGTACCCCTCCACGGAAGTCCTTCAAGGATGGCAACCTTCTCCACATTGCCACTCTTAACTCTCGCTCTGCCATCAAGCATTCTTCTGATATCTGTCACCTTCTTGAGGAACTGGACCTTAATGTCCTCGGTCTCACTGAGACATGGTTCACAGCCAGCTCGGTCACCAGCTTTGATACACTCCTACCTGACGGTTACAAGATCCTATCTGTGCCCAGACCCAACCGTGTAGGGGGGGGGTGTAGCCCTTATCTGCCCTGAGTGGATTCCTGCCACTGTCACTCCTACGCAGACCTACTCCTCTTTCGAATGCCTTGTCTGCCGCCTCTCTCTCCCTCCTAGCCATTCCCTTACCGTGGCCACTATCTATCGACCACCTGGTCAAATCTCCTCCTTCCTCTATGAGTGGGCTGACCTCTCCTCCTCACTCCTGTCCTCAACCACTCAACTCCTCCTTCTTGGTGACTTCAACATCCACTTGGATGCCTCCTGTCCCCCCACGGGACTTTTTCGTGACCTCTGCGACTCTCTCCCACTCTCTATTCTCTCGTCTGGACCTACGCATTCTGCAGGGCACACTCTTGATGCTCTGATCTCTTCTGACCTTCCCCTCTCCGTCCCTCTCTCCACTCCTCTCTCCTGGAGTGATCACTTTCTGCTATCCTCCCACCTCACCCTCCCTACCCCACAGGCAATGCCACCCTCATCACTGCCACCCACCTTCTCGGTCATCCGACCCATGAAGCGCGTGTCAGTTGAGGCTTTCGCTACCACCTTCTCGCCCCCTCCTACCCTTTCGGCTGACTCCCACCCTGACACAGCCCTCTCCATGCTCCACTCTGCTATATCTGATACTCTTGATATCCTTCCCCTGTCATGAGAGTCCGCCTGAAGCCCAAAGCCCAAAGCCAAATGTAACTCCTGGTATGACTCGGATCTCGTCACCCTTAAACGCAAGTGCAGGGTGGCAGAGAGGAAATGGCGTGCCTCATGTTCATCCTCTGACAAACTGGCCTGCCGCTTGCTCCAAAGGCAATACCGTCTCTCCGTTCTCACCAAGAAGAGAGCCCTTATCCAAGCCCGCATCTCTGCGGCATCTAACAACTCGGCCGAACTCTTTAAAATCTGCAAGGAGCTTGCCAACCCTGCTGCTGTCTCTACCTCTCCTGTCCCCTCCCAGGCCCTCTGCACTGCACTGGCCTCTCACTTTATCTCTAAAACTCAGGACATCCTGTCCTCACTCTCCTCCTATCACCTCCCTCCCTCCCGTCCCGCCTCTTCCTCTGGCCCTTCTGCAGCCACCCCTCCTCCCTCCTTCTCTGCCTTTCCCCTTTTTTCTGCTGACGAGGTTTCCAGACAAGTCCAATCTATGAAAGTCTCGTCTAAACAGGTTCAGCCCTGTTCCTCCAAAACTATCAAGGACCACATCGACTCCCTGGCTCCGGCCCTGGCTGACTTTTGCAACCACTCCTTCGCCTCTGGAGTCTTCCCATCCCCCCTTAAGCACTCCCTTGTGCACCCTCTTCTTAAGAAACCCTCTTCTTACCCCTCCTGCCCGGCTAACTATCGCCCAATATCCATCACTCCCTTCCTGGGCAAGCTCCTGGAGAAACTGGCCATCTCCCAGCTTTACCTCCATGCTGAATCTGTTGGAAGTCTTCATGACCATCAATCTGGCTTCAGAGCTGCCAGAAGCACGGAAACTGCTCTCCTGAACATCCGTGAGGACCTGCTCTTGAATCTCGACTCCAACACTCCGTGTGTTCTCATCCTGCTCGATCTCTCCTCTGCCTTTGACACTGTCAACCATGCCATCCTGCCCAACCGTCTCCGTGATAATCTGGGTATCACTGGTCAGGCTCTGGCGTGGCTGACCTCTTTCCTCTCCAATCGACCCTCCCAGGTCCAACTGGGGTCCTTCCTCTCTGACATCTTTTTCTCAACCTGTGGTGTCCCCCAGGGATCTAATCTTTCCCCCTGGCTGTTCAACCAGTATCTGGCACTCCTTGCCCACCACATCGCCGCTCTCTGCCCCAACTTTCAGTGCTATGCGGACTATACCCAGCTCATTTTCAGGCTGCCCTCGGCCTCCTCCTCTCCTTCCCTCATCTCTGACTGTCTGTCTGCTATCCAGGAATGGTGTGTCGCCAATGACCTCTGCCTTAATGCCAGTAAGACTGAGATTCTACTCATCGGCACACCCACCCCCTCCTTCCCTGCAGCTCTCTGGCCGGCCTCTCTTGGCCCTCTTCCTGTTCCTACCTGCAAGGCAAAAAACCTCGGGGTTATCTTTGACTCCACACTCTCCTTCTCTCCGCATATATCCGACGTCTCTAAGAAGTCACACTACCAGCTGCACCTACTCAGAGGTATTCTTCCCTTCCTCTCCTTCCCCCAGAAGCTCACTGTCTCCCGAGCCCTGGTTCTCTCGAAGCTGGACTACTGTAACAGCCTCTATCTTAATCTGCCTGCCTCCACTATCCGCCCTCTGCAACTCATCCAGAACAGAACTGCGAGACTTGTCCTTGGCCTCAAGCCCAGGGACCGTTTCTCTTCAGGACTGAAATCTCTACACTGGCTCCCAGTGGCTGCGAGGATAAAGTTCAAAACCCTCTGCATTGTCCACGAGGCCTTCTGGGGCCTGGGGCCTAAATACCTTCAACTCTCTCTTCCTAAATATCTTCCTTCCCGATCCCTTCGCTCATCCGTCTCCAACTCCCTCAGGGTCAACCGCTTCTCGAAGCAACGTGCTGGGGGTAGATCTCTCTCCGCGGCAGGGGCCTCCCTCTGGAACAGCCTTCCTGTCTCACTGAAACTTGAGGAGAACCATCTCTGGTTCAGGAAGCACCTCAAAACCTTCCTGTTTGCTTCTGCTTTCTCTCTCCCTCTCCCCTGCTAATTCTTCGCTGAAACTGCACTGAATCTGCAACTGGGCCACTCTCCGCGACCCTGGGCCCAGCCACTCTCCACTTGCACTGCCTCCCTGGCAACCCCTGCACTGCGGGACTGTCTCTGTATCCCTCCAGCCCCCCCCTTCCCAGCACTTACCTGCACTTACCTTGCACGTGCCACCAGCTGGCCCTCCTTATTTATTTATTTCTTATTTATTTTATTCTACTTACCTTGTACTGCACTTCCCCCTCCCCCCCTTGCACTTCCTCCCTCCCCCCCTTGCACTTCTTCCCTTCCCCCTACCCCTGCACTTGCGCGATCTGAATGACACCTGGCCTAGTAGGATCGTTGTCTGTTTTCCCCCTGTTCCCCCCTCCCTGCCTCGTCGCACCTTGAAACACTTGTGTATAGGCGCGTCACAAATGCCATATCATATCATATCATATATTAGGTTTACCTTGGGGCTTACCCTGGTTATTTTGTTGTTTGGGGCTGTCTTTGGGTTGGGAGGTATTAGAAGTCTCTTGGTTCCCTTTTGGTGGCTGCTTCCCCTCATCCTTTTTCTGAGTGGCCCCAGAATCCCTGTGAGTAGCCCTGTTGGCAACCCACAAGTCAGCCGCCTTAGCTAGCCTTCTAAGATCTATTTGCTTTGAATCAGCTAAGTGCTGTCTGAGCTCAGGAGAGCAGGCATCATAAATGGACTCCAACATTACAAGATTTCTCATTCCCTCATAAGTGTTCACTCTGTAACCCTTAATCCAGCCCTCTACGTTTTTCAAACACTCATTCACCCAGGTAGCCCAAGGGGTACCATCATTCTTTTTGAGGGTCCTAAACCTCTTAAGGCACTGGAAGGGGGTCTTCCCAAATCTAGCTATTAAAGCTAGCTTCACACATTCATAGTCCCTTCTATCGACCTCCCACAACTCTATTACCACATCAGATGCAACAGGGGGGAGCCTAGAGAACAACCAAGGGAGCAACTGATCCCCTGTGATTTCCTGGAGCCCATGATTATACTCAAACATAGTCAACCAATCTAACACATCCAACTTAGGCTCATACATGCCCACAATCTCTTTAGGCATCCGGGGTCTTTTGGGAATAGAACTCCCAGAGGATCCGGAGAGAGAAGCATTTTCAACAGACAATTCCTTCATCTCTAGCTCATGCCTGAGCTCCATTTCTCTGAGCCATAGTTCTTGGTTTAATTCTTGGTGCCTTTCATCTGCTTGAGCATTTAGTCTCTTAAACTCCAATTCAAGCTTAATTTTCTCTAGTTCAATACATTGAGGACTAAATGTGGGACCTGGCAAAGGTCCAGTAGGTACAGCTGGTAGAGCAGACAGAGGCCCAGGGGGGACAACTACAACAGCCTCACCCTCCTCTTCTGACTCTGCCTCAGATTATCAATACTTTCATCCATATCAATATCATCACTGTTATCTACGTTTGCTGGGAGAGTAGGCTCCTCTGAACCACTACCCAGAATTTGGTTTGCTAACAATCTTTCTATTAGCTCCATTTTCTTGCCTTTAGTCAGGAGATTCTTATGCTTAAAGAGAACTCTTAAACAATCAGCAGTTTTTGTTGCAAGGGACTCTTGACTATAACTTTCCATAGTTGTAAGGTTTAGAAAATAAACTTTTTAGTGCTACGCTTTGTGGTTAGTTGCACTAAGGTATTTAAAAGCACACTAAAATGTATACTCAATACAAATCCCACCGCTGTACGCCAGTGTTAGGCAGAAACCTGTGCAGTTCCCTTACGGACCACTGAAAAAAGTTTAAGACCACAGGAGTAAGCAGTAAACCCAATTGGTAGCAGTCTGCACCACCCAGATTTACCTGGTAGCTGTGGCTGAGCAGTCAGACTTCTCTCAAGAAGAGTTAGGCAGTATACAGAGCATACACAATAGGTACAGAGACACAGTAGTACAAGCAAACACTGACCAGAGCTTAGGTGTAAAAGTATATAATTATTTATTTAAAACACACTTATGAAAATACACTGGCACTAATATATCAAGCAAGTTCAAACACAGTCACTATAAGTATATACACCTCCCTAGTTAATTATTCGACAAGTCTAGGTTAAGACACCACTTATTAACAAAACAGAGGTGAGCATGTAACCTTAGATGGCACTCCAATAATTCGTTAAAAGGGAGAGAAAAGGCAGAGCATGGAAATAACACAGTACCAACACTTTTAAGAACCCCCTGTAAGATTTACAGGTAGACCTTCCGTCAAGAATTCCTGTTCAATCCTGACTGCGTCAGTAATTAGCGAAACCAGGAAAGGCAGGGTCTACTGTAGAACCAAAGTTCATAGGCCAGGTCCACTCTTAGAGAGAGCAAGGCTGAATGTGCCCAAGATCACACAGTGGAAATGCACTCAAAGTCTTTGCAGAAAATGTCAAAAGAGGTTGGATCAGTTCAGAAAGATAACGTTAGAAGGTTTGGAGGCCAACCCAGTTGTAAAGTCAAGGATTTACGGGACACTTTGGACAGTCCGTTGAAGGGAGGCCAGGCGGGACACAGTACCTTAAATGGTGAAAACGTTCCAGGGGGGCAGTTGTTCCTGGCAGCGGGTGCAAGTCGTGGCTTCGACCAGAGGAAGAGATGATCTCGACGAGGAAGAAAGCTGGAAGTCGTTGCAGTGCCAGGGATGAAACCAGCCGCAGAGTTCCCGATTAAAAGGTACGACTCTTTTATTTGTGCTCAGTGGTGAAGCGTGGCTATCCGGCCGCGAGGGTGCTTGGCACGGGCGATTTGACCACGAGACGTCCTAGAAGAAGGCGAACTGGTTGGTCCCACCAGCTCAAAGGGAAGAAGACTCTCCTGGAAGAAGATCTCCTCTATCATTGGGGAAGTGGTTAGTTCTTTACAACAGGGCTCCACCGGTGGTGTCGTCGTTGTAGATGGCTCAGCTTCTCCCCTCTTTGGATTCTTTAGGTCCTGCGGCAACTTCTGAAGTTCCAGTCCCCAAAGCCATGCTTTTATGCAGATAAACCCCCATTCAACAGCCTAGCTGTCACTCAAACATGCTAAGTGGGGAGCCGGGTGGCTCACCACTGGGCCAATCACGCAAGAGTGTGACTTGAGTTGCCGAGGCAACTCAGTCCAGAGTACCTAATCCCCTCCCACACATCCTGTAGACCCCAGACAGAGTGGCACCATTTGGAGGACTTCTGTGCAGAAGCCCGCCAAAAAGTGGAACAAAGGGCTCGACTTGGGTTAAAGTTTCAGAGGCGAACACAAAAGCCATTTTAAAACTGAGTCCTGGCAAAAAGACCCAACCGGGGAATTAATATTAAATAAATAACCCGGCGGTATCTTTAACATTGCACCAAAAAGTGGTGCGTTTAAAATCAATGGGAAAATCCCATAAGAAATACTCCGGTGGAATATTTTGCGTGGTATCCACTGCCACCAGCCAGAAACTCGACAAGGGGGACTGGACAGTGCCCCCTTGTCGAGTTTCTGGCTGAGGGTGCTGTGTAACACACATACCAAAAACACTTGAAGCCCTATGGAGTAAAAGACCCCATAGCCCATAAAACACATTCACAGTCAAAGGACATTCTCAAATCATGCCTAAGAGTGGGAGAAAAAGAGTCTCACTCTTAGCAGGAGAAAAAAAATAAACCCCAAAAATCCAGCAAAGCTGCTGGGGGACTCACTAGGTTTGGGAAATTAGCCTTAACAGAGAATTCTCCCTAACAATAGGCCCTCTAAAACAGGGAGTACAACGAACATCAGCAATCGCTCGATCCACTGACTCTACTTACTTCATAAAAAACTGGGCTTTTATACCCACAATTGGTTATCATTGAGTTTTTAACCTGCGTCATTACCAACGTCATCCTACGTGGCAAACTTCAAAAACCTAACTGAGGGTGTGATTGGGTCTAAGTGTATTTCTAGATATAGGCTTTATATCTGTATAGACCAGTGGAGGAAGGTGATAGGATACTTAACATCAGGTGGAGCAACTAAGCCCTCCCCACAAAATGGCCACTATGAACATCACTAAATGTACAACGTTCCATTGGCTAAACAAACTATAGGACCCTTAATTACGCGGTCCCCTACAATTGGTTAGCTCCTAACCCCCGCCAATACTTTTCCACCTATGTTTTAGCAGCACACAGACTGAACAACCAGGTGCGGGTGAGCTCGTTTTAGCATCAGTTTCCCACCAATTAGCATATCATCCATCATCACCTTAATGGTGCAGTGTCAATTAGTGTTTGAAGTTTGGCCTTGAGTCTGTACTGTGTTCTGAGAATTTTTAGGGAGTGTGGGCACCAGCCAGCCTTCGCGCGTAGGTGTGACCATCTTGCCCGTCCAACTTCCCTCTACCACGTAATTGGACACCATGAAATCAAGCTTTTCATGTATTTGTTTGTGTTCTCCAATAGTCCCCTGACGTCTTTTGGTTTTGCTTGACCTCTCTATACAGGACTCCCTGTTCTTTCACGTTATTGTATCCAATGTCAGCCAATTCCAGTTTGATATGACCTTGACTTTCTTGGCTCAGTCAACTCCTTAGCTGAGCTTTTATTCTGTTTAATTCAATTGCTTTTCTTAACTGCGACACTGAAATGAGGCATTCTTGCTTTGTTCAGTACTGCTAATATGCGTAGTGGAAACATCCATTCTTTTTTGTCCATATGTATCTATGTATATACGTTGGTGCTTGCCGGTAGCAGAGATAGGTTGGTTTGATAAGATAACCATTGACCATCGTCACTTTAGAGTCTCTGCAATATCGCACAACCTTTGCCATTTGACTGACAGGACGTGAAGCTCCCCGTAGATAGTGGATAGTGTAAACAACTCCTTGCAAGGGACGGTTTGACGGGACCCCTATTTTCAGATAGAAACCCCTCCCACATCTATGAAAAGCGCAGCTTGAAGAGGCGGTAATGAAGGCGGTGATCCCGAGGGTCCAAAGAAGAAAACAGTGAGTAAATAGACCAAAGAGTGTGGCAAAGGAATACATGTATAGTAAATAACGGAGAGTAACAGAGGGAGGTAGCATAAAATATAACATAAGAGTGTAATATATATGTATATGGGAAAGAAGATATTGGGCTTCATTATGACTTTGGAGGCAGCCATGGTGCTATTATCGCCATGGCTGCCTCCAAAATCGTGTCCGGGTCCGGTCTGGTGGAGTGGGGACTTACCAGGACATTCTAACTTAGGTGGACCTGGTAAGCCCCCATTCCAAATGCCATTCCCCATTCCCATTTAGCCCCTATAGGGCTAAATGGGAAGGGGGAAGGGGTTAACAACGGGCCTGCTGACTGCAGGCCCGTTATTAGCTCCAAGGTCCCTTAACGGGTCCCGTAAAGAACGTGTGGTCAGACCACACTTCCTTTATGGTTCCCGCTAAGGGACCTCGGAATTGGGCGGTAAGGGATTACTGGAACCGGTCTCCTTAACGTTGCCCGGTATCCCTTACCACCCACCTCGTAATGAGGCCCATTGTCTTGAGTGTGGCCAAGCAATATATAAAGAAGAATAGTCGTGAGTGAAGCCATGATAAGAGAATACGCCCTGTTCCTAAGCTTTAAAGAGTGTTAACAGAAACCTTAATTCAGAGCCCCTTAGTGGGACAAATAGAAGAAGGGACCGGTTAAAGATGGTCCTTAAGGAATTAGTTTAAGTTCTAATAGGAGCAGATTTTAAAGGGCAAGACAAGTCTTAAGGAAAAGATCTGAATAGTATATGTGGCCAGTCAAGTTTGTCCATTTGTTTTATGTTATTGAAAAAAGTGATGATGTCAGAGTTCAAAGACATTTTTTTAATGTAATAGAGAAGTGTGAAGTTGAGGCACGGAAATTGATTGTTTAAAATTTGTAATTTGATGGTTGTTTTTTAGCAAGATTAAAGTAAAAATTGTGTTTTGACGGGATTGGAGCTTGCGATGATTGGTGCTTGCTCATATTGTATGTTGATTGAGAAGTATTTAATAAATCTGTGAAAAAAAATTAAGTAATTGTTAGCAAAGAGAAAAGTGAAAGGTTAAAAAATTGAAGAGGTTACTCCATTAGTGCATCTTTGCAAGCAGCTGCTGAAACATGGGCCCAAACTTAGATAGTACATTGCAGAATGGGTTAAAGGAACCGCAGATAAAATGTTTATGCCATGACCTCAAGGCGGATCATTATCGAAGGCAGTCCTGTAGCATATGACGACATATTACATATTAAATATATTACATTGGAAAGAAGCTAGAAAAGCGCTTAGTGAGTTTAGAGCTTTGGAAAATGTACCAAAAAGAAAAGAAGGAGGAGCCTCCTTTAGATTGGATACTCAATGTATGCAAAGAGGTAGGTGAAGAGCCTTCTACTCCGCCCGCCCATCTGAAACGAAAGATGAAGTGAAGAAAGACAATGGGTTATATCCATTAATATAACTTAAAGCAGAGGCAGGATATAGCAATCCCTTATATGAGTCACCTACACAAAGTAGTGACAAGGGCCCAGAGAAAGATACCAAGAAAGATGTAACCTCCAAAGTCTTGAGAGACAAGGAGAGACGTGGCAGGGAGAGAAGTGATTGAGCAAGCACATCTCTAGATATAAGGAGATATATAAAGAGATGGAAAGGAGACAAGGATAAAACTGATGAGATAGCGCTCTTACAGAACAAATGGATGGGAGGTCAGATTTTACTTAAACTCAATGGTAAAGGCATCGAGGATGCAAGATAACAGGAAGATCAAAATGGCCAGGATAAAAAATACAGGGCAAGAGAAGAACGATTGAAAGTAGAAGGAGCGAAAAGAAAAGATAGACAAAGACGAGAACAGTTATATCAAGATGAACAAGCAAAAGAACAGGAGAGGGCAGAAGAGCAAAGAAAACATGACAATAGACAAAGAACGGCTGATGAGCAGGATGGGATAGAAAGACAAAGAATATATAATGAACAAGAAAAGATCAGAGAGAAAAAAATACAGAGACGAAGGGATGAGAAAATACAAAGGGCATATGAACGAAGGGATATGAAAAAGAAAGAGGAAGACAGAGTAAGAGAGGAAGCGAGAAAGTGTAGAGAAGTTGATGACGACATGGAACGTAAAAGAAGACAGAGAGCACGCAATCTCGAGTATTTGGTAAGGGAAATAAGAAATCCCGATCCATTGGTAGAATGGGAAGATATAGAGGAATTGTTTCCCAAAAATGAGTCATTACCAGGCCCGTCTAGAGCAAATCTAGAAGACGAGTTTGACTCAAGAAGTATTGGGGAAGTGATTGATAAAGTATATCATGACATGAGTGCTCAGAAGGAAGCTCAGGGGAAAGGAAAAAAATTATCATCTCAAGAGCATCAGTTGTATGACACGGAGGGAGCCTCATGTAGCACAAGACATAAGGAGCTGTCTTTAGATAGACTTACTCTGAATAGAAATGATGACGAGAGAAGTTGCACGAGTTGGGCACAGGAAGTGTCAGACAAAGAAAGGGAAACCTTCCAGGGAGAGAAGTAATGTATGTGATCCAGAGGGATGTTCACCTATGGATAAGGGAGTAAGATGGTTGGATTTAAAAATACCTGTGTCTAAGGCATCAGAGCCACTGACACAGTCAAACCGGCATAAGGGGCTACCCCACGGTCAGAGGGGGAATCCCTGCCTTATGTAAGCAGGTTAAGATCATTGCCAGGCAGACGGCAATGTGGGAATATCACCCCGGCGGTGGATAGACAAATGATGAGAGATGAGAACGAGTTTGGTGCGTCACAGTTCCCTTTGCTAGAGAAAGGAGGAACAAGGCCACAATATATACCATGGCCTCAAATGGACAGAGATAACCTACGGTGTAAACCCTCGATTTTGACTTCTGGTGCTGGGAAATGGATACATGAGCTAGAAAAGAGAACGGGAGGAAATATACATTGGCTATAGGGGACATTAACAGTGTAATTCATGGAAATTCGCACAAAAGTGTCGCACGCGTCTGGTGCACAGCGTGCCCGTGCGAATGTCTGCGCCAGCCGCGTGCGATAAAATCAATTTCCGCGCACAGTGTATTCATGGATTCTCGCCTCCAAAAGCAGACGTGGCACAGAGTGGCGCAGCGACCCTGCAGCAGCGCCAGTTACGCCCCCAAGAACGCCCTTGCGCAAGGAAAAGCCATCAAGATCGCAAAACCACCGCAAAGGGCTGCGCCAACCCTGGACCAGTTTCCCGGACTGGCAAACAGCAAACACAAAGCGGGGAACGTGTATTACGGGTTTTGGGAACACGCGTGCGTGAGAAGTTTCACACGCGATCGGGCCTGGGGGAGCGTGTGCGTGTATTTCAGGGGTGCGTGAGAAGTTTTACACGCGATTGGGCTGCGTGCATGTATTTCAGGGGTGCGCGGGAAGGTTTACATGTGATTGGGCTTGGTGCGGGTATTCCAGGGGTGCGTGGAAAGTTTTACACACAATTGGGCTGGGTGCATGTATTTCAGGGGTGCGCGAGAAGTCTCACACGCGATCAGGCCTGGGTGAGCTTGTGCGTGTATTTCAGGGGTGCGCAGGAAGTTTCACATGCGATTGGGCTAAGTGCGGGTATTTCAGGGGTGCGCGAGAAGTTATACATGCAATTGGGCTGGGTACGTGTATTCAGGGGTGTGCAAGAAGTTTCACACGTGATCGGGCCTGGGGGAGCGTGTGCGTGTATTTCAGGGGTGCGTGAGAAGTTTCACACGTGATTGGGCTGGGTACGTGTATTTCAGGGGTGCGCGGGAAGTCTTACACGCGAATGTGCTGGGTGCGGGTATTTCAGGGGTGTGCGGGAAGTTTCACACGCGATCGGGCCTGGGGGAGCGTGTGCATGTATTTCAGGGGTGCGTGAGAAGTTTTACACGCGATTGGGCTGGGTGCGTGTATTTCAGGGGTGCGCGGGAAGTTGTACACGCGATTGGGCTGGGTGCGGGTATTCCAAGGGTGCGCGGGAAGTTTTACACGTGATTGGGCTGGGTGCGTGTATTTCAGGAGTGCGCGAGAAGTCTCACACGCAATCGGGCATGGGTGAGCATGTGCGTGTATTTCAGGGGTGTGTGGGAAGTTTCACACGCGATTGGGCTGGGTGCGGGTATTTCAGAGGTGTGTGAAAAGTTATACACGCGATTGAGCTGGGTACGTGTATTCAGGGGTGCGCGAGAAGTTTCACACACGATTGGGCTGGGTACGTGTATTTCAGGGGTGCGCAGGAAGTCTTACATGCAAATGTGCTGGGTGCGGGTATTTCAGGGGTGCGCGAGAAGTTTTACACGCGATTGGGCTGGGTGCGGGTATTTCAGGGGTGTGCGGGAAGTTTCACACGCGAACGGGCCTGGGGGAGCGTGTGCGTGTATTTCAGGGGTGTGCGGGAAGTTTCACACACGATTGGGCTGGGTGCGGGTATTCCAGGGGTGCGCGAGAAGTCTTACATGCGATTGGGCTGGGTGTGGGTATTTCAGGGGTTCGCGGGAAGTTTCACACGCGATTGGGCTGGGTGCGGGTATTTCAGGGGTGCGCGAGAAGTTTTACACGCGATTGGGCTGGGTACGTGTATTTCAGGGGTGCGCGAGAAGTTTCACACGCGATTGGGCTGTGTACGTGTATTTCAGGGGTGCGCGGGAAGTCTTACACGCAAATGTGCTGGGTGCGGGTATTTCAGGGGTGCGCAAGAAGTTTTACATGCGATTGGGCTGGGTGCGGGTATTTCAGGGGTGCGCGGGAAGTTTCATACGCGATCGGGCCTGGGGGAGCGTGTGCATGTATTTCAGGGGTGCGCGGGAAGTTTCACACACGATTGGGCTGGGTGCGGGTATTCCAGGGGTGCGCGGGAAGTTTCACACACTCGCCTACAACACGTATTCATGGAATCGAATGTGGCCAATCCAGAAACACGTACGCCAGCAGGTAGTAGGCGTACGTCGACCCGCACAGCATAAAAGTGCACGCAAACAACAAACAAGCCCAGACGCCAGGATGAATATACCGTTCCTAGCAGCAGTGGCCGTGGGATACCGCAGGAGGAGGAGGAGGATAGTCAGGGCCAGACTTTTTACACCCAGAACCAGCCTTTTCGGGATGCCTGATGACCATGTGTATGGGAGGTACAGGTTTCCACCTCACATAATACTCAACCTGGTCAGTGAGTGGGAGGATGACCTCACATCAACCACCCTGTGCTCCCAAGCACTCAGCCCCCTGGAGAAGGTCCTTAATGTACTGCACTTCTTGGCCACTGGATCATTTCAGCGGACAAGTGCCATAGTGGGGGGGGGGGTGTCACAGGCCACGCAGTCACGCTGCCTACACCAGGTCTTGGCCATCATCACTGCACGCCCATCAGTCGGCAGGCACATATACCTGCCCAGAACACCTGCAGAAAGGCAGGCTGTCGCCCAGGATTTCTACAGGGTGGCACAATTCCCCAAAGTGCTAGGTGCCATTGATTGCACCCATGTGGCTCTACGTCCCCCCAGGGCAACTGAGCACATCTATCGAAACCGCAAGCACTGGCATTCCATCAACGTCCAGGTAGTATGTGATGCCAAGGGAATCATCATCTCAGTATACGCCAACTATCCAGGCTCCACCCACGACAGTTTCATGTACAGAATGTCTACCCTAAACCGGGACATAGAAGCTGGGCGGCATGGCGATACATGGCTGCTCGGTGAGTATAAATGCCACTGCGCATGCATGCATGTCAGATACTGAGTAATGTCACAACCCCACTAATGATACCCATCACCACCTCCCCAGGGGACAGTGCCTACCCTCTCAGCACCCACATGATGACCCCAATTCGGAACCCCACCACGCCACCCCAGGTAAGATACAGCACAGCCCACATTGCAACCCGGGGCATCGTGGAGCGCACATTCGGAGTGCTCAAGTCACGCTTCCGCTCCCTTGACCGTTCTGGCGGGCAGCTGTTATACACTCCCCCAGTAGTGTACAGGATCATAGTGGCAGCATGTGTCCTGCACAACGTTGCAACACGCCGGGGCCTGGCCGTGGACATGGTAGTGCCCCCACATCCCCAACCACATGCATGCCCACTGCGCATGGGAGGGGAAAGGGCACGGGGTGAGGCAGCCCGTACGCAGCTCGTGGCTAATTACTTCACATAAAATCACACCCCTGTGGAGTGCACACAGCCCTGGCACATACCAGCTGACAATCAATGATGATTGTAACTGACAATTATGATGTGTCAATGGACAGTCAACTGTCACAACCATACCAGCCTGAGATTGTACATCTGGAAGTGTTCCATTGTGTGCTTCCCTACCTACACAAACACCACCAATCCTGTGTCCAAAAGACACACTTCTATGCTGCTAAAATCATGACCCCCTTGCAAGATACAACATGACAACAGTGCCATGTCACCCAACCCCTCCCCAGGACAGCCACCCAACACACCATGGCATGACATGCCATGTGAGAGCAAACAAAGTCATCCTCCAAACGTGACACGTGTCACAAAGTAGTGTCCCTAATGGAAACTGGCCACACAATATGCCCACATAAATGTAGAAATAACAACACACATGACCAAATACTTACCACAATACAATCGACATAGCATAAACATGACAGTACTAAGGTAAAGGATACGTAGTCTTACAACATGAGAATGCCAGCACATCAACCACCTCCAACTGTACAGTGTTGTTGCCACGCACATGTGGAAGTCCACTACTCACAACATGAACTCCATCTCCAAAGTGGACGGCCTTGTGAAGACATGAGGAATGAACTTGCAAATTAGGAGGGAGACATGGATGCACAAGCACACATCAATACACCATGCAGTGCACAATACAACAACAATATGCACTAGGAATGTATGCAGAGCATTGACTACAGACTGCCCACACATGTCGTGGGAGTCCAACGTCACTGTGTAAGTCACTGTCACTTGGGCACACCCTTTGCAAGCCCATGGAAATGGGAAGCAGGAGGGGTGTGTGTCTCACGAACCCAAGCATCTAACCCAAACTCAGGACAAGCCTGCATGTGCCCAGCCGGAATACAGTGGATGCCCACGGGAGCCACACAAGGCAACACACTGCAACAAAAAATCAAAAATGGCCATGTGTGGGCCAGAAGGAGTGGGGGAGGCCACCCAGGAGGTCCGAGGACAGGGTGCCCACCAACAGCCATCTGTGTGAATGTTGGGAAAAAAAAACACCCCCATGGGCTCATGGCCTGCACGGCTACTAAATCGTGGGAGATTCACTGCTGGATTCGCTCTCCTCAACCTCTGCTGCTGCTGCCACAGGAGGTGGTAGTGCTATGGGAGGCAGCCCACGCAAAGCCCTAGTTTGGTCCTCCATGGCAGCAAGCATGCGGGTGTAGAAGGCCTCGTTCTGGAGGGATATGGTGCGGAGATCCCCATACAACACCCGACCTGTTGCCCGGACCTCCGCCCGAGTTGCCCGGGCCTCCGCCCGAGTTGCCTGCATCTCTGCTGAGAGCGTACGGGTGACGCGCTCCAGCAGCTGTTCCATCCTGGTGACAGTGGAAGCCTCAAGGTCCACAAGAGTCTGCCTGAGGTGCCGGACCTCTCCCCTCAGGGCTTCCCTCTGTCCCTGGGCATCTAGAGAAATGGATTCCCTCAGATTGTCCAGGGCCACCTGTCTGTCCCTGTTGGACGCCAACATGTCCTCCCTGACTGATTGGCAAATGGAGTCTGTTGCCTGCTGTAGTAGCTTCATCTGCCTTTCTGGCGGGACAATGGAACTGGCCACCCTCTCCATGGCTTGAGCAATCATTTCTGATGATGCTGCCTGTTGGTTAGCCATACCGTATATGGATTGCTCCCATGCGGTATTGCCCGGTGGCGGACGGCCACCGCGTTGGCGGGCACCACACCTGTCTGGGGCAAGGCGAACTGCGCCTTGCTGTGTCGGCACTGCCTGAGGCTGCAGGACTGCATTTCCCCTCTGATCTGCTGGCCCAGGAACAGGATCAGATGTTGCCGAGTGTGGCCCTGCATCCGTAACCACCACAGGCGCACCTACCAACACTGACATCCCCATAGTGGGCTCTACCCCTGGTGCAGGTGGGTCGGACAGAACAGTATCCCTTCCATGAACACATACCTGCGAATCCACATAGGTCTCATCCGAATCAACACCTGAAAAGAGTTCTGGGGAGGTGCAGCCAGGGACACCCCTGGATAGTATGGCCTGCAGCAAGAGAGGGTTCTCCCCCACCACCAAACCACGTCCCCCACTGGTGCCTGGTCGTGCTTCAGATCCCTCCTGGGCCTGCACCATCTCCTCACCCTCAACAGCATCAAGTGCGTCATCGTCTGCAAAAACATGAAAGACAAAAAATGGAAACAGGCATTAGCACCATGGCACGCAATTAGGCCAGACAAGCTACAGTACCAGTACTTGATTTACACATGTCCCACATGACTATAACCCTCCCATGCATGCACTGTCCATGAGTTGGAAGGGGAGGAAAATGTCAGACACTGATGACACCAAGATGGAAGAGCAACACATTAGCTGCATGCTGGCTAGCAGTGCCATCACACATTGACCTGGGAGTGGCATGTCCAATACACATACATGCCACATGCCATCACACAGATGGCATGTACCATAGGCATGTCATATATGTGACAATAGGGCAGAGTGATGCGCAGTGGAACCGGTTGAATTTCAACAATCAGCCTGAATGAACACAGCTAAATATGGGACAATGTTGTTGCAAGATGCCACTTCAAGGGCAACTGGCGCGATGTAGTGCAAAATGCCTACTGTGGGCAGAAGGGATACTGTAATACCCAAATCCCGGGGCGCCGAATGCATTGGATGAAGCACATGGGTGGCCCAAAACACTCAGGCACACACACCCTGACCTGGCACTCAACCAGAACCCCTCCCACAAACAACATACACATGGATCACACACACATGCATGTGCACTCACCGGACAATGCCTCGTAATCTGGCAGTTCTCCCACACCTTGGATCTGCTCCTCTGTGACGTAGGTCCAAGCAACATGCTCATGTAGAGTGAGTTCAATGTCCTCTTGTGGAGACCCACCTCCAGGCACCAGAGTTGCGGCATGACTTGAGGCCAGCTTTTTCTTTGCCCTGCGCTTAAGGTCGTTCCAGCGCTTGTAGCACTCAACAGCTGTGCGCCTCACAAACCCAAGGGCACTTATGCTGTCCGCGATGGACTGCCAGTGTGCCTGACATCGAGCAGGTGTGATCCTACACCCTGAAGTGACCAACATTTCAGCATCATGTTCGGACACATACTGCACAAGTGCATCCAGTTCGGCATCATTGAAGCTAGGCTTCCTTGGCGTGCCGGACTGTGTAGCCGTGTCAGGGTCATCAGCCTGTACTGGACGAGCACTCTTCCTCTTTCTTTTTGTGGGTGGTGGGGATCCAGAGTGCCCTACGCCGCTCTGGACACTAGAGGCAGGAGCACCGGTGGACTGCGTAGTAGTAGTGTGCGATGGCACACTGACCACAAGACTTTCTGCAGGCATTAGCTGAAGTTTGATGATGGCAGGGGGAACCTCAGTCTGATGTACCGGGACCAACACTGTCCTGGCTGGGAGAGTCAGAGCTGGGGTGGACAGAGCTGCAGCTGCCCCTGCAGCCTCCCCACCCTGCCTACTCGGGGCAGCAGATGACATGGCTGCCCCTGTACCACGTGGCCTGGTGACACTGGCTTGCGCCGCCACCCGTGGTCTAGACTTGGCGACCTGGAAGTCAGCCTGGGAGTCACCCTGTGCTAGGTACGTGCCACAACGGGCCGGTCCAACAAGGGCTGAGCAGGGATGGTGTCATCCAGGTTTCCCTCAACCATGGGGGGGCTGTGTGTCCCTGACTGGTCCTCCACACGTGGGGGGCTAGGGGTATCTGCAAATCCTGGCCACATCCCCTACCGTGCCCACCACGCGCACCTCTTGAGGCTCGGCCACCTTTGCCACCCTTACCACTTGCTCGTCTCCCAGCCATGGCACCGATGGAGTTGTGCGTATGGGAGTTGCAGTAGACAATTGTCCTGGGCAATTGGGGGTCAAAGGGGTAGGGTCCTAGATGGAATCCGTACCCAAGTGCTCTAGCAAGGCTGTATGGAACCCCTGGGGAAAGATGACGGGTCACGCAACGCACAGGCACCCCTAAAACAGAAAATGACGTGCACGCGACCCCTCATAGACCACGTGCGTGGGAAAAGGAACCTGCACTACGCTGTGGCACCCAGAAACACAAAAATGAACGTATGCGTGTCACACGCAGCCTACAATGACCTCTGAAGGGGTACGCTACACACGGGGCTAGGACAGTTGGTAAATATGTGCGTGACTCACCGTCTGCCTGGGAAAAGAGCCTGAAAAATACGCGCGTGTGCGCGTTGGCAACACCCCCGCCAAAAGAAGATTTGTACACTGTCTGAGGAGACAGGACAAAAGGAAAAGTCAACGCTGTTTGAGGAAACAGGTCGAAGAGAAAATCAGAAAAATACTGACAGAGGTAACAGGGAGTACGAACTAGAAACGCTGTGAAGTAAATCGCGTGTGAACCGACAACAAGTATAGATTTCACCCACTCGCTCACCACGAGAAGCACGTACAAGGAAATTACATACTACACGCACCTTTTAAACCGCACCACACGTCCAACGTCACTTCCGCGTATACGCACTGAGGCCCTATCCTCCAATTACGCGGGCTGACACTCGGACGTGCAGTTTTTGGTCTTGTAACATTCCCCCGGGTACAGGGAAACACCCGCGCGTGTCACATCACAGACGCGCCTGCGCTGTCAGGGCCTTTGGTCCAATGGAATCGCGTACACAGGCCAATCGCGTGTGGAACTTCTCGCGCACCCCTGAAATACACGCACACGCTTCCCCAGGCCTGATCGCGTGTGGAACTTCTCGCGCACCTCTGAAATACACGCGCCCAGGCCAATCGCGTGTGGAACTTCTCGCACACCCCTGAAATACACGCGCCCAGGCCAATCGCGTGTGGAACTTCTTGCGCACCCCTGAAACACACGCGCCCAGGCCAATCGAGTGTGGAACTTCTCGCGCACCTCTGGAATACACGCACACGCTCCCCCAGGCCCGATCGCGTGTGGAACTTCTCGCGCACCTCTGAAATACACGCGCCCAGGCCAATCGCATGTGGAACTTCTCGCGCACCCCTGTAACACACGCGCCCAGGCCAATCGAGTGTGGAACTTCTCGCGCACCCCTGAAATACACGCGCCCAGGTCAATCGCGTGTGAAACGTCTTGCGCACCTCTGAAATACACGCACACGCTCCCCCAGGACCGGTCGCGTGTGAAACTTCTCGCGCACCTCTGAAATGCACGCACACGCTCCCCCAAGCCCGATCAAGTGTGGAACGTCTCGCGCACCCCTGAAATACACGCACCCAGGCCATTCGCATGTAAAACTTCGCGCGCACCCCTGAAATACACGCACACGCTCCCCCAGGCCCGATTGCGTGTGGGACTTCTCGCGCACCTCTGAAATACATGCACACGCTCCCCCAGGCCCGATCGCGTGTGGAACTTCTCGCGCACCCCTTAAATACACGCACCCAGGCCATTCGCGTGTAAAACTTCGCACACACCCCTGAAATACACGCACATGCTCCCCCAGGCCCGATCGCGTGTGGAACTTCTCGCGCGTGTAGAACTTTGGCGCACATTTTTTTCCTGCACAGGGACGCTTCCGCCTGCTTTCGTGTGGCGGACATGTATGGGCCTGTGCGCGTCTTTGGCCGTCCGATGTTTTTCCCTATTCGATTCCATGAATACGTGTTGTAGGCGAGCGTGTGGGCGTTTCGCGCACTTGCCTCCTGTACTTTCCCCGTGACGCCCACATTTTCACGAGTTGTTCCCCATTCTGCGTGTAACGCCTCGTGTTACGCCTACTTTTGTTATGTGCGCCACGCTATGTGCGAATTCGCTGTGGCCTTATCGCACGGCGTTCGATGACCTGTGCGCTAGCGTGCGCCGCGCACTTTTTCAGCGCACATCCCACATTTTGCGTGTGCACGGACTTCCATGAATAGATGTGCGCTGTTTTCTGTGCGATAATCGCTATTTCACTGCGAATCGCACGATTTTTCGCACGCGTGCGCCGTTTTTTCAGCGCACATTCATTCCATGAATCGGCCTGTTAAGGTCCTCTGATCGCCATACTTGGTGAGAGAGCTGACGATGTATGTACACGGGCAGGCTACCCTGGTGTGACTACAGTCAACACTGTGCATGATGGAGCGCCGTTTAACAATTGCAGAGCAGCAGTTTGGAATGCTCTTCGAGTACTATATCCAGACACATCCGATATGGGAGCTATAATGACAAAAAAAGATGAAACAAGGAGAGGATCCTTTGCTTTACATTCAAAATTTCTAAGATGCTTGGGCACTCGAAACTCGTGAATCTTGGGGGAAATCTATACCTGTGTTCTATCATATATTATGCCAAGGGCTGCCAGAGCAAGTGCAGAAGCGGATGAAGAAATTAGTGGGCATAGAAGCTAAACCGCAGTCGTAAATCCAGTTGACCATTGTACATTACTGCATACTTCTGCAGGAAAAGAATCGCAAAATAGATGATACTCGAAAAGGCGAAAAGGCGAGGAGGCAAAATTGATTCAGAAAAAACTGTCCAAATACACCATTGTCCCCCCACTCCTTATTCTTTCCCCCAACTATCCCCCCTCTCCTGCATCCCCTCTCTCACCCTTCCCCCTCCCTCCTACTACTCTTCTCCACCAGTCCCAGCCCCTATCCGGTCCCACTCCCCTTTTCTCTCTATTCCCTTCAGTTAATTGCTCTTCTCACTGTTTTGTTGATTGATTCATATTTAATTGCTTCAACCGTTATATTGTTTATGTTTTATGTATTATGTTGTTCCATTGTACAGCGCTTTGGTGTAAGGCGTTTTATAAATCAATAAATACAAATACAAATACAAATACAAATTGAAGGGGCAATGTTAACTAGTACAGACGAATCCACAACAGATAATGAACATGCCAGAGGCGAATAATCAAAGGCAGTTCGATCAAAGCCACAATGGATATGCTCTAAGAGGGAGGGGTTTCCTAGGAAAAGGTTGGCAAGTTAATCGAGGGAATTGTCAGAATAATAGAGGAGGTTTTCAAAGCAATCAAGGTGGTATGCAAAATGGGCAGATGGGAAGGCCAATGCCTATATGTTGGATGCGTGCAATGACAGGACATTTTGCTTGCACATGTAGAAGTCAAGGCATGGTACAGAATTATCAGTTTTCAAGAGGGGGGCTGTCAAATCCACCTGCATACTTGCAGCAGAATGGAGATGGTTTGCACAAAATCAAACAGTGCAGCAGCAAGTGCCGAGAGTGCAGCAGGGCTTGCAACCACAGCAAATGACAGGTAACCCACTACAGGGTCAATCGCAGCAGTCCCCTATGCAGCTCCAACAGAACACAGTTACAGGACAGGTATCGAATCCTAGAGTAGGTAGCGTCACTGGTGATGGAGGACATTCTTTTACAAATAACGGGACAAGGCTGTACATGGAATAGGACAGCTCACTGGGAGACCTGATGTGTTCCATACTATCCGTGACACCAAACCCTCATGAGGAGCCAAGGGTGGATGTCAGTATAGGAGGCAAACATTTTTCGTTCTTAGTGGACACGGGTGCAACGCACTCATGTATACGAGAGGGCACATTTTCAATGTCTGGCAATGCCATGAATACTCAGGGATTCACAGGAGCTACAAGTCGCGTTCCTTTTACCGCAGAACTACCAGATTCTCTATAGGAAAATATGACATGAATGTGCCACTACTTTATTCGAGGCAAACGCCTGTCAATATCTCAGGACAAGATCTGATGACTAAGTTAAATATGACGATCTCATTCACTGATGAAGGCATAATATGCTCAAAACCAGGAATGCATTATTTAAATGTGTGCGAAATAATTAAGGCATACAAAGGAAGAATGGCTATGAGAGCAATACCATTAGAACCAGAGATTTTTCAATATGGGGTGCGCATCCCCAGTCCTATCAAATGTGGCATCCCACAGCGCTCCTGCATAGCCCATACCTTGTATAACCTCTACACCAGACCCATGTTCAGAATCCTTGATGCACTGGGCATCTCATATACCAATTATGCAGATGACACCCAGGTGCTCATCCCTCTCTCGGGGGATTATCTAACTGAAACAAACATCCTCAACTTCATCTACTCCACCATTCAATGTTGGATGGCAGACAATTGGCTCTGTTTAAATAGGGAGAAAACCGAACTCTTGCTGATTGGGTCTCCATTCACATTGAGCAAACTTAACAAGGAGTATCACTCTTTCACTATTGACAACATCTCCATCACAGTCTCCCAAGCGATCAAAACACTCGGCGTGTACCTTGAACCAAGTGTTACCATGGATATGCAGGTCAATGCTATTGCTTCCTCTGCAGTGTATCACTCTAAATTGATCAATGCTGTCAGGCCATTCTTGTCCCACCAGAACTGTATCACCATAGCTAGGGCCATCATTGGCTCCAGACTGGACTACTGCAATGCCCTCTTTATTGGAACCTCCCAAAGAAACCTGGCTAAACTTCATATAGCCCAGAATAATGCCTTAAGGGCTGCAACAGCATCTCATAACTAGGTACTTAGAGCAAAGGATCACCAAACAAACATCATCCAGACCCTCCAGGTCCGCCTATTCCAACTGTATCATGGTTCCTCATACGCGTAGAGTGCGTGCTGGAGGCTCAAGTTTCCCAACAATGGCTGCTACCCTCTGGAACAACCTCCCAGCCCAGATCAGATCAATCAACTCTCATTCTGCCTTCTACAAGGCTTTAAAAGCTAGGCGCTTTGTCTGAAAGGGCTTATCCCCATGAGTTCTATTTTGCATATGTTACTACTTCTCATCAACCACTGACTATGACACACTATGCTATGCAGTATACGGTACTATGTAATATAACCATGTAAGCAACTGTCTTGAAGCTTTATTCTTGAGCCACTTATTGTAACCCTCAAGCAAGCCTCCTTAAGTATCTGTTATAGCACCTCGATGCCTGTGGGCTGCAGTGCGCTCTACAACTCCAAAATAATAAAATAATAATAATAATATTGTTGTCCTGGCTGCCAGGAATAGCAGGCAAAACAATGAGAACTCCTGATGAATTTCTGTTTACACCAAGGATACCCATGGTTGAAGAAAAGGGACGAGTATTTCCCTTAATGATACAAGCAGCCATAGTGCGAGGAGAATAGCATTGCTTGATGGCTCTGCTGATGAGGGCAGGCAATGGTGTGCAGTAATCGCCATTGGAGAAGGCTACAGATTGACGTCACGGATGAGGATCTGTTTGAAAATCACCCATCTGATGACAAAGTAATTTTTGAAATGAACAACACTTACTGGGTAAAAGCAATTAAAAGAGAAGTGCCTCAGAGAATGATGTTAGCATTAAAACGCCCTAAATATTTTGACGAAGACATGGTGAAAGTGCTAGTCTCATTATGGACTACTGGCCCCTATGGCATAGGCCTACTAAAGGGAGTCAGGGAAGTGGCTATTAAATTGAAACCAGGAGCAATTTTACCTCAAGCACGGCAGTATCCTATGTCTCGAGAGGTAGATGAAGGAATTTTCAAGACAATTTCCGCCATTATGGATCAGGGTATCTTAGTGACATCAGAGTCACCATGTAATACGTCATTTTATCCTATCAAGAAATCTAAGGGGGGGTTTTGGAGACTAATACACGATTTGAGACCAATAAACCAAATTGTAGAGGCTGAGTTCCCTTCAGTCCCAAACCTGTCTACAATTCTATGTAATATTCCTTTTGATGCACAATATTTCACGTTAATTCATCTGTGATTGACTTGAAAAATGTGTTTTTCTCAATCCCATTGCACAAAGACTCACAAGATTTGACTTTCTTTACCTTCAGACAAGTTCGCCTGAAAAGCACATGGCTGCTCTAGGGGTACTGTGAGTCCTCATCGATTTTCAATAGAGTCCTTCAGATGGACTTAAGCAATGTTGCCTTAGAAAGCGTTGTGCTGCAATACATAGATGACATTTTAGTTTGCAGCACCACGGAGGAAGAGTGCAGACACAATTCTGTTCAGCTGATGATTATACTTGCTGACAAAGGATATAAGGTTTACAAGGAAAAGTTACAATATTCTCAACAAGAAGTGCTGTACTTAAGCCAATTGATCTCACATGAAGGAAAGAAAGTTACTCCTGAAAGAGCTGAGGCCATTTTAAAAACAGCTAAGCCACACACGATAAAAAAGATGCAGAGTTTTTTGGGACTATATAATTATGTCAGAACATGGATCTTTGACTAAAGCTCATATACAAGGCCTATATACAAGGCCTCTCTTACAAGCCTTGAAGAAAGCACAGGCAACGCAAGAAAAACGCTGAGGCAATTCAGGAAGGGTTTGATTATTTTTTTTTAAATTAAAATTGTGCAATTTAGTTTAAAAAAACTTTTTACACATTAATTTAATTTTAAATCCTGGTAAGAAATAGTTTTAAAATAAACAGGAAAATCATTTCAATCGTAAGATAAAAAAGATTGTACAATTTACAACAAAATCATAAAACAATAATTTCATTACAAAAGGAAAAGGAGACAAAATCCATAAAAACTTTCCAGTCACATCACATTTCAGTCGATGATCTAACTGTGACTTAAACAAGTCAGAAAATGTGTAACTCCTTAGCCGGAATCATTTAACATATTCAATATCTGGCTGCAGACAAGCAAAGTCAAATATGTATTTGTGTCCTTGGAGAGGGTCAAGTAACATATCGATCTATTTAGCATAAGGATCACTCTCAAAAGTATCTGGAGCAAATCGGCACCACAACTGCAATTGGTTTATAGAAATAAGTCCACAAAGTTTAATCATAAAGGAATTATTAGGATTCAACATACACTTTTGCCATAAGGATTCCCTGGCCAGGGATGTAAGGCCAAAATTAATGGCACCCAAGTGGGCTATCCTACAATCTTCAAAGAAAGGACAGTATATTACCAAATGTTTTAATGTTTCAAGCTGTTGCACATTTACACAGAATCTACACAGAAGGGACATTTAAACCAATGTTGAGTACGTTCTAGCGTGTAAAACTGATTCATTCTAAACCTCATGTATAAATCCCAGATCCTATCACAGGGAAAGCAGAGAATATATCTTAATCTAGGAATGCGTTTGTGAGTGTAACTAGCAAATTCCTTATATAACCGGTGAGCACCAATATCATCCATGGATATGCACCAGTCATATTCATACAGGTTTTTTTTTAGAATAAGCGGGACATAGCCAGAGATCTTTCTTGGTAATACCAATTTTTGCAAATATCAATTCCATTCTTTCCTGGAAAGTAATCACCGAACTAGTATTGGATTTGTTGATCATATGAGCAAATTCCTGATATAAGGAGTTCAAAGAAGGATTTAACATTTTTGCATGACAATTAAGTTGTCTCTATTGAAAACGTGCAGCTAAACTGGATAAACCCAGTTCAATCTGGATACAGGATTTAGGAGTAGATTTAGCGAACCCTAGTACTTGTTTCTAAATAATACCTTGGAGAGAATTCAAACAAATTGTAATATCACAAAGGCAAAGATCAAGGCTATACAGTAAAACTGCTTCCACCTTGTACAAATAGAACTGCAACAGCGGTTCGAGAGAAAATGTACAACATTTTCCTCGAATAATCTTTAATTGTGAAATTAAGGGGCTAGCCTTAGCCCTAATGGAAGATTGCCAGTTGTCAATGGACAGACGATCGGAAACATCGTATCCCAGATATTTAAGAGAAGATACTTGTTCAGTTGTGGCCCCATTTAGGGTCCATGTATAATGGGCAATTTTCATTTTTCCTGTAAAGACCAAGATCTTTGACTTTGCTACATTTGCACAAAGATTATGTGTCGCAGCATAAGAGGCAAACGGGTCAAGCTTATTTTGGCCAAACAGCCAAACAGCGTTCTATCAAAAAGCAGGATATCGTCTGCATAAGCAAGCCAATTAAACTTCAAATGACCAACTTTTATGGGAAGAGTGATAATATACAGCCAAATATTTTCTATATCAGTGAAATACAAATCAAAAAGGGTAGCAGCAAGATTACAACCCTGTTTTACTCCTGTATAGGTGGGAATCTCTGGAGTAAGCACACCTTGCTGGTTTAATCTCACTCGATAACAAGTGTTGGAATGTAAGAAGGCGATAATTTGGATGATAAATTCAGGAGACCCTAGTTTAGCCATTTTTGACCAAAGGACATTACGAATGATACAATCAAAGGCAGAGCTGAGGTCCAATGAGGCCATAAAAACTGGCCCATCAGAAGACTTCTTTACCTTTGCCAACACATGTGCCAACACAGTGGCATTCAGGGCAGTGCACATGTGTTTTCTGAAGCCAGTTTGATAGCTGGATAACAAGTTGTGTTCCTGTATAAAGTGTTCAATCATCTTAAGTATAAGAATGGTGAAAACTTTATAAGAGGAATCCATCAGAGCAATAGGACAATAGTTTTCTGGCTCAGATGGGTTACCTTTTTTAAAGATTGGAATAATCAATGAAGTTTGCCAAGACCTGGGGATGTGGCTTGAGTAAAAGATGTTTTCAAATTTAAATTTAAGTATGCCAGCCCAGAATAGTAGGTCAGACTTTAGTAAGCAGGCAGGAATCCCATCAGGCCCTGACGCCCTAGAGTATTTCAAATGGTTAATTGCACAAACCATCTCATCTATAGTCCAAGTAATGTGTGAAAAGGAATTCAACTTAATTATCTTAAAACCATAAAGACCAAATGTATGGGGAAGCAGGTATGCTGAGGAGATAAATTGGCACCACTTCTCTGAAGAGATAGAAGAGGACATACAATTTTCCGAAGACAAAGATATCTCATTAAACATACGTCAATTATTTCTGGTATCATGCTTGCATATATGCAAAATCATTGTTTGATTCCCGGCTAGATGTATTTCATGTCTGTGATGCTGGAAATGCATCGGGGGGATAGGGCCTCTGTATCCTTGTACTTTACTGCCTTTTATCATGTGTTCTGTCGTGTTTTCCATGCAGAAGTTCATGTGGGCCTCTTGGCGGTGCAGCTCTCTCTTTTAGTTTGGTGTACAGACCCATGCGATACCCTTATGGCACCCATAGGTGGGGGTACGACCCTTTGCCCCTAGTGTATGTTTTTGGGCACCTGTGTGTTGCCCCCAAGCAGGGTATGGGCTGGTGGCAGCTCCATGCTGAATTTGACAGGTGCACTGAGTATCCTCCATTTTGGGATACCCAGGCCCTGCTATTGGAATCAGTTGATTCCTAATAGGAAACAAGATGGCCCCTGTGGCCCCTTGCTTTCTCTTGTCTGTAACCTTGTTTTCAGAAAGTCCTGGGAAGCCCTGACTTTGTCCCTTCCCCCAGACTGGCTGTTGGGTGAAAGTTCCATATTTGGTATTGTTGTGAAGTCCAGGCCAGACTGGCTGGAGCCTTCCTAGTGACTGTATGTTGGGGGTACACCCTGTGGGTGGGACCTGGGTGAACGGAGTGTGTGACAAATACGCATTCTGTGTTGTGGATGTCTAGTATCTGGTGTTTGACACAATGACTGAGACAGCCCTGCCCGAAACTGGTATGTATGCAGTGTGGAGTGTTGAATGCCTGGGTACTTGTCCCAATACACATAAATTGTTGTGAGTGTCTCGAGAGAAGTGAATGGTCTGAATGCACTATGCGCCTGATTGGCTGCCTGCCTGCATGAATGCCCTTCGCAATGATTGGATGCTTGAGTATGACCCAGCGGAATGAATGAGAGATCAACAGTATACCTGGGGACCTCTCACGGGTAGAAATTGTGTTCAGAAGCTGAAATCCAAACTACGAAGAGTAACTGGAGTGAAACTGAAGCTTGACCTTGAAGCCCTCCTGGAAGAGTAGAATTGCTGTTGCCCTTCTTCATCAATGTGAAAGCTGCTGTGTCTGCAAGGTCTGACCCAGAGAGGACCTGGTAAGGCGCCCTCTTCCCGAGCTACGAGGGAACATCGTGCACGCACCAGCAGATCTTTGCCAAAGCTCCCTGGTAGACAGACCTACGACAGGCTGTTGTCCGCCACCGTCGATGACCGCCATCGCCGACTGGAGCTGCCGTGCTCCCATTGCCTAAGAACTTTTGATTCACGGACATGCTCGTCTGCACCGCGGCCCGCCTTATTCCGCCAGAGAAGGCCAGGCCGTCGACGCGCCGAGGAGCATCTGCTGGTGGGTTTCCCGCCACCCAAAGACCACAGACGTGCCGACGACTCAACGCCCTTGCTGGGCCACAGTTCTTCAAACTCTTTGCGGTCCAGACCTATTGACATCGAGGTGCCCCGCACGCCTCTTCCTTGCAGGACGTTTACGCTTCCCCATCGACGAGCACCGCTAGGAACGAAGCTGCCACTTCACCGCCGTAGTTCACCGTGTTCACGCTGGACGTTTGACGACCCGTGGCTCTTGCCTTAAAGGAAGTGCACTCAAGAATGGCCCTCGATTTCCTGACGAGGAACTCTACAACACCAGGTACTTTGGGGTCGCTGAACTATAGGAAAGATTCTTGTGAACAATATATGGATTGGGCTTCTGATATATATTTACTTTACAGGTTGCCCAGGTGGGGGGATCTCCACACAGAGCTGTGTCTAGGTAGCAGGGCCAGTATTCTGCCTATTGTTTTAACCCACTGCTTTCCTCTTATATCTATTGTGGGTTTCCTTTACGAATTGATTTGTGTGACATTTAACCGTACAGTTGATGCACTTTAAAGAGATCGAATAGTAATTGTGGTACCACGTAGAGCTGTATAGATTTGCCATTAAAGATAACCAAGTACAAAGTGAGTTATTGTGATATTGTACATAACCTTGAATATTAATTATATAAAGACTGTGTTTCAACTAATACAGTGTGCGGACATTCCTTTGTGGGGGCTTGGGGACTACACTCTACTTAAGAACCAGCCTGCATCAGCTCCTGGGAAGCGAGGCCTTGATTGCTCGACCACGTACCAATAATAGAGAATCTTGGCCTCTGTGCCTCTCCTCTACCATATAGAGTGCAGAAGTACAGACACCCCCTTCCAGTCTTTACACTGCTGGCAGCGGTGGGATGCTTATGGTTTTAAGAATCAGTGTATAACCGTGCCACTTACAAAATATCTGCACTTTGTTAAATTGAGGTTTAGTTTTGTAAAAGATAACTGCATTACAAGCAATGGAGTCTATTGCAAATGGTAAATTGACTAGGATTAGCTTAGAGGCTTTCCAGAGCGCTTGTGAAGCCAGGGAGTTAGACTTTGTGGATAAATCTAGGGCTGAGCTTATAGCTGCCCTGGTGGACTACCAGACTGATGGTGAAACTCTGGAAGGGGGGATGCAACTAATGAGGACTCTGCCCCTGGGGGTTTTGCTGAATCTGATTCGGGGAATGCCACCTTTCCTGCTGCCTCTGTTCCAAACCCCAGCACTGCTCTTTAGGGGGGAAGCCCTGAAGATTGAACTTTTAAAATTGGAGCTACAACGGGAACAGTTAGCCTTTCAATACAAAAAGTTGGCAACAGAAGCTGAGTTGAAGAAAGAGGAGTTGACACAGCAAGTGATACTCAAAGATAGTGACACTGAGCACCAAAGAATCTAGCTAGAGAAAGCTAGAGTGGAGACTTCAGCTAAACAAGTTGAGAGTCGCAGGTCCCCAGCCACCAAGTTTATGAAAGATTTGGTTGGTGTGTTTGTGGAGGGTTCTGATATCCTCCAGTGGATTGAAGCATTTGAGATGGCTTGTGCAATTCATGATGTTGATAAGCGAGATTGGGCTAGGTGTTCGTTAAGCAGAATGCCTCAGACTAGATATGACTGTATTCTGAAACTGAGTGTGGAAGAAAGGGGTCAGTATGAGTGCATGAAGTATGCTTTGATTGCCAAGTTTGGCAAGACACCTACCCAATACCTTAAAAGGTTCAGTAATTTTAAGAAACAAGAGAATGTGTGTTGGGTTGACTGGGTGAGTGCTGCGCAAATGAACATGATGGGGTGGATTGATGGTTACAAAGTGAAAACGTTTGTTGAATTGTCCCACCTTTTGTTTTTTGAGCATTTTTCAAAAGCCTGTTAACCAGAGCTGCGTCAGTATGTTGCTGACCAGAACCTTTTGGATCCCTTTAAGCTGGCTATGTTGGCTGACAAGTGGGTCTCCCACCGGGTGTCCCCTAAGGACTCCAGTAGGAAGGAGAAGGACAAAGAAAAGGGGACCTCTCAGAAAGCTGAGGAGTCCCAGAAGCAATCACAGTCGATTAAACCAAAACCTTCCTCTCCTAAGACCCAAAAATCTAGTGGGGATAAGTCATCTGTGGGTGGGAATAAGAGTAGTTGTCCACCTGCTGCAAAGCAGGCTCCCAGTGGTTCCAGTACCGTACCCCACATTCCTGGCACTTGTTGGTATCACAAGAGGGCTGACCCCAAGTGTAAAGGAAAGGCATTTGGAGTCCAGGCTGTCAGCCTGACCTACCCTTACCTCATGTCTGAGGTGGAGGCCACTGTCCTCCCCTCCTCTACGCGGATCACATTTGGTGCTCCTGTAGAGATTTCCTTAGTGTCCCTTTGGGCCTGGGACCAGTACGCAGAAGTACAGGCGACTATCCCACAGAACACCCGTAGGTTTTTGAGAAGTGTCCTCTTGAAAGGCCAGCCTTCTACTGGATTGAGAGACACTGGGGCAAGCATGGCAGTGGTGGACATGACCCTGCTCAAGCCAGAGGACTATGTAGGTGCTCCTCTGAGAACCACCAGGTTAGCTGGTGGACCTCCTCAATTATCGCCTGTAGCCTTAGTCACACTCATGATTGGAGACAAGACAGCAAAGCTTTGTATCCTGGTTCAGGACAATGCCCCTGCTAACATTTTGTTAGGTAATGATCTAGTAGAGTTGGGGTTGATATCTGATGGTCTCCCCATGACTGCTGCTGCAGTCACTAGCTCACAGGTGACTTAGGATCTGGCTGTGAGTCAGGTACCTGAGCCAAAGGCGAGGCCTAAGGCAAGAAGACGGAAGAACAAGAAGGCCACCTCTGTGAAGGGGGAGCCTTCTCTTCCTGCTGTTCTTACAGCACCCATTGTGATCCATGCTCCTGGCGGGCTGGGTCCAGTGGAAAATCCAAACTCAACTCCTGAGGTAGAAGAGACAGAAGACTCTCCTGTGGAAGAGGTTCTCAACCCGGAGGACCACCCGGACCTTCAATGCCTGTTGGCTGAAGGGGGACCCTCCCTGGCAGACTTCTGTAAGGGACAAAGGGAGTGCCACTCTCTCGAGGGCCTTAGGAAACAGGACCTGTCCCAGGCACAGGGAGAAGTGCCTAGTACATTCCGGATCTATTGGGAGGGTGAGCTAATCCTGAACCTGCTGCCCTCAAGAGGTTGGTGGTACCCCAGGTTTACAGGCCCTTCCTGCTGCAGTTGGCGCATGAGGTGCCCTTAGCTGGTCATCTTGGTACCAAGAAGACTAAGCAGAGGCTCTCTGCCCATTTCTACTGGCCTCGGGTGGGAGTAAAAGTGGAGTCCCACTGCAGGACCTGCCCAACTTGTCAGTTGTCAGGCAAGACTGGAGGCAGTGTCATTGCCCCACTGCAGCCATTGCCAGTGGTTGGCACCCCATTTGAAAGGCTGGGCATCGACATTGTCGGTCCCCTTGACCCTTCCACTTCAGGTGGACATTGGTTCATCCTGGTCTTGGTTGATCATGTCACCACGTACCTTGAGGCTATACCCATTTGGACTGTTACTGTCAAGGTGATTGCCAGGGCTCTCCTGGGCCTTTTTACCCAGGTTGCATTCCCTAAGGAGATTGTCTCTGACAGAGGATCCAGCTTCGTGGCTAGTTACATGGAAACCAAGTGAAAAGAGTGTGGGGTAACCTACAAGTTCTCCACCTCTTACCATCCCCAGACCAATGATCTGGTTGAGAGATTTAACAAAACTCTCAAGGGCATACTAGGCTCTTTGGGAGAGCCCCTAAGGAGGAAATGGGATCTCCTCCTGCCATGCCTACTGTTTGCTTACATAGAGGTACCTCAAGAGGTTGTTGGTTTCAGCCCCTTTAAGTTACTCTTTGGACATCCTGCGAGGGGGCCCCTTGCCTTGATCAGAGAAGGTTTGGAGGCCACCCCTCCAGGTCTCGCCAAACAAGTGGGGGACTATGTGTTAGGCCTCAGACGGAGGATGACACAGATGATGGGTCAGGCAACAGCAAATCTCAAGGCCAGCCAGGAATTGAATAAGTACTGGCATGACCTTAAAGCCTCGTAAGTGGATTGGACTAAGGGACAGGAAATCCTTGTGATGGAGCCTACTGAGCCTAGAGCTTTGGCAGACAAGTTGACTGGACCCTTAAAGATCTTCTCCAAGATGGGCAATGCCAATTATCTGGTTGACATGACAGTTCCGGGGGTAGCCCCTCAGGTATTCCATGTTAACAGGGTCAAGCCTTTCCACAGGTGAGCAGAAGTCTCATGTCTCTTGCTAGCTTCAGAGCAAGAAGAGGATGAGAGTGAGCCCCTTCCTGATTTGCCGCATAGCAACCCTCAGGATGGCTCAGAGGAGGGAGTACATCTCTCTGCAGATCTGACAACAGAGCAGCAGAGGGCCTGCAGGACTTTGCTCCAGCGGTATGCCTCTCTGTTTTCACTGACACCAGGCCTTACACCGTGGTGTAGGCACGAAATTGACACTGGTGACAGTGTGCCTGTCAAAAGCAGGTGCTACCGTATGTTAGATACCGTTAAGAACCACATCCAGGCTGAGGTTGCCAAGATGTTGGATCTGGGTGTTATTGAACCCTCAGCCAGTCCCTGGTCCAGTCCCATGGTCCTTGTCGCCAAGGCAAGTTCCCAGGCAGGTACCAAGGATTGGAGGTTCTGTGTGGACTACCTAGGAGTCAATGCCATCACCAAAACTGGAGTCCAAACTACGAAGAGTAACTGGAGTGAATCTGATGCTTGACCTTGAAGCCCTGCTGGAAGAGAAGAATTGCTGTTGCCCTTCTTCATCAATCTGAAAGCTGTTGTGTCTCCAAGGACTGACCCAAAGAGGACCTGGTAAGGCACCTTTTCCCGAGCTATGAGGGACCATCGTGCACCAGCTGATCTTTGCCAAAGCTCCCTGGTAGACAGACCTATGACAGGCTGTCGACCGGAGACGGGGACTGCCGCAGAATCCCAAAGAGAAGCACCCGGACTGTTGTCCGCCACCGTCGACGACCGCCGTCGCTGACTGGAGCTGCCGTGCTCCCGTTGCCTAAGAGCTTTCGATTCACGGCCACGCCCATCTGCACTGCGGCCCACCTTATCCTGCCGGAGAAGGCCAGCCCGTCGACGCGCCAAGGATCATCCACCAGTGAGTTTCCTGCCACCCAAAGACCACAGAGACGCCGACGACTCAACGCCCTTGTTGGGCCACAGTTCTTCAAACTCTTTGTGGTCCAGAACTATCGACATTGAGGTGCCCCGCACGCCTCTTCCTTGCAGGAAGTTTACGCTTCTCCGTCGATGAGCACCGCTAGGAACAAAGCTGCCACTTCACCGCCGTATTTCACCATGTTCATCGCCGGACGTTCGACGACCCGTAGCTCCTGCCTTAACGTGAGTGCAACTCAAGAAGGGCCGTTGATTTCCAGACGAGGAACTCTGCAACACCAGGAACCTTGGGGTTGCTGAATTATTGGAAAGATTCTTGTGAACAATATATGGACTGGGCTTGTGATATATCTTTACTTTACAGGTTGCCCAGATGTGGGGATCTCCACACAGAGCTGTGTCTAGGTAGCAGGGCCAGTATTCTGCCTAATGTTCTAACCCACTGCTTTCCTCTTATATCTATTGTGGGTTTCCTTTACAAACTGATTTGTGTGACATTCAACCATACAGTTGATGCACTTTAAAGAGATCGAATAGTAATTGTGGTACCACGTAGAACTGTATAGATTTTCCATTATAGATAACCGAGTACAAAGTGAGTTATTGTGGTATTGTACATAACATTGTTTCCTGCAATAGGATAATAGATGGAACATCAAAAACTGCCAATGACAATAAAGCTGCATCAAACTTCTTATAACCACATGCATTCCAACTATGTATGCTCAGGCAATTCAAGCTACGACTGTGATTTTGGGGCTTGCACCTCCAATATAGATTTCAATAGAGTACCAATCCATGACCAGTCCTTGATATTAGCTGCGATAGCTGAAAGCTGCGCAACCATCTCAGGGGGACTAGACTCACCTGATGTATTTTCAGGTACCTTAGAGGGATTACTTATTGGCAAGGAGATTCAATGGTCTAAAAATGCATTTGCTTGGTCTTCATCACAAATAAGATCATTTGAATACCCAAAGTCTCAAATTCCACTCTAAAGTCCCAGATTTGTTTTAGCACAATTAGAGAATTTGACTGGGCAATAATTCTTAAGTTGTTTTCATTTGCGAGTTTTACCCACTCAATATCATCAGTGTGCAAGCTTCTCAGCATCGGAATCCGATTAAATGTTTTAAAGAGAAAGGAACGATTAAGGCTTCCCGTTCCGTTTAGCTCGGGATTACTAATCCAGCCGAAGATGGGTAAAGTATATTCCCTGTGGAGCCGGCCTGTCTGTTCCTCTGATAACACCATAGGAAGACCCATTAATGTCGACTCAGAACGTGCAGGCACAGACTGGCCTTTCAGGTCTTCCACAATATCACCTTCCTTGGGCAAGATTGTCTGATCCAATTTTTGCTTGCAATCCTTTCTGGGAAGGTGTTTATTCACCATCAAGTCAGGCTTGGAAACAGTCTTAACAGGTCCTGCCTTGCCATGAATTATTGGATAGAATGAGGACAACAGTGACTCCTTGCAAACTCTAGCATCATCAGAAACACCCACCAATGCCGTAGGACCCGCCAGTGAGTCGTGGATGACCTTAGAGTTTGCATGCGGCGGGGGGACCTTCTTCCCTGCTAACATAGCTTTTTTACATTCCTGTACTTTGGGTTTAGTTTTGGACAAAATCCCATTAGATAGGAGCTCATTTGCATCTTCAAGTTAGGTGTCTGATAATTGGAATGCTTGTTTACTTTCTGCATTTAATTCAGCCAAGTCAAGAGTAGGATCCTCTACAGCTGTTTTACAGGTATAATCAGTAGCAACTGCCAAGCCAGAGATTTCAATAACAGAATCCAGAGGTTTTTTATTTTTTTGTTTAGTTTGTTTAGCAGAAGACTTCATTTTGGCCCATTTATTCATTGCTCTGTTGTGCAAGCGTTGTTGCCTACGCTAAAGAAAGGCACCAGCTGTAGACCCTTCAGGGCAACTTTCCAGATTCAAACTGGATTTTTGGGACAAAGGCCAAGAGTCTATGTTCATTTCAGCCTCTTGTTCTTCAATAATATTAGTAAGGGAAGTTGGGGTATGTGGCATCTCAATCAGGGAGACATTCTCGCCTCCTTCAAGTTTGAATCCAATATGAGAGGCCAACCGGGCAACGACAGAGGAAAAATGAGCCATCATAACCTCGAGTTTCCCCAAGCCATTGCCCGTCTCACAGAAGGTTTTGTGGGGAACCACTTAGTCTTCCTCGTGAACCAACAGCTCAAATGAGCCTGGGGGCAGAAGCGATTGAGCATAAGAACACCCTCCTACTATCAATATGTTTCCTGATAAGTGTGTTTGAGCACTTTTTACCATACATATCGGTACCGTCGTTTGTACGTGGACATTAGTCATTCTAGGTACAATTTTGACCTCTCCAACACATTTGTCTTCAACCTTTTTGTTCACAAGACTCCCCAGAAGAAGACCCTCAATTTTGCTAAGCTTTGATAATATTTCAGTATTTGTGTGTTACCAGTAGGCTACCCTTTTCCTTTTGCGCCCCGGTAGGTACACCCACACATGTGAGGTACTGTTTTCGTCGGGACACCTCTGGTAACGCGGGAAGGTATGACATCTCTTGTTGGCGATGTGTTTCGGTGAGTAGACGGAGGGAAATGTCTCTGAAATTGGCTGGAAATAAAGACAATTCTTAGACATTTCGCTCTGCCCACCCACTGAAAGACACGGCCAACAACACATGGCCTACCTTCCCGCATCCCCACACGTGTCCCGATGAAAACGGTACCTCACATGTGTGGGTGCACCTACCGGGTGCAAAAGGAAAAGGGTAACCCACTGGTAACCCCAAGCCTTTCGGCACAGCATATTTTGTTCATGTGGGCAACCTACAGATCTGGGCCTAGGGTGTCGAAGCCAGCAAGGAAAACAGGGAACCCCATGCATTTCTGAAAAGAGGACACCCGTGGGTATCCATAGAGGTCTGCCTTGTGAAAATTGCCTCAGTTTTTATTAGCCACAATCCCTGACAAAGTGTGATATTTGGTGGGGAAAAAACACAATGTTCACTTTGTCTGGGGTTCTGGGTAAGAAATTCTGGGCCGCTTCACGCAAGTCAGACCTCTGTGGATTCCCCCGGGTGTCCTCTTTTGGGAAATGCATGGGGTTCCCTGTTTTCCTTGCTGGCTTCGACACATGGGCCCAAATCTGTAGGTTGCCCACATGAACAAAATGTGCTGTGCCGAAAGGCTTGGGGTTACCAGTGGGTTACCTTTTTCCTTTTGCTCCCCGGTAGGTGCACCCACACATGTGAGGTACCGTTTTTGTCGGGACACCTGTGGGAATGGAGGAAGGTATGACAACTGTTGTTGGCGATGTGTTTCGGTGAGTGGACAGAGGGAAATGTCTCTGAAATGGCTGGAAATAAAGACAATTCTCAGACATTTCTCTCTGGCCACCCACCGAAACAGCAGGTGGAACTGTAGATGGCAATGCTATCTAAGTAGGCCACACAAAAGGCCTCCAACCCACTGATCTCATGATTGACCAATCTCTGGAAGATGGGGAGCATGTGCAAGTGGATCTAGGTCACCTGGCTTAAGCCCTGCCCACCTGGTGCCTTCCTGCCTGCCGCTCTTTTTCAGCACTTAGCAAGCCTGATTACGAGGTCCCTTCGCAGGACCCGGTCTGCACATCTGGTTTCACCAGACGTGCAGAGTGGGTCCCGCAAGGGGAAGAGGGAGCAAACAACGGGCTGCTCGTAATCGGCCAGTTGTTTGTTCCCTCTCCCGTTCCCATTCAGCCCTATGGGGGCTGAAATGGGAATGGGGAAGGCCCGGGTCCGGGTTCCCAGAGGGAGGAATTACCGGGCCCTCTGAACTCGGAATAGCCCGGTAATTCCTCATTCTGGGAACCCGGAACCGATTTTGGCGGCAAAATCGTAATGAGGCCCTATGTGTTACTACTGACTTCTGCAATTGTATTCACTCTCCCCTCTTGCTTCTCCACTCTTTTGACTGATAACTCTCTGTTCTCTCCTCCTTTCCCTTCTGCCTTTTCCTATCTCCTCCCCTTACTTTCTTCTATGCACTTACTCTATCAGAATTGTCCCTGGACCTAGTATGATAGCAACCGCATCTGTCTCCTCCCACCTGCCCCCTCACCTTACTGTTTTTTAAACCCCCACCCGCCCACCCTCCAGCACTATCTGAAATGTCAGGCCTAGTATGATAGTCACTTGTTTTGTTCCTCCCCTACCTTTCTGCACCCCTCTCCCTATCTTTTTGTTTTTCTCCGGCTCTACCAGAAATGTCATCAGGCCTAGTATGGTAGTCGCTTGTCTGTTTCCATTTCCTTCCCACTCTCCACCTCCCTTCCTTATCTATATATTAACTCTTGTACTATCTGAAATGTCGTCAGGCTAAGTACGATAGTTAATTTCACATCCTTACTGTGCATGGCCTGTAAGAATGTAATTGTATTTTCCCTTGTTCCCTCTCTTGCCTTGAAGCGCTTTGAAACACAATGTGTATAGGTGCTATATAAATAAACTATCATATCATATCATATCAAGGTGGAATGGGCATTCTTCAAACCAAAAGGCATGACCCTAAACTGGTAGAGTCCCTCAGGTGTTGAGAATGCCTTCTTTTACTTGGCAAGGTCCATCAGAGCTATTTTCCAATAGCCTGAGGTAAGGTCAAAGGTGGTTACAAATTTGGCAGCACCTATGGTGTCCACGAGCTCATCAGCCCTGGGCAATGGGTGCACGTCAGTTTTGGTGACGGCATTGACTCCTCGGTAGTCCACACAGAATCTCCAATCCTTGGTACCTGCCTGGGAACTTGCTTTGGGGAAAAGGACCACAGGACTGGACCAGGGACTGGTTGAGGTTTCAATAACAGCCAGATCCAACATCTTGGTGACCTCAGCCTGGATGTGGTTCTTAACGGTATCTGACATACGGTAGCACCTGCTTTTGACAGGCACACTGTCACCAGTGTCAATTTCATGCCTACACCATGGTGTAAGGCCTGGTGTCAGTGAAAACAGAGAGGCATACTGCCGCAGCGAAGCCCTGCAGGCCCTCTGCTGCTCTGTTGTCAGATCCGGAGAGAGATGTACTCCCTCCACTGAGCCATCCTGAGGGTTGCTATGCAGCAAATCAGGAAGGGGCTCACTCTCATCCTCTTCTTGCTCTGAAGCTAACAAGAGACATGAGACTTCTGCTAGCGGGTGGAAAGGCTTGAGCCTGTTAACATGGAATACCTGAGGGGCTACCCCAGGGACTCCCATGTCAACCAGATAATTGACTTCGCCCATCTTGGAGATGATCCTGAAGGGTCCAGTCCACTTGTCTCCCAAAGCTCTAGGCTTGGTAGGCTCCATCACAAGGATTTCCTGTCCCGGAGTCCAATCCACTTGCGAGGCCTTAATGTCATGCCATTACTTATTCAATTCTTGGCTGGCTTTGAGATTCGCTGTTGCCTGACCCATCATCTGTGTCATCCTCCATCTGAGGCCTAACACATAGTCCCCCACTTGCTTGGTGGGACCTGGAGGGGTGGCTTCCAAACTTTCTTTGATCAAGGCAAGGGGCACCCTCATGGGGTGTCCAAAGAGTAACTCAAAGGGGCTGAAACCAACACCCTCTTGAGGTACCTCTCTGTAAGCAAACAGCAGGCATGGCAGGAGGAGATCCCATTTCCTCCTTAGGGGCTCTTCCAAAGCGCCTAGCATGCCCTTGAGAGTTTTATTAAATCTCTCAACCAGACCATTGGTCTGGGGATGGTAAGAGGTGGAGAAATTATAGGTCACTACGCACTCTTTCCTCATGGTTTTCATGTAACTGGACATGAAGTTGGATCCTCTGTGACAGAGACATCCTCCTTAGGGAATCCAACACTGTGAACATGCCTAGGAGAGCCCTGGCAACCACCTTGGCAGTAACAGTCCGAAAGGGTATAGCCTCAGGGTACCTGGTGGCATGATTGTTAAAGACTGGAGGGGGGTGTCTGTACTTCTGCTCTATATATGGTAGAGGAGAGGCACAGAGGACCCCAGCCAAGATTCTCTATTATTGGTACGTGGTCGAGCAATCAAGGCCTAGCTTCCCAGGAGGTGATGCAGGCTGGTTCTTAAGTACAGTGTAGTCCCCAAGCACCCACAAAGAATGTCCACACACTGTATTAGTTAAAACACAGTCTTTATATAATTAATATTTAAGGTTATGTACAATATCACGATAACTCACTTTGTACTCGGTTATCCATAATGGCAAATATACAGTTCTACGTGGTACCACAATTACTATTAGATCTCGTTAAAGTGCATCAACTGTACAGATAAATGTCACACAAATCAGTTCGTAAAGGAAACAAACAATAGATATAAGAGGAAAGCAGTGGGTTAGAACAATTGGCAGGATACTGACCCCTACCACTAGACACACTTCTGTGTGGAGACCCCCCAACCTTGGCAACCTGTGGAATAAAAATATATCACAAGCCCAGTCCATATATTGTTCACAAGAGACTTTCCAATAGTTCTGCAACCCCAAAGTACCTGGCTTATAGAGTTCCTCGTCGGGAAATCGACGGCCCTTCTTGAGTGCCCTCCCTTTAAGGCAGGAGCCACGGGTCATCGAAAGTCCGGCGATGAACACAGTGAACTATGGCGGTGAAGTGGCAGCTTCGTTCCTAGCGGTGCTCTTCAACGGGGAAGCGTAAACATCCTGCACGGAAGAGGCGTGCGGGGCACCTCGATGTCGATAGTTCTGGACCGCAAAGAGTTTGAAGAACTGTGGCCCTGCAAGGGCGTCGATTCTTCGGCATCTCTGTCGTCTTTGGGTGGCAGGAATCCCACCGGCGGATGCTCCTCGGCGCGTCGATGGCCTGGCCTTCTCCGGCAGGATAAGGCAGGCGGCGGTACAGGCGAGAGCGTCCTTGGGTCAAATGAAGTTCTTAGGCAACAGGAGCACGGCAGCTCCAGTCGGTGATGGCGGTCGTCGACGGTGGCGGACAACAGTCTAGGCACTTCTCTTTGGGATTCCGCAGCAGTCCCCGTCTCCAGTCGGCAGCCTGTCATAGGTCTGTCTACCAGGGAGCTTTGGCAAAGATCATCTGGTGCACGATGGTCTCTCGTAGCTCGGGAAGAGGGAGCCTTACCAGGTCCTATCTGGTCAGTCCTTGGAGACACAGCAGCTTCAGATTGATGAAGAAGGGCAACAGAAATTCTTCTCTTTCAGCAGAGCTTCAAGGTCAAGCTTCAGTTTCACTCTAGTTACTCTTCGTAGTTTGGACTTCAGCTTCTGAACACAAATTCTAGCAGTTAGAGGACCCCAGATATACTAGTTGATCTCCCATTCATTCTGCTGGGTCACACTCAGGCAACCAATTGGTCAGAAGGGCATTCATGCAGGCAAGCAGCCAATCAGGTGCATAGTGCATTCAGGCAATTCACTTCTCCCCAGGCACTCACAACAAGTTATGTGTGTTGGGACAAGTACCCAGCCATTCAACACTCCACACTGAATTCATACTAGTTTCGGGCAGGGCTGTCTTAGTCATTGTGTCAAACACCAGATACTAGACATCCACAACACATAATGCATATTCGTCACACACTCCATTCACCCAGGTCCCACCCACAGGATGTACCCACAACATACAGTTACTGGGAAGGCTCGAGCCAGTCTGGCCTGGACTTCACAACAACACCATATATGGAACTTCCACCCAACAGTTAGTCAGGGGGAAGGGACAGAGTCAGGGCTTCCCAGGACTTTGGGAAAACAAGGTAACAGGAAATAGACAGCAAGAGGGCACAGGGACCATCTTGTTTCCTATCAGGAATCAACTGATTCCAATAGCAGGGCCTGGGTATCCCAAAATGGAGGATACTCAGAGCACCTGTCAAATTCAGAATGGAGCTGCCACCAGCCCACTCCCTGCTTTGTGGGCCACACACAGGTGCCCAAAAACATACACTAGGGGTACAGTGTTGTATCCCCACCCATGGGTGCCATAAGGGTATCCCATGGGCCTGTACACCAAACCAAAAGAGAGTGCTGCACCATCAAGAGTCCCACATGGACTGCTGCACGGAAAACACGATAGAACACACAATAAAAGGCAGTAAAGGACAAGAATACAGAGGCCCTGTCCCTCCGATGCATTTCCTGCATCACAGTCGCCCCCCCCCAGACTGAGGTTATGGTTCGTAATCGCCCATGAGATAGACATCCTCATCCAGACTGTCAACATACGTTCTGGAAAGGCCATCTGCATTATCGTGACTCTTCCCTGGTCTATGCTCTATGGTGAAGTCTAGCCCTTGCAGGCTACTGGACCACCTGAGCAGTTTCGGGTTCTCACCCTTCATCTGCATAAGCCACTTCAGGGGCTTATGATCTGTTTGGACCTTGAAGGTAGACCCGGCAAGGTAGGGCCTAAAACGCCTAAGGCTCCAAACTATACTGAAACACTCCTTTTCAACAGTAGCCCACCTAAGTTCTCCAGCCTTGATTTGTCTACTGATATGATTGGGTGTTCCCTCCCTTTGTAATCTAACTGGGACAAGATAGTTCCAGTTCCGGTCCGATAGCGAGGGTCAACCTTCAACAATCCGGCATCAATCTTGAGGGTTCCTATTCGGGCGCCTACTGTGAAAACAAAGTCAAAATATCGAGGCTGAGTACTCCAAAAGGAAATACACCGAACACAGGTTACAAAGGAACATACAAAGTACTTTATTTTATACTGAATCCAGTTACGAAGAACAGAGCAAAATCAGATAGCTATCGGCCCTCAGTGCAAAACAGCGAACTCCAACGTGGTTCAGTGTGTTCAGTGAGAGACGTTGTACATTAGAATGCATTGGTCTTTTATACTCTTCTAGGGTTCATGCAGAGTTTCGCCCATCCACATGTAACTGGTTTGCTTTTAATACATATATCAACAAGCCTATACGACAACTGTGTATTCCGGGATTTTCCATGCAGGTCTTCTCAAACATTAATACAATGTAGCTAAACAAGTGTTCTATGTTCAGTATTTGAATACATTGTTCTTAACATATGCTCATGGATTAGTTTCATTGCATCAAAACTAATCCATGCATTACTAATGTAAAGTAATCCTTTACACACAGGTCAATGAGGGACAAGGTCTCAGTTCACAACTTCAACAAGTGGCCTGCAGGCAAGTTACATATTAGCTACATGTAGAGGTCAAGACGGCCATGTTGTATTTCGGAAGGACATCGTCCACCATTTTAACTCACAGGGTGACTTTACAAAGTGAACCTAAAATGGCGGATTGACCTAAAATGGCGGTTTACATTGATTTAAGGTCAGGACCTTGCAATACGAATTTCTTCGCAAGCGACTTGTTAGCAACTTGGCGTAGGCCAATATACATATATTCATTGCAATAGGGGGCACGATATACTTTCTCATTTGACAAACCCTCCTTTTGGCCTATGCCAAGTGCTAAACTACTTCTGATCTTCTTGCAAATAGCTCCATGCATCATCGTCCATGCACCCTGAATCACTGTCGGAAATATCTATTGCCATTAGGTAATTCGCTAAAATTTCTTTCAACACAAATTCTTTGGAAGTTTTATCTGGGGCAAACACTTTATGTCCCATCGTACCTATCGCTTGTGCGCAACATCCCTCTAGCATTGAACATATACTAGGTAGACACTGAATACAGCAACAAAGAAACAACAGAATAACCAGCAAGACCGAAAGTACCTTCCAACCCCAAGATCGCAAGAAGTCCCAGAACCAAGCGCTAAGATCCCAGTTTCCCTCGGGAACATGCACTTCTGAAAAAAGGTTGTGCAGATTCTGTATTGCCTTGAAGATGGTTGGGGAGGAATCTGGTACGAAAACACAGCAAGCGGACCCTACTAGTTTACACACTCCACCACGTTCAGTCAGAATGACATCTAATGCCATCCGGTTCTGAAGCGCTACTAGTCTTATCGCCTTCTGTTCTAATGTCATATTATAGAGTATGTCTGTGGTCCGGTTGATGGTTCTCTCCAGTACTCTCGCTAGTCTTCTGATATCTTCGGAATTCGCTATCTGCCCCCAGAATGCACAACTGATTTTGCTATATCTCGCAAGATTTGTGCTGGAGTGTCACCATTCTCGTCCCGCCGTGGACAAGCCTTTGAAACTTCTATTGTACTAGCTATAAACACCCCAGGTAACAGGATCCCTAAATAACAGTTTCCCTGCCAATCCCTGGGCAACCATGGGAATGCTACATTACCGCAGACAAAGTAGACAGGTTCGCCTACATACAAAGGTCTGTTTTCCCCAGTCAAATTTGCAACGTTGGCACAACCTAAGAAATCTCCCATTGCTTGAGTTCCATTCCTCTGTATGCAAAAAGAAACTGAATCGGGGCTATGATTAACAGTGTAAGAAGGAGGCATGGCATCCTTATTGCCTATCAGAGCCATCTTAAAGGAAATCAAAGATTGGAAAGGATGAGGCAGTCTATCAGAAGGCCTAATAGAAGCAACGTTAGGTTTACTCCTGTTTGCGAAAAGCGAGCATCCCAGGGGAGTCAAAACACGTTTCTCAAAACTTTTCAAATTAGTGCCGTCAAAGTTCCCTGAGATGCTATCATTCCAACGGCCAAAGAACAGTGCTCTAAGAGAAGCATAACAAGCAGTTGTCAAAGGTAAAGGATGCATATACCAACCTAGCCCCATGTTGCGGTAAATGTGAGCAGACCCAACAGTTAGACTTATTAAAAATGGTATGCATAGCATTCATGATAAGTAGCAGAGTATTATTGTGGTACCTTTGTCTATGCTGAGAGTCCCTACGGGACAGAGTATGCAAATGTACAAAGGGAGTAGGAACAGTAGGTACACTTTCAGTAGGCAACAAGAATTCTAAAGGATGAGTTTCCTCAAGGTACCACAACCCTAAGGCAGTGACTTTAATATAAACCCAAATATCATTATAAAAACACAGCAATACATTTTCGGGGCTCAGGCACACTGTCCATTGTCCCGGTTGGTCACCCCATCATTTACAAGTCCCATATGAGCGGTAGCATTGGCAGGCATTGTAGTCTTCAAACGGAAACCCCCAATGTTCATTGCTGGCGACTTCCCGGCCGCTTGACTTCTTAGTCCTTCCACAACCCTAGCCAACAGAATCCCCTTTCACAAATTTGGGCAAAACAAGCCCTCAATGACTTTTCCTTCTCCAAATGCACAGCCAAACCATGCCGTAAGTCTATAAGATGCACAGCAAAACCGTGCCGTAAGTCTATTTTCTTGGACGCAGATTGTACCTTGCTTTTCCTGGTACTAATTGATCCGGAAACAATGTGTCGTCACTTCCCGTTGGAAGCAACGTATCTGAGACAAGTGAAGATGGCGAATTTGGAACAGCAGTTTCCGGATTCAAAACTTTTGGAGAGTGTGGAGACAAAATGGCAGCTTCCCCAAGCCTCACAGGCTCAGAGAGATTCTCCGACACACTCTCGGCACTATTTACTGCTTTGAGATCGTTGGTTGCAGCATTAGGGAGGGGTTCTGTTTCTTCGGTAACGTGTGGCACAGGGTGAGGAAGTTTCTTGACGTGGGACACATGGATCCAATTCTTTCTTCCAGAGACCCGCACCGCTGTTTGGGTGACCAACAGGACCTGGAACGGGCCACGCCAGCGAGGTGCAAGGCAGGAAGAGCGCTCAAATGCCTTGATGAACACCCAACTTCCAGGCCGTATGCTGTGGCCCGGGACCTCGTATCGCACAGGTAAAGCTTCTCGTACCTGGTGATAAATCAAATACAGGTTTTTAGTCAACTGCCTGCACTGAAAGTAATACATTTTCAACATCTCTTAACAAATTACATCTAGTAAAGTTCCAGATATTGGCAGGTCTCCCCATTACCACCTCAAATGGAGAGAGCTCAGTCTTGGTTTGAGGGGTTGTACGCATGGATAATAACACGATCGGTAAGGCGTCCGGCCATTTTAACTTAGTGCCAGCACACGTCTTAGCGAGCTTGTTCTTGATGATACCATTTTGTCTTTCTACTAGTCCGGCACTCTGAGCATGTCGTGCCGAATGGAACCGTTTGTCAATCTGTAATGCCGCACATATCTGCAGAATTACAGCAGCGACAAAATATGGAACATTGTCCGACCAGATGACTCTTGGTAGCCCGAACCTAGGAAAATATTCCCTTAACATGGTTTTCGCAGTAGTCATGGCTGTAGCATCTTTAACGGGAAAAGCCTCAACCCATTTACTAAAAGCACAGATGACCACCAGCACATATTTTTTATTGTTACATTGTTCCATTTCAATAAAGCCAAAGTGGATAACTTACAAGGGGATAGAGGGTGGCCCGAAATGTCCCCTTGGAGTTGCTGTCCCCTTTCCCACATTGTGTTGTAGGCAAATCATACAATCCTGGACATAGCGCTGGGCAATTTTTGAAATTTTGTCATTTTCCCAAACTTTTTCTAACAACTTTGTCATCTTCTGGGCACATACATGCGTAGGACCATGGGCCATGATGACCATCATCATTATATACGCGTCAGAGAGTAGCCATTTCTCTTCAACTATGTCCACCCAACACCCGTTATCATCAAGTTTCCCCAAGCCTTCAGCCCAACTCTTGGATTCTTCTAATGTGGCATCAGCTTGGATATCTCATACAGACCCAAAACCCTCATCCATTGCATAAGCATTTACAGTCTCCCTTGAAACATACACCTCCGTAAGGGGATCGATAGCAGTTTGTCTAGCTATCAGATCAGCAAAAGCATTCCCTTTTCCTATGTCATCTGTAATCTTTCGATGTGCTGCACATTTCATAACAGCTAACTGAGTAGGGAGCGCAAGCGCTGAGAGTAGTTGTACTATTAGGGAGCCATGTTGGATTTTAGTGCCATGTGAAGTTAGGAACCCTCTCTCCGACCAAAGTCTCCCAAAGTTGTGAACCACCCCAAAGGCATACTGACTATCAGTGTATATGTTTACTGCAAGCCCTTGGGAAAGTTAGCAAGCTTGGGTCAATGCTATAATCTCTGCGGCCTGCACAGAGTTATGCGTAATTCTCTTGGTTTCCACGACCGTGCTCAATGTGGTGATTGCATAAGCAGCTGTGGATGTACCATCCGGAAGTTTGAAGCAGGAGCCATCACAAAACAGCTCTCCTTGCGGATTATCCAAAGGAGTGTCTTTCAAATCAATTCTACCCTTTGTCTCTTGTTCGGTAGTATACAAACAATCATGTGACTCTTCATCGCCGCAAGTAGTATCTTGCGGGAAAGGTAGGAGTTCAGCCGGATTAAGAACACAACACCTCTTAATTTGAATGTGAGGAGCAAACAAGATCAATTCATATCTTGTCAACCATGCAGAAGTGAGGTGTTGCATTTGGATTCGGTTCAGTAGAACATCTACAGAGTGAGCCACCATCAGGGTTAGATCATGGCCTAGGACCATTCCCTCACTGTTTTACAGACGCAGCAGCAGCAGCGACAGCTTGCAAACATCTTGGCAAAGCACATGCTACAGGATCAAGGGCGGAAGAAAAGTAACTGCACAGCCTATTCTTCCCTCCATGTTCCTGCGTTAATACAGCCAAAGCACATCCATCACATTCATGCACAAACAACACAAAGGCCTTTTCATAGTTTGGTGTGCCCAAAACTGGTGCAGAGCATAATGCAGTTTTAAGCAAGTCAAACGATTGCTGGTGCTCCGTGTTCCATGGCAATGGCGAAGAAACACCCTTCTTTGTCAAAGCCAACATCGGTTTGATCACTAGTGAAAAATTTGGGATCCACAATCTGCAGTAAGAAGCCATACTTATCAAGGCTCTAACTTCCTTCTGTGTATTTGGGACAGACATGCCAGAAATGTGTTTTATTCTTTCAAGTGCCAATCTTCTTCCCTCCTTTAACACCTAAATAGGCGACCTCCTGGCAACAATATTGAAACTTTTTAAGCGAAGCTTTGTGACCATGCTTAGCTAGATGGATAAGCAATAACACAGTGCCCTCCTTACAGGCACTCTCAGAGCCAGCAGCTAAAAGCAAGTCATCAAAATACTGACGCAATGTACAAGTAGAGGACAATTCAAGGATATAAAGCTCTTCTTTCAAAGCCCTACTATAGATGCTATGACTCTCTGTGTACCCTTGAGGTGCACGCGTACGTGTGAACAAGCGTCCCCCTAAGGTGAACGCGAACAAGTATCTACTATCCTTGTGTATAGGAATACTAAAGAAAGCATTCTTTAGATCCACAACACTAACATAAGTAGCTGTAGCTGGAATCATGGTTAATATTGTTGTCACATCAGGCACAATTGGAAATTGTGGAGTTACGACTTTATTAATAGCACGTAAATCAATTATGAAACGGAATGGATTTGCATTATAGCCTTTCTTGTACACGGGTAAAATCGGACCATTGCACAAACTTCCTGAAATTTCTTCAATCACCCCGTGATGCACAAAATCGGAAACAATGCATTTCAAAGCTTGCTCGCCCTCAACTGAAATCTTATACTGGGGAATGTGTGGCAGCTCAATTCCATGTTTCAAAACTATCTTAAAAGGCTCAATCTGTAAAACACTGACATCATTGTCATCAACAGCCCATAAGCTCTCTGGTACATTAATGAATTCTGGCGGCAAAGGTCTAGTCAAGAATTGCGAGACTGTCAGAACCGCCCACGCAAAACTTGGTAATACCAGGATTCAGTTGAGCGCGTAGTGTAGCCGTAGAAACCTTCCAGACAATGCAACTCCCAACAGTACAAAGGGACTATATTGGAAGGGGAATTGCCCAGAAGATTATATGATTCGGAACACAGCTACCTAGACAAAGAACACAATGTCAGGAGTTGGGTTCATGAAATAAGACATAAACAAGGCAAATGAATGTAGGTCAAACAACGTACTCACGTAGGGAATACCTCTGGGCAAGGATAGTAATTCAGGCAGGACAGAGGGCCAGGATAACCAGGATATCAGATTTGGTGCTGGACAGTGTGATATTCCTTGTCGTGGAAAGGAAGATGAAAGGAAGTTTGTCCAATGATACCAGTTCCGGAAACAGGGTCAATCCAACCTATACCTATACCCGCCGGCACGCGGACACCTAATGAAAAAATGTCCGTGAATAATCCCAGTTTCTTGATAAGTTCCAAAAGAAATGTGGAAGGTCCAAAGAACAATGTTCCGAGTGACAGTATTTCCTAAGTAAGAGAGTTCCGTGATAAGTGCAAGAAAAGGTCTGAGACGCTAAATACAGAAAATGCCAGGCAAAAGAATGGTCGTTCGTTCCGAGGTCGAGTAAACAGGTAGAATCCAATACAAGGTTTAAGGGTAGTTCAAGATCAATCCGTGAGACAAAAACAGGGTCCAAGAATAACAGGCCAGACAAGAACAAAGTAGGGAGCTCCAAAAATCGAAAATTCAGAAGCAGCGTTCCGAATGCCGGGCGGAGATTTAAACTAATCACGTGACCCTGCGGGGAACGTTGCCATGACGTACTCGTGCACGAACGTGCTCAGGCAACCAACGTTTCCACGGCAACCCCCAGCGTTGCCTGATACTCTGGAAACGCTTCGGCTCCGTGTGTTTTGGAATTGTGGAACGTGTAGTTTTGACATAACGCTGGATGAAGCGGGGAGCAGACGCTGATTTCATGACAGTATCCTCCCCCAAAGATGCCCTCACCCCCCGAGAGGCCAAGAATCGAGCCAAGAGAACCGGAGCATGTACGTTGGATTCAGGCTCCCAAGTACGATCCTCGGGACCATAACCCTTCCAGTCAATAAGGAAATACCGAACACCTCGGGAAACCTTAGTAGCTAGAATAGCCTTCACCTCATACTCCTCCTCCCCCTGTACTTTGACCGGAGGCGGACGAACGGGGAGCCTGGTCCCCTCCGAACAGAGCTTCAAAAGAGATACATGAAAAACCGGATGGATCTTCCAAGTATTCGGTAGTTCAAGTCTCACTGCAGACTGATTAATTACATCCTTGACAGGATAAGGACCAACATATTTGGGTTTCAAACAACTCCTCATAGGAATACGGAGATGTTTGGTGGAAAGCCAGACCAACATACCCGGGTGGTAATCGGGCGCAGGAGACCTATGCCGGTCGGCGTACTCCTTAGAACGATCCTGAGCTTCCTTCAAACGGGAATGCACCTGTTGATGTAGAGAAGTAATATCCCTAAGACTGTCTTGGACCGCGGGATTGTCTGACAAGACTGGAAGATCCAATGGCAAAGAACGGGGATGACAACCATACAAGGCAAAGAAAGGAGAAGTACCTGTGGAAGTATGAACTGAATGGTTGTACGCAAATTCGGCAGTCGCTAATGCCGACAACCAGGATTCCTGATGCTGCATAGTTAGACAATGTAAATACTGCTCAAGTGTGGCATTCAAACGTTCCGTCTGACCATTCCGTTTCCGGATGATAAGCAGTGGAATACCTCCCATCAACACCCAGGGACATAGTAAGATGCTTCCAGAAACGCGAGGTGAACTTCGAGCCTCTATCGGATATTATGACATCTGGAAGGCCGAAACGGCGGAAAACATGGCGAAGAAACAGATCCGCCAGAACCGGCGCCGTAGGCAAACCTTTGCAAGGAACAAACACGGCCAGTTTGGAAAAATAATCGATTACCACCCATATGGTGTCAAAACCCTGAATGAGAGGGAGTTCCGTGATGAAATCCATAGATATCATGGTCCATGGTTTGCTAGGAACCGGAAGGGGACACAATAAACCCACGGGTTTCGTGGTTGAGGACTTACACTGGGCACAAATGGCGCAGGTAGAGATGTAATCCGAGACATCTTTCTGCATTGAAGGCCACCAACACCATCTCTTGAGCTGTTCCAGAGTCTTGCGCACCCCAGAATGGGCTGAAACCAAAGAATCATGACCCCACCTTAAAGCTGTTTGTCTGGAGTCGACATCTGGAAGATACAGACGACCTTTGACATAAGGCATGGAGTTAATTATGGTCATATTCAAATTCTCAATCTCCGGAGGATTCCCCGAAACCCATTCTCTAATGGATTCCTTTAATGAAGGCTTCAAGGTACAGGAGCATATTACCTGATTTGGTAACAACATTCCACCAAATTCCTTGGGAGAGGAGTCATCCCCATACCTCCTTGAAAGTGCGTCTGCCTTGGAATGTAGAGCCCCAGGACGATACGTGATCTGGAAATTGAATTGTGAAAAGAATTCGTGCCACCTGGCATGCCTGGCTGTGGTGCATTTCACTGACTGCATGGCAAGAAGATTGCGATGATCAGTGTAAACTTGTACTGGAACAGCAGTACCCAGAAGATGATGTCGCCACACCTTGAATGCATCACGTACAGACAATAGTTCTCGCTCAGTGACAGTGTATTTTGTTTCATATTTGGTAAGCTTCCTGGAATGAAACGCCACCGGATGAAGGAAACCTGTGTCTTTGCAATACTGAGACAATACCGCCCCAACCGCTTGATCCGAAGCATCGGCCTCCACATAGAATGGTTGCATAGGCTTGGGATGCTGGAGGACTGGCGCGGAGGTGAACGCTATCTTGAGATTGTCAAAAGCTTTTTGTGCTTCCGCCGTCCACTTGAACCCATTCTTAGGACTGGTAAGGGCAGTCAGAGGGGCAACAATAGCAGAGAATGCGCGAATGAAACGTCTATAAAAGTTAGTAAACCCTAAGAAAGAATGCAAGGATTTGGTAGACGTAGGAGCAGGCCAGTCCAATACAGCCCTTACTTTGGAATCGCTCATACCGACTCCCTGGTTCGTGATATCGTATCCCAGGAATTCCACATGCTGGACATGGAAGATGCACTTCTCTAGCTTAGCATAGAGATGATTGTCTCGCAGCCTTTGTAGCACCGTGGAGACGTATTGAACATGGGTATCATAGTCCGGTGAGTAGATCAGGATATCATCAAGATATATAATGACATAGTGGTCGAGTAAATCACTGAAAACATCATTAATAAAATACTGAAACGTAGCCGGGGCATTGCTCAAACCAAAAGGCATGACCAAATACTCATACAGGCCGTACTTGGTCTTAAACGCCGTCTTCCACTCGTCATCCTTCCATATTCTGACCAAATTATAAGCACCCCGCAAATCCAACTTGGTGAAGATGGTAGAAGAACCCAATTGGTCTAGAAGAACCGAGATGAGCGGAATTGGGTATTGATTACGGATGGTGACAGCGTTCAATGCACGGTAGTCGATGCAAGGGCGCAAATCGCCTTCTTTCTTTGGAACAAAGAAAAGAGGTGATGCCGCCGGAGAACGTGATGGCCTGATAAAGCCAGAAGCCAAAGACTTGTCCAGATACTCCTTGAGCACTAAGTCCTCTTTGTGGGTTAAGGAATAGACACGACCAGACGGTATAACAGCATTAGGAACCAAATCAATGGGACAGTCATACTGTCGATGTGGTGGTAGAATCTCAGGACCTCTCTTGTCAAATACGTCCTTAAAGTCTCGGTACTCCCCAGGTAATACCGGGTTCATGACTGCTCCAATGACCAGAGCGGAATCTAAGAGATGAGTACTGGGTCCCACAGATGAGGATCCTGATGTCCCACAAGACGTAGCACAGTATTCAGAATAAAAAGAAACCGTACCTTTAGCCCAATCCACTAACGGATTGTGTTTCCTTAGCCAGGGCAACCCAAGGATTAACTTGAACTTGGGTGCTGTAATGACGTCAAAGGCTATGGTCTCGGTATGCCCAGAGGACGTAGTCATGAAAAGATCTACCGTTTGTTCAGTAACCAGACCAGATAACAAGGTCGTGCCGTCAACGGCGTTGACCAGTTCAGGAGAAGGCTTGGGAATCAGAGGAATACCATGATTCTTAACAAACTGGCTGTCGGCATAATTCCCAGTGGCCCCTGAATCCAATATAGCGTCCGCTGTACAAGAAACAATGGAAGGAGCGCAGACATCAACCGTTATGGGAAACAAAACCATGGTATCAGAGCCCGTATTCAAGGGACTCGACAAAGGGGCTCTCTCTATTGCCGAGCTTTGGAGTTTCCCTGTTTTCATGGTTTTTTGGGGCACTGTCGCAGGAAATGTTCCGAGGAGCCACAGTAATAACATAAGTTGTTCTTCCTACGATTCTCTCTTTCTTCAGACGAGAGCGGAGCCCTGAGGGTACCTATCTGCATAGGTTCAGGCGTAGCCTGGCTCTGATCAGCAGCTACTGGCGTAGGATAGGGAACCAGACTCTTTTCCCCTTTTCGTTCTGCCCTCCGTGCATCGATTTGAAGAACCAGATCAACCAACTCCGAAAAACCAGTAGGAATCACTGGGACAGTGGACAAAACATCCTTGAGAGAGTCCGAAAGCCCTTTGTAAAATAGAGCCCCTTTCTTTGCCTCAGGCCAATCCGTCTCCGCCACCAGTTGGTTAAACTTGGCTAGGTAGGACAACAAAGACGAATCCTTCTGTTGTAAAGAGAGTAATTCCAAATCCGAGGCTTGGGATTTATATCGTGTGTCAAAGACACGGGACATAGCAGAGATGAGAGCATCACAGTCGTACAAAAGATGGCTCCCTTGTTCCAGTAATGGGTTTGCCCAGATGCTGCCGTGCCCCCAAGGTAGGATAACACAAAAGCTGCCTTGGTAGTGGCATCAGGGAAAGACGAAGGACAGCAAAAAAAATGCAGCCTACATTGGTTGATGAAAGTGCGGAACGTCTTAGGATCCCCCATGAACGTTCCGGAGGGGCCAAGGGAAACTGGGCCGTCATGTACACAGGTGCATTCTCTTGTCGAGGAACGCCAGCTCCAAGGGCAGAACCAGAAGGAGGGGTGCTAACACCGCCACCCGCCTGCAACCCGGCCTGAAGGGCGTCGATCCGACGCTGGGTGGCATCATGAGCCGCAGTCATATCTTTCCGTAAACCAGCAACCAACTGAACCAAAGCTGCCAACGGATCATCGGCAGTGTCCATTATAATGGATATAGGGCTTCTGAATATGTCAGAACCGCCTACGCAAAACTTGGTAATACCAGGATTCAGTTGAGCGCGTAGTGTAGCCGTAGAAACCTTCCAGACAATGCAACTCCCAATAGTACAAAGGGACTATATTGGAAGGGGAATTGCCCAGAAGATTATATGATTCGGAACACAGCTACCTAGACAAAGAACACAATGTCAGGAGTTGGGTTCATGAAATAAGACATAAACAAGGCAAATGAATGTAGGTCAAACAACGTACTCACGTAGGGAATACCTCTGGGCAAGGATAGTAATTCAGGCAGGACAGAGGGCCAGGATAACCAGGATATCAGATTTGGTGCTGGACAGTGTGATATTCCTTGTCGTGGAAAGGAAGATGAAAGGAAGTTCGTCCAATGATACCAGTTCCGGAAAGAGGGTCAATCCAACCTATACCTATACCCGCCGGCACGCGGACGCCTAGTGAAAAAATGTCCGTGAATAATCCCAGTTTCTTGATAAGTTCCAATAGAAATGTGGAAGGTCCAAAGAACAATGTTCCGAGTGACAGTATTTCCTAAGTAAGAGAGTTCCGTGATAAGTGCAAGAAAAGGTCCGAGACGCTAAATACAGAAAATGCCAGGCAAAAGAATGGTCGTTCGTTCCGAGGTCGAGTAAACAGGTAGAATCCAATACAAGGTTTAAGGGTAGTTCAAGATCAATCCGTGAGACAAAAACAGGGTCCAAGAATAACAGGCCAGACAAGAACAAAGTAGGGAGCTCCAAAAATCGAAAATTCAGAAGCAGCGTTCCGAATGCCGGGCGGAGATTTAAACTAATCACGTGACCCTGCGGGGAACGTTGCCATGACGTACTCGTGCACGAATGTGCTCAGGCAACCAACGTTTCCACGGCAACCCCCAGCGTTGTCTGATACTCTGAAAACGCTTCGGCTCCGTGTGTTTTGGAATTGTGGAACGTGTAGTTTTGACATAACTCTGGATGGAGCGGGGAGCAGACTCTGATTTCATGACAGTATCCTCCCCCAAAGATGCCCTCACCCCCTGAGAGGCCAAGAATCGAGCCAAGAGAACCGGAGCATGTACATTGGATTCAGGCTCCCAAGTACGATCCTCGGGACCATAACCCTTCCAGTCAATAAGGAAATACCAAACACCTCGGGAAACCTTAGTAGCTAGAATAGCCTTCACCTCATACTCCTCCTCCCCCTGTACTTTGACCAGAGGCGGACGAACGGGGAGCCTGGTCCCCTCCGAACAGAGCTTCAAAAGAGATACATGAAAAACCAGATGGATCTTCCAAGTATTCGGTAGTTCAAGTCTCACTGCAGACTGATTAATTACATCCTTGACAGGATAAGGACCAACATATTTGGGTTTCAAACAACTCCTCATAGAAATACGGAGATGTTTGGTGGAACGCCAGACCAACATACCCGGGTGGTAATCCGGCGCCGGAGACCTAAGCCGGTGGGCGTACTCCTTAGAACGATCCTGAGCTTCCTTCAAACGGGAATGCACCTTTTGATGTAGAGAAGTAATATCCCTAAGACTGTCTTGGACCGCGGGATTGTCTGACAAGACTGGAAGATCCAATGGCAAAGAACGGGGATGACAACCATACAAGGCAAAGAAAGGAGAAGTACCTGTGGAAGTATGAACTGAATTGTTGTACGCAAATTCGGCAGTCGCTAATGCCGACAACCAGGATTCCTGATGCTGCATAGTTAGACAACGAAAATACTGCTCAAGTGTGGCATTCAAACGTTCCGTCTGACCGTCCGTTTCCAGATGATAAGCAGTGGAATACCTCCCATCAACACCCAGGGACATAGTAAGATGCTTCCAGAAACGCGAGGTGAACTGCGAGCCTCTATCGGATATTATGACATCTGGAAGGGCGAAACGTCGGAAAACATGGGGAAGAAACAGATCCGCCAGAACCGGCGCCATAGGCAAACCTTGGCAAGGAACAAACACGGCCAGTTTGGAAAAATAATCGATTACCACCCATATGGTGTCAAGACCCTGAATGGGAGGGAGTTCCGTGATGAAATCCATAGATATCATGGTCCATGGTTTGCTAGGAACCGGAAGGGGACACAATAAACCCACGGGTTTCGTGGTTGAGGACTTACACTGGGCACAAATGGCGCAGGTAGAGATGTAATCCGAGACATCTTTCTGCATTGAAGGTCACCAACACCATCTCTTGAGCTGTTCCAGAGTCTTGCGCACCCCAGAATGGGCTGAAACCAAAGAATCATGACCCCACCTTAAAGCTGTTTGTCTGGAGTCGACATCTGGAAGATACAGACGACCTTTAACATAAGGCATGGAGTTAATTATGGTCATATTCAAATTCTCAATCTCCGGAGGATTCCCCGAAACCCATTCTCTAATGGATTCCTTTAATGAAGGCTTCAAGGTACAGGAGCATATTACCTGATTTGGTAACAACATTCCACCAAATTCCTTGGGAGAGGAGTCATCCCCATACCTCCTTGAAAGTGCGTCTGCCTTGGAATGTAGAGCCCCAGGACGATACGTGATCTGGAAATTGAATTGTGAAAAGAATTCGTGCCACCTGGCATGCCAGGCTGTGGTGCATTTCACTGACTGCATGGCAAGAAGATTGCGATGATCAGTGTAAACTTGTACTGGAACAGCAGTACCCAGAAGATGATGTCGCCACACCTTGAATGCATCACGTACAGACAATAGTTCTCGCTCAGTGACAGTGTATTTTGTTTCATATTTGGTAAGCTTCCTGGAATGAAACGCCACCGGATGAAGGAAACCTGTGTCTTTGCAATACTGAGACAATACCGCCCCAACCGCTTGATCCGAAGCATCGGCCTCCACATAGAATGGTTGCATAGGCTTGGGATGCTGGAGGACTGGCGCGGAGGTGAACGCTATCTTGAGATTGTCAAAAGCTTTTTGTGCTTCCGCCGTCCACTTGAACCCATTCTTAGGACTGGTAAGGGCAGTCAAAGGGGCAACAATAGCAGAGAATGAGCGAATGAAACGTCTATAAAAGGTCGCAAACCCTAAGAAAGACTGCAAGGATTTGATAGACGTAGGAGCAGGCCAGTCCAATGCAGCCCTTACTTTGGAATCGCTCATACCGACTCCCTGGTTCGTGATATCGTATCCCAGGAATTCCACATGCTGGACATGGAAGATGCACTTCTCTAGCTTAGAATAGAGATGATTGTCTCGGAGCCTTTGTAGCACCGTGGAGACGTGTTGAACATGGGTATCATAGTCCGGTGAGTAGATCAGGATATCATCAAGATATATAATGACATAGTGGTCGGGTAAATCACTGAAAACATCATTAATAAAATACTGAAACGTAGCCGGGGCATTGCTCAAACCAAAAGGCATGACCAAATACTCATACAGGCCGTACTTGGTCTTAAACGCCGTCTTCCACTCGTCACCCTTCCGTATTCTGACCAAATTATAAGCGCCCCGCAAATCCAGCTTGGTGAAGATGGTAGAAGAAACCAATTGGTCTAGAAGAACCGAGATGAGCGGAATTGGGTATTGATTACGGATGGTGACAGCGTTCAATGCACGGTAGTCGATGCAAGGGCGCAAATCGCCTTCTTTCTTTGGAACAAAGAAAAGAGGTGATGCCGCCAGAGAACGTGATGGCCTGATGAAGCCAGAAGCCAAAGACTTGTCCAGATACTCCTTGAGCACTAAGTCCTCTTTGTGGGTTAAGGAATAGACACGACCAGACGGTATAACAGCATTAGGAACCAAATCAATGGGACAGTCATACTGTCGATGTGGTGGTAGAATCTCAGCACCTCTCTTGTCAAATACGTCCTTAAAGTCTCGGTACTCCCCAGGTAATACCAGGTTCATGACTGCTCCAATGACCAGAGCGGAATCTAAGAGATGAGTACTGGGTCCCACAGATGAGGATCCTGATGTCCCACAAGGCGTAGCACAGTATTCAGAATAAAAAGAAACCGTCCCTTTAGCCCAATCCACTAACGGATTGTGTTTCCTTAGCCAGGGCAACCCAAGGATTAACTTGAACTGGGGTGCTGTAATGACGTCAAAGGCTATGGTCTCGGTATGCCCAGAGGACGTAGTCATGAAAAGATCTACCGTTTGTTCAGTAACCAGACCAGATAACAAGGTCGTGCCGTCAATGGCGTTGACCAGTTCAGGAGAAGGCTTGGGAATCAGAGGAATACCATGATTCTTAACAAACTGGCTGTCGGCATAATTCCCAGTGGCCCCTGAATCCAATATAGCGTCCGCTGTACAAGAAACAATGGAAGGAGCGCAGACATCAACCGTTATGGGAAACAAAACCATGGTATCAGAGCCCGTATTCAAGGGACTCGACAAAGGGGCTCTCTCTATTGCCGAGCTTTGGAGTTTCCCTGTTTTCGTGTTTTTTTGGGGCACTGTCTCAGGAAATGTTCCGAGGAGCCACAGTAATAACATAAGTTGTTCTTCCTACGATTCTCTCTTTCTTCAGACGAGAGTGGAGCCCTGAGGGTACCTATCTGCATAGGTTCAGGCGTAGCCTGGCTCTGATCAGCAGCTACTGGCGTAGGATAGGGAACCAGACTCTTTTCCCCTTTTCGTTCTGCCCTCCGTGCATCGATTTGAAGAACCAGATCAACCAACTCCGAAAAACCAGTAGGAATCACTGGGACAGTGGACAAAACATCCTTAAGAGAGTCCGAAAGCCCTTTGTAAAATAGAGCCCCTTTCTTTGCCTCAGGCCAATCCGTCTCCGCCACCAGTTGGTTAAACTTGGCTAGGTAGGACAACAAAGACGAATCCTTCTGTTTTAAAGAGAGTAATTCCAAATCTGAGGTTTGGGATTTATACCGTGTGTCAAAGACACAGGACATAGCAGAGATGAGAGCATCACAGTCGTACAAAAGATGGCTCCCTTGTTCCAGTAATGGGTTTGCCCAGACCGCTGCCGTGCCCCCAAGGTAGGATAACACAAAAGCTGCCTTGGTAGTGGCATCAGGGAAAGACGAAGGACAGCAAAAAAAATGCAGCCTACATTGGTTGATGAAAGTGCGGAACGTCTTAGGATCCCCCATGAACGTTCCGGAGGGGCCAAGGGAAACTGGGCCGTCATGTACACAGGTGCATTCTCTTGTCGAGGAATGCCAGCTCCAAGGGCAGAACCAGAAGGAGGGGTGCTAACACCGCCACCCGCCTGCAACTTGGACTGAAGGGCGTCGATCCGACGCTGGGTGGCATCATGAGCCGCAGTCATATCTGCGCGTAAACCAGCAACCAACTGAACCAAAGCTGCCAACGGATCATCGGCAGTGTCCATTATAATGGATATAGGGCTTCTGAATATGTCAGAACCGCCCACGCAAAACTTGGTAATACCAGGATTCAGTTGAGCGCGTAGTGTAGCCGTAGAAACCTTCCAGACAAAGCAACTCCCAATAGTACAAAGGGACTATATTGGAAGGGGAATTGCCCAGAAGATTATATGATTCGGAACACAGCTACCTAGACAAAGAGCAAAATGTCAGGAGTTGGGTTCATGAAATAAGACATAAACAAGGCAAATGAATGTAGGTCAAACAACGTACTCACGTAGGGAATACCTCTGGGCAAGGATAATAATTCAGGCAGGACAGAGGGCCAGGATAACCAGGATATCAGATTTGGTGCTGGACAGTGTGATATTCCTTGTCGTGGAAAGGAAGATGAAAGGAAGTTCGTCCAATGATACCAGTTCCGGAAACAGGGTCAATCCAACCTATACCTATACCCGCCGGCACGCGGACGCCTAATGAAAAAATGTCCGTGAATAATCCCAGTTTCTTGATAAGTTCCAAAAGAAATGTGGAAAGTCCAAAGAACAATGTTCCGAATGACAGTATTTCCTAAGTAAGAGAGTTCCGTGATAAGTGCAAGAAAAGGTCCGAGACGCTAAATACAGAAAATGCCAGGCAAAAGAATGGTTGTTCGTTCCGAGGTCGAGTAAACAGGTAGAATCCAATACAAGGTTTAAGGGTAGTTCAAGATCAATCCGTGAGACAAAAATAGGGTCCAAGAATAACAGGCCAGACAAGAACAAAGTAGGGAGCTCCAAAAATCAAAAATTCAGAAGCAGCGTTCCGAATGACGGGCGGAGATTTAAACTAATCACGTGACCCTGTGGGGAACGTTGCCATGACGTACTCGTGCACGAACATGCTCAGGCAACCAACATTTCCACGGCAACCCCCAGCGTTGTCTGATACTCTGGAAACTCTTCGGCTCCATGTGTTTTGGAATTGTGGAACGTGTAGTTTTGACATAACGCTGGATGGAGCGGGGAGCAGACGCTGATTTCATGACAGAGACAGAAAATTGCTGTGGTGAAATTGTCAAGCGCACTCCATCTGAAGAACAATAAATCATTGCATTTAATTCTTTTAACAGGTTCAACCCTAGAAAATTCTTTGCACAATTTGAAGTCAACAGAAATGGACAGTCGTCCGTAAAGGGACCCAAAGAAATGGGTACTGGCGAAGAAACTGGGCAAACAACTGGCGTGCCAGAAAACCCTACGGAAACATTGGTTTGCCCTGAAAGTGGAATGTTTGGAACCCGTGAATTATCAATGGAACACTTCTGTGCTCCAGTATCTATCAAAAACTGATGTTTCCTATTTCCCACCACCATTTCAACATAGAGACCTTTCTGGTTGACGGGAATAGGTGTAGGTTTCCACACCCTGCTTCGGGCAATCCTAACGAAACAAAATGTCATCAAAAGGAAGCTCTTCGGATAAATATACAGCAGAAGGATGATCAAATATGTTCCTCGTATTCACACTCGGAATCTGATTATCCTGTGAAAAAGGTTGCTGAGGATCCTGTGTAAACTGACCTCTACCAGGGCCCCCTACACCAGGGCGACCTCTGGATCGTCTACCCATATTCCCAAATGTGTTGTTCGACCTTTGTCGAAGGACGGGGCATTGTGCACGCCAATGACCCTCTTGACGAGAATAGGCACACTAGTTAATGTTCACAGGACCCAAGAGCACATTCCCTTCTGGGACATACTGACCTCTGATCTGCGAACTACCCCTCTGGGGCCTCTAACAATTTACTGTAATAGCACTTTAGTCTTCAAATCACCTTTTTGTTTTTCAATTCTATCTTTTTCGTTATTGACACGATTCTCGTAGTACTGAACCATATGCAGCACTTCTGATTGGGACTTCGTCTGCCAAGCGCTCTCAGAAAACATAATTTGTGACTGGATGTCAGGCAGCAATCGACAAACAAATTTGTCCACAAATAACCTTTTCCCAGACTCTGTGCCTAGGTCTTGTCTGCTGAAATCCGAGAATACCCGTTCAAACCGATTAAAGAACTTGGTAGCACCCTCAGACTTCCATTGGACACAGGCCATAAATTTGTCCCAAATAATTATTTTCTCCGGGATTATGGTTTTTAATTTTGCAATGATTCTTTCAGGCAAAGTTAGTATCACCTGAGGTGGTCTTTCACCAGCTGGCCTTTCTCCATCGAGTCTAGTTATATTCGTCCATGTATCTCCCAACCCTGGCACGTCGTCTATAGTTCTAACTTGTTTCCACAAATCTATGGGCAGGAGTACAGGGAATAACAAATCGACATATCGCCTAAGGTGAACACTGTGGACTGCAAGACGGACTCTATTTCTTTATAGAATCCTGTCGGATTTTTCCTAACATCAGGAATAGATTGCCTAATAGTATTCACTTCCTGTCTTGAGAACGGGACATGAACGAACTGTGATACATAATGTGCAGGAATGTCCACAGCGACTATACCCCGTGCAGCATCAGCCGCAATCTCAACCTTTGGGACAAATGTCGGCGGAACCTCTCTCATAGGCAACTGAGAAGTAGGTGACTCGGAACGCTTACTAAGCAACAGAGCTAAGTCGAGCGCTAAAGCAGTCGAAGGAGTGTCAAGTGAAAAAGCTCTCTTATAAATACCCAATAACTCTGTGGGACAAGTAATCTTTCTTTTTACACAATCATCCTGCAGGTACTCTACCATTACCTGTATCACTTTCCTCTGCATTTCTGGCGTATACTGACTATATGTGTCATATATTTCAACTGGAGTTATAGACATATCTGAAATCCATCTAAGCGCGTCCTTCGTACAAATTCGTACTTCCTTAGATATTGATTTGCGACAAGGAAGGAACCGTTTCTGTACATACATACTTTCCCCCTCATCATCCTCATTCTGTAACCTTTCTAACTCCTTTCTATACCCAAACAAACTCTCGACATGCTCATTTACTTTCTCCACAGTGTCTCTAGAAAACGCCAAAGTATTTAGATCCATTAACCCTTGCAGGGTTCTGCATTATTTAATTTACCCCACATTACACATAAATGAATCCCTAAACCTTCAATAAAAACATTTTTCTCAGGAAAATTGTCCATATTACAAAGTGTGGCAAAAACATTAGCTTGATCATCCCTCTCCATACAATGCTTGGCCCATGCAATCAAATCACATTTCTTCTCTGGTGGTACAGTATTGCGAGTGACAACCTTCGACCCTGCACCACGATCGACTACAAGAGGCTCAGGACCACTTGGAAGAGAGGGAGCAGGCAAATTCAATGGAGGTACTGTTACAGGTGCGATAAGGAGAGGTGGAGGAGCTGGAGGAAGAGGAACGTTAGGAGGAGCAGGAACAACGGGAACAAAAGCAGGTAGAGCAGGAATAGCAGGAGGAAGAGGCAAAGCAGCAGGAAGAGGAACATACGGAGGTGGCACAGAGGCACCATGCCTTCGTTCATTTAACAATTTGTCTATAAATACATCGGAAGCATGGAGGTCTTTGGAAGGATAGATTTTCTGAATTCCAAGTGAGAAAGCCCTATCCATATTCCTAGTCGATTCAGAATGTTTATCTTGGTCAGACAATAATGCTTTTTCGGTGTTCGTTTTATGACGGCGCGCATGTTTTTCTCTACTTTTAAGTTGCTCTAACGCTTCTTTTTTCCAATTCTGCAAAACAACAAATGCTGCAGGTCTAGCCTTTTTCTTTAATAGAATTGACTCTAAATACTCAATATGAGGGATTTCAAAACTACCATTGATTGGCCACTGAAGTTCAGAGGCATGTCTGGTTTGTCTGTGCCAAATGTCATTAAATACTATACTTCCAATGCCCTGCTTACAGTACATAGTACATGCCGGCGACCCCTCCTATGGTGCCGGACGGCTAAATTTCAAAGATTGTCTATCGCTGCGGAACAATGCCCTGAAGCAGGTAGACAATTTCCCAGGCATATCAAATTATTGGTGTTATCTGGTCAATAATTGTGTCTGCAGATACAATACGCCAAAATCAAATTATCAGGGTTAAATTAAGAGTCGGGTCACCACTCACCTGATCAAGCCTAAGGAGGTCCGATCGGATTTCAAAGAATCTTACCTAACTACTCTTACCTCGTGTATGGTGATTTCGGCAAACCTGCCCACCTCGATAAGTGGAACCTCGTCAAGATGCTGTCGCGGACCACAAGCTAATCGTCCAGGGATCGGGTCGTGCAGCACTGCTGAGGTGTCGCGTCTTGTTCAGTGGGGCCCCTTTTTGTCACACCGTCCGATCCCGGTCCGATAGCCTGCGTCAACCTTCAACAATCCCGCATCAATCTTGAGGGTCCCTATTCGGGCGTCAACTGTGAAAACAAAATCAAAATATCGAGGCTGAGTACCCCAAAATGAAATACACCGAACAAGGGTTGCAAAGGAACATACAAAGTACTTTATTTTATACTGAATCCAGTTACGAAGAAAAGATCAAAATCAGATAGCTATCGGCCCTCAATGCAACACAGCGAACTCCAGGGTGGTTCAGTGTGTTCAGTGAGAGACGCTGTACATTAGAATGCATTGGTCTTTTATACTCTTCGTGAGCACGATGTCCAGCCCTACTTCGGGTTAATATTCTGCTAATACATCACCGATCTAGGGTTCATGCAGAGCTACGTACATCCACATGTAACTGGTTTGCTTTTAATACATATATCAACAAGCCTATACGGCAACTGTGTATTCCGGGATTTTCCATGCAGGTCTTCTCAAACATGAATACAATGTAGTTAAACAAGTGTTCTATGTTCAGTATTTGAATACATTGGGCCTCATTACATGGAAGGCGGTAATGGTTAACGGCCACCGTTAATGGTAACGGTGACCGTTAACCATTACTGCCTTACTTCGAGGTCCCTTAGCGGGTTGGTGCTTTAACGCCTGCTTTTTGCAGGCGTCAAAAACCAACCCGCTAAGGGACCTCGGAGCTAATTACGGCACCGCAAAATTGCGGTGCCGTAATTAGCACCTTCCCCATTCCCATAGAGCCCTATGGGGCAGAAATGGGAATGGGGAAAGGCAATGGCGGAAGGAGGATTTACCGCCCCACCAACCTTGGAATAGGGTGGTAAATCCCCTTTCCGCCAAGGCAGTGCCGGTATTTTACCGGCATGAGCCATGGCGCTAGTAGCGCCATGGCTCACCGCCTTCCGTGTAATGAGGCCCATTGTTCTTAACATATGCTCGCGGATTAGTTTCATTGCATGAGTAATAATTTACACACAGGTCAACGAAGGACAAGGTCTCAGTTCACAACCTCAACAAGTGGCCTGCAGGCAAGTTACATACTAGCTACATGCAGAGGTCAAGACGGCCATGTTGTATTTCGGAATGACATCGTCCACCATTTTAACTCACAGGGTGACTTTACAAAGTGAACCTAAAATGGCGGATTGACCTAAAAAGGCAGTTTACATTCTTTTTAAAGTCAAGACCTTGCAATACGGATTTCTTCGCAAGCGACTTGTTAGCAACTTGGCGTAGGCCAATATACATATATTCATTGCAATAGGAGGCACGATATACTTTCTCATTTGACAATATGATGATATGATAGGTTATTTATAACACGCTTAATACCCAGAGGTTTCTAAGCGCAGACCCGGGGATCGAACCTATGTTTCTCCGTGTCGTCTTGCTTCCAAGCCGAGCACATTGTCCCTGTGCTATCCTCCTCAATGATGATGCTGAACCAGGCAGAAACATGTTTCTGGGGTTGGTGATGGTACTGATGTTCAGAAGAGAATATCCAAGCATTTTGGTGCTGGACTGCCCTTCTTGGTGGGACCAGAATGAAATGCAAATGGATATTTATCCTATGGTACGGTGCAGTTAGCTAGGACATGGTTGTAGTCCTTAATGAGTGGGAATAATCCCGTAGAGCATGTTATTTGGCCATGTTCATTCTGAGTAGAAAGGCCTTGCACATGTTTACACAGTGTGAGTTGTTTCTGGGAGAGCCTGTGGGCTCATCTCTGTTTGCAAATAACTGTGTTGGACATTGCAAGATTGGGTAGTGCAATGGCTGTGTAAGATCGGGTATCCTGCTTTGATGTTCTTAACCTGTCCTTTCATTCAATCTAACCCACACCATATGCAGAGATATGCATTTCCAGTACGTTGTTGTTAGGAAGAATTCTCTTCTAAGGCTAATTTCCCTTACCTATAGAGTCTCCCAGCAGCTTTGCTGGATTTGAAGGGTTTCTTTTTTTTCTCCTGCTAAGAATGAGACCGTTTTTTCCCACTCTTAGACAGATTGCAAGTGTGTGTTTTAGGCTATCTTGTGTGCTTATGGTCTATGGGGTTTTTCTCACCCTCGTAGGAATCATCTTTTTAACATGTGTGGTACACAGCACCCTCTGTGCCGTGCCGTACCACAGGGGTGTCGTAGCGACCCCCAAACATAGACTCCATACCCTTGGACTGACTACTGTCTCCCAGGGCATGTAAAGTCCCCATTTAATTTACTAGTCAATAATTATGAACTAAACCAGTACAACCCATCTTACTATGGAAGTACTGGAAAGGGTTAATAGTTTTTTCCTAGTGTTCATTTTCGAGGGAGTACCGTACAGTCCCTCTCTCAAAGGTTTCTGGCTGGTGGAAGTGGTTACTACCTTTTATATTTGACCGTGAATATTTCCCTATGGGATTTTCCCATTGTTCGAGGCTACCACTTTTTCTGACAGCCTCTAACATACCGTTGGTTTATTTTAATATTAACTTTACTCCGGTAGGCTTTTATTGCCAGAACTTTGATTATATTTCTTTCTCGTATCTTTCTCTATAATCCTAACCCAGGTTAGGGATCCTTTGTTCGTCGTTTTGCAAGGCTTCTTCACAGAAGCCCTCCTCTCAGCGCCACTGAGTCTGGGGTAGACAGGATGTGTGGGAGGGGGAATAGGAACCCTGGATAGGGTTGCCTATGCAACCCAAGTCGCACTCTGCCCTGATAGGCTGGGGGGTTCTCCCACCAGGAGAGCCACCCCACTTTGTGAGTAACAGCTAGGCTGTATGAATGGGGGTCTTCCTGCATAAAAGCAGGGTCCTGAGGACTGGAGGACAAGACGTCGCCACTAGAACTAAGAAACCGAAGAGGAGAGAAGCTGAAGACATTTGCAATGACTGAACCACCGCTGAAGCCCTGCTGCAGATCCTTACCACTTTTCTCCAACAACTTGAGAAGATCTTCCTCTGCAAGAGTCTTCTTCCCTTGAGCTGGTTGGGCCAACCATTTCGCCATTCACCTTCCAGGACCTGCCTTGGTCGAATCGCCAGTGCCCTGCACTCTGAGACCGGATAGCCAGGCACTCGTCCACCATGACCACGATTTAAAGTAGTGTACCTTTTATTTGTTTTGGTAGCACTGCGGCTGTTTCATCCCTGGGCAGTGCAGTAACTTGAACCTTCCTCCACGGCGAGAGTCTCTCTTCCTCTGCTGGACCTCCCGAACTGCAGGAACTGCCAGGAACTACCGCCACCACAGGAGCCTCTTCCACTTTTAAGGAACAGTGTTCCGCCAGGCCTCCCGTTTCGTTGGGTACTGCTAAAAGTGTTTTAAATCCTTTACTTATCTACTGGGTTGGCCACCCCTATCATCTAACATTGTCTTTCACCTTCTGCAACCGCCTTTTCGAATCGTTAAACAAAGACTTGACTGCAGCTACTAGAACATTTTGCTCCTGGGCACATTTCCCTGTACCATTGACTCTGGCACAGGCCTATTGACTGTGGCTAAATCTGTTACAACTGCCTTCTCTAGATTGCTTCTCACATAGAAATGTGTTGGTGCACCTAACTCTTATAACAACCTTTTCCTTCCCTCTTTTTGCTTGGTTTTCACCTCAGTATTGCATATGCTAAAGTACTGCCTTGCCTAACTTGTTCACAATCTTATTGGGAAGTGCTGCTGGTGTGTTAAAGAGTATAAACCTGTATAACTTGTCCTTTTGCTTGGTTTTCACTGTGCCGTTTTGCTCAGTTTTCACTCTTGCTCAAACTTGTCTACAATTTAAATAAGGAGTTGTGTATACTTTTCTTGACCAATTTAACTTGCCTTAATAATAGTGATTTGTGTGTGAACGTCAGAGTGTGTAAAATAAAAATATATATTCTTTTTGATACAAAGCTTTGGTCAGCGTTTCCTTGTTCCATGGTATTGCAGTTCTAATGTGTAAACCCTGAATACTGCTCATCTCCCTCTTGAGATAAGTCTGATTGCTTAGCCACAGCTACCAACTAAATCTTTGTGGTACAGACTGAAAGCAAAGGGGATTTATCGCATATGCCTGTAGTCTTAATCTTCTGTAGTGCTCCCCAAGGGAACTGCACAGGATTCTGCCTAACACTGGTGGCAGCGGTGGGATAAAAGTATTGGATTTACATTTTAGAGTGCTGCTAGTACCTTGGTTCAATTAACCACAAGGCTTAACAATCACTAAAAGTTAATTTTAAACAAAGTCAAAATGGAAATCTATAGCCAGGAGACCCTCCTTACAAATATTGCTGATTATTTAAGGGATCTGTGTAGACAGAAAGGTCTTCCTGTCAAAGGCAAGAAATCAGAAATGATTGAAAGATTGTTAGAAAAACAAAGTCTGGAGAGTGAGGCTGTGGTGCCTACCCCTCCAGCAAATGTAGCAAACATAGAGGATGATAATGTTGATGATGTTATTGTTGAAGCAGATGAGGAAGAGGAGGATAACAATGTCACCGCCTCTGGCCCTCTGCCTGCTCAAAGGCCTCAACCTATGACTACTGGACCATTGTCAGGTCCCACATTAAGTCCTTAATTTATCACTCTAGAAAAAATGAGACTTGAACTTGAATTCAAAAGAATTAGTGCCCAAACTGAACAGAGACAACACAAACTAAGTCTCAAAGAAATGGAGCTCAACCATGAGCTACAGATGAAGAAATTGTCTTTGGAAAATGCTTCTCTCCCCAAATCCTCTAGATCCTCCAGTCCAAAAAGAACCCGGATGCCTAAAGAAATTGTGGGTATGTATGAACCTGTCACGCTCGGCCGCCGTTGGCGGCTGTGGAGACGCTGGCGATGGGGCGGCCATTGATTTGGCCGTCACGCTGCCGACGTTCACTTGCAGCGGTCTAGTTTCTTTCGCCCCTCCTCTGTGGAGCCTATTTAGCGTCATCCAACCCGGAAGCCCGCGCGTTGCAACCCTCGCGTCAGGCTCCGGGTTGGTACGCTGAAGTGTTTCCTTTCCGTGGCGTCTGCCACCACATTCCCCCCCTTGTGCATCGCTCCTCTTCCCTGGTGCTCTACTCCCGCTCCTGTTTTTGTCTTCCTAGTCCTTCTCCTTGTTTTTTCTCTTCCTCGCTTAGGCTACTTGTGTCTTTTCCTTTTGTGCCTCGCTCCCTGCTGGCTTCCATAATTGCTTGGTCGCTTCGACCTTCCGATGTAGGCTCTCCTGCCTTAGTTCTGTTTAGCGGATCTTCCAAGCTTTGCTACCGGCTTACCTCTATCCTGCCCTGCAGTCCTGCCACATCCTTCTACAGAGACCTGCAAAAAAGGGGTTTTTAATGCCTTCTGGGCTTTTTCCCCTACACCGGTTCCCCCGGTTCGGGGGCCCCCTTTGCCCCGAGTTCGAGGGGCAGGGTGGCTTCCTCTCGGGGTAGATCTTGTCATCAGACCAGAGAGCAGGCTGTCTGGAAAAGGAGATTCGGAGCAGAACCGGAAGAGACATCTCAAAGTGAGCAGGAAGGAAGTAAAGAAATACGGGGGACAGGAGTGAAGCTAGAAGAAGGTAAGAGTAAACTTGACAGAACCTAAGTTGGATGTATTAGATTGGTTAGCTATGTTTGACTACAATCACGGCTCCAGGATATCACAGGGAATCCGTTGATCCCCTGGTTGTTCTCTAGGCCCCCCCCGTTGCATCTGATGTGGTAATGGAGTTGGGGGAGGTGGATAGGATGGATTATGAATGTGTGAAGGTAGCTTTGATAGCTAGATTTGGGAAGACCCCTTCCCAGTACCTTAAGAGGTTTAGGACCCTAAAAAAGCATGATAGTACCCCTTGGGCTACTTGGGTGAATGAGTGTTTGAAAACTTAGAGGGATGGATTAAGGGTTACAGAGTGAACACTTATGAAGGAATGAGAAATCTTGTAATGTTGGAATCCATCTATGATGCCTGCTCTCCTGAGCTCAGGCAGCACTTGGCTAATTCAAAAGAACTAGATTCCAAGAAATTAGCTAAGGCTGCTGACTTGTGGGTTGCCAACAGGGCTACTCACAAGGATTCAGGGGTCACTCCAAAAAAGGATGAGGGAAAGCAGCCTAAGAAAGACAGCACAGAGAATTCAAATAATTCCAATTCCAAAGAGGGCCACAAACAAAATTCTAAGGGTAAGCCACAAGGGAAACCTAATCAGTCTAGTGTACCTTCTGGTCCCAGACCAGAAGGGGGTCATAACAAGCCAACATTCATAAAGACATTTGGAAAATGTTATGTTTGTGGTTCAACTGACCATGTGAAAGGGGATCCTAGATGTAAGGGTAAACCTTCAGGGATCCACACGGTCTCCTTAGCCTTCCCTCCAGATGAGGAAGTACCAATGACCAGTGGAAACTTTCAACTACTAGCTGAAGACCCCACCCGAGTCTCAGCTAGAGTATCTTTAGTATCCTTAAGGTTGTGGGAACAACAGAATTTAGATGTGTATAATTCTATCGCAAATAATACTAAAGAGTATTATAAGGACAGTCTCCTAGTGAATGGTCAGGAGACCCCTGCCATTAGGGACACTGGGCCCAGAATAACTGTGGTGGATGAATCTTTTTTCAAGGTAGAAGATGTTGCTAAGGCACCCAAATGCCTCACCAAGTTAGCTGGAGGGCCTGTGCAGATGCTTTCCCAGTTACCAGCTCTCATCCAGTGCCATGACATGACTGCCAGAATACCTGTTAGTATCCAATCTGAAGTACCTGGAAGGGTGTTGATGGGAAATTATCTTGAAGATCTTGGAGTAGTGTCAAGTACTCCCAGACCTCCTAGTAAGAGATTACAGGAGCTCACCAGACCTGCAAGACTCTCCTGAGGAGATGATAGAAAAAGAAATAATTCCTACTCCACTGGAGTTACTAACTGCAATTTCAAGACAACCAGAATAATCAAAGGGGAAACCCAAGACTTCTAAGAAGAAACCAGCAGAAAGCACTCCAGTGCTTCCAACCAGGAGATCTCCTAGGTTGTCAAAAATCACACCTGTGATTCCTCCTCCAGCTGAGGCTGAGAGGGAGGCACTACCCCCTGTGTGGTTGAACTAGAACCTGAGGATTCAGATCTAGTAGAAGGCCAGGATCGTATTGAGATCTGGACCCTTTGGACCATCTTGAGCAGCAGTCTTTACTGGCAGAAGGTGGCCCCAACAGGGCAGACTTCAGTAAGGGACAAAGAGAATGTCCAACTCTGGAAGGTCTTCACCACCAGGCAGCTTCTCAGCTTGAAGGGCATGAGCCTGGGAAGTATAGGTTACACTGGGAAGATGGCCTCTTCTATAGTGAACCAATTGAGTCAACCCCTGTAGAGTACAAAATACTTGTAGTGCCCCAAGAGAACAGACTCCAATTCTCGCAACTAACCCATGAGATACCTTTGGCTGTTCACTTGAGTTTCAATAAGACCAAGGAAAGGCTCTCTCTCTACTTTTATTGGCCTAATTGGGGGCTGAAGTAGATAAGTATTGCAAGAGTTGCCACACCTGCCAAACTTCTGGTAAGAGGGGATCCAAGAACGTGATACCTTTAGTGCCTCTCCCTGTGGTGGAAGTACCATTTGAGAGGGTGGAAATCGACATTGCCGGTCCTCTTGACCCTCCAACCTCTTCAGGCAACAGGTTTATCCTTGGTGTAGTAGACCATGCTACTAGGTACCCTGAAGCAATTCCTATGAGGACTGTTATAGCTCAGGCTGTGGCTAAGGCCCTCCTTGGTATTTTTACCAGGGTTGGGTTTCCTAAGGAGGTAATATCCAACAGGGGGTCAAATTTTATGTCCCACTACATGAAGGCCATGTGGAAAAACTGTGGAGTTACCTACAAGTTCTCAACAGCATACCACCCTCAGACAAATGGGTTGGTAGAAAGGTTCAACAGAACCATGAAGAGCATGGTAGGAGCTTTAGAAGACCCCCTTAAGAAAAAGTGGGATCTTCTACTGCCATGCCTTCTCTTTGCATATAGAGAAGTCCCTCAGGAGGGAGTGGGTTACAGTCCCTTCAAACTTCTCTATGGTCATCCGGTCAGAGGTCCATTCGCCCTGATCAAGGAGGAGTTGGAGAGTGCTCCTTCCCCCAAGCCAGTCAGAGTGACTGACTATGTGATAGGACTCCGAAGGAGAATGTCACACATAATGGCTGAGGCAAGTGATAACTTGAAAGCAGGTCAGGCTCTGGCTAAGCATTGGCATGACCAGAAGGCAAACATGGTTGAGTTCACTCAAGACCAGCTAGTTCTTGTTATGGTGCCAACAAGGCAGAGGGCCTTTCAGGACAAGTGGATAGGACCCTTCAAGATTGTGGGAAAACTTGGAGAGGTGAACTATCTGGTGGACTTAGGCAATCCTAAGGAGGCTCCCAGAGTCTTTCACACCAACCGTCTAAAAGCTTATGTCTCGAGACCAAAATTGGGAGCTTTGCTTCTAGCTTCAGTTCTAGAGGAGGAGGAGAGTGAACCTCTGCCTGACCTTCTCAGAGTAATGCCTATAGATGAGCAAATAGAAGGAGTTAATCTCTCTTCTAATCTGACTTCTGAACAGGAGGAGTGCAAAGTTTTGTTAAATCAATTTGCCCCTTGGTTTCACTTTCACCAGGCTTGACCCCTTGGAGCCAGCATGACATAAACACTGGTGACTGTTTACCTGTCAAAAGCAGGGGTTACAGAATGTCAGAAAATGTCAGAACCCACATCAAAGGAGAGGTCAACAAGATGCTTGATCTCAGGGTAATAGAACCCTCTACTAGTCCATGGTCTAGCCCAGTTGTGTCAGTACCAAAGGCAGTATTCAAGGAGTTGAGATTCTGTGTGGACTATAGATCTCTAAATGCAGTCACTAAGACTGATGCCCATCCTTTGCCAAGGACAGATGAGCTGGTGGATAGACTTGGTTCCGCCAAGTTCCTCAGCACATTTGATCTCACGTCAGGCTATTGTCAAATAGCCTTGACAGACCATGCCAAGGAGAAAATTGCATTCTCCACCCCAGTTGGCTTATACCAGTTTAAGGTTATGTCTTTTGGCTTAAAGAATGAACCTGCTACATTCCAAAGGATGGTTAACCAGGTTCTGAATGGGATGGAGGATTTCTGCATGTCATACTTGGATGACATTGCAGTGTTCAGCCCTACTTGGAAATAACATGTTGACAACCTAGGATATGTTTTGCAGGCTCTTGAGCAGGCCCAACTGACCATAAAGGCAAGCAAATGTCAAATTGGTCAGAGTAAAGTGGTCTACCCTGGACATGAGGTGGGAGTTGGTGAAATAAGGCCTTTGCTCAGCAAGATAGAAGCTGTGCAAAATTGGACAACACCTACTACTGAAACACAGGTGAGAGCCTTCTTAGAGAGCTTCTCCACTGAATGTGATCGCCTCTCCTAAGTTTCCTAGAAAGGTCAAATGGAATGAGGAGTGCAATCAGCCCTTTGAAAGCCTAAAAAGAGCCCTTTGTCAAGCTCCAGTTCTAAGAGCTCCTGACTACCACCAACCCTTCATTGTGCAAATAGGTGCTTTCAATACGGGTATAGGGGCAGTCCTTAGTCAACTGGATGAGAAAGGTAGGGAACACCCCATTTGCTTCATCGGTAGGAAACTGAAGGAACCTGAGACAAGGTGGGCAACTATTGAGAGAGAATGTTTTGCCATTGTGTGGTCCCTGAAGAAGTTTAGGCCATACTTGTATGATTCTACTTTCACCATTCAGACTGACCCACGAGATGGTTCATGCAAATGAAAGGGGAAAACCCAAAACTGTTAAAATGGTCAATCTGCCTCCCAGGGTTTGATTTTACCATTGAGCACAGGTCAGGATGTCGCCACCAAAATGCTGATGGTCTCTCTAGGGTGTTTTTAACCGACTAGAGGTAAGAGACTCATCCGGGAGTGGATTAGATCCTCCTGTCCCTTAGTCTGGGGGGTTGAGGGGCGAGTGTTAGGGAGATTTCTCTTCTAAGGCTAATTTCCCTTTCCTATAGAGTCCCCCAGCAGCTTTGCTGGATTTGAAGGGTTTATTTTTTTTCTCCTGCTAAGGGTGAGACCCTTTTTTCCCCACGAGTGCTAGTGTGTATTTTAGGCTATCTTGTGTGCTTATGGTCTATGGGGTTTTTCTCATCCTCGTAGGAATCATCTTTTTAACATGTGTGGTACACAGCACCCTCTGTGCCGTACAACAGGGGTGTCATAGCGACCCCTAAACATAGACGCCATACCCTGGGACTGACTACTGTCTCCCAGGGCATGTAAAGTCCCCATTGACTTTACTAGTCAATAATTATGAACTAAACCAGTACAACCCATCTTACTATGGAGGTACTGGAAACGGTTAATAGTTTTTTCCTAGTGTTCCTTTTCGAAGGGGTACCGTACAGTCCCTCTCTCAAAAGTTTCTGACTGGTGGCAGTGGTTACTACCGTAAATATTCGACCGCAAATATTTCCCTATGGAATTATCAAATTGTTCGAGGCTACCACTTTTTCTGACAGCCTCTAACATACCGCCAGTTTATTATAATATTAACTTTACTCCGGTAGGTTTTTATTACCAGAACTTTATGTTTCTTTCTCGTGTCTTTCTCTATAATCCTAACCCAGGTCGGGGATCCTTGGTTCGTCCTTTTGGCGGCTACCGGCGCCGTTGTTACCTTGCCGCCACATTACGAGTTCTGCTTGCGGGTTGCCGCTCTGCATGCCTAGTCAGACCAGGCGTGGAGAGCGGCACCTGCGAGTAGAACAGGATTGTAGCAACAGTACCAATGCTACCAGCCTCCCCATTACCATTGAGCCCTATGGGGGCTCAAATGGGAATGGGGACGTACTGGCACCGGGTCTCGTGCAAGGGAAATTACTGGGCCCGCAAAGGTCAGAATGGCCCGGTTATTCCCCTTTCACGGTAGCCAGTGCCTGACCCGAGTTTGGGGGTAGCCATGTCCTTAGTAAGTAAAACCAGGCATCCTTAGCGGGTCCCGCGAGCAGACCAAGAAACTAAAAACGGGCACGTCATAGCTCTGCAGTTAAATGAGCAAAGGTGAACAAATATTTTGCAAAAATGTGAAGCAAGTCCATTGAAAAACACAAGAGTGTAGAGCCAAGAAAGGGATTCCCTTGAAAGGCTGTTCACTTGTCTTGGTATGAGCACAGCCAGAGCCTGGGGAAACACCATACTTAGGCTCATTATGGTATAGTTTGCTTTCAAAGGGACTTCCAATAAAAAGTGTGGCTAGACACAGGACAATCTGAACATACATTTTCCTAAATCCCACACAACGAATCCAGACCCATTATTAAATGTACAATTCAAAGCACATATGTAATGTTCAGAACATAATGTTCCCGATCGAGGAAACACAAACTCGGAGACAAGTGAGACTACAAAAATATGAACATTTTATTTGCCAATGGTCTGGAAAACATGCTATGTGCTGTCCCAATATGGGACTTAATTCTAAACAGCAAGGCAATTTTACACCATTTCGACACACCTACCAAACGCACATGAACGAAAAAAGCAGAAACTGAAATGCCCTTTCACAAAACCCCACATATGTGTGATATATTGTAATATGTGTTATAGTGTGCTAAATCACCACCTTAGTAGCTCAGAGCACCTAGGCTTGTCCGTCCAATGGTGTACTATCTGCCTGCCTGCCCGCCATTGGGTATCCGGACCTTAGTCTGCTGGAGGAAAGAAAATGAGCAAAGGAAAAATCAAATAATTAATGGGAAAGGAGTAAATAGTTGCTAAAAACATAAGGAGTGATGCAGCGTGTATGGGCAACTGTTTATCTAAAGTATGACTTCCGCCAGCAGAAGAACTACAGCATTCTTTGGACTGCAGTGCCAGAATGATACTGCACGATTACACAACACACAACTAGTTTCCTTGAGAACTTCAGAGTGCAGCAGCACACTCCTCTACATGCACAGATCACAACAGGGTGCTCAGGGCCCAGGTGGAGGTGAATGCACATTCAATTCATTTACAAATGCAGGCGAGAGGCCCTGCACCCACAGACAATGAATGTTCACATGGCCTAGCAGGACCTCCTCTGCCTTCTGCTCATCATTGTTATTGTATTACATTGTTCTTGTTTTGCTCTCTTGTTCCCGCCCCTGTGCCCTGTGGGGGCTTTGAAACACAATTTCTTGATGTATAAGCGCCTCACAAATGTACAATAAAATAAATAAAAATAAAATAAATTCACTGGGTCAGTTGCAGACTCCACCCTCTGATACGTTCAACCAGAGGCCATCATTATACGCTCAGGGCACAGACGCTGATGGATCCCACAGGAGCAATGCATAGATACAAGAATGATAAAGTTACGAATAAATCTGAAAATATGCTGCATTCACAACGCACACGGTTTCTATCAAAACGTAAGGCGCGTGGACTGCAACCCAGCACGTGGCCAAGTGGACAGTTACTCTGCGACAGGTGAAGTGTGAGCACCGAACAACAGAAGAGTTGTATAGGAACGTGTCTGTGCACAGACACGTGCCCCGGCGCGTGTATGCAACTGCAGATAACATACCACCAGATACTGCTACCTGACAAGTGTCAGGGGGTGGCGAGGGCCACACTTTGAGAAAATGCACCAAATGGGGAGACAGTGTGCCTGGTGGCCTGACTCGAGAACATGTGTCTGGAGTGCCACACACAGACACTGGGTCATTCTAAATGCACATCTTATCGACGGTGTTCCATGTGACCCACACGTAAGCATGGGCATTGTATGTCATTGCAATAGTACTGAGCCATATGAGGTGGTGTGTTGAAATACATGGGATGAGGGGTGATGATGTCAGGTACGCTGTTTTGTCTAGCATGTCACAACTTGCTGAGCTTAACCCATCCAAGTAAGCTTGTGCCTTCACACGCTATTGCACAGTGCATTGTGATTGGATTTTGGCACTCATTCTACCTATACATCAGCATGCCCTAGGACTTTAGAACATGTCCTGAGTTGCACATAATCACCTCCCTGATATGATCTTACCAGCTGCCTCTGGCATATAGCATACAAGGAGTGTAAAACATAACTGCAACCTGCTATGATGCCACTGGCTTCTAGCTGATGATGTCCTATTTTATCAGATGTGGCAGCACGTTACCCATTATGCCAGCTCTTTGCAACTCTTCCCATCTCATGGAACCGCATAAAATCATAGACCACAAATACTTGCTTCACCAACTTAGTGGCCATGGTGTCCGAGGAGGAAGTATTCCCTCAGGTGTAAGACCTGTCAAGCAGCACTGGTGAGGCAACAAATAGTACTGAGGTATCGGGCACGTGCAATCAGGATGCAATGGGCAGGGTGGAACTGGGCAGTGGGGCTGAAGCTCTGGTGTGGGTAGGATCAGTAGCAGTGGCCCCAGGAGTGTGCCACAGTGTTGGTTTTCCAGGTGGGACAATGGGTAAATTACACGTGTTATTGGGAAGGTGCCAACATTGCTGATATCCCCTTTTTGATTGGCAAGGCCATCCTGTGGACCAGAGAGGTCACAGAGCCCATGTTTAGATGGCATACCTTCTGTGGTGGAGGAAGGGTGGGATGCCATGAGGAGACGACACATTGCATGGGGCAGGAGGTTATTGGAGAAGTTGAGATCTTCTTGGCTACATTGTATGCTATTTAGCCTGGAGTTCAAGAGATGAGTCAGACCAACAGGGGAGAGGCATAGTGGGACAGGGCTGAACAACAAAGGGAATTTCGGAAATTCAGGGAAGAACTTATTCCCAAGAGGCAGACCACGCCTACCAACACAGTGGTGATCTTGTGCTTCTTGCCAGTACAGAGGGAACATTTGTGCTTCAAGGTGTGATGAACATATTGCATGCAGACCAGACCCTGTCGGGCATGAGCACCAGTCTGCCGTGCATGCTATATGAATGCGGGAGCAGGATATGTGTGCCTACGTACCATTTTCATACCCTAAGAAGTGAGGAGGAGAGTCTAGCATCTAGAGGGAGTCAAGCACTTAAGTACTCAAGTATTCACAGACGTAACTTAAAGTTGTATTTGGACCACATAGTCCATGCAAGCAAAGTCTATGAGTGCACAGCAGCCACACCTGCCCTTCAGTTTACTTCAGTCACTTTAGGCACAAGACTTGAGGCACCATGTCCTTCTGATAGTACTGGGCTGGTGTGAAATTAGCAGGCAGATCTATCAGGTCAGTGGAAGGGATGGTGTACGGACATTTCATCGAAAACAATTAGTCGACAGGACATTTGGTCGACGTAATTTGGTCGAAAACCAAATGGTTGATTTTTTTTTTTATTTAGATATATATTTTTAAGGTTGTAGTTTAGGGAAAAAAAGGTTTTTTTAGGAAAAATGGTGGTTGGGGGGACCCCCCAAAAAAATAAAAAAAAGGGGTAAAAATAAAAAAAATAAAAATTCGACCATTTGGTTTTCGACGAAATTGGTTCGACCATTTGTCCAGTCGACCAATTTTTTTCGATCAAATGTCTGGTAACCAGAAAGGATACTGGCAGATACTGGGCACGTGACACCCCTGATAGTACCCAGTGATGTGAAGACAGAAACAGTAGCTGAGCAGATTTTAGTTGCATGGGGGAAGACATTGTGTAGGCCTCAGAGGCGTGTTGGTGCCTCCACCAGGGCTAATGGTGCAATGGGTCAGGGAATGTATTAGGGCTCCCACTATTCCATGTGGTCAAGACAGGGAAAATGGCTGTAGGTGTGTGACTGTGTTCTCCCTTTTACTTTCTTAAGTTCATGTTGGCTTTGCAATGCCTCTTCAGCGGAGTATGTCAATGTTAGACAACCTGATAGATGGATTTTTAAAACTGCAAGAGAATTGATTGGGTTTTTATTTGTAAATTATAGGCCATTTTTTGTGAGCTTCGCTGAATGTTTTCCTTTATTTTATCACCTTAGAAGGGTGTCCCGAAATACCATGATTACTTGAATTTTCCATGCAGACGAGGTTCTGTATTTGAGTGGGGTTTCACCCTAAGTAACCTAGGGTTATCCAGATGCAGACCAATTGCTCAATATGTCTTAGAGAAGCTCATCTTCACCTCACTGATGAGGCCCGACTAGGCTGAAACACGTGTCTGGGGTTGCTGATGGTTCTCTTGTTCAGAGGAGAGTTGCCTAGCATTTAGGTCCTGGACTGCCCTCGTGGGTGGGAGAGACTAATATGCAAATGGATATTTCTTCTCTGTGAAGGGTGCAGTGAGCTTAAACGTGGGTGTAGACCCTCCTGAGTGGAAGAAATTCCACAGAACAGGTTATTTGACCCATGTTCGTTCTCAGTAGAGGCACTCCCACACTCTGTAATTTGTATTTTAGTGTGCCTGACAAAAATATCTCCCTCTCTGTAAAGTTAAAATTTAACTACGATCTATCTTGCATATTCAGGGTTATGTATTTGTCTTACCACCTGTAAGGTTTTATACCGTGGATAATAGGTATAGGGTCAGTGGAGCAATAAGCGGTCGGATTGTCCAGCAGATTCCTTCCTGGCTTTCCCTAGTCCTGTGTGCCCACTTCACCCCCCTTGGTTGTAAACCCATACTCCTTAGCCCCACAACATCCATTTGGTATTTCCACCCCTAGGACTGCCTCTACTATTTCATCTGCGTACTGTGGACGAGGCAGTCAAAGACACTGTAGATCTCACATCTTTTGTCCCATGCAGACTTACAGGTTGGGGTCAGAGTTTGATCACTTTAAGGGTGAAAAATTAAGCTAGGTATTCAGGGCATCTTTCACGATCCTAGATTAAGGTTAGTAGTATAGTCTGACCAATAAGGTAGGTTTGTTTTGGAAAGAGGGGTGTTGAAAGGGTGGCTCACTTGCAAAGAAAAGAAGTCTGTGCAATTAGAGAATGGACACAACATCTTTTGCATTTCTGTCAATGTTCTAGCTCAGCGGTCCATGAAGATACACCATTGACAGTTTCTAAGGCAGCTTGACAGCTTGCGTTAAGCAAATTACCTTTTAGGGACGGCTAACGTGGCCTTTCTAGGGAGATCGCTGTATCGGCTTCGGTAAATCCAACAAATGACACTGTACATGCAAAAGAGAGAGGAACATAACAACAACGACTGAATCTCAACACAGTGGGCCTCATTAGAACTCAGGCGTAAAGGGTTAACGCCACCGTTAACCCTCAACGCCTGATTCTGATTTTAACGCCTGCTTTTAGCAGGCGTTAAAATCCATGGCGCTAACCTGCCATGGTGCTAATTACGCCGCCGTAATTTACGGCGGCGTAATTAGCGCCTTCCCCACTCCCATTATGCCCTATGGGGCAAAAATGGGAATGGGGAAGGGAAAATGGGAAATGGGGATTTACCGCCCCACTCACCTTGGAATGGGGCGGTAAATCCGCCATCCACCATGGTGTAAACGGAGTTTACACCATGGTGGTAAAGTTGGTGCACTTAGCACCAAGGTTGTAATGAGGCCCAGTATTTTCCACTCACCAAAGAAAGCTGTACACCTCTAGGAACTATGATGTAGAATGCCCTCTAGTCAACAGGGCAGTACATTTTGAACTTTTTAAGGCTCCATCTCACCCACAATATCTGTTCCCAGCCTGCAGGCCCAAAACCCCCCAAAATAAGACTCATGAGGATGTGTTTTCTTCAAACTAACAGAAAGTCAGGTATTACTGCAATCAACTCAAAACAAAGTCACTATGGGCCAAACAATATTGTGTATCCCTTGATATAGACAGACCTACCGTGCAGGGTGCAGAGGTCCAGGCCCTAGTTGTAGAAAGCAAGGCTTCCTTTTGATCACCTCAGAACAATGTATACAAATGTCACTCGCAGTCTCAAGAAAATAAGTCGTCCCTAGATACTTCTTTTGTAGTGGGGCAGTCTGGTCTTTTGAGACCCCGTTCCTAATTTGACATCAATGTTTTAGCAGTATTGCCTCTTCAGATTACTGATAGCCTCTAGTGGTCTTGCATCCATCATGCCCTCTGAGATCTTAAATGGTCTGGTACATAGTTCACATTCCCCGTGACCTAGGATTTTCATTTATCTGCCTCTCCTTGGACAACACCACTAGGCTAAGCACTCCCACCCCTCCCCTCCATTTGGTTTGGTCTGGGTAGGATGTTCTCCCTCCCCCACATAGGTACTAGCTCCAGGGTGTTGAGGTCCTGCTTATGTCTTGCTTTCTGCCATCTCTGCCAAAATTCCCCTGTATACCTTACATTGCTAATGAAGGTTATATAGTACCCCTGAATAGCTCAGCAACCAAAAGGGTAAATGGTGCTCTTGTATCTCTAAAGAAACCTTCCTAGTACTCTCTGACTGGTCCCTGCTAGCTGCTCTACCAGGTACTCAGAAGGTTGTCTGTCTTGTCTGGTTCTGGATTATCCCCCTGTGTGCAGAATAGCTCTGGTTGCCTTTAACTGGCCCCTTTCTGTTCCCTGGCTCTGCTCTCAGGTGACTCCTCTAGTTCTTACACTCTAGATCTTGCCTTCTGCCTCCTCTTGTTTTTGCAACTCCACCACTTCCTTCCTCAATATTTACCCCTCCATCTCACTCCAACTCTTGATCCTCCTGCTCTTGTTCTCCCTTCTTTGCCACCAAACTCTCCCTTTTCCACCACCTTATCAAACCTCACATTAGCTGTCTTTTCTCTCTGTGATACCAGCTCTCAGGGGTGCCATACTGTCCTCCACACAGCTAGCAGAGAATGGAAAGTGGTGGAAAAGTGAAGTACACTCCACACAAAATATGGGGAACTCTCTGAGAAACATTGCTGTATGGACCATTATGGCTGGTAGCATCGGGCAGACAGCTGAGTGCCAAGCGGAAGTATGATGGGGAAGTGCAGTCCACTGCATACAAACTGAACAGATCTCTCTGAGAGACACACTATTGCTGTACATACCATTACAGCTGGTGCACTGGGCAGCAGCCTTCTTCAATGCTAAACAGGTGTGGAGCCCTGCACAGAAGTGTGGCGGGAAAGTGCAGTTCACTGCACTCAAACTGAGGGACACTCTCTGAGAGGCATACTACTGCTGTATATACCATTATGGCTGGTGCACTGGGCAGACTCGTCTTCAAGGCTAAACAGGAATGGAGTTCCTTGCAGAAGTGTGGTGAGAAAGTGCAGTTCAATGCAGCCAACTGCGAAAAATGCAGACTAAGGAAAATCAGGTCAGATTTTGGGCACAGAAGGAAGTCGTGTGAGTTACATCTGTGGTGATTTCCACACATTATAATCATCCTAACTTAATAACACCTGTCATTCTGTAACCATTGTGATATGTTGTACAAGCAGAAATCTGATTACAATCTCCTCTCAAAACGAAAGCCGCTGCATTTATAAATACAAATTTGTCGTATTTATAAATGCTGTGGTTTTCTTTTTAAGTTTCCCGAGCTCCCCCAGGCCGGAAGAACCCGGGAAACTTAAAAAGAAAACCACGGCATTTATAAATACAAGGCGGTTGTATTTATGATTGTGGTGCCTTTCGCTTTCAGTCGCCTGGGGGAGCCTGGGAAACTCAAAGCGAAAGCCACTGCAATTATAAATACAACGTTGTTGTATTTATGATTTCCATGGATTTCTAACCACGGCAATCATAAATACAACAATGTTGTATTTATTAAAGCACTTCTCTGCTCTCCGGCCTAATGAAGCAAAAGCCGCTGTAATGAAAGTTACCAGCAGGTGGCTTTTCCTTCATTAGTGCCGCAAGGGTAGAGATTAACTAAAGCACATGAGGCTCGTCCATTTCACAAAATGGACGCCTCCTAGTGCTTGATATTAAAGGGGTTTAAACATTATTTGTGTAACATTTTACATAGGAACTTTCATTAAAAAGATGTTTAGTATATATTTTTTATTATTGCCCATCTTTTAAGACCATAAACATTTTGAGCGCACTATTCCTTTATAGGAAACAATGGCAATCATGTAATTGGCTTTTAGGTGATACTACAGGATCAGGAATTTTCCCCCCTAAATTAGGAAAGATTATTGTAAATCTTTGCATAAATACCAGCTCTCAAATTGATCATTTCTTCGGACATTGGCTTTATTGAATTGTTAAAGGAGATGTGTGACAGGATGACAGTTAATTTTTTTCCCTAGTGACGAAGCTGGTTAAGGAACAAGTGGTCATCTTCAAACAGATGGGTTTAGATATCTTCATTTTATAGAAACTACATATTTGTTTGTGTACCACCCCAACAACTCTCAATCTGACAGAGTGTACAATCTGGCCTTTCAAGTCATCCATTGTGAGGGCAGTCAGAAGGGAGCTGTATCAGTATTTTACGGAAAGGATCCTATAAAGGACAATATATTGTCAACAAACTGGTCGTGGCTCTGCAATACACTGGCCTCCTGTTCCTGCAAACTTAAAATTGTGGATCATCTTTCATATGAAGCCTTTTGGTATCCTGTCATGGAATTGTAAAAGCTATAAACATATTATGAAGAATGCAGCCTCTCTTCCTCTTTTTCTGGATTACAGATTAATTCTGATGGATAAAACTTGGCCCATCTTTCTTCAAGGCTTCACAACGTTTATCGAATTCAGTGAAACAAGGTCCTAAATGAAGACTTAGTCGGGGCTTAGGTGAGACCATTGATATCTACTGTAAAACTTCAGGAGTAGTAATTGAAACCAATAGTGAAGGATTATTGGGTTTTAAAAAAAAATCTACCTGATACTACACTTCTGGAAAAACTGCTCTCTCTTAAAAATAACTTTTTCGGACTCAAGCTATCACACGTTCCTAACATGTACTTTATGGCTATCGGGGAATTTGCTTGAAAGAGTGGAACATCTTGGTGTGGTAATCCCTTCAGGGAAAGGAGCGGATATATTGTCATCATTCAGTCATAGAGGAGTTTACCAATTCTTTAGCTAGAACTTTTGCCTCTAATTTATAAGGGCAACAACATATACATTTACAATCAACTATGTAAATGTTACGTTGCAGGATCTTACTAATATGGTCCCCAAAAAGGCAACCGCTATCCAAGCCGGTTCTATGTGAAAAGACCTCTTTTTAAAGGTCTCAAGAGAAAAAGACCGATTTACAATGCCCGATTTTCTTTTGATCGCAAAAACAGCATTGTAATGGTCCTTTTCTCTTGAGACCTTTAAAATGCGGTAAAATATATATATATATATTCGAGCCCCCCATTGTTACTCCCTGCACTCCCACCTTCTCCCGCAGGATTTCAGCTCCAGCCCCCTCCGCACCCCACACCCCCACCCGCTGCCCAGAACAAAACACATGCATATAAACAACACAAACATCAACACACATGCACCCACACACTTACCCGTTCTCCTCGCCTTCCGCTTCTGGGTCCCGCAGAGCCTGTCAGCCCGTGTCCGCACTTGTGCGGCAGGGGCGTGATAGTTTGATTTGGAAACGGGTAACAGAGCAGTCTTTCTAAATTGGTCAATTAGTGAAAAGATCTTTTCACTTAGGACCATCCAAGCCACTACCACTAGACACGCAATACTAAAAAATAGGGAAAAGAGGACAAAACAGAGAAATCTTTCCTCTTTATTCAAAGCAGATGAACCATTGTTTTTTAGGGATAAACGAAAAGTGAACCCACATATGTGTAAATGGCTCAAAGGCTATAAATTCCACTTACATCTGAAAGACTGCCAACACATACTAACTACCCTACCCGAAAGAAATTCAGTCAACCTCTACAATATCCTCAACAATACAACACCTGATAGAGTGTATTGAGGAAGAGACTTGGGTGGCATTCTACACACAAAAACGTACACCCTTTGGTTATCTAGAGGTGGGCCAATTCACGATAACTGGAATTTGCTAAAGAACTGGCAAGGCTCCTTTAATGAAGATATTTTACACCTATTTTACACCTATTTAGGAATATAAAAACTCAAGAGATGCAGGACCGACTTTAATTACACCAATAACAATGAAATTACTCCCCTGACCCTCTTTTTGGGCACAATTACTGAAAATGTTGTTCTTGAATATCGTGGATACAATGGCCCGATTCATAGAATCATGTGCAAAAAAGGCTCAGAGAAACAATTGGGTGGCACGCGTATTCATGGATTTCCCAAGGCATCAGTAGCCGTTGCGCAAGGAACATCAAGCTGCGCCAGTAATGCCCCAACACGCCCCCACGTGCAGTAAAAAGCAAGCAAAATGCCTAACACAGCGCAAGCCCCCGCACCATCTCATGTCTAGTATATAGCCCACCTAGGGAAATCACGTGAAAACCCCACGCAATCCTCGCCCGCACTACAGCCAAATCGCATGAAAACTCAGCGCGTACCCCGGCCGCACCCCCTCCAAATCACATGAAAACTCAGCGTGTACCCCCTGGCTGCACCCCATCCAAATCTCGTGAAAACTCAGTGCGTTCCCAGGCCGCACCCCAGCCAAATTGCGGAAAACTCAGCGCGTACCCCGGCAGCAACCCAGCCAAATTGTGTGAAAAATCAGCATGTACCCTGGCCGCACCCCAGTGTAATCACTCCAAAACACCCTGCAAGCCCTGTAGCAATCCACTGGAAGAAGACCCCTCCTGACGGGACACCCACATCCTAGCCCCATCAACCCAGCCTGCAGGCAGCCCCTCCACATGGGACACCCCAACCCCCATCACCCGTGATGCCACCCTGTAGGCAGCCCCCACCACATGGAACACTACAGCCCCCATCACCCATCACCCAGCCTGCAGGCAGCCCAATTCACATGGGACACCCTCAGGCCCCCTCACCCGTGATGCCACCCTGCAGGCAGCCCCCACCACATGGGACACCCCAGCCCCCATCACCCATCACCCCAGCCTACACCAGCCTCCTCCACATGGGACACCGCCAGCCCCCCTCACCCGTGACACCACCCTGCAGGCAGCCCCCACCACATGGGACACCCCAGCCCCCATCACCCGTCACCCCAGCCTGCAGGCAGCCCCATCCACATGGGACACCCCAGCCCCCATCACCTGTGACAACACACTGCAGGCAGCCCCCTCCAGACTGGATACCCCCATACCCCCTCACCTGTGACCCCACCGTGCAGGCAGCCCCACCACATGGGACACCCCAGCACCCATCACCCATCACCCTGGCTTGCAGGCGGCCCCCTCCACATGGGACACCCCAGCCCCCATCACCCAGGAAAACACCCTGCAGGCAGCCCCCTCCAGACCGTATATCACCTGCAGGCTGCACGCTGACATAGTGACACCTGATCACTCCATCGAAGTTGTGTTGTGCACCTTGACTGCCATGTTGTGGCACCACTCTGAACGTCCACGGACAAATGTATCCTGCAAACACAAACAAATACATACACCTGGGTAACATCCTTGAGTGTGGCAGCTGCTAAAAAACAATTGCTGTCTGCAACCATATCCCATCATACACATCAGACAAGTTAATGGTGAAGTGAGGCCCTGCTGTCCATGTGAGAATGTCATGTCAACAATACCCATGGACAAATAGTCACCCAGTGTCAGTAAAAAAGCAGCCTCAATGGCCCTCATTACGACCCTGGCGGAGTGGGTTTCCGCCAGCGGTAATCGCGGCGGACCCGTCCGCCGTACTACGAGTTCCCTTAGCGCCATGGAGGTTTTCTCCGCCTGGTTTTACCGGGCGGAGAAAACCATGGCGCTAAGGGACCTCGTTGTTAATTACGCCGCCGTACTTTACGGCGGCGTAATTAACTCCTTCCCCACTCCCATTATACCCTATGGGGCAAGAATGGGAATGGGGAAGGGTAAAATGGGGATTGGGGATTTACCGCTCCGCCAAGGTCAGCATGGGGTGGTAAATCCGCCAACCCCCATGGCGCTATCGGCGGCTTTCCGCCATGCTCCGCGGTGCATTTAGCACCCCGGATTCCGCCAGGGTCGTAATGAGGGCCAATGTGTGCCACATGAACAGACACTGCCCAGGCATGTCACAGACTGAGCCTCAAAGAGCTGCCATTACCAGAACACAGATATCCCAATATATACATCAATGTTCCTCCCATATGTGCAGGACATTACATGGAATCACATCAAATGCCATGGCATTCAAAATCCACCTATACACAAGTTTCTGCAACTAGTCCGGGGAGGGGGAACAGACTGAAGAGAGAGACAATGATCTAGGTAGGCCACGTGATATCGAGATGGGGCCAGTGCATGGGAAGTGGGGAAGGAGGAAAGTGCAGGGAGAAGGGGTAGTGGGCAGTGCAGTACATGGGAAGGACATCATAACAAATACAACAACTAAGAAAATAATCAATCTGTGGCCAGCTGCAGGCAAGTGCAAAGCTAAGTGCCCACATCAGGTGTGAAGTGCAGCTAGGGGGCTGTTGGTACACATGAAAACAGTCCAAGTGGGGGGGATGCTAGGGAGACAGTGCGGGTGTGCAAGTGGCGGGTGGGGGGGCCTTGGTCAGAGGTCATAGTTTAGCCAGGTGACCAGCGCTGATTCGGACAGGAGGTCTGCAGGGTAGAGGAGGACATATAGCACAAGCAAAGAGGAATGACTTCAGTTCAGATTGAGTCCATGGCAATCAGACAGTGCGCCATGCACCGACACTGCTGCATTAGCCAGCCAATGTGTAAAAACAAAGTAATGGCAATATTGCATGCCAATGTAAGATGCAGATCAACACCAGAGCCAATGATCACTGCACGATGACATGCTGGTGAGGGGCAAAGAACAACATGTGTGTTACACAGCATCAAACAAATCATGTGCAAATATTGTGAACATTTACCACTCCCACAGTCACCCCACTCACCACCCCTCACAAACCCATTGAGGGCCAATGCACAGTGATGCTGCACATGTGAAAGCAAATGGCACTTGAGCGTGCACACCCAAACTCCCCCTTCACACTCATCCACTGGTCAGCCACATGTGTATGTTCAGCACGCAAATGGATAGCAAACATGACACATTCATGGAAATAAGCGCACACATGACCAACGATGGTCAGTACCAGGGACACTAAACAAACTAACAAAGCGATACTGCTAAAAAAAAAGACGAGAAACAATGACTGCGAGTAATGAAAATAAATTATAATGTACAGCTGTATTGTAAACATGCACACTGGAAATGAAGCGCTCTATAAATAAACAAATCAATCAATCAATCAATCAAATTGGAAAATATGTACATGAATAAATAAAAATTCTGCAAAAATGTCCAAGTCCATAGAAAATATTTACAATAGCAGCAAAATGAAAAAGAAAAAAACCATTATCGCATAGTGTCCAAAAAAGTAGAAAATCCAAGTGAACTATGTAAAAAAAAACATTGAGTAATGTCGAAACTGCACTCCAAATTATAATATGAACAAAAGCAAAACCACACATTCACAACTATGTACAAAAAATGGAGTAAAGTCCAAAAGCTTCAAAGAATAACTAAAAACAAAGGAAACCTATTTCTAAATAACTATTTACAAAGGCAGCGGGCTAGTCCTTCTCCTCACTATGCTCCCTCAATGTTTCTGCCAGGGCATCATTGTACAATGCCTCTACTTCCCCTAGGCGGGCCTCCACTCTCTCCTAGAGGGCTTACAGGGACTCCAACATGGTCCTCTCCATCCCCTCCCACCCCCTGCAAGTCTCCTCGAAGACCTCAGCCCGCCTCTCTGCCTGACGCAGTGAAATCTTCGCCTCCTGTGCCCGCTGCCTCTCTGTCCCAATTTGCTGCCTGTACCGCTGCAACGCGGAAGACATCCTTCCACGAAGGTCCACATTAGCATCCTGCCTGATGCCCGATACCTGCTTCCCTGAGATGGGATGCCCTGAGTATTGTAACCCCCTACTTCGATCCTGTTGCTGCCAAATTGCCCGGTGCCTGCTTCTTAAGGACAGCCTCCGGGCTGATGACATTGCCCGGGGACGTCTCTCTCTCCATTGCCACAGCTCCTGTCATTGGCTGGATCTGCATGGTGACCACCTCAGTTGATCCAACATCGACTCCCAACTCAGGCAGGGATCTGATCTCCACCAGACGGGCCGCTGAGGGTGGGACAGGTACACAGGGGGCCCTGGTGTTGTCTGGGCAGGATGATGCCAGGGAGAATGACTGGCGCACAGAGGAGGAAGACAAGGAGGGGGTCACATAAGTGGCCAGCCCACGCACCCAATTCGAGACAAGGAACGTAGCTAGCCAGTTCAGGAGACGCCAGACCTCATTGTAATGATGTGCAAGCCCACGATTTAAAGCCTGCACATCATCAAAAATGACACCTGTACGCCTCATGATACCAGCTAGCAGCGGTTTCAACCTGTCTCGAATGGCGAGATCCACAGGCATTGGTGTTTCTGTTTGTGTGGAAACATCCGACACCTGCGGATGGGTCCGGCCTGGGGCATGCCAACAGGTGCATACTGGTGCAGGTGCAGGCCCAGGGGCAGGATTAGGTACAGGTACCTCCACAGCAACCTCCACTGCCTCCTGCCCCTGTGTCTGGACTGCAGCAGTCACACCCATCTCATCACCCCTGCCGGGCCCCATGGACTGGTCTGATGCAGCCTCCTCCTTGCCCGCCAACCGGGATGACTCCCCAGCGTCTTCCACAGTGGATTTCACCTGTAAAAAGAACATTACCACAGATAAAAATATCCCCCTCATCATGCCCACCCTCATTCTCCTTCCCAACTGAATGAGCCCAGATAACCTTGTAAGTGCCTATAACACTGTTATGCTAAAAGCCCTCGATGTAATAGCTCCACTTAATCTACAGAAAGTAAACCCAAAGCCCATCTGAACTCATGGTTCACCCCCCACTTAAAAAATCTGAGAAAGTAAAAAAGAAAACTTGAATCTCTGTGGAAAACTAGCCCCACTGAAGATAATAAAACTAACATGATCAATTAAAAAACCACTTACAAACAAGAGATTATACGAGCCAAGCAAACATCCTACAATGAACAAATTAACAAAGCCAGCTGAAACACCAGGGAACTGTTAACCATTTTAAAGGAATTGGAAGCCCCTATCCCACAGATAGATAACTGCCTCAAAGACAAACCCTGCTGTACAAGCATCCAACGCCCTACAGAACAAAATTACTCTACTCCAAAATAAGATTGCTATGAAAAAAGCCACATTACATATCTCGGTCAAACCACCCCCCATCAGTGATACCACCACCACACCTCATGTACAATTTAAATTGATGAACTGGAGGACAAGTGTAAAACAGCCTTGCTATTACTCCTAGACTTCTCGGCCGCCTTTGATTTGGTGGACCACCAAGTATTCTGCAAATATTTGGCCACAGCCACATACTTTTCTCAAAGTGCCATTACCTGGGTCAAATCTTTCCTCAACAATAGGACTATGGGAGTCTTCTCGCCTCTTGCAGCAGCCGACCCGATCCTCATAACATGTGGTGTGCCACAGGGTTCGTTTGTCTCCCCTACACTATACAATATCTTCACGAAAACATTGTTTGTTGATCTAGATCATCTGGGTGTCACATAAAGTAATTATGTCCTCATACCCCTCTCGGGCAAGTATGATAAGCACCTGGATTTGGTGAACAAAATCTACCACATCATCCAGGCCTGGATGGCTGCACACAGCCTATGCCTGAACGATGATAAAACTGAACTGCCAATACTCGGCTCTACATCCAACCTTAAAAAACGTGGCCCAAATTACACCACCTTTAATATCAATGGCAATGTTATTAAAGTGGCAAGTGAAGTAAAAACACTAGGTTTCCACCTCGACTCTGCCTTCACTCTTAATAAACAAGTCAGTGCCATGGCATTCGCCACATCATACACTTGTAAGCTAATTAGAGCATATAGACCCTTCCTCTCTAAAGAAAGCTGTACCACCCTTGTCCGAGATCTCATACTATCCAAGCTGGATTATTGTAATGCTTTGTATTTGGGAGCAAACAAATACATCATCAAGAAAATACAAATACTACAAAATAATGCATTAAGAGCAACACACGGCATACCAAAGCATGAACACATTTCACATCATAGAAGGCAAATCAAATGGCTCTCTACCAAAGACAAAATCATGCTAAAAACCCAGGCCATTATGAACAAATGCCTCAACCTCTCAGCACCCGTCTACCTAACTGAGAGAATCACCAGACAAAACCATGGTGAGACTGCGTGCTGCACACATGGAAAAATAGTGCATGTCAGACGCAGGGGCCATGTTGGATTTGTTTGAAAGCATGCCCCCATCGTGGCTGTGTGGAGATCTGCTGGGGGTTATTTGAAGTGCCCATGCATGATGTACAAATTTAGAATGCACACAATGAGGTACCTGGGCTTGGCTTGGGTGGCTCCCTGCCTCTGGTAGGAGGTGAAAAGCTAGGAGGTCTGGGCGTACCTCTGCTGGTAGCGTCACCGTGATTGGAGTAGAACTCTGGCAGCTAGATGACTGGTGTCTGGATGCTCCTATACATGCGGGAGAGAGTAAAGGAGACAAATCCCTCGTTGAAGGGTATATAAAAAAAGCTTGTGGTGAGCGTGTCACAGAGCGCAAGCTTCGAGCATTACATGGGGAGTAGTTCAATGGCATGTCCAAAATCGTGCCGTCCAGACGCTGATTCGAAATGGACTTAACGTTGCTTGTGTGTGCTCATGAGCGCATGTATGTTATTCTGGTCTGCAGGAAGTAAATGCAGGCTCTAGCATCGAGAACCAGTCAGACGTGCTGCTGCAGGCTGAGAGCGTCTGTAGTGCTGGCGTCTGTGGATAAGGAGGGTGTGTGTGTCTCGAGGCCAATAGAAACGCGGGGAGCGTTATGGCCTGATTGGTTCTCGCATCGAGAATGCGGAACCAACTCGATGTAACCAGGGGAACCCCTGCGGGCGGAGTCAACGCTCCGAACGACACCAGACGAACCGGCAGAGAGAGTCAATAATGTGAAAGGTCGCTAAGTGGCACCAAGCTCAAAATTGTGCGTCGTGGGGAAAGTGCCCTAAAGGGTGAGTCAGCTCTGATAGAGGAGAATGTGTAAAAGGGCGTGAGCCCAGTCTCATGTCCAAAAAAGTAGGTGTGTGGTGGCTGTCCAATCAGGGCAGAACGGGAGCTGTGCTCTGATTGGAAGCAGTGCCACAAGACCGGAATAGAGTGCTGCATCTGTCGGCACTGTGTAAGTAGGTGGCAGGTAAAAATGCCTAAGGTGCGGTGCACAGAGAAGTGCTAATTCTGAGTTATGGCTCGCCAATGTATGCTAAAAATGGGAATGGGTTTCATACTCTCAAAGATCGGCATATCTGTTGAAATCGTGGCTGAGAAATGTCTCCTGAATCAAGGTACCTCACTCAAGGGCTGAAACACATTTAGGGCAGAATGGGAGCCCACTGATTGACTAATTTGTGTGAGGTCAGGAAAAATGAGTGAAACATATCAGTGAATGTCAGTAAATTGGAGAGAGGTATATTTTCTCCATAGGAAAATTGTTCATCTGGGGGTCCAAGTTAAGTGAATCAGTCCCATTAGTGCAGGAAGATTTGTTGTTCCTTGAGACCCTGTTCTATCGAGTCCAATCTGTGTATCCACCTGCATTCTAGGTCCAGAAGTCGGCCTTGATTATTGGGACCGTTGCAGACTCTTTCAATGACCCACCATCTGATATTTTGTGTGGTGTGTTTTTTCTCCATATAATGTTGTACCAGAGGAGATGTGAGATTTTTGCACCTGATCTGTGACCGATGTTCGGAGATCCGTGTGCCAATGTTGCGCATAGTTTGCCCAACCTACCATAAATTGCAAGGGCACTCTATGCAATAGACCACTTGGTTGGTTTTGCAATTGGAAATGTCATTAAGGATCCAGGTTTTTTGTCCAAATTGGAATTGCTGTATTTTGCATGTAAATTGACAGAAAGAGCAGGACCCGCATGGGTAATGTCCTTTTAATGGTCGTAAATTCCAAAGATTGCTTTGTGAGGATTTTTTGATGTACATGGAGTGCACTAAGTGCTCTCTGATGTTGTGTGCCCTTTTGTATGCAAATCGAGGTTTTTGTTGGTCCAGGAGGCACAGTCTGACAATAGGCCAATATTTGTGAAGAATTTGTTTGATTTAGAAGGCATGTTGACCATGGGTGATCACACATGTAATTTGATCTTGAGGTCCCTCTCGGGTTTTGGGAGTAAGGAGTGTGTCACAGCATGTGAATCATGCCCTTTTCAAAGATCTGGACACCAACTTCTTAGAGTAGCCTCTTTCGTTCAATCTGTTACTAAGTAAGTCGGCGTCATGGTAGAAGTCATCCAGGGAGGTGCAATCTTTGCGTATCCGCAGAAATTGCCCATATGGTAAGTTCTCTTTAATGTGTTTCGGGTGATCACTCTGGAAATGTAATAGGGTATTTCGGTCGGTAGGTTTGCAAAACGTATTGCAAACTAATTTGCCCTGATTATGTCCAATCATCAAATCCAAAAAATGTATCGTGGTATTACTGTATTCCATTGTAAATTGTATATCTGTACTGCAAGTGTTCAGCCAGACAAAAAAGTTTTGCAGTGTGTCTTCTGATCCTTCCCATAGGCATATGACGTCATCGATGTACCAATGCCATTGTTTGATATTGTCCTTCCACATATTGATTTGATTGAATATGAACTTCTGTTCAAATTTGGCCATAAATAAGATTGCCAAACTTGGGGCAAATGCAGCCCCCATGGCAGTTCCCTTAATCTGCAGATAAAACTGTTTATTGAATTCAAAAAAATTCTTGGCTAGGGCTAGTTTCATTACTTCAATGATAAATTCAGGTGGACCTTTGGTCCTTCTATTAGTTGCAATGAGGTATTCATATACACAATCAATAGCGGCTTGTTGAGGAATACTCGTATATAGTGACTTGATGTCTAAAGTCACTAATAGGTGTTTTGGTGGATCAAAGTCCAGGTTTTCAAACACTTGGATTGTGTGCATCGTGTCTCTGATGTATGATTCCGTGGTGATACTGATGGGTTTAAGAAAACTACATCACACCTGTTCTGTAATCAGTTATTACGCTTCAGTTGTGATGTCACAATGCCTGCTGCTTGACTCAGCATATAACAGAACTCCAGCCGTCACTGCTGAGCTTAAAGCTTTGACAAGCTCATCAGATTCCTTGCTTGCAAAATAGTTTTCTGTGCCAGTTTACAGACAATGAACTGTTTATGGTAGATTGTTTAATTTCTGCACATCTGGATTTCAAAACATGAGAGCAAGAATGGGCATGTTTTAATTATTTTAATGCAGAAATTGATTTTTTTTATTCATTTTATGAAACTGTTTAATCTATATTTCTGCATGACATTACAAGCTGCATTTTAGCTATTTTTTAAAATCCAAACACATTCTATATTAGTTACATGGAACAGCAAATGGAAAATATCTTACATTAGATTAAGCAAGAGGCCAGGTAGTAAAGGCGATGACGTGTGTAGCCATGTATTATAAGGAATAAAATACCCCCTACTGTACATGAAAAGGATATTTGCAATTCACCTTGGAGTTCCATGACCTTATAAAGGAACTTAGCCTTAAGTCTCATTCCTCTCTTTGTACACTGAACTGCTTGACGACTTGCAATATCCTTATACTGTACATTAGGGGGTCCTTTATCCCATCCCATTTATAATATTCCCAATTCCAAAGTTTATTTCTTATTAGTATTTCTATAATTAATAAAGTGTGGTAACTGTTGTGAATTTAAACAAAGATAACAACTTTAAGAAATATAAAGAAATTATATAAATATCATGTTAATTGTCCATAGTGCATTTAGATTCACAATAGGTCAGCAAATATTTCCTAATTTTCATATACATTTGATCTTTATATCACCTGTAATTTAATTCATCCAATAGATTTCCTTAGTTTATCATCTTTATTCTTCATTATTCTCCTAGGTTGAAAATGATAAAATATGTATAATGGCCTATTAACTTATTTGTTTGGAAACAAGCATTTACTGCAATAATGCATTGACTTTGTATTAGTATCTTCTACGTACTGATTTTGTGTTTTTTATCAACAGTATGTTGTGAAATTATTATATTCATGTCTCTGTTCAACTTCATCTCTTTGTTTATTTTTCCTAATGGTAATTACTAAAACAAAGCAAAATGTATCTAGTTAGTTGGCTTCCTAACAAGTCAGACATCTTTTATAAATCTTGCTTACTTATGTTAATCTCATATAATATCAATATTGGTTGAATATTGCTGTGCATCCATGTGTTATTCTTGTTGCTACTGTTCTACTTAATATAGATCTAAAAACAGATCTTATCAGCAGATTTCCCTGAACTGCCCTTGTCCAGGCACGTTTTATTGTGTGTGCGACTGCATTCGATTGTCATTTTGGCATTCTTCGAATGTATTATTACAATCCAGCATTCTTGTTGAATACACAGAAACATAGAAAAGGGGCTATTTGTCAACTATCACTAAACTGATGGCCATCTTGGAATGTACTATCACGATTTAACATTCATGAATTGATTGTTCAATTGTCTGAACTTAATATTAATGATGGTATTAATACTTCATTTTAACTCATTGGGGGTCAATACAAGTTAGTTGGTCTGGGAACTACGGTACCGGTAAGCTTGCCGGTACTGTAGTTCCAGGACCGGCAAACTATGAGTTCTGTTTGCAGGTGCCATTATGGCCACCAGGTCTGTCCTTGCGGCCGTACTGGCACCCGCGAGCAGAACTTGACGGTAGCACCGGCAACTAGGGGGCTCAAATGGGAATGGGGACTGACAATTACTGGCCCACAGCAATGGCTAATTACCAGGTCCAGCGGGGTCAGAATACCCAGGTAATTGCCCACTGCCGGGTGCCGGTATTTTCATGAGTTTGGCAGCAGCTGTGCCACCGCCAAACTCGTAATGAGGCCCATTGTCATGATTAAACCATCAATTATCTACAAGTACATATGTGCCACTAATTGAATTTCCAAAGCACTTGTATTTTCTGAATTATATGAAATCATGACTTCCTATCACTAAACAATGGTCCAGATCACATCAGAAAAAAAACACCAAGAGAGATTTCTGTGACCCCACATCAAAAAGAAAAGATATATATGCAAATACTCTGTTATTTTCAGATGATTCATCAAGAAATGCATTCAATTCCTGTTCCTTATTTAAACTGTCAGTAATCCTTCTGAGAAAAAAAAATATTTAGCTTCAACTTCCATGAAAGCAAATATTTTTTAGATTTTCCTCAGCATCAGTTCATATCCAGTTTTTTGCGAATGGGTACTCTGAATAGAGTATAGGTCTTCTCTTACTCTATATGTTAATCGTCTCTTTGTACGGATATAATATTTGTTGCAAAAGCAAACATCATATAAACTATATATATATTGTTTTACAGTCAATGAAATCCTTCACTTCTATAATTCTATTTGTGTAAGTAGTCCACTTTTGAACCTTCGGTATTGAATATCAACTCCTACTGCATGTGCTGAATTTAAAGAAATCTGTAGGTTTGGTTGGCAGTCTCAGGTTCTGAGCTCACCTGGGTTCTGACGCGATGTGAGGAAGAAGGAGTCTGCTTTTGGCGATGTCGTTGCAGTAGACTGGAATCCTGAAGGATTGGATTACTTTCTCCAGATGCCACCCTGCCCGTAGGTAGGGACAGGGCCGGGTGACACCCAGAGTAAGACTCTGAGAAATAAATAGGAACACCCTTCAAGGATGGAAAAAACCTACAACCAATGAGAAGGTCAGGAGCCAGAAGAACAGGAGAGGAAAACGTTTCAGAGACAGCAGGTTTGTAATGTCAAAACAGAAAAATGGGCAAACTTTGATGTGGAGCAAAAATACAAGTGCAGAATAGAAGATGAGGCCAGGAACAACACAGAACAGGGATGTGAAGAAAGGCACAGGAATACAGGAAGGAATGGGGGCAAGGAAGACACAGAATAACAGAGTTCTGAGCTAAGGGGGATCATACTTTAGCATTGAGATGTGTTGCATCCATCCCTATGGTGGATTAAGTAGTCACAGGAGTGTTTCCGGTGTCGGGTAATGCGGCATCCATAATGACAAGTGCGCGGCCAGAACAGTGCCACCATGTTAGAAAGGGTTTGAACGCAAGCCCCCAATCCAATATCGGGCACCATCTTGGAAGGGAGGAAGCAAGCTTGTTTCCATGTTGAAAGCGTCCATCGAGTCCAAAGCGACCAGCGATGGGAATACGTGACAGGCATCCACATTTCTTTATTTTATTTTTGACTGCTACTATTTTACAGCCCTAACCTAATTTCTGCCTTAAGGTTTCTGCCTTTCTTCAAATAATAGCTGTTGTATCTATTTAATTAACAATGCCTGTGTCTAAATAGGTTGTTTGAAACTCCGAAAAATGCTGTAGATTGATTCAGAAAACACTGGATATTCCACTCATACAGAAAAGGAATTTTTTGGGGTCCATAACATGAAGATGGAAGGGAGTTACCCAGAATATTGACCCTCAACCCGGATCTAATATACTAGGGGGGATCCAGGCCCAGATGGTGCATGTCTGTTATTGGTGGAAGTTGAAAAACACTTGTCCAGAGGCTATTGGGCATTGGTCTATTCAAACAAGTTTATAGACACCAGTGAAGGATCTAATCCAATACATCTGTCTTCATCCCTAGATTGGTGGCATGAGGATTTTAAAATGGCTTATTCCAATCCATGAAGGGCAGGACATCTCTATTTTGCCCTACGTCCCTAAGAAGGTCTTAAGAAAAATAAGGACACCAATTTCTGTACAATTTGACCGAAACACGTGTCGACGACCACACGAACAGTCTGGGAACTATAACCAGATGCTATATGACACCTTAAATTAAGGACTGTGTCAAAGATAGATGCTAGAAATGTCTGTAAACATTGGTGTAGTATTGGAGTATGACTACACAGTGTATAGTAGGCCATAATGGTTTTATGTATGTATGTATGAATGAGAGAATAAGGGATTGAGAGTATTGATGCCTGAGATGTGAAAGAATTGTGATTGTGTCTTTAAAAATGGAAGAATTATTTTAATTAGAACATACAGTTATATGTTGATGCAATGAATGATTGAATACAATTTGTATTATTTCAAATACCCATCTGTGTCATCCCGATCCACTGGTCCACCCTCTACCTTTCTATGATGTATCTTACCTGAAGGACCAGGGATTGAATTGCAGGTAAACCCCTTTATAAATATTTAAACTCAAAATAGGCCAGTGTTTTCTTAAAATAATGTACTATATGTTCTGAGTATTCTGTAATGAGCTGTAACTTATCATTTTTATGTCCAAATGCTTTCTTCTTTTTAGCTACCAGTAGATCTTTTTGATTCAACTTTCTAATTCCATTATTGCTTTCTGCATATTGCTTCTATTGTAACCTCTCTTTAAATTGTTTATACATAATGGCTATGTTTGCTTTCAAGTCCTCATTATTATAAAAATGTCTTTTGTAAATGTATTAGTTCACCTTTTTCCATATTCTTAATAGTTTTCAGTTTGTTTCCACTGCTAGCATGTAGTGAAGAGGTGGCCTCTGTGGGCTTTCTGAAAGTTTTAGTTATTCTTTGGTTATGATCATTTCTATCTGATAAGTGAAATATATTTGTTTCTTTCTGACCATCATTACAAGTAAGTGCTGTTTAAAAATCATTGTCATTGAAAGCTAGGGGGAACTCATCTAGCTGTTCTAAATTGCCCATCCAAATCATTAACATGTCATCTATATATCTTTTCGATTTGTATGAATGTTTAATACATTCTGAATTCATTGGATTTAAAGCATGACAGATTTCAAATGGTCCCATGAATGGGTTAGGTAGAGTAGGGGAATATTTAGTGCCCATCACTACACCTATTCTTTGTTGATAATAGTTATTATTGAATATGAAAACATTATTTGGTTTTCTGAAGTCTAACATTTCTTTTAACATATCACAGTACATATAATATGAAGCTGACTAATCAATATTTAAAGGTTTAAATTGCCAAATTGTGTTGGATAAGTAGAAAGAGCCTTCACATCACGTGTAATTAGCCAAAGTGATTAATTTTATTCACTTGTCTCCAAATCATTAAGCCTTCACGTCATTCAAGAACTTCCCAGTGGATGCTCTCACTGAAGATCTCTCCAAACTACACCTCAAATGGGCTGATCTGTCTCAGATACAGGACTATCACTTGCTTCTCCAAGAACACAACATCACCCTCAAAACCACCATCAACGGCCGTGTCCCAGTGAAGCAATGCACCCTGAGGCCTAAACCTTCAGCACTGTGGTACACACAATAACTTAACTTCAACAAAAGAACCACAAACAATACAAGACTTAGCGAAAATCCTACAGCTCATCCAACCTCATCCTGCTCAAGACAAGGAACTCTGTGCTGCATGCAGACGACAGATTACCCTGCCCAGGCCAACTATTACCAAAACACCAAAGCCAAGGCCAACAATGAAAGAAGAGCCCTCTTTAAATACATCAAGCATTGCATCAACCCTCTACCCAACCCACCTGTACAACACTCCAAATATCCACAGTCACCAAAGCCACAACTGACAGCACAGAACATATCCCGTCTCGCAAAACCACAAGTGTCTTGACAACTTTCAAGACATTGGGCCTCATTACGAGTCAGGCGTTAAGGGGTTAACGGCGCCGTAAACAGCGCCGACCCTTAACGCCTGATTACAAGGTCCCTTAGCGCCATGGTGATTTTAACGCCTGCTTTTTGCAGGCATTAAAATCCATGGCGCTAAGGGACCATGGTGCTAATTACGCCACCGTAACTTACGGTGGCGTAATTAGCGCCTTCCCCACTCCCATTATGCCCTATGGGGCAAAAATGGGAATGGGGAAGGGTAAAATGGGAAATGGGGATTTACCGCCCCACTCACCTTCGAATGGGGCGGTAAATCCGCCATCCACCATGGTGTAAACATAGTTTACACCATGGTGGTAAGGGTACGACCCAGGCGGTAACTTACCGCCTGGGTCGTAATGAGGCCCATTCACTATGGAAGTTCTTATTGCCGCATTTGCATTCTTCAAAGACACATCGTGCACAAAAACTTCCACACTCTCTAGACTGAATCACTCCTTTCATACCTCCATACCTTTCATACCTGACAATCATCAACAGCTCCCTCACACAAGGCACCTTCACCTCAACCATCAAGACAGGACAACTCCTCCCTATTCGGAAGAAACCAACACTGGACGCTGATGACCTCAGGAACTTCCACCCCACCACCCGTCTTCCCCTCCAAGATGAGATCCTTGATAAAGAAGTAGCCATGAATTCCTCGAACACATCAAAGCCAACAACCTCCTTCTGTCCTACCCTACCAATCTGACTACAGACCCAGATGCAGCATGGAAACGGCTCCCATCAAGGTGATTAATGATGGCCATCCTTGCATCCTGGTTCTCATTGACCTCTCAGCAGCATTTAACAGAGTAGAACACCAGACACTTACTGACAGTCTACATTGCTACATGGGGATCAGTAAGCACATCCTCAGCTGGATCAAATCCTATATTGCTAACCACCTCCAATTCATCCAAAGGATTCCTTCAAATCATAAACTCTACCCATCAGCTGTGGAGTTCGTCAACGATACATCCTCTACCCTGTGATCGTCAATCTTTAAAATGGAACCGCTCACAACCCTCCTCGCTCCACACAACATCCACATTCGCCAATACGCAGGCGACATGCAGATCTACCTCAGGATATCCTCCATCAAAGACATCCACAGGCTCAAGGCCTGCCTCCCACTGATCCACTCGTGGATGTGCAGTGCTTGCCTCAAGCTCAACCCCTCCAAGACTGAACTCCTACTGCTAACCAACAACACTGAACACCCTGATATACAGACCTGCCCTCTGCTACACACCCTAAGGGCTTCACACCCAGCTGGCCAGCTGGCCCAAGTCCCTTGGGTTCAACATCAACAGACACCTCTCCTTCAAGCAGCACATAGCAAGAATGACACAAACGGCTTGGTACCAACTTTCTCTCCTGCAGAAAGTCAAGCTCTTCATCCCAGAAAACAAACTCAGATCTGCTGTCCAAACCTTGGTCCTCGCCCTCCTGGATGGTGGCAATGCCCTTTAAGAAGGCCTTCTCACAACGACCCTGCTATCCCTGAGATGATTACTCCAAGGTGCAAAATGTCTCTGCAAATTCGACTACATTACCGACCCGCATTCAACTGCACTGGCTCCTGCTGCAAGCCCATGGAATATTCAAATCCTGCTGCGTCCTCTACAAGGCTATCGCCCTGAAGTACACAAACTACCTCACAGAGAAACTCTGAAACACTGGAAGCCTACGATTTGCCAGAGGTAAGGACATGTGCAGAATTGGACTCCGCCAGTGCAGGAAGGAAAGAACCAGAAGACAGCCCTTCTCTGTTTACACCCCCAGACTAATGAACCTCCTTGCGGCCAACACTTCGCCCCCTAATTTCTGCATTTTACGAAGGAGCTCATGACCCTCCTCTTCACTAACAAGTAGGTCCACACATCTGCCACTCTCCACCTAACCTGAGATTGAGTGAACTGCTCCTTCCTGGTACTACATCTGGTTACTTGGAGATCCTTTGCTGCCACCTTGGCCGGCCTCTCCCTCCCCCGTTGTTAGTTCCTCGCTCCTGAATCTCTCCTCCCCTCACTGTGTCCTTCCCAATATGACTGGTAAAGTGTTCCATTGCTTCCCGAAGCTAGGTCCACACTCAATAAATTCCCTAATAATAAAATAATAATGAAACGGTCATAATTGTGCCATGGGGTAAATGCACCAAGGACCCAATGGCAGGGTGGGCTGACACGCCCCCACCCCCAACCCGCTAGCATCATGATTCTCCCACCCCTGCTCACCAACTTATCAGAGATGTTGCAAGTTCAATAAAGATAGCACAAGCTGTATTAAGACCATGGCATCTCATGAGACCTAACGTCAATCCCTTTTTAAAAAGATTACTGGTTTATGCAGATTTATAGTTTTGAATATATATTGTGGAATGGTCAGTGGAAGGTAGGTTTGAGAGAAGTGTCTTTTGGTTGTCACTTTGTGAAATGTTGGGCTGCAACTAGTGAGCAACGTTTAGAGGTAAGCTAGACCTTGTTTAGCAGATTTGTGCAACATGAGTAGAGGGCGTGGGTCTGAGCGGTCTAAGAGCTAATTAGTGTTGGAGAGACCTGAGAGGTGGCCCAAAGTTTATTCAGGTCTAAACCACGCTGGGGGTGTGAGGGAAGACTGGGAGAGTTGCTATATTTTGGTTGGGTTTAGTAGACTCCCGGCCTGATTCAGAGATCAGTGTGCAATTAGGAAAGTGTTGTTCCATAAAGGAACAACACTTTTCTTAAAAGCATCATAGTCTGTGAAAGAAAAAATGTGGAGACCTTGCATCAAAGTCTCTCTTTCAAGTCCCTGATGTATGGCATAACGACAGCATAGAACCCGTCAATTGTGAAGGGGCAAGCATTGTGATGGGAGTCCTCCTCTTGCAATTAAAATATGTTACCTTTGAGTTGATGTTAACAGCTATTGCACTAGTCGTTCATGCTGTACAGCATGTTAGCGAGGTATTTCCTGGATAGCCCAACTGCTCAGATTGCCCAACTGCTCGGATTTACTTAATGCTAAATGAGACTTTCGTTAATCAGAAAAGTGGCATACTTTGCAGGAATGCTCACAGTGATATCTGTGCACATGCTGACCTCACAACGTTACGTTTTAGCAGCTGGAAAGCGCGTCAGCTATTCTCCAATCCTACTACCCACAGAATGGTGGTGCTGGAGGCCAGAGTGGAGGATGTAAGCTTTCTACATTTTTCACCCTAGCTCAGAATCGGACCCTGGATGTATTAGTCATGTTTAAATATCATGTTTTAAGTCTGGGCTGTGCACACTGTTAAGCCCTCGGTGCACTTCAAAAAGCAACTTTTTCCACAACTAATTTATGTGGTTATGCTGACTGTCCATAGTGACATTTCAAGAATGCAATTTTAAGATACATGCCGATAAAGTGGTCTAAATAACTACCACTAAAGCACCCTCTGTACACATTTTCTGTGGTGTACCACACAATTTAGGGCCCCCCCAGCGAGTCATGCTGAGGGGGCCCTCCCTGCCCCCCAGCTCGAAAACAAATCACGGGTCGCGTCACACTCTGGGCCGGCCTAGATTACCATGCTTGTGCAATACACACAAATGTGCTGCTGCAGGGGTACACCGCACACTGCACGAGGAGAAAGATATAAATATGCTTTTAATGCATTACACAGCATACTTTCTGAGGAAAATTGGCTAAACAGCCAGAGCGTTTGCAATTGTTTTGTAGGCTAACACCAATCCAAAAATCCAATACATGCAAGTCACCAACACTGCACCGGAACATAAATGCTTTAATTATTGTAATGCCTTGCTATTAAAAATGCCATGCCACAATGAAAACATGTCCAACTGGCTGCACAACTGGACCAGTCTAGATACGTAATAACATATTAGAGTAAAGCATGCCAGGCCACATTTAGACATACCTAGACTGGTTGAAACAAAATGCCAGTTGAAGCAATAACATTTCTCATGGTTATTTTATCATAGATGCCCAGAAAAATATACAATGCCACAGTAAGAAATGGCTACACTGGCAGCACTCAAATGCCCATCTAGCCAGGTAATTACACTTAGCAGGACTGCTTTATCAGAGATGCCCAGTTAAAAAAAAAATGGCTAAACTGGCTGCACCAAAATGCCTCTCTAGCCACCAACATATCATGCCTGCTTAGCCTGGACATGGATGACCATTACGATGTATCACACAATCCCGGTGCCACCCCACCCCCCACACATAACCTCTCCCTTCTGCCCACTGCATCAACCTCCAAAATTAGCTTCCCTGCCCAGAATTACCTTCACGTCCCTCATCCTTCTCCGAGTGCCTACGTTTGAGGCACCTTGCCTCAAAGGTACATACTGGGACGAGGAAGAGTGGGACTAGGAGTAATGAAGATGTCAGTGTACTAAGCCAGGCATTACCTCCATGTCCCTCTACTTCATCCCAGTACTTGTGTATGAGGCAAAGTGGGACGAGGAAGAATAGGGCTAGGAGTAAAGAAGATAACCAATAATTAATCAAGGCATTAAGCACAAACAGTGGCACAACACCATTGAGCTGAATGGGCTTCAGCCCTGCCCCCCTTAATGTTGGGCTATGTTGATTAGTCCTGGCTGACCTAAAGATTTGTTGCCAGACAGATTAGGGCCCAGATGTTAAACAGCGCCTGGGTTTCGCTATTAACAAAGGCTCAGCATTTACTAAAGTAAAGTATTACACTGTTAGTACCTGTATTCAAATACTTAATTTTTTAGGCAATTGAAATTGCCATGTGTGTTTAGTACTTGCATACCATGGGAGTGATTCGAAGGGTAGAGAGGGGACAGGAGACTGCCCATTCTCACAGCAGTCAATAAGTGGGTGCTTTCAGACTTAAAGGAGAGAGTTAACTGCTTGTAACATTAAAGCTGCACTAGAATAGTTTCATTAGAATGTGTAAAGAAGTTAGATGCACCACACAAATAAATGTGGCCCGCCCCCACCACTTGTGACGTTAGCACCTCTCCCAACATTTGAAGGGTTAGCTCCCCCTGAAATGTAGGTTTGTTGTGTCCCTGAACACAAGCACACACACCATTCACTATACACACGCACACCCAGCCACCCATACATTTAAGTGTGTACCCTTTCACCATACAGGCATCCCCAGTCAGCCACCCATACATTGAAGTGTGCACCCTTTATTTTGGGGGATTTGTAGAGCGCACTACAGCCCACAGGCATTGATGCGCTATTACAGGACAGAGTAGGTAGGCTTTATTCAGGGTTACAAAGAATGCGGCCCAACAGCAAAATTACTTAGTTCATGTTACTTGGTTACAGTTACATAGATACAGTTACAGGTAGTTGTGAGGGTAATCATAATCCAAAGGGAAAACAACAGCTCATTTGAGCAAGAACAAAGGATACAAAGGGGGAGGGTACAGGTGCAGCATCATACAAATAACCTGGTCTTGATAGCTTTGAGGAAGGCTGTGTGGGAGTCGATTAGCCTGATATGAGATAGGGAGTGAGTTCCAGTACGTGGCGGCCATGGTCGGGAAACTGGTACCGCCAGCACAAACTCTGCGGGTCTTAGTCACGGAGACCCTGTTGGAGTATGCCGTTCTTGTTGGCCTAGCTGGGGTAGGTTTGGTAATCCTTTGGACCAGGTAGGGGGGTGCCAAGTCATGGACACACTTATGCGTCAGGGCAAGGGTTTCAAAAACAATCCTTTCTTTAACGGGAAGCCAGTGGACCTGCCTCCTCAGCTCAGAGATGTGGTCCCTTCTTGAGGTTCCTGTGGCACCCCTAAGGGCTATATTTTGTACTAGTTGTAGTTTAGTAATATTCTTGAATGAGGTCCCTGCAAAGAGGGCATTACTGTAGTCCAGTCTTGACCCAATTATTGCCCTAGCAATGGTGAGGGAATTTTTTTGGGATAAGAAAGGTCTGGCTGCATTAAGCAATTTGGAATGGTAGGCTGAGGAGGAGGTAATGGCATTAACCTGCCTGTTCATGGTCAGGTTAGAGTCCAAGTAGACACCCACGGTCTTAACAGACTAGGACACAGTGATAGGGATATTATCAACAGTGAAGGAGCTGTATTGTTTGTCCAGTTTACCCAAGGTGGCCGGGGATCCAATTTCACCATGCAGGCACACCCGGCAGCCACCCATCCACGTAAGTGTGCACCCTTTCTCCATAAACTCATACACGCACACCCAGCCACCCAAACATCTAAGTGTGCACCCTTTCACCATACACTCACACAGGCACATGCAGGCAGCCACCAATACATCATGCACTCACTCATACGTGCACATTACATTATATACATATATACACACACACCTACAGGCATCCATACACATTTTAAGAAAATATGTATTTACCTTTAATCCATTGGTCCAGAGAACAAGGCCTTCAGCTCCCTGCAGCAGCCAGGAATACTTGTTCCCATCCTCTGCAGCGGATCTTGAGGGCTGCATGTCAACGGATGGAGGGGAGCTCTATTTCTTCAAAAGAAATGGTTTCTTTCAATTTTCATCCTAATTACCATTTTATCACTATGCTAATAATTTGGTGACCAGCCTACAAGACCTTCCTTAGGTCTGTGCAATCACCTCTCCACTCACAAGAGTGGTAATATGTTGGACCTTATCTTCGCTGAGGTAGGACTGGTTTCAAGTTTCACCCCTGTTCCGGTCATCTGATCCGATCAATTTTTGGTACCCTTTTTGGTCCGGACACCACTCTGTCTTCCAAAGGTCTCTCATGGTGTGCAAACCCATAGATTATGGCATAAAGTGGACCTGACGGAGATCACTGACTCATTACTTGAGGCCAACAGGAGCTTCAGGGAGAAAGGTGTTGATCCGTGTTCCTCTCTCCTTAGTTCTTTGGAGAGAGTAGCAGACAAATTGGCCCCTAGTTTTCCTCACTTTGGTAGAACTAAACCTACTGAGCCCTGGTTCACCCTGGAACTGAGATCCCAAAAGCAGCTATGTCACCGTTTTGAGAGGAAATGGTGGACGAAATATGATGCTGACATACGGAATAGCTAAAAGCAAGCTGTGCTCTGTTATCATAAAATGATCCGGGTTGCCAAATCTAAATATTATGCTAACCGGATAAACAAAGCATCTTGCTCTTATAGAGAATTATTCTTATTAGGTAAGGAGTTATCTGTCTGTCCTTCAGGCAACTCAGTTAAACCATTAGATGCCCATCTGCAATGTAATGAAATTAGCACTTTTTTCTACGAGAAAATTCAAGATATTCAAAGTTATCAGAAACAGCCAAATTGCTGAGGAGGTTCAGCAGCCACAGGATTTGCATGAAAGAGGACTTTCCTCTTCGCTCTTGACTAATACTTACAGTCTTCCGTCAATAAATTATGAGATTACGTGGAAAGCTCTTTAGGGCCTGAAATCAACCACGACTCTGGATGCGGTGCACTTCCGCATTATGAAAGCTCTCCCCCCGAGGGCTACTGGAATGCTTACAGATGCATTGCAGTACTCTTTTTCCATGGGCAAAGTCCCAACCGCTCTTAACCATGCAGTGCGTGCGTCGAGTGTTTGGGCCGAGTGTGTCGAGTGTTTGGTCAATAAGCAAGACTGTATGATCACACTTCTACACTGCTACACTGTGTGTACTGCTGACGAAGAGACCGAAGATGTGTGTTCTGGAGAGTCTTTCCTTGCTATCCATCCCGTTACCTTAAAGTCAGCCTGGAGGAGTGGAGCGATGCGGAGTTCGTCGAGTGTTTGTGCAATAGGAAAGACTCTATGATCACGCTACTAAACTGCTACACTGTGTCTACTGCTGGTGAAGAGACTGAAGCTGTGCGTCCTGGAGAATCTTTCCTTGCTATCCATCCCGTTACCTTAAATTCAGCCTGGAGGAGTTGAGCGATGCAGACTGCATCAAGTGTTTGGTGTTCGGTGGGCGTGGGCCGCAAGGTCCCACCCGGGTCGAAATTAGTGAGGTGCCAGTTAATGTACAATTTACATCTGAATATGCGAACTGTGAGTAATATGTGAATAAGCGCTGCCCCTATTTAATATCCTCTGCTTATGTGGGTGGAGCTAGGACAGAGGTCACCCCCTGGGGTGATACCCTACTAACAGCAAATTGCCTGTGCCTGGTCTACAGTATGCACGAAAAGTATTTACTTTACTATAGATACCAATGGCTGTTGGATGATCTATCACTCGCATTAATTATAAGAGCGTTGGTAGTGTCAATATAGATCGAGCACACCATGAGATCCAAACTCGTGAAGAGAACCGGCCTGAGGAGTGAGGTTCTCCCTAAAGGTAAACGTACCCTGAGACCCTAGCTATACATAAACCTGAAATGAGATGGCCCTAAAAGTAAGAAGGGCAAGAAAGAAGGGAGAGTAGTTGAGCTTGTTGTCACCTCCGCACAGTCAAACATATTGGGATAGTTTTTGGGCCAAGGGCCAAGGAAACCAGCCCTGGACACAGGTCTAGAAACAGCCCATATTACCATAGACTCAGGGAGGTTACCGGATCTAATGCAAGTGGAGGTGGGAAACAGCGAGCCAGATCTGTATTGCCAATTGTCCAGTATTGACCAGTTACTGAAAAACAATGGTTCCTTATTGGCCCTGTGTAACAGTCCCAGAAGGAATTCTTCGGGGGCATTGCCGCAGCAGACGGACAAGTTACACAATTTAGCAACCTATCTGAGAGCCTGAATTTGGAAGACCTGGTTTCACCAAAGGATCGTACAGAGCATACGAGAATCGTCAATGGGGTAGATAGATGTTTGCACGGCCCTCTGGGCAAGTGTCTACACGTGCAACCATTTAAACCTCCAAAGTCCCATATTAACCAACCCCCAGCAAACCGAGGAGAGAATCGTAGATCGCCCAGGCAAATCTGACCACCCGAGACTCACTTTGGGACGACGCAACAGCGAATTGATGTTTTTGGCGACCCTATGCCTAGGCAAGTGAGTTGGGCACCCAGGCCGAAGACTCTCTGCCTGTCTTCCAATACAGATCTATATTCGCAGAGTCACGGGACCAAGAAATCATAGTGCCTATGAAGGTAAACACTTATGCCCAGGTTGCACAAAGTCATTTAAATGGGAACCAGGAAAAGTCTCAGAGGGCCCACTAAGACAAGGGCTTTCAGTGAAATTGAAGGAGAGCCATACTTCGGACGCTAGTCCTTTACTAAACCGAACTGCCCTGTTGAGACTATGGTCCACTATTCCGTGGCTGTCAACTCTTCCCTCAAGGGACATATTACAGATCAAATTGCCTAAATACAGAAGTGAGCTTAATTGAGCACTTATTCGATTTGCATCACCAATCGCAGTATCCTTGTTGTGTGCAAATGCTAAGTTGTTGCACAATGTAGGCTTAAAACTTACTGTCTGTAAGGTACAGCCAGTATTTGTAAGGCAACATAGTGTTCCACAGGAAGAAGTTGATGACACGCCCCTGGAGACCTCAGGGATGTCACATGGCCTACGAAGCAATAACTTGGGCCTCAGACGAGAGACTGCAACCTCAATGACCTACTAGAGTATCCAGCTGGAACACACAGGGACATAGTCATTTATTACAGGCACACGGCACGATGGTGTTGTTGAAAGGATTTGACATTTAAATGCTACAGGAGACATGGCTAGACTGCCCTCTGGTCGTGGATGGGTATCATATCTACCAAGTTAGGGCTAACAAGAGTAAAAGGGGTAGACCCTATGGGGGACTGGTAATTGGTCTTAGACAGAAGATGCTCTCCTGACACATGGGCGGCCAATCCAGCGGGGATAATGTGATTGCTGTGGAAGTATGTCAAGACGACAGCACACAAGGCTGGAAGATGTTGATTATTAATGTCTATGCACCTCCCAGTAGCCAAGGCAGGGAGTTGATATATAACTACATAGATGACATCTTGTTGGCAACTGAGGGTAATACCGGGATATACCCGATAATACTGGGCGGTGACTTAAACGACAGATGTGTGGACGAGAAGCTATGTGCCGTGTATGGTAAAGTATCCCAAAAAAGTGTTATGAGGCACAGGTTGGGTAATGCCAAGGGAGCTCAGTGGGTCTCTTACATAGAACAATGGGACCTGTGGGACAGTGGGTGATATCCCAGGGGGTTAAACTGGGAGGGAAATAACTGTGTGGCCACCCTGGACTACCTATTTGGCAATAAAGACAGTCTCCAGTTGGTAGAAGAATCAAAGTGGGGTTCCAATAGAATTTGGCGATCACAATGCCTTGGCCCTGGTCATTAATCTACAAGCTCAAGGGTTAAGGCTGAGTGGCTGCTTCAGTACCCAGGTTAATCACGCAGGGAACGTCGTGAGATGGACAGCAAAACACCTACAAAAAATTGATAGGAAGGTAATGCAACTTCAGGAATCCGACTTGGATTCCATGAGTACTAAAAAGGGGATGGGATTGAGGCATGGATCAGGAAAATTGCTTTCGCCACTGCCACAGATAAATCAGGGCCACATGTGATGTGCAACAAAGCCACATATAGGTTTGATGGGACTATATGGGAGGCAAAGCGGGTAATGAGGAAAGAAATTCGACGTGCACAGGGACGGGGCTTTCCTACCTCGTTGTAGCTTAACACATCAGGGGCATAAGGAAAGCATAGTCTGGGTGGCTTAAGCAATGGAAGTATTCCATCCAAAATGAGAGCTGGCAACAGATAGCTAAAGCCCTCTGGAGTAACTGCCCCATGAAGATCTGGGAAAAGTTGTCCGAGGCAAAAGGGAAAGTCAAAAAACTGATATTGGACCCCATACAGGAATCAGAGTGGGTCAGGCATCTGGAGGAAAGTGCAAGTGTCAATTTTCTGGTATCTATGCCAAATTATTTGGTCAGAGGGTGGGCTTTGGCAATACACGAAGATGAAATTGGTAATATCATTCACAAATTAAAGAGCTCTATGGCACCCAGCCCTAATGGGTTGGCCAACGCTGTTCTAAAACAGAACCCGGAACAGTGGACCAGGATACTGAAGGTATTTTTTGACAAGGTGTGTATGTTCCAAAGCATCCCAGAGTCATGGGAGCAGTCAGTGCTGTTGCCTGTTTATAAGAAAGGTGACCGTATGTGCCCAGAGAATTATAGACTGCTGTCACTCTTAGATGTGACTGGAAAGCTATTCCCGAATTTGGTCTTGAAGGCCTTACATAATTGGGCTGATGAATCTGAGATCCTGCCATTTATGCAGACAGGCTTCCGGCCAGGTAGTAGTACGATACATAACCTCAGGGTATTGGATTAATTGATAAGAGGGGCCCAAGGGGCGGGTGGGCAGACACTTTATGTAGTTTTTGTTGATTTTAGCGCAGCGTTTGATGGTGTGAATCGATCAAGGGTGTGGAGTAATCTATTAACATGGGGCTGCCCTGTGTGGATTGTCAACATATTGAAAGGTTTACATCAGAACACACAGGCACAGGTCTGTTTGACTGAGGATGGGGACGTCACCACCCCAGTTAAGATTTATAATGGGCTCAAGCAGGGCTGCACACTTGCACCCCTGTCGTACAACTTATATATGACAGACCTGCCGGGCCGTCTGTCGTCAACTATTGGGTGTTGCCCAAAGAGAGGTGGGTGATCCATGCCCTGTATGCTCTACGCAGATGATTTAGTCATGCTCAACTACACATACAGTGGAGCAAAGGCCATGTTCACTAACTTGAATAACTATGCAATTGAAAATTATCTCAAAATCAATACGGGGAAGACAAAAATACTGGTTGTTTCTAACAAAAAGGTGAAGCGCCACTGCCTTGGGTAGGGTGGACTATGTTGAGACATACCTATAAGAATATAGTAGAAGCCAAGATAATGAAGGCACTACAATTTTGGAAGACAGACTACAGGATTCTCATTGGAGGTTATCATAATATTACGTTAACACTGTTATTGTCCCATGGTGCTGTACGGGCTGGAGGCTTTGGCTATGAGAGACCTGGCATGGTTGGATGGTTTAGAGGGAGTGTTCTGGAAACGATTACTGAGATTGAGTCCCTCTACATCAATGCAATATATTTTCTTGGATTTGGGATTGGTCTCGCTCAAAGGCGAACTCTTGATCCGGCGAGGTTTACTGGATTTGAAAAGGCATTCAAACCCGAAATGCCAATTGCTTGCTATACTGGCTGAGTGTAATAACTTGAGCCAAGGGAGCAGTGAGGAAAAGTTTGAGAGGTTAGTGATTAAATCCTATAGGGACATCGGATGGAGTCGTGATTTCCTAAGGGGAACCAAGTATGATACATTAAAGCGTATTTTTAAAGGTAAAGCCAAAGAGTGGGATTGGTTTAATAACTACAACCACCTGGCAACGTTATGCAGGTCCTCCTATGTCTCAGGAGTTACAGTGCCCTAACGTTTCAGTTCTATATTTTCAATTAAGGCTGCAAATTAATCAACTGCCTGTACTGGCCCGCATTGATGCCCTATACGGGATACCTTTTAAGGACAGATGCTGTCGAATTTGTAAAAACTCTGGTAAAGTAGAGACTGCTAAACACCTTTTGATGGAATGTGCTGCCTTGGGTGTTGAATATATGACTATCTTGGGTAGCATGGCTCACTCCTATGATTCCATTAAAGATGATGCTTTTTGGAATTATTGTTCGAAGTGTCTAACTCAGGGAAGGTGAGCGTTGGGGAATTAGCAAATCATAGTAAACTCTAACGAAAGATGGTGGATGGACACTCTGGACTCAGTGTATATTAAGTATTTAGATAGGTTTTAATAATTTGTTTGTTTGTGTGTTTGGTTTTGAAATGTGTTTTATACGTTATTTTATGATGTTTTATGATGCATTAAGATGATTTTGTGAAGTTTATGTGGATATAATGTGTATTTTGTAAAATTCTTTTGGAACTAAACAAATAAAAATCAAATATTATAATTATATATAATTCAGTGGTTTTACCACTTTTGAAAACATATAACTCTGACCCCCAAGTGCCAGCAAACTAGAGGACCATTTCTCTTCTTCCAATAATGAAGTTGATTGAAGCTGTGATCACCGCGCAAATGGGTCTGTAATGATATCACTGCTGGACGATCTTGCGCTGCTTCAGGACCGGGGAGAGAGACTGGAGTACTTATTCTCCTTGATCTCTTTGCAGCTTTTGACACAGTGACCCATGAAATCTTACTTACCAGATTGGAACAGGCAGGGGTCACTAAACCTCTTTTGCATGGTTTGAATCTTTTTGTGAGGGCCGCTCTCAAACTGCTTCCTTTCATAATTGTTTTTCTTCTTCAGTGGAACTATCTTGCAGAGTTCCGCAGGGGTCAGCTTTGTGCCCCCTTCTTAGCAACCTGTATGTTTGACTACTGGCTGACCTTATTGCTGAATGTGAAGTCCTTTTTTAATCTTATGCCGATGATACACAGTTGGTGTTTCGTCTGGACTCCCCCCAAGCAGCATCCCCCAAGAAATTGTGGGACTGCTTGCAGAAAGTAGGCAACTGGATGTCAACAAACTGGTTGAAATTGAATGGAAGCAAAACAGAGGTTTTGGTTGTCAGCCCTCATGGGATGGATCATATGTGGAACTCGCTGTATTGGAACTAAGTACTGTCCGGTGCCATGCGCCTCAGTAAAAAGCCTGGGGGTGAAACTTTTACCCAACGGCTCGCGTGAGGCCCAGGTCTCCGCAATCTGTAATGCTGGGTTTGTGAGACTGAAGGCTCTGAGGAAGATTCTCCCTTTGCTTCCCCCAGCCAACCAAACAACAATGGTGACATCAACTATAATGGGCTCACTGGATTATTGCAATGGCATTTACTTGGGACAGCCCAAATATCAGATCCAGCGGAAGCAGGTATTACAAATTTTGGCAGTGCGACTGGAACTTATGGTCCCTCGCCTGACCCCCTCATTAGCGCTCCTGCACTGTTTGCACTGGTTGCCAGTGGCTGCCCGGATCGAATTTAAGATTCTTTGTGTTGTCCATCGGCTGTGTACAACAGTGGTCCCCATTATCTAAAAGTGAAATTAAAGCGGTATTGTCCCATCTGCTTTCAGTTCCGGCCGCCAGCTTGTAGAATCCTCTTCCATTATCTCTGAGAACACTTGCTGAGTATCTCCCTTTTAGAAGAGCGTTGAAAACTCACCTGTTTCAATTTAGCTCCTCTTTTTTTCCTCTAGCAGAATTGTTAAGTATTGGTCGTGGTGGGCTGACGCCCTTCAAACGCCTAGATGCTTTGTGGGGCTTACTTTTGCACTCTATACATTTTCAAATAAATAAATAAGTCACTATCTTCATAAAGCAGTTACTTACGTTAAAGAACCAAACCGTTACTTAAGAAACTGCTTGTTTTTTAAGTCATCGTGCTCCCCCGACCCCATTACATTTTGTTTTTGTGAAATTTTATTTTTGTAATTCTGTTTATTCCGAGGGGGCCCCTTGCCAGGACATGTACTGGCAGGGGCCTCGCTGTGCCAGTGCACATTTTATGAAACAAAGAATGTTCATTCCCATAACAACACATCTTTCAGAGCCCTTCTAAGAAACGCAATTACATCTAACTTATCTAATGGTAACCTTTTGAGCACGATATTTACAACCTTACTGTCAATGTTAATGCAAAAAGTAGCAATCTGCGGATCTCTGCTTTGCATGCCAGTGCGCAGTAAAAGGACTTTGTTATGAAGTGTTTAAGGGTCGAGCTAGAAGAATTGGCATTCATTCATAATGTTATTATTAAGGTTTTGTTAATATTGCAGTTTCGAAAGTGACTTATATATTGGGAAGTAAAAGGAATGTGCTGCCGGGTAGAACGCTGGAAAGCAGCCCGAGGCTCTCTAGAGTGAGTGTGGGCATATCATCAAGTTTGAAAAAAGATAAACAAAATTGTAAAAATAAGGCCAATGTGCCAGGTTGTTCGTATACAAAGGCAGTGGTGGACCGGCCACCAGGGAAGTCTGGAGATTTCCCGGTGGGCCACTGCACCATGTTCGTTTTTTCTGAGAGCACTCACAATTGTCTACACTGCTCTATGCAGCACACACAAATAAGATGCTATCTTTGCTTGCACTGTGTAAAACGGGCCACTTTGAAAATAAAAGGCAGGGCCTCTTTTGGTTCCCATCCCACTCCTGCAGGCAGGTCTGAAAGTCTCCATCACTCACTTCAAAATGTTGTATAACTTTTGGCAAAGGGATTCCATAGTTTCACTGTAAGAAAGGCTTTTTAAATAAGTCGGGTGTTTGTTTTACCCACAGAGAAAAACTATCTTTGCATTTCAAACTTGCTTCTATCCCTGTAGGGGCTCTAGAGGTCATTAGTAAGTTATTTTCCTGCTCATGTTCCAACGTGTGTTTGTATTGCTGTTTTTTAGGACTTTGAACTTTTGTTGCCAACGAGTGGTCTTAATATATGCGCTGTGACTTTGTGGCCAATTTCTGTACTTAGTGTTGTCAAGGTGTATGCAAGGCTTGAGCTCCAAGCCACTTCAGGTTTTGTCTTTAACATGATGTCTAATTGTGCAATGGAAAGCGCGCTTGTGCTCATGCACCACATTATCATAAATAGGATAATAGAGGCTGGATCTAGAATATATCTATTTATTTGATATTTGCGCAAAAGCAGATATGAGCTAAGTGAACCATTCCGCTATCTTGGTGTGTAAGATATCTTAATTGGTATGACATTCTTTTCACTAAGCAGGCACCACCGGTTAAATTCTCCCTAGTCCACTGTCCCACCCCACGATTCTGTGACATAAAAACGGTTTGATTAAAAATCTAAAGTATTTAAACAAATGAATCAAAGCTAGTTACCTTACTTTATACAGCGTAAGGCAACATAAGACATCAGATATACTTTACATGGGTTTATTTACCAGTTATGTTGGCCTGCCTGTGACAATCTCACTTAATATAATACACAGATACACACACACGCAAAAGAACTATTGATAATATTCCCAACAATTCTAATCATAAATAACACCAGGCCACCTCTAAGCAGCACTTAATTCTATGTCCATATGTCCATAATGCTACTTATCAATCAGTGTAAAAGCTCTTTTCAGTTCACATTTACATCAAATCAACTTCAGTGAAAAGATAACCAGTCCAACAGATTTTATTTTTTCCAGTATCAAAAAGAAGTAATGTTACCAGAGAAAGATTCATTTGAAAAATGACATTTCTATATATATATATTTACATCAATGTGCCCCTGGTGTGAATGTGGGATTGTAAACTTCTATTCTATGTGCACGCGATTTAAATGTAGGCTAAAATTAATTGCATCAGAATTCTGCAGTTTTGGGTCTAAAAAACAGTGCTATCAATTTAGAGCACACAGGATGCCAATCCACTTAACGAAGATAGGAAAATGGATTCGTGATTTTTTAAAACAAGTATGATCACTCCTCCATATTCACTTTGTGAATCACATCCCACTGGTCGAAGTGCATTCCCTATTGTGCAACAGCAAGATAGAAAAGAGGGTGTTTTTATATTGGGATTATTTTTCATTTATGGAGTTAGGATGGCTAAACTCCCTTTCACTGCACACATTCTTTGTAAGTATCTATGCCTTTCACAGTTTACACATTATGAACCAAGTTTTCATAAGGCTGTGGTACGGATGTCTTCCTATTACAGCTCAATGTTTACTAGATCTTCGAAAACACTTTGAGTAAAATGTATGAGATTATAATTTACAAAGAACTGCATGAAGACTTTATAAAATTCTATCTGAATCACATTGCGCACACAGCTCATAAATACAGTTTTGGGTTTGACTGAAGTGTCATCTCACTTGATCTTGCATGCAGTGAGAGTTCACTGTAAATTTCCCATTTAAAATAAATATATTTTGGTAACACCTTTTCCAGAATACCCCACTTTTGCGACTTTCAAAAAAGAATTAATGTATAGAGCATAGATAATTTCTTTTGGCAAATTCTCATGCTCACTTTGAAATTCTCTTTAAAGGCATAAAACCAGCAGAAACTGTCAAATGTTCCCAGGATATTCCCAGTCAGCCGGTCCCTCTTGGTCACCTCTACCCTTTTTCTGGATCGTTTATTTGCTCCAACTTTTCAAAATGTGCAATATTCCCATGCTTATGTCATGATTATGTCACCATTTTTGATTGTTCAGGTTCTTCCACTGGCTTATCCAACAGTCAGACACTCTCAGAAAATATGCACCTCCAATCTCCATTGGATGTTTATATGTCTGAATATGAAAAAGGTGACAGACAATTTGCTTCAAGTAATATTGAATTCTAAATCCGTTTTTCTGTTATATCTAATCACAGCATTACAGTACATTAATGAAACACTGATTTCTGTAATCCCTCGGCGTAGATGCACATCTAGACATGCAGGATTAATATGTGTGATCATTTTTTAATAAAGCTATTCATATTTATCATTTAAATAATTTTTAGTCAACATAGGAATTTCAAGTTTAGGCTGCTTAAATAGAGAATGATCTCACAATCACAATACAATCAGTCCTATGATTTTAAATTGCATAGCTGCAAATGTATAGGCCAAATTCGTTTCTGTATGTAAAATGTAGCATATTAATCATGCCTGCTTTTGACCTGTGAAAAGGATCTTGTGCTTCAGCAAAATGACTCATGTAAACAAGCGTATGTAATTGTTTCAGTCCATGATTAATTTAAATGAAATCACAAGTCCTCTTTGTTCTCTTGCATTAGGCAGACCATCTGTTTGGGTTTATGGCAAAACAAAGTTCAAAAGGTTGCACTCTAATGTAAGAATTTCCTTTTCAATCTCGGCAATAAAGAGACACGGCTTTGGCAAGCAGATGCTAAACTCCACTCACTATGAAAATGTCACGTTGTTGGTATTTTAACTTATTTTTTTAAGAATCCTCTTGACAAGTGCTCCCAAGAGAGGCGGTTAGTTTGAAACTTTGGTTAACTTGAAGTCAGCACAATATAGGCCTGAAATGAACACAAGTGTTATTGAAACGAATACATAAGAACCACTGCTTTTCGACAGATTTACAGTATAAAATAACATATAAGATATTATATAACATCAACCATGTTTTATAAACTTTGTACAATAATGTAACAGTGATTGGGAAAATAAAATATTGTTACTCTGCAAAGACTTTGACTAGAATGATGGTTAATTTTGGCTTAATTCATTTGTACAACAGGTAAATTACACAAGCATGCATTCAGAATACTTAACAACCTATTCGCATTCAACTTTGGTAATTTTAAAATGAATGATTCTGTCACCCCAGCTGCATTATCTTGCTTGCTTGCTCTAACCCACTCTGGCTGCTTCACATTTGTGATATGTAGTTCCATGATTTGTAACGAAGGAGCTTTCAGCCCGACCTGCTCTGATTTAAAGTAATTTAAAACCCAGTCATTTGGGGTCAATTCACATGGGCGCTCTTGGTATATGTGTGAAACTCCATGCAATTTGTGTTGCTGTTTCTCAATGAAGCAGATACTTATTGATATACCATAAGCGCAACCATGTGTGATAGTTGAAAAAGATCATATATATTTATATTCAGTGAAAAAACATTAGTTAAGTGAGAGTTAAGGTGATCAGATTTAACACAACAAAATCTCTGAAATTCAGCACTACCATTTAAAGCAAGTCCACCTAAATATATTCTCCCTGTTGTGCAGCGTATAACTACAATGATGACATCACAGATAACATCACTGATGCCATCACTGGTGACAACCCTAATTACATCATACATAGCATCACTGATGACATCATTGATGGTGTAATTAATGACATCATACATGGCATCACTGGTATCACTGCTTTGATTAATTACATTTTGTAAGGGACCTTCAAAATTAGGAGATTGTCAAGAATGTTGGTAGATGATGAATCCATCTGATGCGCAACTACAAACCGGATATAAACTACCTCATCGGTCTACACATCGTATCACTGTATACCAATATTCCTCAGCAAGAGACAATAAACACAGTGGAAAAAATTCTCCTTAGCAGAACTGACAACTAATTAATGACATCATACATGGCATCACTGGTATCACTGCTTTGATTAATTACATTTTGTAAGGGACCTTCAAAATTAGGAGATTGTCAAGAATGTTGGAAGATGATGAATCCATCTGATGCGCAACTACAAACCGGATATAAACTACCTCATCGGTCTACACATCGTATCACTGTATACCAATATTCCTCAGCAAGAGACAATAAACACAGTGGAAAAAATTCTCCTTAGCAGAACTGACAACGACCCGGTTCCCAGATCATGTATTATGTGGTGTATTGAATTAGCACTTACTAAAAACTACTTCGGATTCCAAGGCTACTTTTACCAACAGATTGAAGGTACTGCCATGGGGGCCACTATGGCCCGAGTCTCGCTAACTTGTGCATCGAAATGTTCGAGAAACGATTCATATATGCAATCCATCATTTTGAGCAGCAACTGCAGGAACGGGCAAGATATATTGACAATATCACTGTGATATGGACAGGGACCTTGGAGAAAGCCACCAAATTTTTGGAATGGCTGAATCATCTCAATCAACATCTGAAATTCACAATGACAATCAAAAAAGACTCTATCGATTTTCTAGACTTAACTATCTATCATGAACAAGGTGAACTTCTAGTCAAACCTTTTCATAAAGAGACAGACAAAAATGCCCTTCTTCACTACCCAAGTCACGACACCAAACATTTGAAAAACAACTTGCCCTATGGTAAATTCTTGAGGCTTAAAAGGAACAGCAGCAGAACGAAATCTTATGAAGAAGAAGCAAACAACGTAACCAAAAACCTGCTCAGGAGAGGTTACCCCAAGAAACTAATAAAAAAGGCAGCAAAGGGTCTTTTAATAATAACAGGGATGCCCTCCTTGAGGATAAGATCAAAAAACCTCTAGATAATAGAATATTATGTGTTAATACATTTACCAACCTTAGTTTAACCATACAAAATATTATCACAAAACAGTGGAAAATAGTTAAAAACCGTAAACTCCAAGTTACCGCCTCCTATGTTCGCCTTACAAAAATCAACCACTATAGGTAACTGTGTCAGCAGCAGCAGGATTAAGACTAAGAAAACTGCTACTGAAAGCATAACCAATCAATGGGGCCTAGAACTCATCAATGAACACTATCCATGCGGACACTGCATTGTATGCAAACTGACAACTAAATCGAAAGAAGTAAATATTGGAACTAACAAAAACAAGAAACAAATTACTTTTTCCAATTGCAACTCAGATTATGCAGTGTGCATGATCACCTGCCCATGTGGCCTGATCTACATAGAAAAGACCAACAGAAAAATAAAAATGTGCATCATCGAACACAAGAGCTGTATAAAAAACAAAGTATTACTCAAACCAATGGTAAAACACTTTATAGCAAAAAATCACGGCTGCAAAGGGTTCAAATGGACTGTCCTCATTACAGTCAAAGGTGTGAATCAAAACATTAGAAATAGAATCCTGTTTGAAAGAGAACAAGAACTCATCTTCATGACAAAAAGTGATAGAAAAGGTCTTAACGAAGCCATCGAGTGGCACAAAATCCACTCTTCCTAACCTTCTTTGCCACATCAGATAATGCCTTCATTTATCCTCTGCTCTATAGACATCCTGCACTTGACTAATATCACCACACTAGTTATCTACCCAAAGAGTATTTATGTATTTATTTATTTATTCAGATTTGTAGAGCGCACGTCAGGCCGTGGGCATCATGGCGCTTGTTACAGACAATGGGCCTCATTACACGGAAGGCGGTGAGCCATGGCGTTATTAGCGCCATGGCTCATGCCGGTAAAATACCGGCACCGCCTTGGCGGAAAGGGGATTTACCGCCCCATTCCAAGGTTGGAGGGGCGGTAAATCCCCCTTCCGCCATTGCCCTTCCCCATTCCCGTTTATGCCCCATAGGGCTCTATGGGAATGGGGAAGGCGCTAATTACGGCACCGCAATTTTGCAGTGCCGTAATTAGCTCCGAGGTCCCTTAGCGGGTTGGATTTTAACGTCTGCAAAAAGCAGGCGTTAAATCCCCCAACCCGCTAAGGGACCTCGTAGTAAGGCGGTAGGGATTTACCGGTACCGGTATTTTACCGGTACCGGTAAATCCCTAACGCCATCCGTGCAATGAGGCCCAATGTCTTAGTTACGTAGGATGCAATATTTACATACAATTACAATATTTACAATAGACATGTACACATTAGCAGAGCAGTATATTTACAAGGATTCCTGTAAGTTTCCTATTATTTTGCAAGGAATGAGGTTTTCAGTTTCCTGCGAAAAAGATAGAGTGTGTTTTCCGCTCTAATGTCTGCAGGAAGAGCGTTCCAGGTCTTGGCTGCGATGTAGGGGAAGCTTAGACCTCTGGCTTTGGCTTTTTTGATGCGTGGGATGCAGAGTAGGTTGGAGTATTGCGTCCTGGTGGGACGGGAGGAGGATGGTTTGAAGATGGTTTCTGATAGATAGGACGGGGCGGAGAGAGAGAGGCATTTGTGTGTAAGTGTGAGGATTTTGAGAGTGATCCGCTCTTTGACCGGGAGCCATTGGGCTGAGTGCCTGGCATGGGTGATATGCTCTCTTCTTGGGATACTGAGAGCGGCCCGGAGAGCATTGTTTTGTGTGACTTGTAGTCTGTTTAGGTTTATGGCTGATGTGCCTGCCAGGAATGCATTACAGTAGTCCAGTTTGGCTCCAATGGTTGCTCTCGCTATAGAGAGGCAGTTGGGTTTGGAGAGGTAGGGCTCAATGGCGTTTATGAGTTTGTTGGTGTGTGCAGATGAGGAAGCGATTGCGCTGACTTGTCGAGTCATAGATAGTGAGGAGTCAAGGTATACACCCAGAGTCTTTACGGTAGTGGATACGGGAATGATGGAGTTGTCAATGGAGAAGTTAGCGTACAGTTTGTCTAGGGTGTTCTGTTGACCTAATATCATGATTTCAGTCTTGTCTCCATTGAGGCAGAGGCCATTAACTGCCATCCATGCCTTGATAGTGGAGTAGATTGTGTGGAGAGCCGTAGCGTCTTCGTTGTATGATCCTGATAGAGGTAGAAGTACTTGTGTGTCGTCTGCGTAGTTCGTGTATGTGATGCCGTAAGAGTCGAGTTTGTCAAAGAGGGGGTTGGTGAATAAGTTGTAGAGTGTGGGTGCAGTGCATGATCCTTGAGGGACCCCGCAGTGGATTGTCGTAGGGGTGGCGTTGGCGATATCCGAGAACACTTTCATGGCTCTTCCCTCTAGGAAGGAGGTGATCCAGAGAGCTGACTCTTTAGAGAAGTTGGCTGAGTGTGTGAGGTGTGAAGTGAGAGTCTTGTGATCAACCAGATCAAAAGCGGCTGAGAGATCTAGAAGGAGCAGAAGAGCAGGCTTGCCTGTGTCCATAATTTGGGTGATCTGGCTCTTCAGATCCACCAGGGCTGTTTCTGTGCCATATCCTTTTCGGAAGCCTGATTGCCTAGTCCCGAGGATGGAGTGGGTTTCCAGGAATTGTTCGATTTGGCAATGTGCGGCTTTGTCCAGTAATTTCAGGAGGAATGGCACTGTGGTTATAGGTCTGTAGTTATTTGGTTGTAAGGATAGGTTTTTTTTAGGAGAGGCCGGACCCAGGCCTCTTTGAGGTTAGCTGGGATGATGCCGGTTTTAAAGGACGCATTGATGAATGCCGTGAAGAGCGGCGCAAAGCAGTCTGCGCAGTCTTTGACGAATTTAGGTGGGCAAATATTGCCTTTACATGGGGAAGGTTTGAGATTTTTCAGTAGGTTGATGACTTCTGATACAGTGACGTCTCTGAAGGAGAAGTCAGGTATGGTGGGCTTGGGCGAGGTGGGTGGTGAGTTGGTGGGTTTGGTTTCTGTCTGTTGAGGAAGTGCTTTGCAGTGGTCTTTGATTTTTTTTTGGAGGAGGTCATTTTATGTAGCATGGCAGCTTGAATGCTGGTACACCAGGCTTCATCTTTGATTTTTCCGTCTGGTGTATTGGGGGGGATATAAACTCATTAAAAATGGCGAAAATCTCTTTAGAGTATGATCTGGCATTAGCGATTCGGGTGTTGAAAGCGTTGGCTTTGGCCTTGGTGATAGCTATCTTGTAATGGTGGGAGATTAGATTGAAATTGTTTTTGGTGCTAGTGCAGGGATCAGATTGCCAGTTTTTTAGTGCTGCTCTTTTGTCGGATCGCATAGATTGCAGATCTTCAGTAAACCAAGAGTTGGCGTGTAGATATTTCTTCTCTTTTTTCCATTCGAGTGGTGCTATTTCATTGTTAGCTTTGGTGATGACATCTTTGTAGATGTCTGCTAGAACATTGGGATCATTAGCGAATGGGGGAGCTAGCTCGGGGGGTATTGAGGTAAGGACGCAGATTATCCTCTGTGAGTTTTTTTGAGCTTTTGACTTGTGCAGCGCTAGCATGGGTCAGAGTTTTGTGGTTTTTGGTGATGGGAATAGATAACTCGATGCAGTTGTGGTCAGTCCATGGCAATGAGAAGTTAGAGATGATAATGGAGAGGCAGTTATTGTCTGCAATCCAATCTAGGATGCGGCCTTTGGCGTGAGCAGGACTTTCTACTTTTTTGGTGAAGCCCAGGTCGATAAGTTCCTTGGTAAGAGTGGCTGCAGATTTGTCTTTAGTATCGTTGAATCCGAGATTGAGGTCCCCTAGTAGAAGGGTTTTGGTGGAGCTTTTGATGTTATTGCTGAGGATGTGAATTATGTTATCCTGGGAGTCTGGGGTGTTGCCTGGGGGGCGGTATAGTAGGTGGATGTTAATGGTGCTGTTGGGTGACAGTGTGAGTTTGGTCGATAAGAGGTCAGAGTTGTTGGTCGAGGGATGACTGACAGGTCGGAGCTGGAGGTTTTCCTTGTAGATGAAGGCTACTCTGCCTCCTATTCGATCTGGCCTGTCTTGTCTGAGTATGGTGAAGCCAGGTGGTAGTGCAAGAGCAAGGGCAGGGCCTGATGCTTCATGTAACCATGTTTCAGTGATGGCTAATAGGTCTATGTTATTGTTGACTATGAGGTCATGAATATCAGATGCATGAGCTGGGAGTGATCGGACATTGAGGAGGGCACATTTGATGTGAGGTGTGTGTGGTTTGTTTGTGGGAGTGTGAGTGGTGGTTGTAGCTGATATGTTGAGTAGTGGTCCTATACTTCCTTTCTCTAGAAAGAGACACTTAGATAGGCAAGATTCAGGCATACTGAACCTGCCGTGCCAAGTCACATTCATAATATATTGCTACAGATAGGATCTAAATTAGTAGCACTAATAATCCCCTACCACTGCTGGTGCGCAATACAGATATCCTAGGCAATGACAAAGTTTGCCGGGTTATTAGCGAACATATACCATCTTCGGACAATATACTTAATGTATCCTATCCACACCATAAAGCCAAGGCTGTTATGCCTTGTACATATAGGCACATATCGCCCTTGCACACTATGGACGTAATGAAGATACATCATAACTAACCCTGATGGGTTACAGTAGGATAGACTAGATAGACCGCGAGACCTCGCAATACCCAAGTGTATAATCAACTCCACCAGATAGGAGTGCATAACACAAACGAAGCTAATAGCAGCAAACTATAGGGGTATTAGCCAAGCTAGTAAACATTTGCCAATTTGCTTAGATTATCTAAGTTTCATTATACTAGTGAAATCTTCCCCATGGCAGTGGAATATGTTAACTAGGCTAGGCCAGATCGCTAGCATGATTACACCTTTCAAACATGGCGACCAGTGTTTTTTCAGCGTTTTCTGGCATTTTGCAGGGAAAATCAAGCACCGCTAAAATCAAGGATGGACTACAACACCCGAGCTGAATTTGAATCGCCAGTTCGCGCTGCGGAAGACAGACTCAGCATCGCGTACAAACACCACGAGATCTAAACAAAAAGTAAGCGCTGATACGCTGGAAATTTAAGCATGTCTATTAAATATGCTGTTTTGAAATACGGACTCTAAACTTGCGGCACTAACTAAAATACCTAGAGACAACATGTAGCTCCTACATACACTGAATAAGTATAAAATCACATGAACTAGGCTTGCCGCCACATTCCCCTCTGCCAAAGAGCATTCGAAAGCATGCTTTTCTGTTTTTAGATACCAATGGCATGGGCAAACAACACAGCCTAATCTAAATGATCGACTGCAATAGAATAAGAGATATCCACCTCTCAACCACAACTCGACTGTAAAGATGAGGTGATTAAACAACAGATGACCCATCTCCCTACAGGTAAGCCGCTAAACAGAGTTTCTTGACCAATATACATTGGCACACGCTTTAACATCAGTGAAATACTAGAGAGATTAAGATTTATCGCACTGTTAAACAACAGATTAGAAACCATACTCCAGCTAATCTAAGTGTACTCATAGTCCTCCACCCATTAGGTGATTTAAAGACCCAGGGAGGATTCACTACTTACGAAATAAATAAAGCTATGACCAATAGACCATCTGCTTATCTTCAATAGCTTTCACAACCAAGAATTGCCTAATAGCCTACAGGTAAGCACTATCTGACTTATGATAAATAGAGAGAGAGAGAGCGAAGAGGAGGGGTCCATCTATGGAACCAGCGGTCCTTACCAATTTACCATGTATATTTACAGATATAATTTGGACAGGAACAAAGATTAACTGTATGGGCCTCATTACGACCCTGGCGGTAAGGGGTTAACGCCAGCGTTAGCTGCGCCGACCCCTTACCGCCAATTACGAGTTCCCCTAGCGCCATGGTGCTTTTAACACCTGCTTTTAGCGGGTGTTAAAATCCATGGCGCTAAGGGACCATGGAGTTAATTACGCCACCGTAATTTACGGTGGCGTAATTAACGCCTTCCCCACTCCCATTATGCCCTATGGGGCAAAAATGGGAATGGGGAAGGGTAAATGGGGATTGGGGACTTACCGCCCCGCCAAGGTCGGAATTGGGCGGTAAGTCCGCCAACCACCATGGCGTAAACGTGGTTTACGCCATGGTGGTAAAGTCACGGCCCAGGCGGTAACTTACCGCCTGGGTCGTAATGAGGCCCTATGGATGACGCTCTAACAGAGTAGGACACATTTAGTTTCCAAGGACCGCCTCCACACACTGGAGCAGGCAACATTTCTCCACCTGCATTTAGGTAGACAGTATAATACCGTCATTAGGAATTATAGCATTGGTAGTTGATCCTATTTTTATGTTTTATCAACAGTTCCACTAATTGAAAATCGAAAAAGACTTTACAGAGAGAAGACCAAGCCCTACTCCATACATAGTCAATGTGACCAATCTCCTGAAGAATGTTCCTTACCTAACTAGAGAACAGAAACATGTTGAGTATACATTTCTAGTATATGTGTAACTAGAAATCTACTATAACAAAACTGAGATTGTCACCAGCGGAATGAATATATATACTCAGATGCTGTTTCATAATTGACTGAGCTCATTGATTACTCAGATTTCTATTGCTAAGGAAAAATTGTCACAAGACTATTGATTTTTATAATAGTTTTTATTATGTATGCACTTTACATTTTAGTATTGTTTTTTATTTATGAAGTTTGAATAAAATGTGATATATTTTCTTAAATTCACTGAATCACTGGTCGAACTGTTGCAATATCCAACTACCTTATTTAAATGTTGTTGAATACATCTGATGACCACATTTTGTGCAACCTGCAGACAGGCCAATTACCGCTGTGGGATGCCCCCAAGAATGGCATTAGCGTTATACAGCTTAGAGTTTATCACGGTCCCAAACACAATGGAGTGATCTGAAACTGGGAGATAAGGAAGAACATGTTGTAACAGCCGAATCCTGTAAATAATAGACTTAACAATTTTGCTAACCTGTTTGTCACAATTCAGATCTGATTGCTAATAACAGCCACTATTTTTTAAATAAATGTGCAAATAAAGTTCATGACGGATGCATGATAAAATGCTTAGTCCTAAATGCAATAATCTCTGCTTTAGAGGGATTTAATTGTACATTTTGAAGAATGATCCATCTTGTTATTTCCTTGATACAAGAGATTATGGGCATCATTACAAGTCTGGCGTAACTGTGCCGGTAAAACCGGCAGGTTGCCGCCGGACTTGCAAATTTTACCAGCGCCTGGCTTGCCGGAAACACAGGGGCAGAACGGCTCCAGCAGTCTGGGAAGTCAGGCGCCGGTAAAATGGTAATCCCCAGGATTCTATGGGAGTGGGGAACACGGAAGCACCGGCACTGTTAATAACGGTGCCAGGGTTGTCCGTGAAACAATGCAGGTAGGTGCCGTTCCACCCGCCAGGTCGTACTGTGCCTGTCCGGTAGCATTATTACCAGACCGGCACAGTCGTAAGGATGCCCTATGTTTTGAGATGAATCTGTGGTATTATTTACGCACAAATATACTTGAGTATCTTCCAAATGTGAATAATACTGTTGGTTAGATTTGAAGAATATAGTCATCAGAGGTTGGCTGTAAATATAAAAAGCAGTGGGAAGAGTGAGGCACCCTGAGAGACCCACAAGAAATGGAGATTAAATCTGAAAAAAAGTTTCCAAGTTTGACCAGTTGGGTACGATTTGTGAGAATAGAGCAAAACCAGCGTAATGCGTGTTGAGAGATACCTGAAATATCTGACACCCTATACAGGAAGATATCATAATCCACTGTGACAAAGGCTGTCTATAGATTCAACATGATTAGAAAAGCACAGGTTCCACCATCTGCGTATTTCAATGTATCATCACATACGAAAACTAAGGCTGTCTCAGTTCCATTGTCCTTTGTAGAGAATGGAGTGCAAGTGGAGGTGAGAGGTTTATGGTTCAGTGAATGGTGGGTGAGTGAGTAGGAATGTGGGTGTGTGTGTGTGAATGTTCTGGGTGGGTGGGTGCATGCCTGTGTGGTTAATGAATGTGAGAGGAGATGTATGCATGATTTAATGGTATTTTTGGGCAAAGCCAAGTGCCCGTGTGTCATTACCTTGCTAGACTGGCATTTTCGTACAGCCAGCCTAGCCATTGCTTACTCTGGCATGACATGTATCACTCTGCATCTTTGATAAAACAAGCATGATAAGTAGCACTACCTCACTAGTCTGACGTTTTGGTGTATCAATCAGTATATGTCTTACTGTAGCATACTTTTTATTGATTAAGATGATAAGTGTTCTTATGGTTCTAGACTGGCTTACATTGGAACCAGCTTAGACAGGTTTTCTTATTGTGACGTGTCATTTTTAGTGGCCAAACCAACGGGAGTATTTTCTTACATAGGAGTACTAGCATATATTGTCTGTCAGAGCCAGCTTTGTGCCTAGTTCCTGTAATGATACTGTAAAAAACATCTCAAAGCGAACATGAGTTTGTTCTTATATGGGAATACTAGCATATGTAGGTGGAGCCAGCATAGAAATGTATGGGCACAGCCAGCATGAAAATGTTTTTATACTGGCATATATTGAAGGGACCGGCATGACAATGCATTGGGAAATGCACTTGTGCACTTTCGGTGACTTGCATCCATTGTACTTTTTTCCATGAGTTACCCTACACCCTGAAAACTGTCTGGCCTTCTACCCACATTTCCACAGAAAGTGTGCTGGTAATGCACCATTTTATATTCAAAACATGTTGTCATGGCAGGGGAAAGAATCCACCTGACCCTTCCCCCCCAACCAACACGTTTTTGCTAGTTAGGGTGACCTCGCTATGCTTGGTCGCAATCACATATTTGTGGAAAATATTTACACCCTCCAATAGAACAACTCACCAGCCACCACTGGTGACTGGTATTTTGGGACCAGGAACCACCCCCTTCTTTTTACTGGGTGAAATATTTAAGTTTTGTTTAAAAAACCTATTTACTTCTTTCACTTGGAATAGTGCATGCCCTTGCAGTGGCATAATCATCATGGACATTGAGCACACCTGGTGATCTGGCCTGGCTCAGGTGTGGCGTGCCCTGTGCTTTGTTATGGAGCTTGGGGGGGGCACAGCATGGCTTGCAGGGGGGGCCCATTTTGTGTTACCCCACTGATTGGGCTCTACTCGCCTTGAACACATTAAGTGGGATGTTGATGGTTGAGAGGGGCCGCAAACTCGACCAGGACCCTGATCTGGTGGAATGCTGTTTAAGAAAATAGGCATTGGACACAGAGTCTCAGAAGTGAGAGAGCCATGGAGTGACTCACCCCTCCCTACTCAAACTCCTTCTTGGAAAGGGCTTTGACTGGCCGGTCCTGGGGTGATCATTGAATAACGAACCTCACACGTAGAGCTTTGAAAATCATAGATGCATTGAGCCCCACTCTTGAGGTTAGTGTAGCCTCCCTCCCCACACCTCACCCTGTTAAAAAAGATTGAAGAAGACTCATGTATCAAAGCCTAGGTCATTAAGTTCTTATGTTCGGCCCTGGGTTGTGGGGGACAACATGTGGTTGCTTGTCACCTAACTTAAAAATAAATGGACACAGAGACAGATGGCCTCAGCTCACACCAGCACAATAGGGTTCTTCTATCGTACTGGTAGCTGACTCATAGATACCTTTATTACCAGGGATTATTTTTGTAATTCTAAATCCTGGTCAATGATTTAATTTTCAGGCTTTGCTCGTGCAGCATTTTTATCCTGGGTAAACAGACAGCGCACTCTTCCCCATGTCAGTGCTTTTTAGGCTGTGTTTACCACATCAATGCCACGGATAACGAGTACTTCTGTGTCCATTGATCCATAGATGTTTCATACACGAGCTGCAGCCTGCATTAGAGATTTTGGTTACCCTGTTACAAGTAGTATGTTATGTATTTTTTACATATATGCTCCACGTCAAATCTGGAAAATTACATTTCCCAAATGTGTGAGCGTGGACAAAACTCACCTCCCTCTGTGCCTCGGTACTTATATCTTGCTAAAATGAGAGAACCTGGATACACAGGTGTTAGACGCAGCTGAAGGTTGTGTGCCATCACTTCCTGTGTTGTCACTTGGGGCAGAGTCTTAGAGAAAAAGATTCTGGGAGATTTTTGTAACCAGTTGAGTGTGTCTGTTTGTTTTATGTGATTTTTGTGAACAATGATGTCATAAGTAGAAAACATGTATTGATTGTTTAGAACTGAACCTGATGGTTATTTTTAGTAAGATTAAAGTAAAATGGTGGTTAGTGGGATTGGAGCTTGTGACGAGTGGTGCTTGCTCCTATTATATTATTTTTATGAAACATACTTTTTAAATCTGTGATTGACAATAAACGAGTGTTACACTAAGTTAAGAATAGACGAGAAGAATGGAGGATATTATTTCACTTGTGCATCTCTGTAAGCAATTACCAAGGCATGCACCTAAGCTCAAACATTACAGTGCAGAATGGGTTAAAGGAACCGCGGATAAAATGTTTATACCGTGGCCACAAGGAGGTTCCTTATCGTAGGCAGTCATGGAGCATATGACGACATATCTGCATGCAGCATACACGGGGAAGAAGCTAGAGAAGCGACTAGCTAGTTTAGAGCTAGTTTAGAGCTTTCTAAAATGTACCAACAAGAAAAAGATGAGGAACCTCCTATAGATTGGATACTTAATATATGCAGAGAGGGGCGTGAGGAGCCTTCTGCTCCCATGTCCCAGCTGAAATAGGAGACAAGAGCAAGAAAGACGATGGGTTATACCCATTGCGGTAGCTTAAAGAAGCAACAAGATATAGTAATCTGGCATATGAGTCACCTGTGCAAAGCAGTGACAAGAGCACAGAGAAAAATACTGAGAAAGATATAATCTCTAAGGTCCCAAGGAACAAGGAGAGATGTGATAAGGGAAAAGGTGATAGAGAAAGTACATCTCTAGACATAGGAAGAGAGATAGAACTATGGAAAGGAGAAAAAGACAAGGCTGATGAGACAGCACTTTTACAGAACGAATGAATGGGTGGTCAGATTGAGGATGTGAGACAACGGGAAGATCAAGACAAAAAGATAAGGCAAGAGAGGAACGATTGAAGGATGAAGGAGCGAAAAGAAAGGATAGGCAAAGAAGAGAGCAATTATACCAAGAAGAGCAGTCAAGAAAACAAGAGAGAGCAGAAGAGCAAAGAAAACGCGATAATAGACAGAGAGCGATCGATGAGCAGGTAAGGTTAGAACAAAAAAAAATAGAAGCAGAGGAACAGAAATTAAGGGATAAAAGAATACAGAGTTGGAAGGATCAGGTGATATGCAAGGCAAATGAGAGAAGGAATATGAAGAAAAAAGAAGTGAGAGAGGAAGCAAGGAAACGAAGAGGATTTGATGATGATGTGGAACGTAAGAGAAGGCAGAGAGCATGCAATCTCAATCGTGTGGAAAAGGAGATGAGAGATCCTGAGCAAGAAGTAGCATGGGATGACATAGAGGAATTCTTCCCAGAATATGAGTTATTAACAGGCCCATCTAGAGTAAATCTAGAATACAAATTTGACTGTAGGAGTATTGGGGAAGCGATCAATGAGGTATATCATGAAATGAAAGCCCAGAAAGAATTAAAGGGGAAGGGAAAAAACGATCGACTCAATAGTACTCAGTTGTATGATATGGAGGGAGCCTCATGTAGTACGAGGCAAAAAAGCTGCCTCTAGATAGACTGACTCTGAGCAGAGATGACGGCGAGAGAAGCTGTATGCGTTGGGGACAAGAAATGTCAGACGAGGAGAGAGACACCTTCCATGGGGAAGAGAGAAGGGACGCATGCGGTCCTGAGGGATGTTTTCCAATGGAGAAAGAAGTCAGATGGTCAGATTTAAATGCACCTGTAACCAGGGCGCCAGAACCACTGACACAATCAGATCGACCCAAGGGGCAATTCCATAGTGAAAGGGGAGAATCGCCACCTTATGTGAGCAGACTAAGATCACTACCAGGTAGAAGGCGATGTGGTAATATCGTCCCTGCGGTGGACAGACAAATGATGAAAGATGAAAATGAGTTTGGGGCGTCACAGTTTCCCTTGTTAGAAAAAGGAGGGGCCCGACCGCAGTATATACCGTGGCCCCAGATAGACAAGGATAATTTAAGGTGTAAACTCCCCAGTTTAACTTCGGGCACTGGGAAATGGATACATGAATTAGAGAAAATGACGGGAGGAAACACGTTGGTTATAGGGGACATTAAGGGTCTCTTTATCGCCATACTTGGTGAGAGAGCTGATGAAGTGTGGACGAGGGCAGGGTACCCTGGTGTGACTATAGTCAACACTGTTCATGATGGAGCACCATTCAATAACTGTAGGGCGGCAGTCTGGAAAGTGCTTAGGGTACTGTATCCAGACACGTCCGATATGGGAGCTATAATGACGAAATAGATGAAGGACGGAGATGATCCATTGATTTACATTCAACATTTTCAGGAATCCTGGGCTTTGGAAACGCGCGAGTCTTGGGAAAAATCTAGACCGGTATTCTATCATATATTATGCCAAGGGCGGCCAGAGCCGCTACAGAAGCAGCTAAAGAAATTAGTGGGTATAGAAGCCAAACCGTGGTCGGAGATTCAGCTGACCATTGCACATTATTGCAGGCTCTTGGAGGAAAAGAATCACAAAAAAGACGATGCCGAAAAGGGCAAGAGGCAAAATTAGTGCAGAAAAAATGGTCTAAATATGCCATTGAAGGGGCTATGATGATGAGTGTAGATGGATCGACGTCACAACAGATTGCAAATATGCTGCAGGTGAATAACCAATGGCAGTTTGACCATAATAATAATGGGTTTATTCTGGGAGGAAGGGGTGGATTTCGAGGAAGAGGTTTTCAGAATAATCAAGGAAATTGGCAGAACAATCAAGGTGGGTTTCAAAATATACAGAATGGCGGTCAGAACATCAGAGCAGATGAGGAGGCCACCTATATGTTGGACATGCGGGATGACAGGGCATTTTGCTTGGATGTGTAGAAGCCAAGGGTTCATGCAAAACAACCAATTTTCAAGAGGGGGGATTTCAAACCCGTCTGCATGTTCGCAGCAGTAAAGTGATGGGTTTGCTCAGGATCAAATGATGCAGCAGCAGCAAGTCCCGAGAGTGTAGCAAGGCTTGCAGACACAGTAGGTGGCAGTGGCTCTGCCACAAGGGCAGTCGCAACAAGCACCCATGCAGATTCAGCAAAGTACAAGTACTGGACAGTTAATGACACCTAGGATAGGGAGGGACACTGTTAGTGGAGGGAATCTGTTTCAGGTAACGGAATGAGTCTGTACCCGCAATAGGACAGCTCACTGTGAGACTTGATGCGTTTAGTCCAATCCGAGAGGCCGAATCCTCATGAGGAGCCGAATGTAGGCATTACTATAGGGGGTAAAACATTTTAGTTTTTAGTAGACACGGGTGCAACGCGTTCATGTATATGTGAGGGAAAGTTTTTGATGTCTGGCACCGCCATGAATACTCAAAGCTTTTCAGGAGCTACAAGCAGAGTTCCTTTTACTGAAGAGTTACCAGTCTCCATAGAAGAATGTGATATGAAGGTGCCTCTGCTATATTCAAGGCAGACACCTGTCAATATATTGGGTCGAGATTTGATGGCGACGCTCAATATGACAATCTCGTTTACCGAGGAAGGCATAGTATGCTCAACACCAGGAATGCGTTATGTAAACGTGTGCAAAATTATCAGAGCATTTGCAGGACAAGTAGCCATGAGCGCAATACCTTTAGAGCCAGAAGTTTTTCATTATGGAGTACATGTTCTGTTGGCATATCTGCCAGGACTAGCAGGCAAGGCAATGAGAATACCTGATGAATTTCTGTTTAGACCAAAGATACCTACGCGTGAAAAAGAAGGGCAAGTGTTTCCCTTATAGTTCCAAGCAGCCATAGTGCGAGGTGAAATGGCTTTGCTTGATGGGAATGATGACAAAGTCAGACAATGGTGTGCAGTGATTGCCATCGGAGAAGGTTACAGATTAACTGACGTCACCGATGAGGACATATTTGCCGATCATCCATCTGATGACGAAGTAATATTTGAGATGAGTATTACTTATTGGGTAAAGGCAATTAAACGAGAGGTACCTCAGAAAATGATGATAGCACAACACCAAGAGTATTTTGAGGAAGATATGGCAAAAGTGCCAGCTTCATTATGGGCCACAGGCCCCTATGACATAGGCCAGTTGAAGGGGGTCGGAGAAGTGAAGATTAAACTGAAACCAGGAGCAATTTTATCTCGAGCATGACAGTATCCCATGTCTTGAGAGGCAGATGAAGGTATTTTTAAGACAATTTCCACCATGATAGAACAGGGCATCTTAGTGACATCAGAGTCACCATGTAATACCGCAATTTATCCTGTGAAAAAAGGGAAGTGGGGGTCTTGCAGGCTAATTCAAGATTTAAGGTCGATAAACCAAATTGTAGAAGCCGAGTCCAGTCTACATGTAAAATATCTGTTGGAGCACGATATTTCACTGTGCTTGATTTGAAAAATGCATTTTTCTCAATCCCCTTACACAAAGACTTGCAGGATCTGATGTCATTTACGTTCAGACAAACACGACTGAAAAGCGCTTGTTTACCCCAGAAGTATTGCGAGTCTGCATCGATTTTCAATAGAGTCCTGCAGATGGACTTGAGCAATATTGATTTGGAAAGTGTTGTTCTGCAATAAGTGGATGACATTTTAGTTTGCAGCACTTCAGAGGAAGAGTGCAGATGCAATTATTTTTAGCTAATGATAATACTTTCTGAAAAAGGATATAAGGTTGACAAAGAGAAGTTACAGTATTGTCAACAAGAAGTGTTATACATTGGCGAATGGATTTCATATGAAGGAAAAAAGGAGAATGGAGGAAGCATTTGAAGAGCTGAAAAAAGCAATTTGCACAGCTGCAGTTTTAGGGATTCCTAATTATGATGAGGAATTCTTTTTATTCTCGCAGACAGATGGCACTGTTATGACGGCAGTCCAACCACATTGGGGTACAAGCCCCTTGCATATTACAGTGGGATTTTAAACCCAGTAATGAGAGGTCACTTTCTGTGTGAACAATCTCTGGATGCTGCCGCTTTCACCATAGAAAAAGCTGCAAGTATAGTGATGGGACGCTCCATGACGTTATTTGTGGAGCACAAATTATTTGCTATTCATGAAAAACCGAAGGTTACATTGACTTCTCAAAGGGCTTCCGCCTATGAGGTAGACATATAGAATCCAGCGATCAAAATAGTTTGATGCAGAGTAGTGAAACCTGCCATGATTATAGCTGAACCACTGGCAGAGGACGAGCATGCGCATGACTGTGCAAATTATGAAGAGTTCTATGACAAAATTCCAAGAGTAAAAGAAAATGCCTTGCCAGGTGGAGAAATTGTTTTTATTGACGGATCTTCAAGAATCGATCAAAATGATGGACAGAGATATTCGGGTGCCGCTGTGGTAAAATACACAGCCAATGGGGAGTTTCAGACATTGTTAAGTGCACGACTACTGTCTCACTATTCAGCACAAGCTGCAGAGTTAGTGGCGCTGATTGTCGCGCTCGAGAATCATGCAGACCAGGAAGTAACAGTGTACAGCGACTCCGCCTATGTGATGTCAACAGTGCACGCAGGGTTAGCACATTGGAAAACGAGGGGCTACCTCTGAGCGGATGGCACACCAGTCCAGCATGCCACCTTATTGGACAAGCTTATTAAGGCACTGCAACTCCCAGTGGCCATCGCGGCTGTTAAATGCGCAGCACATACTAAAAGAGCAGACTTTATCTCACGCAGAAACCAAGCAGCAGATGATGAAGCAAAAATCGCTGCATGTTCAGAAAATATAATGTCTTTTCAAACACTTGATATGAAAGAGAAAATGGTTGTATTGATAAATGTGGTTGAAAAATATTGTGATTTGTCCAAAATGCAGTTTATGGAGGTTCAGTGTGAAACACCTCAAGATGAGAAAGATTTGTGGACACGAAGAGGGTGTTCTTTAAACCTCTCTGAAGCATTGTGGCGACAAGACAGCACTGGTAAATCGGTGATGCCTGTAGCCTTATTGAGGGTGGCACTGGAACAGCTACACTTCCCCATGCACACAACTAGGGAGAACCTTGCTGCAACAATTGCTGAGGATTGGTTTGTACCAAATCTGTTAGAGCATGTTGCATTTTTTATGACAAATTGTATAGTCTGTCAAAAATTCACGGCTGAGCATACACTGCGCACAGTTAGGGGGGTTATTCCGAGACCCATTGGCCCCTTTCAGCATTTGCATGTCGACTATGTCGATATGATTCAAGTATGTAATGTATCCAGATATATGATTGTTGTAGTGTGTCCCTTCTCAAGGTGGATTGAGGCAGGTCCCTGTACATATCCAGATTCCACCTGTGCAGCTACATTTTTAGTGCGGAAAGTATTTCCTAGATGGGGAGTATGTGAGGTAATAAGGTCAGACAATGGCCCGCATTTCATGAACCAACATTTGAGCAGATCAGCTTTTTGCTTGGTATAAAGCACACGTTTTCCTCAGCTTAACATCCACAAAGAAATGGGATCTGTGAGAGGGTCAACAGCTTGCTTAAGGAAAGGATAGCCAAGTTGAAGCTTACTCTGAAGAAATGGTGGTTGCATTGCCTACCACTGGCATTATATGCTTTAAGGTACCACCCGGGTTCTGACCACTATCTCACGCCTAACGGAATTGTGACTGGGAGGCGAATTAGAACACCCCTAACGCCTCCATCCAGAGTTAGAAGTGATGCTCAGTGAACTGCTGATTTGTTTGGAAAGGAAATACATGATTATTTGAACTGTATGACTTCCAGTATTTCTGTCATTTCAGGACAGCTGTAGCGACAAGGGTGCATGGCAGTACAGAACACAGAAGGAGATGCTCTAACAAACAAATCTCAAGAATTTCGTCTTCCCCAACTATTCACTGGAGATGAGGTCCTAATTCGCAACCATACGAGAAAAAGGTGGGACAAACCCTGTTTCAATGGTCCGTTCATTGTGGAAGACGTCACGCCATCTGCTGTCAAAGTACAGGGCAGGCGTGCTTGGAAATTCATTGGCGACATTAAAATATTTACTGGAGAAACCTCTCTGCCTTCCGCACCGCAACGAGAGGCAAGTACAAACATTGGGGAAGAACCACAGCACGTGCAATCAAGATCTATGATGAGGAAGAAGGATGCAGAAGCTGAGAAGTAGAAAGTCAAAGGGCCTCATTACGACCTGGGCGGTAAGGGATTACCGGTACCGGTAAGGGCACCGGCACCGGTAATCCCTTACCGCCCTACTACGAGTTCCCTTTGCGGGTCGTCCCTTAATGCCTGGTTTTACCAGGCGTTAAGGACAGGACCCGCAAAGGGACCTTAGAGCTAATGACGGTACCGCAATTTGCGGTACCGTTATTAGCACCTTCACCATTCCCATTGAGTCCTATGGGGGCTCAAATGGGAATGGACAAGGGCCCTGGTGAATGGGGAATTACCGCCCCCGCCAACCTTGGAATGGGGCGGTAATAGCTCCATTCACCATGGCGGAGTCGGTGAGGTTTTGGAGGCAGCCATGGTGCTAATAGCGCCATGGTTACCTCCAATCTCGTAATGACTCCCAAAGACTGTTTTGGACTGTGGCTTGGTTCGGAACATTCTTTCAAGCCATCTTTGAAAGGGTTAAGGGAAGCTGATGTGAACACTCTCTGCTGTTATATCACAGTGAAAGAAAATTGTTTATTTAAGCCACAGAGGAGCTTGTTAAAAATCTTTGGACTGAGGCATGCTTAAGCCTTGATAAGAAGAGAAATATGGCAGACTCTGATCGTGGCTTTGATAATTGGAAAAGAGTACAATATCCCAACTCTGTTCCACACTTAGTTCTTGTTCGGATTTGCTCATGGTGTTATCCAATGACAATGTTTCAAGGATTATATTTGAGGTTTTTCTCTATGTGCTGCGCTCATATACAGTAATTGTGGCGAGAACTTCTAACATTCATGCTTTTTTGCAAGATCCTAAAAATTGCACGATTGTAAGGAGACTACTTGCAGCAATCATCAAGCAAGTGTTGCAGTTACCTCAGTATGGTGGGGATAGCAAAACTGCCCCTATACCTGATGCTGCACACAGACATGTCGGAAGGGTTTTCTTCAATCTGATTGGAGAATACCCACATCTTGTGGCAGACACACAGATGTGCTCACATTTGTAAGGGATCCCAGAAACACTGAAAATGTGAGTTTGATCTTGGAGAGAATTATAATTCCAGTGAGCATATACTCTGGGAGGACCCACAGGACGGTGGTATGAAACTTTCCTTCGAGGGACAGATCAAGAAGGTTGCTGGTAAAGACATACTTTTTGTTTCATGCTGAAAGAAGTTCATCATGTCATCTGGACTAAAACAGATTCAAGGAGTTGATTGGGAGCTGGTGTATATCATTGAACTGGTCTAGACATACTGAGAGCAGTTTTTTTCTTGCTGGAGACATTTATATTTCGTATGGTAAAAACTGGTTCCAGAGAAATAGAGATTGAGAGTTCGTTCTTATCGATTCAGCAAGTTGACAGTGGATCAAGGACGAAAGTGCCGAGGCAAGACAGCAACTTCCAGGAGGCATGCATACTGCTGATGTATTAAAGATTACTTTTTCCTTCCATAGGCAATAAAGATGGGCAGCACTAATAGCAATTTTGTGATACCTGATGTAGAAAGACATCCACGTTGTCCACGGAATAGGTGTTGTACATCAACATACTTTGCCTTATTTATGGTTGCATTTTGTTTATAATCATACTGCTCTCACTCACAGTTCGCACTTCTTATTATTTTGATGTACATGGAGCCAAGACTCCAGTGAATCTTCCTGAGAAAATGGAAGTAGCAATTGTGGAAACTAATAGGCACCCAAAACCCTATGTAGTTATTCCTGTTCCAAAGGAAGATGACCAATTACCTGAGTCTGAGGTAAGTGCCATTAGTAATCATTCACATGCAAGAAAGGTTGTACAAAGTCTGTTTAGGCACAAAAAGCAGGCTTGGCAAGACGGGCAAGATAAGAGGTTGCCAGACAATGCGCCTATACAGATAATGCATGCAAAAACACCTGATCCTGTGAGAAATGACCCAAAGGTAATCCCCAGAAGACAGACACACATGGAGATTTTGCGAGACATTTCTATGCCCAAATGGCATGGTGAGAGGATGAAACTCTCTGACTTTTCTCCTACCCAGGGAACACATGCAGGTGTACCCTGTCCACTGATAGATGTGCCTATGATTTATCCAGAAAAAAGAAGTTATGCTGGTACACTTCATGATATGATTATGGAAGGTCACATGAGGAGAATGAGAACTAAAAGAAACACTCAAGAAGATGATTTCGAGCTAAATGATTACCTGGACAGTAAAGCACATTTGGGAAACAACATTTGGTACCAGCATATGAAAGAAGCAGGAAGAAGGACCTCGAATGAGTAATGCTTTGTGTGTGCACTCCTGCCATACAGTATGGGAAATTCTAAAATCTTCATAGCTATCAAAATAGACGTCCAGACAGCTCATTATCTTTTGCATATAGCGCTTTGCAAAACTAGAGGCCAATTCATGGGCTGAGATGCCTATCTCAGATGGGCAACTGAATGGACAGATCCAGATGAAGACGACTATGTACAGGATACCAAGACAAGAAACAGAGCCCACACCAAGAATCATGTGATCAGATATGAGAAGCCCGGAGTAAAAGGAGCTGGAATCAGATGGGAAGTGAACAAGAAATTGGAGGTTGCAGGTAAATCTGCAGAGGATACTCGAAGATGGAAGAATAGATGCTAAATGCAGACCTGGGGATATGCGTTATCACCAGATGGATGGGAAGAAGGAGTGGTCTTCTACAGAGCCTGGGAGATCATTGGATGCTATAAACCAGTCACTGACATCTTGCAGATTGGCTGCAAGCCATTATGGCCAAGACTTGCTAAACTACTGACTTGTGTCATAGACAGAGGAGGACCCCTGCAGATAGTGCCATTGGAGAGTTAAAAGCTGTGCTTCAGAAATAATGGCACAAGAAAAGTTGGAGAAAATAAAAATTGTGGACGAATCTTTGATGTTTCAGGGATGGTACATGGTACAGCAGTGATCACGGATCATTATTAGGCTTGTGCGGCCAGAGCCTATATCAGATTGCCTGCAGATTGGGGAGGAATATGCACACTGGTGAATGTCCATGTTCCAGCTTTGGTGATTCCAAAGAGTGATTTGCACATTGACAATTTTCTGAAAACAGATGCTCACCTGAGAAAGAAGAGATCTATGGAGCTGATAAAGAGAATGAAGAGAGATAACTATTTTTCAGCTAAGTCAATAGAAGCTTTTGATGCCATAACATATGAACATAGGCTGTTTAGCCAGACCTCATCTGTGTTCACGTTGATCTTCATGCCAGCTATCCAGGTTGGAGCAAACACTAAGTGGCTTCAAATCACCAGATGGGAATTGCTGCAGACAATTAACACTACAATAAAGGGATTCAATGCGATCCAACAAGAGATGAGAGCCATAAGATTGATGACTCTTCAGAACAGATACGTCCTGGATATGATTACACCAATGGATGGAGGTGTTTTTTGCAAAAATCGGAGAATCATGTTGCACATTTATACCTTCTCATGATGACGAGAATGGAACCTTGACAGAGGCCATAGACATGCTGACAAAACTCCATGGCCAGATGATAGATGAAGTAGAAGGCATTGCTGATGACAGCTGGTTTGGATCACTCTTTTCTTGGGTTCCTCAATGGATGGCAGACATTTTCATCTTCCTTGGAGCGCTGATAGTGATGATATTGCTTGGATTTTGTGTGATCAAGATAATAATCTCACAGTGCAAGAAGACAGAAAAGAAAGCCATAGGGATGAAGATTATGATCGATGTCGAATCAGAATGGAAGCCCAAAGACCTGACAGATGAAGAGATCAGAGACTTTGTGAAGGCTAGTATCCATGCACCTGAGGGGACAAAGTTCCTGTATCCGAAGAATCATAAGATAAATGTGGGAAGATGGATCTACTGTAGTCCAAGTGGACAATGACAGCTCATGACATGGAATAAAGATGAGCATGTGAAATCAGCAGGATGCCTGAAGGAAGTCATAAAGATGGGGGTGCCAAAGAAGTTGTTCTTCAGGCCAAGCTGCCTGGATGCAAAGGATGATGTGGGAGTGGTCAATGAATTGCCCAGAGGAGGGAGTGTAGAGGAGGAGTCAAGTACCCCCACCTCAATCAACCCACCCCTTTACCTGTATGCTGGAAACCAGAGTATGTGACGTATACAGAACAGCTGAATCGACAAAGAGCAGAGTATGGACTCAGTCCAGCACCGGTGAAAGGGCCAGTACCTAAGAGAATCTGGGAACCAAGGTACCCATTGAGAAAACCATATCTGCATACAAAGAAATATGATGGCCATCTGAATGAAATCCCTGAAGAAGCAGAGCCAATAAACAGCAAGGATGAATGTAGTGTCAGTAACCATTGCCAGTATATGTTACATGGAGCTGAAGAAGAAGTACATAATAGAGATGCACTGACTGGAGAATGTGGATATTCTATAAGGCATCAAGAAAGCAATAAGGATAAGTGACATCTGGGGCTCAAGGTGAAGAAGCTTATGCCACAGAAGCAGATGAAGATATCAAGTCCTTTAACACGTGTTCAGATGTAGTATTCGAACACCACGATTCGTGTACGGTTGAACGCACAAAGTGAGCTAACTGAAAAAATAAAAACACAAAAAGGGGTGAAACATGGTTGCCCCTTGGCAGCTCTGTTGTTCAAACTTTTTATTTCAGATATTCCAGCAGCCCTACTCGATGCAAATACTTTCCCTCCTAAAGTCAACGGCTATCCTCTAAGCTGGGTCATCTAGGCAGATGATGTAATTCTGCTTGACTCAACGGAAATTGGGCTTCAAAGATTACTGACAGCGTTACAAAGCTATTTGGACTCAAATCACGTCGAGATAAATGTGAAGAAATCCAAAATAATTTCCTTGGGCCCTAAAACTCAACAAAGAAAGAAAATCTTTAAGTGGAGAGTAAACAACGAGGCCCTTACCCAGACCAACAGCACTCGCTACTTGGGAGTAATATTCAACACCTCAATAAGAGAGTCGAGCTGAATGTATGATCTGTCGGCACAAATGAGGATGTTTGCACTCCAAGGAGATAAATTGCACGCAATGTATGGTAAGTTCACATTGTTGCCAGTAATAACATTTTATCTTCAAAAAGTGATCCCTGCAGTATCCTTCTGAAGTGAAGCTGGTTGGAACATCAACGCAGGTTTTTGGTGCCGACTTGAGGGGCAATTTTGGCGGAAGGTCCTTAAACTGCCTCAAAATGTTTCAGTTATTACCATTCATCACAAACTTTGCTTAGACTCTTTGTATACCCCAGTGCTTTGGAAATCGATCTCTGCATTGCGCAAAATGTGCCTCACCCCAGCAGCAAAGCCCTATCTGATTCTAAACGAAAAGAGCAAAGACTTATCAGTGATCCTACTAAACAGTTGGGAAGATAAACTGCTATCGATATTAAGAGAGGCAGATGTGACCATGCCGCAACTTCTGCAAATGCCACAAATTGCACAAAAAAAGCTCAGTTAATGGAACTGGATTGTAAACATCGACAAGCAAAGAAAGTTGGCATCCGCAATAGACTTCGGAACTTTGATGCAAAAAATCGGTGAACACCCAAAATATTTGTTCAAATTTCCCTCGCGGTACCATTGCGACCAAATCATAAGACTTTGTTTAAATCTTTATAAGACGAAGGAGGTCTTGATGCAGAGAAACGATCCCACTATAAAGTCAAATCAGTGCCGATTCTGTATGATTGGTGCGGAATCCATAAAGCATCCTGTGACTGAGTGCTCTAAAATTGCTGTTCAGCGTTCCTTACATTTAGGCCAATTTGCACCAAAAAACGGTAACATGAATGAATGGTGGAGTTCCCTCATCTCTGGAAATAATGTTCAATTAACCTGTGCTACAATTAATTTTATGGACATGATCCTAACCAATGAATAACACAGTATCTGTTGTAGGACTTCTTCTTTTGATCTTTCGTTTATTTGACTGCTCTCTTTCTTGGACCTAAAATGGAAAACAATTGAGCGAAATTGTTGATGATAATTTGAGATGACAAAAAAAGTTTGTTTTCTTTTTCTAAACTATTTGTCAATGAAAAAATAAAAAAAATAAGTGGCATCTTGGGCTCAAGGTGAAGAAGCTTATGCCACAGAAGCAGATGAAGATATCAAGTCATTTTACACATGTACAGATGCAGAAGAAACACAAGCAGCAAATTAATTGTGAAGCTAGCTCTAAGCTTATAGTAAATAGACTGCAGCAAGCGCCAACGTGCACATACATAGGAATGCGATAATTATGGATGTTTCTACTAAACGTATTATAGCAGGTTGGAAATTAGCAAAAGGCTTCAGTTCAGTGTGTTGCAGTAAAAAGCAAATTGAATTTCATGAAGAACATTAGCAAAAGGCGAGGCTGAGCGAGCCAAGTAGCCAAGGTCTTATCAAAACTGGACTGAACTGACTTTGGATACAATATCGTGTGAAAGAACAAAACTCCTGTTCAGGAGGCATGAAAATAACAAGGAAGATATCAGAGGTCTATTAGAAAATAATATTAAATACACAAAAAGGCTTGATTCCATGGTCTCTAGTCACATGGAATCATGAAGTTGGATGAACGAGATGGTCACACCTACGCACGAAGGCAGACTGTGCTTCTCACGCCCTAATTTTCTCAGAGCTAAGAACACTCTCAAGGATGAAGTTCAAAGGTCTAATTGACAGTAGACCACTGAGGTGATGATGGATTGATATGCTAATTGGTGGGAAGCTAAAGTCACGGCAACCTCACCAGCATCTGGATGGCCAGCCTGCAGGCTGCTAACGTAGGTGGAAAAGTATTGAAGGAGGATAGAGTGTCAACCAATTGAAGAGGATCTGCGTATGTAGGGGTCCTATACTGTGTAAACCAATGGGACGCTGTGTATTTAGTGGTCATTTTGTAGGGAGGGCTTAGTTGCCCCACCTGATGTTGAGTAACCAATCACATAGTTACACTTTTTTAGACTAGTATGGATCATATACTTAGATGTTCACTCAGAACCAATAGCCCATGATTATATGTTTTTGTAGTTTGCCATGTAGGATGATGTTAGTACACATGTGATTTATACGTCATTGATGACACATTTTGCTTATAAAAGTGCAGTTTTTTCATAAAGTACTTTGAGTTTGAAGATCGAGCAATTACGTTGATGTTCGTTATGCTCCCTGTTTTAGATAATTGTCATTAAAACATTCTTCCTTTTGTCAACTTCCTGAGTCGGCTCCATTATTGATGTATGAGTAAAGTCTGCATCCCCATCCATCTCGAGGGTAATTGCTGCTCATTAAAGGGGCTGGGCTATCCAGTTCATTCCTCTTACCTTAAATCACAATGTAGTTCAAGAGAGATTGTTAGCTTCACTTTCTTGTGTCCCATTCACTTGGCAGATCAACTCCTTCCCTTAGCCCAATCAAGAACGTCAGGTCCACACAAGAGGCAAGATACTACTGAGGTTAATTATAGCTAGTAAACCACAGGGATCTCATGCTTGAAGGAACTTTCATGCATCTCTCCGAGAACCCTTGCTCGCAGGCCAGTTTTAATGACCTGTGATGTCACAATTGGCATCAGCCTCTGGAACCTTCCCCAAAAACCTACCTCCACTCGGGATAGGTCGCTGAGTGGTAGGTCCCATATAGGAGCCTATAGAGACATGATATTACTGGACAAGGCTGTGTCAGGTGTTATGCTTGGACCATCCCCAAAAACTGTTACCTTGAAAATGTTACAGTGAGCAGGCCCCATGATTGGCCAGTGACCCCCGTCATCCACCCCTGGGGTCTGATTTGCGGGACCCCAAGCCTGGGACATCCGCTGTTCCCAGCCCGCTGGCCACCTATGAATGGTACATGTGTAATTATGTGTCTCTGAATAATTCTGTATTTAATCGGAGAGCGCGCCTCACCTGCAGCCGGTGTTACTTTGGTTCAATGTGAGGAATGTCGTTTGCAACATTGCGACCTTGGCAGTGGCTTTGTTCCTGCCACAGTAGTTCTGCTTGCATAGGATTCGGTGAGGCTCAGGGTCTCTCTGGGTCCGTCATGGCCTACTATATTTCCTAAGTTATAGCCTGGCTTCTACTATATGCATCTTCCATAGTGTCCATAGGTTAGTGCGTCACAGCTCACAGGTCCCTCGGGTGCTCCTGTTGTACCATGGGGTTATTTGCATTTAAGCATCTGCAGGCATTTACACAAACCCTTCTTGTTGCTTGCATTACTGTGGTGCTGTAGCAAGCCTAATGGCAAAATAATAAACTTGCAGACAGTATGTTTATGTCACTGTCCTCTAACTCATAGAGCTGTATACCTGTGTTCTGCATGTAGTTAGGTCCAGAGTGTGCGGGTAGCACGTGTGCTTCATGTCTAATGAGGCTATTTCATCTTGATGTTCCTAACGACTCGCGGCATGGTGTCTTGCTGCTTTAGTCAATTCTGTCTCCAGCTCCGTCTTGTGCTTCTTTGTCCACTCTGAGTAAGGTCCGTACTGCTGCAGGGTTGTGGGGCCTGCTGGGAGGGTATCTCTCATGATAGCTGTACATCGTATGAGCAGTGGGAATTGGTCTGAGTTCATTTGAACGGCGGCCATATTGTCTCTGGTGCTTCTTCCTGTTGGAGGGTCTTTCGGGGCGGGATGCATATTCTGACTTTCCCTCTTCAGTAGAACTCCCCCTCTTCTATCACAGGGTTTCAGCCTTATTATCTTAGTCTCTTATGTGAGTGCGGGTATCCGACTTGCCACTTCTTTGTCCAGACTTATTGTCAATCAAATAATCGCTGTTGAATTGTCTCTTTGTTTCCCTCAGGGTTCCAAACCCTTTTTACATACTTGAGTGGGAGCCCCAGACTTGTGATGTTGCGTGGTCTCCACTTAGGTCACTGTTTTGTCAAGTGTACCACACTGTCTCTCATTTGACTCAGAGTCCCAGATCCTCTCTTTTTCATCAGGTTCTCAGTACCTCTGTACATTGGATGCAGGTTCCAGAATTGCACTGTTGCGTAGTATCTGTTTAGTTCACTCTCCTGACAAGTATGCAATTCTCTCTTATTTACTATTTACTTCAGTATTCCAGACCCTCTCCTTAGCTACGGTCCCAGGCCCTCTTGCTTTTGGTTTTGGGTCTCATACTCACACAGATGTGTTTTATCTGCTTGGTGCACACTACTGCCAAGTGTACAACTGCCTCTGATGTACATCATGGCTGCAGACCCTCTCTTTGTTAAGGGTCCTAGGCCCTCTTGGTTTTGGGTGCTTGGTCCAAGACTTGCGCAGCAGAGTTGTATCTGCTGGGTTCACTCTCCTGCCAAGTGTACAACTGTCTCTGATGTAGTTCACGGCTCCGGACCCTCTCTTTGGGTAAGGTCCCAGACTCTGGCTTGTGGGTGCGGATCCCAGACTCACACTGTTATATTTGCATCTGCTTGGTTTCTCATTTGTTTCCCTATGACTTTCAAAGGGTAGGTTCCCATACCCTCTTAGCCTTGATTTTCCATTGATTTCCATCTGACTTTCAAAGTGTAGGGTCTCAGACACTCCTATTCTTGGTTTCTCAATTGTTTCCCTCTGACTTTCAAAGGGCTTCCTCTGACTTTCAAAGGGTAGGGTCCCAGACCCTCTTATTCTCAACTTCTTGAGTTCACTGTGTTACTTCTCCCAGACCTCTCAAAGCTCCCGGGAAACCTGCATACCTGGCTGCCTTCACTTCGGTGGTATCAGCAGTTCCGAGGCAGTTGTGATCTTCATAGAGGCTCTGGGAGCTTTTGGGCGCCCAGCGGGGTCTGCAGCATCTCTGCAGACTGAGGCTTCCCTTTGGCTGCTTGCTCCGTCTCTTCTGCTGTTGCATCACCTCCGATTATGGCTGCCATTTGTCTTCTTCGGAAGACGGCTCTCTGTCTCTCCCATCTCATCTGCATTTGGGCTTGAGTTTAAACTGCCATGGATCTCGCACGTTGGCTTGTTGCATTCCATGTAGCCAATCACTGGCCACTGGGAACTAGACTGCTAGATTGATTCCTCACGAGTGATCCATCACTTCCAGATCATCTTCTTCGTCACAGTACCAGTCTTAAAGTTATAGGCACAATACTTTGTATCATCTAGATTTGTATTGCTGTCATGTAACTTGGGTTGGCAACAAAATACATTAGGTATCTTCTTTGTCAAAATATGGGCTTTCAAGCAAGATACGCAATGCTCGATATTATCTGACTTTTCGATGTTATTATCCAAGTAAGAATGACTAGCTTGGTAACAACATGGTAAAGGAGTTTGGCTGATTTGGCAACAGTATGTAATAGCTCCATCTAGGAAGGGAGCAGAAAGATTTGCCAAAGGGGCTGGATATGGCAGAGCCTTTTGTCTAATTTGCCAGCAATATTTATTGGCTCTTTCCAAAGAGGGAGCGAGAGCATTTGTCGGAGGTGGTAAAGCAGATTGACACTGCATAGTCTGGTAATGGTCGTCCTTTGTCCTTCAACGGGACTCCCTCTCAATGCAATTCTCCCCCGGCACACCAGGGGGATTATTGTATTGGGCAGCTACCATCCCAGCCTCAGCAAGGTTGTCCCCCCCTTGGAAATAAGGGATGAGATCCTCCAATTCGTCACAATACAAAATGTGGATGTCCTCTAGTATTCCATGAGAGTACATTTAGTGTATGTTGTGCAGGATTCGGAGGAAAGTTTAGGTTGCAAAAGTGGTGCTGTAGGCAGCAACCCCCAGGATGTGGCCCTTCGAGTCATTGGGGAGCATGATATGCCTACCAGTACAGTTTCAATATAACTTGATATTTTAAAACTGCGGGAGCTTTGTAATAGCACTAATTAGGGGAGCACAACGGATACAGGTACATCGTAGCCCAACCTTTTGAAAAAATGTAACGCGTTCCATGATTACATTTATGGCCTGACTACAGGTACAATGTACCCGCATAACGATCACTTCTTGTTGTATTAAAAATTACATGAAATTAATGTCCTTAGTATTGCCTACTCTGAGAGAAGGTATAAATGTATAAGGTCCAATAACGACAATATCACAGAACTATTGCAGGCCTCGCATCAGTGCCTAACATTTTGTAAATTGTGAAAGAAAGGAGTCAGTAGATGATATGTCACAATCCAATGACTTGGTCTCCTTAGATCTAATATTTTGGCCTTGTTTTTCTTTCACTTGTGCTCTAGGTTCTGGAAGTTCCAATATAGTAGTCTGAGAAAAAAAGATTTTCCTTTGTTTACATTCAATATTGTGGTTAGTTGTTTAGGCTAACACCCTCTGGTTATTTGAGCTGACACCCTCTACACGTGTTTCACCATGCTATGTTTTGCATGGTTCTTCAGGAGGGATTTAGGTAGCTTTTATTTATGAAAACACTGTCTGTGTTGCCATTAATGCAGTTTTGTGATATGCTTGAAAATGTGATACGTTTCCTAGGTGCATTCCTTTGTTGCCTGCATAGTCAAGAGTTGCCGGTTTGGCAGAAAAAAAGTATAAAAAAATGGAATGAAGTAATTTTCTTTTTGAATACAATTTTGATTTGGAGCGCAACAAGTGGAGTCTTTGTGGTTCTTCCTTCTTTACATACTACTCCTGACATTGGTCAGTCGCAATATCTTAAGCTCCACATGCAGCAAACAAATAGTTCAACAAAAGTACCAACATTATCTCAGACTACCAAGTTAGCTCGCTACAGTTGCAAACAGGCTGAACCAATTTCCCAATTACCTAGTAGTCTGAGAAGACAGAGGAACAACGTTGTCTTCAAAGAAGGCCGTATTTGCCTCTTTGCCCTGACTCATTTCGGTATCTAAAAGGCATGCTTTCTTCCCTTTTTTCCCCTTGAGGTATTTTATAGACTTTTGTGTTGATGAACGAGGGATACATCAGTTTCTGTGAGCACATATTAATTTCCGTCTGTGAAAGGTTGGTGAGTTGTTGTTTTTTGGTGTTTCATAACTTTTTCAGCCCTTTCACTTTATTAGGTTTTGTTTTACGTTTTTCTTTTACTTTTTTGAAGGTTGTACATGACATTTTTCTTTGAGGACCAGTAATAGAGAACTAGATACGTTGTGTGAACAACCCGTTTCAGTGGCATTGTCCATACAGAGAATAGAAATCGTCTCTAGATCTACGTCATGGATTGGCATCTGACCAATCTGTGATGCAATATTTTATGTTCGACCATCGTCTTTTTTAACAGGCTGTGTTGGAGAAGCGGAATCGTTTTTTAGTAGATATTTCTTGATCAATGTGTTCCTATTCCATTTGAATTTCCAAACAAATATCAATGATGTCTTTTAAGGAACTAACTAGATAAAGGGCTGGTGGGGCAGCATTGCCGATTGCAGTTGTCATCCATGAAGCATTCAGGATTCGGGAAGCAGTTAGGCTGTACTCATGCAATGAATGCAAGAGGGCTGAAATCTCTTTACCTTCATTCTCTGTGTTGACTTCTACATTGTTGGTCCCACATGCAAGTTATAGCAGAGATCCAAAAGGGAGCTATTGTCGATCAGCGGAACTTCCGGAGTTTAAGGTGCTTTTATTAGTGGCTATCGAGTCAATAAAGCATTCTTTCCGTGTCCCCAGAGGAGTAATATAGGATTTCATTTTCCCATGGAGGTTGGATGCCATGTTTGCTGCTAAAGAAACTGTGGTGTGTGACCCTCCCATGTGGATTGCCCTTTTAAGATGGGAAGTGTTATGTGTGGCCCTCCCATGTGTATTGCTCTTTTAAGATGGGCCATTACTGTGTCATGGCCCAGCCTAATAAAAGGAGCAACTACAGGCACATGTATCAGAACGGCTACAGACTCCACAAGTGGAACGACTGAGTCTGTCTCTCATTTAGGCCTGCAAGGCCTCACTGTGTGAACACGGGCCTGCAGGCCATGATGCCGTGGGGCCTCGTGCCAGCAAGGTGGCTAGGGTCTGCATGGTCTGGGTATGGTCTGAACTGCCCCTCAAGAAGACCGGGTGTTCCCCGCCAACCCCCCTGAGGCACTGAGCCTCTAAGGTGCTGATGTCCATAGCACCAATGGGGCCAGCTTGATGCCAATAGCCGGCCCGCATAACATTTAGGGGAGTGGGGCGGTTGAGTGGCGGGGGGGATGGGGCAGTCAAGAATGGAGGCGGGCCAGTGAATGCCCCTGAAATTAGAGCAAATGCTGCTGAATGCCACACTTAATTCTGCACGTCACACCATTTAAACAGTGGTACGATGGGACGGCTGTGATGTTTACTTGCAAGGGGGACCACAACTTCGGGATTGAGGATCGTGTAACATGCCAGCTGACCACACATATGTGTTCTATCTGGGCTAGCTAGTTTATGTTAAGACATATTCATAGATTCATATTGTACTGCCCCCTCTTCTAAGCGCTCTAATAATTGTTAATATTATTACCTGACTTAATGCTACTCAATTTATCAACCTCAAAGGGATGAAGGCCTACATTGGCTATCAGGGGGTTTGAACCCATGACTGCAGGTTGCACACAGATCCCTGATGCAAGCACTTTCTTAGCCATGGCAATCTTAACAATGATTAACATTCACCAGTCAACTTCTTACTGTTTTTACATTCACTTAGGGGATTACGTCTTAAGTGGGGGCGTTAAAAATATCAAAAAACTTTGCATAAGGACAGTGATATTTCATGGTTACCACCTTTTTTATGAAATTTACTAAACAGTAGTTTCTAAAGAGTACTTTTCCCTTGCATTGCAATAAAAGGACAACATCTAAGCCCCGGCTACTGCAAAGCATGTTATTATGCAGTTTACTTAATGCATTTCCTTACCCACGCAATCTTCAAAGAAGGAAGTCGTTTTACGGCGGATAATTAAAGTGAAGCCTAGAGCGACAAACTGCTGCCTGCAAAATAACTTTTCAAATGTAAAGTTGCAACACATCATGCGCTAGGCAGAGATGAAGAGTTAGCAATAACACAGCTGCTTCTAGGCAGAGATAAGAGTGAGCAGTATCGCAGCATGTCCTATGCACAGCATGAAGACGCGTAGCATGTTGTGTGCAGAGATGCGTAAGCAGTAATGCAGCTGGTTCTAGGCAGAGATGAAGAGTGAGCAGTATCACAGCATATCCTATGCACAGCAAGTAGCAGCATAGCATGTTACATGCAGAGTTGAAGAGTTAGCAGTAATGCAGCTGGTTCTATGCATTAGCAGTAATGCAGCTGGTTCTAGGCAGAGATGAAGAGTGAGCAGTATCACAGCATTTCCTATGCACAGCAAGCAGAAGCATAGGACATTATATGGAGAGATGACGAGTTAGCAGTAACGCAGATGGTTCTAGGCACAAGTGAAGAGTGAGCAGTATAACAGCATATCCTATGCACATCAAGTAGAAGCATAGCATGTTACATGCAGAGATGAAGAGTTAGCAGTAATGCAGCTGGTTCTATGTGTTAACAGTAATGGAGCTGGTTCTAGGCAGACATAAGAGTGAGCAGTACAGCAGCATGTCCCATGCACAGCAAGAAGAAGCATAGGACATTATATGGAGAGATGAAGAGTTAGCAGTAACGCAGATGGTTCTAGGCAGAGATGAAGAGTGAGCAGTATCACAGCATATCCTATGCACAGCAAGTAGCAGCCTAGCATGGTACATGCAGAGATGAAGAGTTAGCAGTAATGCAGCTTGTTCTATGCATTATCAGTAATGCAGCTGGTTCTAGGCAGAGATGAAGAGTGAGCAGTATCACAGCATTTCCTATGTACAGCAAGCAGAAGCATAGGACATTATATGGAGAGATGAAGAGTTAGCAGTAACGCAGATGGTTCTAGGCACAGGTGAAGAGTGAGCAGTATAACAGCATATCCTATGCACAGCAAGTAGAAGCATAGCATGTTACATGCAGAGATGAAGAGTTAGCAGTAATGCAGCTGGTTCTATGCGTTATCAGTAATGCAGCTGGTTCTAGGCAGACATAAGAGTGAGCAGTACCGCAGCATGTCCCATGCACAGCAAGAAGAAGCATAGGACATTATATGGAGAGATGAAGAGTTAGCAGTAACGCAGATGGTTCTAGGCAGAGATGAAGAGTGAGCAGTATCGCAGCATGTTCTGTGCACAGCAAGCAGTAACATAGCATGTTACATGCAGAGCTGAAGAGTTAGCAGTAATGCAGCCGGTTGTAGACAGATGTCAGGATTCCCATAACGGCTCATTCCACTTCTGTGCTCCCCAGACGATCAATTATTTACAAGGCAGCCCTCAGCTGGAAACTGCCTTGGAGATTGCAGGACAGAGCTCCTAGGCAAAGACTACGGTTCCCAGCAGGCTGTGCATCAAGGCCCATTCGATCATACATCACAGGCCCTTGATCAGGAGATGAGTGTCCACGCATAAAGCTAAAAGCTTTCCATAGAAGGTCGCTTCTCGAACTAATCTTCACGTAGGAAGTCGGAGCGGCCAGTAATCAGATTCGTTGTTCTCCCTTGTGGCCTGCACTTTGTTACGAACTTGGCTTGTTTAATGGACTCCTCATCAAAATTTCCTTGTTGGTTTTGGCGAACTCTTGGATTGCTCACCTGGAACTTTGGACCTTGCTTCTCTTTGGTCATTCTTGGATCACTCCCTGGACTTGAATTACATACATTGGATTACTGCTACTTCTCTGAATTTGCATCCTGTGGAGTTACCAGCAGTCCCCCGTTTTGCCTTCAGGTACTTATGCTCGATGGAGTTGAGTGCTATTACCTTCTTGTATTAATCACCCTTTCCTCTTTCTTTTTACAGCTGCATGGTATCCGGTGCTACTTCCTGCTTTCCCTCTTCTCTGCAATCACTCAGCTAGCAGAGAGTTTATAGCATTTTCTTGCTCCTTGATTGCACTGAAGGGCATCAGTGCATCTGTATTCGTGGCCTTGACTAACCTGTATATGAAATCCTGACAGATTGAGAAGCCAACTTATCGGTTGCACTGATGAATGGTGTCTCTGAACCCCTGGCAGCACTTGCTCAGGCTAAGACGTCATTGAAGGCCGACATGACGGCCACCAATGTAACTATTCACCAGAACCCTGACCTTTTACAAAGCTTGCAACATCCTCTCCCACCAGACGATGATCTCGATGGGGAAGCTGCTGCTGTGTTTCCTTCCCCACATGCAGCAGTACCGGCCCCACCTGTGTTTATACCGACCCGTTTCCTTTGGCCTCTCCAGAACGATATTTGGGGGACCCAAGGAAATACTGCACTTTTTGAACCAATGCAAATTTCATTTTTTGTGTAGGCCCGTGGCTTTGCCTGATTCTACCACGAAAGCAGCATTCCTCCTTTTCCATTTAGGGGGCTTGGCCGCTACCTGGGCAAAACCACTTTTGGAGGACAGTAGCCCTCTGCTATATGATTTTGACCTTATGGTAGCCGTAATCTATAGGGGATTGAACGATGTACTGAAAGATGCCTTGGTGGTGGTACCCGCTCTACCCATTTTGTATCCTGATTTAGTGGACCTTGTCTTGCAGGTCAATTCCTGCCAGTTGGAACGCTGGGGTCAAACACTTAGGCCACTGTCCATTACCCCTGGTTCACAGCCGTCATCACCGCCTGTAACTTCAGAAACCTCACCTGAACCTATGCAAATAGGTGTGGTTCGTGGCAGTCTCGCTGTTGCAGAGAGAGAATGGCATTGTGCCACCAATGCATGTCTGTATTTTGGTCAAATAGGGCATTTCATAAAGGATTGCCCCAAAAGACCAAAGAAATTTGCAGCTTTTTGGAGGACTCACCCATAAATAGAGGGGTCTGGATGAGCCTGCTGCATTAGAAGCCACATAGAAATGCTCTTGCTGGGAAAATGCATTTTTCAGTCTCTGCTTACCACATTGCACCCGCACAGAGCACACGTCCTGTTACAATCTTAATCGATTCTGGTGCAACAGGCAATTTTATCGACATTGCCTTGTCACACACTTTGAACCTCCCGCTTCAAGATAAATCAGAGCCTGAACCTGTTTGTGCCGTTGATGGCACTGCATTGACTTCAGGCCCCATTCATCAACAAACTAAGGAACTGTCCCTTCTTTGACAGTCGGACCGTCAAGAGCGCATAGTGTTTGATCTTATTGCTGCTCCCCAATTCGGTATCATGTGGCCCATTCCTTGGTTGTACCTGCACAAGCCCCTGATTAATTGCACTCAGCACACTATACATTTCCAATTATGCTTCTGTCAAGAACATTGGGGGATGAGGCATGGCTCTGTTGAAACACCCAGCCAGGTTTTGGTATCTATCGGCCACATCATAGGAGCTACGGTTACTAATATTTTGGCTGAATATGTCGATTTTCTTGTTGTTTTTGACAAACAACAGGCACATCTTCCACCACACTGACCTTATGAGTGTCCTATAGATATTGTACCCACAGCAGATATTCCATCTGGGAAGATCTATTCATTGACACCGAAGGAGGACCTTTTCTTGAAAGAGTACATTGCCAAATCCTTACAGAAAGACCATATTTGACCATCTTGCTCCCCCGCAGCCAGCCCTATATTTTTTGTACCTAAACACGATGGTGACCTTAGGCCATGTGTGGACTATAGGAAAATAAACCAGATTACAATAACGAATCGATGTCCGATCCCTTTTATCTCTGTGCATTTGGATCAGTTACGTCAGGCAATTGTATTCATTAAACTCGACCTCAGAGGGTTCTACAACCTGATACATAAGTGCTCTGGGGACGAGTGGAAGGCAGCTTTCTGAACTTGATATGGCTTATTTCAATACAGAGTTAGGCCTTTCGGCCTCTATAATGCCCCTGCAACCTTTCAAAAATGTATGAATGTGATCTTTCACAACATTCTAGATGTGTTTGTCATAATTTATGTTGACGATCTATGATTTATTCCCCGTCTTTTTCCAGTCATAATCAGCAAGTATCTGAAGTTTTGCATCAACTGCGCCAACATGCTTTGTATGCCAAACCTGAAAAATGCCTGTTGCATGTGAATGAATTGGAATTCCCTGGATTTTTCCATGAGCACTACTAAAGTGAACGCAATATTGCAGTGGCCCATCCCTATGACATTGAAAGCTCTACAAACCTTTTTGAGTTTTTCAAACTTTTATCAACGCTTTATTCAAGGTTTTTCAACTATCACAGCTCCTTTGATGCGACTTACCAGTCCAGCTGGCCGTATATTTGGTCTCCCGAGGTACAACAGGCTTTTGACACCCTGAAGTACGCATTTACTTTGGCGCCAGTCCTACACCATCCTAACCCTGAGTTGCCTTACATCTTAGAGGCAGATGCCTTCTCATTTGCTCGTGGTGCTATTTTGTCTCTGGAATGCTCGACTACTGGGGTGCTACATCCAGTGGCTTTTCACTCCTGCAAGTTCATCCCTGTCGAGTTGAATTACACTGTGGCGGAAAAAGAACTACTGGTCATAAAGGATGCTCTCCAGGTCTGGAGGCATTACCTAAGGTGCGCCAAGTTTCCCACTACAATCTTAACTAACAATCGGAATATCCAAGATCTTATATCCCTGAAATGTATCAATGGTAGAAAGGCTTGTTGGCACCTGTTCTTCTCTGCTTTCATTTTTTCCATTAAACATCGTCCCGTGGGACAGCATGGCAAGGCGGATTCCTTGTCCCGCATTTCAGGCAGTGTACTACTCTCCTGTTATTATGGACACAGTACTACCTTCTGAGCATGCTATAAATCTCTGTACTACCCCACCCTCACTCCTTTTGTCTATCAGGCAATGGTCTACAACTCATATCGACGAATTAGACGATATGAATGTCAGCTACCAGGATGGACTTCCGTATATCAAGAGCCTTCTCTTCATTCCCACACCAGATACTCAGTGACAGGCGATGGAATGGTCCCATGATGCTAGGAAACATCGTCACCGTGGGAGAACAAAGACCCTGGCTATACTCAAAGACTGGTGTTGGTGGCCCAAGATGAAACAAGACACCATTGACTATGTATTAAATTGTGCCATATGCACCCAGGCAAATAATATCAGGGGAAAACCTTTGGGGTTGTTACAACTAATGCCTATACCACACAGGCCTTGGTACATGATTACTCTCAACTTCATAACAGACCTCCCACTGGTTGGCCATACGGACACTATCCTGGTTGTAGTAGACAGCTTCATGAAGTTGGCTTGCTTTATTCTTTGCTTGGGCCTTCCCACTGCTGTGGTGTGGGCCGACCTTTATTTTCACCATGTATTTTGTTTCTTCGGTCTCGCTTCAATCATTGTTTCCAATCGAGGTACCCAATTCACGTCCCAGTTTTGGCGGGCACTTGCTGTCCTTATGGGAATTGATGCACGCTTTTCCTTGCCTACCACACTGAGACCGACGGACAGACCGAACAAGTTAATCATACCTTGGAACAGTTCTTCAGATGTCTTTGTTTGCAACATCAAGAAACTTGGTTATCAGTCCTGTTTACGGTGGAGTATGCATATAACAACACTAATCATTAATCTCCTGGTTATTCTCCCTTTTATGCATTGTACGGTCATCATCCTTGTAACTTACTGCTACTAGAACTGCATTGCTCTTTGGTTCCTACAGCAAATACTTGCATCCAACATCTGAGGGGCGTTCAAACTACTGTTGCTTCTAACTTGAAAAAGGCCTAGCAGCGGGTACATTTGTGTGCTGACCGCCATCGCTGACAGGCACCCCAGTACCAATCTGGTGACTTGGTTTGGCTCTCTACCCGTTATTTGAATATCCCTGGTTCTCGCAAGTTGCTGTCTTGCTTTGCTGGACCTCATAAGATTGATCGCCATATCAACCCTGTCACTTATCGGCTAACACTCCCTCGCTCTTGGCGCATTCATCCGGTATTTCACAACTCTCTTCTGAAACCTGGCGCCCTGCTACTCGCCTTCCTGCTCGTCCTCCTCTGCTGAAGTTGGATAGTTCTCAGGAATACGAGGTTTTTGCCATCCTTGACTCCCGTATTTCCCAAGCGCGCTTATACTACCTTGTCAATTGGAAGGGTTATGGGCCCAAGGATAGAACTTGGGAGCCCTGTGGCAACGCCACGCTCCTCGCCTGGTAGCGCGATTCCACATATCCCACCCGGACCGCCCTCAGGGTCCGTGGGCATTGAGTAGGGGTTCTGTCAGGATTCCCACGATGGCCTGTTCCACTTCTGTGCTCCCCAGACGATCCATTTTTTCCAAGGCAGCCCACCGCTGGAAACTGCCTTGGAGATTGCCAGGCAGAGCTCCTAGGCAGAGACTACGGTTTCCAGCAAGCCGTGAACCAAGGCCCATTGAATTCCATCACAGGCCCCATGATCAGAAGATGAGCACTGGCACATTAAGCTAAACATTTTCTATAGAACGTCGCTTCTCAACTGATCGTCATGTCGGAAGTCGGAGCAGCCGGTAATCAGATTCATTCTCCCTTGTTGCCTGCATCTTGTTACGAACTTCTCATCAGAATTTCCTTGTTGGTTTCGGCAAACACTTGGATTGCTCACCTGGAACTTTGGACCTTGCTTCTCTTTGGACATTTTGGGATCAAGCCTCGGACTTGTACTACATACTTTTTTTTCCTCCATTTTTTTTTTCCTGGCACCGTGGATTGTGTTGTTTTTCTTTTTGTGTCCTGTCATTCCATCCTAAACACTTGCACCGGATTACTGCTAATTCTCTGAATTTGCATTCTGTGGAGTTATCAGCCGTCCCCCATTTTGCCGACAGGTACTTACGCTCGACGGGGTTGGGTGCGGGTGCTATTACCTTCTTGTATTAATCACCATCTCCTCTTTCTATCCGGTGCTGCTTCCTGCTTTCCTTCTTCCTCTGCAATCACTCAGCTAGCAGAAGTGTATAGCAATTTCTGGATGCTTGATTGCAGTGAAGGGCATCAGTGCATTGGTATTTGTGGCCTTGATTAACCTGTCTCTGAAATCCTGAAAGCAGAGATGAAGAATGCACAGTATCGCAGCATATGCTATGCAGAGCAAGCAGAAGCGTAGCATGTTACATGCAGAGATGAAGAGTTAGCCATAACGCAATTTGTTATAGGCAGCAATGATGACTGTGCAGTATTGCAGCATGCTCTATCCACAGTAAGTAGTAGCATAGCATGTTCTATGCAGGGATGACGACATAGCAGTAAAACAGCTGGTTCTAGGTAGAGATGAAGAGTGAGCAGTACCGCTGCATGCTCTGTGCACAGCAAGCAGTAGTTTAGCATGCTTTGTGCAGAGATTACAAGGTAGCACTAACACAGCTGGGTCTAGGCAGAGATGAAGAGTGAGCAGTATCGCAGCATGTTCTGTGCACAGCAAGCAGTAACATAGCATGTTATTTGCAGAGATGAAGACTGAGCAGTATTGCAGCATGTTCTGTGCACAGGAATGATTGAATACTGTAGTGGTGATTCGCGCATTGTTCACTATAAATCAAGTTATGTTATTCAAAAATGGAATCGATTCAAAATATATCCTCCGAATGTGTATCTTGAGTTAAGTATTTATTCTCAATGTGGTCAGCCTGCAAGCAGCAGCACATGTTCTATGCAGAGATGTCAAGTGAGCAGTAACAAATCATATTCTAGGCAGAGAGAGCAGTTCTCCTTGCTCAGTTAGAATGTGATCGTCTTTTCAGCAGCGATGAGCGAAGCTATTGATAGAGGTATTTATCGATCAATCATTTCACAATTCCACTCGTGCAGCCATAGATACAGTCAGGAAGGTCATGAGAAATGATGGGTTAACTAGCAGTGGAAGTGTAGAACAATAGGCAGAGTTTCTTTGGCCTTCAATGGTGGAAGAGGGAACAGGCTGGGGGTGTCATTTTGCTCAACAGTAGTCTCCAGTAGCCAATGTGTTTGAGACCTGTCACACGCAAAAGGAATGTATGCAGGACCGCTTATATGTTATGACCATACCTCCTTTCTTCTCCGTTCGTTCTCTAATTTGCAACTGCTGCAGCATCAGGAACTTCAAAACATTCAAACAAATATATAACATAACTCATAACAGGGAAGAATAAATGACAGCTATTTGTAATCACTTTTTATTAAACAGAAGGTCACCTGGCTCCCACATGGAAATACTGCAATGTATGCACTAAGATGGAAAAGGTGCTTATTTTATTAACAACACGGAGGCAGTATTGTGCAAACAGCATCATTAAAGGTACAACTAACAAACAAATGTGTATGCATACATGAAACATGTAACACGTAACTAAATACTTTCTTAATGTCACTGCATTTTGACCAATGCAAAGGGAAAAGTATTCCATAGCAAGGAATCCTGTTGCCAAATATCTTTCAATAAACCCTGCAAAAAACGAATTTGCAGAATTATATAACAACAAAATAAGTGAAAAACTCAAGTAAACAGTTTCACATTATTTTCTTGAGTTTTCCATTTCAATAATAAATAAAAGTAATTAGTTTGTACACCTCGCAGTATAAATACCTGGGAGTTCAGGTTGAGTCAGGTAAGGGCTTTAAAATGTGTATTGAAGCCTGTACAAGAAAATTGGTGCAGCTGACAGCATAACTTGGTCAGTTTGCAAGAAGAAGTGCAGGCTATGCATTGCTTGGTATTAGGCAGCTATACTGCAGTGTTTAGTCGCCGTGGTCCTCTATGGTCTGGGGAGCCTGACCGAAATTGATCTTGATTGGCTTCAGTTAATTGAGGGTAGATTTTGGAGAAAGATACTGGGCTTACCAAGATGTGTTCCCATGGCTATATTGAGATTAGAATTGGGCATACAGTCTCTCATGTCAATGGTCTTGAAGAAGAGAGCTACCCTGTAAATAAAAATGATGAACAGACCGTGAAACACATTATTGAATAGTCTGGGTAACATAGAGCAGAAACTAGAAAAGAAATCTATTTTAGTAAAAGAATGATATTGCTTTTTAAGGATATCGGCTGGGGCCCCGATTGGGAAGAGGATAGTTTTAATCTCTGGCGGCGGTTAGTAAAACGCCTAGATTTGTGGGATTGGTGAGAAAACTTTAACCATTTGAACTTCTTAAAAAGATATACTTTTGTGCCTGATATCCTTTACACCTATAAAAAAATGCAATACTACTTAGCACTTTGTCCTTCCAAAGTAATGAGAAGATTAATTCTCTTATTTTTTTTATTTTTTTTATTTAAGTGTATTTGGTTTGTTTCAAACCTTTCACATCAGTAAAACATTACGTTTCATGAAGAGATCTGTCGTAGTACAATCACAATGAACTCGACGTAGAAGCGATTCACAGAATAAGTGATAATAAGAGGTAACAAAATGTTACCTTACAAATTAACTCAAGAATAACTAAAAAATCGGAAGAGATAAATTAGTTTAAAACCTTCCTTCATAATCCGCTGGAGTACTTAATATGAATTTCTATTGCCAACAGTATTAATTAGGATAAAATTATTAAATCACTACTTTTAGGTAACGAGTAGATATCTAACATTTACTCAACGCAATCTTTCATTCGTTCAAGTTCATTGTTTGTGATGTATTTTCCTCATCAAAGTGGTCTAGTCTTTTTAGGGTGTTTTCTAAAAATTTGACCGTTGTGAAGTTTATTTTTGGGGATTGACAAGTATATATTAGACTCCACCATTTCTCCGCATCTAGATCGCATAAGTCAGAGCTATTACTTGCTAGAAAGAGATTTCGCAAGTCTCCTAATTCTGGGCAGAATAGCACTAGATGAGTTAGAGATTCTTCGTTTTTCTTGCACAGTCTGCATTTTGTGCATATTTTCTCTTTCGTATATCTTGCTTTTGTGGTCTTGTTTCGTAGAATGTTCAGTCTGAAACGTAGTAACAGATCTCTTTGTTTTGAACTTGGAAATTTTTTCAGATAGTCTGGTATAATAGACATCACACCGCAGTTGGATTTCAGAAGTGTGTGTGTTTTCGCCAAAGCTCGTTTCATTTCAGTATTCGACCAATCTTCTGCCCACAGCGCTCTTTTTACAGCTATTGGTTTCTCCGCTAGTGTTTCGATTTTAATGCCAAATTCTGTCAGGGTTTGTTTGTTTCCATTTTTCCATTCTTCTATTACTTTTTCTTCATAGTTATTGGGTTTACCCAATATTTCAAATTGGGGAGGTGTCAAATTGGTCATTGTTTTTCTATATAGCATCAATTGGTTGTAACGTAAGTATGTATACATTGATGTTAGGCCTAGTTCATGGCGGATTACCGAGATTGGGATCGCTTTTGGTATCGAGAGGACAGTTTTCCAAAAAAGACCTTCTAGAGTGGACCAGAATTTCTCTGGGATGTTTGTACCAGTTTCTGCTCCATATATTAGTGTAGGAAGTGCTTTTTGCTTATAGAATGTTATCACTGGGCATAGAGAAAATTTTCCATATCTTTTGTTGATGATGATTGCTTGGGCTGTTAACTGTTTGGTTTTTGTCTTTAGCATCTTTTTCCATGGTTCTTCATTCTTTATTCCGCTTATTTGTATCCCCAAGTATCTCATTTCATCGCAAGGTTTTATCCAGGTTTCGTTCACTTTCCATTCTTCATTTTTAGTCTTTTTCCATCTTTTGTCCCTGATTATTAATATCTCGGTTTTATCTGCATTTATTTCTAGGTCGTTGTTTTCTATGTATTTTTCAACCTGGTTTAGTGCTCGTTGTAGACCAATTTGTGTATGGTCTAAAATTATTAGGTCGTCTGCATATAGCAGATGATTAACTGGTTTGCAGTTTAATCTCGGTGGAAAGGTCCTGGTATTTTCAAAACATTGTTGTATATCTTCAATATAAAAGCAGAATAAAGTGGCTGCTAGCGGGCATCCTTGTTTTAGGCCTTTTGTTGTTTTTATGTCCTCCGATAAATTTCCACATTGGTCTAATTTAATTCTTATTGAAGTTTCAGTGTGCAGTTCTTTTATTGCTTTCAAAAGATCAGGGGGGCACCCTTTAGAGGCCAATTTTTTCCAGAGTCGACTTCTGTTCACACTATCGAAGGCTTGTCGAAGATCTATACTGGCTATAAACAGTTTTTGTTTATTTGTATAGGCTCTTCTTTTCATCAGGCCTAGGATCAGAAGATTTAAATTGCACCCCACATTTTCGACAAAGCCCGATTGTCTTTTATCATAGGTATTCAAGGTCTTTATCCAGGTCTTTAGTTGTTTTAGCAAAATCGTGGCGAAAATTTTCCCGACACAATCTAACAGGGCGATTGGCCGTTAAATTTTTAGGATCCATTCTATTACCTTTTTTGAAAATAGGGACGATAATGGCCAACTTCCAAGATCTTGGTATTTGTCCTTGCTTCACGATTCTCTTAAAGAGTCTTTCGCAGAAAGTAGCCCATTTTTCTGGATCTTCTTTTAGCACTGCATTTGACAAGCCGTCTGGACCTGGGGCTCTTGACGAGCTTGCTCTCAGAATTAGCGATTTTATCTCTTCCTTATCGAATTCAATTTCCCATGGGCATGGTGGTTCTTCTTTAATGTTGTCCTTCTCCGTAGTTTTTGTCGCATTAAATAATTTTGTGAAATGTTCTACCCAAACATTTTCTGGTATTGGATTCATAAGAGCTGCCATTGATTGTTTCTCATTTAGCAGGTCCCATAAAGATCTACTATTTGTATTAGATATTGCTTTCTGCATGGCCTCAGCATCTTGTTGAAGCAGTTGTGCTTTGTGGGCTTTTTGCCAGTTCTTGTATTTTTGTTTTCTTCTTTGTATATGTTCTTTCAGATCTTTATTCTTTTCAGTTTTTAATGCACATATATCTTTTCTTAGGAGTTTCTTTTGTGACGCTACTTCTGAATCATATACATGTAACTTTCTGGTTCTTGGTTTTATGTTTTTTCCATGACTTTGTTTAAAGATCTGTAGTGATGTTTCATATTCTACAGACGATTTTTCTTTGGATTGCCATTTTTCTAGGCTCTTTAGTACAACATCGAAGTCTCTTTTTTTCAGCCTTAGAAGATTTACGCCATTTTCTAACTCTATTTTTGTATCCCATGTTTGATTTGTTCGGATCTTCGGGTGTAAGAATTCAGCAATGATTGGTTCGTGGTCGCTATGATTCGAAGGTGATATCCTAAAGCTTTGTGCCTTTGCTAGTAATCGTTCGCACACAAACATGTAGTCAAGTATGTTACTCACATTACCATTTGACCATGTCTTTGCAGGTGGAATGTCACCCTTCATATTACCGTTAAGTCTGTGTAATCTTCTTGTTTCCATTTCTTCATTCCATATTTTGCCACGTTTACGTTTATAGTCGTTTTTGTATGTGACTGTTTGAGTGGCCTTATTTTCTTCAAAGCAATTCGCATTCAGATCGCCACAAATGATGATATATAGGTCTTTGTGTGCTTCTATTTTTCCATCTAGGCATTCCATTACTTGGTCTATGAAGTGTTCATCTTCGTTTTCTGCAGGGTTCCAATAAACATTTAATATTAACATTTTTTGATTGTCTTTTAGGGTATCTGACTGAAATTGTATGGTTATTGCTTGAGTGTGTGGGTTGACATTTTTTGATTCAATCACCTGTATTCCTGATCCATTTTTAATTAGAGTTAGGAGGCCTGCAGATGGTCTTCCAATCAAACTTCCTTTAGCAGGATTGCATAACACAGTGTATCCTTCTTTAAAAGGGGCTGTTTTTAGCCAGGATTCCTGTATGCATATAATATCTAGCTCGTTTAGAAGAGGATTGAAGTCATTAAAAAGATGTCGGAAGCCTCTGGTGTTCCAGCTTCCTATTTTCCATTGATTGGTGTGAGTTTGTTTGAGTGGCTACAGTTTTGGTCTGGTAACAAGAGAGCCTGCTAACCAATTCCAATATTTCGGGTCTTCTTTTGTCATTTGTTGCGTATTTCTTTGGTCACTTGTATTTTCGTTTCTTCTTATTGTTATTTTTATTTTGTTTAGATGTTCTTTTTCTCGCATTTGTATTTGTTCTTTATTTCCATTTTTCATCTCTGTACTGTATGGAGATTCTATAGTCAGTCCTGATTTGTTTTTATTTTCACTTATATTGCTATGATCATGTTGATAGTTCTCTCTTTGATTTGTCTTTCTATTTTCGATTCTGTCGTTGTTGAGATACGGACTTTCGTCTCTAGAGAATGTTCTCTCAAAATATACAGTTTTCTTTTTTTTCCATTCATTCTGGGCTCTTCGTATGTAGTTTGTGTATCTGCTGGTGCAGAGATCGTAAATCCTAGTGCTCTGAAATTCTCATAGGCCTCTAACATAATTGAGGCAAGTATCGCTGAGTTCGTCACGATTTCCGCCAAGTCAACACACGCTTCATCCGGGAAGCTCACTGACAGTAGTTCTTCTGATTTTATTGTTTTTAATTGAGGGATGTATTGGCGAAGTCTCATAATTGCTGATCGGTTTAATATCATCCATCCGTGTTTTTTACTGTTTTTTCTATTATTATAATCGTGTTTTTCGGTGGTTTTGGTTTTTGCTTATTCCATTTGGGATTTGCGCCGGTATTCTTAAAGTTTCCTTGTTTTCCATTTTGTAGCCAAGGCTCCCTTCTTGTATCATTTTGTTGGGCATTTTTCTGGAAGATGAATTGCGGTTCTTTTTGGGGAATATGGCCCTTCGGTTCTTTTAATTCTAAATATTTAGCTGTGCATTTTTTTAGTTTATCACTTAATGTTAGAAAATCTTCGTCGGAAGTCTTGGAATCAATGCAGACTTCTTTTGCTTCACATGTGTTAAAATCCATGATCATTCGTTCCTGTATTTGGTCTGTTTGAGCATTTTCGTCATCGTATATCGAGCAGTCTAGAAGTTCTTGTATAGTTTCGTCTTGTAAGCTATCTTCTTCTGATGACACAGAGACTGTTTGGGTCTTTTCAGGGGTTAGCTGGATAGGTGACTCTATAAGTTTGTTACAAGAGGCGATACTAAGCGGTTCTTTTTCTTCTATGTCTTTTACATTTCGTAAAAAGCTCCTTGATCCACATTGCTTCTTCTTTTCTTTACTGGTCACATTTTTTGTTTTACTTAAGCTTTTTTGGTTTTTCTTTTGTATGTTATTTGTATTTACTGCTTCTGGCTTTTTATTTGCATTTGAGTCAAAAATTGGGAAGGTACTTGTTTTCGTTCTCTCCTCATTTTCAGTCGATTTTTCAGCAATCTCATATGTGGGGTTTTGACCAATTTCATTTTCCGTTTGTATTGGATTGAGGATTGTTCTTGTATTTGGGGGCACAATGGCAGAGGCTCCTGGGTGTATTGATTCAAGACCCGTCATATGTAAAGTACTTTGGGCCTCTCTCTGTTCCGCACATATATGAGTCCGCATGGGGCTCGGTCTTGATTCAGCCTTTTTTGGTAGGGAGGTTAAAGTTGTAACAATGTCTCGAATTCCTTCTAGAAAATAATGTTTGTCAGTTTTAGCTTCTTTTAGTAAATCGATTAAGGTTTTTAGGACCACTCCGTCCATTTCTTTCTCTCGACTTCGCTTTTCTTTAATTTGCTCCATGACTGATTCCACGTAAATCATTTTGCTATTCATTAGGGCGATCATTGTTGATTGGTCTCGTTGGTTTTCGTTTAAGGTTTCATAGAGTTTTAAGAAAGGGGCCAATGTTATTGATACAGATGCTATAATTGCTTCTTGTGTCTCCTTTAGCCACCTCACTTCGTTTGCAGATCCATGTATAGTGCTGTGTGTGCGTCTTTGTAAATTTGTTCTTTTCTTTCTGTTGCTTTCATTTGGACTGGACTCTAAAGAGGATGAAGAGGTATCCTCTGGTGTCATAGTTTCGATTGGACCTTTTTTTGTATGTGGTGGGAAGTTTTTGATTTTCTCTTGTAATGTTTTTATTTCTAAGTCACAGTTTTTGTTTGATTCTCTCTCTCTGGGAGTCCTTTGTCTGAGATTTTCTAGTTCGAGCATCGTTTTAGTGGCAGTTTCACTAGTCGATGCTTCTTTGTTAACAGGGTGTGTAAGGATCTACGATGTGATAGGCAGAGAGATTTTTTCTGGTGAGTAGATTCGAGGGCGCTTAGGGGCCCAAGAATCATTTACCTCCTGTTCTGTGCTTCGGTTTACAGTAGATTTTTTCTGGTTTTCCATATCATTCAATATTTCTATGGTTGGATTTATCATCTGTGTGTCTGTGATCTCTACTATGTTATTTAGTAGGTCGTCGTCTGTTATTTCAGTGATCACATTTTCTATGAGAGATATGTTGCTCTCTCTTGAAGCAATTCTTGCACTGGGAGTTACGATTTTGTCACTATTTGCAGATTTACTTTTTTCTAAAGGCGCAATTTTTCCATTGAAGTGCCATCTAAGAGTGCCGATTTCAGATGTGGAATAACACCTTTTTTTTGTCTGCTTCTTTAGGATTTGTATGCCATGGGCTTCTGATCTTTTATCATGGTCGCCTTCTGCATTAGTGACCAACTTTTTTATACTAATGCTTTTTTTTGCAACTTTGGGATGTGTGTTTTCGTATGGAAATGTTGGCACTTTGATTCCATTTGAAATGTTTAGTAGTGAGGTGGGTCGAGAGTCTGCTTGAGCAGTCTCTGGGGACATTTGCGAGGTTGAGTTGTCTGTTTTAGCTGGTCCAGGTTGCCAGTGCCTTTCTGTAAACAGAAGCCTCTCATTTAGGCTTTCTTCTTCTCTGGACGTGAGAGAGTTAATTACTCTCTCTGCGTCCGCGGTGCACGAGGCCAGCTCGGGCTTCCGAGCAACGCCGCCCTCGCTCGGCATCAAGCCGCGCGTTTCCTCGTAGCTACGGGGTTCGGCCTCCGCCTCTCCCCGGCCATCCACCTTCTCTGGACGCGACACCGCTGGGGGGCACATGGGTTCGGTGCACGGGCCGCAGCCCACTTCTCCTCTCCTGCGGTGAGCCAGGCGGACTACGCCCATGTCAGCGCTCGCCTCCACTAGACACGATACCGCTGCGGGGCACGGGGGCTCAGCACGCGGGCCGCCGCCCACTTCTCCTCCCCTGCGGAGAGCCAGGCGGACTGCGCCCATGTCAGCGCTCGCCTCCGGGACGGGGACGGGGACCGCAGGCGGCACTCCGGCACCCCCAACCACGAACTCCTCAGCCCGCCCCTCCCACTGGTCGCAACGCATACCGACCGTGGCCCCAGCAAACACCCCATCACAGAGGGCGCCTGATCCGCGGTGGCAGCCGCACGTCGCAGCACAGCACGCCGATGCCCCTCCAGGCGCCACATAGGCATCCGCAGAAGGTGAGGAGCAGTTGTTTGGCGGGGTTGGGGAGACTGGGGAGATGCTTTCATTTGTGGTTGTATTGCAGACTTTAATGAGGCTTAGGATTGATGGTAATTTTTTACATTGTTTCCCGATGCCTTTGTATGCCGGGCTTTGAGTTAAAAGGAGCAAAAGAGGAGGCTAAGGGTGCATTATTGGACTGATTTTCATCCAGTGCACGTACCTTACTTCGAGTTCTTGAGTGCATGTCTCCTGATGTCTCAAGGTCTATTTGCTCGCACACCGGCGAACACTCGGCAAACACTCTGCTACGCTCCGCGTCTGTAGGTGGTTCTTGAGGGTTCCAAAGTGTAGAAACAAAGAACAGACTCTAGCAGAGCTTCTCCTTCTCCTTTGCTGCCAAACACTCGGCAAACACTCCGCTACGCTCCGCGTCTGTAGGTGGTTCTTGAGGGTTCCAAAGTGTAGAAACAAAGAACAGACTCTAGCAGAGCTTCTCCTTCTCCTTTGCTGCCAAACACTCGGCAAACACTCCGCTACGCTCCGCGTCTGTAGGTGGTTCTTGAGGGTTCCAAAGTGTAGAAACAAAGAACAGACTCTAGCAGAGCTTCTCCTTCTCCTTTTCTGCCAAACACTCGGCAAACACTCCGCTACGCTCCGCGTCTGTAGGTGGTTCTTGAGGGTTCCAAAGTGTAGAAACAAAGAACAGACTCTAGCAGAGCTTCTCCTTCTCCTTTGCTGCCAAACACTCGGCAAACACTCCGCTACGCTCCGCGTCTGTAGGTGGTTCTTGAGGGTTCCAAAGTGTAGAAACAAAGAACAGACTCTAGCAGAGCTTCTCCTTCTCCTTTGCTGCCAAACACTCGGCAAACACTTCTCTTATTATTGGGGCAGGTACAGTTGAAACATCTGAGTACGTTTGTACATCATTACTACTCGATTAAAGGCTCGACATTTTGGAAGAACTGTCTAAATACACAAAATAGGAGCAAGCATATTGCTCTTTTCAGGATTTGGAAGGTAGTGGAAACATAATTAAATATGGCATAGATTGAAGAATGCAAATACATGCCTAAGTATGGTACCCTTGTGTTCTGAGTAAATAGTGAATACAGGTTGATGTGTAATAACAGAAGAGGGGGGATACTGGCCTAACTTATGAAATATTATGATATCTCACTCTGTGGTAGTGATAGATCTGCTCTTTTAGAATTCTGGCTTATGGGAATTGATAATGTTGTGGATCTGTAATGTTTTTGCTTGTTCAGACATGGCCCTACTCTGCAACATAGAAGGTTGATAATTCAAATTCAAGGAGCATGGACTATGACAGTGGTCACTAATTGATTGTAGAATGTTAGTGGGATAAGTGTGTCCAATGTGGTGCTATACATGTTGTATGTAGTATGTAACGAACTATGGTTATTCCATTGGATGAAATATTTGTATCTTAAAAAATATGTATTTATATATATTGCTATGTTTTGTGACGTAATAATATTGTAAAGTGGTATTAGTACTGTGGTGCAATTAATTATCATAGTATTAATCAATGTAATTATTATTGTATATGGGTAAAGTTTTATTTAACACTATAACACATTAAATAAATATCATTATTTGCAGTACTTATATTTTCTTCTTAATGTGCTAGAAGAAAATCTGAAGCTAAACTTTTGCTCGATATTGTCTCAGCAAACTTTGTGCATATTTTCCTGAGAAGATCATCCATAGCAGTCCCTTTTGTTATTTTTGATTCAGAAAATTAGTATTCTTAAGAAAATGCACGTGAATGCATTTAAAAACCATACAAATTAAACAAAACTGTAATTGACAGGTAAAGAAAGCCAGAAAATTGAAACAAAGGCAAGGGAGGCGCAGTCGTGGGCGGAGGAGCAGGGGCAGAGGGGGTCATTGAGTTATCTAATTATCTCTACCATGGGCACCATGGGCACCAGTGATGGCTAGTAGTGACTACTATATGTTAAGCCAAGAACTCCATAAAGGCCCTACATGCCTCTGATCCCTTCTGATTTCTTCAATGAGGCATGAAATGTTCACCAAGTAGAATTCAGTGTTATTGAGTATTAATTATAGTCATTGTCCCGAGTAAGCACCCCTCGAACCGCAAAAGGTCCAACTACCTAGGGCGCCTATGAAGCAACTCCTATGGACAGTGATCGAAGTGTATGAAAACAAGTATTGCAACTCTGTTCCCTGCTGGCCTGCCCTCCTGCCCACAAACCGCTTTGCCACGCCGCCTCCCACGCATAATACAAACCCCCAAACAAATGCGCCCGCGGTTTAAGGGAAAGTTCAGTGCATTGCACTGAAGTGCAAGTTTCAACTCCTTCCTACACATTTATTTTAAAACAAAACCATTCCGGACCAGTTTATTTTTCAAATGAAAGTATAGGAACAGTAAAACTTAATTAAAAAAAAAAGAGGAGCACTGCTCCCAACCGCTCCCGCCCACTTCGACCACTACCTAGGGAACAGTAGCATCACAGACTGAAAGAGGTTTGCAGTCTACATTCAATACTTCCTTCATGTGGACAGCCAGTCCCACATTTCAAATCTCTTAATTTGTTTTTTAGGTTGAGAAAAAATTCCAAAAAGTTGTGTATTTAACTTTATTCTAGTTAGGCATTGATACGCAGTAGACCTAGACTCGAAACAGGACATGCATAGCAGGTGCTGCAAGAGTACGGAGCACAGTGTGTGATGGGGTGAGTGAGGCCCAGATTAGGTAGGAGCACTAAACCCTGTGTAGAAAGTGTGTGCATAATACAGTCAGGATAGTCAATCACACACACAACTGGAAGGCATGGTTTATCATCAGAGGCAACAGCAGGAGCTGTTGGAACATGGGTCGACAACGTGTGGCTCTCCAGCCCACACCATTGTCCAAGTTAGCTCTGGCATATGGGATCTGTAGTCCAAAACATCTGGTGAAAGAAAGGTTACAAATACCTGTGTTTGAATACAAATGCTTAAATATGTAGCTGGTCCATCGTGGATAGATAACTAAGGAAAGGTGCCTCAGGGAGAGAGAAAAAAACTATTGGTTGGAAAAACCAGATTTGACTCAGTAAAAATGGTCTCATTGGGCTTGTCTTGATTTTGATTTTCCTGAATTGATGAAGAGAAATATAGAGACTGAGATTAAGTGGGAGCTCATTCCAGAGCTAGCGTGCCTAGAAAGGCAAGTCTTTTTTTCATTGTGCCTTCTGGTTTTCCATTCGATCTCTGTTGCTAATGTGGATGCAGACACAAACTGTCTGGTCCAGGGATGGAAGGACAGACAGCTGAGAATAATCAGATGCATTAGTCAACACCAGGTACTGTTTTGTTCCTCTACACAACTGGGTTCCCCTTTCTTCTGTGCCCTAAAGTCTACCAGTTTGCAAGGTAAAACAGACAAAATGTTTGCTACTTAAAGGGATATCATCCACCGATTTGGTGTGTTATAAACTGATGCTGGTGGTCTGATAACTGTATCTGGTACAAACAAAAAACGTGGCTCTTCCATCAGCAACAATGCTCCCACTGCTCCTGGTCAGATACAAAGCTATATAAAACAATAAATACAAATACAAAAGTCTATAGAATATTACAATATATTGCACATTAGTATCTGGCAACGGTCAATGAGCTTATTAAAATCAAGCTCATTGGCTCTCGCACGGGCCTTAACTGCCCCTTACCTGCCCCACAAGGCTCTGACACTGCAGTGTCCCTGGGTTCTTTCCCACAAGTGGCTGCCATGGCCCCTTCTATGGCGGCCATTTTGTTTGTTTCCTTTCTTTCCATTCATTTTGATGCCCACCATGGAAAGGAAGAAGGGACTATAGGTAGTTCCTTCTCCCCGAGCCCTAGCAGCCATTTATCTTTGCTTTTTTCCCCTTGAGTCGAAAAACGGTTGCAGCACCGTTTCTCAACTCGAGAAAAATGTCTCTTAGTACCCCGGTACGATGTGCCGGGGTACTAAAGGCAACATAACCCTCAGAGGTGGGGTACTACCAGTATCACATTGCTCTGGCCTCTAACTATGGCCCCAGGGGCATTACCCTACCAGTAATGCCCCCCCCTCGTCGGGTTATATTGCGGTGACTGCCGTGTCCTGTATGTACTACGCTGCAGACGTTTAGTCCTCTGGTGGTATATATGGTAGATCATGGTGTTTCTGCAGTTCGTGTAAGAATTAATAGTATTGACTATACTTTTCTGCAGTATTTACATTCATACTGCGATATTCTTGTAGAAAAGATAGTCCATGTACTGTTTCTCTAGTGCCTCGCAAAATATTCAATTTCGCAGAATATGGCCGTGCACTATAAAATATTAAATAACTGTACAGATGTTTGCAATAAATACTTTCGGGAATAGTTAAACACAGCAGTTTTAATACATATAGGGGGTAATTCATAGAATGTAGCGCAGAAGCAGCGCATGCGGGCAGCGCAGAGAGGGAGCGTGCGCCAGCCTGCGCCAGCTGTGTGCGCTAAACAGCATTCTGGAGCACCACGTATTCATGGATTTCCCAAGCCATTTGGAGACGTGGCGCAGCGACATCCCGCAGTGCCAGTTACGCCCCCAAGGATGCCCCTTGTGCAAGGAAAAGCCATTGAAATCCCCAATATGGCGCAAAGGGACGTGCTAATCCTGGACCAGCTTACAGGCCTGCTACACTGTAATCGCGTGAAAATCTATGTGTACCCCGCTCGCGGCAGCCAAAATGCATGAAAATCGCTCCTTGCACCGCCTTGAATACGCGTACCCTGCTCGCGGCAGCCAAAACACGTGAAAATGTACTCGCGCACCACCTTGAATACAGGTACCCCACTCGCGGCAGCCAAAACATGTGAAAATCTCCCTGCGCACCCCCTTTGATATGCGTACCCTGCTCATGGGAGCCAAAACGTGTGGAAATCAACTTGCGCACCCCCTTGAATACGCGTACTCCGCCTGCGCCAGGCAAATTGTGTGGAAAAAGTCCCCACTGTGGTGTTGGCTGGCTGCAGGGCAAGGTCAGGGGTGATGGGCTCCCTGCAGGGCATGGTCAGGGGTGATGGGCTGCATGCAGGGCATGGTCAGGGGTGATGGGATGCCTGCAGGGCATGGTCAGGGTGGCCCGCAGGCCGCCCATCCACCCTCCCCATGCCCTGCAGGCAGGCCACATGGCACCATGCACTTGGGAGCCCTGACTCATGCCCCCACCAATTGAAGGGCACCTGCCAGCAGGCCCCGACTCATGTCCCCCCAATTGACAGGCACCTGCCAGCAGGCCCCGACTCATGCACCCTCCCAAATTGACGGGCACCTACCAGCAGGCCCCGACTCATGCCCCCACACCCCACCCCCATTGACAGGCACCTGCCAGCAGGCCCCGACTCATTCCCTCAACCCCCATTGACAGGCACCTGCCATCAGCCCTAACTCATGTCCCCCCATTGACAGGCACCTGCCAGCAGGCCCCGACCCATGACCCCCCGCCCACCCACCATTGACAGGCACCTGCAGCAGGCCCCGACCCATGTCCCCCCAAACACCACGTCATAACTATACAGACCCATGGCGCTAATGGCAACCCAAATCCCACACACCCACCCACCAGTACAAACACCCAACGATCCACTGCACCCACTCCCTAGTAAATTACCCATTCCTTGATAGTCTGAAAAGAACCAGCATGCTCATCAAATAATGTCCTACAGAGCCACACAGTGGCAACACATGACTTAGCCACTGCTCATGGAGACATGCACAAAATAAATCATAGTACACCACACCAATAATGTTGAATCATGAAATGTATCAAAAAGTAAAACAAATGACAAAATGAAAACCACACATGCAAATGAAGAAATAAATAGTGCAATAAAAAAAGAAAGTCTAATCCAAGGAAAAAAACAAATCCAAAACATGAAAAAATATAAGTGGTCCATACCCAAAGTCCATAGAAAAAAAATCATAAATTGAAAAGCATAAAAAAAATTAATCCATGTGAACATCTAAAAAAGAAAGTATGTACGTGTCTGGAAAAATTGTAAATGAAAGTCTGAAGGGTCCATAATCCCAAAACAAAAAGAAAACCTACCTAAAACCCTACGTAAAATACAACTATATACAAAAAGTGGAGCAAAGTCTGTGAACTCCAAATCATAATAAAAACCAAATGAGAACTAAACCTAAATAACTTTATACAAAGGCGGCAGGCTAGTCCAACGGCTCACTTATTGATGTCCTGGGCCAGGGCATCATTGAACTCCATGTCGATGTTCTGGAGGCGGGCCTGTTCCCTGGCCTTGAGGCACTCAGCCCGCCTCAAAGCCCTATGCATGGAGTTTTCCGTCCTGACCATTGTGAGCCGTGCCGTCTCCGCCCGCCGCCGCTCTGCACCTATTCGCTGGCCTAACCACTGCCACACAGAAGACACTCCCAATCCTGGGTCCTACTGCCCACCGGCCGATGCCTGCCCCGATGATGAAGAGGGCCCCGAGGCCACATGCCTCCTACGCCGAGCCTGCCGCCACCTTTCTGCTGCCTGCCGCTGCCACCACGACTACCTCCGGGTAGATGGCAACACCCTGAGCCGTCGTGCAGGTTCCCTGCTTGTATGTGCCTGCACATCGTCTGTTGCCAGGGGTCCAGTTGCTGGGGTGACCACCTGTGCTGGAGCTCCGACTCCCGACTGTGGCAGGGATGGGATCTCCGCCAGCCTGGCTGTGTTAGTTGGGGCAGGTCCACATAGGGCCCTGGTGGCATCTGGGCCGGAAGACGGCACGGAAAATGACTGGTGTATAGTGTGCACAGAGGAGGAGGGCCGCAAGACAGAGCGACACATGGAGGAAACCCCCGTCCATGAGCCCTCCCAGCTGGGCCACGTTGGCACACATCTCTTCGTGATGACGTGCATGGTCCCCCCAGGAAGCACGCACATCATAACGAATGACACGTGTGGGCAACGCAACACCAATCAGGACAGACTCAATCTTGTCACGGGTCCCCACGTCCGCAGGTAAAGGAGTGCCAGGTGATGTGGACCTCCCCCCTACCTGTGGACGGGCCTGGGACGGGGCATCCCTGCTGGTGCATAGTGATGCAGTCACAGTGTCAGGGACAGTTGCCCTCATTACGACCCTGGCGGAATTCGGAAAACGATGGCGGAAATGCAATACCGCCATCGAATAGCGCTCGGTGCGACTATGACCCGTCACCGCAAAGTACGAAGCCATTAGCGACACCGTAGTGAACGCCAACGCTAACTGCACCAAGCACGCGCGCGCGCGCCATGCCAAACCGCAAACACCACCATGGCGCAAGGGTACGCCAATTCCGACCCTAGCGGACATGTACCTAACGCCATCAAGCATGGCGGAATGTACCATTCCGCCATGGTGAGAAGTACGGCATCGCGAATCAACCGTAAACGGCCCCACTGAGTGCCTGTACACCGCTCCCTGCCCACAAAGTACAACTCCCCGTAGGTGCAATGAAGTCACAATGCAACCAGTGAAATGTACAAGTCACCCATGCATGCCAACGAACAAAAGAAACACAACAGGGGCCAATGGGAGCTGCAGGGCACAGATGGCACGAATACAGAAGCCATCCCAATGGACATGACCACAGTCCCCCACCAAGAAACGCACGCAAACACAGGCACCTGTGACCAGCAATATTCCGAGAATCACATCATTCCACCAGTCCACCTGGCTGACCGGCATCTGTTACACAAAACCCAATCCCCCGCCCCTGAGCATGACAACATTCAAACTGTCATATTGGCAGCCCCCATCCCTGACCTCACGGGCTTCGTAGGCAAACGCGCCCAGTACAGTACCACGCAACTAAACTCCGAAGCTGGAACCCAATGCAGATCTCCTCACAATACATCGCCCCCCAAATAGGCATATGCCACATCACTTGCAAAGAAAAACGCTACACGGGCCAAATCAGAATAGAAATTTAATGCACATCAAAATCACCAAGCCCATACAGCCATCAGGCCATGAACTCCAAAACACTTTTCACCATTGTGGGCTGCATCCGCAAGAAATGACCAGCCACTACTTGTGTGACGCCCTGTTCCCTCATGGTACACAGAGCCACATTCACGTACGAAAAGGCAACATGGAAGCGCACAGAACCGCAGGGCCGTCCCAATGGGGAGGCACTAGTCCAGCTGAAAGGCCGAAATGTTGCTCCGAGCCACCAGTACTGCGTAAGGGCATGTGGGCCATTGGCGATCGTCCCATAAGATCGTAATGCTGCTCCACTGATTAACACGAAGCAGCAGGTGTCGGGAGTAAAACCCATCTGCAGGAGTGGCATACAGATGGCAGTGGCAAAAGGGGAGGAGATACCTGTCAACCAAAAGAAAAGAAAAAGAACAGAATGGCCATCAGAACTACATTCCAACAACTCACTTCAATGATCACACTGATCACACTAAATCCACAGCCATATGCATGCTAGCCCACTCCAAAGGATCATCACCACCCCAAAACCACTTGCGACTCATAACCATCTATATCGAGGTGCAAACACCATCACAAACGAGTGTACCTGTGCATGCGTCTGTCAAAACAGAATCCATCAGATGGGAATGTTAACGTGCATGGACACAAGTGTCTGAGGGCGCGTCGAGACAGGGAGGGCTCAACAAGGCCAGATAGACGATGGTCCCACTATGGCAGCCCTGCATCACATAGCGTAGGGGAGGCGGATAGATCCCAAGAAGCCCTGTACATGGCAAACTCTGTATCAAATCACCTGCCCATGCATCCATTCATCATTCCCTCATCCCGGGATTAAAACGCCTGAATATTTACTCACATAACATTAGAAATATCCATTGAGTCTGTGCGTTATGCAGCCTGCAAAATCCACAGTGCCCCAGCCCGTAATTCCAGTGTAGTGAAGTAACATGTATTTGGGAACGTCCGGCCTCATCGCCCACGTCGCAATTGCGCATCCCAAACTATTCATATCAATCATTGCATCCTCGCCATGGCCCCTGTCTCAAGGACATTGAACAATAGTACGTTATATTTGCAGTCAGACCTGTGGGCATTTCCTCGCCGCTAGCTGAAAACCGAAAGCGCCGCCCTTCGAATTCCTCATTTGCAACATCACGTCGAAGAGGCATCTGTGGCCGTTTGAAATCACTAATTATTCCATCGAGTGCGGCTGTGTGTGAAAATGGCAACTGCCTTCACCCACAAATGGGACGCCCCGCCCGTCGTTGCAACTCGGTACAGTGATGCATGAGGGCCCACCGTTACTCGAGTACTACGTTCCACTGACCCTTCACAAGTCTGTTCGCGACTGCACAGATAGTATGTGAAACAATGGGACCACAGCAGAATGAACATATCAACCAATCTTACACGGCCATCGGGTACAAATACATGATTGCAATAGCAAGATGCCATTCCCCGAATTGCAGCGTTGTGCGCGGGACGTGCTCGGCCAAAGGGGAGAGCAGTTTGCACAGGTGGAATTAATCACCACAGGTGGAGGCCATACAGCCTGAAAACACATAAATTGCACAGCCAGTCTCCTCCCACAACCACACCGAAATGCTACCGGCAGGACTCGCGATGTTGGCCCTGGGGGACCTGATAGCACTGCAAGTACTCCAACTCCAAGAAGAAGACGAACACCAACTACAACCGGCCGCACGGAGGAGACGCAGGAGGAGGAGGAGGCCAAGGCAGGGCCAGCAAGGGCCGCCAGCACAGCCACTACCACCACGCAGGCAGCCCGCAATCCCACGCCTCCGAGCACATCCGTTCAACCTCACTGATGAGCAGATCCACACCCTCTACCGTCTGGACCGGGACACCATAGCCGCCATTGTGGACATGACACAGGCTGACCTTGTCAGCATGATAGATAGCCCAACCGCCATCCCACCCCTACTGAAGGTGGTGTCTGTACTCCACTTCCTGGCCACAGGCACCTACCAGCACACAGTCGGACAGTTGCATGGCATTTCTCAGCCACTGTTCTCACGGACACTATTTCAAGTGCTCGATGCCCTCCTGCAGCACGCAGACGACTACATCTCTCTACCACGCTCGGAGCAGGAAATTACCAAAACAAAAGTGGGATTCCATGCACTTGCCGGCATACCGGGTTGCATTGGTGCCATCGACTGCACCCATGTGGAATTGGTCGTCCCACATGCCATGGAGGCCCAGTACCGCAACCGAAAACAATTTCATTCCCTGAATGTACAAATGGTGTGTGACTCCAACAGGATCATTACACATTGTTGTGCCCGATTCCCTGGATCAACCCATGATTCTATGGTCTTGAGGAACTCTACAATACCACCGCACTTACCCGCTGTGCCACCAGAGCCCATATGGCCTTCTTGTTTGCAAGTGCCGTTCTGGTCATTTGCGTGGAGAAGACGACGGCAGCATTCTCCTGGAGGGTCTCTGTTAGCACGGTGAGTTCCTCACGGGAGAAGTGGACCTGCCGCTTGCGGTCGCACGCTTTCTTCGCTACTTTTCCCATTTTTCTTGGTTTCGCTAGGGTGGATGACGGGTTGGGGTATGTTTCAGGGTAGTGATTTTAGTGGTTGTGTGGTTTTAGTGGTTTTATTGGTGTACGGCGGGATGTTTCCCGTTCCGGGCCCATGTTTTTGCTTCCGTTTCCGTATATTTCCGGTCACCGTACTTTCCGGTAGGCGCACACTGTGGTGACCGCTAAGAGGGGTGGCGGTATTGCACCTAGGGCGCCGTACGGCGGCGGTGTGGGCAGTTTTGGGGTCATTTCCGCCATCGCGGACTTTGCACTTCCGCCATGGCGTGGTGCTCGTGCCCGATGGGTCGGAATGGGCCGCACTTTGCTCCTTCGTGCAATGGCGGAAACGCTATTTACGCTGTGGCGGTCCGGTCAGTCACTTTCCGCCAGGGTCGTAATGAGGGCCAGTGACATGCACAGGCCCCTCCGCGGCGACCTGTGCTCCCTCCTGCCCCTGCCCCTGGACTGCACCACTTGCACCAGTGTTACCACCCCCACCAGGCCCCATGTGTGGCTCAGAAGCAGACTCCTCCTCCTCCATACACACCACCAACCTGGATGGCTCCGCACTGTCTTCCGCTGTCACCAGCCCCTTTGGGGGCTCACCCGCCCATTCCTCTGCAGCCGTAGTGGCGGACGCGGCAACAGTCCCCTCGATCCCGGATGATAGAATTACCTGGGAGGGTAATTACCTTGCGTCGCTGGCCGGTGGAGGCATCCCTGCTGCTTTCCTCCACAGCGCCGTCTCCGCCCTCTTCTTCACTCGCCGCTGTGTAAAGGGAGACATTGAACACAAGCATCAGGGTACTGTACAATACTCCCCTAGACACAAAGCAATAGCATATGAGAGGCAATGTCAAACGTCATGTCCATCATGTCCCTCCGCAACACATGGGTCAGTGCAGGCAACACACATGCAGGAACAGGCATGGCACATGCAATAAACATTTGCATCCATTTCCAACTAACTGAAGCAACATCCAATGGTGGGCTGAAACTCACATGCATCATGGGACATGCTGATCACGTGCACACACATCACCGGTGGGTCATGCATCTGACCCCGCATACCCCCATACACAGTGGATACAAGGATGACTAGGCTGTATCAGTGAATCAACACATCGTCACGGACATGTGTCATGCATCCATGGCGTTTACCACACACTACTCAGACACACAGACATGTACACCATGCATGTCCATGACAGCAGCACCCATCTCTCACACCCCAAACATGTCCAAGTACAGACACAGGCATACATACATGTGTGCATTCTGCATGCTGCTGCGCATGATGCATTGTAACACACACACCATCCATGTAAGTCACGCCTGACTGGACTCACATGCAGCACCATCATGTCCCTGCACACACACATCAATACATGACCCATGTCACACATACAGCCAAGTAGCTAACTACCACCACACTGCAACATGCACTGTTTTAAACGGGAATGCATGGGCACTTACCGCTCGACTCCAGACGGGCCTGCATCCTGAGGATCTGGTGGTGAAGCACTGGGCAAATGCACTCCAGGACCCTCATCTGCTGGGTGTTAAGGTGCATCCACTGCAGCCAAGAGGCACTGTGCCTTCTTGATGGTCCTGGACCTGTAGTCCTCCCAGCGCTTCTGGACGTGTTTGATGTCGCGTGGTGCCACCCCCTCCACGTTGATGGCACCCACTATGTCCGTCCAGATCCTCTTCCGTCCTTCCTTGTCGGCGCGCAATGGTGAGAAGAGGGCATCATAATGCCCCAGGACTTGCTCCACCAGGATGAAGCTGGCAGCCCTCTGCCTCTCTGCTGGGGGGTTGCCACTGGTGCCGGATGGTGTTGTGTCGGACATGGCAACCCCCGAGGCAAGTGTGGTTGGGCAACTATGTCCTGGGGCTGGGCTGTGGAGCGATGGAACACCAGTCGGGAGTCTTCTGTTCCAGCAGGGGTGGTCACAGCAACTGGACCCCTGCAGATGGCTGATGTGCAGGCACCAAATGGCAGGGCACTGTTGGCAGCAGGCAGGCAGGCAGCAGCAGATGGCTTGGAGGCTTCCCGGTGCTCTGGGGGGCAGGAAAATGGCCTTCTGGGCAGGAGCGCGGTCTTCCGTGTGTTGTCGCGTGGCCAGCTTGATACAAGGTGAATTGGCACATGAAAAAACAGCACGCCAGCGTGTAATTCGAGGAAAGGGCCTTAGCACGTAAGTGACGAAACACGCGGGTGTTTCCTTCTGCACGTGTTAATGGTCCGCGCAGGTCTGCAGCATGCTGTACGTGCTTTCAGTGGAGACCGACGCGTGTGTTTTTCCTACTTTGGAGTTCAGACGCGATTACTTTGCAGCGGTTACAGTGCCTACGCGTATTTCTTTTCTATGCAAGGCAGACGGTGAGTCGCGCATGCTATTGCACGCTATTTTTCCCACTGTGGGTGCCCCTGTTTGTCGCGTACCCCATTTATTGAGGTCATAGTAGCCCACGTGTTAATCGTGTATGGTTTTTTGTGTTCCTGGGTGCCACAGCGTACTGCGTGAGGTTTTTTTACACGCATGTGGGCTACAGGGGTTGTGTATACATTTTTCTTGTATTTTTGGGAAGCTTGAGCATTGTGTGACCATTATTTATCCCCAGGGTCCACAGGCAGACTTGCAGGAGCACAGGGGTGCGTCTACCATCACGTACCCTGCCCCCTTTGCCCCAATTGACCAGGATAATTGTTCAGTGCACCTCCGATTGGCATTAGTACATCCGTGCCATGGTGCTGGTGCAGCCATTCCACCACCCCCTGCGGCTCCAGGTGATGCTGCTGTTGCATCCGACCCTGGCACCCTTGTGACCTGACAGTAAGTAACATGTGCTGACACAGGTCCACCAGTAGTGGTAGCTGCAGGTGCAGCTGTGGCGACCACCACACAACCCGCCATCTGCCAGGTTTACTCCTAATATGGCATTACAGTATGGACGGTGCTAGTGATGTACTGCACCGTCTATGGCGTACCGCCATACTCATAATGACCCCCTTTGTATGTGTGGGAGATTTTTGCCAAGTGAATTTATCAGGTTCCATGTCAGGTGTGAATGTCTCATGCCTGTTTACATTTCTCATGTTGCACTTAATGACGATAGTGTCATGTGTTGTGCATTTGGTTGGCTGTTTAGCTGTTGCATGCCATGGCATGGCATGGAGGACAGAGGTCATGGGGGTTGGGAGGGTTTGGGTGACATACCAGTGATTTACATGGCCTGTTTTGCAGGGGGATGGTGGGATATGCACCTTGCATGTGTTCCTTTTGGTCACACCAGATTGGTTATGTTTAAGTAGCTACGGATGTACACAATGTAGCACTTCCCTGAAAACATTCTCAGGGTGGTAAGGTTGTGACAGTTGACTGTCTCTTTGTCATCATCGATTGTCACCTGGTATGTGCCAGGCATGTGTGCACTCCGCAGGGGTGGGAGTTTAGGTGAGAAATGTGGCCACAAGCTGGGTCTGGGCTGCCTCGCCACATATCCTTTCCCCTCCCATGAGCAGGGCCTGTGCATGTGGTTGGGCATGTGGGGGCACCACCATGTCCACCATGTCCACCATGTCCACCGGTACGCCCTGCCGTGTTGCGACATTGTGCAAGCCACATGCTGCCACAATGATCCTGCACACTACTGGGGGTGCATATAATAGCTGGCTGCCAGAGCGGTCAAGGGAGCGTAAGCGTGACTTGAGCACTCCGAATGTGCGCTCCGCTATGGCCCTTGTTGCAATATGGGCTGCGTTGTATCTTACCTGGGGTGGTGTAGTGGGGTTCCGTATTGGTCCCCTGGGGAGGTGATAATGGTTGTCATTAGTTGGGTTTTGCCATTTGTCAGTGTCTGACATGCATGCATGTGCAGAAGCATTTGTACTCACCAATGAGCCATGTGTCGCCATGCCTCCCAGCTTCCATTTCCCGGTTTAGGGGTGACATTCTGAATATAAAACTATCATGACTGGACCCCGGATAGTTAGCATATACAGAGGTGGTGATTCCCTTGGCATCACATACAACCTGCACGTTGATGAAATGCCAGTGCTTGCGGTTTCGATAGATGTGCTCAGTGGCCCTGGGAGGACGTAGAGCCACATGGGTACAATCAATGGCACCTAGCACTTTGGGGAAGTGTGCCACCCCGTAAAAGTCCTGGACCACGGCCTGCCTTTCTGCGGGTGTTCTGGGCATGTATATGTGCCTGCGGACTGAGGGGCGTGCTGTCATGATCGCCAACACCTGCTGTAGGCAGCGTGACTGCGTGGCCTGTGAGATGCCCCCAACTATGGCACTTGTCCGCTGAAATGACCCATTAGCCAAGAAATGCAGTACATTGAGCACCTTTTCCAAGGGGCTCAGTGCTTGGGAGCACAGGTGGGTGATGTGAGGTCATCCTCCCACTCAGCAACCAGTTCTAGGATGATATGGGGTGGAAACCTGTACCTGCCATAGACCTGGTCATCAGGCATCTCAAAAAGGCTGGTCCTGGGTACGAAAATGCGGGGCCTGGCTATCCTCCTCCTCCTGAGGTGTCCCACGACCACTGCTGCGAGGAACGGTATATTCATCGTAGCGTATGAGCTTGTTCGTTGTTTGCGCGCACTTTTATGCTGCGCGGGGACACTTACGCCTGCTTCTGCCTGGCGTACGTGTTTGCGGGTTAGCGCGTCTTTTGTGGTGCGCAGGTTTGGTTTCCCCTGTTCGATTCCATGAATATGGGCCTCATTACAACCCTGGCATTGGACCATGGTGCTATTGGCACCATGGTCCATGCCGGATTCCGCCATGGTGGATGGTGGATTTACCGCCCCATTCCAAGGTTGGCGGGGCGGTAAATCCCCATTCACCATGGCCCCTTCCCCATTCCCATTTTTGGCCCATAGGGCTCAATGGGAATGGGGAAGGCGCTAATTACGGCACCGTAAATTACGGTGCCATAATTAGCACCAAGGTCCCTTAGCGGGTTGGACTTTAACGCCTGCAAAAAGCAAGCGTTAAAGTGTGACTCTGGCATTAAGGGTTTAACGGTGCCGCAGCCTTTTACGGTGCCGTTAACCCCTTAACGCCAGGGTTGTAATGAGGCCCTATGTGTTGTTAGAGCACGTGTGGGTGTTGCGAGGATTTAGCAGTGGTACTTCCCCCGTAACGTCCACATTTTCACGTGTTGTTCCCCATTCTGTGTGTGCCGTTCCTTTTTAGGTGTGTGCGCTGTCCTGTGTGCGCCTTCACTGGCCGTCTCGCGCACAGCCTTCGGGATGTCGCAATGATGTGTGCGCCACACGCCGGATTCAGCGCACACCTCAGGTAAGCCACGCGCAGCGCATTCATGAATCGACAAACGGCTGCGTGCACGGCTTTCAAATCAGTGCGCTGCGATTTTCACGCTTGCGCTCCCCTTTTCAGCGCACATCAATTCCATGAATTACCCTGATAGTTTTCTACCGCATTGATATATAGCTTGTAGTAACCACTAGTAGAAACTGTAGTATGTTAAATGCATCTAAAACGTACTGCGGTACATGCATACTGCTACAATAATGTACTGTAGAATATTACAGCATTGTGGAGTTGTTTGTTCTGGTTACTGTAGTCCATGGTTTGCACTCTGCAGTATTGTGTACATAGACCCAACCCGGCTGTATTCATTATTGACTGTCATAGCAATCTTAGCATCAATATTCTGTTGTATAATATATCATGTATTCTAATATAAAGTGGTCATATATAGCACACTTCAGTCATTTTGGAGGCGTTGCTGCGTGTGTCCCTGTAAGAAAAATCGGGCAGGGGCGCAGGGCTCTTATTGGGATAAAGGGGGGAAAGAGGTGCATCCTTTGAAGTTGCTGCTTGCAGGCTGGATGTACACGAGTCATCAGTGTAGGTGTGATTAAAGATGGGTAGTGATGGACTCACTTATGTGTGTGTTTCATCTAGAAGGGAGAGCCCAAGATTGATCAGATGAAGTCAGCGCCACGATGGCCCAGCTCACTACTGGCATGTGGGGGTTAAGGGGGTAGCGGGGCTACAGGGTGAGAAAAGTGAGCAGTGGTGTTCCTCCTTTAATCTGATGTGTTTGTAAGAGATGCAAATGCTTGTCTGTAGGGGAGGAGGACATGGTTACACGAGACGAAAGCTTTGGTTAAAGATTGTTAGTTCACTGTTTGTACTTGTTGTCGCTGTTAATGAAGGGTTCTTCCTGTTCCGGTATTGTTTAAATGCCACAGAGGAGACTGACATGAATAAGTCCATTCTACTATACTCATGCGTTGGGTGCAGGTCCGTTGAGAGTATCAATCTGACTTGTTGAAAGTATCAATCTGTCTTTATTTAAAGGTTGTCGGTAGACTTTTCCAGAGGAGTCTGATCTTCTGTAATCCTTGGCTGAATTCTTGTGCACATGGTTGTGGCATATCCATGAAACAGGAAGAGGAAGATACATTTGGGTGGTCTTACTGAGTGTGGATGTCTATGGTTTGAGGTATGTATGCTTTTGTTCCCACTGGTCCCATACTGGTGTTGGTTATTTGGTCACGTTTTAATAATAATAATTTTGCACATTTATATAGCGCTACAAACCCTCAGGCATCTGAGCGCTGCTTATGTGGTGCTCATTATTACCCAGGCTGTGCGGGTTTTCATGACTATTCGGGTGGTTTTCCTCTGTACAGAGAAGTCTGGGCATCGAATTCCAGAGTTTGTCTGAGTTGAAGGAAGATCAAGTTCGGCGGCACCATTACCACGGCTGCATTAAGCGGTTGAAGCAGTCTTGATGAATGCCCCGTGGTAAGTTCCGGGCACCTGCTGTGTACGGTACGTTTCATAGGGTGTCAAAAAGAATCCCACATTTGATCGGGGGTCAGTAGGGTGCTCCAAGTTTTGGGCTGATGCATTCATCTTTGCGGTGTCAGAAGAAGTCGAGGTGCCGCATTTTGGACTTTTGCTGGTCTGCTTAGTAGGTAATCCGGGAGCTTTAGGTGGAGGCTGTTGGCATATTCCAGTGTGATTGCCGCCATGGTCCTGCTCCCCCAGGTCCACCCCACTCCAGCCCCTTCCTGCTTCGTCTCCGGAGGGAGTGGGTGGCTTATGGCCATGAGAGGGTAACACGCTCTGCTGCCTCACCTTTATCTCCCAGTACAGGGGCAGGTGCAGCCTCTGTTTCATGTCTTTCTGAAAGGGTCTGTCAGTAGAACAACTTGTCAGGGAATATCCTCATATTCATGTTTACAAAAAGTTCCATAAAAACAGAGATACAATTAGGCCACAAGCATGCAACCCCCAAAAAAACACAAGACAGCATTTAATTCCATGTTCAAATAGCCTTGAAAAACTTTAAAAAGAAGCATTAAAATCAGCCCTGGATAAGCTAATTAAAATACTCTAGACGAGCCCCAGAATTTGGGGTGCCTAATATCGAAATTATAAAATAATTAACATAACTTAAGCATAGGTATATTCAAATCTAATAAAGAACACAAATGATTGGCTCTGATTCAAGTTTTATTCTATTCATGGTTGCTATGCATTACGTGGTGCAATGTTATGTACCATTTGAAAGCATTTGGGACTGATTTGCTAATAGCTTTTTATTATTAAGGTATTTACTGAGAGAGGAACTAGCTTCGAGAAGCAACAGAGCGCTTTACAGAGATATACAACAATACAGATTCATAATGCAGAGCTTTACAGAGGTATACAGCAGTACTGTAAGTGACTCCAATCAAACAATCCCACTAAGTCAGTGCCTTGTCTGGGATGCCCAAGGGAAGCCCTTATTTATATATTTTTATGGCAAGTTATAATCTGGATGATGAACCCTTGTATAATACCCCTCTCTTAGAATCCCCCTGACCCAAGAAGTAGATTTGTTTTGCAAATTTAAAAGGTTTATTTGAAAAATTAAACAATATATATATATCACACTTCTATAAATAAATTGATAATGGATAGTACACTTGTGAATATGAGCAGTAATCAGCAAGAGGTAATCCTACAGTAGCACAGTTCTTGGTTACTTATGAATAGGAACAGAAGAATAAGGTGGGAAAGAATGCTTTATATGGTTCAAGGAAATGCAATGTTGAATGAAATGCAGTACAGAAAATAACTTGATATGGCTTCAACAAAAGACAATGTCATCACTTTTCCTTGACAATTCACTCCCCCCCTTTATGCAATATAAGGAGATGGAACGAAGACACACAGTTCTCAGGAATGCAATCAAATATAATTCAGTTCCTCCCTAGCAAGCTTAGAGGAAAACAGGTATGAGTTTTAACACAGGCAAGATACTTTGATGTGGTTGCAATTAAGTGAAAAATATGCTAAAAAGGCTTTTAATTCCCTATAGGGGGTTCAGGGTGGGTGATATCTAGGTTATATTAGTTTAGGCTCACTTTAGCAATGCTCTATGAGTAACTAGCAGGTTAAAACGAATTTTAGCAAAGGAAAGCAAGGAGCTGCTGATTTTTACACGTGGCTGAAATTGTGCAAAATGTCAAATCGCGGCAAATTTAATCGCGTGCGTCGAGTGTAATTACGTAGGCCCTATAAGGAGTATAGCTCCTAGCACAAACAGTTCCGGAGATACGGCCGATTTAGTCAAGGTAGTTTTTCGGATTTGAAATTTTAAAGCTCAGAATGACAGATGACAGTTTTCAGGTTTGAAGATGACAGAATGACGCGATTCTAGGAGGCAGTCCTAATAGGCTAAAATAGTTTGGATTAGATTATTTTAAACTAAGAGATTGGTCTGGCACAGTCCTAGAGTACTCACACTATCTTTTGGACAGGAATGGCTTCGTCACCGATCAGGTCAGGATTGGCTGGACTTCTGCTAGCGGTTCTTCACAGCGGTCTGGTCTCTGGTTCTGCTCTCAGCACTGCACAGTTCTGGTCTCTCTGGATCTCTGGTCTCTCTGGATCTCGGGTCTCTCTGGATCTCTGGTCTCTGGAGGTTGATGGATTTGAAGTCTGGAGTCTCCCGGCAAAGCTTCCCGCAAGAAAGTGGAAAGTGAATGTCCTGCCTGTCTTTCAGTGGTCCTTTTTATGTCTTTAGAAAGTGGGTGTGTGCGTTGGTCATAACTAAACCTGCCCCTCTCACTTATCATTGGCCAATTCCTCCTCTCTCCCTTGATTGGGGGAAGGAAATGTGAGTCAGAGTGATGCTGCAGGTTTTATGGTCCGAGGATCCTTCCCCTGTCAAATTGCACACAAATCTATATTTGATCCAAACACACATTTATCTATGTACCATTTTTCTAATGTTATAGCTCCAGTTAACATATTTTCTGTAGTACCAAACCATCCGATCCCTGTCTTTGTACGATGTTGTGTCCACTTTTGATAGAATTCTGCCCCTTTTCATCCAGATAACGACATTTAAACCTTTCCAGATTTTACACAACTGTACACCCCCCTTCTACACACATTCCAGTAAATTTTCATTTGTCTAGCTTAAACACAGTGTCGGGAATATCAATAAATAGCGGGGTTCTGCCTCAGAACATGAGTCCTAACGCCTTTTAAAATGTGCACGGAAAAATCCCAAGAATAATGAGATTATTTATATAATTTTGACCAGTCCGCACTATGAGTTATCTATCTTTTTAAAATTATGCCCTGGTCAAAAAGGGGTGTGGCTTCCCACATCACATGGTGGAATAACTGGTTTATCCACTTCCCCCAAGCTCAGGTTGCTAGCAGAGGCACTGCCCCTCCCAGTTTCTCCCAAGAGGAAGCCATTTTATGACCCCCCCAATATAACATTTGCCTGAGTCCAGGACAGGGCTTTGTTCAACTTCCTGCAGTCCCCAGGTGCTCCTCCCCTCACTCTATCAGAGAGGTGCCATCTCCTTTTGGCAGGGGCAGCACGATGTAGCTAGGCCTGGGAAGAGTGGCTGAGCCAGTTTCTCCTGTCGGGGGTAGTTGTCAGGCAGAATTCAGCTAAATGTCACTTTAGTTCCCAGTTTTCTACATTCAAATCCAACTTACATGCAGCTAATTTTTATATATACATTAAATAATTACTTCCTTCAAGTCATTTCAGAATATAGTTTTACATTGTATTCACCTCTTAGCAAGTCTTTCCTTGGCCTGGTTTGGGTTCATTTGTTCAGTTTTACACCAAAGTCTGGTGGTTTTAAAACGCCGGCTTTCTGATAGTGGTGAGCACCGGTATTGCATCCATTTTTGACATTAAGAAAATGAATTCCCCACAGTTCTGGGTTGCTTTTGGCAATCAGAATTGCCATTCCCAATGGTTTCAGGCTACTGTGTGTGTAGCCCAATGGTGGGTTTAGGCAGTGCCCTCCTGTGCTCACAACATAGGCAAAAATGGGTGGCAGCCTATTCTTCATGTTTTCCCTGTGCACTCTCTGGGGAGTTCTGGCCATCATGATGTTTTCAATGCCAGTAATGCACAGTTTTATGGTAGGGCTTGGATACATGGGTAAAAACATCCCACAGTACAGATGCATAATGCAGAGCTCTACAGAGGTATACAACAATACAGATTCATAATGCAGAGCTTTACAGAGGTATACAGCAGTACAGATGCATAATGCAGAGCTTTACAGAGGTATACAACAATACAGATTCATAATGCAGAGCTTTACAGAGGTATACAACAATACAGATTCATAATGCAGAGCTTTACAGAGGTATACAACAATACAGATTAATTATGCAGAGCTTTACAGAGGTATACAACAATACAGATTCATAATGCAGAGCTTTACAGAGGTATACAACAATACAGAGTCATAATGCAGAGCTTTACAGAGGTATACAGCAGTACAGATGCATAATGCAGAGCTTTACAGAGGTATACAACTGTACAGATTCATAATGCAGGGCTTTACAGAGGTATACAGCAGTACAGATGCATAATGCAGAGCTTTACAGAGGTATACAACAATACAGATTCATAATGCAGAGCTTTACAGAGGTATACAACAATACAGATTCATAATGCAGAGCTTTACAGAGGTATACAACAGTACAGATTCATAATGCAGAGCTTTACAGAGGTATACAACAGTACAGACGCAGAACAGAGCGCTCTTCAGAGGTAACAACAGAACAGATATACAGCGGGGGTAGGCTACAGAGGGGCACAGAGGAGGGGTACAGCTGTACCGGGTGCCAGGGAGGAGAGGGCTAGGCGGCGTCTAGCGAGTCAGGTGCCGCGAGAAACAAGGTCACAGTTTATTTTGGAGCAAACAATAAAAATGGGATGGTCCAAGCCACACATTACATTACAATAAGGCTGAACCATGTCATCCCTGTCTGCCAAAGGCACAAGCGGACTCCGCTTCTGATCGCTACCAGTCAAACACTGGTTACTACCAGTGGGCCACTTTGGGGCGGTGACAAAGAGGTAGTTAGCCTAAAGCCCTAAAAGGTGAGTCAGTGCCCGTCGATGGATTTGGCTCGAGCCCGGCCTAGGTCTTGATAGCTTGCTTCTTGTGTACAGGGCGGCTTTTACAAAATACAATAAAGCCCAGCTAGAGCTGGGGGAGTTGGCCCAGAGAGAGCAAGTCAAAGCCAGGTGACATTGTGTAAAGCCCTGCTCACGCAATACTAGCTTCAGGGTCCTCGCTCTAATAGTCGCTAAGCTAGTCTCGGGAGGATAGATCAGTGGCAACATGCTCGCCTTGGAAGCAAGACGACACAGAGCAACACAGGCTTGATCCCCGGGTCCGTGCTTAGAAACCTCTGGGTATTAAGCGCGTTATAAATATCATATCATATCAATAGAAGCATAGGCCGGGCAAAAAAGAATGAAGTGCAGTACATCTTCAATGGGAGATTGGCATAGCACAGTGGCTCATGTTGGGGTCCCCCTTACATAAGGCGGAGATCGCTCCAAGAGAGAGACAATTCAATCTCCCTCTGGGTTTGACGATACTCTCATTGGAATGATTAGCCCAGACCAAATACCATAGCATTTTGATAAGTTCATTTTGATAATTCTGTAGACCCGATCGAAGAGGACACAGGGCACAATTTCATCACCTTGGAAGAGCGTAGGAAAAATCTTCATCGACGGCAAACATGTACCTCCCGCAGCCCTCCCAGTTTTCGAGTGGTGTCATTTGCACCTTCGAGATCCTGCGACCCGCCAGGCCGTAAAAGGCCGTCCTCTAGTGTCCAGTTCGTCCATCAAAAGTCTGGGGGGCGTGAGCTTGATCGCTTCTCAAAGAAACGAGGGGATCTATCCACAATGGCAAAGTCAAATGATAAAAGGGGGCCGCATCCGTCGCTCCTTTATACTTCGAGAACAGAGCAATATCGCAAGGAAAAACAACTTCCGAGTGAGTCCCCCATTAAGCTGGAACAACATATAGACAATGAAGACGACATCATTCTGAACAGAAGAGGTATCCTCACTCTATTCAGTTTGATTCCTGCTTTACATGGAATAAAATCCTCAGACTTAAAGATAGTGGACCCATACCACTGGAACGACAGAGCCAAAGCTTATATCTATGCAGTCTCTAAGAGTATCAAAATGGAAATCGCTCGAGCAAACGAGGATTTGGCCACTCTAGGATACATTGTGCAAAATCAAAGCCATAAACTCCACCCCCAGGAGCCGGGCTACTCAGAGAGAAATTTGGGTCGCCAGGACAAAATCCCAGAAAACGAGAAGGGGGTCGAAAGTAGAAGAACTACTGAAATCCTCCGAACAGTGGACAAATCCAACTTGAAGCTCCAAGCGACCCCTAGCGCCAGTTTCCAGGAAAAACCTAGGTGGCTTAAGCTGACAAAAACCTTTGAGTGTCAGGCAGCAAAGTCTCCTAGGATCAATCTTGAAACACCCGAATCGGGCTTGATCGAGCGCACTGTGCAGAGAAACAGGGAAACCCCTTGAGCAACAAAAGAAAGCGCTTGCCCCAACTCAAAACCAAGAGATAAACTACAGGGGCTGTGGGCTTGGCTTCCCAAGGCGCTGTCACAAATGAAAAAATGGCAACCCGCAGGTCAGCTCGAAGGGTCCTGGGACCGTCTGACGGTCGACCACTACTCTTCCTCACTGCATCTCTGCTCATGGAACACTCGTGGTAACCTCCACCTTACAACGATGGGTGATGCAAATTTAGCTTCATTTGACATCATCTGCCTACAAGAGACTTGGCTGCGACAAACACCGGCCATGGACGGCTACGACATCATCTTGGCCCCAGCCAACAAAGGGTTATTGGGCCATCCATCATCGGGCCTTCTTATGGCCTGCCAGCAGGGAATCGGTCTGAAATTCAAGGCCACACTTCAAGCAAACCTCTCAATCCTGGCAGTGTTACTCGACTGGGTCGAAAAACCTCATTCCAGAACATCGCAAATAGCGATTGTCAACATCTACTGGAACCCAGGAGCCATAAATCAACAGACCTACCTTTCCATGATGGAAAACCTGGTAGATGAAATTCAAGCTTCACACCAGGTCCTCTCTATTATAATTTGTGGGGACTTGAACGCCCAATGCCTTGACGGATCTGCAAAGTCGGACTCAACCTTAAATACGACACCAGCCGCGAAAAGAGGGTGCCTTTGGTCCTCTCTAATGTCTTCAAGAAAATTGGAGAACTTGAACTCAGTCTTCCTTAATGTCCATCGCCTTCCAACTTGGGAACAAGGATCGCTCCACGCTACCATCGATTACATCTACGCATCCCGACACCTTCTGGGAAAGGTGAAAGACTTTGATGTCCGCAAGACAACAGCCAGTGACCACAACCAGCTCACGATGTCCTTGGACAACCACTTCAAACAGCCTGCACAGTACGTCATGGGGGTGGAATCAAATTCTCGTGGAAACCGTTTGAACTTGACAGCGCAAGCAGTCACAACTCTGTTGGCAAAATACGCTTGGGATGAGAGCGACGAAGGAAATGAAACCTTGGATTACGTTCCTCTATTGGTCCAACACAGGGTGAAACCAAAACAGTCAGCTTCCACATTTATTCCACCCAGACACACCTTTGATGCTACACTGGTAGTAAAAAGATGCGAACTCCGCAGACTGAAGAGGCAGCTGGGAAACCTTCCGCAAAACAAAGTACAACTAAAGCTGGCAATATCAACTTACAAAAAGTGGGTGAAACGCCATCGACACCAACTTTGTCAGCAGGGCGCGGAAAACATGCTAAAAGCCATATGTGGAAACAAAGTAAAAGAGTTTTGGTCCTTGTTAAAATCCTCGGTGCCCTCACACAACAACTCGACTATCAACACCATGGCTGAGCAAAAATGGATAATCCACTTTACTTCTGTCTTTCAAGCCCCGAACCAAACACCCCATTCGGAAAGAAACCGCCGGAGGCAGATTGGCTAAAACTGGACGAACAAGTAGAAATCAGAGATCACATCAAAACACTGAAGACTTCCAGAGCAGCGGGCCCGGATGGAATCTCCAACATAGACTTGAAAGGAAACCAAGTAGAATGGGCCTCGCTGATCGCGTCTATCTTCAAGAAATGTTCGGACCAGAAATCCCTGCTACTCTCATGGACAAAATCCATCATTGTCCCAATTTATAAGAAGGGCGATATCACAGATCCACTAAACAATCGTCCAATAGCCCTATTGGACTGCATTGGTAAAGTCTTTGGGAGTCTACTTCTGAAACGATTCCAATCCTGGGCAGAGTCGGCTCCGTGTAACGACAAGTTTCAAACGGGCTTCAAAAAAAATATGGGCACGGTGGCAAACATTTTAACCATCAGCACCCTGAAAAGCAAGGTTTGGGAGGGAAAATCTCGGATTTTCGTTGCTTTCATCGACCTCTCCCAGGCTTTTGACCTAGTTGATAGGCACCGCCTGTGGCAAAAACTAGAGGGGTGGAGCTGCCCTCAGGAGATTCTGAAGCCAATCAAAGCCTTACATTCGGACACCACCCTCAGGGTCCGTCTGTCAGAGGCAACCTATCAGGTGAAATTCAGACTGGGCGGGGGGTAAAACAAGGATGCCCCAAGCACCAGCGCTGTTCCTTGCCTATATCAGCGATTACGGGGCCTCAGAAGATCTGGCACGCACCTTTCCACCGTCAGTCGCGACCTTCAAAATAAGCCATCTGCTGTATGCAGATGATCTCATCTTACTGGATCAGACTCAGATCGGCCTCCAGAGACAGTTATCTAATCTACTCACCTATACTGCGAAGAACAACTTAAAAATAAACAAAGAGAAAACTAAAATCATGATATTGGAAGCCGGACCGAAAAAGATTCAGATAAATTTAAATGGTGCCTAGAGAAAAATGTGATCGAGAGGGTCACTGAATACAAATACTTGGGCGTTTCAATAGACAGCTCGAAACACGAGACTTCCATGCAGGCAACCCTCCAAAACAAAATCAAGAAGCTGGCCTCCCAAGGAAAGGCAATAGATACAAAATTTGGAAAATTCTCATGCATCCCTGTGATAGAATTCTACAGGAAAAAAGTCAGCCCCTCTATCACCTACGGCGCTGAAGCCATGCCGTCGATCCCAACCAAAATCTGCCAGAAACTAGAAAGCATGTTTTGGAAGGCGGTTCTTTCTCTCCCAAAATCTACATCCATGCTGCAATTCGTCGTGAGCTGAGTATAGTGTCATTAAAGGCAACTGTAAACATTAATGCCCTCAGGTTATACAGAAAATGCATCATGGGTGACAGCAAACAAATTCGACTAGAGTTTACAAGAAACTGAAAGATTTAGACTGGATCCAAACACAAGAGTCAGCAACTAACAACAAACTCCTCCTTCACCTGCCCCCATCGCTCTGCAAACTCAATGAGCCGATGAAGTACCTCCAAAAATTTCCAAGCAGGGGGGCGCGAAATGCTCTCCGAAGGATCAGGCTGAACCTGCTTGAGACCAACGAAATCCGTAACATCAGAGGCCTTTCAGACTCAAGTACTTGTCGCTTGTGCGAGTCCGAGACTGAATCAATCAGACATCTGCTTTTGTCATACCCGAAAACTTCAGACTTGAGATTGGCCTATCTCAAACATCTAATTGTGGACGATCGAGGGTGGGATGAAGAAATATGGTGGCCAAGACTGATCAGAGGAGACCGAACAACCTGGCTTCTAGCAACCACAAAAGTTCTAGAACACACCATGATTATGCTAACAGGCTGAGGGTCCCACCCTGAGTAGTTACTGCGATTTTCAATTTTTCAACTTTCTTTTGTAAAGTTCTCTTTTGAACACACACAAATAAAACAAAAAAAACAAAAAAATAATAATTCTGTAGTTTCCCTCTACTCATTTGTATTCAGGAAACATGTGAGGGAACATGTCTACTAACATTTAAAAGGGCACTCATCTAAGGGATTGTTGATCGCCTTGATTTTGCAGATGAACTCACTTCACAGCACTGAGTTTGCTGCATCCTGTTGCAAGGGTGAAGGGTCTTCCATGGAGATGCTGTTGGCAGGCGCCTGTCGTGGTGGCCAAAAAGGGGCTTTCAAAATCCCTGCCGCCATGGCCAAAACCTGTTTTTAGTTTGGGCTATTAGGTGGTGCTTGTGACACCTATAAACTGCCCATGGCCATGCTAATCCCTATGGCCATTGCCACCGAGTTCCTGCCACTCCCAGGCCAAAACACCTCCTCATGGGAACTCTTTGAGCTCACTTAAATCAAGCCTTGCCATCAAACGTTGCACTGGAAGAGCCTGCCAGTTTTTTCAAAGCAGTCACTAAGAGTTAATGACGTAATTGAGGTTGTAAACATGCTACTGGTGTAATAAAAATGTCTTCGCCAGGTCTGCCTTCAGACACTCTATTTATAAGCACTATGCATGTCCTTCACTGAAGTCCTGTTAAAAACAAACCTTGGCAAAGCCAACAGTTTTGGCTTGTGTACAAGTATTAGGCATTTGCCATGCACTGCTATTAGATGCCCAGACACTCACACTATTGTGCACCTGCTACCATCAAGGGCTAGTTAATACCACATCGGCAGTTCCAGGCAAGTGCCTTAGCCATTCCTACACAAAAGACCACACTGTTGGCATTACCAATACTTGTTTGGTATTAGCAACCAATACAATTAAAACAGCGCATTGGCAACACGTTTTTTTTTAGCATCTCACTTGCTGTGTGGTCTATGGCGTGGGAACCTGGCAAATGGAATTTTGCTGGCGGAGGTCGCATGCCACATCTTCGACCTTCCACGACCCCTGGGCAGAATCTCCCTTTGAGGAGGCGTCTCCAAGAAGTTTACTTTTTTCCTAAAAGGAAAGAATTGTTTTAATAGTCGAAGGAACACGGCAACGTTGCGCTTATCTTCCATCCAACACTGTCACATTTCTGTTTTGGCATGTCACAGCCCGAGGGGGACTGACACATCTTAAACGTTCCACAACAAACCCTGCCCAGCAATAAATTGAGCTCGGAAAAGGAAGACTCGAGGTTTACATAATGAAAATGCACGCTCGCTTTCAACTCTTCAGAGCGACGCCGGGAAAAAAGGCGTAAGGTCATAAAACAAAGGGCAGATAGCGGCGAATGCGTGTTTTCCGTATTGAAGTTTGCATGGGTTTCGGATTTCAAGGCCTGCACTCGGCTCTTCACACGCTATGGGGCCTGGGCAGACTACCTCGCGCATGGCACGCGAGCCAGGAACGCTTTCAAAAACAGCCACTGAACGCAGGCCTTTTTTCTCGTTGCTAGTTCACAATATCTGTAGGCTATGCAAACCTCAATTACAGGGGTGACTTGACAAGGGAGACATGTTTTACCCAGTGCACACATTACTCACTCAATTTAATGTATTTTATGGCTCGCCTACTCGCTCTTCAGTTGCCACAGCTGGAACATTGTGTATAGTAAATCAAGAACAGTAATGGTTTCATGCAGACCATAGGGAATGAAATAATGTAATTAAAAGGGCATTGTGCAAAATACTATGCTTTATTCTGATCCAGTGATGGTGCTATGCAAAGGACTAAACACTCACTTATTTCACTAACAACCTCAATGACTATGGTATGATATGACATGGCATTCATACCGCGCCTATACACAAGTGTTTCTCTCTGTTGTTTAACTGTGTAACTTATTATCTACTGTAACTAGCGCCTAGACGCCCACGGGTCAAGTGCGCTCCTACAAATGTAGATAAAATAAATAAATAAATAAATAAATAAATAAATAAATAAAAAAGCATGTGATTGTTTTGAATTGTGTCAGGCGATAAATTTAGAAGAGGCATGTGTAGAGCTGTGCCCGGTTGTCTGGGTGGAGTGTGGGGTGGTTGGGGTTTCCTGCAGTGTTCATTGGAGGTGTGACTGACAGCAATTAATACAAAATGGTGCATGGGGGCACGTTTACCTTCAGTGACCCTTTCATGTGCAAAATTCCAACTCTTCATGCAAAGGGCTAACCATGGGCTTTTAAATGTAATGACCTACATGCATTTTAAAGCCAAGCTCTGGCCAACAGGTCTGCCACATATCTGGTTTATTTGTGAAAGAAAACACAAACTGCATATTTTTTTTTTATATTAGTTTGTTACAAACTTTTAAAATAATAAAAACAAAGCAACTTCTTTCTGAATAGACAGGTAACCGCTTCGGTAAACAGGCAACTTTGCTCGCTGGGAGTTCTGATGGATCGAATTTTATTCACATCTCGCATTCTTCTGTCGTTTTATATGTCCACTTCGGTCCTCTCGGCATTGAGATCTTTTGATTCCAATTTTTTTGCCAGATCTCCAAGAAATGTCGTTAGTGCGAACATCAGTTGCCTGTTTGATCCCTCGTGGAGTAACGCCCATATGTGTATTCTCTATGTTTGTCTTTTTTAGATGAGTTTCTCTCGCCTGTTGAAAATGGATGTAATTCAGAACTAAATGTTTTAGAGATTCTTTTTGTAATCCAAAGAAGCGACAAAGTTCATCTATCGTTTCACTTCTTTGCCAGAGATTTAATGCTTGTTTCGTCTTGAATACATTTAGGTGGAACATAATGAAGCGTTTCCTTCGGATAGGGCACGGGAATCGTTCGAAGTATTTTGGTGTTTTGTTGAGCATCCTTGCTTCTGAAGGGGCGTCTTTCGTACGCCTATGGGTTGCTCTTTGCGCAATTGTTTCACATCAGTCACATTCCCATAGCTTTTTCTTTACTTTATTGGGTTTAATATCAAAGTTTCCACATTTGTTCCAATGATCTCTAGTGTTTTTTCGCAATTTGCCTTCCACTGCATATAGACAGTGTCGGATAGTGACTTATTTGTACAGCTTAAGATTTTGAATTGAGTAAGTTCGTCCGCTCCCAGGATCTTTCTATACAGGGTTAGGGTGTTCCATTTTATCCTTGCATTTATTGATAGAAGACCTAGCTCGTATCGTAGGCAGGCGACAGGCGCCCCTTTTGGGAGTTGCAGCGCTCTTAGCCAAAAGGTGTTCTCACACCAAATCCAAGTGTTAAAGGAGCAGCCCAGCATTGTTTCAGCACCAAAAATTAAAGTCGGGATAGCTTTTGCTTTATAAAATGTGATCACAGGTTTTAGGCTGAATTTTCCGTATTTTTTATTTATTTTAGCTGCTTGTGCTCCCAGCATCTTGCACTTTCTCTGAATATTTAGTACCATTGGTTCGTCTGTTAAGTTGGAATTTATTGTGACGCCAAGGTATTGTGCTTGAGTTACACAAGCAATTTGTGCATCGCCAACTGACCATGAGTACTTTTTGCTTTTTTTGCTTGTGGCTCCTTTTAGATTTTGTAACACTAATATCTCAGATTTGTTTGTGTTTATTATCAAGCCGTTTGTGTCCGTGTATCTTTTTAGTGCTGTCAGCTTTCTTTGTAATCCAATTGGTGTTTGGTCCAATAGAACCATGTCATCAGCGTAGACCATGTGTCCCAGATTTTGACCGTTTATCTTAGGAGGGAACGCTATAACCAGATTTAGGTCTTGGCTGACGTCGGCCGTTAGTAGGTTGAATAGTGTTGCTCCTAAAGGGCAGCCCTGTTTTATGCCTCTTTCGGTTTTTATTGGAGTTGATAGGGAGCCTGTCGCATTCAGCCTAATTATGATCGGTGTTTCTGAATACAGATCTTGAATTGGTCTTAGTAAGTGGGGAGGGCAGTTCATTTGTGTCATCTTAGTCCATAATAGTTGGCGATCAACACTGTCAAATGCATATGCAAGATCCATAAATGCTATGTAGACCTTTGGTTTGTTTTTTGGAGCTTCCATTTTTATCAAGTTGATCATTAGTAAATTTAAAGAACATCCTACACCCTTTACGAAGCCAGTTTGCCGGATATCGTATTGACCTGTGTCATTAATCCATGCTCCAAGTTGTTTCAGTATTTGAGTGGCGAAGACTTTCCCAATTACGTCAAGCAACGCAATGGGTCTGTAGTTTTTCGGCCCAGGTGCCCTCGAGGAGCTCAACTTTTTAAAGTTTATTAATATATCTTCTTCGGTGATGTTAAGTGACCACTCAGCTTGGTCCTCCACTGGGTCCGCTCCTCTTGTAGTTTGTTTCTTAAACAAGTCAGTGTAGTGTTCGATCCACTTTTGTTCGGGCACGGTACTTAATAGAAGAGCTCCTTGTGGCACGTTTAAGTTGTTAATTGCGGACCAAAAATGTTTCACAGCTCTTGTGGATATCAACGCTAGCATTGTTTCAGCATCTTGCTGTATGATCTTGTATTTGTGCATTGATAGCCAGGCTCTATACGTTTTATTGAGCATTTTGATTTTAAATTGCTTCTCCTTTTCTTCAAGTTTCTTTAATGTTCTAATTTTTTTTGTAGCTCTCTTTTTTTCTGGACTATCTCCATATTATAAACGTGTTGATGTTTGTAGATCGGTTTTTGGTTTATACTATGAAGTTCAGTATATTTTTCGAGTAAGCTACTATATTCGGTCCCATTGTCGGTTTCGTACCTTGGTGCCTCGGACAGAGCGTGTATCAAGTTGTTAATTTTTTGTTCATCGAGGCGCACCTTATGTCTGCCTGGTGCAGCTATTATTTGATTTTTCCAAGAATCTATCACTCCTCCTGGATCTGCCTTTACTCGTACTGTAAGCAAGTTGTGATCGCTTTGGAGCATAGTCGTAACTTTTAATGTAATTACATCACTAAATATGTTCTCTGACATATAAAAGTATTCAAGTATAGATTTACTTTCCTCTCTCTCCCAGGTGGGTCTTGCAGGGATGTCGCCTCTGACGTTTCCATTCAGTAGCTGCATGTTTCGTGCATGCATCTCTTCAGACCAAGCTGCATTAATTTGGCAGAGGTTGTTAGCTGTTCTGACTGATTTCGTTATTTTAGAATTGCTTTGGTGTAGGCAGTCCATGTTTAAATCTCTGCATAAGATGATGCTAGCATTCGTTCCCGATTCCTTAATTTTATCGATGATTTCACAGATCAAGTCTAGGAAATCAGAATTGTCCAAATCTTTGTTGCCAGTAGATGTTGATTATGTGAAGGTTCTTCTCATTCTTTTTTTTCTCGGATTTCATTGCTACTTGCGTCACCTGGACGTACGGGGATGGATTTTCAGATGAAATTAGTTTAAATGTCGCTCCGTCTTTATCAGGGTTATCAGTCCTGCTTTGGGCCTTCCTTTGGCTTGTTTTATTGCAGGATTGAGTGCTATTTCATAGTTCACGGCCACTGGCATCATTTGAACCCACGTCTCTTGCAAGCAGATAATATCGAGGTCTTCTAGTTCTTTCAGTTTCATGTTGTAGAAATGGAAGAACCCTCGACTGTTCCAAGAACCCAAAGATATATCATTGCTCTTGGATATCGTTTGGCATTAGCTTTCTCTTTCACAATTTAGAGTTGTAGCTAGCCAACTCCACCTAGCCTGTTCCCCTTCTCTGTTTTCTTTTTGCTGATCGTCTCCGGCCTCGTCTCGTGGTTTTGTGGTTTTGTGGTTTTGTGGATTGAATGATAGTTATTTTTTTTTTATTTCGTCTTTGGGTAGGTGGTCTTGACGATTTCGCTCACTTGATGGTTCGACTTGAGTGTTAGATTTCTCTTGTCGGCCTAAGCTCGATTTATTTCCATTTGGTGGAACTTCGTTTCCAATGTTTGTTTGTGGTTTATAACTGAGCTGTTCCTTTGGTTTTACAGGCAACGTTTCTTTTGGACTTCTTGATACGTTTTCACCGAGGATCTCACAGACAGCAAAACCTAGGGAGTTTAGGTCGAATTTGTTATTTAAGATCAAATCCCTCACTATTCTTGAATGAATATGCAGCAGCACTTGATCCATGTTTCTTTCGTATAGGAACTCGACAGTTTCGATTTCTTCCATGTCAATTGGTCTTAGTTGCGGTATTTGTTTAACCAACTTGAGGACATTTTGTCTGTTTAATATCAAATTGTCTGTCCCGCAGAACACTCTCTCAATCATCAAGCAATACTTTGCGTTTATTTTGGTTCTTCTAGTTGGTACATTCATTCTTGTTATTTGGGAGCTGTATTGATCTTTTTTTTTTCCTCTCTCCTTTCTGCATATTTATAGAAATGAACAAAGAAGCATGCTTGTTTGAAAGGCGCAAAATGTACTTTTTCTGCAAATCCGCACATTGTATTTACGGATGTATACGAATTGTTCGAACTACAATTGTTCGAATCACAATTGACCTTTGCACAATTGACCGAATTGTGAAGGTCAATTGTTACATATCTGCGGGGGGAAACCTCCCGCAACCCCCCTATATATATATATATATATATATATATATGCGGTCAATTGTGCAAAGGTCAATTCGGACCCTTGACTTTCGATCAATTGGGTCATTCGAACAATTGTGTTCAAACAATTTGGGTAATACCTGTATTTACAATAATGCAAATCAGTATGCAGGATGCCTGTTTTCAATAATAAAAACATTAATAGTACAATCAACCCGCGGCAAACTTCAGGCACCTCAAGTTGCCTCAGTGCCACTTGTGAGTTAGGCATCCAGGCCTGCCTCATTTCTTGCATCCTGTCACTTTACAGCCCTGCAGTGGTAAATGAGAATCAACACTATGAATACCAGAATGCAGAGAAACACACAGCAGGGGAAGCACCAATCACACCAGACCGACAAGGTGTCTGGGAATATACCTCTCTGATCCACAACCACCATATAGAGCAAGGATTCAGTGGTGGGGAAGAAGCTGACTAGTGTTTGCTTTTTAGTCAATGCCAATATGCCTTTCATTTGAGATACACACACAGATGGAAAAGGTTAAACTACAAGTCCCAGAATGCAAACCGCGGTTGAGTGAGCAGGCAGGGCTCAAAAGGAAGTGTCAAACAAGTGAGAGTTGCACCTTTCAGGGGCCTAACCTTTAAGCCTGCTGCTTGTTGATCTGCATTGCTATTGGGAACATAACAATCCATATGGTGTAGGGCAACAGGAGATCTACAGTTTGCTGTATGATATGCCGAACAAGTGCAGCATCAACGATAACATGGGGAGGTTTAATAACAGTGCAGTATCTGTAAAAGGCCAGGAGGAAAAGCAAAAAAAGGCAGGTGCAAGTCAGTGTACCCCGCTCAGTCCCTTATCTCATCTGACAAAATGAATAGGATTCTGGTAGAAAATATGATCTGTCATGATTTTATGACCGACCTATGCCTCTAAAAGGTTGGTACGGATTTGGAAAATTAATTGGATTAATGTTAGACGTGCATATAACGACTTTTAAACTTTCCTGCTCCTATAGAGTTAATTTAGTTGCTCAATAATTGCAATGTTTCTTAACATTTTTAACAGACTGTTATTGATGTGTGCTTTATAAAATGGTTAAAGAATCACTCTCACCTTTTATTTATTTATGCATTTATATTGTGCCAAAGGACGCAGGCATCAGGGCGCATACATTTAGACAAGGAACCACATAACAGAAACTAGACAGCTGGGTACTATTTGATCCTCCTGGAAAAATGCAATTGCTATCTAAAGATAGCTGTCCTACCTTTCTTTTGAACTGTTGGCGTGGCGGGTTGATTGACCCGCTGCAGTGATTTATATGTAACCTGCATATAGATCTCTGCTGTAGGTTCTTAACCCAACGAGCTATTCCAAGTATTCACTGGCTTTCTCACCTTAAAATAAAGCACCTAGAAACGTTTTTTACAGCTGCTTTTAAAAAACAACATTTTCAGAAATTAATTGATCAGTGTCATCTACTGATCTAGCAAGATGGGAAAGTGGGTAAATGCACATCTTGTTAAAATCTGTGCGGCTTGATAATCACTGGATCCAATTTTGTCAGATGCAGCTCAGCTTTTCATAATTCCTAGGTCATGAAAATCATGGCACAATAATTTTGTAAAATGTAATTATCAGCATATATTTTTAATTTGTATTGTTTTATTGTGTTACAGCCGAGTAATCGACATTTCACAGTACAAAAACAAGAATATTAAATTCTCAATATAAACATGACAATTATGATAATATCCAAAACAATAAAAAACACATCATTATCATCATTTCATACTTCTCAATTATACATAAATTTCAATAGACAAGAGAGAAAAAATTGAACCGTTATGCTTTTATAAAACCTATTATTCATATTGATTCATTTTGAATGGCGGCCATGGAAAGGGAAAGGGAAAACAGACTCCATTTTCCCTTCCCATGCGGCCATTTTTTTGTGACTTCTTTTTTCTGTTCCGAAACGCCGGAACGTTTTCGAACAGAAAAACAATACTCTTGGTACCCTGGTCTTGCGGGCCGGGTTACTAATAGCAATAAGCCCCTCACTGCGGGGGCATTACTGAGTCAGGTAATGCCGCCGCGGCTCCGGTCTTATTGCTTAAGTATTTGCAACATGTTTAGAACCTGAAGAGTGAGACGTGTTTCTTGGCCTGCTCCTAACCTATCCCAGAACATTTCAGTAGATGGGCTATCCACAACTTGCCCCAGGTGCCTGACTCACGTCTCCCATGTACCTCTACAGCTGGTCATTAAGTGTCTTAGTGACTGCTTCCCAACCTCCTCACAGAGAGAACAGATATGGACCACTTGTGCGTTCTTCTACTGGCAACCGGATTTCACCAAGATGGATTCAATTTAGATGAAATCTTAAAAATTGGTGCCTATATTTTGATAGACACCCACGGAGAAAGCCTCTTGGTTTATCATAAGGAGAGAGACATTTTGCCAGCTCTAGCCCCCTCATACCTTCAATACTGTGGATCCAGTCCATTCTGCCCAGCACCTTCTTAACACCCATTGGGTTTGTAACTAAATCCCCAGCCTATATTATTTGTAATTTTAATAATGCAAATTGCTTTCTAAAAAAAATGAAAATCGGATATTAAATTAAAACTGCAAGCATCATTTGTTCTCTCTCCTTGCGATTCGACTACAGTTTCCAAATCTATGAAAGGAGCGTGACAAGGGCTAGGACGTCGGAAAATGCGGGCGAGGCTTTAAGCCTTGTTTTTGCTTCAGACAAAGAAGGCAACCCTAGATAGGTTCCATTTGTTGTGCATGTTTGTTTTGTTTTGTAAAAGAAAATGCTTGCCTGTGTCTTCGGATTAAAGGCTTTTTATGAAAATAAGAATGTGGGAGTCTGAAATTGAACTTTATTCTCGTGCCTTGAAACACTTCTGCATAGGCGCTTTATGAATGCCATATCATATCATATCATATCATATCATATCATATCATATGCAGAATAATTGGATGTACGTTAAAAGAACGTATCCCAAAAGATCGAATTACAAAATTACGGAGACCATTGCCCGCATTTTGTGATTCGATCTTTTGGGATTTTAACCGTTTGTCACCCGCACTGCCTTTAATGTATGGGGGGCGGGGTGGGGGGGGAGCTGAAAACACCTCAGCCCATAATACGGAACTGGGGGAGCGGGGAACACCTCCACAACCCCCGCCCCCCTGTTCGGTATTATGGTCTGAGGTGTAATCTACTATGAGGAATACACAGTAAACGTGCATTCAGCATTTTAGATTCGATCTTTGGGTCCATTTCCGAATAATTGCTATGCCACAAATAATAGCAACATGAAAGTGAACATTTATTCAGAAAAGTATATTTATTTGAGCAGGAAATAACATCTTATGGTGTGCTAGTTAAACAAGAGGTCCTTCCAATTCCTCGGCTTGACATAATGAAGGGCAGGCATAACATTATCAAATCATTGCCCATCACGTGCCCACAGAAGGTGAAGGAAGCTACGCTGAGGTGGTTGTGAACCTAGCAGCAGGTTCAGATTTCAGGTTTACTGTGTTCCAGCATACATACAGGTAAGACGCTGGTAATTAGGTTAAGCTTTCAAAGACATTGGGCCTCATTATGAGACCGGCTACCCGCTACGGCTTCCGCCGGTATAATTTTTTTTCTGGTGTCCGGGAATGAGCAATTACCAGGGCATTACGGCCCCGCTGGACCCGGTTTTAGCCCATTCCTGGGCGCCGGAAAACATTACTCCCCATTCCCATTTCAGTCCCATTGGAATCAATGGAAATGGGGAGGCCGGATGCACCGCCACCATTCGTGTATGGTGCCCATGCATCCGACATGGTCTGCTCACGGGTGCTGGTCCGCCTGCCAGGTCAGATGTGGTGGGTGAAAAGGCACCCACGAGCTGACCTCATAGTTTGCCGGTCCGGTAACAACGGTACCGGCAAGCTTACCGGTAACGTTGTTACTGGACCGGCAAACTCATAATGAGGCCTATTTTCTTTTTAAAAACTTTATTTAGTAGTTAACGAACAACAGAACCGTATGGGAAGCTTACAACATTTCTCGTATGTCCAGTGTTCTTTGGCGCCCTTCTTTGTATCATATAATCAATGTCCATAACATTTTAACTTTAGTATTTACCACCCAACCCCCCCGTCGAGCATCCTCCCCCTCTATTCCATCCAAGCTTATGAGTTAAAGGTGATGTGATAGAGATCATTCATTGTTGGTCAGTTCTGGGTTCCCTTATCATATTAGGTGCATTTTCATTGAGCTTTGTCTGTTTTCAGATAACAGAGAATGTGCGCAGGACCATTGGTCTGAAATAGTTCTGCTCCTTATTGGCCTCAAATTCATGGAATGAGAGACAAGTTACCAAAAACCTTTGATAAGTGCCATTAGCTAGGGCTGTCACTTTCTGCATAGCAATCACTCCCCACAATCTCACCCACCACATAGCCACAATGTGTCCTTGTTTGTTTTTCCAAGAACAGGTTGAAGTGATCCTTGCAGCATGTGGGTGATAAAGGTGGCACTATTTCCAGTGGCGGCATAAAGCCCTTCCACTGTGGCGCCCAGAAACACCACCACTGGATTTAAAGGCAGTTGAACCTTTGTTACATCTTTGATGTGGCTCAAGATTTCCTTCCAATAAACGTTTGCTGTGGGGCAGGACCACCACATATGTCCCAAGTCCCCAGTTAAGCCACTGTCACGCCAACATTGATGGAGTGTAGACGGTGTGATGTCATGTACCAGCTGAAGCATATCTTATATGCTGATTCCTTAATTGACACACATTTAGAACTTTTCATTGCACTGTGCCAAATCTGACCCCACATTTCCTCCGTAATTGGTTCCCCAAGGTCTTGTTCCCATGTTGATATGTATGGCAAGATGTCCACCGAACCTGCACTGTCCAGTAGACGATATAGCCTTCAGACCCCTTTTGTTGCTACCCCATCCCTTATCGTGAGTTCCAGTCCTGTGGGTGCTCTGTTGGCCACTTCTCTGATCGTCCGATTCAAGACCCAGTGTCTAATTTGGACATAGTGAAATCATTCCTTTTTCCGGAACTTTGAATTTACTTTTACAGTCCTCAAATGTCCACGGGTTCCCGCCTGAGTAGAAGTCTCCCAGTGTCAGTGTATGCTGTCCTGCCGAGCGGGTCCAGAATTTGGGGTGAATCCCGAGTGTGAAATCAGGGTTGTAGCTCATTGGCGTAAACGGCTCCCCCAGTTATATTTTCCTACTCCGTTGTGGTTTGTCCATGTAAAAGTTCATAGTTTTTGTGGTGTCTAACAAGGTACCCCCAGCTCCTCTGTGTCTTTGTCTCAGAAAATCCAAGTACTCCAGAGGAATGTTGGATGTGTCTCTTTCTATGTTACTCGACCCATTCAAACCCTCCTGTGGTACCCATTGTAGCATTAGGCCACTTGTGAAGCCACCAGATACCGCCTCATCTCTGGAACTCCCAAGACCCTAGTGCAGGGGGCCGGAACAACACCCTTCAGGGCACCCTGGATTTCTTTCCTCTCCAGATGAAGTGCAAGATCTCCCTCTGTAGGTTTTTAATGGGTGGGGTTGGTATACGGATCGGGAGGGAGCTCACAACATATAGAAATTTCAGCAATAAGGACATTTTTGTGGCTGTTACACTCGGGAACCATGAATGTTCCTGCATATCCCACCTCTTGAGATCGTCCGCTAGAGTTTTCAATAATCCCGGGATATTAGCCCCATACAGACAATCGATGTAGGTCTTAGCTTCACCCCTACCTAGTGTATTGCTTTCTATTCCCATATTAACGTGTAGAGTTTATTCCATTCTGCCACCCTCCGGGATCCTCCTTGACATTGAGTGCTTCCGATTTGTTGTAGTTGATGTAAAACCACGAGACCGTAAAAAATGTATTTAATAATGACATGACCCTCGAAGTGAGCGTATTGTGTTCTGCAAAAATAACAGTACGCCATCAGCATATAATGCTATTTTATGTGTTGCTTACTGATGGGACCCCCTGTATCTCTTGATATGCGCTGACCGCCTGCGCCAACGGTTCTACGGCCATGGCAAATATCAGTGGGGATAGCGAGCATCCTTGGTGCGTCCCTTTTCTTATGGGGAAGGTGTCGGAAAGTTGTCCATTCACCAGTAACTTATTGGTCAGTATACGGTAGTTAGATAAGAACATGCGAGAGAAGATCGTCCCACACCCAAAACTTCTCCAGCGTTAATTTGAAGAAATTCCAATCTACGCTATCAAAGGCTTTAGTGGCGTCCAATGACAGCATGGACAGCTTTTGTCCAGACCTCCGGCCCCATGATGCAACATTTATCGGTCTCTGGATGTTATCTTGTGTGTGTCGTCCCACTATGAATCCCCCTTGATCTGGGTGAATGATCCCCGGTAAAATCCCCATTAGTCTCTGCACTAGTATCTTCACATACCCCTTTGCATCCCCATTTAGTAGCGGGGTTGGGCGATAGATTGCAAGATTCATTGGATCTTTTATGGGTTTTAAGAGTAGTAGCATGGTGGAGGGTCCCATGTCATTAGTAATTAGCCCCGTTTCTCTTATCTGGTTAAAACGTTTGGTTAGCGGGCCTACCAATATGTTCCAGAACGTTTTGGAATATACATTCCCAAATCCATCTGGTCCTGGTGCATTATTACCCTCCATCAACCCTATGGCCCGACCCACCTCCTCTTCTGTCTTCTGTTATTGGAGCTTCAAGCAACATTCTAATCTCCTCTGGGATCTGCAGCAAGTCCAGACCTCTCGGAAAAACATTTTGGGCCTCCCAGTCTAAACTTTCTTTGTCGAGATTCCATGAGAAGAATGAATGCATTGTAGCTGCTTTTTCAGATTCCCCTCGTTTTAGTTCGCCCGATGGGTTTTCAAGTTGGATAATGTCATTTTTGTTCCTTGGTTTTGCTAATGTCATTTTTGGTCCTTTGTTTTTCTTAATTTTGTCACAAGGAACCGATTGGCTTTGTCCCCTCTTATATAATAAGTTTGTTTTGTTGCCTGTCTAATGAGTTGTGCGGATCTATCTGATAGGTGTGATTCTAATTTTGCCTTTGCCTTCATGAGCTCTCTCCAGGCCTTTTGTGACCCTTTTGCTGTATGTTGTGCCTCGGCTTTTCCCACATCCTGTTCCAACCTTTGTTTCGTAATCTCGCTTTCCCTTAAAAAGTGTGCAGTTTGGGTGATGAATTCACCCTGCATCACCGCATTACTGGCGTCCCATATTGTGCCCCAGTCCATCCCCGGCTTGTCATTCTTATTAAAGTAATTTTTCAAGGTTGTTTCCATGTGAGCCCTGAGAGATAAGTCCCTTAATATTAGCTCATTTAGCTGCCACAGTTTCCAGGTCCTGGGGAGAACACTATCAGGTCTGCTTGGAGCGTAACCGGTGTGTGGTCCATCAAATATCACACCCCAATCTCTAGCCCTGTGATTTGTGGGATGAATGTGTCCGAAACCAGGATCATGTCTATATGTGAGAAGCCTCTGTGTGCTGCTGTATATTGTGTATATGACCTGTCCAATGGGTGGGAGAACCGCCCGGTTTCTATAAGGTGTAGTTGTCTAAGAAAGCGTGCTAGTAATTGACTGTGTTTGCTGTCATTGAGGGTCTATCACGCAGTTAAAATCTCCCTCAATCTGTACTTGTCCCACACCACCCTGCCAGTTTGCCTACAAAATCTGCCAGGAATTGGTCTTGCTTTTCATTAGGCACATATATCGAGACCATAGTTACTAGTTGGCCCATCAAATGCCCTCTCAGAACCAGATAACGTCCCACAGGGTCTGGATGTAGGAACTGTTTCTCGAATCCGCACCCCTTTCGCAATCAGGATCCTCACCCCCCTTTTTTGATACTCCTGGAAGTCAGAAACTGTGTGGGGGATGCCCTATGTCTCAGCCGGGATTCGTCCCCTGGGAGTAAGTGCGTTTCCTGTACCCATACAGCAGAGTCTTGCATTTCTGTCAGCCGCCTCATAATCGACGGCCTTTTAATGGGTGAATTTAGACCCTGGGTATTTAATGTGACTAATTTCACGTCAGCCATAGTCCGTAATCAGTTTCGTGCAGTATATTGGAACCTCAACCATAACCATATACTTCTTCCAGATCTATGAGAACCTCTTGTCGCTCACCCCGCCCACCTCCTGATAAACAACCTAAACCAACTCTCCCCCCTCAACTATACACCCCAACATTGAAGCGAAAATGGTACTACTGTATTCCACCAGGTCTTGTCTCCCACTCTGGGTAAAGGACCTAATTCCCACTCCCTCTGTTCCCCCTCGTCCACCATTCTTTGACTATTGGTTGGCCGAGATTACCCCTATGCACCCCTTAGGTTCCAGTCCAGGCCGACCCTGTTCATATTAACCTATCTTACTTTTGACGATTCCTTGGGTCATTGCAGAGGTCTCAGCCCCTCTCAGTCTTATTTAGTGTCTCTCCCTCATCCAGTCCACTCAAGTGGGGTCTGCATTTCTAACCCCCTTATTCCTCCCTTTTGGGTATGAGCACTGCATCTTCCATTTCTCCCTCCTGGGCAGTGCTGTCGCTGTTGGATTCCCTTCTAGGCTCTCTTCCGGTTCACTACTTCCTTTGTCCCCATCTTCTCCCATCAGTACAGACATTTCTTCCTCCTTGGATATCATTGTATCGCTTGCACTTCCATTTGAAGCAAAGTCTGCACGGGAATGTCCAGTGGTATCTTACATCCTTGGATTTGAGCCAGTCAGTGACTACACTTAGATGTTTCCTCTTCAGAAGGGTTGCTTGAGCCAAGTCCTGGTAGAGCGAAACAGAAGCCTCTTGAAACCGCACTGGTTCCTGTTTTCATGCTGCTCGCAAAGACATTTTAACAGTGAGTTAATCTTTGTGTGCATATTAATGGGTGTGAAACTTACAGTGACCTGTAAAGAGACACAATAGCTCTACATTTCTGTGGCACGTTGCCATGAGAAATAGGCACTCCTCTGAAGACATGAGCAGGGGGTGCACAAACACCCTTTAGGAACCTTCTTGAGATGTTATCCTGTGGCAAGAAATTCAGGATAACTCACGGTAACACATGGTCTTGCTGACCCATTCTCCTCAGACCGGTGTGATTGTGTGTTCTGGATGTAGGTCTGCCCTAAAGGAAAGAGCAGGATGTCGACACAACGCTGTAGAGGTTTTCCCTAGTGAGGAGCTGTGTGCAATGTCTATGGGCATGTGCAGGGCTGCATTCACTGACTAAAGTAGACTGCATGGCGAACAACATTTGTGGGTGATCTTGGCTCTCTGCTGAAAGGATGCTGGTCGAAGAGTCCCTTAGACTCCTTGCAATGCTTTGTCAAACAAAATACAGGTTCCTTATCAATAGATTTCCCTGCGCCTTGTTATAGTGCTAATTGGTCCCAATTAGTGCTCCATGGTCATATTAAATTATCAACAGGGCTGCAGTGGTGAAGTGAAGTCCTGACCCGTTAGGACTACCAGTATGAACACAAAATCTCACAATCACTGACATCTCTTACCGCGCCACACACAATTCTGATTGAGTCAATAGTATATTTAAACAATATAGTCATAACATTGACAACTCTCCTACAAATTCTTTTAAGTGAATCAAATAACAATTCATTGTCAAACAGACATATTTTATAAAGTCATGAGACAGTTTATTGAAAATCCATTTGATGTTTATCCATCGATTCATGCCGAAAGGCTGCGTGTGCAGACAGGATACATCCTGGCTGAAGATGGTACAGTTGAAATCACCATAAGGATTTGGTTGTTGGAAACCTTTGGATCAATTTGCTTGACAAGAATGGAACACAACATTGGTAGTGACTGGATTGCATTAGGATCGACCTAGAATACGAATACGTTTGGACATTCAATTTATGCATTAGCCATGAAGAAGCTGCTTAGTCTCAGTTGAAGTAGAATCACGGGCTATGCGAAACATGTGTCGGCTTTCTTTTGGTTGAAACCCATGGATAAACATCAAATGGATTTTCAAAAAATTGTCTCGGACAGATCACGGTATGCAACCAAAGGAGATGGAACAGTATTTTCATGTGAAGATTTTATGCTTGTATGTGGTATAAAAGATTTGTGTTTTGCTCTTTAAGCAGTTAATATACGAACCACTCAAATTCTTTTTGTGGTTTGCTTAGATTATATGTGAATCGAGCTCTGCCCTCCTCTTAGTGATACCAAACACCAACTCAGTCAGGTTAGGAGGTTCATCATTCTCAGCCCTGGCCCCCACTCTGTGGAACTCGTTCCCACCCCCCATAGGACTCACTGAAGAATACATGTCATTCCGTAAACTACTGAAAACGTGGCTCTTCCCTTATAAAAAAAACTACGCTTGGAACAAACAGAGTAAGTAGCCACAATAAACAGAAACCCATGGCCAAGACTAATAACCGATAGTGTAACTAAAATGGATGGACTGAGTGGAACGAATGAAGTGGATAGAACAGTTGAAGCGGGTGGAACGGATGACGGGGACAGAACGGATGAAGTGGATGAAATGGATAAAGTGGACGGAATGGTTGGAACAGATGGAGTGGATGGAACGGCTGGAGTGGACGGTACGCTGGAGTGGACGGTACGGCTGGATTGGACATTATGGCTGGAGTGGACGGAACGGCTGGAGTGGATGGAGCGGCTGGAGTGGATGGAACGGCTGAACTGGCTAGAATGGAATGGCCAGAGTGGATGGAACGGCTGGAATAGATGGAGTGGATAGAATTGATGAAACGGATGGGAATGATAGAGTAATAAAATGAAATGGATGAAGTGGATGAGTTGATAGAGTATATAGAGTGGATAGAATCGACAGCATTAATTAGGTGGATGAATCGGATAGAACAGATGGAGAGAGTGAATGGAATAGATGAAGCGGATTGAGTGGATGAAGGGGATGGAGGAGATGAGTGGACGGAGCAGATTGAGAGGATGGAATGGATAGAATGTATGGAAATGTTCGAATGGATGGAACGCATGAGAAGAATGAAATGGGTAGATGGAATGGATGAAGTGGATCGAGTGGATGGAGGGAATGAATGGATGGAGTAGTTGGAGTAGCTAGAACGGATGGAATTGACCAAGTGGATGGCACGTATGGAATGGTTGGGAAGGATGCAGAATACGGATGGAATGGATGAAGTGGATCAAGTGGATGAAGGGATGAGTGGATAGAGTGGATGGAGTGGACAGAATGGTTTAAGTGGCTGGAGTGACTAGAGGAGACAAGTGGATGGAGTGGATGGAGAGGATGAAGGGATGAATATATGGAAGGGACGAGCAGACAGAGTAGATGGAAGGGATAGAATGGTTTGAGTAGATGGAGTGGCTTGAGGAGACAAGTGGATGGAGAGGATGAGGGGTTGGAGTGGATGGTAAGGACGAGTGGATGGAGTGAATGGAGGAGATGAGTGGATGGAATGGATGAAGTGGATCGAACGGATGAAGTGGATGGAACAGATAGAGTGGATAGAACAGATATAGTGGATGGAACAGATAGAGTGCACAAAGTGGATGGAACGAACGAAATGGATGGAACGGATGAAGTGGATGGAACGGATGAAGTGGATGGAACGGACGAAGTAGAGAGAACAGATGAAGTAGATGGAACGGATGAAGTGGGAAGTGGGTGGAACGGATGAAGCGGATAGTACAAATGAAGCAGAGGGAACGGATGAAGTGATTGGAACGGATAAAATAAACGGAATGGACAAAATAGATAGAACAGATGGAACACATGAAGTGGGTGGAACGCATGAAGTGGATGGAACGGATGAAGTGGATGGAACGGATGAAGTAGATGGAGCGGATGGAAAAGACGGAGTAGATAGATGGATAGAGCTGATAGATGGATAGAGTTGATAGATGGATGGAGTTGATGGATGGAGCGGATAGAGTGATAGAGTGGATGGAGTGATGGAGCGGATAGATTGATGGAGCGGATTGATTGATGGAGCGGAATGATTGACGGAGTGGATAGATTGACGGAGTGGATAGACAGATGGAGTGGATAGATTGATGGAGTGCCTGGTCGCAAGCACTTTTCTGACAACCACCATATCACACTACTACGCTTACTCTCTCCTATACACCATCACTTAACTAGAACACAGCTATACTATGACACATCCGGTATAGCAGCTCTCATACTAACATGACCCCACAAACTGCCCATCACCCTAATATAACACAGCTAGCCAAGCACATACCGCTAGCTTATGTGTCTCCTCATGCCTAATGCAGACAGAACACATTCTGGGTGTCCACCCTCCAGACTGAACACATCCAACTGATTTCCTCAGCACCACACCCACCGCTATGAAGCAGCTATCATGCAACAACCACATCAGCTGCACATATATCCAGTGCGCCCACGCACTATACCTCTCTCTCTCTTTCTACTGACTTGAACTACGGTTCCCGAGGGCGTTCAACCTACCCGCGCTTTGAGGTCATACCAATGATACATAAGGCGCTATATAAATGCCAAATAACATAACATAACATAACATATAATCTCTGGAATAAACAATGAGGGTGAATCAATATTTTTGAAAAGTCAATAAACACCCACCTCAACATATTTTAGGACTGGTGCGGTTCTATAAACAAACTCCAGTCCTAGAATATTTGGGAAAAAATGTTGAATAGTGCCTTTAAAGAAAATGTTGAGTCACCCTCAAGGTTATTTCCAGCGATTATATCACTGTATACCGTTTGTTTCTTTCTGGAAGTTCAGACCTCGATCTCCCATGTAGGAGCATTGAGAAGGTTCTGCATTTCATTGCACTGCAGGAAGGAAGGTACTCCATGTCATCAATTTGAGTAAAGTTAACATCAGCTTGACATCCCCATATCTTGTGGTGGATAGGGTAACAGTGTTGGCACACCCCAACCTTTCCTGCTCTTTGCCAGCACTAGCCACTTACATGTATGAAAAGGTGCAACGTTGATACGTTTGGGAGAGGGAGGGCACACCTTGAAGCAAACACCAGAAATGCGGTTTTACAAAGAAATTATGCATTGTCTGATATGCATTAAGATCTAGGCTTATGACTGATGTGGACAGTGAGACTGTGTCACATCCACTATGTGTGACATGTTCTGTTGGGATTTTCAAAGATGGCTGCTATGACTTGGGATTAGGAGCCAGCCTTCTGTCTCTACCCCCGACCATCCGATTTCTGGAGAACCTGGTGGGTTGGGCCTCAGACACTTTTTGGGGGTAGGAACTTGTATTTATTTGAAGATCAGGGATGAGAATTTCTAACAGAAATGACTTCCATAACACATGTATAGATGGTGGAGGCATTCCCACATAGCGAGCCTGTACAATAGCACAAAGATGAGAACAAGTGGTGGGCCAGTTAATGAGGATGTAAAAAAAGAGGGCCACATACCAGGGACACACCAAAACAGAAAATATATATATATTCAGTGAAAATACTTTGTTAAAGGGACGTTATGGTTAAGTTGTGCTAATAAAAGCCTATCAAATTCAGTGAAAAAATGGTGCTACAAGGACGTTATGGTTAAGTTGTGCTAATAAAAACCTATCAAATTCAATGAAAAATATTTGTTAAAGGGACATTACAGTTACTTTGCACTAATATCAACAAATCCATATTATGGTTACACGTAAAACCGAAACCCCCCAGAAATTCACCAGTTATGGTAAGCTAAGCAACTATAACTCGCGCCACCACCGTGCACTGCCAAGCCTAACACCCATGACATCAAAGATGACATCAGAAATGTCATTGATGACATCACTGATGGCATCACATGTCTGGCCCCTTGTTTTCTGTTCACTGACATATCTAGGCCACTGACAGAAACTGAAAATTCAAAAGGTACTATATCTTTGATATCATGGGTGTTAGGTTTAGCAGTGCAAGGTGGTGGCGCGAGTTATGGTTGTTTAGCTGACCATAACTGGCGAATTTCTGGGGGTTTTCAGTTTTACGTGTAACCATAATATGGATAGTCTGATATTAGTGCAAAGTAACTGCAACGTCCCTTTAACAAAGTTTTTGCACTGAATTTGATAGGTTTTTATTAGGGCAACTGAACCATAATGTCCCTTTAACAAAGTTTTTTCACTGAATTTGACAGGTTTTTATTTGCACAACTTAACCATAATGTCCCTTTAACAACATTTTTTCACTGAATTTCATAGGTTTTTACCAGTATACCCTTAACTTGTATAGTTGTACGAGACAACATACCGAGCCCCCTGGCTCCATGCTGATAACCTCAGGGTCTGCAGACTGTGCGATTGTTCACAGATATCGGGTAGCATCCACACTGCTCAATAGTGCAGGGGTTGTTTCACAATATGGTAGCATACAGCAAAGTAACTGAACATCTTTAAAGACCAACACATAAGTCAATTGCAAGGAAAAATGAAATAGGTCTACACACTCTATACTTATAAAAGCAGCAATGCAATTGCATAGAGTGTGGAACATAATGGAATGCACCAAGCCAGAAAATAACCTGCGCGTCTAACAGTATTACCTCAATGTTGCCTTACATACAAACTGAGAAGCAACTGTTAACAGGACAACTGCAAAGTAATGACAGCAGAACTGTACTGCAAAGGGGTAATTACACTACACTTTTCTGTGTACAATACTAGTAAAAATTATTAATCTGTTTTTACACAGAAATGGCAAGCACCCTGGAGTGGCTTGAAGAGAATTTCCCTCGTGATGAAATGAGTGAAGACAGTAACTCAATTGGTACACAGTGCAGTTTGAAAAGTAAGAGAATTTACACACATTGCTTCACATGTACCTGCAACATGTACAAAATCAACCAGTGAGCCTGGAGGCAAAATGGACCAATCAGTGAAAAGTTTTGGCGACTTAAAAGATTTTGTACAGAGACATATAATGGGCAATATTAAATACCACTGCCCCACCTGCACCTGTACCCCTTCCTCCTATCCAAGCCAACCATCCCCACAAATTCCCTGTAAGCAAAGACGTTATGATGAGACCTTCATCCCTTCCTCCCCAATTCCCCTGTATATGTCTCAATTTCTGCTACCCCTTCCCTTTCCTAATTGTGTGTATTTATGTGTATTAATAAAGTTTTATGTGTATACTGTTGCTGTGTGTGTGTTTTCTTTTTCAAAAGCCCCGATAGGAGTCCGCGGAGCGCGGAACTGTCTGGATGCCCGATATTAATCAATATTGAAGTCTGCATTCAAAATGGAGGTGTCCGTAGAATGCCGCGCCTGTCCTGCATGTCCGCAAAGCTGAGACGTACCTTTAATTAGTTCGGGGACCACACCCTTGTCCGGCGGACACTTGGAGGCATACGCATCTCTCCCCCTGAGTCATACGAACATCGTGACTGTTTGGCATGTCTGTATAGCGGTAACATACTTTAATTAGTTCGGGGACCCCACCCATGTCCGGTGGACACCTGGGCACATGCGCATCTCATTCCCGCTCCTACGGACAATGCACATGTCTGGCATGTCTGCAAAGTTGTGGCGTACATTTAATTAGTTTGGGGAACCCAGCCCTGTCTGACGAACACTTGGGGGCATGCGCCTCTCCCCCCATGAGTCCTGCGTACATCGTGCCTATCGGGCATGGCCGCAAAGCAATGACGTACTTTAATTAGTTTGGGGACCCCATTCATGTCCGGCAGACATCTGCGCATCTCATCCCCTGGGTCCAACGAACACAGCGCCTGTTCGGAACTGTCCGCCGCAAGTCTGCCATCCTTTTAATTAGTTTGGGAACCACAACCCTGCCTGTAGAACACTGATGAGCATGCGCACACCGGATCCCGTACAATAGGTGTCCTGCGGACAGCCTTGCCATTCGCGAACGTCTGCAACATCACCATCTGACCGCGCCCACGCTGTTCGTCGGCCCTTATTCGCAAACAGAGTCTGGGCCCCCGAACAGCAAAAAAGTGCTTTTTTGAACAATGCAAGGTGTTTTGCTGTGAAACCTCTCCCTTGCAGATGTCCCAGACCATGCCCCTGGCCATCTGGACACTCTTTGGAACTTTTTGAGCCCAGCTTGGGGTTCAAGGTGTATGCGGAGCGCACTTCTGTCCACAAAGCGCTCCCCCATACCCCTATAAAAGGCCACCCCCTAGTGCTGCTCCTCATTCTGTTTTTGGATTCCCAGGACAGACACTATTCCACATTGCTGGATTGCTGCATTACTGCTCCACATTGCTCGATTGCTGGAATACTGCTCCAGATTGCTTCATTGCTGGATTGCTGGTCTGCTGAGTTCCTTGATTAACTGGATTACCTGCGTAATGGCATCCACTGCTATTGCATCTGCTGCCTCTGCCTCAGCACCACCCTCACCACCTCCACCACCACCACAACCTTCCCTCAGGTCTGGGACTGGGAACAGGCATAACAACGCAGAGGAGTATGAAGAGGAAGATGAGAATGAGGTAGTGGAAGTCCCTGCTACCTGCTGCCGATATGAGTCTTGGGTGTGGAGAATTTTTACCACCGTTGGTGGCAAGCCCAAGGCTAATGCAGCCAAGATTTTCTGCAATGAGTGTGGCATGGTACTCAGTCACTGCAAACCTGGGCTGTACAGTTATGGGACTACCTCCATGCGCCGACACCTAAGATCCAGCCTCAAAGCAGCAGTTTGGAGGGTTGTCCCCTTCAAACAGGGTAGTAGGTTAAGTTCCACTGCAGCATCCTCGACATCTGCTCCTGTCACCACACGGGACACTCCTGTGGGGCAGAGGATTCCTCCAACAGCCTCAAAGGCCATACGCACAGCAGTAGATCCTTACCTTTCAAAGGTTACTGTTTTGTGTGTGTATTGCGACACAGTACTCTGCAGGGGTGAGCAGTTCCGGAGTGGTTTCGAGGCTGCGGTCTGGGACCACGAAGGAAAGTGCCCACTACCTCAATGAGGCGCACCCCACATTCCTCTTTCCAGCTGCCCTTTCTTATCTCTGCGGTTGGTGACCCTTGCCTACTGTTCTCTCCCTTCTGAGTCGTGTTTAAAAAATACAAAATAATTCACAAAACAAAAACAATTTTAAAAAAGAATGCCTCTTTTCAGAGCCACCTTTCACAGTTTAAAAATAGAAGTGCCAATGAAATGGAGCAGGCACTGCGCAGTCTCAGAAGTCTGTGGACAGCGCAGACAGCGCAGATTTCCAAGACATGCAGGGGGTGGCAGCATGTAAACCATTGCATTCTTTTCCGGGACAAAGTTGTGGCTCTTAAAAAAGCCTTTTTGGGGTTTTATTTTGTTCTTGAAGTTTTGAAATGGCCAACACCTACTGAACAAATGCTTCCTAGCTTGCAAGAATGGCTGCAAAGCATTTTGTATATGCGCAAAGAAAGGTGATTGCCAGCATCAGTAAAATGGACGCCATCTCTGCGGAAAATGTTGGTGCTACAAAATGTAATGTTTTCATTGTGGAAGGAAGACATACCAACATCTCGCAAAAATGCTCAAACAGCCTTGTTGACATTGTGCCTGGCTTTCTCCATTTGCGGACCAAATGATGAAGAGCGCAGCCACATCTATCTCTGGGCAATGCACGAAAAAATGACAAAGAGAATTTGGAAACACATCCATGACTTTCCCAAGTGCCTCCTTCATCGCAAACTGCAGAGAGATTCCAGTGGCATGGCCTAAACTGTTCCCTCCACAATGAACAATGATAATGGCTGGATGATGCTGTGCCACCAAAGTGGCACAAAGGGGAAGCAAATCCAGCCACTTCATGTCACGCACTCCATACCAGTGCACATCCACATGAGGGAATCCAAGATGTGCAGCTACTCCACAGTGCTCTGCATTCACCTGCAATGTATCCATGAGTCCCCTCAAATCCACACACTCTGCCTATTGAAAGACACAGCCATAGTCATAACCATCTGCACTCCTTTCAGCAAACAGTTCTTCTGCCACAGTCTCTCCTTGCACACCACACCCAGGAAACCTTATTGGCCAATCCCCTGGCCTCCACAGTCCCATTTCCATGCCTGCCATCCTCAAAAGCCCCGTTTGTGGCCCGTACGATCCGCAGACTACTGTGGTTTCCATGGACATATTGTGCACTTCACGGGGGTGGGTAAAGAAATTTTAACCAGGGTCTGAGGTTTCCTCTTTACTGGTGGCTCTGAAAAGAGCCTTTTTGTTGTTTAAATATGCTTGCAAACAAACACCTTTTATTTTGTATTTTTTGGGGATCTTTTTTTCTCTTCTTTTCCTCCTTACAACCTTACATCAACCTTTGCAAAGCACCCCTTAGATTCCGAAAGAAACAAGCATTTCCAGGAATGGACAACAAAATGCCATCTGCGGTAAAATAGTGCACACTAAGGGAGTCAATGTTGTCGTTGGAGAAAACGGACATCTCTGCACGCCGCAAAACTATACCCATGCCTCTATTAACAATGCACCTTTCACATTTTACTGGGGATTGAAGACATTGGGGTTATTCCATTGTGCTCTTGGTAGTATTTCAGAAAGAAACAATTTTGCAATTGGGAAATGCAGCATGCGTTCCTCCACCAACAACTTCAATACAGGAATCAAACTTGGGGCACTGATGTACCCCCAAATACTTTCCTCCACAGTGCATCACCAAAACATCAAGGCTACCAAAAGTAGCCATGTTTCTTCAAAGAGCAAGCAGTGCCTTCAAATTATGGCCAGGCACACTGCATCATAAAGCATCCAGGTCTGGAAAACAAAGATCTGCAGAAACACCACTTGCCTTTGCATACCTCTCTGTTAGGCATGATTGTATGCAGTAACCTTTGGGTGTACTACAATAACCTTGACCTCCTGGCAATAGGGACCCAACCTTTGGTATAAGTCTGAACTACAGAGGTTGGTAGTGTGGTCGAGCAGCCAGGCTTATCTCAAGAGGGGTCAATGTGAGCAGTAATGTTGTGACACAGAGCTTCACAATACAGTTATCCAAATAAACACTTACACTCAAGGTTTCTTGATAAAACAATTATTAATTTATTTCACAGTCATTTATATAATTTTTTTTATTTGTTTATTTGTAGAGCGTGAACTGCTCGCAAGCATCTGGGCGCTTACATGAAGACGTAGACAGATAATGAAGACGAACAGTATACAGGACGATTCATTACATATAGGGGTTGTCCGTCAGTGGTCGTAAAGCCTTATCTCAATTTACTTAAAAAGCAAGGTTTTAAGTTTTTTACGGAAGGAAAATAGATTTGATTCCAGTCTAAGGCTAGTCGGAAGTTTGTTCTAGAATGCTGCCGCACGAGTGGGGAAAGCTCTTCCTAGACCTAGTTCTTTTTTGAATTTTGGAGTTGTTATCAGTCCCTTGGCTTCAGATCTTAATGTTCTGGTAGGGTTGTAGGGTGTAAGTTTGGTCTTAAGGTAGGCAGGTGCTTTTCCATAAAGGCATTTATGGGTTAGGCACAAGGACTTGAATTGTACACGGTCGTCCATTTTTAACCAATGTAGGTCGCGTCTGGCTGCGCTGATGTGATCTCTCCTTGATTTTAGTTTGATGACTCTTGTCGCCTGATTTTGAATCAGTTGGTACTTGTGTAAGCTTTGCTTGCTGGCACCAGCAAGGAGAGCGTTGCCATAGTCCAATCGTGATAGAATGGTGGCTCTGGCAATGGTGGCGCAATTTTTTTCATTGAGAAGGGGTCTCATTACTTTGAGGAGACGAATGTGGTAGTTACAGTTTTTGCTGACATACATGGCTTGAGCATCTGCATTGAGAGTAGCTTCCAGCGTCATGCCAAGTGTTTTCACTTTACCAACTACTTCAATGCAAGATTCCTTGATTTGAAATGCCTTGTAGTCAGATGTCAGTTTAGAGCGAGCCTGAGTAGATCCAAATACCATTAACTCGGTCTTGTTGCTATTGAGGCACATCCAGTTGTTATTCATCCACTCTTCGATATTCTTGTAGAGGGTGTTCAATTTAATACTGTCTTTAGCATAGTCACCGCACAATTCCATGACTAGCTGAGTATCGTCAGCATAGTTAGTGAAAAATACTTGAAGTTGTTCTAGTAATTCGCACAGGAGGCGTATGTATATATTAAAGAGCAAAGGAGACAAGCTGGCTCCCTGGGGAACTCCACACGAGATGTTATGTTCGATTGAGAATTTATCTCCCAAATGGACTTGTGAAATTCTATTCTCCAGGAAGGAGGTGAGCCAGCTTATTGCTTCTTTAGAACAGTTTGCAGTTTTGGCTAGTGCTTGTTGTAAGAGCTGGTGGTCTAACAGATCAAACGCTGCACTTAGGTCTAAAAGTACTAGTAATCCTGTTTTGCCCTTATCCATAATTTCCAGCATTTTTGTTTGAAGATCTAACATTGCTGTCTCTGTGCTATGCACTGCTCTAAAACCGGATTGTTGTGGATGTAGTAGCTCATTTTTATCTACATATTCGTGTAGTTGAGCTGTGGCGATTTTGTCCATGACCTTAAGGGTGAAGTTGCAGTTGGTAATGGGCCTCAAATTGTTGGGGTCGCGTAGGTCTAAGTAAGGTTTCTTTACCAGTGGAGTAATGGTGACTTTTTTAATATTGACTGGCACTGTTTTGTCGCGGAAAGATGAATTCACAATTTTTGTAAATAGAGGGGCAAATATGTCAGGGTGTTCAAGGATAATTTTGGGTGGAAGCTTGTTTTCCGCGCAGGAAGACGGTTTCATAGATGCCAGTGTTTTCTTCATGGTGTCAATAGAGATTAGTTGAAATTGGAATTTCTCAATCCCTGTGTCGATCGAAGATTCGACTAAGGGGTTAGGTTGTGGCATAGTCTGAAAGGGAGCACAACATGTAACACATAAATATACTTCAAAACACACTCTTAGTTTCTCTAAATCAGATGACACCCATTGGGGATGCCACACCGACACTTCCTACACCCTCAGGTGACTTAAATAGCTAGGACACCGTGGACGTTGATTTATCACTGGTAGATTTAGAGCATGGGTGCACAACATACGGCCCGCGGGCCAGTTGCGGCCCGCCATGCTGTTCTTTCCGGCCCGCGAGGCACAAAGACTTTCCTCATGAAGGGCGGCCCGCAAGCAGCATCGGCCGCCCTCCATGAGGAAAGTCTTTGTTGTCTTCCGGGCCGGACAAAACACTGGCCGTCATTGGCTCAGCACACACGCACCACGTCACTCCTATGAGCCACGTAGTGCGTGTGTGCTGCACCAATGGAGTGCCAGCACTACGGCTGGCGTGGCCAGTAAGGCTTGATGCCGGAAGGCATTTCAGCCTTGCTGGCCACGCCAGCCGTAGTACGATTCCACTTACCTCACCAGCGTTCCAGCTTACTTGCCTTCCAGCACGTCTCTGGTAAGTGGTCTGTGTGTTTGTGTGTCGGGTCTGTTCTGATGTATGTTTGTGTTGTGTATATTGAGATGGGGGGTGGGGGGTGTGTCGGATGTGTATGAATGTTTGTTTTTGAGTGTTTGTGTTGTGTATGTTGAGATGGGGGTGGGGGGGCGTGTCGGATGTGTATGAATGTTTGTTTTTGAGTGTTTGTGTTGTGTATGTTGAGATGGGGGGTGGGGGGAGCGTGTCGGATGTGTATGAATATTTGTTTTTGAGTGTTTGTGTTGTGTATGTTGAGATGGGGTGGGGGGCGTGTCGGATGTGTATGAATGTTTGTTTTTGAGTGTTTGTGTTGTGTATGTTGAGATGGGGGTGGGGGGGTGTCGGATGTGTATGAATGTTTGTTTTTGAATGTTTGTGTTGTGTATGTTGAGATGGGGGTGGGGGGGCGTGTTAGATGTGTATGAATGTTTGTTTCTGAGTGTTTGTGTTGTGTATGTTGAGATGGGGGAGTGGGGGGGCGTGTCGGATGTGTATGAATATTTGTTTTTGAGTGTTTGTGTTGTGTATGTTGAAATGGGGGGTGGGGGGGCGTGTCGGATGTGTATGAATGTTTGTTTTTGAATGTTCGTGTTGTGTATGTTGAAATGCATGTATGGGTGCATGCTTGAGAGTGTGTGTGCTGAGTTGGGGGTGGGGGGTTTGGGTCTGTATGGGTTTATGTTTGAGAGTGTGTGTGCTGAGTTGGGGGGTGGGGGGTTCGGGTCTGTATGGGTGCATGTTTGAGAGTGTGCTGATTAGGGGGGTGGGGGGTTCGGGTCTGTATGGGTGCATGTTTGAGAGTGTGTGTGCTGATTTGGGGGGTGGGGGGTTCGGGTCTGTATGGGTGCATGTTTGAGAGTGTGTGTGCTGAGTTAGGGGTTGGGGTTCGAGTCTGTATGGGTGCATGTTTGAGAGTGTGCTGATTTGGGGTGTTCGGGTCTGTATGGGTGCATGCTGTTTGGTTGGGGGTGAGGGGGCCATGGGGCATAGTGTTTGCTTGAGGCGTGGGGGCCATGGGGCATAGTGTTTGGTTGGGGGTGGGAGCCATGGGGCATAGTGTATGGTTGGGGGTGAGGGGGCCATGGGGCATAGTGTTTGGTTTGGGGTGAGGGACAGGGGGTATAGTGTTTGGTTGGGGGTGAGGGACAGGGGTCATAGTGTTTGCTTGGGGGTGAGGGACAGGGGGCATAGTGTCTGGCTGGGGTGGGAGCCATGGGGCATAATGTTTGGTTGGGGGTTGAGGGAGCCATGGGGCATAGTGATTGGTTGGGGGTGAGGGGGCCATGGGGCATAGTGTTTGGTTGGGGGTGAGGGGACCGTGGGACATAGTGTTTGGTTGGGGGTGAGGGACAGGGGGCATAGTGTTTGGTTGGGGGTGAGGGACAGGGGGCATAGTGTTTGCTTGAGGTGAGGGACAGGAGGCATAGTGTTTGCTTGGGGGTGAGGGACAGGGGCATAGTGTTTGGTTGGGGGTGGGAGCCATGAGGCATAGTGTTTGGTTGGGGGTTGAGGGAGCCATGGGGCATAGTGTTTGGTTGGGGGTGAGGGGGCCATGGGGCATAGTGTTTGGTTGGGGGTGAGGGACAGGGGGCATAGTGTTTGCTTGAGGCATGGGGGTCATGGGGCATAGTTTTTGCTTGAGGCGTGGGGGCCATGGGGCATAGTGTTTGGTTGGGGGTGAGGGGGCCATGGGGCATAGTGTTCAGTTGGAGGTGAGGGACAGGGGGCATAGTGTTTGGTTGGGAGTGAGGGGGCCATGGGGCATAGTGTTTGGTTGGGGGTGAGGGACAGGGGGCATAGTGTTTGCTTGGGGGTGAGGGACAGGGGGCATAGTGTTTGTTTGGGGGTGGGAGCCGTGGGGCATAGTGTTTGGTTGGGGGTGAGGGGGCCATGGGGCATAGTGTTTGGTTGGGGGTTGAGGGAGCCATGGGGCATAGTGTTTGGTTGGGGGTGAGGGGGCCATGGGGCATATTGTTTGGTTGGGGGTGAGGGGGCCATGGGGCATAGTGTTTGGTTGGGGTGAGGGACAGGGGGCATAGTGTTTGCTTGAGGCGTGGGGGCCATGGGGCATAGTGTTTGCTTGGGGGTGAGGGGGCCATGGGGCATAGTGTTTGGTTGGGGGTGGGAGCCATGGGGCATAGTGTTTGGTTGGGGGTGAGGGGGCCATGGGGCATAGTGTTTGGTTTGGGGTGAGGGACAGGGGGCATAGTGTTTGCTTTGGGGGTGAGGGACAGGGGGCATAGTGTTTGGTTGGGGGTGAGGGGGCCATGGGGCATAGTGTTTGGTTGGGGGTGGGAGCCATGGGGCATAGTGTTTGGTTGGGGGTGAGGGGGCAATGGGGCATAGTGTTTGGTTTGGGGTGAGGGACAGGGGGCATAGTGTTTGCTTTGGGGGTGAGGGACAGGGGGCATAGTGTTTGGTTGGGGGTGAGGGGGCCATGGGGCATAGTGTTTGGTTGGGGGTGAGGGGGTCATGGGGCATAGTGTTTGGTTGGGGGTGAGGGGGCCATGGGGCATAGTGTTTGGTTGGGGGTGGGAGCCATGGGGCATAGTGTTGCACTCCAAGAGTGAACTCAATAATAAAGCTAAAACAGGCACAGTTAGGAGATGTACATCCTTTGCTTTTTTGAGGAAACCTGACTCAACGAAGGCCATACTCCTCTTGGGCAACCCAAACAGCAAACTATAGCAGTCCAAAATAACAGAATGTCCAATCAAGGGTCAATAAAATATATATAATTTAAATAAACAGACGATATACAATAACTAAATCGAAATAAATGATAACAATGGAAAATGTGCAGTACAAATGTAAGTTTGAAATGCAATAAAAATCGTTACCCCTCCAAAACATATTCTTTTTCCATGTGTTTAATACAAATTGGGGGTTGAAAAAGCCTCCTGACATGTCCCGCCTACCGCCCCGCCAACTTTTACTTTTCGGCCCATTTTAGCCCTCATGTAAGGTACTTTCGGCCCTCTGTCAAAATCAGTTGTGCACCCCTGATTTAGAGCAACACTGAGTTTGGTGTAATAGATAGAATAGAGGAATAAAACAAAGGTTAACAAATAACTCATAAACAGGCAAGTACTTTTAAACACCCACCAAAGCACAAAGTCAGAAGTAAAGAGGAGTCTCTCAGGGAGCCAGGACAGCCAATTTTAATTGCACAATGGCCAGGGTAGCAGAAGATCATCTTTGCAGGTAGGTAAAAAGTCTTGCACAATGTTTTTGAAAATGTTTGTAGAAATAGAACACTTGAAGGGCCACAATCTGAGAGGCTTGTGAGGGGCAAAGCTTTAGCAACTCTGCAAGGTAACCAAGACATGTCTCAACTGAGAGCAAGTAAGGCTACACAACAAGAGGTAAGTTCTCGTAGACTTTACAGTACCTCTGGTTAGAAGAAATGGTTCCAGCTGGCTTCTGTTCCTGTACAGCTCTGCAGATCCTCTTCTTCCTGGGCCTCAGTCATGGGGACAAGAGGGAGGACGTCTGGGACTCCTGCTCTGCAATGGGACGGTCAGGGGCAGCAATGGGCCAACTTTGATTCAGCGGTTCCTCTGTGTTTCAGCTCCTCGCATCTGGAGTCCATCACTCTGATGAGGTGGCTCAGGCTTGGTCAGTCCTGCATCAGGAAAGTCCAGAGGATCTTACTAGCGCTCGGGTGTGACTTAAAAGCAATGCAATGCACACAATCTGGTGTACCTCTCCCTGGCTCTTTGGTTCCAGCAGCAGCAGCAGTGGAAATACAACCAGCTTCGAAAGGATGTCCAGATGAACTTGCTTTGGAGTGGATTGGTCCCACCAACTCAAAGGGAGAAGTCGTTCTTGCAGGGCTTCTCTAGTCGAGGCGAATTTCGTGCTTTAGCACAGCAGCAGGGCTTCACCAGGCAAACCAATGGTCCAGGAGTTGCAGCAGTTCTTCTTCGGATTCCTTTGTCCAGTGGTCGACTCTGCCTTCCAAACCAAAAAGCCTTGCCTTTTATGCAGGTTTCTCCCATTCATTCCAGCCTAGCTGTCAATCACACAGCAAGGTGGCTGTCCTTTGGGCACATTCCTGTAACAAAGGGGATTAAGCACAGGGAGTTTATGGTACCTCCCTCACTTCCTGCCCATATCAGACATACTGGTGCCAGAGGCGGGCTTCACCCGTGAATCCCACTATAGACAAAACGAACAAAGAGACCAAACCTGATTTGGCGCGCATAGTAAATCTCACGAAGGATCTTTTCAACAGAAAATGGCAAAAAAAGAAGACCGGGCCATTTTGATGAAATGGGGACCCATGGGTGCCTTACCGTGGCTGCGAACGCAGCCCATGGTAAAAACACACAATGGTAGTAAAAAGTAAACCACTGCCAATAGCCATTAATTGTAGAAAGGGTAACATAAAAATGTTACATGGGGAACTAGACAAAGGGGATACTAAGTAACCCCTCCAACACGCTATTGTAAGATATTGTGTGCTGGATCTAGAAAGTTACAAATTGTAAGTAAAGTAAATTTCACTTTACTGCTCTTGGAAACAGTAGTTTCACCAAGAGAAGGTATCTAAACTTTTGGGAAATCTAAGAGACTTCACTGTGCCACTGCACTGAAGGTGTGCATGACACCATGTAAGGATGATGCCTATGGAGTTTCTCAGACTCCAAAGTCAGACAGAACACAGAAATTAAATCACACTAAAATTTCATGAGAGAGAAAAAGTCCTAAAGTCCAGCAAAAGAGCTGGCGGTCTCTACGGTAGAAGGGAATTAGCACATTTCTGAGAATTCTCCCTAACACTCTCCAAATCAGAAACAAAGGAATCTCCCAATATCCATACAATAACTCCAGCCATATTCACTACACAACCAGCACATCAATGTAAACACGTATTACCCTCCCTTTCTGTAAAGCAGACCCTTAACACCTGATTGGCTAATCCCCACAGTACACTCCCATTTCCATGCTAGGCATGCTGATAAGCCGCCGATGTAGCATGTGTGATCCGCGAACTACCGCCGTGTGCGCCGACCCCGTAACACAGGGGCAGCCCTTATTCCCTTTCCACTTCACACTTTGGTAAGAACTCTCTCATTGGATACTGGTAAGCAGTCCCACAACCACCCACCAATCCCATCCATGATCCCTACATTTAACTCTAGCAACTCGGTACAACACTGCAGATGTACTGTTCAACACTCAGAACACAGGTCTCCTGTGATTCCCAAACACCTGCACCCAAAAGTACTGTACAGCTCCCCAAGATTTCTACTTCCAGATTCATCCACATCTACAACCATCAACACAAACTACAGGTATGCATGTTTTGTAATGCACATAGAAAATGAAAACAGCATGTATGTTACCAAAGCATAGCAAGTACATAGATTGCATGCATATGAACAGGGTGCCTGCCACTTGCCCTGCATAACCTACCAGATTAGCATAGTCATGTGTACCATCTCCCCACATCAACTGACAGTTACTTACAATGTTGTTTGCTTTCACAGTGTTCTTGTACTGCCCACTAGCATAACAACTGCAAACCACATATATCAATTTCAGCACGACTGCCTGTGATTTATTTTGATAAGAAACCACATTGGGAACATTTGCACAGCCCATTCAAGTGCCAGATCCTATGTGAATTGCCCAGAATGGACACAAAAAAGGGAAACTGCATGTATATTAGGAAAGCATGCCAAGCACATACATTGCACAATTGACAGAATGCACTATTGGGAGGAAAGCTAACAAATGCATGTCTACATTGGAAACTACACTATCTGTAAATTTGGATACATAAATGCAACAACTGTAAAGAATTTCTGCACTCATGTAGCGAGCATCTAAGTGTGAGAAACTTAACAAAATTCCACACACAGTAACATTCTCCTTTCCAATCTCTACATCTTTCTCCCTTTTTCTCACTCTTTTATGACATCCACTAACCCATTTCTAAAACAAATTCGGCACAAACATCTCACACACTTCAAAACTGCAGCCCCATAGTTATCACTGCAGCCGTGGCCCCCATACCAACAATGTTAATACTCCCAAGTCCCCACTCAATAGGCAATGATGTACAATTGTACACGTGCACTAACTGTTCCTGCGAACAAATCCTACTACAATCTAAAACAATGTGTTCTCCTACTGCTATTACTGTGCCATTAACACACATATCCACTAACTTCCTTCTTTTGCAATTGCAGGGAAGAACCACCTCCTAAAACCCAGTGACATATCTGCTGAAAGATAAAACCCAGAAGAAATCTACTCTTCACATCTCAAAAAGTGCAGTACTGCTGTTGTGTTCTGTCTATTACTCAGACAGTGCAGTGTTGTTGTATTGTAGCCTAGACAATGTTATGGAAGCCCAAGGCACTCGCTTCACCCTAACCTATTGCACCTTGTCAGGTCAACTATTTCTATTGTCATCAGAACACCAGTATGTTAACACCCACTAGTTTTATAAAAACATTGCAATGTCCTTACTTCTTCAAACGCATTACACTTTCATGCACACTGAAACAAACCTTTCCCACAGGATCACACGCACATAGCAGTACAACCTTCCCAACCAAAAGTAACAGCCCTTTTGCACAATCACACTCCTCTATTTATACCTACCCTCATATTCAGACACTCACGCACAGTACACACAAATACATTGCACAACTTCCAAACCCACACTTTCCTTTTTTCTCAACAGACACAAGACAATGCCTACCAAAATGCAACTCTGTTGAAAACAATGCAGAAATAGAGCACATAAAACTCACACCATGCAAAACGGCCATCCACCTCTAGCAGACTTTGTACAAAAAGGAACCAGGTAGCAGGAGAAAAAGTGTGACTTCTCTTTCTAAATGTAAAACTAAAACTAAATGTATTAAGAAGAATGAAACTACCAGTAGTGCTAACACTGCATCTACCAACAGTAACATAGCCACAAGTAAGCATTCCAAAAAAATTAATTTTACAAAAATAATTCCACCATAGAATCCTTCAGAACCTTAAAAAAACAGAGGAGAAATCCCACTCCAATATTAAAAGATACCACAGAAAACTGTTCGTGGAAGCTCTCATAGATAGTGCAATGCTCCTCAAAAGTAAATCATTTATATTAATGTTAAACAGAATGAAGCCACTAACAAAATTAATTAGTAAACTACAAAAAGTACTTCACAACAGACGCAATATCAGCATAGATACCTTTGCAAACGTCTGTGTAGGTGAGTGGATTCACAACACCAGCACAGAGCCATATTTCAATGAAAAGGCATACAAACAAGAGCAAACAAATCCAATTGCTATACATAGCAGTTGATGAGGGTATGAAAAGGTAGACAATACCATTATGGGAGAAGAAACGCTGATTGCAAGAATATCCCCAGCAAACTTACAATCAACTCTCCATTTCACCAAACCAATCCGTCCCGTCTACAAATGGCTGTGCACCTCAATGTGTAACATATGAAAACAATCTTTCAAATCTTTGCAGCAGTTCCTCAATCAGGATGTTAAAGCCAAAGACCAATTTAACATTTAATTATTATAAACTATGGACTCATGTGCAGTGCGCAAATACACAGGACTACGAGGACATTCATTAGCCTGCATTTCTGGACCTGCTTGCAAAAGCACCTTCCACCACATCAAAATGTTAGCAACACACCATTCTACTGTACAAAATCTCATTCAGAGACTGTACTGTGCAAAAAGTCCTGCTTTAGCACTGGAGCATTTAAATGATTTTCTACTACTGCTCGAAGAAATAGACCACATCCAAAGCAAATATTTTGGACCTGAAGAGCACTTACAACATCCAGTAACTTTAGAAGAGAGTAGCGACAACCTTGCAGATGCCAACGTTCTATTACAAACGTACAAAAAATAAATAACAAAGTTTAAAAGCACATCTGCTGAAGTGCCAAACCAACTATGTGCGTGATGCCACATAACCTTTATACAAAGAGCACCAAAACTGTAGACATAACGTAAAAAATAGAAGAAAATGAGCAATCCCAATGGTTCCAATTAGCTCTCTATCTTATAGCAGAAAACAAATACGAAATTACTAACCCCTCAATACTTTGCACATACTGCACTGGAAAACTTGACAATAACCAAATGCCTTCACGTGCTATCAATAATAACTTGGAAATATTCACACTCCCAAAACCACTCCAACAGCTTAATTTGTATGAGAGCATTGTAATCCAAACAGCGCACCCATTTCAAGCAATAATACTCCTTCAACCGAAAATAGCCAAGTTGCCTCCTTCTGAATTACTGAAAGGCATTTGTGGCAAATAAGTTTATTCGCCATTAGATCTCAAAGAAAATCTAGACACTCTAGGAGTGCAACAGCCAATAGATCAATCTTTGATTATCCTAGTGAATGGTGTACCTACAAAAGACAAAATAAATTAGCAGCAGCTAGTAGACTTAAGCAAACAGAAAACACCAAAATAATTCAGGATTCCTCATCAACTGGCCAATTTGAACTTCTAGATCCTACTACAGCCTCCAATATTTTAGAGCAGCATACAATTCACCCACTTCACCCCAAATACACCATAGACGATGCACTACAAACATATCAAATGCGGCAAGCCAAAGGATCTCCAATCAGCATATGGGAAACAAGTGTAGAAGCACGATCCTTTTCTCTACTGTTTCCTACTGGAAAAGATGGAAGGTACGATGAAAGATGCACACAAATCACAGCATCAGAATACCACTCTTTACGAATGTATTCTGAAGACCCCAGATTCAGACAAAATGTTGAATACATATTCCACCTCCTCTTTGAAAGTCAGCTAGCAACTCTATGTTACGGAGTTGCACACACATTGAAAACAGGTTCCAATTTTCTAAACATGTCTGCTATGCAGCTACTTCAAAAGGTGGAAGAGAAAGATGAAGTTTTACAGTCAAGTATTACAAATCTCTTGGCAAACATGCGTGGTACGAAAGAATACTGGTTCCGACGTCACGCAGATGTATGCTACGTAACCTTAGCCCACCCACATGGTTTGTCACTTTAAATTGTGCAGAGTATGCATGGGAAGACTCAATTTCCTACGCATAGCAAACGAAAACAAAGCAGGGATAGACATGAAAACCCCAGGAGAAATCTGCTTTCTTGCCCCTGTAAATGTATCAAGGTACTTCCATCATCGCTTCATTGACATGCTGTACTTCATCTGTAAGAAAACAATTCCTCCCCTCTGAGAAGTGGAACACTTCATTTGGAGAAAGGAATATCAAGCCAGAGGAGCACCACACATCCACATGCTTTTGTGGATTAAAGATGCTCCTAAATTTGGTCAGGACACTGATGCCACTGTTTTGCAGTTCATTCACAAATATGCCACTTGCAAAATCCCTCAGAAAGTGCACATAGTGACCTACATGCACACATTTTACGGTTTCAAACACTAAAATGTGGCAAGTATTGTCGGCGCAAAATATAAAAACAAAGGTAAATACTTCACCATATGCTGCTTTGGTTTCCCTAGACCAGTTTCAGCAAAAGGACAAGTAAACAGCTTCATGTCTTCTGTCAGTTTGAAAGGCAAATCATCTAAGAACACATACTAGATAAAAAGAACCGAAGCATCAAAGTATATCAATGATTACAATGCAATCATTGCCCTCCTATGGAATGCAAATATAGATGTGAAGTACATTGCAGACAATTCCACTGCAGTTGCACGATATGTCACTGCCTCCATAACCAAAGCTGAGAAAACAGCACTGAAAGACCTCTGGGATGACATATCATCTGACAAAACACTGTCACAAACATTATACAGCTTTGGCATAAAAATGCTCTCCCATGGAGAATGCGGCTGCTACGAAGAAATCCGAAAACATAGTCTAGCTAAGCCCTGGTCCTAGTGCATCCAGAAAAAGAGTTCTCAAATCATACCAAGACATACAAACAATAGCCAAAAACGATCCCAACAGCCAGGACATTTTGAAAAATAACATATTGGACACATATTACCCAAACAGGAGTATTGCTTTGGAAACCATGTGCCTATACCAGATAGCCCAAAACTTCTCATACAAAAATAATATTAAAGCAGATGACAAAAAAAGGTAAATACATAGTCAAAAGTTGTGAGGGCAGCCTAGTTAAACTTACCAAACACAGCCTGATTAATCACATGAAGCTATCATTAAAATCTCCTCGACATAGAGAACTTTATTACATGTCCCTACTGCAACTTTTTAAACCATGGAGAAAAGAAGATTTATTGGACACCCATTCCTCCTATGAAGATGCTTTCAATGCAAGTGAAAGCACTATAACAGATATAAACTTCACACAGTACAAAAACATGTTGGCCAATGAACGCCAACAAGAAGAAGAACTTCAAGCACAACTAAATGTAGACATTCCTGAGAGCAGTCAACCTTCTCTTACAGAAAGCCAAGAACCACTTGGACAGCCACTCATAGCAAATGAGGCAGAATTAGCCATGACTGAAGTAGAAAACACAATGAGCAGCATAGCATTTTCCTAGAAGTAACTAAAGAAATTGAACATGTTGTACAGCACGAAACTAAAACTTGTACCTGTTAAAGCTATAAACCTGTACTCCTTTATGTGGTCAAGCTGGTTCAGGCAAAACATTTTTAATATAAATCATCAGCAAGTTTGTCCAAAAATTGACAAACAACAAGCTTTCAGCTGTTGTAACTGCCCCCACAGGTTTAGCTGCCTACAACATAGGTGATGTTACTTTACACCGATTGCTACTCCTTCCAGTAGAGCACCAAAACAAATTAGACTACTACAAACTTTCAACAGAAGCTGCTATGGAGTTACACAGAGTTTTGAAACAAATGAAAATCCTCCTAATAGATGAGGTGAGCATGGTCTCCAACCTAATGTTGGCTTTGATTCACCTCCGATTGCAAGAGGTCCTTAAAACAGACTACGAATAAGTCTTTGGAGGAAAACACGTTATTGTTTTCGGAGATCTTCTTCAAATAACACCAGTGAAAGGTGTGTCATGATCTCTGCTTCCAAAAGGTCAGGGTTTTCCCAACTCCCTTGGAAGCAGATCCATAACCCAGGTTCCGAGTGCCAACCAGTCCCAATTGGGACCTTTTGGACCCAGTCCTGGCGCCAGTGGCACCAGGCTCATAAATAGGCCCAGTCCCAGCGCTGGAAGCGCCGGGCTCATAATGCTTGGGTGGACTTACCTGCAGCAGACCATGCTGCTTACTTGCCTGCCAGTTGAGTCTCTGATCCTCTTCTGTTTGGAACTACTTTTCCTGTTGGGTGGGGCAGGAGCCACTCCCTAGATTCAGAACACTGGAACTCTTCTGGAAAGCAGGAACTCTTTTCTTACCTAGGCGTGGCTGTGGAAGGAGACACCTAAGCACTACAGGAGGCTATTTAAACCACACCCGATGGATGAATCTTGCTTTGCGTTATTCTGCATTCTCAGCAGCAGAACGCTCATCGTGTCTTCTGCATCTGATCCTGGGCCTAAGGAAAAAGGCTTACCATTCTGAATCCAGTCTTCAGCAACACCTATAAAGACAAGAAAGAACAGGTTAGCATTACGGTCTTCAGTGACAGCTCTTCACTTACCTGGTCTATCGGCTGTCACCAACGCCTCGCGCTGCATTCCGGCATCTGAAAGACAAAGGCTTACCTACTCTTCGTGCGCTCCGGAGGTCTTCACACTGCATTCCGGCATCTGAAAGACAAAAGCTTACCAACTCTTTGCACGCTCCAGAGGCCTTCGGCGCTGCATCCCGCATATGAAAGACAAAACAAGGTGCGTTTAAAGACATTGGGGAACTTTAATACTCACGTGCCATTACTCCTTTCCACATCTAAGCCAGTGGGTATTCCGGCACCCTGCAGCCGCCCCGAACTTGTACCTGCAAAATAAAAAGACAGTTAGAGCGCATCGTGAAGCAGGCAACAAGCGCTTACTTACGTGCTTCCAGGCGCTTCTATTCATCACACGGGCTCCATCTTCAACTCACTTCAGCCCGCCATCCGCCATCGCCGGAACCCTGCAAAATAAGAGACATCATTACTAAAGACTTTAAAGACATTAGAATTACTTGAAACTTACCGTTCATGCAGTAAACGACGGACAGCAGTCCTCTGAAGTCAAGAGGCCTGCTCCCCTTATCCAGTGAAGAAACTGGTTACAGCACCCTGCCTCGAGGCAGATGGAGAGCACGGCATTCACTTACCTAAGACATCTTACCCTTCGAGCCAGACATACAGTGCACAGAGGTCCAGCCCAAAGAGCCAGCCGTGTGTTACACATCACCTTTGAAGATAGGTATACGCCCAGTCAAGACCGGCGCCTCTACGGGAATCAGGTGAGCGTTACAGGTGAACCTATTTTTAAAACCTTAGGACACAAACTGTGCCGTAAGACACTTGGCAGCATAGGAAATGTAAATCTCTGGCAACATTTCCAATACAGAGAACTAACTGAAAATCTGCCTCAGTCTGCAGACCTCACCTATGCTAACATTTTGAGAAGCATTCAGATTGTTGTGCTTTCTAAGGAAACACAGTCTACCTTAAATAGCAGATGCATCCATGAGCTATACGGGCATAACACATGTGCTGCTGATGTCATGGTACAATTAGCATGCAAAAATGTAAACTGTATGTCCTTAATGCCAACCCTAACAAGCCGTGCACAATTCAATGAAATAATGTTGAAAAAAGAAATGCAACCAATAGTGCAAATTTACTGCACAGACAAACTGGACGTGCATTTTATGACAGTACCTTTGTGTCAACAGGCCACAGCATGACTAAATACCTTAGAAAACTCCAACACAGCTGGTTTGGAGAAAATGTTGACATTGTGTTTAAACTGTAGAGTAATGCTAAAGCGCAACTTTGACGTGGAGCAAGGTTTAGTTAATGGAGCACTTGGTATGTCAGAATCCAGTTGCCCACGTCGTGTAGCCGAAGAATTCTTCCACCTGATGGAACCCTCTGGCTCCAGAAATGGACAGCCAGAGCGATCAATCAGAGGAAAGAAAGGATACCTGATGAGACCCAGATGACCCAGAAGTAGACACGTGCCGCAGGAGTTGTAAATGCAGAGTATGGGTGGTACGGGTAGTCGAGGACAGGCGTTGGATCTGCAAGTGAGGAGTTAACACAATACAGAAAGTATAACCAACCGCCCTTCTGAACAAGACCCGAAAAATAGTGACAAATTGCAATACGTTCCACAAATTCTGATAACCACCCCTTCCCCTATGAGACTATGGCTTACCGTGTTTTATGCGGATCAACACCGGGGAGAACCAGATGGGACATGGAAGGGAAGGAACTCCGAAGTCCACAATGCCAAGTCCAAGAAGAACCCAACCACCTATCCCGCCGGCACGAGGACGCCTAGGGCACACTTGTTAGAGTGCGTCGCAAGGAAGTTCGAAAAGTTCCAAAGTTCAACAATCCAAAACTCCAAGTGTTCCAAGGTCAAGAATCCAAATTTCGAAAGTTTCAAAAGTTCCACAATATTGACCACACGCAGTCCAGGTGAGTGAGGATCCAGAAGACAAAAACGAAGAGCAACCACAACAGAAGGGCGAAGGCTAGAAGTCCGTAAGCAGTCCGAGGTCGAAGAACGATGCAGGCAGTAGACAAGAACCAAGCAGTCCAAAATCAAGGCCAGGTAACGGTCCGGGTCGAGGAAACGAGGCAATCAGGTATACAGGAGGAAACTGGGGGGAGGGAAAGGGTTACAGAGACCGGGAATCAACGGAGCAGGATACAATGAGCTAGGTACGAGGGGCCACCACTCGCAATCAGAAGCACAGATACGAAGTGAAGGCGGAGACTAAGAAGGAGAGGTCACATGACAGCGTTCCGCGGCTTCCAGCGTCGACCGTGAGAAACGCCAAGAGGACGCCAGCGTTGCCATGCCAACTTCCAAGCACCTGGTTGTAGTGTTCTTAAAGGGCCATGCATCCGTTGCTTAGCCCTGCTTGCACGCCTGTACATGACAGTATCCTCCCTCAAAGGGGGTCTCACCCCCCGAGCAGACCAGAAATGAGACAGAAGGGCCGGAGCATGGATGTTTACCGCAGGTTCCCACATACGGTCTTCGGGACCATAGCCCTTCCAATCGACCAGATAGAGTCGCCTGCCCCTTCGAACCTTGGTATCCAAGATCGCACCCACCTCGAATTCATCAAAACTGCGCACCTTAACCGGCGAGGGACGAGCAGGTAGTCTGGTAGATGGGTGGCATGGTTTCACTAGAGAGACATGGAATACCGGGTGAACCTTCCATTTAGCAGGAAGGGCCAATCGGAGGGCAGCAGGGTTAATAACCTGCAGGATGCTGTAGGGACCCACAAACCGCGGCAACAGGGCTCGTCAACCAGTCAAACGTAGGTTCCTTGTGGACAGCCAGACTTTCATCCCCGGTCGGTAACTAGGAGCCGGGAAGCGATGTGCATCAGCAGAAGACTTAGTACGAGACTGGGCCAGTAACAGTTGATTCTTGACCATAGTGTGGGTATCGGACAGATTCCTAAGACAACCAGAGGCAGCCGGATTGTGTAACGGCCAATCAGCAATACTGGGCAAAGAACGGGGGTGTTGGCCATACAGGGCAAAATACGGAGAAACACCTGTCGCTGTGTGCATAGAGTTATTGTAGGCGAACTCCGCCAGAGGAAGAACAGAAACCCACGTATCTTGACGTTGGTGGGTAAGACATCGTAGATACTGCTCCATGGTGGCATTAAGCCTCTCAGTTTGCCCATCGGTTTGTGGATGGTATGCACTGGAGTACCGGCCGTCTATACCCAACGTTGAAGTCACTGCTCTCCAAAAATGAGAAGTGAACTGTGGTCCCCGGTCAGTAACGAGAATGGAGGGCAGACCGAATCTTCGGTAGACGTTCTTCAAGAACAGTTCCGCCAACACCGGAGCAGAAGGAATCCCCCGGCAGGGTACAAACAAGGCTGACTTAGTGAAATAGTCCACGACCACCCATATAGTGTCGTAGCCGTCGACCACTGGAAGCTCTACTACGAAATCCATAGAAACCATAAGCCAAGGTCTCTCTGGTATAGGCATGGGTTGAAGTAGGCCCACAGGTTTGCCCGGTTGATGTTTGCACTGTGCACAAGTGGCACAAGAAACAATGTATTCCCTAACGTCGCGTGACATGGAGGGCCACCAGCACCACCTTCTCAAAAGGTCAACAGTTTTCCCAGTACCTGGATGTGCAGCTATCGCTGAATTGTGACACCATTGTATGGCTGTGTGTCTTGTGTCGGAATCAGGTACATATATTTTATCCTTCTTATAAGGCAATGTATGGATGATCTCCAATCCCAGGCCAGCAATCTCGGAGGGGTTGGTTCTCACCCAGTCTTGGATCCTTGTTTTCAGAGAGGGGCGCAAGGTACACCCACACACCACTTGATTGGGCAGTAGAAGAGCGCCCTTAAGCTCGGATGGTTCGGGGACTCCATGGATGCGGGAAAGAGCATCCGCCTTCGAGTTCAGGGAACCGGGGCGATAGGTAATAGTGAAGTTGAACATGGCAAAGAATTCATGCCACCTGGCATGACGCGCCGTGGTACACTTCACCGATTGCAGCGCCAAGAGGTTTCGATGATCAGTAAACACTCAAACCGGTTCGGAGGACCCCAAAAGATGATGTCTCCATACCATAAAGGCGTCCCTCACTGCTAACAATTCCCGTTCGGTGATCGTATAGTTCCTCTCGTAAGAGGTGAGTTTTCTGGAGTGATACGCAACAGGATGTAAACCAGTGGACTCCGGGCAAAGCTGGGACAGGATAGCTCCCAGTGCAACATCTGACGCATCTGCTTCTACAATGAAAGGCAAAGACGGATCCGGATGTTGAAGGACGGGAGCAGTGGTAAAGGCAGACTTTAAGGTCTCAAAAGCCCGTTGAGCGTCCTTGTTCCATTTAAACACACATTTGGTGCTGGTTAGTTTAGTGAGTGGAGAGGCAATGGCTGAGAAGTCTTGGATAAACCGCCGATAGAAATTCGCAAAGCCTAAAAAGGATTGCAGAGCCTTCAAGGTACTAAGACAAGGCCACTCCAATATCGCGGCAATCTTAGACTGGCTCATCTGCACTCCCCGGCTAGTGATGTCATAGCCTAGGAACTCCACCTCGGTTTCATGAAACTTGCATTTGTCCAACTTGGCATACAAATGGTTCTCCCTTAAACGTTGCAAAACGTTAGATACATGGACGACGTGAGTGTCAACTGAAGGAGAGTAGATCAAGATGTCGTCTAAGTAAACGACTACATATTGGTCTAGCATGTCATGAAATACGTCGTTGATAAAGTATTGAAAGGTCGCTGGAGCGTTACATAGGCCAAAGGGCATAACGCAGTATTCGAAGAGGCCATATTTGGTTTTGAAGGCCGTCTTCCACTCGTCGCCTTTGCGAATCCGTACGAGATTGTAGGCCCCCCTCAAATCCAATTTAGTGAATACCTTAGCTGCACCCAATTGGTCCAATAAGACTGAAATCAGAGGTATCGGATATTGATTCCTGATCGTAACGGCATTTAAAGCACGGTAATCGATGCAAGGACGCAGGTCCCCCTCCTTCTTAGGGACAAAGAACATGGGTGAGGCAGCAGGTGAGCGAGAAGGACGAATAAAGCCAGTACTCAAGGATTTGTCTATATATTCCTTCAAAATCACGTCCTCTTGAGGGGTTAGGGAATATATGCGCCCAGACGGAATCTTGGCTCCAGGAATCAATTCAATAGGGCAATCATAGGGCCTGTGTTGTGGAAGTATCTCTGCCCCACGTGCGTCGAATACGTCATGATAACCCCTGTACACCATAGGAAGGACAGTGTTGACTACTGCCCCCACAGTACGGGTGGTTTCAGCAAGAGCCTGACTAGGGCTGGTGATCACTGAGCTGATAGTTAGGCAATTACTTTCACAGTATTCTGACGGAAAACATACCTCCCCAGAATGCCAATCCACAGAGGGATTATGCAACTTTAACCATGGCAAGCCAAGAATGAACTTGAACTGTGGTGCTGCGATAAGATTGAAGTATATGTCCTCTTGATGACCGCAGTCTGTGATCATGGTGAGGTCAGTAGTTCGCTTCGTCACTAACCCAGAGACCAAGGAAGAACCATCCACCGAATTCACCACTTCAGGACATGTTTTGTGCATAACCGGCAGACCCAACTCCCGGGCATAGGCGGCATCCACGTAATTCCCCGTGGCTCCTGAGTCCAGGACCATCATCAAGGCCCATTTCTCAGAACCGGGGAACGACAGGGAAACAGAAAGACAATAAGGACTGCAACCTGTGGGGTCTCTTGAAGAAATACCCGGCATCTGGACCCCTCCAGTCACCGGGTTTTGGCGTTTCCCTGTTTCTTGGTAGGTTTTTTGCTACATTCTCGGAGTAAGTGGTCGGATCCTCCGCAGTAGAAACATAGACCATTCTTTCTCCGGTGTTCCCTAACTTCAGCCGACAGAGGAGATCTAAGTGCCCCGATCTGCATGGGCTCCGAGGACCCGGCGGCAGGTAAAGGGACGGAAAGAGCAACAGGGGGAGCCGTTCTCTTCTCACCCCTCCGTGCTGCTTGTCGGGAATCAATCTGGAGAACCAAATCCAATAGTTCCGAGAAAGCTGTAGGTATTACCGGAACGGTGGCCAGTGTATCTTTTAGGGAATCGGATAGCCCTTTATAGAAGAGAGAGGCCTTCTTCTCTTCGGGCCAACTGGTTTCCGCCACCAACTGATTGAACTTGGCTAGGTAGGACAAAAGAGGCGAACTGCCTTGTTGGAGACCGAGCAGTTCCAAATCAGTAGCTTGTGTGGCATAACGTGTGTCGAACACACGACTCATAGCCTCGATTAGGGCATCACAATTGTAAAGAAGATGGCTGCCATCTTCCAACAACGGATTAGCCCAAGCAGCTGCAGTACCCCCTAGATGGGATAACAGAAACGCCGCCTTGGTAGTGGAATCCGGAAAAGAAGCAGGACGGCACAGAAAATGCAGTCTACATTGGTTCAAAAAGGTCCTAAATGTCTTGGGGTCTCCATTGAACCGTTCCGCCGGAGCCAAAGGGAACTGGGCAGTCATATAAACCGGTCCAGCACCCTGTTGGGGAGGACCAGCACCTGCCCCAGAGACACTAGCCAAGGAAGGCGCTGCTGCCCCAAGGAGTTGGAACCCTGCCTGCAACTCATCAATGCGTCGCTGCGTGGCTGAATGAGCCGCAGTCATGTCATTACGTAAATCGGCCACCAACTGTAAAATAGTGGACAGTGTCTCATTGGTATCCATATTAAAGGCATCTGATTATGTCAGAATCCAGTTGCCCACGTCGTGTAGCCGAAGAATTCTTCCACCTGATGGAACCCTCTGGCTCCAGAAATGGACAGCCAGAGCGATCAATCAGAGGAAAGAAAGGATACCTGATGAGACCCAGATGACCCAGAAGTAGACACGTGCCGCAGGAGTTGTAAATGCAGAGTATGGGTGGTACGGGTAGTCGAGGACAGGCGTTGGATCTGCAAGTGAGGAGTTAACACAATACAGAAAGTATAACCAACCGCCCTTCTGAACAAGACCCGAAAAATAGTGACAAATTGCAATACGTTCCACAAATTCTGATAACCACCCCTTCCCCTATGAGACTATGGCTTACCGTGTTTTATGCGGATCAACACCGGGGAGAACCAGATGGGACATGGAAGGGAAGGAACTCCGAAGTCCACGATGCCAAGTCCAAGAAGAACCCAACCACCTATCCCGCCGGCACGAGGACGCCTAGGGCACACTTGTTAGAGTGCGTCGCAAGGAAGTTCGAAAAGTTCCAAAGTTCAACAATTCAAAACTCCAAGTGTTCCAAGGTCAAGAATCCAAATTTCAAAAGTTTCAAAAGTTCCACAATATTGACCACACGCAGTCCAGGTGAGTGAGGATCCAGAAGACAAAAACGAAGAGCAACCACAACAGAAGGGCGAAGGCTAGAAGTCCGTAAGCAGTCCGAGGTCGAAGAACGATGCAGGCAGTAGACAAGAACCAAGCAGTCCAAAATCAAGGCCAGGTAACGGTCCGGGTCGAGGAAACGAGGCAATCAGGTATACAGGAGGAAACGGGGGGGGGGAACGGGTTACAGAGCCCGGGAATCAAGGGAGCAGGATACAATGAGCTAGGTACGAGGGGCCACCACTCGCAATCAGAAGCACCGATACGAAGTGAAGGCGGAGACTAAGAAGGAGAGGTCACACGACAGCGTTCCGCGGCTTCCAGCGTCAACCGTGAGAAACGCCAAGAGGACGCCAGCGTTGCCATGCCAACTTCCAAGCACCTGGTTGTAGTGTTCTTAAAGGGCCATGCATCCGTTGCTTAGCCCTGCTTGCACGCCTGTACATGACATGGTACAGTTGATGGCTTCCAGACATACCCATGTGACACCAGCATTCAGTTTGACAAACTTCCAGAAGCTAAAAGGATAGGATACTCAACTGCCGATTCCTTCTTTTTAAAGACATGTATGTACGCAGAGAAAGGTTTTCTCTATCTCTTGCATATGCAGTCACTATTCATAAAACGCAAGGTCTAACCGTAGACCAAGCATTAATTGACATTGGCAGCACAGTCTTTAAAGAAGGCATGGGTTATGTATCATTGACACGCCTACGTACACTTCAAGGACTATTTCTAGTCAATTTTGATGCACGCAAACTCAAGGCTGACATTCCTTGCATTGTAGATGTCATGATCTCTGCTTCCAAAAGATCAGGACTTGCCCGACTCCCTTGGAAGCAGACCCATAACCCCGGTTCCGAGTGCCAGCCAGTCCCAATTGAGACCTTTTGGACCCTGTCCTGGCGCCAGTGGCACCAGGCTCATAAAAATGCCCAGTCCCAGCGCTGGAAGCGCCGGGCTCATAATGCTTGGGTGGACTTACCTGCAGCAGACCATGCTGCTTACTTACCTGCCAGTTGAACCCCTGATCCTCTTCTGTTTGGGACTACTTTTCCTGTTGGGTGGGGCAGGAGCCACTCCCTAGGTTCAGAACACTGGAACTCTTCTGGAAAGCAGGAACTCTTTTCTTACCTAGGCGTGGCTGTGGAAGGAGACACCTAAGCACTACAGGAGGCTATTTAAACCACACCCGATGGATGAATCTTGCTTTGCGTTATTCTGCATTCTCTGCAGCAGAACGCTCATCGTGTCTTCTGCTTCTGATCCTGGGCCTAAGGGAACAAAGGCTTACCATCCTGGAATCCAGTCTTCAGCAGCACCTGTAAAGACAAAGAAAGAACAGGTTAGCACTACGGTCTTCAGTGGCAGCGCATCTCTTACCTGGTCCATCGGCTGTCACCAACGCCTCGAGCTGCATTCCGGCATCTGAAAGACAAAGGCTTACCTACTCTTCGCATTCTCCGGAGGTCTTCGCACTGCATTCCGGCATCTGAAAGACAAAAGCTTACCAGCTCTTTGCACGCTCCGGAGGCCTTCGGCGCTGCATCCCGCATCTGAAAGACAAAAGAAGGTGCGTTTAAAGACATTGGGCAACTTTATTACTCACGTGCCATTACTCCTTCCCACGCCGAATCCAGTGGGTATTCCAGCACCCTTCAGCTTCTCTAAAGCTCCGAACTTGTACCTGCAAGATAAAAGGGACAGTTAGTGCGCATCGTGAAGCAGGCTACAAGCGCTTACTTACGTGCTTCCAGGCGCTTCTATTCCTCACGCGGGTTCGATCCTCAACTCTCATCAGCCCACCATCCGCCATCGCCGGAACCCTGCAAAACAAGAGATATCATTACAAAAGACTTTTAAGACATTTGAAGTGCCCAGAACTTACCGTTCGTGCAGTTAACGACGGACAGCAGTCCTCTGAGGTCAAGAGGCCTGCACCCTTATCCAGTGAAGAAACTGGTTACGGCACCCTGCCCCGAGGCAGATGGAGAGCTCGGCGTTCACTTACCTAAGGTGAGGGTGTTAACCTTTGGGGTTCTACAGGAGAAGAGAAAGGGAAGAGGAGAGAGGCACCCAATAACCCCAGTTCATTAATCCCATATTTTCTATCTGCAGACATCTTACTCTTCGAGTCAGACATACAGTGCACAGAGGTCCAGCCCAAAGAGCCAACCGTGTGTTACACATCACCTTTGAAGATACGGCATTCACCCAGTCAAGACCGGCGCCTCTGCGGGAATCAGGTGAGCGTTACAGAACGCAAAGACTATCGCAAAACTCCCACCCAGGCGCTATGGAAACCTCGGATACCGACCAGCTAGCCCAGTTACTTGGGGAACTAAGAGCAGAAGTGCATGCAGCCCGTCAGGAAACGAATGCTCTAAGAAGGGAACTGATTATTTCCAAGGAGCGAACAGACAATCTCGCTAGACAATTGCAACAGTCACAAGCCGGACAAACTCCGTTACCCGCATCAGGGGCAAATCTTCCGTCAACATCCTCTACGAACCCAGTGCAGATCAACCTACCTGGGAATGTACCTCTTGCTCCGCCCGAACGATTTTCTGGTGACCCAAAGAGGTTTGCAGTATTTATTAATCAGTGCCGGTTGCACTTCTTATGCCAGCCAGCAGCCTTTCCAACTGATCAAGCTAAGGTAGCTTTCGTGCTTTCGTACCTTAGTGGCAATGCGGCAGACTGGTCGATCCCTCTAGTTAATCAAGATGATCTGGTTCTCCATGATTTTCAAGCTTTTCAGCTCAGTATGGAAAAACTGTTTGCAAGACATTCACAGGGGCAGGCCTTGGACAATGAGCTCCTTTCATTGCGACAGGGTAATCAAGACCTTTTGGCTTATATTGCGTCTTTCAACAGACTGATAGTGGAAACTCGATGGCCTGAGGACAAAAGGATTACGCTGTTTTATAGAGGTCTACGTGGACAGCTCAAAGATGTGTTAGCTCAAGTAGTGAATCCCCCGCAAGACTGTTCGGACTATATTGACTTAGTCGTTCAAATTGACCACAGACTGCAGAACAGGAAGGCCGATCGTTCCAAGTTTGATGCTCGAGTATTTTCCAAACCACCAACTCCTACCAAAGGAGTAGACTCCGGGGAACCCATGAAAATAGGGGGCCTGAAAGGACCACTAACACAAAAGGAGCGGGAAAGGAGAAAACAGCTGCAATTATGCCTCTATTGCGGAAACTCGGGGCACTTTCTTCGAGACTGTCCGGTGAAACCAGCCAAGAAGGCAGTAGGAGCTGCAGTTACCAGGGTCACAAACTCTGAGCAGGGAAACGACCTCGCCCGACAAGAATAGAGGTCCTCTTGCCGAGCGTTAAAACCAGTTCCGTGACCTCGCATTTCGTGATACCTATGGTCCTCATTAGCCCTGAACATCCGGATCGATTACATGCGATTGAAGCTTACATCGACAGCGGTGCCATCGGCAATTATGTGGATCATGAAATGGTTTTGAGGATGAATCTGACTCTTTGTCCAAAGGCTGTAAAGGACGTCATTACTACGGTGGATGGTACGGAGATAGCCTCCGGACCAGTAACGCATACCACCCAAGAAGTGACGCTAGTAAGTCAAGATGGACACCATGAGAAGATCGTGTTCGATGTGATCAAGGCCCCTCAGTTCCAGATTATTCTAGGAATTCCTTGGTTAGAGAAGCACAATCCTCAGATCGATTGGCGAGCAAGAACGGTTCAGTTTCCAGAACGTGTCTCTACTTGTCACCCTCGACCTGGTGTTGCACTGGCAGCAATTTCCTCGGAGGCTCCCCAGTTACCTCCTGAATACCTAGAATTCCAAGATGTTTTCCGGAAGGATCAGGCTAACTCTCTACCTCCTCATAGGTCTTATGACTGCCAGATAGACCTGATACCTGGATCTACTCCTCCTTGTAGTAGAATTTATGCCCTCACCGAGCCTGAGAATCTTCACCTCCGACAATACCTGGATCAATACCTAGCGAATGGGTTTATTCGTCCTTCCAAGTCCCCTGCTTCCTCAGCTTTGTTCTTTGTTCCAAAAAAAGAAGGGGACCTTAGAACTTGTATAGATTATCGCGCCCTGAACCAGATCACCGTTAAGAATAGATATCCGTTACCTTTGATCCCTGAACTCCTGGACCAAGTCAGAAAAGCATGCATATATACAAAGCTGGATCTTAGAGGAGCTTACCACTTGGTACGAGTAAAAGAGGGCGATGAATGGAAGACTGCCTTCCGCACCAAGTATGGGCTATTTGAATATCAGGTCATGCCCTTCGGACTTTGCAATGCCCCGGCCGCCTTTCAATATTTTATGAACGATGTCCTCAGAGAGCTCATAGATGTGTCTGTTGTTGTTTACATTGACGACATCCTCGTTTATTCTTCATCGGAATCTGAACATCGGAAACACGTGAAAATGGTCCTCGAAAGATTGCGTCAACACAAACTTTTCGCTAAGTTGGAAAAATGTGTTTTCAACGTGACTGAAGTTGAATTCTTGGGATTCATATTATCACCTGGCGCAGTACGTATGGATTCAAAGAAGGTCGATGCAGTTCTCAAATGGCCATCACCATCCTCCGTAAAAGGTGTGCAAAGCATGTTAGGCTTCGCTAACTTTTACCGCAGGTTTATCCCCGAATTCTCTCGAATAGTCCAGCCCATCACTGCCTTGTTAAAGAAAAACAAACGTTTTGAATGGTCTACCGAGGCGGAACAAGCTTTCCAGGATTTGAAGACTAAATTTATCTCTGCACCAATCTTAAAACACCCTCGCCCCGAACTCCCCTACATCGTGGAAACTGATGCTTCAAGCCTTGCCATGGGGGCAGTTCTATCACAAAAGGACCCGGTAACCAATCAGTTGCATCCCGTGGCATTTTGGTCCCGCAAATTCTCGCCTCCTGAAATCAATTACACTATTACTGATAAGGAACTTCTAGCTATCAAGTCCGCCTTTAAGGCTTGGCGGCATTATCTTCTGGGGGCCCGACACACCGTTACTGTGATTACAGATCACCGAAACCTGCAATATTTGAAAACCGCAAAAGCTCAATCCTCTAGGCAACTCCGTTGGGCACTATTCTTTGCCGAGTTTGACTTCATAATTACCTATCGACCTAGTACAAAAAACGGGAAAGCTGATGCCCTTTCTCGGATGGGAGTGGAAGAACATTTGATCAATCCTAAACCTGTACCTATCATTCCCGAACAAAGAATTCTAGGTGTAATCGCCACACAATCCATAGAGGAAGTTAAGGATAAAGCCAGGCTACTGGTAACTCCAGCAGACATACAAAATTGGCATCTGCAGGGAAAGGACTTTGCAGTAAAGGACAACTTATTGTATTTCCAAGAACGATTATACCTACCCAGCACAGATTTACAGAAAAAAGTAATCTCCTGTTATCACGATTCTTTAATGGAAGGTCATCCCGGTATGGCCAAGACCTCAGAAAAGATCAAGCGCTACTTCTGGTGGCCGTCTTGGAAAAAAGATATTAGAGACTTTATAATGTCTTGTGGAGTATGCGCCCAAAACAAGAGTCAAAAGGAAAGACCAGCCGGCCTCTTACGCCCTATTGACATCCCGCCTCGCCCTTGGCATACGCTTTCTATGGACTTCATCACCGATCTACCTCCATGCTCCGGATACAATACGATCCTAGTAATCGTGGACCTATTCTCCAAGATGGCGCATTTCATTCCACTCAAAGGCTTACCAACAGCAGCAACTCTGGCCCGAGAATTTTTCGAAAACATCGTCCGACTGCACGGTTTTCCTTCAGTTCTAATTTCGGATCGAGGTAGTCAATTTATTTCTCATTTTTGGCGAAGTTGCTGTCGGTCGGCTCAAATTGATGTGAGACTTTTGACCAGCCACCACCCTCAAACCGACGGACAAACCGAGAGGACCAATCAAACTCTGGAACAGTATTTGCGCTGCATACTACAACAAACTGAAAAAACTTGGAAAGATATCCTTTGGATAGCCGAATATGCCTACAATAACTCTGTCCACTCGGGAACTGGGAAGACCCCGTTTTTTCTTTTATACGGTAGTCACCCTCGAACCTCAGAGTTGGATCCACTCCAAGATCTTGGAACACCAGCAGTAGACTTCCTGCATTCTACAATCACCCAAGCCTTTAAGGAAGCCGTTTCTCACCTTCAAAGGGCTAAAGAACAATACAAGAAAGGAGCAGACCAACATCGGAAGGAAGCCCCCCAATATCGAGTAGGAGATCAGGTCTGGTTATCCACCAAATATCTACCTCTAAAAGGACCACGCACATTCAACCCAAGATACCTTGGTCCCTATTCCATCACTACCATAGTAAATCCAGTAGCGGTCAAGTTGGACTTGCCCCCTCACATGAAGATACATCCGGTCTTCCACGTCTCTCTATTAAAACCTGTGCAACCTCAAACCCGACTAACTACATCTCCAAAACCTATTCTAGTTGATGGAGAACTCGAGTTTGAAGTCAAAAGCATCCTGGATTCCAAGATCTCCAAATCTAAACTATTTTACCTGATTGACTGGAAAGGCTACGGTCCCCAAGAAAGATCCTGGGAACCTGCAGAATATGTCCACGCGCCTCGTCTAATCAAAAGATTTCATCGAACATTTCCTAACAAGCCCAAACCCCCGGAGAAGCCCGGTTTGGGAGGGGCCTTGAGAGGGGGTGCTGTCATGATCTCTGCTTCCAAAAGATCAGGACTTGCCCGACTCCCTTGGAAGCAGACCCATAACCCCGGTTCCGAGTGCCAGCCAGTCCCAATTGGGACCTTTTGGACCCTGTCCTGGCGCCAGTGGCACCAGCCTCATAAAGATGCCCAGTCCCAGCGCTGTGAAGCAGAGATTACCAGTAAATCTTGCAAATGCCTACTTAATATTCTTGAAGCCAAAATGTACTCACTGATCTACAAAAGTAGCATAGCCTACTGCCCAATACCCACCATCATATATTTAATTGCAAAACAAAAATAACCTTCTACCCTGTGAAACTGGAACAACTTAGCATACACCAACTGGCCCATGAAGACATCCGTTCCGCTGCTACACAGTTGTTTCCCCAGTCACCCAATGATTATAGTCACAGAAACAACAACTGTACAAAGGACACACTAATTGTTTCCCACATAGTACTTACAAAGAAAGGTGCTGAGTATGAGGGTCTACAAACTGTCCTCAATGACCTGTCAAATGACCAACTGATAGAATAAGGCAACAGCTGTCTAACAATGCCCATACCAATGCAAGAAATAGGCAACTGCATGTAACTACATCAATAGTACTACAAAGGCACTTCACAATAATGAAAAATGTAAATCCACCAACAATAATGAACGTGCTTGAAGACATACCCTGCAAAACTGAGAAACTGTAAACAGTTACAAAACACCAACTGGAATCTAACTGCAACCATAATACCACAATATTACTTCCCATTACTACAGAATTTGAAATCCACCTGCAAAAATGAAAGTTCTTCTGAGGAAAACCTTCAACACTTATTAAGCATAAACAACCAGAATACACCAACTGGTATATCACTAGACCCGCAGTATTACAATATTACTTCCAGTGGTCAAACTGCCAAAATCAACCTTCAGCAATCACAGTGCTGCAAACATACCCTCAACAACTTTAAAACTAGCAGCAGTTAGAATATGCCAACAGGTATCTAACTGCCCCTACAATCCTACAATATTAGTTTGCAATCCTACAGTACTCAGAAAACACCAACAGCAAGCAAACGCATAAACAAATACTGCTAAAAAGAGTAAACACGCTAACTGGTATCTAACTGCAACCATAGTACCACCACTTCCAAAATGAAAATCGTACACAATTTCAATTCCTCCTACTGAAACAGTGCTTATAACCAGAAGACCACGGAGATATGCACCTTAAACATTCCTGAAAGTAGTGCACACGTCAATGAAACAGAGTGTGCCACATAACAACAAATGAATGTTGAAGTTTTCTTTTTTTTATCCTGCATGGATTTCTTTTCCCACAGACCCAATGATTATGCGAACAAACACAGGAACACATTGCACAATATACTTGTTTAAAGCATAGTACTTGTGAAGTACTAATTATGAGGGTCCACAAAGTACACAAATGTCTGCAATGGAATGCAATACAACATTATGAGGTACCTACCCTAACATGTTATGTTTTGTTTTATCACATAGAATGAAACAAAGATTTCTCCTGCATTTCCACATGCCACAATATTCAAATCTGCTACTGCCACTGCAACAGTATTTTGCACTGCGTTAAAAAAAGGTGTACAGTGCCTCAACAATACATACAGTGAGTATACGATTATTGGTGTCATGCTTCTTTGTAATCTGCAAATTGCATTTTATACACATATTTGTGCAATCCATATGCCAGTGTCACAATCTTCAGTGCATGCTGTATTATGCTGTAGTGGTTGTGGCCAGGCCCTAGACTCTCGGGTGTATGGCCTACGGCCTACAGCCTCTGGCCATGCCCCCAAGAGTCTAGGCCACAACCACTGCAGCATAATACAGCCATGCACCCAAACATCTCCCCACTGACCACAACCCACACACATAACGCAGTCGCCTGAGGCCCTATCCACTTCAGTTCACATCCTGTTACAATACCTCTGCCAGTGGACAGACTCTTGGGTGCATTCACCCAAGCCTCTACTGACTACCCAGAAACAATACAGCATAATACAATGAAGTACCCAAGAATCTGCACAGTGGCCAAAACCCACACAGATAAGGCATCCACCAACAGCCCTGTCCACTTCAGTTCACATACTATTACTGTTACGCTCACCTGCTCCCACAGGGGCGTCGATCCGAATAGGACAGCTGCGGTCTCCACCAATGTGACGTGTAGTGCCGAGATGACAGACTGGACTGGCCCACCCAGCTTGGTTTGCTTGGCCCGTAGGAGTATTCTTCTGTAAATGGAGAAAGGGAATTAACCACCCGTGGAGTTGAGAGTTAACCCCCATCTCCCCCTGCTGTTCTCCCCACTAAATCACCTCTAATGTCTCTTCTTAAAGTCTCACCTGATGGTTTGGAAGGATGAGCTCTCCATCCTGCATCGAGCGCAGGGGTGCGTAGATAACCAGTTGCTTCACTGGTTAGAAGGAATTGGTGAGTTTCAGAACATTGTAGTTCGTAAGAGTTCAAATGTCTGACTTTCACTCTTGTCCGATTCCTTGCAGTTTGCAGCTTGACCCCAGCGAAGAATTCCTTGTGGTAGCTGACGAAGTTCAGGTAAGGATTTGTCTTATCCAACACAGTTCAATAAAATAAGGCCAGAATGTAACCTGTTGCTTTCTCCCTTATTCATGTGCGGAGAGAAAATATGAAGTTCGGGGAATAATGCCTCCGGCGGTAAAATTAGGTAAGTCTATTGTGGTGAGAAGGATTCCCCTTGCTTGTCCCTTTGTCTCACCTTGTTGTCCTTCTGTTCCCCTTAGGGGGCGGGGTAGGGCAAGGGTGTTATGGAGACTGCGCAGACCCGTGAAGAGGAATAGTACACCCGGTGGTAAATCAGGTAAGTCTATGGGTGTAGTTACTATTGCCTCTGATTATTCCCTTGGCTCACCTTTGCTGTTCTTGTGTTCCCCTTAGGTGCCAGAGTGCGACGGGAACATGCAGAAAGATGCGGTGGATTGTGGGAATGCTGCGAAAGCCGGTAAGTTCAGCGCGGCGCTGCAGCAGGCGAGGCGGCGAGCGTGAAATACTTCTTTCTTCCAGCTCGAAGGCGCAGTGGATTTGGAATACAGGTAAGGATCGAAGGTATTGCTCTTGTTCCAACCTTTTCTCCTTCTGTTTTCCCGCTTTTTCTAGGAGCTGCAGACTCGAGGCGGGCGTGGCAGAAGACTGGATGCAGGCTTGCAGACACGGTGAGTGTTACGCTGCTGGATGCAGAATAACGCAAAGCATGTGTTGTAAATAGCCTCCAAAGTAGTCCCAGGTAAGTATTCCTCCTCAGCCCCACCCGAGTAAAAAATAGTCCCAAGGTAAAATAGTCCCTTCCAAGCCTCATTTGGCTTGGAGCTCTTGCAGCAGGGTCTGCATCAGGTAAGTTTGCAGCATGGTCTGCATCAGGTAAGTTCTACCCTATGAGCCTATGGCGCCAGGACTGACTCTGGCACCAGGACCGCACCCAAACAGCCCCTAGCAGGGGTTTTTGGGCTGGCTCAAAATAACTTGATGCCTGCTTCCGGGGTTGCTGGACCTGGCCTGGGTCCCCGGGGGTAGGCATCATGACAGCACTCCCCCCCAAGGCCCCTCCTAAAGTCGTTCTTCCCCGTGGTTTTGGTTTGTCTGGGAAATTTCGGTGGAATCTTTTCACCAATCGAGGTGCATACACGTGGTCACTAGGTTCCCAAGACCTTTCCTGTGGTCCGTAACCTTTCCAGTCGATTAAATAAAAAAGTTTTGACTTCACCATCTTGGAGTCCAGGATGTTCTTAACCTCAAATTCGGGTTCCCCGTCTATAAGGATGGGGTCTGGTGGCTTGGTTGGTCTTGTCCCTGGTTGCACTGGCTTCAAAAGTGACACATGAAAGACGGAGTGAATTCGCATATTAGCAGGTAAATCCAACTTGACAGCCACCGGGTTGATAATGGCCTTAATAGAGTAAGGTCCCACATATCTAGGGTTAAAGGTCCGCGTTCCCTTGAGAGGTATGTGTTTTGTGGCCAACCATACTTGATCCCCTATCTGGTACTGTGGAGTATCACTTCTATGCCGATCAGCATCTTTCTTATATTCCTCCTTCGCTTGTTTTAAATGTGCAGTTGCCTCCTTAAAGGCTTGTGTAATCGTAGCGTGTAGATGGTCCACTGCGGGCATTTCTAAGTGTTGGGGTGAGTCAAGGTCTGAGGTTCGAGGATGGTGCCCATGTAGGGTATAAAAGGGGCTTTGTCCAGTTCCAGAATGTACTGAATTATTGTATGCATATTCGGCGATCCAAATAATGTCCTTCCAATTACTCTCAGTCTGATGTAACATATAAGGCAGGTATTGTTCAAGAGTCTGGTTGGTCCTCTCCGTTTGACCATCAGTCTGGGGGTGGACGACTGGTCGATAATCTCACGTTGATTTGCGCCAATTGACAACATTTCTTCCAAAAATGTGAAATGAATTGACTGCCCTGGTCAGAGACCAACACGGACGGAAATCCATGTATGCAAACAATGTTTTCGAGGAATTCTTTGGCCAGGATTGAGGCTGAAGGTAATCCTTTTAAAGGAATAACGTGGGCCATCTTGGAAAAAAGATCCACAATAACTAGAATGGTGTTAAATCCATTACAAGGAGGTAGATCAGTGATAAAGTCTAACGATAAGGTGTGCAATGGTGTAGGCGGAATGTCTAAAGGTTGTAAGAGTCTAGCTGGTTTTTCTTTTGACTTTTGTTTTGGGCGCAAATTCCACAAGACATCACAAATGATTTAATATCCTTTCGCCAGGTGGGCCACCAGAATTGTCTTTTAATTTTAGCTTCAGTTTTTGCAATACCTGGGTGACCCTCCATTAGGGTATCATGAGAACGGGAAATGACTAGCTCTTTTAGTTTCCTTGTGTGGCAGAAATAGCCGCCCTTGGTAATAAGGCAGATCATTGGTGACAGAATAGTCTGGGCCTTTCTTTACCCAGTCCTGCAGGGCTGTAGGATCAAAGAGTTGCTGCATCTTTACCTGAATGTCCTCTAGTGTCTGTAGAGTAGTTATGCCAAGAATCCTTTGTTCGGAAATTATAGGTACTGGTTCTGGGTTCACTTCTGCCTCTCCCATCCCTATTCTGGATAAGGCGTCTGCTTTACCATTCTTACAACCTGGTCGATAGGTTATCACGAAATCGAACTCGGCAAAGAACAATGCCCATCGGAGTTGACGTGACGATTGGGCATTGGCTGTTTTGAAATACTGTAAGTTCCGGTGATCGGTGATCACAGTAATGGTATGCCTGGCACCGAGAAGATAGTGCCGCCAAGCCTTGAAGGTGGATTTAATGGCTAATAACTCCTTGTCGGTAACCACATAGTTTAACTCGGGTGCCGAGAGCTTTCTGGACCAAAATGCTACTGGGTGAAGCTGGCCAGTTTCAGGGTCCTTTTGAGACAGTACAGCTCCCATGGCTAGGCTAGATGCATCAGTTTCCACTATGTATGGAAGTTCAGGGCGCGGGTGCTTTAATACAGGTGCAGACGTGAATTTCGCTTTCAGCTCTTGGAAGGCATTTTCAGCTTCTTCAGTCCACATAAAGCGTTTATTTTTTCGCAAGAGTGCTGTGATGGGATGTACGACATGTGAAAAACCTGGGATGAATCTGCAGTAGAAATTGGCAAAGCCGAGCATGCTTTGTACTCCTTTAACTGAACTTAGTGATGGCCACTTAAGGATTGCATCCACCTTTCGTGAGTCCATTCGGACTCCCTTTGGGGTCAGGATAAACCCAAGGAATTCAACTTCTGTGGCATGAAAAACACATTTTTCCAGTTTTGCATATAGTTTGTGCTGGCGCAATTTCTCAAGGACTGCTCGGACGTGCTTCACATGGTCAGATTCTGAAGAGGAGTATACTAGAATATCATCGATATATACGACAACACAAACGTCAATGAGTTCACGAAGGACATCGTTCATGAAGTATTGGAAGCCTGCTGGTGCATTGCACAACCCGAAAGGCATCACCTGGTATTCGAATAACCCATACTTAGTGCGGAAAGCAGTCTTCCATTTGTCGCCCTCTTTTACACGTACCAGATGATATGCCCCCCAGAGATCTAATTTAGTGTATATATGCAAGCGTCCTTCACTTGGTCCAGTAGTTCAGGGATCAGAGGCAATGGGTATCGGTTCTTAACAGTTATCTGGTTCAATACACGGTAGTCTATGCACATTCTGAGGTCACCTTCCTTTTTGGGCACGAAGAACAAAGCTGAAGATGCAGGGGATTTGGATGGGCGAATAAAGCCATTGGCAAGGTACTGGTCTAAGTATTGTCGTAGGTGAAGGTTCTCAGGTTCCATAAGGCATAGATCCTGCTACAAGGGGGTTGTGCACTGGGTATGAGATCGATTTGACAATAGTACGATCTGTGAGGAGGTAAGGTGTTTGCCTGTTCTTTTTGGAAGACATTCTGGAATTCTTGGTATTCTGGAGGTAGTTGCATGACTGCTGTGGTTACTGAGGCCAGGCCTGCATTCAGATTTTTCTTTGGGTAACAGGTTTGTGCACAATCCGGGAAGGTTATTCTCTTCTCTCGCCAATCAATACAAGGATTATGTGTTTCCAACCAAGGTATCCCCAGTATTATTTGGAACTGTGGGGCTTTGATTAGATGAAACACAATAGTCTCTCGATGCCCATCCTGACCCAATAGTGTCATCTCTGCGGTGGAATGAGTCACAGGCCCAGAGGCGATTTCAGTTCCATCGACTGTGGTGATGACATCTGAGGTGGTTTTTCGGCAGAGAGGTAGATTCATCCTGGAAGCCAATTCGTAATCCACATAGTTTCCTATGGCCCCGCTATCAATGTATGCCCTTACTGCGTGCATATGAGATGGCTGCCCTGGATCTACGAGGACCATTGGTATGATGAAATGCGAGGTCTGAGTATCCTTCTTCAAGCTCAGCAAGCGGACCTCTACGCTTGTCGGGCGTGGTCGTTTCCCGAGTCTGACTCCATATGGCTTTTATCAGCAGCTCCTACCACCTTCTTGGGTGGTTTCACAGGGCAATCCCATAGAAAATGCCCAGAAGTTCCACAATATAGACACAATTGCATTTGCCGTCTCCTTTCTCTTTCCTTCTGGGTTAAGGGTCCTTTAACCCCTCCGATTTGCATGGGTTCTGAAGCATCTGCTCCTTTGGAGTTAGCGTGGGTTTTAACCAACACCTGATTCTCAAACTTGTCTCGATCAGCCTTTCTGTTCTGAAGTCTGTGATCTAACTGGACCACTAAGTCTATATATTCAGCGCAGTCTTGAGGTGGGTTCACGACTTGAGCCAAGACATCCTTGAGTTCTCCTCGAAGCCCTCGATGAAATAACGTGATTCGTGTTACCTCAGGCTATCCAGTTTCCACTATCAACCTATTAAAGGTCGCGATGTAGGATAGAAAGTCCTGGTTACCCTGTCATAGGGACAAAAGTTCGTTATCCAGGGCCTGTCCTTGGGAGTGCCGGGCAAACAGTCTTTCCATGCTTGGTTGAAAGCCCTGACAATCTCGAAGAATTGGGTCATCCTGAGTAACTAGTGGAATTGACCAATCAGCTGCACTGCCACTGAGATATGACAATGCAAAGGCTACCTTGGCTTGATCGTTTGGGAAGGTTTCAGGTCTGCATAAAAAGTGCAAGCGGCATTGGTTCATGAACACGGCAAACCTTTTAGGGTCCTCGGCAAAGCGTTCGGTCGGAGCTAATGGAATAGTTCCTGGTAGGTTTATTTGCACAGGGTTACTCGATGAAACAGGAGCTGGATTCCCCCCGAGTCCTGGTAGGGGCGTTTGTCCAGCCTGGCTTTGCAGTAATTGTCTAGCAAGATCATCAGTTCGCTCCTTTGACAAAATCAGCTCTCTCCTAAGAGCATTGGTCCCTTGATGGGCGGAATGCACTTCTGCCCTCAGTCCCCTAGTAGTTGGGCCAATTGGTCAGTTTCTGAAGTTTCCATAATGCCCTGGTGGGAATTTGTGGGTAGGCTTTGCGTTCTGTTGCGCTCACCTGGCTCCCACAGGGGCGTCGATCCGAACTGGACAGCTGCGGTCTCCACCAATGTGACGTGTAGTGCCGAGATGACAGACTGGACTGACCCACCCAGCTTGGTTTGCTTGGCCCGTAGGAGTATTCTTCTGTAAATGGAGAAAGGGAATTAACCACCCGTGGAGTTGAGAGTTAACCCCCACCTCCCACCTGCTGTTCTCCCACTGATCGCCTCTAATGTCTCTTCTTAAAGTCTCACCTGATGGTTTGGAAGGATGAGCTCTCCATCCTGCATCGAGCGCAGGGGCGTGTAGATAACCAGTTGCTTCACTGGTTAGAAGGAATTGGTGAGTTTCAGAACATTGTAGTTCGTAAGAGTTCAAATGTCTGACTTTCACTCTCGTCCGATTCCTTGCAGTTTGCAGCTTGACCCCAGCGAAGAGTTCCTCGTGGTAGCTGACGAAGTTCAGGTAAGGATTTGTCTTATCCAACACAGTTCAATAAAATAAGGCCAGAATGTAACCTGTTGCTTTCTCCCTTATTCAGGTGCGGAGAGAAAATATGAAGTTTGGGGAATAATGCCTCCGGCGGTAAAATTAGGTAAGTCTATTGTGGTGAGAAGGATTCCCCTTGCTTGTCCCCTTGTCTCACCTTGTTGTCCTTTTGTTCCCCTTATGGGCTGGGGTACGGCGAGGATGCTATGGAGACTGCGCTGACCAGTGAAGAGGAATAGTACCCCCGGCAGTAAATCAGGTTAATCTATGGGGGTAGTTACTATTGCCTCTGTTTATTCCCTTGGCTCACCTTTGCTGTTCTTGTGTTCCCAATAGGTGCCGGAGTGCGGTGGGAATGTGCAGAGGGATGCGGTGGATCGTGGGAATGCTGCGAAGGACGGTAAGTTCAGCGCGGCGCTGCAGCAGGCGAGACGGCGCGCGTGAAATACTTCTTTCTTCCAGTTCGAAGGCGCGGTGGATCCGGAATTCAGGTAAGGATCGAAGGTATTGCTCTTATTCTAACCTTTTCTCCTTCTGTTGTCCCCCTTTTTCTAGGAACTGCAGACTCGAGGCGGGCGTGGCAGAAGACTGGTTGCAGGCTTGTAGACACGGTGAGCGTTACGCTGCTGGATGCAGAATAACGCAAAGCATGTGCTGCTCTTCGGGCTTGGTTTAAATAGCCTCCAAAGTAGTCCCAGGTAAGTATTGCTCCTCAGCCCCACCCGAGTAAAAAATAGCCCCAAGGTAAAATAGTCCCTTCTAAGCCTCATTTGGCTTGGAGCTCTTGCAGCATGGTCTGCATCAGGTAAGTTTGCAGCATGGTCTGCATCAGGTAAGTTCTACTTTATGAGCCTGGCGCCTATGTTACCAGGACTGACTCTCCATATGAGCCTGGCGCCATAGGCGCCAGGACCGCACCCAAACAGCCCCTAGCAGGGGTTTTTGGGCTTGCTCAAAATAACTTGATGCCTGCTTCCGGGGTTGCTGGACCTGGTCTGGGTCCCCGGGGGTAGGCATCATGACAATTACATTACTTGCACCACTGCATAGACTATCATACGCCCAAGATTCTCAGGGCAGTCCAATAAGCTACCCGCCACACACCCTATCCTCTTCTGTACACACACTATTACACTACTTGCAGCCAGTGGGTAGACTCTTGGGTGCATGGCCTCTGGCCTCTGGCCATGCACCCCAGACTCTAGTAGCTCGCTATAATTGCCACAGCATAATACAACCATGCACCCAGGAATCTGCCCAGTGGCCACAACCCTCAGGCCACTCCAATAAGCCAGCTGCTACACACCCTGTCCACTTCTGTACACATACTATTACACTACTTGCAGTCAGTGGGCAGACTCTTGAGTGCATTCCCGTATTATGCTGCAGTGGTTGTGGCCAGGCCCTAGATTCTTGGGTGTATGGCCTATGGCCCCCGACCATGCACCCAAGAGTCTAGGGCCTGGCCACAAGCACTGCAGCATAATACAGACATGCACCCAACAATCTGCACACTGATCACAACCCACACACATAAGCCAACCACCAGAGGCCATGTCCACCTCTGTACACATACTATTGCAGTATTTGCAACCATTCACATTCCATTCCCCTACCTAAACCGGCTGCAGCCCTGTACACTTCTCTACACATGCTATTACAGTACTTCAACTAGTGGGCAGACTCTTGGCCATGCACCCAAGAGTCTAGTAGCTGGCCACAAACACCACAGCATAATACAGCCTATACAAACATCCTCATATCATCTACATTCCACTCCTCTACTCTAGTGAAGCTTGCCTGCAGTCACCACATAAGCTGCTCGCCCGAGGACCTACCCGCAAACTGCTGCGGTGTCCGCAGACACCACGGACACAACACAGTCTTCTTCCACCTAAACAAATACATCATCTGAAGCATCTTTCACTCCTCACCCTTTCCAGCCCCTATGCTCAACAGCAGATGCCCCAAAACATGTTTTCCAGCCCTGTTCATCGCAGCGCTAATAGCCGCGGATACAACATGATGGCCGTTTCAGAAACATATGACGCACATCAAGCTTACCTCCAGCTAGTCGGCGGGTGCGTTGGATGTCCGCAGACATGACATGGCCCCCTGGGCCAATCACGGTCCGGTCTGTGGAGCGAACTGGGAAACATGTCAGCGGATTGGAGCCAGGCATCACTATTTTTTTTAACTTACATTTAGCCTCTTTTAAACAAAAACTCCTAGACAGATTTTCAGAAAATTTACAAAAGCCCTTTTTTGGGACCAAGCCGCCACTCCTACTGCAAATTTGGTGAAAATCCGTCCAGCGGTTTGAGTTATAGGTGTGGGCAAAGTTTTTTCCATTCAGTCTATGGAAGAAAAAAAAATGTTGGTACCCCCCCCATTACTTTGCCCGCCCTTGAAAAAACTCTCACCAAACTTATCCATAAAAATCCGAGCAGGACATGTACTATTTTTTCAAAGTTTGGTAAGGATTCATTCAGGGGGAGCGAACTTGTAAGTCGCCCAAAAAATGCTCTTTCTATTAGTTGAGAAACTTAACCATAACTACAAGGCCGCTATCGCAGGCCGTGTAATATATAAGAAAACATGTGGCTTAACAAAGGGTAACATTAACCTTATTGGGCAAGAGCTTCAAATTAGAGTACTATTTAAATATACAAAATGACATTATTAAGCGTCAATGGAGGCAGTGGAGGGGTCAGGTACGGAGGACGGAGGAGAGGGCAAGGGGAGCTCCCTCTTTAGCGACAAAGTGAATTTAAAGCTGAGCTTTGAAGAGATCCACAGTTGGGGTGACTTTGTTCGATTTCTAGATAGAAATGTAATAACCTGGTTTGGAACCCCTGCCTGTGATTGTAGATGGAGCACATAGAACCTGCTTCTAGCTTCGAGAATCTATATAGGACATACACACTGTAAGTGTCCTGGGAACACTCCAGATTTAATGTCAGAAGATCATGCACCTCTTGTTTGATAGTGTGGCATTGTATGTTGGCTTGGAGCTGCTAGAAATAGCTACTCTGAATATGTTATCCTACTTGCTATTCCTACAAGATATTGTGGTACCTCTTAAACCCCATGATCCTTGAAGTACTACATGGAAGAAAGATCCAGAGACATTCCTGTGGCTGGTGTACTGGTGTGAGGTGGCAGGCTAAACTGTCAGCACAGTGGGGACCTCACAACAGCACCCCCATAGTGATGAGGAGTACCCACGATGCAGTGTTTTACCCCAACAAGTACATGTTTTCTTTGCCCTGCCCTCCCGCTGTCATAGAGGCTGGTACCTTAATGCCCTTGCTTGGAGTCCCTGATTAAGCCCTTCACCCTGGACAGACACTAAACTCCTTCCTAAAACATAGCACCCAAAGGAGAAGCTGAGAGCAGATAGAAGTCATGCAGAGCCAAGTAGAGGTGCAGTGAGAACCCGGGGGATGGCTGAAAGTCCAGGCAAAGAGTGGAAGACAAGAGTTTGGGAGGCATACTGAGAGAGAGAAAGATGTGCTCACAACTGAGAAGTGGATCAGAGCTGTCCATGATAGAGTTTGGGCTGTGTTGAGGGATCAGGCTGGGAGCTGTAGGTAGTCTGAGAATGAGGAACAGGTGGTCTGGAGGCAGGTGGCAGAAGGGAAGACAAACTAAGAGCTTTGTAAAGAAGGGTGTGATACTGGTGGAGTGCAGGTTAACAGCTTAGTGGAAGCAAAGTAAGAGTCTAGGATTGCTGGCTTCACGGACAGTGATAGAGGAGTAAAACCGCAGGAAGCAGGCGTAAAGCCCTGTGCATATTGCAAAAGGTGGCAAAGCAGGTTGAAAGCTCATGTCTGCAGAATAAAAGTCAGAGAACTTGATTTCTGAGATTCAAGCCAGCCTTGTTTCCTGGAACAGGGTAACCTTCTGGACAAGCCAGACCAATCAAGGTAGCATTGGCGGTGGTCAAGACTAGGTCTCAGGAGGGGTGAGGGTGACTGAAAGACCTCAATGAGCTCACAGAGTAAAGGACACTACAAACCACTCCCTGACAGGTGTGTCTATATTAAAAATATAAGTACATTTATTCAAGGCCTTTGAAGTTCAACACACAATAATAATCAACAATAAAACTTTGAAACCAACACCATCCTACTAAAATACATATGTACAAGACCAAGTGGCCTAAAGGGTTAAATGCACAGAATGGGTCCACAACCTACAAGGGAAGGAAACAGGCAGCGCAAATTAGCTTTCAACAGTTCTGGAGTAATCACAATCCTAACTGAAAGGCAGTCCAGTCCCTTAGAAAAGGGGAGCCTATTGCTCAAATGTACTTGCAATGCTGGTACACACGGTAGTGCAGATGGGCGAAAAAACGGGGTCTCTTGTAGGGTCTGTAGCAGCTCAGGAAGGTGGGTGAGGTGATGCAAAATAAGTTCCCACTATTCGTAAAGGGTCTCCCCAAGAGGCAAAACAGGTTCCAGCAGTTGTGAATAGTTTGATTGCTCAGGCTATCCACTCGTGCATAAAAATTGATGGATACACTAGGTGTCACGATCATTCGCATTTCTCATAGTACAATACCTGACTCCAACATGGCGGCTCTCGCTGACATGCCTGACTCCAACATGGCGGCTCTCACGGACCGCTGCAGTGTGTGCAGCAGTCTAGTCATCGCGCCCCAGAATGCTTTGCAACGTTTCCGGGACGAGACGCTGACGGCTTATCAACCTGCAGATCCCGGACAAGGACGTGTTGCTACTCTCCAAGGAGCTGGCGAACGCTACGTGAGTCCGCGTTAGGGAATCCCTTACTCTCTCTGCTCAGGCTTGCCTTTTTGCTGATTTCAATCTGTTGCGACTTTGTTCATTGGATCCTAACTGAACTTTGTTTTTGTTGACGTGTGTTGTTTTAGGACGTCTCGGTGCCTCTCAGTTTCAGTGTTTTACCGAGGTTGTTTAAGCAACTCGCTTTGGAGGATTTTGTTTTCTGCATCCGCCTTCGACCGGTGCGGGTTCCTAGGGTTTCTTTTGGTAGGCATTCGTTTAGTTTGGAGCATTGAATGTTTAATGGTTTCTCTTCACTGTGGATTCATAGTTTACGTTTGTCATTATACAGACCCAACATCCTTTGCTCTTACTCCTTCTGGACATCTGTTATCTCTCAATATAGAGAGGGTCTCTGGTTATTCTGGGTAAGATTGTCTTCTTCTCTCCTCCTTGAGTTTAGGTTGTTCCCAGTTACTCCTCATTGTATGTTTACCATCTCTGTTCTGTGCTCTGCCTTGTCCAGTGTACCCAGTACTTTAGCTCATCCTTGGTCTTCGGTTATCCTCATTTCAAAACCGAGTAACCATCAGATCCTTCGGTAAGATTCCCGCTTCTAGAGTCGTCTTTCCCATTACAAGGCAAACTCAAAAGACTAATCACTCTGTTTCCCTATCTCTCTTTAGCCAGCCTGGCACTTCTGCTCTGGACCCAATCCTCTAAAGACACAACCAGTCATCACCAAACTCCCGGGATAGCGTAATCTACATCCACAGGACTTCTCAAGGAGTCTACGTTCACTAGCAGCTCCGCAGGGTTTTATTCCCCAAGAGGGTTTCCCTGGGAACCCTCCTGTGCCCTGGCCTTTGTGCCGGTTCACTGGGTGTTTCTCGGGGGAAACTCCAATTACCATCTGAAGACAGAAGCAGACATCAATCCTCTCCTGGGTATTCTTTTTCTACATCATCCTCAACAATCCTTGCTTCTACCCCCAGGTGAGAGTACTTTGTTTCTATGTTTTCCTTACACGGGGCATCTTTGAGTGTAAAACAGTGAAGTATTGTAATCAGTCATAACACTAGGGGCCACCGGTAACGGTTGCAATTACTCACCAATCCCTGGTGCACTCCGGACCAAACTTCGCAGTCGAGTCCATTTGGGTTGCAGGTTCAAATGCAGCAATTGTGCAGCAATGATTCCCAAATGGGACAGTGGCCATTTCTCAGCTCCTGGTGGATGGATCAGGCCAGTTTCATTGGAGCAGGCTTCAGGGCACAGGGGGACACAGCAGCAAGGCACATGTGAAGTTCGATACCAGGGCTGGGGGACACGGTAACCGTGTGCACTCGGGTCCGGGCGCTCTCTCTGTACTTCAGACCTGGGAATGCCAAGTGTACGAAATTCAGTGTGAGAGTGCCGTGAACAAAGAGCTTGCAATGTACCAAGTTTCAAGGGTCTCCTCAAAATGGCAGCAGTGTCATAGCAAAGGTCCTGTGCAAGCTGGTCAGCCCACTGGTTGGCCCAGGGAAACTTCTGAGAAGGCTTACTTGCAGAGTTTGATGAAGGTGCCGAGAATAGTTAGTCCCACTATTCCAATGGGTTGAAGCGCCTTCGCAGACCTTCTAGTTTGATCAGATGTAGAGGGGTCTAGCGGGACAACAGCGGGCTCAGGGTGCCAAACATTCCAGCGGGTCACCAGCGGTTCATCGACTCAGCTTCTTGGTTTCAGGATACTTGGATCCTATCCTTCAGTCAGTGAGATCTCAAGAGATCGACCTGTTATGGATTTTTTCTGCCTTCTCTTATCCAGAATCTCCTTCGCGCCAAAACGAAGAGGACCTAATGGGAGATCTACTCACATACAGACACACCATACGTGGACCAATCACGGACCACAGTGGTACCAGTCATTCAAAGCACACCAAACTCTCTGGCACCCAGGATGTGTATAGGAACCAGACAGTCCAGCCCACATCCTAGGGGCATACAGACAAGACATGCAGATGCCCACGAAAGCTTGGCGTTTCGCGGAAGAATGCATGCCCAAATAAGGACTGACCCGGGTCGACTCGACCTGGGGAAGGTGAAGAGGCAAGATGGCCAAAGGACAGGACAAAGAACCTCGTGGCATGGCCGTTTTGGAGCCTGGCCACCTTTTTGTGCAAAACGGGGTAAACGCGGTTTGCATGGCAAGAAAGGGTTACAAATATGTGAAAAGATAAGCTGCCACCAGCCCTGTCCAAGGCACATCCGCACCTCTCCTAAAAAATCCTTTGAGGGTGTCTAGAGCCTTTAGAAATTAAAGGAAGACCAAAGTGCACAAAGTGTTGCAGAAAAGTGGCAACATTGACAAGGACTAAGGGAAACAAAGTCTCCCAGTACTCACTGTCTTTAAGGGCATGTCAGTTTCCCCATAACAAAGTGAGCGAAAAGCCGAGGGGAGTGCAGCTGAAGGCTGTGCTCCACTGTGAAAGTCAGACTATGGTGTTTAAAAAGCAGCAAAAAATTGAGGGGTACACAACTGGAGGGAAAACTTCACATTAATGGGAATCTTTCCTAACAAGTCATGCCATGAGGCTTAAGGGGTGTTGAATGAGCAAATCCAGCCGTTGATCCGTAATCAGATGATAATCTTATCACTTCCATATTTGTGATTAAACCCCATGAATTTGATTGCACAACATGTGCTCCAGGGGTTGTGGTGTCAACAACATCTACACTGGAGGTGTCAAAGCAATCCTACGGCCAGCACAGAGCCTTATTCGTGGTGTCCCGTCAATATTTGCAGCCTTCCATGGCCCGTGCCATGGAGAAGGGCAGGGGTGGTGGCAAGCCAGCATATATGATTCTTTAACGCTAACATAACATTGTGAAAGAGTGTACTTTTAAATGGGAAGTTCTTTGGCGAAGAGGAATAGGCCAAGTGTGAACATTGTGGTATAAGAACAGGATGCATGTATTTGTACTTGAAAGCCTCTCCCTACCAAAACTCCAATTAGCATGCGGGGAGGGGGAAGCAACCAATTAGGTTGCTCAGATTGCTGGTTGAATTTTACAATCCAAGCCCACGCTCCAAGCAATCTGGTTGTTGCTTCTACCGCCCCACCATCCCGTCCCTTAACTTATTTTCCCCACCCCTCCCTCCACAATTACCTGATGGCTGTGGCAGCGGTACCCCACTGCCACCGCTGCTGCTGCATCTTCCTTTTTCTTGCCACCATGAAAATGGAAGAGGGGCTCCCTTTGGAACCTCGTCTTCCAGCTCTGTGGTGGCCATCTCTAGACAGCCTTTTCTATGAATGAATGGAACGCTGCGATGCATCCTGTTCATTCATAGAAAAGACACCACTATCAGCACCCTGGGTTACCGTATTGGCAACCCGAGGTGTTAATAGCATTAAGTACCCGTTCCACTGGTTTTACTGGTGGTAGCGTCCTGGGGTCCCCCAGTCTAGCCCATGGTATGGGTACTTCACTCTATATTAACTCTGTGGCTTCTACCAAGACAATACAAATGTATGTGTTTTCCGCAATATCTGCTGGTTTGACATGTACAAACAAACATCAGTCTGCATCATGAAGAGGGAGACCCAAAGGTGGCCCTCGTTACACCCATCGCACTCTCAGCTCGGCGACAGGGAAACGAGAGATGTGCATCTCTTCTGTGCCCTTCCTCCCCATCATCATTGATGTATCACAGGTGTGAGACGCGCTACTCACTCAGACAACCAATCAGACCATACCCGGATGACATTATTGAAGAGATACCACTGCCATCAATTGTACAAGTTGACTGAATGCAACTTCGAAGAATGCTAATTATGCCACGACTGACATCATGACATAGATACGTTAGACATCCCTACACAATGTTTTGCAGACATTTAGCTTTATTGCTGATAGACACAAAAGAGAATATGCTTATGACTCACTTAGAGGACTGACACACGTATACCTTTTGCTATGCAAAAACTGCAAGACGCATAAGAATACATATGAACTGCTTACTGACGCTTAACCCCAACTAACATGGCAAGCCATGTCAATGAAGATGGAAGCCATAGGTACATTGGAGTTAATGGGAAAAGCAGGACAAACTCAAGAACCCAGAGAAAGGCTGACCGGCTGATCCTGCTGAAGCATACAGATCAAGCATACGTTTCAAGTTAACAAAAGAGATAGGACACCTGCAGGGAACACAAACTGAAAATCATCATAATAGCAAGCAAGAGAACTTCATTTCGTGGTCCCTACACAAGTGATCCGAACCTACAAGACTGAGCCTATTGTTTTGAGCCAGACTGAGAAGGCTGTTCCCATCGAACCAAAGGCAGGAGGATACAAAAGTGATACAGGTTCAAAGCAGAATGTTCTGTCTCTTGGCCTAGGAGATTGGAGATGGTAACATATTGGAAACATGCAGCACCTTCAGGGTCGTTCCCAGTACCTTGAATAGTTGAATTTGGCCTGGTAACTGTGCAAAACTCCAAGACTGAGAAGACCCTTTCTGTCGAATCCCAAACTACCTTCCAAGCTAAGCTTACACTATGTTGCACTCGCCAAACACCTTTCGCTAACCTGTAACATTATATTCGCAACACATAGAAGTGGTCTCAGGAGGAGCCACCAGATATAGCTTGTCCAATAACTGCAAAAAGCCCTTGTAGAATGCATACGTAGTTCACCTCACTAACCAATCCCTTCCCCGGTTAGTTTTATGGAGGTAACCTCATTTATGTGACATCACGGGCTAACAAAATCGGACGACAGGCGTCAGGAGGGTGAGAGTGCTTGGAGAATGTTGCATTGTTCATGCTTTAATCCCTGTCACTGAATTGTAAACAAAGACAGTGCCCAGTTCCTCTTGCATGTAAACGGGGAGACTGATAATAGTTCCCTTGCCTCTATTACAAGTGTTAGCAAAGGACGGTCGCTAAGACCTCTCAGCAATTAAGACCACCTTTTTCCCTCCGTGTGCCCAAAGGGATGCTCACAACCCACCAGCACTGGATCATAAAACCACCCGTGGATGTTCAGAAGGTCATCAGGAGCCACCTTGGAGAAATTCTTGCCCGCTCCCTGTGGGATGCCCAGCAGACCAGACGGAAGAGTGGCTGATTGAGGGAGAGGTGGAGCCTGAGAGCTTCAGCAAATCTGCAGAGTGTAGGTATAGACTCAGCCATACCACAAATATTGGGGAGGGAACATTGTTGTTTGTTTACTGGCATTGTGAAGGATCCCTGTTTCCAGGCCAGCTAGCCAGGTTAAAAAGAAAAAAGACAAAAATAGTATACCTGTTCTCTAGGTGCTAGATTAGTTTGCGAATGAAAAAGATAAAAGACAAAAAAAGGGCACCTGTTCTCTAGGCAGTGAGCTTAGTTTGCGGATGACTTATGTATGGATGCCTTTGCCTAGGCGCTAGTGTAGCTCGCTTAGGTCACGCAACAGAAGGTGTTTTCTTAGTTTATCTCATGGAGATTTATTCCTATGTGCAGCGGGAGGGAAAAAAGACCACATGATTTTGGTATTCCCTGTGATTTTAAAGACAGGAAGAAGGCTGTGTGTCATGTTATTTGTGTTTTTGTGTCTTGGGATGTTGTAACACTTGAGAGAGCACTCGAAGTATTGGGATTTTCGCCTCAAGCTTGTGACGTCACATATAAGGTTGTTGAATAGGACATGGTGCATTGATATGAGAGCGAATGCCTGTAGTCGGGCACAGACATGTGAGTAAGAGAAAAGAAGAAAAAGAAAGAAATGGGAAGCATTTGGAAATAGAAGACAATGGTTTCTAGCTTGATGAGGTGATGTTTAGATTATCAAAGAGTGGTATGCCATTTGGGCTGGGCTCGAGGTGCACATGAAGGAATTGTGGATTGCCCTTTAAGGTCAGAGAATACACTGTGGGTGTTGCACAGAGCATGCTTTTGTTGACGGCAGTGAGCCAGAGAGGCTGGTGGAACGTTGTGACCATTTTTACAGTTTTGGAGAATTTAATTCAGAACTAACAATGGTGAAATATATCAATTGGCAAAGTCTTCAAATGTGTCAAAAATCCCGACTTGATGTCAAGTAAGTACCGGCAGTCAGAAAGTGATGTGTCACCATGGTGGATACACCCCTTAAATATTTGGGCCAGTCCCTTCCGCAGTATCAAGACAAAATACGTAATTATAGCGTGGAATGGACTTGCTATAAAGAGGCCAAAATGGCAAAGTCATAGCCGCGTATTTACATGCCGCCTATAAAGGGAAGATATTGAGTAACAGGTTAGCTATACTGAACCTATGGAAAATGTTTCAGGACGGGGAAGAGGACCCACCCAAGAAAGAGTGGATGCTGAACCAGAGCAGTGTGGGGCGCGAAGAATCCACAGGTCCTCCTCTCCCTCCTCAAACCACTGACCCCACAGCAGAAAGTTAGGGATTTTACCCTTTGAAGGAATTAAAATCAGCGTCCGGATATACCAACCCCGTTTATGAACCACCCGCGTAAAGCAGTGCAGACACGTTTAGTGGCACGAAGCAGGCAAACAAGAGAATAGAGGCTATAAATGACAAACGCAAGAGCACAATGACCTGCAAGTGACACTGAGGGGAGACTACAAAGGGATATTGGGATGTACTGAGGATAACAAAATGACAGTCCCGCCAAACGAGTCAGTAGGGGACAGTTACTGCTCAATTTGGACAGAATAAATGCAAACAAGCATAGAAGTTGTCATGATTTCTGCCCCTCATGTCCCCAGCCCTCCAAGATGTCAGGCTGGAGCCAGGCCATGATCACCTACATGGCCCTCAAGGGCCTCTCCATCCCTCCAAAGACCCAGTTGGAGTCACACTTGGCACTTGTGGCACCAGACTCACTCACTAAGTACACAACTAGGTCACTCAACTGCTCTCCAGAAAACCCAACCGGGTACATTGATAATGCAAATTCATCAAAAGTTTAATGTATTTCCGAAATTATATGTTCACATATAATAACCACGTTAGTCCATTGATTTTTCAAAAAAAGAGAGTTTTTATCAACAAATAGTTGCGTGAAGGCATAGTAATCTGCCTCGTGGTGTGAGGCGTTACCAATATTTCCTTAGCGAGGAAGGAAAAGCCTCTTAACATCTCATGTCAGACAAAAACATTTGCCAATGCATTTCGGATTCATATATCCTTCTTCAGGGCAAGTCTACAAAATTCTCTTGCTCATGCCTCAAGCATCGGGGTTCCTTGCTCCATGCTTGAGGCATGAGCAAGAGAATTTTGTAGACTTGCCCTGAAGAAGGATATATGAATCCGAAATGCATTGGCAAATGTTTTTGTCTGACATGAGATGTTAAGAGGCTTTTCCTTCCTCGCTAAGGAAATATTGGTAACGCCTCACACCACGAGGCAGATTACTATGCCTTCACGCAACTATTTGTTGATAAAAACTCTCTTTTTTTGAAAAATCAATGGACTAACGTGGTTATTATATGTGAACATATAATTTCGGAAATACATTAAACTTTTGATGAATTTGCATTATCAATGTACCCGGTTGGGTTTTCTGGAGAGCAGTTGAGTGACCTAGTTGTGTACTTGGTCTTTTGCTTTTTTAGTTGAGTTTAGATTTGGGTGTCTCCTCATTTATCTCAGCTGGCTCCCTCTTACAATTTTTGGACAAGAAATCACATAAGAAACTAATTTTCTAAAAAATCAGTATCTGAGTAAAGATTACAAAGTGGTGCCCACTTCTTTGCTGCTATTCACCAGACTCACTCACTGCCATAAGATAACATTGGGGATTGGACTTGTAGTGCATTGATGGGTGCCCCCACATATTTCGGTTCCCTGAACTGCATGTGCAGTCTAGTCTTTTGGGTGTGGTTCAGCCCAGAGACACCTGGGATACCCAGAGACTATTTAAGCCACGCGCAGGCTGAGAAACATGCTTTGTGTTTTCTGAACCTGCAGCATGACACTCACCGTGTTCAGATCAATCTCCAGTAGGGCTGCATCTTTCTTCTGCGCTCAGCTCCTGCGAGAGCAAGAACACCGTTAGGAACAGCCTTACCTTGCGGTGCTTCTGCCCATCATTCATCGCTCCTTTTGTTCTGCGGCCATCTTTGGCTTTGTCATTCCCATCCCGGCATGCGGCTTCCTAAGGAAAAGGGAAAAGAACAGAAAAAAGGCATTAGTAAGCATTCAGCAAATCTTTGCTTATTTTTAAAGACTGTATGAGCTTCAAACGCTTACCTGAATCCCAGCCGCTTTGGGGGAACTCTGTCTCCGGAACTTCTCATTCATCTGCAAGAGGGAAAAGACACTCCAGGTTAGCGTGGAAACATCTAGAGGCGCCGCATACCGCGCTTACTAACCGCATTTCTTCTTCATAACCGGCATCCACGCTGAAAACGTCGCGGCACCTAAAAGACACAGAAAAAGAACTCAGTTCAATACAAATACGAAAAGGTCGCATTGCGCATCGCGCTCTCACTCACCTTCAGCGGTACTCATCTCAGCAGCACGTCGCCATCCCCGGACGCCGGCCATCATCTAAGGAAGGAAAGGAACAACGTTAGAGAACTGTTCAAAAGACTCATTATACTTACCTGTCGGACTCTTGCCAGTGAAGTAACTAGGCAGCAACGAGCCCGCATCAATCAACGCGCCCCGGCGCTGAAAGCAGGACGAGAGCACACTTTCCGAGAAAACAAGGTGAGCTGTGGATCAAAGGGAAGGGTTGGACTCCGGGGAAGAAGGGGTTCAAGCACACAGAGACAATAGGGAGTTAAACTCTACCAATCCTGTGTTTCAGGCCCAGTCTCCATTTGAGTAGACTCCAGGGAAGGGTTCAAGGTCGTAAGAGGTCAGAACAGGCTTAGTGACTTCCCCGTGGATACCAGGTGAGCGTTACATAACACAAAGCCTCACATCAAAATCCACCTGGGCGTCATGGAAATGTCAGAAACCAACCAGTTAGCCCACATGTTGGGGCAGACACATTCCGAAGTACATGCAGCCAGGCAGGAGACCAACACCCTGAGGAGAGAGCTGATAGTAGCCAAAGAACGCACTAGTGATTTAAGCCGGCAACTTCTCCAGTCACAAGCAGGGCATGCACCATTGCCGGGAAGCGTGCCCTCGATGCCATCACCACCAGCTCATCCCGTTCAGATAACCTTTCCTGGGGCAGTTCCCTTGGCCCCGCCCGAACGATTTACGGGGGATCGCAAGAGGTTTGCAACGTTCATGAACCAGTGCCGCCTGCACTTCCTTTGTAGACCCTGGGCCTTTCCGAATGACCAATCATGGGTCGCTTTTGTGCTATCCTACCTGAGTGGTAGTGCCGCGGACTGGTCTGTACCCTTTGTGGCCCAAGACAATCCTTTGCTGCATGACTTCAGGGGCTTTCAGCAGGAGATGGAAAAGCTGTTGCCCGTCGTACTCATGGGCAGGCATTAGACAACAAACTTCTGTCCCTACGCCAAGGGAATCAAGACCTATTAACATACATAGCCACGTTCAATAGACTAGTAGTTGAAGCAGAATGGCCAGTGGAGAAGAGAACCATGTTATTTCATCAGGGGTTGCGGGGGGAGCTCAAGGATGTCCTTGCACAAGTAGTGAACCCCCTGAAAGACTGCTCAAAATTCATTGACCTTGTTGTTCAACTGGATCATAGGTTGCAGGACCAAAGAGCAGATCGAACCAGACCGGACCCTCGCCCTATGTATGTGCGTTCAAAGGACAATATTGCCCACACAACGGAAGGTTCAGGAGAACCAATGCAAATCAGGGGGGTCAGATCCCCCTTGACTAAAACGGAAAGGGATAAAAGGAGACAGCAGCAGTTATGTCTGTACTGTGGAAGGTCAGGTCATTTCCTTAAAGAGTGCCCTGTGAAGCCACCGAGGAGCACGGTAGGGGCCACGGACAAGGAAGATACCATCAAGGAATTGGAAAACTCCCCAGCCCGGCAAGTGTAGGGCTCCACACGTCGAGCGAAGAAAGTGAACTACAGACCTCCCATTTTGCACTATCTGTGGTCTTGATCAATCACCAACAACCATATCGGATGCACGCAGTAAGAGCGTACATTGACAGTGGAGCCGTTGGGAATTACATCGACCAGGATCTTGCGGCAAAGATGGGGATTCCGTTACGCCGTAAATCAACCACCAACACGGTTACCACTGTGGACGGCACGGAAATAGCTTCTGGTCCAGTATCCCAATGCACTGCAGATTTAACCCTTCTATGCCAGGATGGACACCAAGAATCTATCGTTTTTGACCTCATTAAGGCACCACAGTTCCGGTTGATTTTGGGAATGCCATGGTTGGTAGCTCACAATCATTGAATCAATGGTGAGCAAAAGAATTGGCCTTACCTGAGACTTGCGCCCACATATGTTATCACCAAGAGAAACAACCAATAGACACCAGAACCTCCATGCTTGCGACTGTGGCAATCGGCACCCTACCAAGTGAATACCAGGACTTTCAAGATGTCTTTCAGAAAGAACAGGCTAATACCCTGCCACCGCATAGACCATACAATTGCCAAATTGACCTGATACCCAGCGCACAAGTCCCTTGTGGGTGAATTTACGCACTCACGGAACCAGAAAACCAGTGCCTGAAGCCCTATCTTGACCAATACCTGGCCAACGGGTTAATCCATCTCCGGAAAACTCCAGCAGCCAGTCCTCTATTCTTCGTACCAAAAAAGGAGGGGGACTTGAGAACGTGCATCGACTATCACGCACTGAACCAGATTACCGTAAAAAAACGCTACCCCTGCCACTGATCCCTGAATTGCTTTATCAAGTCAAAGATGCCCAAATCTACACAAAACTAGACCTGAGGGGGGCATATCACCTTGTTCACGTAAAACAAGGGGACAATGGAAAACCGCTTTTCGCACCAAATACGGCTTGTACGAATATCAAGTAATGCCCTTTGGCCTTTTTCAACGCACCTACAGCATTTCAATACTTCATGAACGATATCCTACGGGAATTGATTGATGTCTGTGCTCTAGTGTACATCGACGATATTCTAGTATATTCCGCATCAAAGCAGGACCACGTTAAACACATCCGATCCGTATTGGAGAAACTCTGTCAACACCAGCTGTACGCCAAGCTCGAAAAGTGTGCATTTCACGTTTCCGAGGTGGAATTCCTGGGCTTTATTCTCAGCCCGAATGGATGTACACAAGGTAGATGCTATCCTGAACTGGCCATCCCCAAATTCATTCAAGGGGGTCAAAGTATGCTGGGTTTTGCAAACTTCTATCGCCGGTTTATCCCAGGATTTTCGCAAATCGTGCATCCCATCACGTCATTGCTAAGGAAAAGCAACAAAAAGTTCCAGTGGACAACAGAAGCCGAGGAAGCTTTCCAGGAACTCAAAGCAAGATTCATATCTGCCCCAATCTTCTGCCACCCTAGCCCTGATCTCCCATACCTGGTGGAAACAGACGCCTCAAGCATGGCTATGGGAGCAGTCCTCTCACAAAAGGACCCTGAAACGGGCCAGTTACACTCTGTTGCCTTCTGGTCACGTAAATTCGCACCGCCTGAACTCAATTACGCTATCACAGACAAAGAACTCCTGGCCATTAAGTCAGCCTTTAAGGCATGGCAGCACTACCTCTCGGGTGCCAGACACACAATCACCATAATAACTGACCACCGGAACCTCCAGTACCTAAAAACGGCGAAGGCCCAATCCTCACGACAACTAGGTTGGGCTCTTTTTTTAGCTGAATGTGACTACGTGATTACATTTCGACCAGGGGTGAAAAACGGGAAGGCCGATGCCCTTTCCCGTATAGGGGTGGAAGAGCAAGGGTATCAAACCCCTGACCCAATAGCAATCATCCCGAGTGACAAGCTCCTAGGAATCACAGCAACCATAACTCAGAAAGAATTAAATGAAGAAATCCCAAACCTGATGAGTCCTGAGCAATTACAAGCGTGGAGTGCACAAGGAGAACATTACATGATAAAAGATCAGTTGCCCTACTTCAGGAATCGTTTATTCTTACCAAACCAACAACTACGAGAACAAGTAATGTCCGGTTATCATTATTCCTTGATCGAGGGCCACCCTGGAATCGCTAAAACCCTAGCCAAGGTAAAACGAAATTTTTGGTGGCCCACGTGGCGTAAAGACATTATCCAATTCATCCTATCTTGTGGAGAGTGTGCTCAAAACAAGTCATCCAAGCAGAAACCAGCTGGGCTATTACAACCATTGGAAATCCCACCAGGACCCTGGCACACGTTGTCCCTCGATTTTATTACTGACTTACCACCCAGTCAAGGGTTTAACACTATTCTTGTGTTCGTGGACCTATTTTCAAAAATGGCACATTTCATTCCTCTTAAGGGGCTCCCAAATGCTTCCACTCCTGCAGAGGTATTTCTTGAAGGCATTGTACGGCTCCATGGGTTTCCTTCAGTTTTAGTCTCAGACCGAGGTACTCAATTCGCATCTAACTTCTGGAGAAAATGCTGCTCTATGGCCCAGATCGACATCCGGCTATCCACCAGTCACCATCCCCAAACGGATGGTCAAACTGAGAGGACAAATCAGACGCTCAAGCAGTATCTGCGTTGCATGTTACACCAAGCAGTAGGAAGCTGGTTCGGCCTATTATGGATAGCTGAAAATGCTTATAATAATTCCCTACACACCAGCACTGGGCAGACACCCTTTTATACCATGTATGGCAGGTACCCACGTACTTCTGAGTTGGACGTTCCTACAACCCTGGAAATGCCAGCAGTCAAAACCTCGCACACAACCATTTCTCAAACCTTTAAAAGGGCAGCTGAACACCTACTTCAAGCTAAGAATCGCCAAAGGTTTGCTGATCAACACCGAGCAAAGGCCCCCAACTACCAAGTGGGAGACAAAGTCTGGCTGGCGTCTAAACACGTGTCCATTAAAGGAACCCAAACTTTCCGTCCAAGATACCTGGGTCCATTCACCGTCACTTCTGTGATAAATCCTGTGGCGGTCAGACTAGATTTGCTGTCAAACATGCAGATTCATCCTGTGTTCCACATGTCTCTCCTTAAACCTGGTCAACCTGGGACCCGGGTAGCAATGCCACCGCAGCCAGTAGTAGTAGCCGGGGAGCCAGAATTCGAAGTCAAGGACATCCTGGATTCAAAGTACGTCAGATCCAAATTATACTACTTAGTAGACTGGAAGGGGTATGGTCCACAAGACAGGACATGGGAGCCTTGTGAGTACATCCATGCATCTCACTTGCTTAGACGATTTCTTCAAAATCATCCAAACAAACCAGGACCAGACAGAAAAGCCACCTTGAGAGGGGCCTTGGGGGGGAGTGCTGGCATGATTCCTGCCCCTCATTGTCACGACTCGCTCCCTTCGCTCCCGTTCCCGCCACTTGGGGACATGTTTTGGGGTTTATTCCCTACTGGATATTTCCTCCGAACCTAATGCTACAGTGCTGTGATGAATTGGGAGCGCTAAAACCTTATTTTCCAAGTTACTTCCCTTCCGGATCCATTCCAGGTTTTTGGCAGCCAGCATGCTACTTTAAACAAATGACTATGCTTCCCAGAATGCCTGGCTCACTGCTTCACCTCCTCCCTTGCAGGACAAGGTTGGGTGGAGGATAGGCAACACCTGTGGCTGCACCTGATGGGTGTGCTCGTTAAGCAGCTTTAAAAACCTCAGTTTGCTTCAGTCCAGCGCTGGTCATCGTTGCAGTGTTCCTGTTGTGACTAGTCCCTTGTTCCTTGTTCCTAGCTTTTGTGCCTAGTTCCTAGTTCCTGTTTCCTGTTCCTCCGCCCTGGATTTCAGATTCATGTGCTTAATTGATTTCTGCTTTCTGGATTTCCCTTTCTGTCTTCCTCCGTCTGCAGGCAGTCTTTCTCTGTGCTTTACCCTTTGATGCAGCCCAATTTGCCTGTTTTTTCTGTTTCTTTGATGCTGTCCTTTGCTACTGAAAAACTTGATGCATTAGTCTTTCCTTTTTTAGATTTAGTTTCCAGCCTTTTCTCCTTGGATGGGTGGGTAAGGTTTCCTTTTGTGATATCATTTTCCCTGCTCCTGATCCTTACTTCCTATTGGGATCCATGCCATGTTTTCCATTTCACTTCTGCATTTATTTCCCATTTGATTATTTAGGTGTGGGGTGCTGTTGTAACTAGTCCCTGTGTGAATGCCTTTTGTTTCCTCACTATTTCTTTAATCACAATTCCTACTTGCTACTTGACTTAGGTCTTAGTTATTTAGTTATCTTCCACCCATTGCTGTTATAGCCTTCTGCGTCTCTGTTTGATCTACTGGGTTCATGGGTTACTGACATTCAAGTGGTCTTTCCGGTTCTCGTGAGTACTGTTTCTAAGTTCCTTATTCAGTATCATCCAGAGTGTCAGCACACAGATCCTGTCCTTGCTTGCCCTCTATGTGGGCTTAGCGCTGTCAGTATCTGTAATAGCATAGTGGGTAAGGAGTTTGCCGACTTTCCTTTCAGTCATAAGGAGATTCTAAGTGCTTACCCCACATCCCTTTTCATATATAGGTATTTTTGTTTCACTCTATCTGCACACCTGGGTTTTAGTATATATGAGTCGTGGTTCTTGTGTGCACGTTGTTTGATTCAAGGTTATTCACTGTGTGATTTTGTGCACATTTCCCTTGCCATATTCGCTGCCTTTGTACTCACATGATTAATCCTGACAGAATGACCAGCCCTAAATTCCCATTGAATATGGCAAGTTTAAGAAAGAAAGGCAGCAAGGCCTCTAACAAATTTGTACAGAAGGCTTCCCCTACATTTACCTGTGACAATCAAATCACTAGTCCTGACTTAAATGAACTCCTTGTCACGAATGGGCATTTACGTGCAGAGTATTTTTCCCACAGGATGGCACATCTTACATTGCCTGATCCTAGTTCTGTCTTTTATTCTGATCCAGATTCTATGTCAGCACAAGCCTTAGCAGCAGAAAACAACACACTGTTAGACTTATTATACAAGAGTACCTCTGTTGTTGAACCCCATGATTCCAGTTGTGCTTCACCTCAGATTGAACAGTTTCATGGTACAAACATAAAGAATGGAGGGGTTCCTTGCATAACTTCTGTTTTCTACCCTCAGTCTAAAGCATACCCCTTTGCACAAGTACATACTGTAGTCCCTAATGCCAAGAGGTCTAATGTCAATAGTTTGCTTAAGGGAAACACAGACCAAGTTGGTAAGAGAAAGTATAAATCTCAGAACCTGCAAGCAGTAGATGACAATGTACAATCGGTGCACATCCAGATTGCTAGTGCAGGATCCAGCCCTGATGCCACTATGCCTCCCCCTGTGCCTACTGATAGTGATGTACAGTTAATGCAGGGCATGCTAAGAGCTAAGCTTGAGGAGTTAAGACAAGAATTTATTTCTTTACAAGAGGAGAATAAAACCTTGCACTCTTTACTGAATACACCTCAGACTTTATCTGTTGATGTTGATGAAGTGAACACTGTTCAGCCCCTGAGTGCAGAGACTTTGGTAAACCATGATATTTGTCAATATGTTAGATCTATTGAGAGTGAAAGTCTTTCTTCTAGCACATCGCTTAATCTGGGCACAGTTTCTGACAAATGTTCTGCTGTTTGTCAGGAATTGCTGTTAGCTGAAGATTTACAAGCCACTCCTTTACCTAACATTTCCTGTGTAGCAGTTTGTCATAATTCTGAGCTTGAACACATACCAGCTTCTGATTTCCAAACACACTCCACAATGGTGACATACACAGAATCAGTCACTACTGTAGGCTTAGGTCCTGCCCTTGATCTTGCTGCTGAGACTGAAGTAGACGTTCAAGTTGATGTGGAAAACAATGCTACCTCTGTGTTCGCTCTTCCTTCTGCCAATTTTGGTCACAATGAACAGTCAGAGACAGTACAGATTTCAGATTTTGATGGACCCATTCCACAGGATACTGAACCAAAAACCTGGCAGATGATTCCTGAACTGTTGATTGTTAATCTGCCACTTTCAGAAGCTAAGACAGAGGAATAGACAATTGACAAAATCCTGATTAACAGAGACTTTACTATGGTGATTCCTCTGGTTGATATTGACTTCTACAAAGGAAGAGACTCTGTGCTATCCACTAAGGAGAGGGACTGCAGGGGTACAGCTCAGTCTTTGGTTACTGGTGCCAAGGAGTCAACTGCCCTAAAGGTGTTTTCCATTCCTGAGCCACACATGTGTCTGTCTACATCTGGGACTTCAGTCTGTCCTCCTACAACCATTGACTCTTCTATTATCCAGTCCACAGCTCTGCAGTCATCTTTGACACACGTGTCTTCAATCAATGAACAACTGCCATGTCTGCCATTCACTCAAGAGCCTTCACCATGTACGTGGTCAGTGCCAAAGACCTTGACAAGTTTGTCTTCAGCTAACGAGATGGCTTCAGCTTGCATGCCTTCAGCCTCAGAATTTCCTCTGGCATGCCTGTCTTCGGCTACAGTGACTCATCCAGCAGATTATCCTTCAGCCATGGAGCCTCCGGTAGTACATTCTAAGTGCATGTCTTCGGTCCCAGAGCCTACTGCTAGTTTGGCTTCAGTTCATGAGAGACCTGTATCCTTCTCAGCTTTGCGGCCAATATCGGAGGTGTACCTGTCTACACTGTCAGATCCTGCTGCATATTCTTCTGCTCCAAAGATTCCTCCTGAATCACAACCATTTATTACCGATGAAGGTCCAGCCAGCCCTTTGTATGCTTCAGGGGGATCACCAGATTGCCTGCCTTTTTCACAAGACAATTCTCCCCACTGCTTGACTGTAGCATCAGAGCCTCCCGAAGATGCAACATCTGAGTCTGAAACTTCTGCCAGCTCTCTCTTCAGAAACATCAAGCTGGATCATGATTCGGGAGAGCCTTACATGCGAGGCCATTGGACTTGCCTGGAGTACTACGAGAGGGAGACGGATACCATCCGCCACGGCCCAGTCACCGAACAAGTAGCCAACCAGGATAGCGGGCTGGGTGGTTCGCATCTGGGGTCCGGTTCGGATCAGCCGCTTGACAGCTTTTTTGTTGCTGGATCACGCATGAGCCCGAAGGAAGGGACGGGCACGGCCCCCCAGCAGCAGCACCAGTTGGGTGATAGTAGCCAAAGGAAGGGAATGACTGCTGCAGTTCAAGATGTGCCTGTTATTGCTCCTGCTGCGAGTGTGCTTGATGTACTAAGTACTGCGTCTATCACTCCTATTAGTATGCCAAACGTCCCTGCGGTTGTATCCCAGGTGCAACAATGTGGCTACACGACTGTCACCGGGAGTGCCAGCCTCGAACAACCCATAGGACTTCTAGGCCTCCAAGGCATGGAACATATGCAGTCAAACCTTAGTCACTTTCAACCACAAGCCTTTTCCCAGATGGATGACAGAAAAGGATCCGAACCTCTACCTCGGCCTCCACCTTCTTTTTCTGAACATAAACATTTCCTGAAACCTGCAGTTTCCTTATCTCCTGCGTGTCCACTCTCGGCAGAAAGGCTAACAGGGCTTCTACCATTGTCTAAGGCATGTTGCACCAGCCTGCCTCCCTCCTCAAAGACTTATAAGTGTCCACTCCCAGTGACTGAGCTTCCTGGACCTTCCAACTCTGCTTCAGGTCCTGCAAGTCTTTCATGCCTTTCTTCGAACCATGAGTCTCTTCCTCACCAGAAGCCTGCCTATGACTCTTCTAGACTGCAGCTTGATTCTATTCATTCCAGTCCATCTGCTTTTGCCCACAGGCCACCGTTTCCATCAGTGCCACCTCCAAAGACAAAGCACTCCTATCATAGAAGGAAGATGTTTTGTGCGGGTGACGGTCGCCTGGAGACGGGCGTGGAAGGGGGTATACTGTCACGACTCGCTCCCTTCGCTCCCGTTCCCGCCACTTGGGGGCATGTTTTGGGGTTTATTTCCTACTGGACATTTCCTCCGAACCTAATGCTACATTGCTGTGATGAATTGGGAGCGCTAAAACCTTATTTTCCAAGTTACTTCCCTTCCGGATCCATTCCAGGTTTTTGGCAGCCAGCATGCTACTTTAATCAAATGACTATGCTTCCCAGAATGCCTGGCTCACTGCTTCACCTCCTCCCTTGTAGGACAAGGTTGGGTGGAGGATAGGCAACACCTGTGGCTGCAGGTGCATCAGGTGGCACACCTAATGGGTGTGCTCGTTAAGCAGCTTTAAAAACATCAGTTTGCTTCAGTCCAGCGCTGGTCATCGTTGCAGTGTTCCTGTTGTGACTAGTCCCTTGTTCCTTGTTCCTAGCTTTTGTGCCTAGTTCCTAGTTCCTGTTTCTTGTTCCTCCGCCCTGGATTTCAGATTCATGTGCTTAATTGATTTCTGCTTTCTGGATTTCCCTTTCTGTCTTCCTCTGTCTGCAGGCAGTCTTTCTCTGTGCTTTACCCTTTGATGCAGCTCAATTTGCCTGTGTTTTCTGTTTCTTTGATGCTGTCCTTTGCTACTGAAAAACTTGATGCATTAGTCTTTCCTTTTTTAGATTTAGTTTCCAGCCTTTTCTCCTTGGATGGGTGGGTAAGGTTTCCTTTTGTGATATCATTTTCCCTGCTCCTGATCCTTACTTCCTATTGGGATCCATGCCATGTTTTTCATTTCACTTCTGCATTTATTTCCCATTTGATTATTTAGGTGTGGGGTGCTGTTGTAACTAGTCCCTGTGTGAATGCCTTTTGTTTTCCTCACTATTTCTTTAATCACAATTCCTACTTGCTCCTTGACCTAGGTCTTAGGTATTTAGTTATCCTCCACCCATTGCTGTTATAGCCTTCTGGGTCCCTGTTTGATCTACTGGGTTTGTGGATTACTGACATTCAAGTGGTCTTTCCGGTTCTCATGAGTACTGTTTCTAAGTTCCTTATTCAGTATCATCCAGAGTGTCAGCACACAGATCCTGTCCTTGCTTGCCCTCTACGTGGCCTTAGCGCTGTCAGTATCTGTAATAGCATAGTGGGTAAGGAGTTTTGCCGGCTTTCCTTTCAGTCATAAGGAGATTCTAAGTGCTTACCCCACATCTCTTTTCATATATAGGTATTTTTGTTTCACTCTATCTGCACTCCTGGGTTTTAGTATATATGAGTCGTGGTTCTTGTGTGCACGTTGTTTGATTCAAGGTTATTCACTGTGTGATTATGTGCACATTTCCCTTGCCATATTCGCTGCCTTTGTACTCACCTGATTAATCCTGACACTCATGTCCCCAGCCCTCCAAGATGTCAGGCTTGAGCCAGGCCACGATCACCTACATGGCCCTCAAGCGCCTCTCCATCCCTCCAAAGACCCACTTGGAGTCAGACTTGGCGCTTGTGGCACCAGACTCACTCACTCCCTTAGGATAACATTGGGGATTGGACTTGTAGTGCATTGATGGGGACAAGATGGATGCCCCCACATATTTCGGTTTCCTGAACTGCATGTGCAGTCGAGTCTTTTGGGTGTGGTTCAGCCCAGAGACACCTGGGATACCCAGAGACTATTTAAGCCACGCCCAGGCTGAGAAACATGCTTTGTGTTTTCTGCACCTGCAGTGCGACACTCACGAGTTCGGATCGGTCTCCAGTAGGCCTGCATCTTTCTTCTACGCTCAGCTCCTGCAAGAACAAGAACACTGTTAGGAACAGCCTTACCTTGCAGCGCTTCTGCCCATCATTCATCGCTCCTTCTGTTCTGTGGGCATCTTCAGCGGTGTCATTCCCATCCCGGCACGCCGCTTCCTAAGGAAAAGGGAAAAGAACAGAAAAAAGGCATTGGTAAGCATTCAGTAAATCTTCGCTTATTTTTAAAGACTGTACGAGCTTCAAACGCTTAGCTGAATCCCAGCCGCTCTGGGGGAACTTCTCATCCATCTGCAAGAGGAAAAAGACACTCCAGGTTAGCGTGGAAACATCTACAGGTGCCGGATAACGCGCTTACTCACCGCATTTCTTCTTCATAACCGGCATCCACGCTGAAAACGTTGTGGCACCTAAAAGACACAGAAAAAGAACTCAGTTCAATACAAATACGAAAGGGTCGCATCGCGCATCGCGCTCTCACTCACCTTCGGCGCTACTCATTTCAGCAGCACGTCGCCATTCCCGGATGCCGGCCATCATCTAAGGAAGGAAAGGAACGAAGTTAGAGAACTGTTCAAAAGATTCATTATATTTACCTGTCAGACTCTTGCCAGTGAAGTAACTAGGCAGCAACGAGCCTGCATCAATCAATGCGCCCCTGCGCTGAAAGCAGGACGGAGAGCACACTTTCCAAGAAAACAAGGTGAGCTGTGGATCAAAGGGAAGGTTTGGACCCCGGGGAAGAAGGGGTTCAAGCACACAGAGACAATAGGGAGTCAAACTCTACCAATCCTGTGTTTCAGGCCCAGTCTCCAGTTGAGTAGACTCCAGGGAAGGGTTCAAGGTCGTAAGAGATCAGAACAGGCTTAGTGACGTCCCCGTGGATACCAGGTGAGCGTTACAGAACACAACGCCTCACATCAAAATCAAATTCGGCGTCATGGAAACGTCAGAAACCAACCAGTTAGCCCACATGTTGGGGCAGCTACATTCCGAAGTACATGCAGCCAGGCAGGAGACCAACACCCTGAGGAGAGAGCTGATAGTAGCCAAAGAACGCACTGATGATTTAAGCCGGCAACTTCTCCAGTCACAAGAGGGGCATGCACCATTGCCGGGAAGCGTGCCCTCGATGCCATCACCATCAGCCAATCCCGTTCAGATAACCCTTCCTGGGGCAGTTCCCTTGGCCCGCCCGAACGATTTACGGGGGATCCCAAGAGGTTTGCAACGTTCATGAACCAGTGCCGCCTGCACTTCCTTTGTAGACCATGGGCCATTCCGAATGACCAATCACGGGTCGTTTTTGTGCTATCCTACCTGAGTGGTAGCACCACGAACTGGTCTGTACCCTTTTTGGCCCAAGACAATCCTTTGCTGCATGACTTCAGGGGCTTTCAGCAGGAGATAGAAAAGCTGTTTGCCCATCGTACTCATGGGCAGGCATTAGACAACGAACTTCTGTCCCTACGCCAAGGGAATCAAGACCTATTAACATACATAGCCACGTTCAATAGACTCGTAGTTGAAGCAGAATGGCCAGTGGAGAAGAGAACCATGTTATTTCATCAGGGGTTGCGGGGGGAGCTCAAGGATGTCCTTGCACAAGTAGTGAACCCCCCGAAAGACTGCTCAAAATTCATTGACCTTGTTGTTCAACTGGATCATAGGTTGCAGGACCAAAGAGCAGATCGAACCAGACCGGACCCTCACCCTATGTATGTACGTTCAAAGGACAATATTGCCCACACAACGTAAGGTTCAGGAGAACCAATGCAAATCGGGGGGTCAGATCCCCCTTGACTAAAACGGAAAGGGATATAAGGAGACAGCAGCAGTTATGTCTGTACTGTGGAAGGTCAGGTCATTTCCTTAAATAGTGCCCTGTAAAGCCACCGAGGAGGACGGTAGGGGCCACAGACATGGAAGATATCATCAAGGAATCGGAAAACTTTCCAGCCCAGCAAGCGTAGGGGTCCACTTGTCGAGCGAAGAAAGTGAACTACAGACCTCCCATTTTGCACTATCTGTGGTCTTGATCAATCACCAACAACCATCTCGGATGCATGCAGTAAGAGCGTACATTGACAGTGGAGCCGTTGGGAATTACATCGACCAGGATCTTGCGGCAAAGATGGGGCTTCCGTTACGCCCTAAATCAACCACCGACACGGTTACCACTGTGGACGGCACGGAAATAGCTTCTGGTCCAGTATCCCAATGCACTGCAGCTTTAACCCTTCTGTGTCAGGATGGACAACAAGAATCTATCGTTTTTGACCTCAGTAAGGCACCACAGTTCCGGTTGATTTTGGGAATGCCATGGTTGGTAGCTCACAATCCTTGAATTGATTGGTGAGCAAAAGAATTGGCCTTACCTGAGACTTGCGCCCACACATGTTATCACCAAGAGAAACAACCAATAGACAACAGAACCTCCACGCTTGCCACTGTGGCAATCGTCACCCTATCAAGTGAATACCAGGACTTTCAAGATGTCTTTCAGAAAGAACAGGCTAATACCCTGCCACCACATACACCATACAATTGCCAAATCGACCTGATACCCAGTGCACAAATCCCTTGTGGCGAATTTACACACTCACGGAACCAGAAAACGAGCACCTGAAGGCCTATCTTGACCAGTACCTGGCCAACGGGTTCATCCGTCCCTCGAAGTCTCTAGCAGCCAGTCCTCTATTCTTCGTACCAAAAAAGGAGGGGGACTTGAGAACATGCATCGACTATCGCGCACTGAACCAGATTACTGTAAATAAACGCTACCCACTGCCACTGATCTCTGAATTGCTTGATCAAGTCAAAGATGCCCAAATCTACACAAAACTAGACCTGGGGGGGGCATATCACCTTGTTCTCATAAAACAGGGGTACAATGGAAAACCGCTTTTCGCACCAAATACGGCTTGTACGAATATCAAGTAATGCCCTTTGGCCTTTGCAACGCGCCTGCAGCGTTTCAATACTTCATGAACGATGTCCTACGCGAATTGATTGATGTCTGTGCTCTAGTGTACATCGACGATATTCTAGTATATTCCGCAGCAAAGCAGGACCACGTTAAACACATCCGATCCATATTGGAGAAACTACGTCAACACCAGCTCTACGCCAAGCTTGAAAAGTCCTCATTCCATGTCTCTGAGATGGAATTCCTGGGCTTCATTCTCAGCCCGAATGGAATCCGAATGGATGTACACAAGGTAGATGCTATCCTGAACTGGCCATCCCCAAATTCATTCAAGGGGGTCAAAGTTTGCTGGGTTTTGCAAACTTCTACCGCCGGTTCATCCCAGGATTTTCGCAAATCGTGCATCCCATCACGTCATTGCTAAGGAAAAGCAACAAAAAGTTCCAGTGGACAACAGAAGCCGAGGAAGCTTTCCAGGAACTCAAAGCAAGATTCACATCTGCTCCAATCTTACGCCGCCCACGCCCTGAACTCCCATGCCTGGTGGAAACAGACGCCTCAAGCATGGCTTTGGGAGCAGTCCTCTCACAAAAGGACCCCAAAACGTGCCAGTTGCACCCTGTTGCCTTCTGGTCACGTAAATTCACACCCCCTGAACTCAATTACGCTATCACAGACAAAGTACTCCTGGCCATTAAGTCAGCCTTTAAGGCATGGCGGCACTACCTCTTGGGCGCCAGACACACAATCACCGTAATAACTGACCACCGGAACCTCCAGTACCTAAAAACGGCAAAGGCCCAATCCTCACTACATCTACGTTGGGCTCTTTTTTTTGCTGAATATGACTACGTGATTACATTTTGACCAGAGGTGAAAAACGGGAAGGCCGATGCCCTTTCCCGTATGGGGGTGGAAGAGCAAGGATATCAGACCCCTGACCCAATAGCAATCATCCCGAGTAACAAGCTCCTAGGAATCACAGCAACCATAACTCAGAAAGAATTACATGAAGAAATCCAAAACCTGATGAGTCCTGAGCAATTACAAGCGTGGAGTGCACAAGGAGAACATTACATGATGAAAGATCAGTTTCCCTACTTCAGGAACTGTTTATTCTTACTAAATCAAGAACTACAAGAACAAGTCATGTCTGGTTATCATTATTCCTTGATTGAGGGCCACCCCGGAATTGCTAAAACCCTAGCCAAGGTAAAACGAAATTATTGGTGGCCCACGTGGCGTAAAGACATTATCCAATTCATCCTATCTTGTGGAGTGTGTGCTCAAAACAAGTCATCCAAGCAGAAACCGGCTGGGCTATTACAACCATTGGAAATCCCACCAGCACCCTGGCACACGTTGTCCCTCGATTTTATTACTGACTTACCACCCAGTCAAGGGTTTAACACTATTCTTGTGGTCGTGGACCTATTTTCAAAAATGGCAAATTTCATTCCTCTTAAGGGGCTCCCAAATCCTTCCACTCTGGCAAAGGTATTTCTTGAAGGCATTGTACAGCTCCATGGGTTTCCTTCAGTTTTAGTCTCAGAACGAGTTACTCAATTCGTATCTAACTTCTGGAGAAAATGCTGCTCTATGGCCCAGATCAACATCCGGCTATACACCAGTCACCATCCCCAAACGGATGGTCAAACTGAGAAGACAATCAGACGCTCAAGCAGTATCTGCGTTGCATGTTACACCAAGCTGTAGGAAGCTGGTTCGACCTATTATGGATAGCTGAATATGCTTATAATAATTCCCTACACACCAGCACTGGGCAGACACCCTTTTATACCATGTATGGCAGACACCCACGTACTTCTGAGTTGGACGTTCCTACAACCCTGGAAATGCCAGCAGTCAAAACCTTGCACAAGACCATTTCTCAAACCTTTAAAAGGGCAGCTGAACACCTACTTCAAGCTAAGAATTGCCAAAAGAAGTTTGCTGATCAACACCGAGCAAAGGCCCCCAACTACCAAGTGGGAGACAAAGTCTGGCTGGCGTCTAAACATGTGTCCATTAAAGGAACCCGAACTTTCCGTCCAAGATACCTGGGTCCATTCACCGTCACCTCCGTGAGAAATCCTGTGGCGGTCAGACTAGCTTTGCTCTCAAACATGCAGATTCATCCTGTGTTCCAACTGTCTCTCCTTAAACCTGTTCAACCTGGGACCCGGGTAGCAATACCACAGCAGCCAGTAGTAGTCGCTGGGGAGCTAGAATTCGGAGTCAAGGACATCCTGGATTCGAAGTATGTCAGATCCAAATTATACTACTTAGTAGACTGGAAGGGGTATGGTCCACAAGACAGGACATGGGAGCCTTGTGAGTACATCCATGCACCTCGCTTGCTTAGACGATTTCATCAAAATCATCCAAACAAACCAGGACCAGACAGAAAAGCCACCTTAAGAGGGGCCTTCGGGGGGAGTGCTGTCATGATTACTGCCCCTCATGTCCCCAGCCCTCCAAGATGTCAGGCTTGAGCCAGGCCACGATCACCTACATGGCCGTCAAGGGCCTCTCCATCCCTCCAAAGACCCACTTGGAGTCAGACTTGGTGCTAGTGGCACCAGATTCACTCACTCCCATAGGATAACATTGGGGATTGGACTTGTAGTGCATTGATGGGGACAAGATGGATGCCCCCACATATTTCGGTTCCCTGAACTGCATGTGCAGTCGAGTCCTTTGGGTGTGGTTCAGCCCAGAGACACCTGGGATACCCAGAGACTATTTAAGCCACGCCCAGGCTGAGAAACATGCTTTGTGTTTTCTGCACCTGCAGTGTGACACTCACCGTGTTCGGATCGGTCTCCAGTAGGCCTGCATCTTTCTTCTGCAATCAGCTCCTGCAAGAACAAGAACACCGTTAGGAACAGCCTTACCTTGCGGCGCTTCTGCCCATCATTGATCGCTCCTTCTGTTCTGTGGGCATCTTCGGCGGTGTCATTCCCATCCCGGCACGCCGCTTCCTAAGGAAAAGGGAAAAGAACAGAAAAAAGGCATTAGTAAGCATTCAGCAAGTCTTCGCTTATTTTTAAAGACTGTACGAGCTTCAAACGCTTACCTGAATCCCAGCCGCTCTGGGGGAACTCTGTCTCCGGAACTTCTCATCCATCTGCAAGAGGAAAAAGACACTCCAGGTTAGCGTGGAAACATCTAGAGGCGTCGCATACCACGCTTACTCACCGCATTTCTTCTTCATAACCGGCATCCACGCTGAAAACGTTGCGGCACCTAAAAGACACAGAAAAAGAACTCAGTTCAATACAAATACGAAAGGGTCGCACACTTTCCAAGAAAACAAGGTGAGCTGTGGATCAAAGGGAAGGGTTGGAACCCGGGGAAGAAGGGGTTCAAGCACACAGAGATAATAGCGAGTTAAACTCTACCAATCCTGTGTTTCAGGCCCAGTCTCCAGTCAAGTAGACTCCAGGGAAGGTTTTGAGGTCGTAAGAGGTCAGAAACAGGCTGAGTGACGTCCCCGTGGATACCAGGTGAGCGTTACAGAAGTATGGAGGAGGAAGTTCAGAAGTGCAAGGGAACAGAAGAAGAGGACAGAGCATGGGCAAATATAATGGTGGAAGTGAAGAGAAGAGCGAGACAAGAGAAAGAGGAACAGGAGTGACTGGAAAGGGGAAAAGAGAAGGTGGAAGAAAATGAAAGGGAGGAGAGAGAGGAAAAAACAGACCGAAGGAGATAGAGAAAACCACAATGAGAAAAGAGGAGGATGAAAAAGAGAGGCAACTGCAAGTGAAGAGAGAGAAGAGGAAGTTGGAAATTGAAAGATTTGTTAAAGAGCGTCAACGCAAAGAAGAAGAAGAGAGGGATAGGAGACAGGAATGGGAAAGAGATAGAAGTAGAGATACCTCATGGAGGTAGAATCCTTCTTGATGGTACCAACATGTTCAAATGACATTGAGGACGAAGGGATACGAAGGAGAATAGGGATGCTGTATTGGAGAAGGAGGGGTATCGCTCTATGCCCCGAAGACAAGCAGGAGCATAGCAGGTTCTACATTAAGGGGGGAACAGCATCTCAGTGGAAAGAGTAACAGGGAAACAACAAAGGGAAAACGCATGTTAAGGGACACTTATTTCTGAAGATGAAGGAGAAGAGGACAGCAACGACAGCATCAGAACCATGGGGTCAGATGAGGAATGAGGGGAAAGTGACGATTGTTAAATGACTCCAATCAAGCAATCCCACTAAGTCAGTGCCTGGTCTGGGATGCCCAAGGGAAGCCCTTGTTTACATATCTTTATGTCCAGTTCGTGTACTCTGGATGACCACCCTTATATAAAACCCCTCTCTTAGAATCCCCCTGACCCCACTGAGCCGAGAAGTAAGTTTGTTTTGCAAATTTAAAAGGTTTATTTGAAAATTAAACAATATATATATCGCACTTTTATAATAAATTAATAATTGATATCACACTTGTGAATATGAGCAGTAATCAGCAATAGGTAATCCTAAAATAGCACAGTTCTGGTGACTGATGACTAGGAACAGGGGAATAAGGTATCAGAGAATGCTTTATGGTTTCAAGGAGATGCAAAGATGAACAAAAAGCAGTACAGAAATAAATTTGATATGATTTCAGCAAAAGATGATATGATCTCTTTTTCTCTGACAATTCACTCCCCCCCCTACGCAATATAAGGAGATGGAAGGAAAGCATACAATTCTCAAGAATACAAACAAAATGCAATACAATTCAATACAAAGTTCCAGTTCCCCCAGCGAGCTTAGAGGAAAACAGGTATGATTTTAAACACAGGCAAAATCCTTTAAATGTGGTATGCAATGAAGTGAAAAATAAGCTAAAATGATTTTAATTCCCTCTAGAGGTTCAGGGTGGGTGACAGCTACTTTGTATTAGTTCAGGATCACTTTAGCAATGCTCTATGAATGATTATCAGGTGGCAAACGAATTTCAGCAAAGGAAAGCAAGACGCTGCTATTTTGACAAGTGAAGAAATTGAGCCGAATCGCAAATCGTGGCAATTTTTCTGAGTGCGTCGAGCACGATTATGGAAAAACTATAAGGAGTAGCAAGTCGCCTTTAGGTCCTTAGAATCTTAGCTTTAAAATGACAGTTAAAACTCGCTCCTAGCACCAACGGTTCCAGAGATACAGAAGATTTAGTGGAGGTAGATTTTCCGAATTGAAATTACAGTTTCAGAATGACAGATGTGCTTTGGAAGGTTTTGAATCAACAGGATGGACACGATTTCTGATGATGCAGTTCTAATAGGTTAAAATAGTTTGAATTAGATTATTTTAAACTAAGAGATTGAGTTTTACACAGTCCTGGCTGAGTACTCACACTATATGTTGGACAGGAATGTGACTTCGTCACGGATCGGGTCAGGATTGGCTGCGGTTCTCTCGCCACTGGATACTGGTTCTTCGCACAGCGATTTGGGTCAGCTCTCAGCGATCTGGTCTCTCTGGATAATTCTGCCTTCTGGGTCTTTCTGGTCTCTGGAGATTGAGGGATTTGAAGTCTGGATCTCTGGATGTGAAGTCGTCTGTCAGCGTGCTCCGCAAGTAATGGAAATTGTATGTCCCTGTCTGGCTTCCAGTGGCTCTTTTTATGTGTTTTGAAAATGGGTGGGTCGGCTAATTCTGCATGCCCAACCCTCTCAAGATTTGATAGGCCAAAGGATTCTTTGGTCCCTGATTTGAGAAAGGATAGTGTGTCAGAGTGATGTCAGCCATTTACGATCCATTGAAGAAACGCCCCTTTGCTTTTACCTTAGAAATCATTTTTCATAACTACACATAGTTCCCAGATACACAGTTGTTTGACATTACATGTACACATTACAGATTACTTAAGGTACATTCTGGCCCAACTCTGATATTCCTGGGGGCTTGCATTAAAAAATGACGACTTATTTTCGTTTTAGTTGATTTACCAATATCAGACGTTTACCAAAAATGGTACACATGTACACCACCTTTCTACCCATATTTCATTAATTTACTAGGTCTCTAGCATAAACACAGTGTCTGTAGTATTAATAATTAGCGGGGTTTTGGCTCAGAACATCACAGAGAGACCAGCCTAGTTTTGAACTGGGAGTGAATGTGTCAATTTAAAGATCCCAAAGTTGTAAATTTCTGTCATCTGGTTACAATTAGTTGTCAGTGTTTTTATAAAACATATATTTGCCTTCAATTCAATTCATTTCAGTGTTTGGGTCCTCCCCAGAAACTTGGGAGTTAGGGATCACATGTCTCTTCTGCCAGGCAGAGCTCTGTTTACAGTCCATACCCAAATTAACATACCCCATTCAATTGCAAGAGTCTATTGTGTCGGCTGAGGTCAGCAGGCCAGCGGGCCACTCTGCATTTTGTTAGCATGACCATGTGATCTCCTGGCTTCTTGTGTGTAGTTCTGAGGTGAGAAGGTTTCCCAGCCTCTTGCAATGTTAATTGAATCAGCCTGTCTTCAGGGAACAGCAGGTGTTTAAATTCTTAATTAACCAAAAAGGCTTTGAAGTTTCCAGCTGTCTCAGGAGGCTGGCAACTCCTGAAGTACAGTTCTACTGTCAGAGTTTAGACCGCTAGCGCCGGCTTGTGTCCAAAGCTGGTACTGCCCCCATTTTCTTTAGGAGTTGTCTTGAATTTGACAGGAGGATTTTGCTTGACAGCTCTAATCCTTGCTGCCATTGTTTTGATGGGCATCCTTACAGTAGAGTGTTGATGTGGAACCCCCCTCAAGAAGGTTGAATCTTTAGAGTGGTCTTGTGCCCCTGATTTTAGCAACTTGTTGACATCAATTAAAAACGGATTTTGAACACATTGAAATGGACATTTTGAGCTTGCACTTCAGAGAAACAGAAGTGATTTCAAGGTGCTTTTGATCTAACAGGCACTGCTATTTTTCCTTTGGCACCACCTTTCACCCCTGGCGCTTCCGGTCCATCACGCTTGCACTGGTGGGTGGCAGGTTAGGCGACCATTTTGGTGTGTGCAAAACTGCGTGGTTCTCCTGGTTCTGGGATAGATTGACGGGCGGCGACAGCTCAATCCCCACATCTACCCAATCTATTGATTTAGTTTTGTTCTGGGATAGAATGATGGGCGGCGACAGCTCATCCCCACATCTACCCAGTCTATTGATTTAGTTTTGTTCTGGGATAGAATGATGGGCGGCGACAGCTCATCCCCACATCTACCAAGTCTAATAATTTAACATGGGTCAAAACCCTTGACACGATGACGAAGAGGCAAGGCCTAGCTGCCCATTCAAGGATGTAAGCCCTGAAAGGGAGGCATTGTGGGGTGGAGAGGAAGACACTGAGAAAAGTAAGGTATAACACTGTGACACCTTGAGCATCCCAAGGGTAGATCGCATACTACAGAAGAATTTACTCCATATGCACAGAGGCTAAGAGTCTTACTGGGACGGAAATAGAGCGGGTATGACGAGAGCATTTACAACCAACAAAGACATTGGCAAGCACAACAGAGGAGTACAATTAACACAGTTCCCATTGCTAGAAAAGGGTGGAGGACGACCACAATATATACCATGGAAACAGATGGACAAGGAATATCTGAGTTGCAATTTGCCTTTGTTGACCGCAGGAGCGGGGAAATGGATATATGAGTTAGAACAATTGACGGCGGGACCACACTGGCAGTCGGCGACATGAAGAACTTACTCTCAGCCATTCTTGGGGAGGTAGCCAATGATGTTCGGAAATGGGCAGGGTATCCCAGAGTGACGGCACAGAACACGATGCACGATGGCGCACCGTTTAACAACTGCAGAGCAGCCGTATGGCAATCCCTGAGAGTAGCGCACCCAGACACATCTGATAGAAGCATGATTATGGCACGCAAAATGCGTGAGGATGAAGACCCACTTTAATACATTCAGTACATACACGAAAGTTGGCGTCTTAAGATGAGAGAGACGTATGGTAAAACAGTAGGATTATTTTATCACATATTAAGCTAAGGGCTACCAGAGCAGGTACAAAGGCAACTAAAGAAATTAGTGGGAATGGAAGCTAAGCCATGGCAGAAAATCAGCTGATTATAGTGCATTATTGCTGACTAATAAAGGAGAACGTGAGAAAAAAATGCGAAGAAAGGAAGCAGGAATAAGCTAAATGACTGCAAAAGCAGCTATCGAAGTATACAATGGAAGGAGCGATGTTGACCACCGGAGAGGGAGGAATTACTCAGAGTGCACAAAATTGACAACACATGACAGTGCAAGGCTTCACGGCAAGAGCAGATGCCAATTGTTGGCCGCGGGGAAGGGGAGGGGAGGAATGCCCCGGGGGAAGAGGGTTTGGACACCAAATGCAGCAGGGTGAAGACAGGCTTAAAAGAGGACATCAGAAACCCATGGGAGGTCCACTGCAATGCTGGGCGTGCAGCAGAGTAGGTCACATAGCGCAACTGTGCAGGAGCAGGGGTGGAGTACAGCAGAATGGGGGGATGACATACCAGCCAATAGATCAGACGGAACAACCAGACTATTACGCCCAAGATCACATGCAGACGGAGACATAGGCGCTGAAAATGGTGCCACCAGAAGGTGCATTGGCACAGTTACAACAGCCCAAGGTGTATACACTGTGACGAATAAACTTCCAGGGCACCAGTGGTCCAGGGATGAATATCGGTTCCTAAACCATCAATCAGCCCCATACTTCTGGTACACCAGAAGGGATCCGAACAGATTAGATTGAAAAACAAGTAAATTATAAACCTCCTTGTCCAATTGTGGTATGTGGACAGAACGGCAGGCGTATCTCTGCAAGGTCGTGGATCATTGGTTCATTGCAACACAGCAAAAATACAATTATTACCCAATGATAAAAGAGACTGTCCAGTCAAAGTTGTATACAAATATCTACTTTATTATTATTACAGCAGACAGTTCTGGCACACTACAAAATGCAACCCACCCTGTAAAGGGACAGACAGTTTCATGAAGGAAATTGATGTTTCACAAGAACAGGCATTTTCACAGAGGAAAGGGATGCACTCTGGATACTGGCAGGAGGGTAGTCGGTAAAGCAATCAGTCTTAACTCTTCACGGTTAATTGGTTTCAGCACCAAGGGAGCAAGTAGTCATAAATGTCACTAGGGGCCTTTGGAGAAGGACCAGGGGGACAGAACCACAATGTACATGGTGCTTGGGATAATCTTGATGCTCAACATCATTGAGTCAGTTCCAGGACTTTGCATCTCCAGCAACAGAGTGCAGGATGGGGGCAGCTGCGGGTATCAGGCGGCAGGCAATTCAGCAAGCAAGGCTGGATGGTTGGATGCAGGCTGGCCTACACAGTGGCTCGGTGTCAAGAATTGCTGGTTGAGGCATCTAGGACGGCTTTAGTGACTGCAGCGTGACAACAGTCAGTGGTGCAGCCAGTCGCAGTTCGAGGGCTCGACTACCTCACACATGTCCTTAAAAGATGGACACAGGATGGGATTCCAAGATGGGCACAGGACCTAAAACTTCCTTCTGTGAGTAATAACGCCCTCCCCAGGCGCTTGGCACAGCGGTGTAAGAGGAAGAGCTGGTGGAGGCCAAAACATTCCCGTCCCTCCGAAGAAATAGAGAGACACCTGTAATCGTGGGACTCTGGCGCAGCTCCCTGCAGGCGAGATCACTCAGGTGAGTAAAGAGATCCGTGGACCTCACGGAAAAGTTACAGCCAGAGGCCTGGTAAGGCGAAGATGAAAGAGGTGAAGGGGGCGCAGTGGGCGAAGCTGCAACATCAGAGGAGGGACTTTTAGCAGGCTGCATCCCTTGGCCTGGCCCCCCTGGAAAAGATCCTGCAGTAAGCGGGACGGGTAAGGAGCTGCAGGACGTGACAGAGATGCTGTGGGTGAAGATGGTGGAGGAAAGGACTACCAATAGAGGGTAAAGTCTATCCCGCCTTATCCAGGTTTCTAGAGTGGAGGGAGTCGACATGTATGGAGTAAAACAGAGCAGCAATAAGCAGGTGAGAGTGCCCAAGGAGGGACGTAGAACCCGGTGGGAGGGGTCCAGTGTCAGCACATAGGGCTTCATCTGGCCCAAAGTGGACTCAGCCACCTGTCTCCCATATTTGGTCACATAATCAGAAAGGTGACTTTAGGAACACGCACGACCAAGGGGCGAGAAAGCTGAACATGCAATTCCAATTCGAAAAGAGGCTCTCCTTGGGAAGGAAAACCCTAGAACACACCCATAATAACTTTCAACAAGCAGCGGCCATAATAACTAAGCATAAGAAGAGCAGAGTGAGCTTGCCAGTCTTGTGTTGAAAGGACATTAAATGGACACTTTGGTAGCAGCCTAACTACAGTGGGGAAGAGAATAGGGCTACGAGAAAGAAATGTGTCACCGGCAAGGGAAGGTAGAGGCAAGAGGAAGGATGGTGCTTGAAAAATGTCTAAAAGTAGGTGAAAGGAACCTCTACCACATTCGAAGGGGACCAGGAAGCCCTTGGAGAGCAATTTGCAAAAGCTGTGGAGCAAAGAAGGCAGCTCACCACAATGAGCGCAACAGAGCTAGGACTAAACCGAGCAAGCCGGTCCCAAAATGGAAGAAGGTCAAGATCAATCAGTGATGCAGGTGCTACTCAAGCAATGCTTCACTGATTCATACTTCACTGATTTTGGGGACAAAATTGCAGACAGACATCAAAAGCAAATGGACGTAATGAGACAAGATTTGATGGAGGCGCTGCAGGACATAAAGCAGGACGTGAATGAAATGGAAGAAAGGGTTAACACCAAGGAGAAAGCTATACAAACACTGACGGAGGACTCAAGGAAGACTGATATGCTGGTGAAACAATTGGCAATTGCGACGCACAACCTTGAACTCCAGGCTGAAGACATAGAAAATAGGTCAAGGACAGCAAATATTTGTATCAAAAGCTTGCCAGAGGAAGTCCCCAACAAGGACCTTGAAGATGTGGTTAAAGGTATTTTTGTTGACCTATTGGAAGTAGAAGAACAATTGTAAGTGAGGAATGACAGAATCCATAGAGTATGGCCCCGAAGATCAGAACCGGGGGCAAGGCCAAGGGACATCCTGGCTGCTCTACAAGACTACAAAATAAAGGAATAGATTTTGCAAACCTCAAGGAAGGCAAAACAAATAACCTACAATGGGGCAGAAATATTGCTTTTCCAGGACTTATCCCAGACAACACTGTCTAAAAGGAGAAAAATGGCACCGGTCCTGAGGGTACTCTAAGATAAAGATATTCAGTATTGCTGGACGTTCCCGTTTGGACTGGTCTTTGAGTGACAAGGGAAGCAGTATCGGATCTCATCCCAGGAAGAAGGATTAAGTTTTGGGAATTGAGGAGCAGAACCAGGAATTAAGGGACCCTCAAGCAAAGGGCTTGGGCACGGTCAAGTGTTGGGAATGGTCAGTGCCGAAATCAAAATGAAGTACAAAGGTAGAATATCAACCTCAACTGAACAGCCCGGTACCCTGAGAAGAGCAGGAGAGGGGGACTCCTCATGCAAAGGGCATGAGAAGCTGCAACTGACAAACAGGTACAAGGGGCTAATTTAACTGTAAGCCTGGGGAGAATTAGCAATAGGGTGAATATTGCTCATACTTGGTACCTGTTAACACAACTCGAATTCCTGCTCTCACTGTAGCCATATCTGAGCGGGTAACCAGTGCAGCCCGAGAAGCAAAAATATTCAGGCGATGCGCAGATATCGATTTTGAACACGAAAACTCATACCTAGCTGATTCGGCCCATGTGTCTAACAACGTGTGGTATCAGCACATGGCCAAGGTGGTGAGAGAGACAATGAAGGAGAGCTGCCATGTGTGCATTCTCATCCCCCATGCCATGAGTGCTTCCAGATCATTCACAGCAACAGATATACCAAGAGCCAGAACACAATGCCTCATGCACCTGTAGCTATGCCAACCAGAGGCTGATTCCAAGGAAGATGGGCAAAACTAAGGTGGATGTCGTAAAAGACATTCCTGTATGAAGTTAGTTATAGGGAAAAATAAAGGGGTGGACCTGCACTTCAAATCCTGATCCTTCAGGTATAGAACAACAATATCCACGATTGGATCAGTGAGACGGGATGACACTCTTTTAGTACATATTCACATTTTATTGGCTAAATTTAGCATATATAAAAAACATTATTTGCAATATAAAAAATCCGTAAAAAACTTTTCATAGCAACAATCATAGCCACATACAAAACTCATTCATATTTCCACACATAATATCAGCACCCGTGACATTTCATTTATCATTGGGTTACTTTAGAAATGCAACTTCATTACACATATTACAGAATAGACCCAGTCCCTAAGATTAGGTGTCATGATGTATCTAGCACCAGTTTTTTGGTCAGGTATTTATTGTACAGAAAAAACGTCGACACGTGTTTCGGTCGGAGACCTTCCTCAGGACGTGAGGCAAAGCGAAGATTCTTCGCCCCAATTCTTAATGTGTAAAGGCCCGTAACCAATCTAAAAACAATCATAAGAACAGAGTATCATCCCAATGTAATTAGCAAGGTGACTATTAGTGTCACAATGTGTTCCCGATTTATCAACACATTAGATTCCTACTCACCCCCAAGTTCCAAATCGAGGGAAGGTGAACGGAATGCAGAATATTAATTCTCCACTGGACTCAGTGCAAGTACTGAACCTGTGGAACCAACAACAAACAAATATTTAAAAATTCTCTCCAGCCAAAGGTTTCAACTTCAGCCATTAGACTACACAGGTCACAATCATATACAAAAACCACACTTACATGTGCCCATGGTACAACTTGAGACCAATCGTCGTAGTTTTGCCACTGTACATTGCAGCATAGAAAAACACGCTTGATGTTTCACTCACAGCGTTCTGCCAAGAGAAACATATATATGGATCATATCCTTTATGTAACTCCAAAACACCTCATAGTGTCTATGCGTGAAAAAGACCCGCATGGGTATAGATATTAACCACTCACCCTACTCAGTTTTAATATCATCACACCCCAGTGACACAGTGGGAATGAAAACACATGAAAAAACCTGTGCCCATGCTATTTTCAGAGAATAAGTGTCCTCTCTTGTCTATCCTAATAGCCCGTTCTTAATATATTGTGGCTACTAGTCACCCCGTGAAACGTAGATACCAGCATGCACCCCCATTAGCTAAAATCGATTCGGAACAATCATGGCCGTGCCTTGGTAACTCCCTCTTTTATGAAATATACTCCCAGGATTGGGAAATATATCATAACGGTACCTGCACCCTGTATTATTCGTATCACATCCAAAAAACTTTCTTGTGCGGTGGATAAACTGAACTCCGGCGCTCCGCGTCTGTCCTTGACGCACGTTTCATAAAAATAGGGTAAGTGAAACCAGCATGCACCTGCCGAATGGTCTGTGCCTCATGAATGGGAAAACTTCCAACATAAAAAAAATGCCGAAAATTGAGAACACAAGCCTCAATCGGCAACGGGTCTAACCCATCCTGACTTGTGGTGCACGAGAAAAGCACAGGAATACATATAACGGCGCAGTCCATAGTTAGAAAGACAGTGAGTATTTACCGTGACGTGTGCATCAAGGATCCTTCCAGCACGGCAACCGCGTCTGCCTACAACCACTTTTTCATTCATGGAAAACTAAACATAGGTGAAGGACTATCTCTCATAAGGGATACTGGCCTTGCTAGACACTAAAAAAGGACTAAAGAACACATTTGGGCAGATGCACAAGTATATACTTATATGTATGTTTCCTACATGGTAACATTGATGATACCAAAAGCCATAACAACAACAAATATTGTCACAACGTCATACCCAAATTGGAGACAAAAATGACAGCCCAAACCATGGAAAAACAGGTGGCGCAGCAGTCGCACTTATTCCGAAGGGCCATTTTCACATGAAGAAAAGGCCGAAATACTACCTTGCGAAGGAAAAATGATGATACCGAAGGCCATAGCAGCAACAAAAGTTATCGCCCTGTCTTACCCAAAAATGTAACCAAACGTGATACCCACAACCAGTGACAACACAGTTCTAATAATCACGTTATTTATAGAGGACGGAAAACCCAAGCCGAGAGCCCAAATAAATTATAGAGTTCCCTAATTCAAGGAACTGGGTCTGTTTGTTTATAAATCATCGTATGTGATTACCTCACACAATTTTTCATTTGTTTTACATTTCTCCTTCAAACAAAATCATTGGTCAGCATAACATTCAGAAAACCATGTGGCCATATCTTTTAACATTTTGTTATTTTAGAAAGACAAAATTACCACAATATGCCAGAATATTACACAATTTAATTATACAAAGACTGACTAGAGTAGAGCAAAACAACTTTTGCATATATTCTTTTGTACATCATATCACCAGGGAACAAAAACGCAAAAGGATGGTCCCTTTGCTGGCCCATGCATTTAAGTGCATAACCCTATATGTGTATTTCATGCTGTACTGTAGCAGCCAGACTCATTGAGATATTACAAACATATATATGGACACATTTCCTTTTCTCTACAGGGTGAAGGTAAAACTCATACATTTTAGAGTGGTATTGAAAAGCATGCATCGCCCAGTTTAAAGATATTGAGTATCGGGACCCTTTCCAATTAAATCAATTGTTTATAACCAAGTTGTTCCATTCCACCGATACATTTAACCCTCTATGGACTGTATTTAGGTTATGGATCCATTTCTGTTCAATGCGGTGTAATGTTATACCAATATCACCTCCTCTCATGTTGGGCTTGATATGTTGTAATATAAACCACCTCAGATCTGTGTCTTTATGTTGCATTCTCACAAAATGTTCAACCAGTGGTTTATCTGCTACTTTATTCCATATACAGCTTCTATGCTCAGATATGCGTTGTCTGATTTCTCGTGTGGTTTTACCTACATATAGCAAATGGCATGGGCAAGTAATAATGTACACAACATTCTTAGTTAAACAATTGGTGTGGCAATTCATTTTCCAGATTCTCTGACCATATTGGAACTCATGTTTTGTCTCAGTCAGAGGACATGCAAAAGAACCGCCACACTTATAGTGGCCAATGATGGGTGGTAATCCCCATTGATCATTGATGGTAAGTTCTCTGGTTGGTTCTCGGTATGTGTGTACTAGTTTCTGTCTGAGATTTTGATTCCGTTTGAATGCAAACATAGGTTTCTCTTTCAGAGACCCAGGTTGTTTTACTAAATGCCAATGCTTTCCAATGATACGCTTCACATCCCCACTCACTGGGTTAAAGGTTGTAACACACACCAGGCGTTCAGTTCTTGTTTTTTTCTGCTTAGTAAGACAAATTTCTCGATTTGTATTTTCCGCTCTCTTCAGTTGGTCCTTCACTAGCCTTCTCGGGTACCCCCTATTAGTCAGTCTTTCCTTCAGTTGCTCTGCATGCAGTTTAAACTCATCCCTCTCGGAACAGTTTCTCTTGATACGTAGGAACTGTCCGTAAGGAAGGTTTTGGCGTAAGCCTGCAGGATGTCATGAGCGCTACTCCCGAGGAGCCAAGACTGGCCCAGCGTCCCCGGAAGCAGGCTCATCATCCACACCCCCAGTTCCAGAAGACCCCTACAGGGGCCCTTTGGACCATGTCCTGGCGCCTCTGGCGCCAGGCTCATAAGGAACCACAGTCCCGGCGCCATGGGCGCCGGGCTCATATTCTTAAAGTGTGCAGTAGTGATTGGGTGGACTTACCTGTGGCAGACCATGCTGCATACTCACCTAGAACAATCCAAGCTGGGTGAAGTCCCAGCCACTGGCTGGGAGGGACCAATCCTCTGTTACAGGAACTCTTTTCTTACCTGAAGGAAGAATACCCACCAAAGCACTTCTCCACTATTTAAACCACACCCGATAGAATTCACGTGCTTCGCGTTATTCTGCAACAGCAGCAGGACGCTCACCGAGTCGGCTCCTGCATTCCAGGTCCAGACACACCCTCAGCTTCTCGAGCAGCAACCTGTGGATGAAGAAAAGACACAGGAACATCTACTCACCAGAATTCAGCCACAAGAGTCCAGTCTCTGACAACCTGCAAATAAAGACATAAGGTTAGAAAACGGGCTACACGCTCGCAGCTGCGCTCGCTTGCCTTATCCATCCGTGATCACACCGGAGTTCACCGCGGCCTTCGCTTCGGCAGCATCCCAGCACCTGGAAGACAAAAGACATTGTTAGTGGTGTCCGAGCCGAAGGGTTCGCAACTCAGTTATACTAACGCGCTTCTTCACGCGCAGCAGCGGCAGCATCGCCCTCAGCATTTCGGCATCTGAAAGAAAGGAAAAGACATTATTAGAGGTGCCCATTTTGAAGTGGCCACAATTCAGTAATACTTACGCTCTTCTTCACGCGCAGCAGCGGCAGCATCGCCCTCATCATTTCGGCACCTGAAAGGAAGGAAAAGACATTATTTGAGGCGCCCATTTGGAAACGGCCACAATTCAGTTCTACTTACGTGCCACCGCACGTGCAACAGCGGCGGCATCGCCCACAGCATCTCGGCACCTGAAAGACAGAAAAGGACATTATAAAAGGGTGCTCCTTCAGAAGCGGCCTCAGATCTTCTATACTCACGAGCCTCTTCTTGCACAGCAGTGGTGGTGTCGCCAACAGCTCCTCGGCACCTGAAGGACTATTACAAGCCACAAAAGGACACTGAGCCTAAACACTGAAATCATCCAGTGACGTAACTGGATTCCACGCGCCCCTGCACCAGAAGCAGGATGGAGAGCTCGGCTTTACTAAACCAAAGGTGAGAGTTCGTGGAGACCAGTCGAGAACCAAGAAGTGGGAAAAGCAGAAGATTGGTGGGAGAACTTATCCAACCAGCTTGTAATTACCCCTTTTTCTTCCACCTGCAGAAAACTCACCTTACAAGCCAGACAGTCAATATTCGGAGGTCCTGCCCAGAGCATCTTCCGAGTTCTACGCCTCATCATAGTCATAGAAGCAACTGTAGCAGTCCACTTTGGGTCAGCGCCCCCGTGGGAATCAGGTGAGCGTTACACAGGATGAAAACTGTCGAAATGCAACAGAGTATTCTTATCAGTTGGTTTCTTAAACAAGGTCGTAATTAGTCGGTTCCCGTTCTTTTTAATCAGGAGATCTAGAAAACTGACTTGGCGATGGTTATACTCAATTGTGAACTTTATGTTACTATCACAACGGTTCACCCATTCATGAAATTCAATCAGTGATGCAATAGAGCCCCTCCATATAAGGAACACATCATCGATATAACAATGCCACATTTTTAGGTGTGTATTCAAGACAGGATGATTTTTTAGCTCATTATCTTGTCCCAGTATGAACCTATCTTCATAATCAGCCATATAAAGATTAGCAATATCTGGAGCAAAAGTAGCCCCCATGCTGACCCCTTTCTCCTGTTTATAAAGTTGTTTCTTAAACAGGAAAAAATTCTCAGTCATGGCTAGCCTAATACACTCTTGTATAAATTCAGTAGGAGGCAAATGTGGTCTACTTGTTTTGTCTAAAAAAAGGCCCATAATATGTAGGCACTTCATCTGTGGGATTGCTGTATTCAACGATTCGACATCCATTGTTACAAGGATGTCCCCTTCTTCAATTGAGACATTGCCAATGATGTTAATCATATGAGTTGAGTCCTTTACATATGATGGCATTGTTTGTACGAATGGTTTAAGGAAGAACTCTGCATACACCGACAATGGTTCCAGTAATTAATCAATAGCTGAAACAATTGGCCTCCCAGGCGGGTGAATAGGATTTTTATGGATTTTTGGAAGGGTATAGAAAGCTGCCCTCTTCGGTTTTCATTTATTGAGGAAACAGCCCTCCTCATCATACTGTATACTGTTTCATAAGTGGATGTATCTTGAATTACGATCCCACCCCCCTTGTCTGCAGGTTTTATAGTAATCGAATCATCGTTACATAATTTGGTGAGGCTGAGCCTGTCTACTTTGGTCAAGTTATCAGGTTTATGATTCTTTGACTTGATAGCCTCAAGTATTTCTCGTATAACAATATTTTCGAATGCCACAATCTCAGGTGGACATGTATAGGTGGGGGGGGTGAAGCCAGATTTTACTTTGAGACCACTAATATTGGGTATTTTATCCAGGGTGAACCCCTTTTCATACGGGTGAGCCAGGAGATATACCTCAAAAAATTGCTTAAGCCTAATGTTCCTAAAGAATCTATGGAGTTCTAGTTCCATGTTGAAAGCGTCACCTCTCATAGTGGGAACATAGGAGAGCCCTTTAGACAAAAGGCCTAAATCAGGTTTACTTAAATGATGTTGAGATAAATTAAATATAGGCATCTGATCACCCATATCGGGGGTCACTAATTGGAGTACCATTGTCTGGTCCTCATTCCCTGTCTCTGACCATATTGGGGCTGTTGCTGTCTGGGTCTGCATCGATCGCTGTCCCCCTCTGAAAAAAACCTGTTGTTGTTGGTTTTGTCCCCTTCCACTGGTGCCAAAACTAGGTGTTGGAGAAATTCGAATAGCGATTAATTCTCCGAAAGTTAATGAAAATGAAAATGTTAACAAGGACTGACCTACATGGCCAGTTCATGTTACAATACTTAAGGGCTGGAATTATTCCAGAAGGCTTACAGGTTAAGAATATCCTGAGAATATTTGTTGACAACCCCAAGTTTCAAAAGAACTTTAGTGGGGTTGGCAACAGATGTTCTCGGGATTGGATTATGCTGATTATCGAAACGGCCCAAGAGGAAACGAAAAAACAAGGGGAAGAGTTGGAAATACTGGAGAAGGCTTTCCTCGAAAACACAACAATTAAAGATGCTAAAAAACAACTTGAAGCTCTAGAGGAAGAAATTAAAAAATTCAAAGATTTGAATTTGGAAAGAAAAATTAACAAACTGAAAAAAGATATCTCCAACTATAATGAAGAAAGAACATACCCCTATCTAAGAAACGGTTTCTTCACTGATCCCCTGGTGGGTGGATATAACTTTCGGAGAAATAATCGCTATTCAAATTTCTCCAACACCTCAGGATCATCAAGTGAATCAGACCCTACACTGAATGTGCCACCTAGTGTTGGCACCAGTGGAAGGGGACAAAACCAACAACAACAGGTTTTTTTCAGAGGGGGACAGCGAGGCAGACCCAGACAGCAACAGCCCCAATACGGTCAGAGACAGGGAATGAGGACCAGACAAGTGTACTCCAATCAGTGACCCCCGATATGGGTGATCAGATGCCTATATTTAATTTATCTCAACATCATTTAAGTAAACCTGATTTAGACCTTTTGTCTAAAGGGCTCTCCTATGTTCCCACTATGAGAGCTGACGCTTTCAACATGGAACTAGAACTCCATAGATTCTTTAGGAACATTAGGCTTAAGCATTTTTTAGAGGTATATCTCCCGGCTCACCCGTCTGAAAAGGGGTCCACCCTGGATAAAATACCCAATATTAGTGGTCTCAAAGTAAAATCTGGCTTCACCCCCCCACCTATACATGTCCACCTAAGATTGTGGCATTCGAAAATATTGTTACACAAGAAATACTTGAGGCTATCAAGTCAAAGAATCATAAACCTGATAACTTGACCAAAGTAGACAGGCTCAGCCTCACCAAATTATGTAACGATGATTCGATTACTATAAAACCTGCAGACAAGGGGGGTGGGATCGTAATTCAAGATGCATCCACTTATGAAACAGTATGCAAAGGCCTACTGGATGATAAAAAATCCTACAAAAAACTAGAGAGGGACCCCACGGCACGTTTACAAGAAGAAATAAGAAGCCTGACAGATCATGCTCTAGGTGAGAAATGAATTAGTGATGAGGAGGGCTGTTTCCTCAATAAATTAAAACCGAAGAGGGCAGCTTTCTATACCCTTCCAAAAATCCATAAAAATCCTATTCACCCACCTAGGAGGCCAATTGTTTCAGCTATTGATTCATTACTGGAACCATTGTCGGTGTATGCAGAGTTCTTCCTTAAACCATTCGTACAAACAATGCCATCATATGTAAAGGACTCAACTCATATGATTAACATCATTGGCGATGTCTGAATTGAAGAAGGGGATATCCTTGTAACAATGGATGTCGAATCGTTGTATACAGCAATACCACAGATGAAGTGCCTACATATTATGGTCCTTTTTTTAGACAAAAGAAGTAGACCACATTTGCCTCCTACTGAATGTATACAAGAGTGTATTAGGCTAGCCATGACTGAGAATTTTTTCCTGTTTAAGAAACAACTTTATAAACAGGAGAAAGGGGTCAGCATGGGGGCTACTTTTGCTCCAGATATTGATAATCTTTATATGGCTGATTATGAAGATAGGTTCATACTGGGACAAGATAATGAGCTAAAAAATCATCCTGTCTTGAATACACACCTAAAAATGTGGCATCGTTATATCGATGATGTGTTCCTTATATGGGGGGGCTCTATTGCATCACTGATTGAATTTCATGAATGGGTGAACCGTTGTGATAGTAACATAAAGTTCACAATTGAGTATAACCATCGCCAAGTCAGTTTTCTAGATCTCCTGATTAAAAAGAACGGGAACCGACTAATTACGACCTTGTTTAAGAAACCAACTGATAAGAATACTCTGTTGCATTTCAACAGTTTTCATCCTGCAAGCTTACGCCAAAACCTTCCTTACGGACAGTTCCTACGTATCAAGAGAAACTGTTCCGAGAGGGATGAGTTTAAACTGCATGCAGAACAACTGAAGGAAAGGTTGACTAATAGGGGGTACCCGGGAAGGCTAGTAAAGGACCAACTGAAGAGAGCGGAAAATACAAATCGAGAAATTTGTCTTACTAAGCAGAAAAAAACAAGAACTGAACGCCTGGTATGTGTTACAACCTTTAACCCAGTGAGTGGGGATGTGAAGCGTATCATTGGAAAGCATTGGCATTTAGTAAAACAACCTGGGTCTCTGAAAGAGAAACCTATGTTTGCATTCAAACAGAATCAAAATCTCAGACATACCGAGAACCAACCAGAGAACTTACCATCAATGATCAATGGGGATTACCACCCATCATTGGCCACTATAAGTGTGGCGGTTTTGTTGCATGTCCTCTGACTGAGACAAAACGTGAGTTCCAATATGGTCAGAGAATCTGGAAAATGAATTGCCACACCAATTGTTTAACTAAGAATGTTGTATACATTATTACATGCCCATACCATTTACTATATGTAGGTAAAACCACACGAGAAATCAGACAGCGCATATCTGAGCATAGAAGCTGTATACAGAATAAAGTAGCAGATAAACCACTGGTTGAACATTTTGTGAGAATGCAACATAAAGACACAGATCTGAGGTGGTTTATATTACAACATATCAAGCCCAACATGAGAGGAGGTGATATTGGTATAACATTACACCGCATTGAACAGAAATGGATCCATACCCTAAATACAGTCCATAGAGGGTTAAATGTATCGGTGGAATGGAACAACTTGGCTATAAACAATTGATTTATTTGGAAAGGGTCCCGATACTCAATATCTTTAAACTGGGCGATGCATGCTTTTCAATACCACTCTAAAATGTATGAGTTTTACCTTCACCATGTAGAGAAAAGGAAATGTGTCCATATATATGTTTGTAATATCTCAATGAGGCTGGCTGCTACAGTACAGCATGAAATACACATATAGGGTTATACACTGAAATACAAGGGCCAGCAAAGGGACCATCCTTTTGCGTTTTTGTTCTCTGGTGATATGATGTACAAAAGAATATATGCAAAAGTTGTTTTGCTAAACTCTAGACAGTCTTTGTATAATTAAATTGTGTAATATTCTGGCATATTGTGGTAATTTTGTCTTTCTAAAATAACAAAATGTAAAAAGATATGGCCACATGGTTTTCTGAATGTCATGCTGACCAATGATTTTGTTTGAAGGAGAAATGTAAAACAAATGAAAAATCGTGTGAGGTAATCACATACAATGATTTATAAACAAACAGACCCAGTTCCTTGAATTAGGGAGCTCTATAATTTATTTGGGCTCTCGGCTTGGGTTTTCCGTCCTCTATAAATAACGTGATTATTAGAACTGTGTTGTCACTGGTTGTGGGTATCACGTTTGGTTACATTTTTGGGTAAGACAGGGCGATAACTTTTGTTGCTGCTATGGCCTTCGGTATCATCATTTTTCCTTCGCAAGGTAGTATTTCGGCCTTTTCTTCATGTGAAAATGGCCCTTCGTAATAAGTACGACTGCTGCACCACCTGTTCTTCCATGGTTTGGGCTGTCATTTTTGTCTCCAATTTGGGTATGACTTTGTGACAATATTTGTTGTTATGGCTTTTGGTATCATCAATGTTACCATGTAGGAAACATACGTATAAGTATATACTTGTGCATCCGCCCAAATGTGTTCTTTAGTCATTTTTTAGTGTCTAGCAAGGCCAGTATCCCTTATAAGAGATAGTCCTTCACCTATGTTTAGTTTTCCATGAATGAAAAAGTGGTTGTAGGCAGACGCGGTTGCCGTGCTGGAAGGATCCTTGATGCACGCGTCACGGTAAATACTCACTGTCTTTCTAAATATGGACTGCGCCGTTACATGTATTCCTGTGCTTTTCTCGTGCACCACAAGTCAGGATGGGTTAGACCCGTTGCCGATTGAGGCTTGTGTTCTCAATTTTCGGCATTTTTTGTATGTTGGAAGTTTTCCCATTCATGAGGCACAAACCATTCGGCAGGTGCATGCTGGTTTCACTTACCCTATTTTTCTGAAACGTGCGCCAAGGACAGACGCGGAGCGCCGGAGTTGAGTTTATCCACCGCATGAGAAAGTTTTTGGATGTGATACGAATAATACGGGGTGCATGTACCGTCATGATATATTTCCCAATCCTGGGAGTATATTTCATAAAAGAGGGAGTTACCAAGGCACGGCCATGATTGTTCCGAATCGATTTTAGCTAATGGGGGTGCATGCTGGTATCTACGTTTCACGCGGTGACTAGTAGCCACAATATATTAAGAACGGGCTATTAGGATAGACAAGAGAGGACACTTATTCTCTGAAAATAGCATGGGCACATGTTTTTTCATTCCCACTGTGTCACTGGGGTGTGATGATATTAACACTGAGTAGGGTGATTGGTCAATATCTATTCCCATGCGGGTCTTTTTCACGCATAGACACTATGAGGTGTTTTGGAGTTACATAAAGGATATGATCCATATATATGTTTCTCTTGGCAGAACTCTGTGAGTGAAGCATCAAGCGTGTTTTTCTATGCTGCAATTTACAGTGGCAAAACTACGACGATTGGCCTCAAGTTGTACCATGGGCACATGTAAGTGTGTTTTTTGTATATGTTTGTGACCTGTGTAGTCTAATGGCTAAAGTTGAAACCTTTGGCTGGAGAGAATTTTGAAATATTTTTGTTGTTGTTGGTTCCACAGGTTCAGTACTTGCACTGAGTCCAGTGGAGAATTAATATTCTGCATTTCGTTCACCTTCCCTCGATTTGGAACTTGGGGGTGAGTAGGGATCTAATGTGTTGATAAATCGGGAACACATTGTGACACTAATAGTCACCTTGCTAAATAAATTGGGATAACACTCTGTTTTTATGATTGTTTTTAGATTGGTTACGGGCCCTTACACATTAAGAATTGGGGCGAAGAATCTTCGCTTTGCCTCACGTCCTGAGGAAGGTCTCCGACCGAAACACGTGTCGACGTTTTTTCTGTACAATAAATACCTGACCCAAAAAACTGGTGCAAGATACATCATGACACCTAATCTTAGGGACTGGGTCTATTCTGTAATATGTGTAATGAAGTTGTATTTCTAAAGTAACCCAATGATAAATGAAATGTCACAGGTGCTGATATTATGTGTGGAAATATGAATGAGTTTTGTATGTGGCTATGAATGTTGCTATGAAAAGTTTTTTACGGATTTTTTATATTGCGAAAAATGTTTTTTATATATGCTAAATTTAGCCAATAAAATGTGAATATGTACTAAAAGAGTGTCATCCCATCTCACTGATCCAATCGTGGATATTGTTGAAGTTAGTTATATCAAGGCTCAGGAAATGATAAGTGACTATTGGATCACTGACAAGACAATAGAGTACGCTCCTGGTGGCCCAAACAAAGGAGAAGCCAGAATAGTGACACAAAAGGAGTTGAAATGCCCAAAGACATGAAGAAAAGAGATAGGGGGAATGCCATGATGCTGGGAAAAGACGTGGCTACTAGTATATAAACAAATATTCACAGGAGAAGGATGGAACGGTATGGTGCAAAGCACACACTCTTGACAGTTCCAGTAGAAGTGGTTCAGAAGGAAAATGACGATTGCCTTCAGGAGTGGGTAGAAAGTGCAAAACTGCTCACCTGGGTGCAGAATGAAGCAGGTCCCATGCCAATCATACCACTCGAGAATGCTTCCTTGTGTTTCCAGAATGATAGTACAATAATAGTTGGAGAGAACAATGGGTGCAAACAAATATCAAAGATATCAAGCATGAGGGTCGGTGCCGCAGTGCTAATCGATCACTATTGAGCCTGCGGATCCAAGGCATACATGCAATTACTGCCAAACTGGGGAGGGATATGCTCCCTGGTGCAACTGAACACACCAGCCTTGGTAGTGCCTCAAAACGACATACAAGTAGAGGGATTTCCCAAAATGAATACACCCTCAAAGCAAGAAAAGGTATGTGTAGCTAGTAAGAGTAAAGAGAGGAAACTATGTGTCGACAAAGATGGGGGATGCACTAGACGCAATACCACCAGAACACAGATTATTCAGCAGGACAGAGATGTTCTATGCTTCAGTCGTTCCAGGAGTTCAGGCCAATGTATACCTCAAATGGCTCAAGATCACCAGATGGGAGCTGTTGCAGATAATAAAATTAAGCGTCAATGGGTTTAACGCTATCAAAGAAGAGTTGAGAGCTGTCAGATTGATGACCTTACAGAACAGATATGTTCTGGGTCTTCTCATGGCTATGGAAGGAGGCATTTGCACTAAGATCGGGCCTTCTTACTGCAAGTACGTAATTTTCCATGATGGAGAGAATGGGACACTAACAGAGGCAATCATACAATTATCAGACCTGCAAGCTGAAATGGAGGCATTGACAAACCCAATAGGAGAAGATGAAGATTGGCTGACGTAGATATTTTCCTGGATACCATCATGGATGGCTAATGGACTGAAAGTGCGGGTAGCAGCCTTAGTGCTAGTATTATTTTCCTTCTGCATTATCAGAGTAGCTATAGCATAGTTCAAGAAGACAACTGAAAAGACGATAGGGATGAAAATATTACTGGATGTAGAGACGAAAGCTGATGAAGAGACACAGAATCTCTGGGTGTTGCAATCACACCTGAAGCAGTGTCCTCTGTTCCCGTCAGGTACAAGATTCTCCACACCACACAACTATTGGGAATGACAGGTGTGGTGCAAACCCGATGAGGATTACTGCTACATGACCTGGAGTTTAGATGAGCACCTGAGATACCATGAACATTTGGGACGAGTGGCAAAAGTATGGATCCCAAGGACGCACGTAAATAGAGAAGGTTGTCATGGAAGTGTGGTTGAAATGTCTACCAGAGGGGGGGGGGTTGAAGAGGGAGACCCAAACGTGACCCTTGTTACACCCATCTCACTCTCAGCCCGGCGACAGAGAAGGCAGAGATGTGCATCGCTTCTGGACCCTTCTTCCCCATCATCATTGATGTATCGCAGGTGTGAGACGCGCTACTCACTCAGACAACCATTAGACCATACCCGGATGACAGTATTGAAGAGATACATCTGCTAACAATTGAATAAGTTGACTGACTGCAACTGAGAAGAACGCTGATGATGTCATGACTAACAGCATGGCATAGATATGTTAGAGATGAAGCACATAGATATCCCTGCATGCGGTTACGCAGATATTTAGCTTTATTGCTGATAGACACAAAGAACATGCTTAGGACTGACGCACGTATACCATTTGCTACGCGGAAACTGCAAGACGCATAAGAATACATATGAACTGCTTGCTGATGCTTAATCGCAACTAACATGGGCGGCTACATGAATGAAGATGGAAGCCATATGTACATGGCAGTGAATGGGAAAAACAAGATGAACTCAAGCACCTAGAGAGAGGCTGACAGGCTGATCCTGCTGAAGCATGCAGACCAGGCTTTGAACGCGGACACCGTGCACAGCTTTACCAGGGACACTGAGAGAAGTAATGTCTCAACAGAAGAGATAGGGCACCTGCAGGGAACACAAACTGAAAATCATCATAATAGCAAGCAAGAGAACACCATTTTGTGGTTCCTACACACGTTATCTGAACCTACAAGACAGAGCCTATTCATTTGAGCCAGACTATGAAGGCTGTTCCCATCGAAACAAAGGCAGAAGGATACAAAACTAATACAGGTTCAAAGGCAAATGTTCTGTCTCAAGGCTGAGGAGATCGGAGATGGTAACTTATGGGGAACATGAAGCACATTTGGGGTCGTTCCCACTACCTTGAATAGTTGCACTTGGCCTGGCAACTGTCCAAAACACCAAGGATAAGAAGAACCTTTCTGTCCAATCTCTAACTACCTTGCAAGCCAAGCTTACACTATGTTGCACTGGCCAATCGCCTTTCGCTAACCTGTAACTTTGTATTTGCAACACATAGAAGTGGTCTCAAGAGGAGCCACGAGATATGACTTGTCCAATAACCGCACTAACCCCTTACAGAATGTATATGTAGTTCACCTCGCTAGCCAATCCCTTCCCCTGTTAGGTTTTTCGAGGTAACCTCATTTTTGTGACGTCACAGGCTAACAAAATCGGACATCACATGCCTGGAGAGCGAGAGCGCTTGGAGAATGTTGCATTGTTCATGCTCCAATTCCTGTAATTGAATTGTGAATAAAGACAGTGAACTTCGTCCTATGGCTGGGTCTTCCATTCTTGGGGCAGGGGATTTCCATGGTTCAGTTCCTCTTGCATGTAAAAGGGGAGGCTGATAATAGTTCCCTTGCCCCTTTTACAATTCCTTTGTCAAACAATTGCTACAAGCTGGTGATCATGTCACACCATTTGTTTGCCATTGTTTTTCTTCAAATCTTGAAAGTGGAGTGGAGTACCCCTGCAGGGTTCAGAGGAGTTTTTGTTATGCTATCATTACTTTGGATTTGGTTACTTGTATTCTTCCACTCAGAATGGGGGTGCAAAGCTAAAATCATAAATCTTTTGTTGACATAACGATTTGTATATTTGTCAGATTGGGTTGTGTCCTTTTCAGGTTGTCAGTATGAAAAAGAGCATTATTTTAATTATTTAATGTCATACATTATGTGTATCGGATGCAGCTGAGAATATAAATTGATTGTTTAGGAGCAGACAGGGTACACATCCCAGCTTCACTTTTTAACTATAATGTGCAATGCAGCGCAAATCGTTTTATTTTACTGTGACATATCTGCCAAAATGGTGACACCAGGTTTTATGTTGTAGGGATCTGGAGAGGCATGATGGCAGGTCTAGGATTGTCTAGCAAGGGTGAATTGGTAAAAGGCCAGATGTGGATCTTGTGTTTGGGATGGAGAGATATGGCAAAGGTATGGGTTTTTGTTGTGGGCTGAGTAGACAGGGCAGTAGTTATGAATGCGGTGATGGAGGGGTTAGAAGGTAGACCCTTAGATTTGGGGTGTGTATCATGAGCGATAGGGAGGCCAGACACAAGGTATGGGTCTTCTTTGTGGGGTGTTAGAAAGCAGGACACAAGGTATGTGTTTTGCTTTACAGGGTCCGGGAAGGAACGATGCCAGGTCTGGGTTTTGTGTTGTGGGTTGTAGGGTGGAAGGATGCCAGGTCTGGGTTTTGTGTTGTGGGGTCTCGGGTGGAAGGATGGCAGGGATGATTTTGTGCTGTGAGTGGCTGGGGATGCAGGACCTCGGATATGAGTGGTGCATTACGAGGCACAGATAGCCAGGGCAAAGAATGGGGGGCGTTGGGGGCCATATCATCAGGTATTGGTTTTGCGTTGCAGTGGGCAGAGGGGCAGGAAGCAAGGTATATGCCTCTTTCTGGCTCAACCCACATTTGGCTCTTAGAGGCCATTCAGACCCTCTTGCTGGGCTCTGTCTCGATTGTTGGGGGTCGCCTGCCATGTTCGTCCGGCAGGCGCCCCTGGGTGCTATCTCTGTGAGCACGACACAGGCCCACTATGTGTGGGGGTTGGGGCCGGCCCTGGACATTCGTCAGGCCCCTCGGCGTTATGGACATCAACGCCATGGGGGTGGGGCACAGCCTGCCAAGCCCCTGACCGTGTGGACCTCGGCCGCCATCCTGGCAGGCGGGTCCCACGGTATCAGTGCATGCAGGCCTGTGCCTCCACATGTAGGCCTGCGGCCTACATCATTAATGAGACACGGACTCAGTCGTTCCTCTTTGGGAGTCTGCAGCCGTTCTGTCTCACGTGCCTGCAGGGGCTCCTTTTATTAGCTGGGGCATTAACACAGTCATGGCCATCGTAAAGGGGCCATAAACGTGAGCAAAACACATCCCCTTAAAGGGGCAACACACAGGAGGGTCCCATCTAACACTCCTCCTTTTTCATAATAAACAAACAAACAGTGCTGAGACATACAGGCATCCCACCTGTTACAAGCCATAAAATGCTTGTCAGTTTCAAACTTGTGGGGTAGGCAAATAATAAGATACGCCACCGCCACATACTTAGCTTGCTCAAACAGTTAGAGACCTAATACATACTAGTTACAGACCTAACCCAACCTTTAGAACCCTTTATTAACCTGGGGTTCGGAATTGCAACTACACAAACACCGCCCCGGCTGGCGTCCTGCACTACCTGCACACCCCGCGACTGCGGGATCACAGCATCACCTTATTGTTCTTTACTGAGACCACTTAAAACATGAAGTTACTATGCAGGTTCACAGCATCAAAACACACAGGAGTACCGAGTCCTCTTTAAGCAATTGCAGGACAGCAGGAAGCCAGGTCGTCCTCCATCAGCGTCTGTTCAGGAGTCACTTCCCAAGTTCAGGTCCATTGATGGTGCAGTTCACGGCCAGCAAAGACACACCTCGGCATAGTCCCTTGATGCTCAGAGCAGTGAGACGCCGGTTGCAGGGCATCCAGGCTGCTCAATGTGCTGTTGATGGGGTGCGGGTTGACAAGACATTGCTCACCCCTTTCGTCGGCAATGTTCTCCCGAACCGGCACATCTCTTTCCTCCAGGAGCACAGGAGGGTGCACAAGCACTCATGATGAGCTGCAACCCACCTCTCGACTGATGCACTGATCCTTGACGTCGGGGCCCAGGGCTGCCTGGCTAATTAGGCAGACACAAGTTGTGGACTGAACTCAGGGGTCCGGCAGGTATCTTCCCCCCAAGCCCTGTTTAGCCTGGTCCTTCGATGGCATAGCTTGCAGGGTGGCCTTAGTGATAGGCAGCCAGGGTGTCCTCAACGGCAGGCAGTCAGGGCCACCACCATGGTAGTGAGGGTTACGATGCGTGGAGCGCAGTGCGCTCATGTACCCGGGACTTGGAGTCCTGACGTGATGCTGGCGAGTGAGCTCTGCACCGTGACATGTGTTGACACGGAATTAGCGATTACTCCCATTCCCCTGGATGGATGCCCCCTCCCCTTTTAGCACGCCTTCTTGAAGCACTGGGGTATGTTTGCCCTCGCTGTACTGCTCCAGACTGGAGCATGTCATCACTTTCCTGGTCAGTGGCAATCAGGCGGGTAGGCAGGGCCCCTGGAGGACAGGCTGGGTGACTGCAGTGACTCGGGGTGGGGCCACTTACACCGCAAACAGGTTGACTGTGGTGGAATTGTGTTGGGGTCGCCTGGTGCCTGGGACTCCCGGCTGCAGCAGAGGGGCGCCCTCTGGTTACCCAGTAGTGCCGAGCGCCTATTGTCCAATGTATGGTGGAAGCTACTCTTTTTGGACACCCGGTAGCACGTAGCACCACTTTCCCGGTGCTGGATAGTACTGGTGTTGCGGGTGCACAACGACATTGGGTCTTCCAGAGTGCCCGGCAGTGCACCATGCGTAGATCGCAGGACGCACCACTGTCTCGGCCGGGAGCCCTGGGGAGCATGAGGGTGGAGTCCCCACCCCAGAGGCGTTGCGGTCCTTGTTGGCGCCGGTGCCATAGGTCTGCTTGGTGTCTTGTATGCTCTGCACCGGTTGTGCCCCAGGATCATCTGCTGGGGCGTCTCTGGCACAGAGTAGCCACCTCCATTGCCCCCGGATCCTCGCTGGGACTATTTCGCCCTGTCATCCCGTGTGCCTTCATCATCGGTTCCAGCGGAGCAAGCATGCTTATTTTTGTTCTTTTGTGGCATGTCGACTGAGAGCAGTTACACACGGGATGGGCTGCTGGCAACCCTGCAGGGTTCAGGCAGTGGCAAACACGGGAGGGTAATGCAGCAGAACCGTCACTCGTGATGCCGCCATCAAACTGCACCCCTTTACATGATGCTCACCTTTCATGTTGGCGGTCCGTTACTATGCCGCTACGCCCTTCCTCAGCTGGAAGTGAGTCATTCCATGAACATTTTCTTTGACGCACACCTCCACCCAAATTCACTTCTGGGCCATATACCTGTGGGCGAGAGGTTGTTCCCAGGTACAGACCAGCAGTGTTTCCGGTGAGCAAACTTGCTACACGCTCTGCATCATAGCTGGTGATTGCGACGCTCCTGCCACTTCGCAGGTAGAGGAAGGAAAAAAAAACGCCACCTTACAACAGAATACCGCATGCCTTTTGAGGAGCCAGGAGACACACATGGGGGAGACCACATTTCCCTATCTCCCCCAACTGCACCGTCGAGGGCCGGGATCAGCGCAGGAGCCACACTCCTGCTCCCACAATGGAGCAGCAACCTCACTGCTAATGGGTCTGGGGTCACCGACCCATGTCCATCTTTTGTTCATCTGTTTCCATGCTGCGACTTGGAGCTCTTCATTCTTCAGCACCATTGGTGGGGCCCAGAACTCTCCCTTTTCGTCCGGCCTGGGACGTCTCTATCGCTCCCGACATGCTTGGGCATGGGGTAAGGGTGGGGGAGCCAGCACTCACCCATACACTATTGTCGCAGCTGCGGCCGCTTTGTTCTTTCGACATAGTAGGGCAAACGGGCCCACCCCTTTTCTTTCTTTATGTGGGCGGGCTGCTCCTTGGGGGCTGAGGGCGGACACCTCAGGAGACTTGCAGCCGCACAAGAGCTGCGGGCCGGCCCTCTTTGTCTGGGTGGGTGCTGCCTTCCAGGTGTGGACGGGCGCAGCAGCTCTCCTGCCTCGGCTGGGGGCAGGCGCTCTGCACCGGATCATTTTCCCTCTGGCCTCTGAGCCTCCTCTCACCGCCACGGGCCCAGGATCACCATAGGGGCTCTGGCGGCAGCTCACCGCAGGACGGTGTCACTGCCTCCACGGGCACTGTCACAGGGCCGTCCATCCACTCCCCCCGGGCCGCACGAGCACCCTTCACAGAGGGCCGCAGCCGAGGAAGACTCACCGGCGAATTCCTTGATAGATGTTGAATGCGTTCCGCACCAGGGACAGCTCCTCCTCCACTACTCGCGGCGGCGATGTGTGCCGCCTGCGGCTTACCTCCCCGCAACAGGGGACAGCCAGCGCAGGACGTCGCCTCACACGCGACATATGCACACCTCCTGAGGTGCGCACTACTCCTCTTGATGGGGGAAGGGCAGCTCACCTCCCCGATGCAGCAGATGACTGCACCTTTTATCACGGGCAAGGCCGCCGGGCAGCCCTCTCCATTGTTGGAAGGGGGTACATCCTCCCCCGCTGTACACGCATTCTCCTTTCTTTAGTGGCAGGATTCCGCCTCACCGCAGGGTGGCCCGGGCCTTCAACGCAACACATTTGGTGGGGCGCAGGCCATCCTGGCAAGCGGTGGGGGTCGGGCACTGCTCTTCTTGCTCCCCACCTTTACTGGAGTCCACGAGAGCCGCAGAGATTGCACTTCGTGTGCTTGTCATCATCACTCTTCCTTTTCCTTCTGAAAGAGCGACTTCCTCGTCGCCATTGTTGGGCGTCGCCTGCCATGTTCGTCCGGCAGACGCCCCTGGGTGCTATCTCTGTGAGCACAACACAGGCCCACTATGTGTGGGGGTTGGGGCCTGCCCTGGACATCCGGCAGGCCCCTCGGCCTACATCATTAATGAGCCATGGACTCAGTCGTTCCTCTTTTGGAAGTCTGCAGCCGTTCTGTCTCACGTGCCTGCAGGGGCTCCTTTTATTAGCTTGGGCCATGACACAGTCATGGCCCATCTTAAAGGGGCCATACACGTGAGGAAAACACATCCCCTTAAAGGGGCAACACACACAGGAGGGTCCCACCTAACATCGATGCTACCCATGAACTATTTGGCTCCATACCTCGAATTGGCACCTATAAAACAGGTCTAATCGGTATTGAGTCCTCCCCTCTCTTGTTTCCAGTGAATGATTGGATTGCTCTTGAGAAGGATCTTGGGACTGTAGTGCTCCTTGTTGCCAATAGAGGGCAAGCCTTTCCCATTGAAATGATGGACGGACAATAAAGCAGCTACACTCAATCCATGTTTGCACAAGAACAACGTTCTCTTAATCTGTTAGCCCCTAACGTCGCTGTTTAGCTATTGTGCTCTGCTAAATTGAGCGTCTTGTTTCTTTGAAAAATTGAAAACTTTCCGTGCAGTTTCTTCCAACCAACGTTTTTTACAATTTCCCCAAAAATCTGTACAAGTCAGAGTAGCTTCGTTTTCCAGTACATTCTTGCATCTTAAAGAATTGCGTTCTTAACACGCGGGAATGGGAAACTGCTTGACAGCTGTAATCGGTGAGGCCAGGAGGACACTGATTTACTACGTTTCATGTGTAAATGTTTACAGACACAGAGGCCAACAATTTGCCATCGTATTAACACGATGGTCAGGGAAAGCGAAAGGCATCCCTAGCACAGGATTTTCATTTGCTGATGCCTATGGTAGGTTTGGGAAAGGTAGAATGTACCAGTTCTTTTTAACATAATCCATTGATGAGGCGTAAATGACAATATGTCTCTTGCATTTCAATATGTGTGCTTCGAAATCGGATGGATGGATGGATGGATGGATGGATGGATGGATGGATGGATGGATGGATGGATGGATGGATGGATGGATGGATGGATGGATGGATGGATGGATGGATGGATGGATGGATGGATGGATGGATGGATGGATGGATGGATGGATGGATGGATGGATGGATGGATGGATGGATGGATGGATGGATGGATGGAGAGACTAGCTATTGCCACTTAAGCAATCAACCCTGATTTACTGCCTGATATCATCTTGGGTACCAACCAAAAAGCTTGAACATAGCAAGAGACTTAACAAAGTTGCTGGGATGATACAATGCGACATAAGACCCACCCCAGCTGTGATAGATAGTTTAGAATGACTAGTACCTGGGGTTTTAATGTGAGAGTAGAGGTCTGGTCTAATCCTTTAGGCTGACTGGTTGGAAGTGCATGGTGTGTCAGGGAAACCAAAGATGGATGGGCAGGGAATGCGCCTGAGGTGGCACCGGAAAATGTAAGGGGGTGGTGCGGCCAGGCGGTGAAGGAGGAGGACGTTGGTGTGGGTTGGTGGAGGTTCGAACAGGAGACTGGTGGGGCCTGGCACAGGGCAGGTACGTCATTTAGGGGTCGCCAGGGGTCACACCTGCGACCCCTGACTTTTCCCCTGCTGCCCCTGTGGTCTCCCTTGCTAACCCTAAAAAAAAAAATAACAGATTTCTTTTTTTTTACAAATTGAAGCTCCTGGGCTGTGGACAATGCCAGGTGGCTTTTTGAGCTATTTGCCTTTCTGGAATTCCATACAATAATTGCTAGACTCATTAAAGGTTTATTTCAGGCACACTTCAGGGGGTGAGTCACGATTTAGTCTGTTCTTAAACACCTCAAATTCACAATGCAGACAAAATCCTCCAAAAGGCATTTAGAGTAGAATATGCATCCATTTAGGACTCTGGGCCTCATTCCGAGTATGGCGGTAAGGGATAGCGGCCACCGGTAACGAGACCGGTGGCGGTGATCCCTTACCGCCATACTCCGAGTTCCCTTTGCGCCCTCGCCCTTAACGCCTGCTTTGAGCAGGTGTTAAAGTCGAGGGCGCAAAGGGGCCTCCGAGCCAATAACGGTGACCGTAATGAACGGTCACCGTTATTTGCATCTTCCCCATTCCCATTGAGCCCTATGGGGGCTCATTTGGGAATGGGGAAGAGCCTTGGTGAATGGGGAATTACCGCCCCGCCAACCTTGAATGGGGCGGTAATTCCGCCATCCACCAAGACGCTGCCGGTCCGGGTACGGCGTCAACCAAGGCGTTAATAGTGCCATTGGTTAGCGCCGTACTCGGAATGAGGCCCTATATATTTTGCTTTTCGCAAGTTGCAGTAATAGCATATTTTTTTCTGCTGATTCATATGGTGATCCATGCTTGTCTGAAATGTATATCACATTACGGTGATATTGTAGCCATATTTTTCATTGTGTACTTAGAAACAACGCTATGTGTTGCCACTTCCTGTTTTGTCAAGGGGTAAATGGTTGTGTTCCATCGCTTCCTGTGATGTCATCAGAGGTCATGTGATGTTACTTCTGCTACCCCTGGCATTTTGGTGAAATGACGTCTCTGGCACAGGGACAGAATTGATAGGCCGAGGGTGAGGGATGGCGTAGAGAACAGTGAGTAGGCAGCTAAAGGTGAAGGGAATTTGTTGACCAGAGGACTGTGTTGAAGCTGGTGAAACTTCACACTTTACCTCAAGATAAAGCTTGGAGTCTCACCAATCAGGAATTCACATGACATAGGGCTGGGGTTCTAATTTGTTAGCACACACAGTTAGGCCATCATTTTACAAAAATTGAAAATTGCATGGACTCCATTTGCACTTTCATGATGTAAAGTCCCAAACTTGTACTTCTTGGTCGATTCTCAAAGAACCATCAATGAAAACGATCTCACCACCCGCATTTTCTTTCACCCTGCGGATTTCATCATAGAATTCTTCATAGTTTGCACAGTCATGTATCGGCTCTCCTTCAGTGACTGGCTCAGCTATGAACGTAACTGGGTTTACCATTTTACATCATACCATTTTGATCGATGGGTTAGATATGATCACTTCATAGGCAGACGCTCTCTGAGATGTCAGTGTGCCTTTTGGATTCTCTAAAATGGCGAATAATGAGTGCTCGATGTATAATGTCATTGAACATCCCATTACAATGGCTGTCGCCTTCTCTATGGCGAACGCTGCGGCAGCTAATCTTTGTTCGCATGGGAAGTGGCCTCTCATGACTGGATCCAGGCTCCCACTGTAATACGCCAGGGGCTTGTACCCCAACGAGGTTCTCTGAGTGAGTACTGCCGTCATAACGCTGCCATCTGTATGCGAGAACAGGTAGAATTCCTCTGCATAATTAGGAATCCCTAGAACTGGGGCCGTACAAATCGCTCTTTTGAGCTCTGTAAACCCCTTTTCCATTGCCTCAGTCCATTCAATTTTTTCCTTTGTCACCTGGGCCTTCTTTAGAGCCTGGAGCAAGGGCTTGGTATACGAGCTGTAATCGAATACCCATGCTCTGACGTAATTACACAGGCCTAGGAAGCTCTGCATTTGCTTTATCGTGAGCGGCTTAGCTGTGTTCATGATAGCTTCAGCCCTTTCTGGGGTTACCTTTTTCCCTTCATGTGAAATCAACTGGCCTATGTACAGCACCTCCTGTTGACAGTATTGTAGCTTTTCCTTGTCAACCCTATATCCTTTCTCAGCCAGTATAGTCAGTAGCTGGACAGAATCGCGCCTGCATTGCTCTTCAGTGGTGCTGCAGATCAGAATGCCATCCACATACTGCAAAACAACACTGTCTACTGCAATATTGCTTAGGTCCATTTGCAGGACTCTGTTGAAAATGGACGGGGACTCACAATACCCCTGTGGCAGCCTCGTGCTCTTCAGACGCATTTGTCTGAAAGTAAATGACGTCAGATCTTGCAAGTCCCGGTGTAATGGGATTGAGAAAAAAGCATTTTTCAAATCAATCACCGTGAAGTATTTTGCCTCGAACGGTATGTTACACAAGATCGTAGATGGATTAGGAACTAGAGGGAACTCGGCTTCAACAATATCGTTTAATGCTCTTAAATCTTGGATTAAATGCCACGACCCTCCTTTTGATTTCTTGATGGGGTAAATCACCGTATTACAGGGTGATTCTGACGTCACTAGGATGTCCTGATCCATCATGGCGGAAATTGTCTTTGCGATCCCTACATCTGCTTCTCTAGACATGGGATACTGTCGTGCTATTGGTAAAATTGCTCCTGGTTTCAGTTTCATTTTCACTTCTCCTACCCCCTTCAGGAGGCTTACGTCATAAGGCCCTGTAGTCCATACTGAGACAGGCACATGGGCCATGTCATCATCAAAGTATTCTGGACGTACCAGCGCCAACATCATTCTCTGTGGCACCTCTCGTTTGATCATTTTGACCCAGAATATGAGACTTACTTCCACCCTCGTCTCTTCCAAGTCAGGGTGTTCTTCGAAAAGATCGTCATCGGTGACGTCAGTCACTCGATACCCTTCTTCAATGGCGATAATCGTGCACCATTGTCTGCCTTCATCATCGTGTCCTTCGACTAGTGCTACTTTCCCTCACACTGCTGCAATATGTATCATCAAGGGAAATACTTGTCCCTCTTCTTCATGCATAGGTATTCTTGGTCTGAACAGAAACTCATCAGTGGTTCTCATTGTTCTACCTGCGAGGCCTGGCAATCCTGCCATAAGCACACGCATGCCATATACGAAGACCTCTGGTTCTAATGGTATAGCTCTCATGGTTATGTGTCCTGAGTATGCTCTGACCATTTCGCATACCGTTGAATAATGCATTCCTGGAGTGGAGCATACTATGCCCTCCTCCGTGAACGAGATTGTCATATTCAAGTTTGTCATTAAGTCTCGACCCAAAATGTTCACTGGGGTCTGATGTGAATATAATAAGGGTACATTCATCTCACATTGTCCTACGGAGACAGGGAGATTGTCTGTAAAGGGAACTCGACTATGAGCTCCTGTGAAACTCTGAGTATCTATGGCCTTGCCGGACAAGGAAAACTTTCCTTCTTGTATGCACGAGCGTGTTGCACCCGTGTCAACTAAGAAGGAATATCCTTTCCCCCCTATGACGACATTCACCATAGGTTCCCTGTTAGGGTCTGGTGTCACTGATTGATAGAGCATATCAGAGTTCCCCGTGAGCTGTCCTATTTCATATATAAGTTCGGTCCATTGTATAATTGTGGATTTCCTCCATTCCCAGGGTTGCCTCCCCTTCCAGAGTTTGTTCCCTGAGACATTTGCAGTGGTGCCTGTTGGGATTGCCCTTGTGGAAAGTTCCCCATGTTCAAGGGCTGAACCCCCTGCAGTGCACCTTGCTGCACGCCCGGTGCTTGCTGCTGCACTGTGTGATTCTGTGCACCGCCCTGTTGTGGGATGGCAGGCTGATTCACCATGCCTGTTCCCATTCCTTGGCATTTCTGCCACGCGCCTTGGCTTCTGCACGAGCACGCCATATGCCCTGTCATACCACACAGCCAACATACTGGCGGTGGTCGTGCTATCTTTCCATTCGACATATCTGGACTGCCAACCTGCATGTTTTGAAAGCCTCCTTGATTACTCTGGAAGCCTCCCTGGTTACTTTGCCATCCTCTTCCTCTAAATCCCCTTCCCCTTGGGTAAAGTCCCATGTTACCCTGGTTGTTCTGCTGTGGGATAGCCACCTTTTGTACATTTGGTTCAGCTGGGCTTGTCAGCATGGCTCCTTCGAGAGCATACTTTGAAAGTTTCTTTTGCACCAGCTTCGCTTCCTCACCCTTACGAGTTGCCTCCTTTTTTCGATTCTTTTCTTGCAACAATCTAAAGTAATGTGCAATAGTTAGTTGTATTTCGGCCCAAGGTTTAGCTTCTACCCCTACCAATTTCTTGAGCTGTTTCTGCACTGGTTCTGGCAACCCTTGGCATAATATGTAGTAAAATACAGGTATTGATTTTGTCCAAGATTCATGCGTTTCCACGCGTCTTGAAAATTCTGGATATAAATCAACGGATCTTCTGACTTTCATTTTTCGAGTCATTATAGCTCCCATATCTGAAGTGTCTGGGTACAGCACTCGTAGCGCTTTCCACACTGCTGTTCTACAATTATTAAATGGTGCTCCGTCATGGGTAGTATTAATTATGGTTACACCAGGGTACCCTACCCGTTTCCACACATCATCTGCCCTCTCACCAAGTATGGCGATCAGGAGGCCTTAATGTTCCCTATAGCTAATGTGACACCCCGTGTCATTTTTTCTAACTTGTGTATCCACTTCCCAGCTCCCGATGTCAGCATTGGAAGCTTGTTTTTCAGGTTCTCTTGATCCATGTGTGGCCATGGAATATATTGTGGTCTTACTCCCCCCTTTTCTAGCAGCGGGAATTGGAATGCGCAGTCTTCCTTCTCTTTTCCCATAGCTCTCCTGTCTATCGCTGGGGTAACATTCCTGCATCACCGTCTGCCTGGCAATGTCCTCAATCTGTCTACATAGGCGGGTGCTGACACCCCCCTCTGACCATGGGGTGTTCCATCATGCCGGTCAGGCTGCGTGGCAGATTCTGATGTCCTGGGTGCGGACTCGCTAGCACCTGACCATCATACCCCTTTGTCCCTTGGGAGCCGCTTTTCGCGCCGTCTCCCTTCTTCATTTGTCTTCTCCTTCGTCTCCTCTCCGGAGTCGACACTGATTGTTCCCAATTCATCTTGTGTCTTCGTCATTCTTACTAATTTCTAGCCTGTCCAGGGACAGTCTCCTGCTCACACTACTTCGGGTGACATCCTCTGTGTCATACAGTTGAGTGCTTTCTAAGCGCTCGTCTTCCCTTCCCCCTTGGGATATTGGCCCCAGCCCCATTTCATCGTATATTTTATCGATCGTTTCCCCGATGCTTCTGGTGTCAAAATCATCTTCGATATTAGTCCCCCTCTTGCCTGGTACTGAGTCGTATGCAGGGAAGAATTCTTCAATGTCTTGCCATTCTACAACAGGATTGGATTTTTTAACTTCCCGCTCCAAATATTCGAGATCCTGTGCCCTCTGTCTAAGCTTACGTTCAATATCATCATCAACTTCCTTGTGCTTCCTCGCGCCTTCTCTAGTCTTATCTTCTTCCTTTCTACTTTCATTTCTACGTTCATTTGCCCTTCTAACTTCCTCATCTTCTCGACTCTTTATTCTGTTTTCACATACTCTTTGCTCTTCTTCCACCCTTTGCAGGTTCTGCCTGTACTGGTCATAGGCTGCGCACTGTTGCGACTGAGCAGTTTTCCTTGCTGTAAAGACTGGAGGGGGGTCTGTACTTCCGCTCTCTATATGGTAGAGGAGATGCACAGAGGACCCCTGCCAAGATTCTCTATTATTGGTATCGTGGTCGAGCAATCAAGGCCTAGCTTCTCAGGAAGTAATGTGAGCTGGTTATTAAGTACAGTGTAGTCCCCAAGCACCCACAAAGGAAGGTCCACACACTGCATCGGTTAAAACACAGTCTTTATATATTTAACATTCAAGGTCACGTACACTATCATGATAAATCACTTTGTACTCAGAAATCAACAATGGTAAATATGTACAGTTCTAAATTGGTACCACTAACGTTATCAGATCTCATTAAAGTGTATACGGTCAGAATGACACACAGATCAAAATAAAGAGGAAACCAGCAGTAGAGAGAGGAAGGAAAGCAAGATGGTTGAGCAATTGGCAGAATACTGGTAACTACCGTTAAACACAGTTCTGTGTGGAGATCCCCCCACCTGGGCAACCTGTAGAAGAAAGATACAAGCCCAGTCCATATATTGTTCATACTAGACTTTCCAATAGTTCTGCAACCCCAAAGTACCTGGCGTTGTAGCGTTCCTCGTCAGGGAATCGACTGCCTTTCTTGAGTGTCCTCCCTTTCAGGCAGGAGTCATGGGTCGTCGAACGTCTGACGGAGAACAGGTCGAGCTACGACGGTGAAGTGGCCACGTCATTCCTAGCGGTGCTCATTGACAGGGAAGCATAAACGTTCTGCAAGTAAGAGGTGTGCGGGACACCTCGATGTCAATAGTTCTGGACCGCAAAGAGTTGAAGAACTGTGGCCCAGCAAGGGCATCGAGTCGTCGGCGTCTCTGTGGTCTTTGGGTGGCTGGAAACCCAACGGTTGATGCTCCTCGGCGCGTCGATGGTCAGGCCTTCTCCAGCAGGATACAGCGGTGACGATGCGGACGAGAGCATCCTTGGATCAATAAAGGTTCTTAGGCAAACGGGAGCACGGCGGCTCCGGTCGGCGACGGCGGTTGCCGACAGTGGCAGACAACAGTCCGGGTGCTTCTCCTTGGAGTTTCGCAGCAATCCCTGTATCCGGTCGGCAGCCTGTCGAAGGTCTGTCTACCAGGGAGCTTAGGCAAAGATCAGCTGTGCACGATGGTCCCTCGTAGCTCGGGAAGAGGGCGCCTTACCAGGTCCTCTCTGTGTCAGTCCTTGAGGCACAGCAGCTTTCAGATTGCGAAGGAGAGCAACAGCAATTCTTCTCGTCCAGCAGGACTCATGGTCAAGCTTCAGTTACTCCAGTTACTCATCATAGTGGACTTCAACTTCTGAACACGATTCCTACCAGTGAGAGGTCCCCAGATATACTGTTGATCTCCTATTCATTCCTTTGGTTCACACTCAAGCATCCAATCACGACTACGGTCATTCATGCAGACGGGCAGCCAAACAGGCACACGGTGCATTCAGGCCATTCACTTCTCTCCAGACACTCACAACAAGTTATGTGTATTGGGACAAGTACCGAGCCATTCAACACTCCAAGCTGCATTCATACCGGTTTCGGGCAGGGCTGTCTCAACCACTGTGTCAACCACCAGAAACTAGACAGCTACAACATAGAATGCGTATTCGTCACACACTCCATTCAACCAGGTCCCACCCACATGCGTACCCACAACATACGTCATTGAGAAGGCTCCAGCCAGTCTGGTCGGCACTTCCTCACACTACCATATACAGAACTTTGATCCAACAGCCAGTCAGGGGGAAGGGACAGAGGCAGGAATTCGGGAAGATCAGGGTAACAGGTGATGGAGGGCAAGAGGCCATGGGGGCCATTTTGTCTCCATCAGGAATCTACCGATTCCAATGACAGTGCCTGGGCATCCCAAAATTGAGGACGCTCAGGGCACCCGTCATTTCAGCACAGAGCTGCCACCAGACAATACCCTGCTCTGTGGGTCACACACAGGTGCCCAAAAACATACACTAGGGGCACAGGGTTGTACCCCTACCCATGGGTGCCATAAGGGTATCCCACGGGTCTGTTCACCAAACCAAGGGAGAGAGCTGCACCGCCAGGAGTCCCACATGAACTCCTGCGCAGAAAACATGACAGAACACATGATAAAAAGCAATAAAGGACAAGGATACGGAGGCCCTGTCCCTCCGATGCATTTCCAGCATCATACTTGCTCTTCACGAAACAGCTGTTCTCGCCTCAGCCTATCCTTCCTTTTTGTTCTTTCGTCCTTTACTTCCTTCTCTTTCTCCCTTCTTTGTGTCTCATCGGACCTCTCTCTTGGTCTCACATCATCACTTCCTTTTCCATCAAGTTTCTGCAATATCTGCTCTCCCATCCATTCGTCTTTTGCGAATGCTATCTCATCAGTTCTGTCTTCACTTCCTTTCCATTTCTTTCCCACTCTCTCTTTATCGACAGGTGCACTAATCTGTGCCTGATCCTTCCTTTCCTCATCACCTCTCTCCTTGTCCCTCGGGACTGCGGAGGTGAGATCCTTCTCCTGCTCTTTTCCTTTATTGTCATCACTACTATACGTAGGCGACCCATATGTGGGGTTGCTGTCTTCCGTGGCTGCCTTAATCTCTCTTAATGGGTAGAGTCCCTCAAGCTTCTTTCCCTCAGTTCAGGCGGGGCTGGTGGCGCGGTAGGTGTTTCACCCCCCTCTGTGCATATGTTTAATATCCAATCAGAAGGTGGCTCTTCCTCCTTCGTCTGTTCGAACATTTTCCAAAGTTCTGGAACAGCGAGGCGTTTCTCTAGTTTTTTGCCTGTATATGTGGCATGCAGATAAGTCGTCATATGTTGTAAGACGGCTTTAGATAAGGACCCATTCTGTGGCCACGGCATAAACATCTTGTGGGCGGTACCCTTAACCCACTCAGCACTGTATTTCCTAAGCTTTGGTGCATGTTTAGGCAGCTGTTCACATAAATGAGCAAGTGGTGTAACATCCTCGATGCTTAAATTCCATTTCCAACAATATTTTCATGAAATTTCAATACTTCCAACAATATGAGCGAGCACCAAATACCGCAAGCTCCAATCCAATCTTTTCCCACCAAATTTTTATATCATCAATTTACTCAAGAACATCAATCCAGGTGCGATTCCCTCTTAATTACAGAATCGCGTAAAACCCAAACTTCATTTCAAACAATCAATGAAACAGTTCTTTATATGTGACATATAACAGAATACGCATGACAGACACTTGACAGACTAGACGGACACCAGCTGGACACAAATATCTCTGCCTTCTAATCAATACCCCGACATGGAGTTTAAACAAACCCCTTTTGCGACGTCTTTAATCGTCACAGTAGCCTATTTTTTCCATATTATGTGGGACTATGAGTTCACGTTTCTTCTGACCGCTATATTAAAGCGCAGGAACAAGGCAAATCCTCTCTCTTTCTCAGGTGTCCTCCCTGGTATCCTCTGTTTTCTCTTGGGTGTCTATCCCGGACCCTCTGTTTTCTCTTGGGTGTCTATCACGGTAACCTCTGTTTTCTCTCAGGTGTCTATCCCGGTAACCTCTGTTTTCTCTCGGGTGTCTATCCCGGTAACCTCTGTTTTCTCTATTATATTCGAGTCATTATCCCCTTACATATATATACAGTCTTCTCTACTCCTAACTAATTTGTTTTTTTCTGCCTCCCTCCATTACCTTTTCCCTTACTTGTTCTAATGCCTCTAATACTTTTGCCAAAGCACTGAATTATTTGTTTCACTCACCGCTCGCATCCTTCCTCTCTGGATCCTCGGGATCACCGTCCCTCCTTTACCGCTTCCTTCGGTCTTTGTGTCGGATCGGCTGCCTGTAGGAATGAGAAGGGTTATGCTTTGTAAGGCAGGTTCCTTCAGACCCACTGCATTTTTTGATGGACTTACACCATCATTGTCCACGGGAAGCTTCTCAGTCTACTCAGCCGAATGGCGAAGGACTTGTGATATTGCCGAAGACCTAGAGTTACTTCGTGTCGACGGTCAATAGGTGTCTTATCAATAATGAATCAATAGTTTATGGTCAAAACCATCCTCACGCTGCCAAGTGTACAGGAGGGCGGAGTTACCTCTGACGGGCCCATGGGATCAGAGCCTACCCTCAAGTACTTTAAGACGAGATAGCTGCACTTTGTGGAGGATGGGGTGCAGGATTCTCTTACTCCAACACAAATCAATAAGGACAACTCAATAGTTTGGCTAAGGGAAGTCTGTTTAAGGACAAGTACAAAAAACGGGGAAACAAATGGAAATCAACAGTGTTGCGATCGCCTGTCTCGCTTCAACTTCCAAAATCTTCATTCAAACAGCAATAGTTATAGTACATTCACATCATCACTGACGTCTAACTGTAAAAGTTTGTCATGCAATACTATTGGTTGCAAAAGGTAACTTAAGTATAGGTGCTATATCTGTATATGGTAACAAAGCGTGGTGATTGGATAACTCTTATCGGGTGGGTGTCTACGCCCGTTCCTCTATATCACTCGTGATAGACGTCACTACAAATACCACGTCTCATTGGTTCTACTAGCTATAGGACCCTAGATTATTTGGTCCATTGTGATTGGGTAGGTTACACCCCTAGACATAAATCTCCACTTTAATTAGCAGCATGCAGAATGGACACCCAGGTGCCTTGTGCCCCAAGATTCACCCTGCCTCTCTTTCATCAATCAGTGCTTTAGGGCTATGTGTCAATTAGTTGGCTGAGTATGGCCTCGAAACTGTAACTTCTTATCAGGAAAAGTTATGGCATCCTCGGGTTCTGGGTGACATCAGACGTTGGTACCTCCTTGCGCCTGGCTGGTCACGTGTTTGTTCACCGTGAATCTGCTTCAATTCCCTGCTTTTCGTGTATTTGATTCTCCTTCGGCCTCGCCACCTGCCTGGGCCTCCTTGTCTTGGCCTTTACGGGGCAGGCTGCTATGCTCTGAAGTTTTGATTCTTTGGAGTTGCTGCTCGCCTCCCTTCCTTAGGTGACCTCGAATTCCCAGGCATGAGCTGCTTCTTTACTGAATTTCGATTCTGCTCTTCCTTCTGGCTTTAGCTGGAATATGAACCTCGGCCTGGTAGGCCCCTTGCAGCCTAGGCATATTTCTGCTTTGTAAAATGGAGTCACACTTGTATAGTGTGCTTTATTGAGGTAGATATATGGTTGACGCTTGCCACTCTATTCTTCTACTAAGCATAGCAAGCAGTACCATTTTCTTAGCTTCTTATGTTCCAAGCCTATTTACGAGCATTAGCTGATTGAATACTTCCATCTTGTTTCACAGCTACGTTTTCTTACATTTCAACATTGCCTCTTCTTCTGAGTCCATTACATCTATTCTCATAGCAGTTCATCTTGGTGTGTCATCTTTTGGTTGTCGTTTTCGTTCATCCGTGAGTCTGTCCGGGCCCTCGTTTCATCACCACTTGCCCTCCATTAAGGCTCTTTGGGTATCTTCGTGGACAGTCTGTAGGTAATCTTTATTTTGTGTCAGCTGCTGGTACGGCTGTCTAAGCGGGTACTGTGCTGCCCAAGGTTGTCTGGTTATTGGCACTTCAACAGGTATTGCTCTTCTGATGGGCACTGGGCAGAGTCCTAGTGCAGCTCTCTGTTGGTTCAATTGTTCCTCATACGTCACATACCTTGGCGAGTATGTTCCTGGTACCTCAAAATGGGGGGTTGGGGTGCAGGCCATGTCTGGGACCTCCTCTACACTTCCTTTCCAAGACAGTGCAAAAAGGTGTTAAACCTGGCAGTTCCTTTCTTTGCTCTACGTATTGGAAAATATGTAAATGCGACCAGCGATTAAGGGTGACTGGAGGCATTTGCAATGCATTGTTATGGAATCTGACAGCTTTTAACAGATCCAAACGATAGGCGGATGGATTCCATTGCAATGCATTGGTTTAACACTAGCACAACAAGCAAGTGCAATGCCAACAGTTTGGGCTTTTGTGTAGGATTGGGAAAGGCACTTGTCAGGCACTGCCATAGTGATATTACCTGGCTATTGAGGGTAGCAGGCGCATTTAAGTAATTAACTCTCCTTTGAGAAAACACTGGCAGGCACTTTGAGTTTGATGGTAAGGTTTGATTAAAGCTAGCTCAAAGTGGTACCATGGGCAGGTGTTTTGGGTGGGGAAGGGCAGGAACTGGGTGGGAATGGCCATAGGGATTAGTGTGGCCATGTGCAGTCAATGGGTGATATGAGGTTCTAGGAGTAAGAAACGGACAAAAGGGTAAGATGTTGATTGGCAGAGACTTTTACTATAAAGTAAAAATGGGGGAAATGGGGAAAAGCCTAAATAGCCAGAACTCTAGGACGGGTTTCCCTGCCTCAACAAAACTAAATAATAAATCGGTCTGTTTCAGAATTTCCAAAGGAAAGTTTGCCGTCCTGTGTCCAAAACCAACCCTGTCCCTCACAAACTAAACTAAGAATAATGTGCAAGGGAAACTATCTCTTGACTGCCGACCTGCAGCCTGATCTTGTCAGCCATACACAAATGTTCCAAAAGGAGTGGAAAACCAAACAAAGGTTCAGCAAGACTCAGGGGTTGTCTCCCTTTCCCCAGAGTCTTTCCAGCATATGGCAACTAACAAAAGTTCCAGAAAGACCCCAGGACTGTATCCCTCTGGATCCCCTTATGCAGGGTATTTCAACTGTATCTGTGCCTCAAATATTCTGTCTTGTATGGAGGGAACTCCTGTCCCTTCTTTAGCACGCCTTCCTTTGTTTACTTCTCTGCCAAGGTGTTAGGGTGTCCTTTGTATTTACAATCTTCATATTTATGCTTTGGGGTCTTTGTCCCCCTTGTGGGTCCCAGATCCCCTTCAGTTGTATGGTTTCACAGGTCTCTTTCTCTGTAACCCACAGCCTTAGTTTACTCTCCAGCTAAAGACTGTGGATGTTGGTACTTAAATAGGCACATTTTGTTTTCTCTGTAACTTGTCGTGTACTTTTCAAAAATGGGTCCCAGAGCCCTGTCATGTAGCTTTTCTTCCACTTTAGTGTATCTGTAGAGGTGATGAAGGAGGGCCCACTTCTATTGCGAGGGATTCATGTTGAGCACACCATACCATACTGATGGCAGGAGGGGATGACAGAAAACTGGAATAGTAGAGCAAATCCATATGAATCAAGTAGGAAGATGCACATGCAACATGAACACAAACTCATACAGTGGGGTGCTTTTTTACAAGGGCATTCTAAAGTGGCAGGGACATTGTTGATGGGAAAGAGAATTAGTTACTTAGTAATAAAAAACATAGGGGGGTCTGGGAAACTCTCTACCAGCACGAACACAGCCCATTGACTTGTTCTTGGGTGGATGGCCCCTGGGAGAGTCTCACCCAAATCTTTAGCTCACTGTTCTTTTCACAGAGAAGAAATGTCCCCGCATATCAGTCTTTGTCCTTCCCAGGGGCAGTCCAGCCCTCAAATGCTAGGCAATTCTTCTCTGAACAAGAGCACCACAGCAACCCCATACATGTGTTTCAGCCTAGTTGGGCATCATCAGTGAGGTGAAGCTGTGCCTCTCTAAGAGCAGTGAGCAAGGGTCCACGTCTGGATTCCCTTGGTAACTTAGGGTGAGACCCAAAGTTACTTGGTATGCAAAACAGAGTGGAGTCTGGAAAACTCTCTACTAGCACAAACACAGCCCATTGACTTGTTCTTGGGTGGATGGCCCCTGGGACAGTCTCAACCAAGTTTTTAGCTCACTGTTCTTTTCACAGAGAAGAAATTTCCCAGCATATCAGTCTTTGTCCTGCCCAGGGGCAGTCCAGCACTGAAACGCTAGGCAATTCTCCTCTGAACAAGAGTACCACAGCAACCCCAGATGTGGACTCCCTGCTCACTGTGCTTAGAGAGGCACAGCTTCACCTCACTGATGAGGCCCAACAAGGCAGAAACACGTGTATGGGGTTGCTGTTGGTACTCTTGTTCAGAGAGGAATTGCCATAGCATTTCAGTGCTGGACTGCCCATGTGGGCAGGACAAAGACTGATATGCAAATGGATATTTCCCATCAGTGAAAGGTACAGTGAGCAAAAACCATGTGCTGCAAACTCTCATCTCAGAACAGGTTATCGTGCCATGTTCTTTCTGGAGGGGAGTGCCTGCTACCTTTTTTTGAAATATTTGCAAGGAACTTGGGGTTGATCACCCTGAGTTACCTGGGGGCAACCAGACGTGGGCTCCCTGCTCACTGTGCTCAGAGAGGCACAGCTTCACCTCGCTGATGAGGCCCAACAAGGCTGAAACACGTGCATGGGGTTGCTGTTGGTACTCTTGTTCAGAGAGGAATTGGCATAGCATTTTGGTGCTGGACTGCCCATGTGGGCGGGACAAAGACTGATATTCAAATGAATATTTCCCATCAGTGAAAAGTACAGTGAGCAAAAAGCGTGTGCTGCAAACTCTCATCTCAGAACAGGTTATCGTGCCATGTTCTTTCTGGAGGGGAGTGCCTGCTACCTTTTTTGAAATATTTGCAAGGAACTTGGGGTTGATAACCCTGAGTTACCTGGGGGCAACCAGACATGGACTCCCTGCTCACTGTGCTCAGAGAGGCACAGCTTCACCTCACTGATAAGGTCCAAAAAGGCTGAAACACATGTATAGGGTTGCTGTTGGTACTCTTGTTCTGAGAGGAATTGCCATAGCATTTCAGTGCTGGACTACCCATGGACTGCCCATGTGGGCGGGACAAAGACTGATATGCAAATGGATATTTCCCATCTGTGAAAGGTACAGTGAACATAAAGTGTGTGCTGCAAACTCTCGTCTCAGAGCAGGTTATCATGCCATGTTCTTTCTGGAGAGGATCGCCTGCTACCTTTTTTTAAATATTTGCAAGGAACTTGGGTGGTCACCCTGAGTTACCTGGGGGCAACCAGACGTGGGCTCCCTGATCACTGTGCTCAGAGAGGCACAGCTTCACCTCGCTGATGAGGCCCAACAAGGCTGAAACACGTGCATGGGGTCGCTGTTGGTACTCTTGTTCAGAGAGGAATTGGCATAGCATTTTGGAGCTGGACTGCCCATGTGGGCGGGACAAAGACTGATATTCAAATGGATATTTCCTATCTGTGAAAGGTACAGTGAGCAAAAAGCGTGTGCTGCAAACTCTCATCTCAGAACAGGTTATAATGCCATGTTCTTTCTGGAGAGGAGCACCTGCTACCTTTTTTGAAATAGTTACTTAGTAATAAGGTTGTACAAACAGGGCAAGGTTCACAGTCCTTGCAAGGGAACAGATGTTATGTACGCCTTTGTATTAAACTCTTTATAGGGGATTATTCATTTGGTCGGTGGTAGTAAACCTAAGGCCTGAGGCCAGAGTCTGACGGTTAAGTATTTTTCCAGGTCATCAGATGGTGCATATGGCCACATAAATTAGATTAAGGTACCAGGAGTCTGTGAAATGGAGATGACTATCTGTGGCTCAAAGAAAAATCCTGTTTAAGCAGGCCTCTCTCTATTTGCCAAAATACGTCAGTAGAACAATGTACAATCATACTTGAAGTTAAAGGTCTTAGACCAGTTATTGCTAGCAATTAATTATGTTTTCAATACCAATGTTTAACCATGTACTGACATCAGGACCTACTACAAAGAATCCCAAGAAGCTGTGTGTTTTGAATATAATCTGAAGATAATAATAAAGATAAGCCTGACCAATGAAAATGGAAGAATTGGGGAAAGATTGGATTTCTTTGAAGAGGTTTTGTCCAATCATACTTGGGGGGTGGAAGGTAATAAATCTATCTGGGAGTGGTTTAAATTGTTGCAAAAAATATATGAACTGCCAACGGATGTTGTATTGTTGAGACTTGTGTTAGTTTGGTCCTGCAACACAATCTAACCGCTCCCAGAGCTTTTGTACAATAAACATCCTTTATGTACACCCATGTATTTGATTCTTAAGTGGGGGGCTGTCTTGGGTTAAGGTGGTTAAAGATCCACCCCAATATCTCTTATCTTTTGCTCCTTGCCTCTTGCACCCTCTGGGTATCCCCAACCTTGGGATCAGCCACCATGTTACCTGTAGTGTCTTGGCCGCCCTTCTCTGGTTGTGCATGGGACTCCCAGGGCCTGCGCCATCTTCTTGCCCTTTCCAGCGTACTCGCACGTCTTCTCTTTGCTTCCTCTGCTGCTCGGCGTCCACTTCCCTGCCATCTTGCGGTTCCGCAATCGGTGGATTGCCGCTTCTTCGGTCTGCCTCATGGTGGCGAGCCTCTTCAGAGTGTGGTTCTCCATGGGATGCACTGATCTCCTCTCTCTCTGGCTGGCATTTGCTTACCTGCCACCTCTCATGGTCCACGTGGGACCCAGAATGAAGACACCATTCTTCCGCAGCCTCTCTGACTTTGAATGACTGTGAACCAACCGATTCCTGGCAAAAGCTAAAAGGTGGGACTGTCATTCGAATTGGTGATCATCATTTCTTGCAACCTCTTCCTTATCTCAATGATTGTTAGCTGGGATGTACTGCAACAGCACACAAGAGTTTCGATTTTTATGGAGAAGGATAGATTTAAAGGAAACTTGGGAGGGAAAAAGGGTAATGTGTTTTCCCAAGTTGGACACCATTCTCAATGGGGTACACCCTCCCCATGAGATCCTCCCGCTAAGCACCACCAATATCGGGAAGCAGCCTCACCACCCTGGCCTCGGGGGAAGGGGCTCCCCCATCTAAAGTAGTGACAATGTCCTGGGATTCATCACAGTTGACAAAGAACCAAACAACACTTACAAGCTTTGTGTCCCTTCTCACATGCCATTTCTCCCTATTTGTACTCATGTGTAATGGCCGCCTTTAGCACTATGTTCTTTTTGTTTTTTAAACAGAAATTGGAACATGAAACACCCGGTCATAGTAGTGACTCCAGAGGGCACCCCTTGTTTACTAGGGAATGACCTCCTGAGAAGGTTGTTACCCCTAATAGATTGCGTAAACAAGGTCCTCTGGACCCAGACTAGCCGACCAATAAAATTAAAACAGAGCGCCAACCATGTTAGTTTAAACGGCACCTGCCACATGGTTGAACAAAAATCTGACCAAGTAGAATTTCACTTCCAGAACAACCAAATTCCAGACGTGACAGTAATAGCAGTAGGACAACAGACTGGTGACGGGGGGTCCTATCTATTTCTGAAAATCAACCTTCCTTCCAGTTTAAGGTGGTATTCCACACTGGAAGGAAACACTCTGAAATTCTTTACTAATCTACAATCAGACATTCCCACTCCAATAGTCCAGAAAGATGTGAAATCAGCTCAGAGCCTGGCTGATATTCAGCAAATTGGAGAGCAGTTGTTCATCCCCGTTCAGTTAAATGAAGGGAAGGACTCTGTTCTCGCCCGAGTGTGTGTGAACAACGGTAAGAGCTTCATCAGCGAAGCCATGTTCCGCCAACTCCCAAAAGATACAGCCATTCCCACATTCAAACTGATAGACAAATGGGAAATGGATCTGGAAACTCCCAATTCCAAACATCTCCTGCCAAGCAGGTGTATGCTCAAAATCTCCATTGGCAACAAGAGCATAGTCCATAATTGTTGGGTCGTGCGAGACGTCACTGCCGCCTTTTACTTAGGCAGTGACATTCTCAATCGCTTTGCCATTAGTTTGGACCTAATAAACTGCAAAGCTTGGTCCCGATGAGCGGATTATCCCATGGGCTTTGATGATCCAGAAAAAGCATTTAGGTCAGCTCAATTGCTACCCTATGCAGTTGAAATTCAGATTAAAGAGGAAGTCACCATCCCAGAAAGGTCCCGACAATTCTCCCTGGAAGTGAAAATTTTAAAAACCCTGATGCTTATATTCATCTAAATGCTTCTCTCCAACAGCAAGGGTTGGGGGTAAACCCAACACAATTAGTCAACATAGAACATGACACCATTCCAATAGAGGTGGATAACAGCGACTTAAAGAGTATTACTCTAGCCGCAGGCACCATTATGGGAATGGCAGTTGATGACTGACATTTCTCCATTGATTTAGGAAATGAACTGTTAGGACCACTCCCCAAGGACTGTTTTGACAGAGATGGTGATGACGATACAACACCAGACAGGATCTTTACCCGGCATGGGGGGAACTTCCTGGTGTACACTTCCTGCCCTTATGGTAAAGAAGATGTGACTTGTGACTTCAGAAGGGATGAGGTGATTTTCCAGGTCCATGAGGGCTGCCTTTCCCACCTGAAGCCTACAGTCCAAATCAGCACCCTGACCAGGGAATTCTCCACCCAGCTGGAGGAGGCCGCTGAGATAGCAAAACCAGAAGTCTTTCCAGGCTTCAGGCAGATGGTGGAAGAGAGAGTGAACCTAGCTGATGCCTGTGTGACTCTGGAACAGAAGCAAAAGTTGAAACAAGTTTTCTTGGATTTTCCAGATCTCTTTGCGGTAGACTCATATGACTGTGGTCGCACCGACATCCACACAACAACAATTCCCACGGACCCTGGCATGACTCCAGTGTTTGTGAAGCAATACGCTTGCCTCTCGCATCCATGGAGTCCCTTACTGAAATAATTAAGAACCTTGAGTCCCGGGGAATAATCCATCCAGTCCACAGCACCTTCAATAATCCGGTGCTGGGAATATTGAAGCCAAACGGCCAGTGGAGACTCTGCGCCGACCTTAGGGAGCTCAACAAACGGGTCCATACTTCCCGATGGCCTCTCTTCTATATTGACCAAGGGCTGGCCCAGATCCAGGGGTCTCAGGTATTCACCGCAATAGACCTGACCAATGGGTACTGGACTGTGCCTGTCAGTAGAGAGGACCAATACAAGCTGTCTTTTACCTTTGGGGGCCAGCAGTACACATGGACTCGGACTCCCTTCGGATACCTCAACTCCGGCAATGAATTCAACATTTTCCTACAAAAGGCCATGCCCGACCTGGGTGCGAGGGGTAACCTGGCTTATGTACATGATGTCCTCATCAAAAGTTCATCTGTGGAGGAACACATAGCGGAGATCCGTTATGTTCTGACACAGTTGAGGGCCGCCGGAGCAAAACCTTCCTTTCAGAAAGCGCAGTGGTGTAGAACCCGTGTTAATTTCTTGGGGCAGGAAAAGAAAGTGGAAGCACTTCAGAAACTGAAAGACCCCACAACTCTGCGGGAACTAAGGAGCCTCCTTGGACTGACTAATTACAGCAGAAAGTTCATTGAGGGCTACGCAGATATCACCAGACCCCTGATTCATCTCTTGAAGGGGGGGGGGGTCAAGTGGGAATGGGGTCCAGAACAATCCGAGGCAGTAAGACAGCTTAAAAGAAGCCTCTCACAAGCGCCTGGCCTAGCTTACCCTGTCAGAAACAAGTAGTTTTTCTTGGAGACAGGGTTCTCTAATACATGCTTGACTGCAGTATTATATCAAAAGCATGACAAGGTCAATAAAGTAATCTCCTATGTGAGCAAAACTTTATCCTCTGTGGAGGAAAAATTCAACGATTGTGAGAAGGCACTCCTGGCAACGGTGTGGGCATTGAAGAATTACTGCCCGTTTATCCAGGGGGAATACATCATAGTGGAGACTCCACACCAGCCTCTGCTGTCAGTCTAGAAAAATGGATACCTCTACTTTGTGACTGCAAACGCATTTTGATGGCCGTGGGCCAACCCTCTCATGACAGAGTATGGGTTTTCGAGTTTGCCAATGAACGGCCATTTTGATGTAACAAGAATCTCCATTTTGTTTTCTAACCATTGCTCATTGCTTTCTGTTCTTATTGCTTCGCAGTATATTTTCTGCTTACACTGCTCGACTGTAAAACATTGTTGTCTGTACGTAAAAAGGACAAGGCCGCAGGGCCGCGAGGATAACAAGAGTTTGTTGAAACACAACATAGGCAGCGCCAGGAAGAATGCCCGGCTCCCTCCCGAATGTAGCCTTGAAGCAGAGCTGCAGGGCATTTAATAATTTTGCAGCTGCCAGCCAGTCTCGTTATATGGTAGAATATGTTAGAATAATGCAGCTAAAGGCTTGAATTATGCTTTTCTTATGGCCACCCTTTGCTGAGCCCCATTAGAGCGTGCCGGCTCCCAGGACATGAATAGCACCTCATAGATAGCAAGGTCTGGAATGCAACTCTCCCCCCCGTACGTAGCTCGCTTCCAAGAACAGAAGCGCTGTGTTCTATTCAACAACTGAAAGATGCCTCCGCACTCACAAATTGCAAATTGTTACTAGAATGTTTGAAGGTGTCATAGTTGTCGAAGATGTCCATCATCACACCAAGTTCAAAGAAACCCAATAAGGGAGGGTGTTAAACATGTCATAGCTGATTGTTTGATATGCTTTTTGTATATGTGTAACTGATGTACGTAATTCACTCTCTTGCGTCCCTCGATGTCTAGAGATACACGTTGCGGGGCGTGAGACCGAGTTAGCCAACTGAGACTTTTGCTTTGCAATAAACCCTAGCTTTGGGAATACAACCTTGTGTCTGGCCTATCTATGGTGTGTGGTGACTCGCCTTGTTTCCATAGACGTTAAGGACTCCTTTCAAGATGGCGCCCGAATAGGGACCCTCCCCCAATTGTTCCATCGCATAACGTTGTAATTGAGTAAGGTGGAGAACGGCGAGGACTGGACGATCGAGCCGGGATCAAGAGGTGTTCGGGGCGCCCTGTAGAAGTGATGAGAGACTCCTTTGCAGATCTGCACACATCTGATCCCTGATCGACGTGGCTGGCTAGAGAACAAGGAGGCGAGGGTCCCGAAATGAGGCGGAAGCCAAGAAACGCAGACACGACGTCATTTGGTGCGTCAGTATACAGATGACTTGATCTATCAAGTGAGTCATTCCCCGATTCAAAGTAATCCTGATATTGGTTGAGAGTTGACTTTGCAAAATCAAACGCCCTAGGTAAGGTTGATTAACCAGGGGGAAGGTTGAAACATGCCTGGGGTACTGTCCACCCTAGCAGGGTTTTTCCACTGTGGTAGACAATCTTTGGAAGATGGCCAAATTGTACCACCTGGGGGAACGCCGGCACATGAGATGTATGTGAAGTATGGAGTGGGTGCGATAATATTCTGTGAGACTTGGCATAGGCAAACCAGAAAGCAACAAGACCATCAGTGGCCGATTAATGGTAGTTTTGAGATAGCGAGAATAGATAACTTGAAAAGGGTGTTGATAAGAGAGAAAGGGCGTTCTGCAGCATTTGAGTCTATTAAAGACTGGAGAAGGGAAGCAATGCTCCTATTCAGAAGTAGAGCGAAGCATGCGCGCAGGCATAAATCGAAAGGTGAGTTAGCGGAAGAGAAAGAAGAGGAGGAGTGGACTGAGAGTCTAAGAAGGGCAAGTAGGCGTGACCAGTTGAATATAGAAAAAATATATCCACAATGAGAATTATACATAGCAGATGAATTGATAGAAAACATATTGACCCATACAAAACAAGGCCCAAGATCAGAAGTGAGGCCAGACACGTCAGTAGCTATTGCCCAAACCCCGCACGTAGCCCAAGCTCTCCCTCCGGTAGCTCAAGCCCTCCCACAGCCACAGACCGCGCACGTAACACTTCCTATTAGCCAACCAGGCCCACAACAGACACTCCCTGTTCCCATTATCCCATCCGCACCTCCCGCCCTAGACACAGACTCGGTACCGTCCGTTCCTCCCGGGGTTGAAGTTGAAACCACGGGGGCAAGAGGCGGGACTGACCAACGGGGATGCACAAGGGTAACTCGCAGCGCGATCAGCAAAGAAAGGAAGGTGGAATTGCAGCAACAGGCAGAGATGTATATAGATGGGTATGATGGGACGACAGCATTGGCTTCGATATATGACTTCCGAAGAAGCAACGAAAGACAGGTAGTGCTGGAATGCATGGGTGGATATTTGGTGGAGAAATGGAAACAGTTAATTGGGAAATTACCACTGCAGCGATTGTTAGATTTGAATGCATTAGCACGCTGTAGGGAGAGGGATGAAGAAGTGAAAGAACATGTATATGGACTTTTTGAACTGAAAGATGAATTAGATAATGATTATGCAGAAATGTTTGCTACACCTGGGTACAGGAGTAGGGATATTGGGAGACATCGGAAGGAAAAAAAAGGGTCACATAATAAACGGCAGCAGTTACCATCACCGGGGCAGAAGGAAATGGTGGACGAATTATCGTTGCTGAAACAGATGGGCGCAGACTTGAAAGAATGCCTATTGAAAACACAGTTACTACTGCAGCAGGTAGTAGGACACAATAGAGGGAGAGGGAACGCATAAGGAAGGAGTAATTTGAATATGCATGGGGGAAAAGTGGGACCAAATCAGTGTGCGTATTGTAAGGAGGAAGAACATTGGCGAGCGCAATGTCCGCATCTGCAGAATAGAAATGGGTCTGGTCAGAGGAGACAGCATAGAGGACATCAAGGAGCGAATGGACCAAATAGGAATAGTATGCAGCAGCACCACAATAACGGGGGTAATCAAAACCAAGGCCAAAACCAAAATGCCCCTAACCAGAGGCAGGGACAGCAAAACCAACAGTATGGAAACCAGAGTGGGGGAAATAGAGGAAAGAGTGGGAACGTTTCGATACACAGCCAAACAAGCATTACAGTAACAGCAATGATTACACATCGGACGATGTGTTATTTCCCCAATAGGACAGCCCAGGACAGGGGTCGGAACCAGTGTCTATTGCCGTGAATCAGAGAGGACCCTACGTAGAAATGAGAGTCGGGAATGAGGAGCACCGCTTTCTTGTAGATACAGGAGCGCAGAGGTGTTCAATAGACCACCACTTGGTTCCAGATATACCACTGTCAGGGCAAAAGAATGTTTCCGTAGGGTTCGCAGGTACACCAGTCATAAACCCAGTGTCCAAACCAGTCTCAGTTACTATAGGACCATTTACTGAACATTGTCCTTTCCTTTTAACAGAAAATTGTGGGGAGAACTTGTTGGGATTAAATTTGTTGAAAAAATTAGGTTCCGTTATACATTGCACGGCAGACGGGGTGTTCCTAACGATTTGGTCACACAATGCCCCTGTGTCAGAATTCATGTCCGAAACTTTACCAGGAGAACTAAGTAAAGTGCCAACCTGTATATGGGCAATGCATGACAACAATGTAGGATGCTTGAAAATAGAGCTAGTAAACATAATTTTGAAAGAAGGTGTTACCCTACCACGAATTCCCCAATACAGAATTTCGGCTAAAGGTGAGAAAGGATTGAAGAGTATTGTTACAGATTTGGTGAAATTAGGGGGAATTGAGGAAATTACAGGCAGTACATGTAACAGCCCGATTCTTCCAGTTTATAAAAAAGGAGGCAATGAAGTACCATACCGTTTTATAATTGATTTGCGCGCATTAAACAAGGTAGTAGATCCACAATTTCCTTTAGTGCCAGATGTCAATACAATATTGACAATGATACCTGTTTCAGCAGAATATTTTAGTGTAGTGGATTTGAAAAACGCGTTCTTCAGCATTCCAGTGGACAAGGACAACAGATATTTGTTCGCTTTCACATTAGAAGGACGATCATTTACATTCACGCGGATTCTGCAAGGTTACACGGAAAGTCTGAGTATTTACAGTAGAGCATTAAAAGAGCAGCTAGACATGCTAGAATTACCAGTGGGTTGTGTACTCTTGCAATACATAGACAATCTATTGTTAGCTGCAGACACAGAGGAGATTTGTAGAGAAAGCACTGTATTACTACTGTCACACCTAGCGGCACATGGCCATAAAGCTAGTTTGAAAAAATTTCAATATAATCGAAAGGAGGTGTCCTATTTGGGCTACCTACTTTCGAAAGAAGGGAGAAGGCTAATGCCAGAACGCATAGAAAGTAGTTCTTGTATGCCTATTCCAAAGACACAAAAAGGAGTCAGAGCCATAATAAGCATGGCTTCATATTGCCGACAATGGATTGGTAATTTTGCGTTAATTGTGAAACCGATGGTGAATTTTACTAAAAAAGATGCGGTTATGCCGTTACAGTGGGATGAGGAATGTCAGAAAGCATTTGATCAATTGAAAACTGCATTATGTTCGGCTCCAGTTTTGGGCACGCCGAATTATGAGAAGGTTTTTAGACTGTTTGTGTGTGAAAGTGAAGGATGTGCATTGGCGGTTTTGACACAGGAACAAGGTGGAAGAAATAGGCCATGCGGCTATTTTTCTTCTGCGCTGGAACCTGTAGCGCGTGCACTACCACGATGTTTGCGATCTGTCGCGGCAGCTGCTGTGTCAGTGAAACAAACGGAAGGGAATGGTATTGGGGCACACTTTAATTCTGATGGTGCCACATGCCATAGACGTTCTATTAAATAGGACACAGACACAACACCTCACCTCTGCTAGATTGACAAGATATGAGATTATCTTGTTCGCGCCCCATATCCAAATTATGAGGTGTAGTGCTTTGAATCCTGCAGAATTAATGCCACTACCCATAAAAGAAATTGGGGATGATGAATCACCCCCCTCCACGATTGCTTAATGGTCACTGAGGACAAAACCAAGGGGAGAGTTGATTTAAGTGATACTCCACAGAAAGAGCCAGATGGAGAGTTATTTTGTGACGGCTCATGTTTTAAATTACCAGATGGCACAACAACTGCCGCATATGCTATCACTACCCTAGAGAGCGTTGTAGAAAGCAAAAGAATCCCCTACAATTCGGCACAAGCCGCAGAGATAATAGGATTAACCAGAGCCTGCGAGATTTCTGAAAATTTGAATGTGAATATATATATACTGATAGCCAGTATGCCTTTGGGGTGGTTCATAACTTTGGTTGACTCTGGGCTGAGAGGGGGTTTTTGACATCACATGGTGCCACAATTCAACATGGCCCTTTGATTGTACGATTACTGTCTGCACTCACGCTTCCAAAACGCTTAGCTATAGAGAAATGCGAGGCACACAAAAAGGTAACATGCAAAGTAGGAGAGGGAAATGCGTTTGCAGACAGAATTGCAAAACAAACTGCCACTGATCTAAATACCAAAATGATGACGGTTCAGACTGAGGAAGTACCCTGTATGATAGAAAATGGAGTTGCCACTGTCAAAGAAATGCAGGCCGAAGCTAAGGCCAATGAAATACAAGGGTGGGCAGAGGGCTCTGCTGAGTTAGATCTGGAGGGTTGTTGGGTGGACAAGGGAACTAGAAACTGGATGTTGCCAAATTCCTATGTGACTGCAATGGTCACAATGGCCCACAGCCCTACCCACATCTGTGCGAAAAAGATAATACAGCACCTATCTACAGTATGGCAGAATGTAAACATAAAAAAGAATGCAGAGAGGTTGGTGCAGAACTGTATCACGTGTTTGCAACACAAAATAGGAAAGGGAACAGTGACTCCAATAGGCAGTTTTGGCCCGCCCTCTATGCCATTTGAGGTGATCCATTTTGATTTCATAGAGATGGAGAGATGCCAAAACTTAAAATATGTCTTAGTGGTGATCTGTGCATTCAGTAAGTGGGTGGAGGCATATCCCTTGAAGGACTGCACAGCAATGAGCACAGCAAAAGTAATGCTTAAGGAATACTTTTCCAGATTTGGCTTGCCCCGTGTTTTATGGTCGGATAATCGACCACATTTTGTGGGTGCAGTGGTGTTACAGATATGTGCGGGTCTTCAGATTGATAAGAGGTTCCATAGTTCAAGGCATCCGAGTTCAGCCGGTCTTGTGGAGAGGCACAACGGGATTCTCAAATCAAAAATTAGTAAAATATGTGCGGGAAGCAAGTTGAGTTGGGTGGATGCATTACCAATAGCGCTATTATGCATGCGGACATCTGTGCAGGCTAAAACTGGGCTCTCCCCGTACAAGATCGTAATGGGGAGGCCGGCAAATGTATGGCGCACACCACAGCCAAAACGGCTTAGTGAGGTAGAACATCCTGTGCTTAGTACTTATTGTGGCCTTTTAATGCAGAAATTGCGTTTGATTCATCAGCAGGTGCAGGAGGCATTACCAGTGAAATACACCGGTCCGGGGCACGAGCTAGAGCCAGGAGACTGGGTGCTGCTAAAGAATTTTGAAAGAAAGTCATTGTTAGCACCCAGGTGGCGCAGGCCCTATCAGGTACTCTTGACAACGCAGGCGGCAATATGGGTGGATGGGAGGAAGTCGTGGATACATGCCACCCATCCCAAAAAGATTCCAACTTCACTGAAAGACTTGCCTGACCCAGATGACCGGAATGAGACAGCGGTCCCAGAAACGGAAGAAACTGTTGCCAGTAAGCAGCCATCAAATCTGCCAAAAGGAGAAGTGAAACTCGAAACAAAGCCTGAGACGATTGCCAAAGAGGGGGAAGGGCAAAGAGTGCCCCAACGTTGCCCAGCAGAATCGACATCACTGTTGGGCGACACAAAATCTGCCTTGCAAATACCAGCAAAAACAAACCGTGTACCCCTTTGGCGCCCACCAGCACTTGCCAGCATGCCAAAGACCGAATCTGCATCATTGGCGTGGCGCACACCAGCATCTGCAGTAGCGCCACAGGCTGACTTTGAGCCTGAATCTGGAAGTGCACCGGCACTGTTCACGGATCACACGATACCAGGAGTGAGGCGATACAACTTGCGGCCTCGAAAGACAAAGTGATCCGCAGTTCTTTTTGGTGTTTATGTCAACCTCTGGTTCTGCTCATGGACGGAGAAGGAACTAGAGGTGTAGAGGCGAGAAGCGTGAGAATTGTGCAAGTCGGACAATTCAAGACTCACGGCTCCTCGGTGCGATCATAAAAAGTACATGTGTCAGGAACCAGAGCGGACAAGCTGGGCGCACATGGTACTAAGGCAATAGATAACTGATCAAAAGTCCTCTGAGCAGTATGAGAAAGGACAAGTGATCTTGCCTAAAAATAAATAAGCAAATCCAGGCTATAAAGGACTGGCAGACTGAACTGTGACAATTGCGTTGAACTTCTTGACATCAGAGCAAGCGCGACGAAGAGAGATATCCACGATGAACTGTAATAAGGAAGAAGAAGGACGATGAGAAACATGTCGGGACCGGCTCCAGCCTCCTCCTCTCCAGCCTCCTCCTGCACCACCACTGCTGAGAATGAGTCAATTATAAAGACTGTAAGCTTAAGAAAAACGCATGGTAAAATGAATTGTATGCTGGCACTGACAATAATAATGTGCTTTCTGAGCGTGGTAGCACCAATAACGACAGCCCTAATATTATGGTGTGTGGAATCGATACACCCATTAGAAATGTTTTTACCCATAGTTAATATATCCACTACTGAAAGCCCGGTTCAGGTGATTACTTATACTCTGCCCCCAATCGAAGAAAGACACAGGAAAGGTTTCGGGAATAACACGTTGTTATTAATCATGAACATGACACATGCAATTCTGAAGAAAACAAATTGCTCGGTATGTGCCCATTTACCACAGCATGCTGGGAAAGGAATAGGGTGGTATGTACAGCCATTACATTAAGTTCTGCATGTAGTGCATCTTTAGGTGCAATGTTCTACGGGAAATGGAATGAGAGTAGTACGGGTCAATTAGACAGAACCAACATGAATGAGTTTGAGGAAGTAATAATGAAGCTTGTGGGTTGTTCCATTTTCCATAAAGCACAGGTAATGGCCCCAGAGCCCACGAGGAAAAGTACACGAAAGATAACACGACAAAATAGACGAGATAGATTGTCCCCACGAGAAAAGACATCTGTAATGACGTTTCCTGTAAGAACAGAAGGGGACAAGGATGCAATCCCCCCATCTTACACGGTGAATCATAGCCCAAGAACTGTCCCTTTTTGTCTAAAAAAGAAAGGCTCTTTTTCAGTCGGAACATATACTGGGTGCATGAATACAGTGGTATTGAAATGGGAAATAGAACCAGTATATGTGGGAGATCCAGTTTATTTTATATCTGGAGAGAAAGCATATCTTGGTTGCCCAGAAACTGGGGAGGTACATGTTACCTAGGTCTACTGTTCCCAGGAGTATTCCTCTTAGAAACAGCAGACATGGCCAGACTATCCAGAACTAGAGTAAAAAGGACTGACAAGGGTGTTTTGATAGCAACTGATGTAGCAAAATCATTGATTCCAGGCTTAGGGCAGATAGTGAACTCCTATAATATAAGGCAGCTGTCCAGAATACTAAAAAATACCATAAACACAACGACAGATATACTATTTAATATGACATTGGAAGAAAGAGGAATCAGGTTAATGACGCTGCAAAATATAATGGCTCTCGATGTAATCCTGGTTGATCGTGGGGGAATTTGCAAAATAGTGGGATCAGCGTGTTGTGTTTATGTCGATGACTATTCCCCTACAATCTTTGAAGCGATAAAGAAAATGCATCTCCTAAGCTCTGAACTCCCTACTGAAGAAGGAGGCTCGGGAATAGAGACGTGGTTTTGGGGAATACTGCGTACTTGGGGGATGGAAGTTGATTTCGATATTAGTAGTGGTGTGTGGAATATTCCTAACGTGCTGTTGTTGCATACATTGCCTACCAATAGTTTGCGCTGAGGTAACTGAGGGATGTACGGAGGGATGTATGCATATGATGACAAAGAAAAAACAACCTCATGGTCGAGTTGACCAAGACACAAATGAGATGAAAACAGTAAAAGAGTTGATGGCAATAGATATTGACGAAGACGATGATGTTTACGATAGCATGCAAAATTCAGACATAAGTACTTCAGACTCATCATCACTAGAGGAGGTTTCAATAAATAGATGAGACGTTTGGCATACGGCCAAAGGAAGGTTTGTCAGTCTAGAAAAATGGATACCACTACTTTGTGACCGCAAACGCATTTTGATGGCCGTGGGCCAACCGTCTCATGCACGATATGACAGAGTATGGGTTTTCGAGTTTGCCAATGAACGGCCATTTTGATGTAACAAGAATCGCCATTTTGTTTTCTAACCATTGCTCATTGCTTTCTGTTCTTATTGCTTCGCAGTATATTTTCTGCTTACACTGCTCGACTGTAAAACATTGTTGTCTGCACGTAAAAAGGACAAAGCCGCAGGGCCGCGAGGATAACAAGAGTTCGTTGAAACACAACATAGGCAGCGCCAGGAAGAATGCCCGGCTCTCTCCCGAATGTAGCCTTGAAGCAGAGCTGCAGGGCATTTAATCATTTTGCAGCTGCCAGCCAGTCTCATTATTTGGTAGAATATGTTAGAATAATGCAGCTAAAGGCTTGAATTATGCTTTACATACGCCCCCCTTTTGCTGAGCCCTGTTAGAGCGTGTCGGCTCCCAGGACACGAATAGCACCTCATAGATAGCAGGGTCTGGAATGCAACTCTCCCCCCGTATGTAGCTCGCTTCCAAGAACAGAAGCGCTGTGTTCTGTTCAACAACTGAAAGATGCCGCCGCACTCACAAATTGCAAATAGTTACTAGAATAGATGTTTGAAGGTGTCATAGTTGTCGAAGATGTCCATCATCACACCAAGTTCAAAGAAACCCAATAAAGGGGGGTGTTAAACATGTCATAGCTGATTGTATGATATGCATTTTGTATATATGTAACTGATGTACGTAATTCCCTCTCTTGCGTCCCTCGAGGTCTAGAGATACACGTTGCGGGGCGTGAGAGCGAGTTGGCCAACTGAGACTTTTGCTTTGCAATAAACCCTAGCTTTGGGAATACAACCTTGTGTCTGGCGTATCTATCGTATGTGGTGACTCGCCTTGTTTCCATAGACGTTAGGGACCCCTAGGGGCCCCTTTCACTGCAATACCTCCAAAGTGACAGAATCCAAGCCGGAAATGTGAGTAATTCCCAAATTACTTCCTGGATTCTGTCAATGCAAGGCTTTCCTGTGGAGATATGGCCAAAACAAGAAGAGTCCCCTCACGCAAGGTCTGGCTGACTTGCACGATTGTGCCAGAGAAAACTGTCTCGAGGACGAAAGTCTAAAAATCAAGGACAACATGGAGGCATACGTTAATTCCCCATACAAAGTCTTTGAAGAAGACAAGTGTGAGGGAATGCCCACTGTCTATGTGGATGGATGCTCTTACCATGTTGACAACAACGGGGAAAAAGAACTTGTGGCCGGCGTAGGGAATGCATGGGTGAATGAGTCCCCAGAACCCTCTGCTGGGTACAAAATTGGTCCCCGAAGTAGTCAGGTGGCAGAGTTGATGGCTGTGCATCAGGCCATCCTCACTGCTGTCCAACATCAACTCCACGAACTGGTCATAATCACAGATTCAGATTATGTAAGGAACGGGTTCGTGGAGCACCTGGTTAATTGGAAAATCAGAGGCATGTTATGTGCTAATAACAAACCCTTGAAACATGGGAAGTTAATTCAAAATGTTGATGATCTGATCACCTCGAACGGGATGACCATCTACTGGAAAAAGATAAAGGGTCATTCCAAAGTAGAGGGACCAGACAAAACTGGAAATGACTTAGCTGATCAGCTGGCCAAAACCGGGGCCATCGAAGGGGATCTAATAGAGAATGAGTCCCTGTTGGGGGAAATCCAGGTCACTGCTATCACTAGGTCCCAGACAAATGCTTGCAATCATCTTTCAACTGCACAATGGAGTAAGGAGACCCCAGATGCTGATTTCATCACAGCTCAGAAGGGGGATCCAATAATTGGTAAGTTTTACCAACACATTGAGGACCCTGAGAACTTTCCCCTGTCGGACACCGATTACGTTGGGAAAGAGGACCTTAGAGTGTTGATGAAATGTCCAAAAATGTTCCGAATCCAAGACGGTTTGCTGGTAAGGAAATCCCAAGCTGGCCATGATCAGTGGGTGGTCCCTACCTCATTCCGAAGCCTGATGTTAAGTCACGCCCATGATGCAGCCACCGCCGGTCATAGGGGGTTTCATACAACACTTGAGAGGTTGCATACTGGCCACACATGGGGCAGGACCTCGACCAATACTTGAAGGGGTGTCTTGTGTGTGCACAATTTCAGCCAACATCCCTCACAAACCGTGCGCCTCTCCAAAAGAGGGGGATGACACTGCCATGGTCAGATTTGCAAGTCGACTTCATAGGCCCCGTGATTCGCTCCTCTAGGGGAAATAAGTACATATTGACGGTGACATCCTTATTTACTAAATGGGTGTAATGTCTCCCAGCACCAAACTGCAAGGCAGAAACAGCAGCTGCCCCGATGATCAACCACATCTTTTCGCGTTTTGGTCTACCCCAAAGGATTGAGTCAGACAAAGGTAGCCATTTGACCAGCGAAGTAATGACTAAGATGTGGGAGATACCGGGGGTTAAAAGTAAGCTACACATTGCTTACCGGTCAGCCTCTTCTGGTGCAGTAGAATGTTACAACCGAACAATTGTGAGCATATTAAAAAAGTTTGCGGCAGATTCTGGGCCAAGTTGGGATATCCGATTACCTCTGGTCCGAATGGCCATCAGATCTACCCCTTCATCTGCAACTAAAATGTCACAGTTTGAGCTGATGACTGGACGCAAGATGGTGCTTCCCCAGCATTTGCTCTACAGGACCCAATAGCAAACCATGATCAATGCTTCCACTACTCATGAACATGTGGAGAATTTGAGGAAACACCTTCAAAACGCTTTTGCCTATGCTCAGCGGAATCTAGAAAGATCAGCCGAGAGTATGAAAACTCATTATGATTTGAAGACTACTAGGAAAGAATACATTGTGGGAGACCGGGTCTATCTATACAATTTCCAAAGGAACCAGGCCAAACAGCGGAAATTTTTGCCTACATGGAAGGGACCTTTTGAAATTGTAGACAAGATCTCCCCAGTCACCTACAAAATCTGCATCCCCAAAGGTAGTTCGGCGGAAGGGGAAGACAAGTGGGTCCATATTAATCAGCTAAAGTGTTGCCGTCCCAGGCACACTCTGCAGCAACTGGAGGAGTCCTCTGCAATCCCAGAGGGGGCCGATCCAGAGTAATACAAATCCAACCCTAAAATATCCCACATATAGCCTATAAAATTCCATGATTCTTGAATGCAAATGTCTCCTGATGTATAAAATGTATATGTTCGCCCCACCATTAATAGTGGGGGAAAATGTCTACGAATATGTTTCTGCCGCTTTGCTTTGTCATCCTAGGAGAGATGAAACCATGGAGACTGACCAAGGAGGACGACCCGGGGACCGAGAGCAAAGATCTGAGGGGCCCGGGGTACCGCCCGAAACTCCCATCAGGACCGGCGAGGAGAACCGATCGATCCACCCTGATGGAGGAAAAGATGCTGAACTGTGCCATCTGCGGAATCAGAAGAAGATGATGCAGACATCCCAGCGCGTGGATCAAAACATTCTTTGCACCCAACTCCCCCTCGACTCAAAATCAAAGTACAGTCGGGCGGGAGGGCTTGTCAGGTGTCTTGACCCACGTTTGAATTATTAGGCTACAACATTTGGTGCTGTGGGCTTAGAAAATCCAAGATGGCCGAAAAGCCCACATTTGCGCCAGAATCCAGGAAAACCGCGCAGTTTTGCGCACACCAAAATGGTTGCCTGACCTGCCACCCACCAGTGCGAGCGTGATGGGCCAAAAGCGCCATGAGTGAAACGTGGTGCCAAAGGAAAAACAGCAGTGCCTGTTAGCTCAAAAAGCGCTTTGAAATCACATTTGTTTCTCTGAAATACAAGCTATAAATGCCTATTTTAAACATTGCAAGATATTCAAAAATCTCACTGAACACCAGCAGACATTTGGCAGAATGTAGTCTTGTGTGCATACAAAATCTGGAAAGATGAAGAGCCTAAAATAATGTTCATAACAAAACTGGCTGAGCTGTGTATGTCAGCAGCTTAAGTGAAATTGGATTTAAAACCACTAAAATCGAAATGTTTAAAATAAATGAGTGACCTACTTTTGAGTGTCACATAGGTTGCAACTGTTTAAATGTCATAGTTTTGAACTTAGAATCAGCGTTCTAGCTGCATGTGTAAAAATTGTAAGTTTGATTGGAATGAAGAAAACTAGAACAAAAGTGACATTTAGCTGAAGCCTGGCTTAAAGAGATTGAATTCTGCCTGACAACTTCCCCCCCGACGGGAGTTGAAACTTGCCCAGCAACTGCATTCACAGGCCTGGCCTGCATTCTGCTGCCCCCGCCAAAAGGAGATTACACCTCTCTGATTGAATTAGGGGTGGGGTACCTGGGGCTGCAGGAAACAGAACAATGAGCTTTCCTTGGCTCAGGCAAATGCTAATCAAGGGGTCGTAAATGGCTTCCTCTTGGAAGAAACTGGGAGGAGCAGTGCCTCTGTGAGCAAGCGGAGCTTGGAGGAAGTGGACAAACCAGAAATTCCACCATGTGCTTTGGGAAACCACACCCCTCTGGGCTAGAGCATAATTTTAAAAATATGGATAATTCATAGTACGAAATTGTCAAAATTATATAATAATATCATTATTCCTGTGATTTTTCTGTGTACATCTTAAGAGGTGTTAGGACTCTGTGGTATCTTCTGGGGGGTAGTAGCGGAAAATAGGGTATTCCTCCAAATGTCTGTATGTTAAAAATCTGACACTTTATCATCTGATGCCCATATTCCTTGTGCACATTTGTGTACATTCTGGAAAGGTTTAGAGGTTGTGTTCTTGATGAAAAGGGCAGAATTATGTCAGAAGTGGACACGACATCTTACAAAGACAGGGATCGGATGATTTGGTGCTACAGAAAATATGTTAACTGGACATATAATATTAGAAAAATTGTACATAGATAAATATGTATTTGGATCAAAAATAGATTTGTGTGCAAATTGACAAGGGGAGGATCCTCTGACCCATAAACCTACCTCATCACGATGACACTTCATTTCTTCCCCAATCAGAGGATGGTAGATTCTCTCACCTATCAGGATCCTCAGAGGGTTGGGCATAGAAAGTCCCACCCACTTTCAAAAGACATAAAAGGAGCCACTGGGACCCAGGTAGAGACATTCACTTTTCACTTCAAACTGATTTCTTGCGAAGCATTTTGCCGGACCAGACAATATCCAGAACACTCCAGAACCAGAACTTAGAATCCAGACTTCAGAACTTGCAGCAGAGAGACCTAGTCCAAAAGCTGAATCCTTCTCAGCAGGCCTCAGAATCCAGCCACCTAACAAAACTATTCAACAGCCGGGGGGAGCTGTTTGATTCTGGCTGGAACCCTGTGCCAGAACCCAGAAAGCAGTGCTGTATCCAGAACCACTTGATCCAGTTCCAGAAGACCAGACTAGACCAGACCCAGACCAGACCGTTGTGCAGTGCCAAGAACTTTTGCCAGAACCAGAGATCCAGACCAGCAGCGCAGAGCTGACCCAGATAGCTGTGACTTCAGAACCAACCGCCCGGAGTCCAGTCCAAACCTTTTGACCAGATCGGTGACGAAGTCCCATTCCTTCCAAGACTAGGAGTGAGTATCCTCAAAACTATGCCAGAACCAATCTCTTAGTCTAAAATAATCTGATTCAAACCATTTTAACCTGTCCAGAACTGCATCATAGAAATTGTGTGTCCATTCTCTGATTTTACTCTCTGTACTCCTTATAGTTTTTCCGTAATCGCAACGCACTCAGAAAAAGTGGCTCGAACTGAAAACTAGCTCAAACTTCTTCACCTGTCAAAAATAGCTGTCTTTTGCTTGCATTGCTGAAATTCGTTTTCAACCTGATAATCCCTCATGAATCATTGCTAGTGTAGACCTGAACTAATTCAAAGTAGCTGTCACCTACCCTGAATCTCCTATAGGAAATTAAAATCAATATTAGCGTATTTTCACTTCTTTGAAAATCACATTTAAAGTATTTTTGTCTGTGTTTTAAAATCATCCCTGTGCTCTAAGCTTCCTAGGGGGGAACTGAATTGGCAGTGCATTTAATGGTATTCCTGAAAATTGTGTGCTCCTCTTCCATCTCTTTATACTGCATAGGGGGGAGTGAATTGCCACAAGGGGAAAAGTGATTATATTCTCTCTTGTTGAAAAAATATCAGTTTATTTCTGTGCTGCATTCTTTCCCTCATTGTTTTTCCTTGAAACCATAAAAGCATTCTCAGCTACCTTATCCTTTCTATATCAACTCCTAAGTGATTACAAAAGTGTGCTAGTGTAATATTATCCATTGTTGATTACTGTAATATTCATAAGTGTGCCATCAAATATTAATTTATTATAAAAGTGTGATATATATTGTTTAATTTTCAAATAAATCTTTTAATTTGCAAAACAAACCTACTTCTTGGCTCAGTGAGGTCAGGGGGATTCAAAGAGAGGAGCGTTATACAAGGGTTTATCATCCAGATCCATGAACTTGTCATAAAAATATATAATTAAGGACTTCCCTTGGGCATCCCAGACTCGGCATTGACTTAGTTGGAGTGCTGAATTGAAGTCGCTTAACACAGCCATCTTTGCATGCTCCCCGGGTGCAAATACATGCACTCTCAAAACAGGGTGTGGGGACACCCACAAGAAGGCCTGCATCTCGGAGACCATGTGCGGGGTCCCACGTAACTGTTACCGGCACCCGGAAACATGCGTACAATTTATCGCAACTCGGGTAGTAATTGGAAAATATGCATGCGAACACCAGTAAACAGTTCCTGCACCCCGCTACACTGCGTGCAAGCACCCCTAAGTTATATTGAAACCCCTGCTGTGTGCACGCTCCCCTAAATCTGACAACTGATCTTACCTCAGAGTGGTGATTCCTATGCGTAGGTGTCTGTAAGCCTGCCTTCGGGTGTCTGATAGTATGAGAGCTTTGCGTGGGCATTTCCCTGCTGGGAGGTTGCGCAGTAGGATCTCCGAATATGTATTGTTCAGAGCAATAGTGGTCGTGCGATGGACTGCCTGTGCACCGTCCCTCGTAACGCCCACTTTTTCGCATGTTCATGCACATTTTCGGTGTTCCGCCCCCTTGCCCGCCCTCTGCGCAAGCCCTGCCCATGCTCTGCGTGGGGTCTTGTACGAGGCACTCGGCCCCTCACAGGGGCGTGCCGGGCCGCAGCGCAATCCACGCAAGTCCAAGGAAAATCCTGCACATTCGATTCCATGGATCGACAGGCGGGACTGCGCACGCAGTTTGGCGTGCAAGTTCCCTATTTTCTGTGCAAATTATTGCATGAATCGGGCAAATAAAGTACCCAATGAAAGGCGTATGTTGCTGTGTCATAAGACTGCTGTCGGCCAACATGGGGGCAGTTGCTGGGGGTCTCTCCACTAAAAAGCGCTGACGCCGTCTCTGTTCAGGGCCATATTGCAGGTGATGTTATGATATACTCATTATTATTATGAAACCTGAAGACTCCTACAGTTTTTTTATCGCATAATGTTGGCAAGTATACTTATTTACTTAACTGTGGTACTAAGAAAATGTCCCCTAGTTGGAAAACCAGTCAACACCATGGGGTTCCTTTTTGCAAGTCCTACGGATCATTCAAGAAGGAATTAAGACAGGTGAATAATGCACAACTTCTTCAACGATCAGTGGGGTTTTTGTTTTCTTTTGTGGTAAAGTGGGGAAACCAAACAGAATAACCGTCTCCAAGCCTATAGCGTTTGTTACAAAATTAAACAGTAGAGTGAAAATGGATCAAAACGCGGGCCTTCATTTTGAAGGTTGAAATACCTCGCGTGTTATCTACTGCCACGTGCAGCACTAATTAACATTTAAAAAACAAGGAAGCACACATGAGACTTAGCACACATGAGATTTAATGAAATAATTGTTTGGAGTCAAACTCCTGGAGCAAACCCGTGGCTTTGAAATCACGCTCGGGGGGGGGGAAGCTGAGCGTTGGCGCAAGGGCTGTGCGTGCCTGCGATGAGGCGAAGCTACACCATGACTCCTCGAGGCGGCCCCTCCCTCCTGCCCCTCCAGCAGCGCAGCACCACCTAGCTATCAGTGGCCTGCAGCAAACATATCAAGGCATCGCGTGCAAATGTCACCATAACTCAAGGCTTAACATAAACTAAACTTTCAGGTCATTGGGAAATAACAGGTATATCCTGTTTTCGCCTTTGTACTCGCCTGCACGCACATGAAAAGGCGCATGTAAAGTAACAATAATCGGAGCACTGCAGCCAGCCTGGCCGCCAAGATGGAGGGCGGTGGCAACTTCCGCTGTGGGGGAATGAAAAGCGCAGAATCAGATAAGGCGCGTGGGTCCCGCTCGGGGAGATTGCAGGGTGGCTTCTGGGCAAGGCTGTGGCCTCTGGGGAAACGGTACAATGGGAAAATAGCACTCAAAGCCCAAGGTGCTAGTTAACCCAGCTTGCGTGCTTACACGCACGTTTTCCCAGAATCGTATTGTGTTCCTGAAATGAAGTAGGCACGCATGTCTAAATGTTCCTGCAGTTCGGCACCAGCCAATTTAACGGATCGCTGGGCAGCAGCAAAGTGCGGCTGTGGAGCCATTTTCTAAATAAAGCATGCATTTGCAAAATTGATTTAATTCTACTTAACCCATGCCATGCAGATTCAAGTCAAGTGGCACAGCGAGTAGAGCGCTCGCTTTGCCATCCGTGCAGCGCCTGGTAACATAGGTTCGAATCCCGGCAGGGCCAAACTCAGCCTTTCATCCTTCCGAGCTCGATAAATGAGCAGCACAACGTGGGTAATAATAAGCAGCGCTCAGATACCTGTTCGTAGCGCTATATAAATGCCATATTATTAGAATGGCATGGGTTAACTGATTGAGCTCGTTTCCCCCGGAAATAGCACAGATCTCATTCCATTGGCAAACTTGTTTTCATATTCAGGTAAAATAGGATTAGGAGCCAAACAAAAAATGTAAAGAGAAAGCAATGAAGTAGGCATTGCAATTTCGCGAGCCCAGACCAGAGTCCCATGTTTGAAAATAATATGGGATTTGTTTTGTGCAGGGCTGTCGCTATTTCAGACATCATGCTGGGGCAGAAATGTGACTGTCATCCTGAAAACCCACCTCTAAGACAGGAGGCTCCTTGAATGCATCAACTTATTGGGCCTCATTACGACCCAGGGGTTAACCATGGCGCTATTAGCACCATGTTTGGCGCCGGTAATTTACCGATTCCTCCATGGTGAATGGTGGAATTACCGCCCCATTCCAAGGTTGGCGGGGCAGTAATTCCCCATTCACCATTGGCCCTTCCCCAGTCCCATTTTTGCCCCATAGGGCTCAATGCAAATGGGGAAGGCGGTAGTTACGGTACCGCAAATTGCGGTACCGTAATTACCTCCGAGGCCCCTGGAGGGTCCAATCCTTAACGGCTGGTAAAACCAGCCGTTAAGGTAGGGACCCGTAAAGGGACCTCGTAATTAGGCGGTAAGGGGTTAATTAGCTGCCACCTTTTACAGCACCGTTAAGCCTTTACCCCCTGGGTCGTAATGAGGCCCATTGACTACTAACAGCCAGCGGCAAAGAGAATACACTTTTCTTAGTGCTCAAACAAGTTGTTTCTTTCACAACTTTAACATAAGAGAATCAAACCCCAATCCAAGATGAGGTTTTAGGTTATGCCTTAACATTGAATAAAAACATATGTAACACTGTACGAGTCGATAAACATTACTTCATCCTCTTCTTTGCTGATATCTGCTACAAGTGAAATTAAAATCCCATAGGGGTGGTTTTCCAGGTGAGGCAGATCAGTGACAGTGTCGTAAAATAGTGTTCTGTGAGCCACCTCATTTTTGTGTTTTTTTAAGGCGATGTTGGGTAGGGGGGTGGACATAACACACTGACTTACGCGTGCAGGTGCATTAAAGCAAGCATGAATTTTCATACTGGCGTATTAAAGCCAGCTTGAATTTTTATACTGGCGTTAATGCAATGGATTCCTATGGAATCTGCGTGAAATGACCACCTGGTAAAAGCAGAAGATTCCATAGGAATGCATTGTAAATGCTGCGTGCAACTGTACTTTGCAGGAGGCATTTGCACTTTTCCACTTACATAGAGGAAAGTTGAAGAGTAAAGGTCTATTTCATCTCTGTTTTACTTTTCACTTTTCCAGCACTGTTGGAAGTGAGAAAACTTGTATGAAGGGGCCTTTTAGCACAAAAGTACGCACGGAAGCGGTCTGCTCCATGCAATTAACGTTGGATGAACGTAACCCCCTTTGTCTCTTCCTTAAATTGGTGATTATGGCAATACATATTGTTATTTTAAAGGTTTAATTAATTGTTTTGTTTGCAGGCTTTCAGCCTTTGTGATATCTTTGTAGTTGACATCAGGGTGCTCCATACCGCGTTGTGAGGCCTGGGCACAGGGTCTGGGCAGACTGTTGCTAGGGGCACCCAGCTTACTCACCTCCGGTGAACATGTCAGGCTGGGTCACGGGCACAAGCGCCAGCCCGTGGGGTGGTGGGGGCACCCACCACACACAGTTGCAAGGGGTCACCCTGATGGGCAGTGATCACACAGACCCAAACCATGGCCTGGTGGCACCCAGGGCCCGGAGCCAGAGTTGCCCAGCAGGGGCTCTGGAGCACAGCTGCAGAGTTTCCCAGCAGGGGCTCTGCTATACACCAGTGGACAGGGACATCAGGGACAGCATTGCCCAGCAGGGGCACTGTTAGAGTAGAGGGCCCTGCAGCAGCAGACCCTCCTCCTGCTACGCAGCACCAACATCCCGCTGCAGCAAATAACACAGAGCTGGCAGGAGTCAGTTAGCATCGACTGACGAGCGGGAAACCGCTCATCCCTTTTATTCAATAAGTTACATGGTCACAAACATGTGACATTAGCTCGCGCATCATGCTGCATGTTGAGCGCCAGTGGCGTGCCTATGTTATTGTTTCTGGGGTGACTATGCTAATGTCAGTCTGTGGAGTTTGTTCACAGGTGGTTGCTGTCCCGCTGTGATGTAGCTCCAGTCACCTCATCGAACCGTGACTGTTTTGCTCCTATTGCCTTGTCTGAGGAGCGGCTGTCCAGATGCCGGCTTGGCAGTGTTGTTGGAGGACCTCCAATTCAGTGCCTGCTCAGCATCTATTTGGTTATTTTGAAGTTTCAGTCCTCCATATAAGGGGCACTGTAACTTTCTCTTTATTGTGAGAAATTTGCACCTGCTTTTCTCTGAGTATGTCGTGCTCCAGAGGTGTGGAGAGGAATGTCCCTAATGGTGCCAATCTGTTTGCTATGGCTCAGGAAAGGAATGCCTGCTAGTCGTTCCAAATCATCCTCTACCTTGAGGAAGATGACTGAAGCACTGCCGAGGTCAGTGGCAGGGGAGCCTCATTACCCTTTCTCTCTATCTGTACCCACAGGCTTCAAGAGTACTCAGGAAGATAGCTCAGGGGCAACACGCTCGCCTTGGAAGCAAGACGATGCAGAGCAATACAGGTTCGATCCCCGGGCCCACGCTTAGAAACCTCTGGGTATTAAGCACGTTATAAATAACTTATTAATAGAAGTGCAGAGTTCAGCTGCCTTCTGTCCCCATTTGTTACCTTTCGAGCAACCTGAACCTTCAAGTCACCGCAAGCACTCTGTCAAGATCTGAGGTCCATGTGGATTAGTATACCTCTGTCCCCAAGCACCAGTCAGAGAAGTAGTAACAACTCGCTGACCAGTTATTGAGGCCACAGGTGGTGGTTGGAACAGAGAACACCGGGTCCCGGATAGCTGCAAAGGAAAGCACGGGGTTATACCTAAATGTTCCCCCCGTGGATGATGGAAATGGCAGAAAGTAGAGAAGATGGAAGATTCCTCAATTAACACAGGGTCCACCTTGAAGCACAACTTGGGTTCAGGACAAGGAGGGTCAGCAGGCTTGGTTCCTGGTATTCAAAACGTGAAGAGTGGGCAATCCTTGTCTACAAAGTCCAGAGGTAGAAGCAGTTCAAAAAGGCAGTCCAATATCAACAATTCCAATTAGGGTAAATCCAAAGACAATCCAGGGACAGTAACAAGGCCCAAAATCTAGAAATCAAGAACAGGAAGAATCCAAATGCAGGAGTCGCCTAACACCGTCTGGACAGCTGAGAAGCAATGAGTGAAGGATTCGGGCTTCTTTTATTTCGTGACTTCCTGGTCACATGATCGCTATTTCGGGTCACATGACCGGCATGCTCGCATCACGTGACCGATGAGCGAGCACTTTCTACTTTGTGGAGCGTCGTGCGAACGGTCACGTGAGCGGCCGGAATGCCATCTCGATAGTAAGCGCCATGGCCGCCCCCAAGACGAATGAGACCAACAACGCCATGGATGCCGCCAAACGGGGGAACCCATAAGGTGCCGCAGAGGCACGGTGGAGACGGGCAAGCACGGCCTGCAGGCAGGCGTGGGGCTCAATGGCAAGCGTGACCTCCGCCGATGCCGGGCCGGATCCCCAGCAGTGTGCCGCACCACAGGAGAGCTAGGGGAATGCGTGACATGGTGCATGACAGAGCCCCCCCCAAGGGCCCATTTCCACATGGGCTATGAGGATATTCCCTGTGGTATCGAGATATCAGCAGCAGAGCATGAACCTCACTAGCTGGCTCCCAGGACCCCTCTACCGGACCGTACCCCAACCAGTCTACTAAATAGTAAAGACGTCCCCTGCAGACACGAGACCCCATTATCGCACTAACTTCGTATTCTACAGAGGAACCCTTCATCACAGGTGAAGGGGGTAGGACAGCACGCATGGAGACAGGACAAGGTTTGAGGAGGGACGTGTGGAAGACAGGATGGATACGCCATGCACTAGGTAGAGAGACACCATAGGTCACCGGATTGATGACCTTCGCGACTCGATATGGACCAACAAAACGAGGCAGTAGCTTTCGGCAACCTGGTATGGGCAAGAGTCTTGTAGAGAGCCATACCCTATCTCCCACAGTTTATACAGGGGCTGTAGTACGTTTCCTATCGGCCATCTGAAGCATGGACTCTTGTGCCTCTCTAAGGTGCATTAATGTTTGATTGTGGACATCTTTCATGTTCCTGATACAAGAGGTGATGGCGAGCAGATGAGTGGGAGAGTGTTCCGGAAAGGGTAGGACACAAGGGTGCTGACCATACAAGGAGTAAAATGGAGAAGAACCTGTGGAGGAGTGTGGAGCATTGTTATAGGCAAACTCGGCTATGTGTAAGAACTGGTTCCAGGACTGTTGATGTTGCAAAGAGAGACAGGTAAGATACTGCTCCATGGTCTGATTGACCCGTTCGGTCTGCCCATCTGTTTCAGGATGATATGATGAGGAATAGCGGGAATCTATTCCTAACAACTTAGTGAGTGATCGCCAGAAACAAGAAGTAAACTGAGATCCACAATCGGAAACCACAATGGATGGCAACCCGAAGAGACAATGTCAGACCTTGCTCCTTCCAGGCGTAGAGGCAGCACAAACGCAGCTAAAACGCCTCCCTCCCCGTTAGGTCGCAGTACCTGGAGATAGACAGCACAGGAAACCTTGACCCTTCGGGGAAAGAGGGTTAGGGTCCGTTGGTTGGATAGGTAAGGAAGCTAGGAACACCGGAAAAAGGTTTAGGTAGAGGTTCTGGATGGGAAGGGGGATGTCAGGGTTACATGCTCCTCGGCTCCTGTTCCATGAAACTCCGCCCATGCACTCCTGCTCTCACCTCTCACTCTTTTACTGAATGCTTGGGTTCACCTCGGGCTTTTGTACTGGAGCCCCTAACCAGGACATCACAAGTAACACATCGACTGCAGATTACCCCACATTACAACATGCGGAATTCCAAAACTGCATTACTTCATGCAGCATCTGTAGCAATTGCCCAACTGCCCTCCCAAACCTGCATTCACTTCATGCAGAACCAAATAGGTCTTGCCCAAAGCAATAAGGTACTTAGCTTAGATTTCAGCATGAGTTTCTGGCCTTTTCGTGTTGATTGGCCACTAACTTCTCCCCGATTTCCTGTCTCTCTGCAAGAGCAAAACTAGAGTCAATATCTGTGCGCGCTGTGCGCGTGATTGGTTAGTGGGTTCAGAATACCCTGCACGGCGAGAAGCGCCGGTCCGGAGTCATGCGACTTTACTGTTAATCAAAATAAACATGCGGGCGTTGTTAGTTCGAGTCTCATGCGTGATTAGGGACGTTTTTAACTTCTAGCGTTCCCTGCAGGAGTTTTGCGCTCCGGCTCGCAGTGGGCTGGTGGGCCTCTGCGCCGCTTCTACTGCGTGACCCCCCTCGGGTATGAAATGCAAGGTAAGGCTTGTACTTATATCTGCCTTGTACGCGGGGCCTGGGGTTTGCAGGCATCGGGCGGAATCGCCCCGCGTAAGCTTGCCTCTGGAGCTCCTGAGAACACGTCTTTCCAGGACGCCGGTCAGTATTGCGAGCGGCTCCCCACGGGCGCGGCTCGCGCATGCGCGCTGGTGCGGGCGTGGTCAGGGGCGTGGCAGTCTTCCTCCGAGCAGGCCCAAGCGGCGAGCGGCCTGCTGGGAAATGAAGTTCTCGGGCTGTTCTCCATCCCTGGACCACGGTCCTACAGAAAGGGTGGAGAACACGCCTGGAGTACTTGGTGGGGCGCTTTCTGGTTGCTTGCCCACCCCCCAGGTTAACCACAAGGGCATTTACCCCCAGACCAGCCCCAGCCCTGACAGACAAAACACATGGCGAAAAAACAGGTCTGCCAAAACAGGCGCGGTGGGGATACTGGTACAAGGGACCAAGCGTGCCATCTTAGTAAATTAATCCACCACTACCCAGATATTATCATACCCCTTCACCCTGGGCATGTCAGTTACGAAATCCATGGATATGGTGTGCCATGGAAAGCTTGGGAGCGGTAGGGGTTGCAGTAAACCTAAAGGTTGGCCTTTTCTTTTCTTGCACTGTGCACAGACAGAGCAAGAAGCAACATAAGATACTCTGTCCTTATACATGGAAGGCCACCAGCACCAACGACGGAGCAGAGCTACGGTCCGAGCCTGACCAGGATGCCCGTCGATAACTGCATCATGGGACCAATGTAGAGCTATGGTACGTGTATCAGGCGTGGGCAGGTAGAGTTTGTTCTGTACAAACGGTAGACCATTGTGTATATCTATGTCCCAATCCCTTAATTGTTCGGGGTGTGTGGTGACCCATTGGCGTATCAGGGACAAGAGGTCAAGAGATGGTGTACATAAGCAGAGCACGTGTTGGTTCTCCAGTAATGTTTCAGGATAGACAGGAAGGGATACACCCCTGGGTATGCGTGAAAGGGCATCTGCTTTTCCATGTGCGGCGCCCGAACGATGTTTTATGACAAAGTCGTAGGCTGAAAAAAATAGGTGCCATCGAACCTGTCGGCTCTTGGTACATTTGAACGTAGCCAGATCTGGGAGGTTACGATGGTGTGTATACACTACCACTTGATGTTTGGCCCTGAGTAAGTGATGCCTCCACACCTGAAAGGCGTCCTTCACCGCCATGAGCTCCTTTTCAGTGACAGTGTAATGATTCTCTGTCAGAGTAAATTTACATGAATGGAAAGCCACTGGATGCAACAAACCTGTAGATGGACAAGATTGTGACAGTACGGCTCCTAGAGCGTATAATGAGGCATCGCCCTCTACTTCATAGGGAAGATCGGGATTGGGGTGTTGCAAGATCGGAGCAGTGGTGAAAGCCGTTTTGAGAGCCACAAAGACTTCTTGTTGTAATTGTGTCCAGACAAACGGGACATGGGGACTCGTGAGTTGTGTCAATGGTGCGGTGATGGCCGAAAATCCCGCAATAAATCACCTATAGAAATTCGCAAAACCTAAAAAGGACTTTAATTCCTTGATGGTTTCGGGAACAGGCCAATCTAATACGGCACGTACCTTGGTGGTATTCATCGTTCGATCCCCAGGAGTGATATGGAACCCTAGGAAGTCTACTTCCTGGGCATGGAATAGGCATTTCTCGGGTTTAGCAAAAAGACAATGGGCACAAAGCCGACTAAGGACCTCCCGTACCTGCGTGATGTGTTCCTGTAGCGACCGTGAGAATACCAGGATGTCGTCCAGGTATACCACAACAAAGATATCAATAATATCATAGAAAATCTCGTTCATGAATCTTTGAAAAGTAGCAGGGGCATTGCATAATCCGAATGGCATGACGGTATATTCATAGAGTCCGTAACGGGTACAAAAGGCCGTTTTCCACTCATCACCCTTTCGAATGTGAATCAAATTATACGCGCCTCTTAAATCAAGTTTGCTGAAGACCGTGGCATGTGTTAGACGGTCCAATAAAGGCTTAATGAGTGGAATAGGGTATCGTGTCTTGACAGTAATCTGATTGAGCCGACAGTAGTTTATGCAAGGAAGGAGATCGCCTTCTCTCTTTGGTACAAAAAATATCGGACTGGCAGCGGGGGATTGGGATGCTCTTATGTGACCCAGCTGGAGAGAGTGTTTTAGATACTCTTTCCATATCAAGTCCTCTGATGGAGACAAAGAGTATATACGCCCGCATGGTATTACGGCCCCTGGGACTAGATCGATGGGGCAATCGTAGGGGCGATATGGGGGTAGGTTTTCTGCAGACCCCTTGTCGAATACTTCTGCAAAATCATGATATTCGGGTGGTAAATCAGTAGCAATGAGACCCACCACATGTCCTGGGGTATCTGTGTCCATGGCTTGTGGTTCATGTATTGACAACCGAGCCACAGCCCTCAGAGCCTGAGCCGATGTGTTCGCTACTTCAGGGGCTAAAAGACAATGTTCCTGACAAGACAATGAGTCAAAGATGATAGACCCCCGAACCTAATTAATTATCGGATTGTGGGCCCGTAACCATGTGATGCAGAGGATAAGGCCGTATTGAGGGGTAGTGATCAAATCGAAGGGAATGGATTTACGGTGTATGTCCTGGAGTATCTTCACCAAGCCTTTGTTTGGCAAGTTGGACAGACTGGGTGTCATCTACACGAACTACGCAGATGACACCCAGATCCTCATACCCCTTTTGGGCGACTACGAGACAGACTCAGCCTTGGTGAGCAAGATATACACCCTCATTCAGGCATGGATGGCCGCACATGGCCTCTGCCTGAACGACGATAAAACTGAGTTACTCATTTTAGGCTCTGAAGCCAACATCCAAAAACTATGCCCAAATTACACATCCTTCAGCATTGATAACAACCCTATCAAGGTGATGTCGGTGGTTAAAACCCTTGGATTCTATCTGGACTCCTCTCTCACTCTCAAGTAGCAGGTAAACTCCCTCGCCTCTTCTACTACCTACACCTGCAAACTTATCCGTGCATCTAGACCATACCTTTTCAGTGCCAGTTGCATTACCTTAGCTAACTTCCTTATTATAACTAGGTTAGACTACTGTAATGCCCTGTATTCTGGAACCAATAAATACATCACTGACAAACTTCAAAGATTACAGAATAATGCCTTGAGAGCAGCACTAAATATCTCCTACAGAGAGCACATCACTAATTACAGGAAAGAGGTTAACTGGCTAAAAATAACGGACAGAATCCTACTTAAAACAGCATCCCTCACCTCTAAATGTCTAAACAGCCTAGCCCCCCCGTATCTAATAGAAAAAATCAACAGGAACATTTCCACGCGACCCACAAGATCTGCCAACACCTTCAAACTAGAGATCCCAAGGTTTAAATGTTCCACCGCGGGAGGAACTAGCTTTCCTGTCAAAGCTGCTCACTGCTGGAACTAATTACCACTTGACCTCAGAACGGAACAACCGTACCCGGAATTCAGGCAAAAGATAATCAATTGGCTGTGCGCCAATGACACATAACTAGACTTACACCTAGCTTACTCCCACCTTAGCCTCTACCTAACCTTTGCCTGCACATCCCAAGACATGCCCTGTTCCTGGGCATATGTTTGTATATATTCTTGTATATATTTGCTTTTTGCCGATTGTGTTTTATAGTCATATGCTTGTATATAGTCTTACATATATTTGCTCTGTTTGCCGTTGTGTTGTATATACTCATGCCAAACACTGTAACAAGCTTAAGTTTTCATGTAAACTGTTGCACCCATGGGTTTGGCGCGCATTACCAAATAAACAAACAAACAAACAAACAATCATGGTTAAAGGGGCAGTTTGTTGTTTAATAGGGCCAGAAACCAGAGGAGAACCATCCACGGCCTGTACCGGTTCGGGATATCTTTTGTTTTGCAATGGTAAATTCAGAGAAGTGGCCAGGGATATGTCTATGTAGTTCCCCGTTGTGCCGGAGTCAATAACAAGTTGTACCTGGTGTTTTATGTTTTCAGTGGAAAACAAGAATGCTTTTAAGTACCAAGGCCTGGCTATCTCAGGTAAGGTATGGGGAACGTGGGATTGTACAGTCTGGCTCGCCCGTCCCCCTTGTTCTAGGGACAAGCCTTCTGAAAACCCGGGCACTCCAACTTGGGTCTTCTGGGACATTTCTTGACAAAGTGACCAGAAGTTCTGCAGTAAAAACAAGCATTTGCTTGTCTACAGCTTTCACATTCTTTGGGTGAGATGGGACTGCGGATACCCCCAATCTGCATGGGTTCGCTGGGTGATGCTGTGGATGTTGAGCTTGTTGAAAACAAGGGAGTTGCTTTCCTGTTTTCGGTCTTTCGTTCAGTGTGTCTGGCATCGACCTGGAGTGCTAAATCCACTAATTCGGGATACTGGTTAGGCAGTGCTGATACGACGGCAAGGGCATCTTTCATTTGGTCATTAAGACCTCTGTAGAAAACTACGTATTTCTTTTCTGCAGGCCAAGCGGTTTCAACTGATAGCTGATTAAAGCATGTTATCTATTTGATTAACATAGTTTTCCCTTGTGTTAACTCAAGTAGTTCTAAATCACGGGATGGGCTTTATGACGTGTATCAAATACTCTGGTCATCTCGTCTACCAGCCGATCAAAGTCGTAAAGGACGGGACTGTCGCCCTCTAGCAATGAGTTGGCCCAGGTGGCTGCAATACCACTTAGATGGGACAAGGTGAAGGCAGCCTTGGTGGTGGAATCAGGGAATGCCTGTGGACGGCACAAGAAATGTAACTTGCATTGATTTAAAAACATACAGAATTTATGCGGATCACCTTGAAATTTCTCTGGTGCCGCCAAAGGGAAAGGAGTGGATACTTATACAGGGGCCGGAGCTGCTGCCACAGCAGGAGGTTCTGGTTGGCCAGGGACATCCCCAAACTCCTCATCGGAGGGCAACGCATGCCTTTCACTTTGCATGGTGTCTAAGCGTTGGTGAATGGCCACTGTGGCGGCTGCCATGTCAGCCCTAAGGACGTAATTGCTTGTACCAGAGCAGACACCGGGTCCCCGGCAGAGGTATACATAATCCCGTGGGGTAAGGCTTCTCAGTCTCTCAAGATCTGAGGTCCACGTGGATTAGTATACCTCCTTCCCCAAGCACCAGTCAGAGAAGTAGTAACAACTCGCTGACCGGTTATTGAGGCCACAGGTGGTGGTTGGAACAGAGAACACCGGGTCCCGCATAGATGCAAAGGAAAGCACAGGGTTAGGTTGCAATGTACAAGGACTTATAACAATATAGGAATATAGGAAGACAAGAGCACCTACCCGTAGGATGACCGGTGACAGTGTTATACCTAAATGTTCCCCCTGTGGATGATGGAAATGGCAGAAAGTAGAGGAGATGGAAGATTCCTCAATTAACACAGGTTCCACCTTGAAGCACAACATGGGTTCAGGACAAGGAGGGTCAGCAGGCTTGCTTCCTGGTATTCAAAACATGAAGAGTGGGCAATCCTTGTATACAAAGTCCAGAGGTAGAAGCAGTTCAAAAAGGCAGTCCAATATCAACAATTCCAATGAGGGTAAATCCAAAGACAATCCAGGGACAGAAACAAGGTCCAAAATCCAGAAGTCAAGAACAGAAAGAATCCAAATGCAGGAGTCGCCTAACGCCGTCAGGACAGCTGAGAAGCAATGAGTGAAGTATTCGGGCTTCTTTTATTTTGTGACTTCCTGGTCACGTGATCGCTATTTCTGATCACGTGACCGGCATGCTCGCATCACGTGACCGACGTGCAAGCACTTTCTACTTTGTGGAGTGTCGTACGAACGGTCACGTCAGCGGCCGGAATGCCATCTCGATAGTAAGCACCATGGCCGCCCCCAAGACGAATGAGGCCAACAACACCATGGATGCCGCCAAACGGGGGAACCCATAAGATGCTGCAGAGGCATGGTGGTGACAGGCAAGCGTGGCCTGCAGACAGGCGCAGGGCCCAATGGCAAGCGTGACCTCCGCCAATGTCGGCCCAGATTCCCAGCAGGGCGCCGCACCACAGGAGAGGTAGGGGAATGCGTGACATGGTGCATGACACACTCCCTTAAGACCAAGCATATGCATAATGACTCAGAGGAGCCTTTTAATTCACTTTTGCCACCAATGCCGCTAAAAGGAGCCCTTCAGAGGAAGACTGAGGGGTCAGAGCTGCCCACGCCTACACATGTGCAGAAGAGCGTGTTGGTGATACGAGGTGCCCCAAATGTATTCTCTGCTCCCAATAACTCACAGGCAAAAAGGAAATCATCAGAGGTTATGCCCTCTTTCCCATGGCATTGGGTTATAAAACCATTAGGCAAGGATTAACTGAATAAATGCCATTCTGAACCCCAGCTTACAAGGTGGCCCAGATACCAGAAATAGACCAGCCTATGGTTTCTATTGCAGAAGGTAAATAACCCATAGAAGAGGGTAGATAAAGTCCTAAGAATGTGTCAGGGCAAACTGCTTGATGAAATGGGTGCCAATTTGCAGTTTATCGAGTTGATGGAGGATTGTGCAATGCGTACAACATTGTTGGATATGCATGTGCTAAGGGGCAGGTTCTAGAAGGCGGTTCGCCTGCTCAGCACTGCTAATTCTTCCCTGATCACGGAGAAACAGAGGGCTTTGTTAATGAGGCTGGATACTAGTTGGTAGAAATGGCTGTTGGCGAGGAATGGCTCTGTGCATAAGGTGACAGGTCTTTAAAGATGTGTCTTTCTATGTGCACATCTTTACTTCTCTGGACGAAGCACAAACCAACATTGGTAAACTGTTTGCTTTGAAGGTTTTTGACACCACCAGGAGAGGGCTCTTCCCATCCCATCCAGTACAACAATAGGGGTGCAGATTCCTGCTTGTCTGATGAAGGACACCAATCTGTTTTTTTCCCCAGCGAAGGAACCAGTTGAGGGAACTCACTGGAAGAGGCTTTGGGCGATCCCCTACCATCATGGGGTAAGAAGCTACCATTAGTATGTTTCTTTCCCGAATGATTGGTGGGAAATACTTGCCCAGTTTCTACCACAATTGAAAGATTTCACATCTGACCTTTGGGTTCTTCAGATGGTAGTGGCTTCCAGATAGAATTATACTCCCCCTTTCTAATCGGTTCCCCCTGTCCTGATCATCACAGACACAAGGAGGATTAAATCTGACGATCAAGGATCTCATTGAAAAAGGGCAGTGGTCCCTGTGACCTTTGTAGCTTTCTCAATGTGGAGGGTATACATCTGTTGAGGGACAACCGTATGCGCGGGGAATGGGTTGCGAACATAGACCTCAAAGGTGCATAGATGGTGGTTCTAATACTTCCTCCTCATCAGGGGTATCTCCACTTTTTGCAGAAGAACCCCATTTGGCCTCTCAATAGCCCCATGGTACTTCATCAAACTCTTGAGGCCAGTGATGGTGCACCTCTGAATCAGGGAGGAGAGGATCATTGTTTATCTAGAAGACAGGGTCCTGGTAGCACAGGAAATGTCAATCCTACAACGCCACCTTTCCCTAAAGTTATCTCTTCTCCAAGAACTTGGGTTTGTAATAAATTTCAAGAAGTTCACCCTGAAGCTTACTCAGTGCATCCAATTTCTGTGCTTCAATATCGATTCAACGCTGTGCATCCTACTGTTGCCAAAAGGAGAATGAAAAAAACCCAACAAAAGATTTGCCTCATTCTGTACAAGGACATATTTTCCTACATGCACTTGTCAAGAGTGGTGGGGATGTTGTCAGCGTCCAATAAGTGATATTTTCAGCCTCCCTTCATTACAGGTCACTCCAACAACTCAAGCACCCACGCAGGAACATATTATTCTCCCAGTTGATAACTTTATCTTAAGATGCCAAAGTGGTGCTGCTGTGTTGGCTGAATCATATGGAAGTCTGGAAAGGCAATTTTTGGTCCCTCCTCAGACATAGGGCCTCATTACACAGATGGCGGTAAGGGATTACCGGCACCAGTAAGGGCACCGGTGCCGGTAATCCCTTACCGCCCTACTACGAGATCCCTTTGCTGGTCCCTACCTTAACAGCTGGTTTTACCAGCCGTTAAGGACGGGACCCGCAAAGGGACCTTGGAGGCAATTACGGTACCGCAATTTGCGGTACCGTAATTGCCGCCTTCCCCATTCCCATTGAGCCCTCTGGGGGCTAAAATGGGAATGGGGAAGGGCCAATGGTGAATGGGGAATTACCGCCCCGTCAACCTTGGAATGGGGAGGTAATTCCGCCATTCACCATGGTGGGATCGTTAAATTACCGGCGGCAACTATGGCGCTAATAGCACCATGGTTACCGCCTTCCGTGTAATGAGGCCCATAGTGTTTAAATCAGATGCCAGCATTTAGCCTGGGGGGGCGGGGAGTGGAGCGATCAGATCACCATGGGACGGGGTAGTCAAAGGAAGAAAAGAAGCTCCACATCAAATGTCTAGAGCTTTTAGCAGGTTAAACAAGGGGGGTTCTGGGAGTCCCTGTACACGAATACGGCCCATTGACCTGTTCTTGGGTGGATGGCCCCTGGTAGAGTCTCTACCAAGTCTTTAGCTCACAGTCCCTTTCACAGGGGAGATATATCCCTGCATATCAGTCTTTGTCTTGCCCAGGGGCAGTCCAGCACGAAAATGCTACGCAATTCACCTCTAAACAAGAGTACCAACAGCAACTCCAGACATGTGTTTAGGCCTAGTCGGACCTCAGTGCGGTGGAGCTGTGCCTCTCTAAGAACAGTGAGCAAGGGGTCCACATCTGGATTCCCTGGTAACTTAGGGTGAGACCCACAGTTACTTAATATGCAAAACAAGGGGGGGTCTGGGAGTCCCTCTACTGACACGAACACGGCCCATTGACCTGCTCTTGGTTGGATGGCCCCCGCAAGAGTCTCTACCAAGTCTTTAGCTCACTGTCCCTTTCACAGAGGAGAAATGTCCCTGCATATCAGTCTTTGTCCTGCCCAGTGGCAGTCCAGCACCGAAATACTAGGCAATTCTCCTCTGAACAAGAGTACCAACAGCAACCCCAGACACATGTTTCGGCATAGTCAGGCCTCATCAGTGAAGTGGAGCTGTGCCTCTCTAAGAACAGTGAGCACGTATGGATTCCCCGGGTAACTTAGGGTGAGACCCAAAGTTACTTAATATGCAGAACAAGGGGGTTTCTGGGAGTCCCTCTACCAGCACTATGGCCCTTGAAATAATACAAATGTAGTCATAGGCGCCCCTCTGCGAGAACGAAAACGGCCCATTGCCCTGTTCTTGGGTGGATGGGCCCCCAGGAGAGTCTCTACCAAGTCTTTAGCTCACTGCCCCTTCTCAAAGAACAGGTCAATGGGCCGTTTACGTTCTCTCAGAGGGGCGCCTATGACTACATTTTTATTATTTCAAGGGCCATAGGTCTAGTCCCCCTAAGTTTCCCTGGGTCATACACACATGGTCCCCTTGCTCACTGTGCTCAGAGAGGCACAGCTCAACTTCACTGATGATGCCAAACAAGACTGAAGCACGTGTATGGGGTTGCTGTTGGTACTCTTGTTCAGAAAGGAATTGCCATAGCATTTCGGTGCTGGACTGCCCATGTGGACGTGACAAAGACTGATATGCAAATGGATATTTGCCATCTGTGAAAAGTACAGTGAGCTAAAGTGTAGCTGCAGACTCTCGAGTGGGTACCTTCACAAAGAACAGGTCAATGGGCCGTGTTTGTTCTCACAGGGGGCGCCTATGACTACATTTTGATTATTTCAAGGGCCTTAGGTCTCTAGTCACTCTAAGTTTCCCAGTGTCATCCAGATGTGGAACCCTTGCTCACTCTGCTCAGAGAGGCACAGCTCCACCTCACTGATGATGCCCAACAAAGCTGAAACACGTCTATGGGGTTGCTGTTGGCACTCTTGTTCTGAAGGGAATTTCCATAGCATTTCGGTGCTGGACTGCCCATGTGGACGTGACAAAGACTGATATGCATATGGATATTTGCCATCAGTGAAAAGTACAGTGAGCTAAAGTGTGGCTGCGGACTCTCGAGTGGGTACCTTCACAAAGAGCAGGTCAATGGCCTGTGTTAGTTCTCGCAGAGGGGCACCTATGACTACATTTTGATTACTTTTAGCAGGTTAGTTTGCATTGAAAAGCTTATGAGCGACCACGCAAACTGTTGTATCCTTCTACGCATCGACAATGTTTCAGCAGTTCGTTAAATGAGCTGTCTCGGAGGTACGAAGTCCAAGGGCCTAGCACACCTTTCAATTGAGTTCTGGCACTTCTGTGTGGAAAAGTACATAACGGTGCATGCATAAAATCTCCCGGGCTAGGTCAACTGTTGCGGACTTGAACGCTAGATAACTCCAGGACAGGAACAGCTAGATGCTAGATTGCAGTTTATTTGTTCAACTCCAAGCCCTTTGGGGTCCCATAGAAGTAGATCTGTTTGCCTCCAATGTCAACTGTCAGGTCCCCAACACGTTCAGTTGGTGCCAAGATTCGAAAACAGTAGCTGTTGATTCCTTCATACAGGACTGGTCCTGAACGAAAGGGTATCCTTTTCCTCCATTATCGATGATAGCGAGGGGTCTGATAAAGATGAGGGCACAGCAGTCTTCAATGGTTCTTCTGACCCCATCGGGGTACTCTTCTTCATGGTCCAATTGAGTTTGCTGGTGCTTGGATGGACACATTGACCCCACACCTGCCCCTCCGATATAAGTAGTACATTTTCTGGTTTCATTGTTTAAGGAAGGGAAAGCGTAAAGGGCAATTGTTGGTTTCAGGTCAGCAATCTAAGCAGGTCATTTCCTAGTGAAATGGGAACCGGTGGGCAAACATTTTCTGCCAAGGAAAGCTCTCAGGTCAGTCCACTTCAAGGCGCCCCCTAAATATAAATATTTTGAATTATGGGATGTCAGCCTGGGTTTTAATTATTGTTAATCGTGGCCTGAAAAGGACATGTTGACATTTCAACAGCTTTTTTGTCAAACTGAACATATTGTTATGTCCAATTCCTATCAACCGTGCTTCAGACGTGAGAGCATTGGATGTGGATAACATATACTCAACTAATGGGTTGATAATGTTCCATATTCATAGGGCAAATTGTGCGTCTCCTCATGTTCTTATCTTTCTACTCAGGAGAATCAGGAACGTTGTTTAGTGCAATGCTTACAATGCTATGAACATAAAACTGCTCGTATCAGGCCTCTTGTGACCTGTCAGCTTCTCCTTTATTTTTCCTAAACCTCACCATTCTGTTGCCTCGGCCAAGTTTGCCCAGTTAGTGTGCCGAGTCATGAGGGAGGCAGGAACTGAGATTTCTTTCTTTGAGGCTCATTCTGCTTGAGGAGCCATGGCCTCTAAGTCATTGCACGCAGAAGGAAGCATGAACACATCTTAAAAGGAGCTGTTTGGAATCCACTTTTAAAGAGTTCTGACAAGCATAAACCTAAACATATTGAACATGTAGCATTACACCTGTTGCAAGGGCTCTGCGCTTGCATAATAAGGAGCCTGGTTTTGACATAACATTGATAATTGCCAGAGGAAGTGGGGGTTCAGATTCTAATAACGACACAAAAGTGAGAATGATATTGCTCCCACCCACCCTTGTACTATTTTGTTTTCTTTCCGTTGCCATTCAATGAAGCCAGGACGGGTTGCCCAGAAATTTCGATCGTTGGCGATCTTGAATGGAGACTCCTGGTTTCCATTTTGGGGTAGATCGACTTCTTGATGTGGACTTTCCTGTGGTCTTTGGATGAATTTTTGCAGCTGCATTACAGGACGGAGTATATCATTGGACTCTTATATAGACTTACATCTGTTCCCATTGGATTGATTTGAGGGGTGCCCTAAGTAGCCATGTTTGATTGGGGTTTGTTTCCCTTATGTGTTATACCTAAACGTTGGGATGGAAACAATGTGTTTGTGTACTAAGATACATTTATTCTCTTTGCTGCTGGTTGTTAGTGTTAAAGAAGTTAATGCATAACATTCACCTTTGTCTCTTAAATATATTATAAATCCCCCACGTGATAATGAGGGGGATTTGCCATTCTTTGCTTTGGATATAGCTTTTTTCTATGGGACTTTTCAGACAAAAGGTTTATATTTGTTTAGGGACTCACCCTAAAACATCAGGGGAGGTCCCCAAGCCCATATTACAGATACCATGCACAGGAAGCGACCACAATTCCCCACGATGTGTAATATTTTAAATAGCTACACAGTCCCATAATGGCTGCTCGGCAGTGTGCCCTGCGCACCACAAGAGACGAGTGGTGTCACCTGCGGTTCCTACACTCTGTGAAGTGTTTACACAGCCTTTGTTTCTCTACAGAGTTGGTTGTTAATCCAATGACCTTTTACATAACTGCAATTTAAATAACAGTTCCTTCCTATAAACACCACACACTCACCCAGAAACCCACTCAGTCAGGTGTCACTTGATGCAATTTTGGACACCGTTTTCTACACCACCACAATAAAAATGGTTTGGCCACCACTGACAATTAGTCGCTTGCAAGTCCGTCTCCACACTCATCAAAGGCTACATCATTGGTTGAGAGGAATTCAGGAGTTGGGTTACTGCCCTGGAAGGTTGTGAAGTGGATCAAGAATGCAGTACCTTCTAGCCATGCATCTGCAGGTTCAGGACATCACCTAGGTTTGAAGTACTAAAACAGATTTGTAATGCTATGAAAAATCCAAGGAGAGTTGATTCTTTTTTTTTTTTTATTTATTTATTTATAATATATACATGAATACAGAAACATTACCTCTAAATCTATACAAGAAATTGCAAGAAAACAACAAACACATAAAAATCTAATAGAAATCATTAAACAAGTTCCAAATCTTCTCATATGATGACAATTTACATTTCAGTTTATATATCAGCTTCTCAGTTCTTGACAAGCCATGCATCTCTTGTATGAAATCCTCAAAGGAAGGAGGTACCCGACCTTTCCACCCACAGAGAATCAGTCTCTTGGCCACAATGAAAGCCCTGAAAGACCACTTTTTAAGTGCAGAGCTGACCTCGGCCATCCCAGAATCATCTCCAAGGACTACCGTCCTAAAATCCAGTACAGACCCACCACCAGTTATCCTGTCACATACATCACAAACCTTAATCCAAAATTCTCTCACCCTCACACAGCTCCATAGCATGTGCTCCAGTGACCCAACTTCTTGAACACATCCCCAACAATCTGCACTGTCAGACATGCCTCTTTTATGAAGTGTTTCCGGGCAGCAATATACGCGATTCAGAATCTTTATCTGGCAAGACCTTTCACTCAGATTCAGCGAACACAGCGAGACATTTGCACACATATTCTTCCAGGCATCAATGTCTATCTCTGACCCAATCCTCTCACTCCAGACTGTCCGTAAATTGTCATTACTCTAATAATGTGACACGATTAGCTTGTACAGTCGACTGGCCAATCCATCCCTCTCCTCATTCGAACCTGTCATGAAAGCCCTCACATCCCACGAGTCAGACCAGTCCACCTCCCCAACCGCCTTTTTCAGGCATCTATAAGCAGAGTCAGAGCCCATCAAAATTATATCTTTCCCTCAGTTCTGCAGCAGTCCACCACCGATCCTCATCCCCCAAATCAGAAACCAGTTTAATATCTAACAAGAACCAATCAGGCCAAAAAATTGTCCGTGAATTATCTCTAATCCTGGGATTCTGCCAGATAGAGGCACTCCTACATTTAAATGCATCGGGACTAAGCAATGATAAAACTTCAATCCATGAAAAGCGCAAAAATGACGTAGCCAACAGACTGCCACCAAGAATCTTTGCATTAGTGGTCAACAAGGCTTCCGGGCCCAGCGGCCCATAGGCACCTGACTCCGCCACCGCCCAGCCATCTAGATCACCAGTCAAAAACGGAACAAAAGAATGAGCCGAGAAGGCCAAATGGTAGGCCCTAAAATTTGGACCACCCAAACCACCCAAATGGACTGGAAGCTGCAATTTCCATAGACTAAGTCGTGGAGGTTTTCGGTCCGACAAAAATTCCTGTACTAGACGATCCAAATCTCTCCATTAACCCCTCTTAATTTTCAAAGGAAGCATGCAAGATACAAAGTTAATTCTAGGCGTCATATTCATTTTCAGGGCATTAACTTTCCCCCGCAGTGAGAGATGAAGCAGCGACCATCTTTCCAAATCGATCTTACAATCCTGAATGAGTACACTCATATTTTCATCAACCATAATGGAGACTGGATGCGCCAACCACACCCCTAAATAGCGCATACGCACATCACACCAGGAAAACCCTAGCCCCGTGACCAGAGCCTTATCACACCTGTTGGATAGGGGCAAGACTTCGGACTTCAAGCAGTTAATCTTGTATCCTGAACAATCGTGGTAATCAGACAAAATCCTCATCAGACAAGGCAGGGACTCTTCTAAATTCTGCAGCACCAACAAAAGATCATCCGCATAAAACCAAGCCTTTTGCATGACACCCCAACAATTAACACCTTGTAAAACCGGTTCATTTTCAATGCAAACTGCTAGAGGCTCAATTGCCATAATAAATAACAATGGAGAAAAAGTGCAACCTTGGCGCCGCGTGCCTCTATACAAACAAAAAGGTTACAATACCACCCCATTAGTCTTAACAGCTGCAGTTGGATTGGCATATAGAAGAGCTACCCAAGAAACAAAATCCTCACCCAAATTCATCTTCCTCAGTACTGAAAACAAATAATCCCAACTGACCCTGTCAAAAGCTTTCTCTGCGTCAAGAGAAAAAACAGCCGCATCACAGTCCATTCTATCCGCCATTTCCATGGTTAGTATCAGTTTCCTAATATTACTGGATGTATGCCGATTTTTCATGAATCCAGACTGCTCTACACCAATTAAAGCCGGCAAAAACTGCACTAGGCGCGTAGCCAGAACTTGGCAAGAATCTTATTATTGGTGTTGATAAGGCAGATTGGACGATAACTAGCCGGGAGGTTACTGTCCTTACCTTTTTTCAAAAATACTGAAATAGCCGCATGGTTAGTACTTTTAGGCAGCGTCCCGACCAGTTTACTAGAAACAACCATACCTCTCAACAGTTCTAAGGCCGAATTCGGGAGGATCCGATAAAACTCACATGGGAGACCATCTGGGCCCGGGGATTTACCCACATTCAGCCCTGAAATAGCACTTTTGATCTCATCAACCGTTATCATATCACCAAGAAGATCACGTTTAGCATCCTGAATCCTAGGCAAGTTTAAATTTCCAAAAAAGTCCTCACCCATACCAGTAATACCTGCCTCATTGCTATACAGAATCTCATAGAAGTCTCGAAAAATTGAGTTAATTTTAACAGGATCAAATGTAATTCTGCCCTCACGGTCAACCATAGAAGCAATTGCTGACTCTGAAATCTTTTTCTTCAACCGGTATGCCAGCCATCTATCACAACGTTCACCCTTTCCAAAGTAAGTACACTTAGAATGGAACAAGCCACGTTCAGCCCTCTGTGACAAAAAATCTTCCATTTCTTTTTTAAGCTTTTTCAACGATGTCAATTTAACTGAGTCAGTATGATCAAGCATTAGATCTGGAGAGAGTTCCCTAATACGTAGGTCAAGATCATGGGCCTCATTACACGGATGGCGGTAAGGATTTACCGGTACCGGTAAAATACCGGTACCGGTAAACCTTACTGCCTTACTACGAGGTCCCTTTGAGGGTTGGGGGATTTAACGCCTGCTTTTTGCAGGCGTTAAAAACCAACCCGCAAAGGAACCCAGGGAGCTAATTACGCTACCTCAATTTGCGGTAGCGTAATTAGCACCTTCCCCATTCCCATTGAGCCCTGTGGGGCAAAAATGGGAATGGGGAATGGCAATGGTGGAAGGGGGAATTACCGCCCCGCCAACCTTGGAATGGGGCGGTAATTCCCCTTTCCGCCAAGGCGGTGTCGGTATTTTACAGGCATGAACCATGGCGCTAATAGCGCCATGGTTCTCCGCCATCCGTGTAATGAGGCCCCATGTCTTTTTTCTCCTCCCTCTTCCGTTTACCACTAGACAGCCCCAAACAAACACCTCGCATACAACATTTAAAAACTTCCCACATGTTTGCCACACTGACTTCCTCTGAACGATTCTCAACTACAAAATAGTTTGCATCCGAAACAATCCTTTCCAATATCTCGTCATCCAATAAGATTGAGGTGTTCAGCCTCCATGAAAAAGTTCTCACACACCGAAATTTAAGTCTCACTTGCATCACCACCGGGGCATGATCACTTAATACAATGTTACCCATATCACACGAGATAATACTCTCCGTCACCTTTCCACTAGTAAAAAACATGTCAAGCCTGGAAAACACACAATGAGCACTAGAAAAGAAACTGTATTGAAGTTCTTCAGGCGCCACGTATCTTTCAGATTATGCTCCTCCATGATGATGATCACTACGCAACACTCGCCTGACCTGACTCCTATCCAGCATAGGATCAATCACTGTATTAAAGTCCCCCCCAAGAAGAATGTTAGGGTTATTGAAATCCAAAAGGGTCTGAGCTACCATTCTAAAAAAGGAGCCATCATCTACTGTTGGAGCGTATATATTGTAAAGCGTTCACAGATCCCCCTGAATCTCGACCAACAGGGCAATCATTCTACCATCCTTATCCGCACACTCTCTTAAAACTTTAACTGGCAGTTTCTTCCGAAACAAAATGGTAACGCCCCTTGACTGTGATGTAAATGAAGAGCCATAAGCAGAGCCAACCCACTCCTTTTCAAAATTAGACATTTCATCCACTAAAATATGAGTCTCCTGTAAAAAACATATGTCAGCATGCATGTTCTGTAACATGTGAAATACTTTCTTTCTCTCAAAAACCTCAGAACTAAAAATAGTACAAAAAAATCCAGATAAATTACATACACTTGAATATAAACAAAAAACAAAGAGTAAAAAACAAAAAGAACAGATAAGACTGCAAAGTCTATTCAGCCCAAAAAACAAATTAAACAACATACCAAACCATCCCCAGGACCTCTCCCAAGGAACCCTGAGTCCCTTTACTAGTACATCAAAAGTAGCCTCTACCAAAAATAAAAGGCTAGATCAAAAAAACCCTTATGAGAAAATTGCATACACACCCCGGAGTCACCAACCCCCCTCCTCCCAAAATAATTTGTAGAACGATCAGGCAGTGTACTGCAACCCAGAAAATGATTATATGCACAATATAAGGCAAACATAGTACCTGAACCCTAAAAATGATAAGAGAAAAACAGCCAAAAGAAAAATGCAGTGCCAAACCCCATGCTTGTGGCATGAAAACGTAGACTATTTATCATTAACCATATAAGTATAAGCATAACATCCCATTAGGCAGAACCTGAAAATCCCCAAATACCAATGTCACCTTCATTTATTAGTCCAAGAGTTGATTCTTAAGGGTGCTTCCAATTGTATTACATCACTAACACAACACAGGGAAGTTCCTAGTTGAGTCTTCACTTATCTGGCCTTCTCACTCAATGTTTTGGTCTATTTTATTTTATCATTAATATGTTACATGACCCACTGATTGCAGCAAACTCGGCCACACCCCCTTTTCTTTTTCATTGCCGTCCTTGTTTTTCAGATCTATGTTGGGCTTGTCTCAGAGTTTAAAAACAATGTGTAGCCATCGGCACAGTTACTCAGAAATGGCCCCATTATGTTCAGATATCAATTCAACACCCTTCGGACAAAAATACTTCATGTCCTCCCATTTGCATTAGATTTTAGAACTGTACTCGCCATTCTAAGATGGTGCTCTGCAATGAAAAGGCATGCCTAAACGGATAGGACTTTCTGGTAACCTGCCGTCACTACAGTGCTTAAGCCAGACCTCCTCTACTCTCCAGGCCATGGTTGCATGTGGCAACTGTCCTGCAGCCAGATACATTTTATTCATTTGTCACATGTTTTTTGTGTATTTTTTTTCGCTGTTTTAATTAGTTCCTTGCAAGTGCTTGTCAGCGTGGGATTTCCCTGGGCTACTGTTTGATTTATTTGCTTACTTTAATTGTCCTTGTGAGGCCTCAGCCTTGGAGCATGCTTGCTTTCTTTGTCTCCCATCTTATAATGGATTATAGAACTTTACCCACCATCCTGAGATGGCGCTCTGCTGTTAAAAGGAATCACTACCCAGCGTGGCCTATTCTAGGCCACCTGAATTCACTCTCGTAATTCTGTGCACTATCTGTACAAGCCGCGTATGAGCAGAGCAGTCATGCCATCTGAGCGCAGTCCAACTTCTCATCTAGACAGGCAATTTTGCCATCCATTTTAAGATCCCTCTGGTCTCATGGCCTCCAGCTATCCCTCTGAAGTACCCCCTTCCCACACATGCCTGGAAGAATATTTATACTGATCTGGTCACAAACCATCTCCTTAACACGTTTCCTTCTCTTTCTAATTCGACCTTCAGCAACCCGTACCTCTTAAAAGCTGGATCACAGCTACACTCGATGGCCAAATCCATTCCCTTCAGTTCATCAACACTCCCACCCCATACCTTTCCATGGTTCCTTTCACCCTTTCTAAGACCCCAAACCCCTGGTTAAAGCCACTGAAAGATGTTGGCTGTCTCTTACAATTTGGCAGACAAGCTAGCCTACAAATCCCTTCTTGATTTTTATAGATCAACTATTAGATCAGTCAAAAATGTTATTTCTTCCCTTGAATTACAAATGGCCCAACAGCATACGTATATATTTTCTATCATAAAGCAGTTTTGCAAACCGCCAGATCTTTCCACTTCTAATAGTCCCACTCCAGCTCTCTCTGAGATCCTTGCTTCTTTTGTTAAGTAAAAGATCTTTGACATTTGTTCTATTTTCCGTTCATCCAATCCTATCACCAGACTGAGCTCTCTTCCATTCTCCTCCACTTTTTCTCTCTCCTCTTTTGTGCCTCTTACTCTTCATGACCTACTCCCCTTCATTATCTGTATTAAACCCGACTCTCCACTTGATTCCTGTCCTATTAAAATTCTTCAACTTGTACCTGACCTTCTTGCCACCCCACAACTTCATGCATTGCTCTCTTTAAAATGTGCTCACTTCTGGCTGTGTTCCCGATATCCCCAAAAAAGCAATCATCACTCATTTTCTGGAAATGCCCTCCCCGGATCCTCTCCGACCTCCGAACTACCTTCCAATCTCTCTCCTTCCGGCACCTGCTAAAATCCTTCCTTCAAGCTTTCGTCACTTCCCAGCTTTGTGTCTTTTCTGAAACGCACTCTCTCCTTCATCTCTGACGGGCTGGCATCTATCCAGGCTGGGGCAATCAGCACATGGTCACATATGTGCTGGATGACCTCAGGCACGACTTCTACATGGCCACTCACACAGCCTTACTGCTCCTCGATCTCCATGCCACCATCTATGTAGTCGGCCCCTCTATTCTAATGAATCAAGTCAGGAATCACAGGCTGTATCTAGAATAGGTTCTCCTCCTTTCTTTCTGACTGTTCCCAGGCTATTTCAATAACCCCCTTCACCACCTTCCTCTCTCATGTCACTTGCGTTGTTCCCAAAGGGCATCTATTTCTCATCTTCTATTTAACCTGTATGCTAAACCCCTTCCCTATCTGATTTAAACAGGTTCTAGTTAAGATGGACAGTAATCCAAGTGATGTTGCTACCTGTTTCAATATTACTCCTGCCTGTCTGCAGTCCCTAACTGGATGTCCTAGAATGTAAACAAATTGAATTCTGACTCAGTGGAGGTCATGGTAGTTGAAGGCAGCGCTTCCATCAGGACCTCCCTTTTTAGGAACTTGAGACTTACTTCTTGCCCCCAACAGTTTGTTCCTTTCGCAATCTCAGGTTTCGCATTGGCCAGGTGTGATGAATCAAATTGGGGGCAACCATCAATCAGCTCCACACCTCTAGTACACCAGAAGGGATATGAACAGATTGAAACACAAGTAAATTATAAACCTCCTTGTCCAATTTTAGCTAATGTGGATGGAATGGCAGGCTTATCTCCGCAAGGTCGTGGGTCGTTGGTTGGTTGCAAAACAGCAAAAATACAATTATTACCCAATGATAAAAGCAACTGTCCAGTCAAGGTTGTATACAAATATCTACTTTATCATTACTACAACAGACAGTGCTAGCACACTACAAAATACAACCCACACTGTAAAGAAACACAGAGAACAGACAGTGTCACGGAGGAAAGGGCTGCATTCTGGATATTGACAGGAGGGTAGTTGGGAAAGTAATCAGGTTATTTGGCTTCAGCACCAAGGGGCAAAGGGTCTTAACTGTCTCTAGGGGCCTTCAGACAAAGACCAGGTTGGCAGACCACAATGTACCTGGTGCTTAAGAAGTTATTGATTCTCGACAGCGTTGAGGCAGTTCCAGGGCGCTTGGCAGTTCCTAAAACAGAGTTTGAGATGGGAGACAGCAGTTGGTATCAGGCGGCAGGCAGTTGGGCAAGCGAACTGGATGAACGGCTGCAGGCTGGCCTACACTGCGGCTCAGGGTGAAGAATCATCTCTGTGCTGATTGGCAGACCTGGTACGCTCATCGATCCATCTCAGATTGCTCTGGCGACTGCAGCGTGACAAAAGTCAGCGGTGCAGCTGGTTGCGGTTCAAGGACTCAACTGTCTAGAAAATGTCCTTAAAAGTCAGACGCTGGTTGAGGCTGTGTGGCATTCCTCCTAGCTTCTTTGCAGGGGTTGTGTCATCGTTTCAAGGCAGATGGCCCCAAGCTTAGGAAAGTGTTTGCAGGCAATGGCCTTGTTCTTAGTTAAGATACTCTCTGGCACTTCAGACCTAGGAAGCTTGCTGGCAGAACCTAGCAGGGCATACAGTGTGATGGCTGGGTGCCAGTTCCGTAGCTGCTGGACAGGTCCTCTGAGTACGGTATTTCCCTCTGTTACCTGGGAGATGTTGCTTCCTTCTTGGAACTCCCGGCCTTCCTTCACTGGCAGAATACGTAAGGTAGATTGTACCTTCTGGTCTGGTCCAAATGAGTCCTTCTTCTTACTCCTTTCAAACACATTGGATGATCTGCTAAGTGAGGGGTTCAGCCCTCTTTGAAAGCCAAATGGGCCCCAATGATCGAATCCTGGGTGCCCACTAACAATCTTCTCTTATGCATGAGGTCAGGACGAGAGTGTTCTGCAACAGGAAAATGTGAGGGGTGACAACATATACCTAAGTTCCACCAATCTTCCTGTCTGTTGTAGATGAAAGTGTCTCTCTGGTTAACTGAGCCCTCTGTGACTCTTGATTAAAGCGCAGGTCTCTTTTGAAGTTTGTGCTGGGAGAAGGCATCCTGTCTCCCCCAAATCATATCCTTCGTCCCTCTAAAAGGGCTCACTCTCTAGGAACACCTGTGGTAACTGATTGCCTCAGACAGGCCATTCACTGCCTTTTATACAGAGAGGTGGGAACTAGCTTCAAGCTGAAACATTACATAACAAAGGGGTGTTAGCCCCGCTTTTCCTGTTGTCTATTTCGGCAACCAAGCCTCTTCTCCAGGCTTACTTTAATTATTCCTCATTAGTATGCACTGCCACCAGCCGGATTAGAAAAAGGGAAAGCAGATCCATGGGTCCTTTGATTTTTAAATTAGGCTCCCCATGGCTTGAGGAAGGTGTGCCTCCCCTTCTTGAGATGCTTTTATCTACCCGTGGCTCTCACATTCCAGCTGAAAATTACAGGTGAAGACAGTGCTTGTAGGCTGTGTCTTCCTGGAGTACACATTATGTGCGGTGAGCAGATGAAATGTGTACAGAATGACCTCCCACATTTTTCAGAGGTTGATCTCCCATCATTCATTTTTATAATCAAAAAATCAAAAAGCACAGGCGAGCGCACTGTCCCCGTGCGGATGGTCGAAATCCTCACACCCAGGTCTTTCCTTCCTCACTCAGATTAGCAGTGCCACTTTTTTTCTTTCCATTATTTACACCTTAAATGGCAGCTTCTTACATTTCTTACAACGACTAGGCATATTTCTCATATTTTCACAGTCTGGCACAAGAAACCGGATGTTTTAATACTCATATTTTATATTATATATTAACATAATACATCTAGGAATTAAAAGAGGTCCCATAACTTTTAATGATGGGGAAGCCACCCACAGTATAGCTAATAAACAGTCTACCAAAAGGGAAACACAGCCTGCTTGTTGTTTTCTTGCAGATGTGTTCATTCCAATTCACACAAACATTCATACACATCAAACAAATAAGCATGACTATTCTAGTTAGTAATATATTATGTATTGTATCTATGGCTTTATCAATACCACTCTAACTCTTTCAGCCACTTACTATCACTTGCAGCAGCAGGATCGAGGTGCAGGTCACAAGACCTTGCGTTCCACACACTTGGCATCCACCACCAGCACTCCAGCCACATCACATATGACCATCTTGGGCTTTATCAATGCCGCTGTGGCAACCGCAGCCGCTTACCTCCACTGGCAGCACCAGGAGTGAGGTGCAGGTCATAGGACCTTGCTCCCCTTGACCTTGCCAACTGCCACCAGTGATCAGGCCTTCTCGGTGTCATGCTTGTGCGAAATTGCGAGCTAGAACAACATGGCGTCAGTGCGCAGCCATTTTGGACACTCATCTCCCATCACAGTAATAAAGCCTGCGTCTCCGCGGGCCTCAGAAAACAAAGGAGCATTTCAGTAGTGAAAGTAGATTAAGGTCACATAGCTAAATAAATATTATTGCTGAGTGGATTTACTGTGGAGAATAGTTATTGTATTGTCCACTGAAGGACGAATACGAGGAGGGAGTCAGAGCCTCCTGCAGGTGCATGATAAGGGGTTCTGGGAATGAATGTGAGGAGAGGGGTGCTGGGTTTTTCCACTTCTGACCGTTTTTTTCCACCCTATGTCCCTTCAACTTGTGATTTGCTCTTTGGCCGAGGGCAGACACAACTGAGAAGGGTGGGGATATGCCCCCATAAAGGAGATGGCATTGCGTGGCAAGGTTAGTTCGAATTTGGACCCCCGGGTGATGTAGTCTTGCTGAGAGGGAGGACGCTCCCCCTCAGACCCCGTTAGCATGAGTAATCTCTTTGCTTACCTGCTGAGGGACTAAGCAGTGTCGTAGTGGCCAAGATGAAGGTGTCTTCTACGACTTTACCTATGTTTGTTTATGAATGCCAAGTTCATATATACATATATTGTGTGAATAAAGGGCCTGTAACGAGCCATTTGTTTTATTATAACAATTAGCCTATGTGTCTGTCTGAGTCCAATAACTTTTTTTGCAGGGGGCCAGGGAAACGTAAGTGTAAGTGTGCTCCTCACGTGGCCAAGCAAAAGCAAAACACTCGGTCACGCCAACCTTGGGATTTATCAACTGTCTCCTCTAGGTGTTCTCAGCAAAGGATGTAGAAAGATAAGGATGCTGGATCTTTGTGCCTGATCTGGCATGGGAGGGCTAAGGTACACACACCTTTTTGTCTCTGTATGGAGTCATCACCATGTATCTCCTAACACCCTCAAAATACCTCTTGTCACTGCAAAGCCCTCACCCTCTCTGCACTCTTGCGCCAACATGCTGATCAATGCCCGACCAGCAATCATGCATGCACTAGACATCTCAGACGTCATCACCTACCAGAACATTAAAATTATGTTTATCACCAAAACCTGGCTCATGGCAACTTACTACAATAACTTTGATGTCCTGTTTCACCCAGTTATAGCATTCATCATGTGGTCTGATCAGGAAAAAAAGGGGGAGGGGTGCATGGCAAACATCTATAACCGTACCAGATCATGCCTCAGCACAATGGAAAAGATCATGTGCAAATACTCCACTCACATAAAGACTCACCTCATGTAGAGACCACCTCACAGGTGTGCTAATTTTCTAGATGAAATCACAGCTTTAATCTCAACAGCCTCAATCTCAATCTCACATGCAAATAACATCTTTCTAAAATGATTCAATCTCCCTGGGGCCCACCTAACCAAGTCTCCCAGTAAAACCCTCTTATCCCTAGCTGAATCGCTATGCCTAATTCAACATATGGTCTATGCCACTCACATCAAAAGGATCACAGTAAACCTAAAATTTTCTTCCACCTCCCTCCTAAACTATACTGACCCTGTGACCTTCGACAAGTCGGATCATGCTGCCACCCCCTTCTCCCTAACTCACACATGGCAGCCCATAAAGGCCAGGATAAAGGATAAATGTTCTAAGGTTACATAAATGCTGTATGGTTAAACCCCTTCACGTAACAGACAATGGAAGAAAGATTCTCTAACTTCCCGTCCTCTGAAAAGGTCCATTCCCTTTTGAACTTCTTTTGCCAAACCATCAAACTGTTGAACGACATCTATGCCCCAATCAAACTTGAGAAACAGTGGCACAGGGCACACAAACCATAAGATCACCTAGTCTTTAAGACCTTAATGTCCAAATGTTGAACCCTCATCACTGATGCCAAAGTTAGCTATTACACCAACACCATTGACACTGTCCATAACAGGAGCAAAGATTGCTTTGCAGCAGTGATCAAATGCTCTATCCCTATGCCGGAACCAGTGGTTCCAGGTTCACAACAATACCAACACCATAAGGAAATGCATTGAGTCATCTAGGCAAGTTAGACCCCCCCATTCGCAATCCCCCCGCAATCCGTACAACCCTGGACTTCTCCCTCCTATCACTGAGGACCTTTCTAAAATGCTTCCTTCCCTAAAGGCCATTGCCTATTCGGATGATATTTCCAGGTGAACATCCTCAAACAACCTAGCGGTCCCACCATGACTGCCTTTCTCAGGATAGTCAACTCATCTCCTAGAGAAGGGACTTTTCCAGAAACACTAAAAACATTTGCCCCCTCTTGAAAAAGTGCACCCTCGAACCTACAGATCTGGCAAATTACTGTCCAATCACTAGCCTTCTTTTTTATCAGAAAAATCACTGAGAAGGAAGTCGCAAACTACTTGCTAAAATTGACCAATTAACCTGCTTCAGGATTATCAATCTGGCTTCCATCAAGGGACGTCATTTCACCAAAATGCCAGGGATAGCGGAAGTGACATCACACAACCCTTGACCTCTGATAACATCTCAGGAAGTAATGTCATTTACCCCACCCAGAAGTGACATCACGGGAAGTGATGGAACTGGACCTTTCACCCATTGACAAAATAGGAGTTGGCTTCACATAGCATTGTTACTAAGTACTCTACACAAAATATGGTTACAATGTCTCTGTAATGTATTATACATTTCATACAAGAATGGATCACCATATGTATCGTTAATACCAGTGTGTATAGGCTCATATTACCAAATCACTGTGAATGCAAGAAGACCTCTAAGGCCAAATGATAATGATGTGTTATTATAGAGAACCTACGCTTTATATAGGCCAAATATGCATACAATATCACCCAGCCTGTGTTGGTACTCATTTGTCAACCTCAGAAGGATGAATGACTGAGTTGGCCTTGCAGGGATATGAACCTGCAACCTGCAGATCACACACACATCGCAGCAGCAAGCGCTCCACCCACTGAGCTATCGTCCCGGCTATAGCTATTTTACCGGCAATAGTAAAATGAGCAATTACATGTCTGAATGGTCTCAAAGTCAGAAAGCAAAATACACTCTGTAGTGGATAACATTAAACTGGTAACTGAGATTTAACAGCAGGCCAGTTTATCTGCAGGTCTGGTGCAAAGTTGGCCACATGTCAAGCCTGCGTAGATCTACTTTTCAGGCTTCAGAGGTTGAAAAAATACATTCCATTGGCGGGGTTCATACCTGCGTATTAAAGAATCTGGTGTAGCGCAGGGAAAGCAGCACACTCACATGGCATCTCGCTACCTCATACATGCAAACAAACATCCCAAACAGCATGCCATGGAGATAGGAAAGATACATTTCAACAAAACATTAATTGTTGCACAATGAAATCAAGGGCCACTTTATGTGCTATGGTCAAACATTTCTGCACTGAACAGAAGCTTTTAGGAACAAAGATTTTGTCAAGTGACCGAGGACACTGAGATGGAATGTTTTGTGCTGATCGTAACAGAGACAACGGCAGAAAAAAACATGCTATAACTACAACTTGTGAAAAGCAAACTACATAGTCCGAAATGGATGCTTATTGTACTCTAAATGCTTTTTGGAAGTTTGTGTCTGCATTGTGAATTTGAGGTGTTTAAGAACAGACACAATCAGTGACTCACCCCCTGAAGTGATAAATCTTTAATGAGTCTAGCAATTATTGTATAGAATTCCAGAAGGACAAATTATTTGTTATTCCTATTCTTTCTTATTCAGGGCCACTGCTCAAAGTGTTACACTTGTTGAACCCTCTGTTTTTTTAAGAGGCGGGAACAAGAAAGACAGCCACTCCAGAAACAAAGAGCCACATTGCACTGGCAACCGCCCTGGAGTTTCCATATTTTTTAGGGGTAGCAAGGGAGACTACAGGGGTAGCAAGGGAGACCTCAGGGGTAACATGTGCGACCCCTGCCGACGCCTAGATAACGTTTCTGCTTCCACCCCAAATGCAGCTTGGAGACAGCTACCATCCAGCTTGTCAATGGCGCTTTTCAAGCCGGTCAAGTGGCACAGCGAGTAGAGCGCCCGCTTTGACACCCGTGCAGAGCCTGTTAACGCAGGTTCGAATCCCGGCGGGGCCAAACTCAGCCTTTCATCCTTCCGAGGTCGATAAATGAGCACCACACACCGTGGGTAATAATAAGCAGCGCTCAGATACCTGAGGGTTTGTAGCGCTATATAAAAGCCTAATTATTATTATTATTATTATTATTTTCAATTATCGATAAATGGTCGACCTCTCAGCCAAACTCAACATGGTCGACCATTTCATGCTACTGTCCCTCCTTAATGACAGAATGGGCTGTTCAGGCACCATCATAAAATGGTTTGCCTTATACCTATCTGGGAGACAACAGGCAGTCCAAATTGGTTATCTGAGGTCAGCACACCCCCACGTGACCTTCTGTGTCCCTTGGTGCTTCATCCGCACTCTAGTCTTATTCAGTCTATACATGGAACCCCTCAGCACATTTCTGACCATCTTTGACATCTAAATTCACCAATTAATAGATGACACTCAATTATTCCCAAAAGTTGGTTGTCCTCTGGACATTGCCCACCCCTCTGCAGACAGGGATCATTCAAACAGGCATTTCAAGGGCGTACTTGAAACTTAACCCTATCAAAATACGATTCACCCTCCAACGCCCCTAACCATGCATGCTCTCACTCCAAGGTGGTTTTACTGTATGCACTTGGATGACTTACCCTTGGAACGCACAAATTCAGCGAAATCTCTCAGATTCATTGGGGACAGAAACCTACTTTTTCAGCAACACATGCCTAAAAAGCCCAAACAGCCAGGCATCAAATTACCGTAATCCCCAAGATGAAAACCTCCCTGCAGCCCCAGCACTTCTGAACGGTGTTGCAGGATCTGGAAACAGCTCACGTAGATGGGGGAAATGACCTTCAAGTAGGGCTCCCAGCCACACACCTTATCCCACTTAAGACGGCGCATAACATAGAGGTGCTCATCACCAGGGCATGCAATTTTGACCACATCTCCTCCACCCTACGCAAGCTGCATTGGCTACCCTTACCACCTAGTATCCTTTGAAAAAAGGCCGGTATCACCTACAATGCTACATTGGCTAGCACACCACCTTAACTGGTGGCTAGGTTAAAGGCCTCCACCCTATGCAAGCTGCACTGGCTCCCCTTTCCATCTAGAATCCTTTGGAAAAATGCCTCTATCACCTACAATGTTACATTGGCCAGCAGGCCACCTTAACTGGTGGCTAAGCTAAAAAAGCCTCCTATGACTCGCAGCATATGCTTAGTAGGACTATTGCTAGGCTTGGGACTAGACAGGCCAGCAAGACTGTTAAAAAAGGCCTGTGTCGCCTACAAGGCTACCTCAGCTGGCACACCATGTTAATTGGCAGCTAAGTTAAACGCCTCTGTTGGGTCATGACATACACATAGTAGGACCTTTTTCAGACTCGAAACTGACACAGGCCCACAAGTAGAAAACTAGGAAGCAGACATTTTCCTTCCACACTCCAGTCCTACGGATCTGCAGCCCAGTAGCAATACGAACCACCGCCTCCCTCATCAATTTATGTAAAGGACTGAAGACCTATTTCAGCCCCACCTGGCCATTACCAAGGCTCAGAGACTACACACAAGCTATGGGTTGACTATCTCCAACCCAACACAGTATTGCAATATTAATTGATTTTTATAGACACAAAATACTGTGTTACTGTCTGCCCCTTAACACTCTTGCCTGTAAATGTTACCCTAATCCTACTGTTCAGCGCTCCTCTGCTTCTGAGATAGGTTTGTGCTATATACATAATAATAATAATAATAATAATAATAATAATAATAATAATAATAATAATAATAATAATAATAATATAATCATAATAATATCATGTAGACTCACAAATTGACACTGATTTTCATAAATGTGTTTTTTACATAATCTACAATTTGGAATTGTGGATGTCTCCAACCCACCCACTGCTCTGATATCAAAAGTTGAAGCCGTAAAAGTTGGAAAAAACAATTTACTTTGTTTTCTCTGAAACCATGGACAAGTATTGGCATCAGAGAACAATATTTTCTCTAACCTTTGGAACACTGATTCATGGGCTGATTCAAATCTGAAACATTGGATGGTATCAGTGACAAACTATGGGTTTATACCTCAGTCGTAGATACAGCTGGCTATCTTTGTGGTGGTGAATTGATTGCAATTATTCTAGAGTTAAGGAATTATGTTTCTTTTTAGAATGCTGGGACAGCAGCACTTAACTCTCAATATTCTCAAGGAATCAGGTTCACCCTCACAACACCCGAGTTCCATGTGTTCATTAAGGAATATATTTCAATTACTTTATTAACTGTGACAGAGACAAATCACAATTGCTTGTAATTTCAAACTTCCCTTCAGGATGTCTCAGGCCTCTAGAGACCACACATTGCTAGAGAAAAGACTAATTATGGTGGAGATAGCCAGGGTTTCATTGTAGTTATTAATCTCAAAACACATATGCATTATGTTATTTCCCCCCCTTTCAGTGACACAGCATGTAAACAGGGTTACACCAAAATATTTGTAACAGTTATCGGGAGCAATGCATAAACACTGGCAGCAAGAAACTCAAGACTATCCTCTTCCACCATTCACATATGATATAACTATAAGTAATTATTTTTTAAATGCCCACCACAAACCAATTTTCATAAGTAAAAATAAGTGTTATTGTATTAAAAAATTAATACACTTAGGTGTCAAATATAAAAGCTATTGCTACTGGAGTCAATTAAAGTGGAAGAGTCCACTTACCACACAACTGGAACAGTCACCACCCAACTTATCTTCACAAAAAATATGCCCATGGGACTATAGTTTCTGTAAAAATGTGACAAACTCTTCCTTTCAGTCCCTCCATCTGCTCCAAAAGTTCCTCTCATTTAATCTGGTTCTTTCATGGGAAAGCCTTCTACATTCAGTTTCTTCTGGAAAAGGGCCTTCTCAAAGGTGTTTCCTATTTGGCACTTCCAGTTGGAATCCCAAACAGCTTTACTGCTGTTGGGCCACACTCTTGCTGTTCTGCTTTCCCAAAACTCTCTCTCCTTCCTATGAGTTTGAGTTTAAATATCCAGCAAATTTAGGGTGACCAGATTTCCAAAATGAAAAACTGGGATGACCAACAACATAAAAGAGGGACTACCCCATTGCAGCCCACCAATTACCGCCCCTCCCCAACACGCCCCCACAACCACCACCCAATCATATTTCCAGCACTTCCCCTTTCCATAAACTGTATATGATCTCATGTGTGCAGTTTTGTCTGTGAATCTTGGCATGTTAATTCAAGACAGACGTTTGCTCTAATTGCTATTACATGGCTTGCTGTACAAGCATTTCCAAGCCAGTCTCTGTGGCACAGTCAGGAAGTGCTGTGACTTGTACCTGAAAGCTGAAAGGTTTGGAGTTCGAGCCAATACTCCAACTTCAAAATTCTGAAAGTGTTGTGAAAATAAAATTCAATTTTAATTACCATAGCCGCCCAACCATGCAAACCCCGGACGAGGTTTCTAAAATGAAAAAACACCCGGTACCCCGGGACGGAGGGTGATTTCCCGGGAAAACCGGGACGTCTGGTCACCCTAAGCAAACTCCACTTAAGCATCATCATTTGGTGCTGCTATTTTGGATTGGATAAAGCCTGTGATAGATTTCCTTCATTTTCTAACACCAATCAGGTGCTCATGGCTTCAATTGGACCAATGTATTCCCTGACTCATAAGGGGATGTCAGAACAACAACAAATATGGACCTTGGCGAATGAGATCAGAACATTTCTTAGTCTTGACAAACACCAATTTTTGTCAAAAAAGATATTTATTTATATATAACTTTCAAATAATGTTTATATACCAGTTCTAGTGATACACTGAAGTAACTCTCAGCGGTTCCATGTGATAATTCTGCCGCAAAAATATCGCGATACAATAATATCACCATATTTTTGCAGCGAAATTCACAATGCACCCTGCGGGGGACACCCCCGCAACCCCTGCATCATTTTTTAATGTGCGGGGGACACCCCCGCAACACCCGCTCCCACATAATATCCCCAATAAATATACTGCTTATGGCGAACCAAACGGCCATATTTACGGCGATATTTTTGTTGGGGATATTAATACCTGATACCCTCTCAATTACAGCATCCACATCCATATACCACCATTCATTTCATTATTCATTCACACTTTCACTCATTGTATATATATTCCACATACAGTATAATGTATATACCTCAATACTCATACTATTACATAAATCAACAGCACCTCTCTACATTTTCAGTAAGTGTTAACACAAAAAATCAAATAGCATCATGCTTATTCAATGTTCAATGATGCCAAGTGTTAACACTTACTGAAAATGTAGAGAGGTGCTGTTGATTTATGTAATAGTATGAGTATTGAGGTATATACATTATCCTGTATGTGGAATATATATACATTGAGAGAAAGTGTGAATGAATAATGAAATGAATGGTGGTAGATGGATGTGGATGTTGTAATTGAGAGTTACTTCAGTGTATCACAAAAACTGGTATATAAACACTATATGAAAGTTATATATAAATAAATATATTTCTTGACAAAAATTAGTGTTTGCCGAGACTAAGAAATGTTCTGATCTCATTCGCCAAGGTCCATTTTTGTTGTTGTTCTGATATATTTAGCCTATAGGACCTTTGGCAGTTTAGATATCCCTTATTTTGAAACCCTCATAAGGGGATGCGTCAGCTGTGAGTTAGCCCAGCCCTAAGAAATGAGTAATCCAAAATGGACTTATGATTTCCTGTAATCGACCTGTGCCTTTAATAAGAATTATATATTGAATTCCGATAGCATTTATGTATTTGCCACTGCATGCATAAAGAGTTATTACTATATGTGGATGTATTCATAAGTAGTACATTTCATATATATATATATATCACATACATAGTATGCTCCTGTTCTGCCAAATTCAGATCTATCTTTGTTATTCCAATTGAATGAACAGTTATCAAGTTATGAATCCAATGCTTTTCCCACTTCTCCTCTGTGATTGTACATTTTATTAATGGGCTTTTGGTATACATATCTTAACCACATTTGGTCTTTCAGTGGTATGTGTGTTGCCCCTATCAAAAGAGATCATCTTCTGAGAATGACATTCTATCAAATAAATGGATCATTTTAATAGGATGCTTAATGGAACAGATGTTAATCTTTCTGCAAGGTCAGCGGCTTGATGACCTGTTCTAGGCCTCTGTTTCTAAGAATGCACTAAGTGATCCACCAAATGCTGCAATTGTTGGCCTTCCAACCAACCTAAAAATAGAGGCCAGTGAATTTAGGTTTCTAGAGTAAAAATACTGGCATTTGAATGTATTCGTTTTTGTCATTTGGAAACAGGACCTTTATCTCAAGCAAACAGAGATGTGCCATTAGCTTTTTTAATGATTTGATCAAAGTGATGAATAAAGTGGTCTGTACATTCCAGTTTTCAAAAGAGATGTCTTCTGCACAAATATATGGTGTCAGGCAAACTGGAGTTTACAGCTTAGGTTCACAGAATATAAAAACAACATAAGATATACTGTGCCATGTAACAGGAACGTGCAATGTAAACCATTTTACAATGAATGGCAGTCACACAATATGGTTTTCTGCTCATAAATAAATTAGGCCTGATGTGATTTGTAATAACTTTTTCTGTATCATTTTTTATAGAAAACTAAAATTAAAGCTGTGTTGTTTCTTATATTCTCTTTCACATCCCTTCAAACATACAGAAACCCCTTTATATCAAATGACTTTGTTTTCATTAGAGTCCACAACAAAGCATGTTTCCTGTCATTTTGTATTATGTGTTTCTTATGAATTACATGATACTTCAGCATGAAGCCATTCCGAGTTTTCATTATTTAAAGGAGAGCATTGCATTGAATCAAATAATAGGCTACAGGATATACTTGACAATCTGGAGGTCCCCAGAGACAAAGGTGTTTTAATATTTAATAATGCATGAATCCAATGGAAGAAATGTTTGCATCTGAAAAGGACTTTCAGGAAACATGTGAAGGTTGTTTACAAAAGCATAGTTTAATCAGCTGCAAATGTCAACTGTTAGACGGCCAAAGTGAAAAACACCACTTAAAAAAAGTCTGTCTACTGGGGTGATGGCATATTGTTTTCATGTTTTACCTACTCTTTTTTCTTTGTCCTCTTTGTGACATCCTGAAAGACATGCATTTTGACCTGTAATATTTGCACATCAAATTAGATCCTTAAGCTATCTTTTGCCGTGTGTAACACATTATTTTGAAAAAGAAGTTCCAAATGCACCTGTCGGCTATTTTTACCTGTCATAATGAAAAATGTTTTGGCCATAGAATGTACAACTTGCATACTCATCTATGACATGTTTTGAGAGTTGCCCTGAACCTACACAGAGCAGGACCCAAGATCTCCCTCCTCAGTCAAAACAACCACCAGCACCTACATATTTGCAGGTGGGTGGACATGGCAATTACAATTGCAAACTGGAAAGCATGAATTACACACCTCACATCCCATTCTCAGATCTGCAATAACCTTTGAATCAGGAGAAAGGAAACAAGGAACTCCAAACTATCGTCTTCCACCATTCACATATTATATAACCATGGGTAATTATTGTAAAGTGCCCACCACAAACCAATTTTCATTAGAAAAAATAGGTGTTATTGTTTTATAAAAACAAGTGCACTTAACTATCATATGTAATAGCTGTAGCTCCAGAAGTCCATCAAAGTGGAAGAGCCCACTTACCATATGACTGTGGCTCCACCGCCATGCCTACCTCTACTAAAAATATACCCCTGGGATTGTAGTTTCTGTAACAAAATGAAAGTAGGCAGTTTGGATTGCAAGATTGGAGATATGATTATTGCCTGCAATGGCAAGGTCTCCCGGGATAGGCCAGCAGTGTCCACTTATACCAGTGGGGGGAGACATTTTTTATATTTTGATCAATCTTCCTGAATGGTCTATTGTGAAAGAACTACAAGTCATTCCAAGATTTGAAATTGACCATATTTCCTTTATGAGAGTAGAATTGTGGGTCGTGTGAAGAAATGAGACCAGTCTTGGTGAGGGTGGTAGCCTGTTGTATAGCTTCAGTAATGGGTGCCAGAATAGGCCACTAGGGCTCAATGAGCAGATGAACACATCAACTAAAGGTAACGCGATTTATTAGGGACAGTTAACTAAGTGTGTGCAAAAATACAAAGGGTAGTCAAAGAAGATGTGCTTTCTTCTTGGATTTCACAGGGCTCAAAGCAAATGTGCAAAATTCATTAGGCATTTGTCCCCGGGATTGTCCTGTGGTTGTGTTTTGGGGCATCCGCACCCTGCTACTCATCAGATCCTTTCAGCACGAAAACAAAACAAAAGGACCCTGGGGATAGAGGACCTGCACTCCACTTCTTGCCAGGGCTACCTGGCATGATAAAAGGTAGTCAGGCTTAGGGGACCTGCACCGTGCTTCTGCTCTTCCAATGGTTGTCACATCTGGCCGGGTGAGCCAAGGTCTCAGTGAGCAGCATGCTGGGTAGAGAAAGGAGGATACATCTAGCCAATCTATTCTGCTTCCATCTCCCTAGCCCTCTTTTCCCCTTTGGGTCCTGCTTCACCATCATGTGTCCCAGCCAACTTCTTCCCACTTTCTCTACACCTCTCCCCCACCCTTCTTCGTACCTTTGGGCCCCACTATCTACACTGTTCACTTCTCCTGACTGCCTCCTGCTACCTAAGGATATTTTGCCCTGCTAATATCCTGGAAAATGGTGTCTTGTTAACCCCAAGGGACATGGTGCCCTGCTCATCCACAGGGATGTGCAGTTTTTCCTGTACCAATTCATGTGGTCCACAACTCTCCTGTCACACCACCTTCCACCAACTCTGGAAAATCCAAGCTTTCCTCCCATTCCTTATAACAAGACTACACTTCCTCAGTTGTTTCCCCTCTGCTCGCCTCCTCTGAGGTCACTACTACTTCTTCACTTTCTTCACTCCCCTCTGTCGTTATTAAATCTGGGACTGTCCCTGCGCCAACCTCCTCTAATAAAAACCCTCGTCCACAATGTTACCTTTAGCCACATCCCTTGATCTTACTACCACATCCTTTACCTCCATCCCTTCTCCTGCTTTAGTCTCTCAACCACTCCTACCAATCCTCTTCTCCACTGCTTCTGCTCTACTCCATTCTCCAGCAACCTTCATGCTCCTGCTCCAAACTCCTGCCTCTTGCTCAGCAAAGTCCTTCTTTCTTCCACTCTAGCAGCCCACACAATGAGATGTGTGGTGTTCTCGTTTCTCAAATCTTTTCTCCTCCCCTAGGCAGGCTTCCAGGCTGATGGTTGGTATCTCTGGCATGTGTGGAGGGCTAGTCTGTTATTTGTTGGGTTGGTTCTCCTCAGTTGACTATTCAGTGGGCAAGGCTAGTACAGCAGATACTATAGAGACTGGACAGCCATTTTGAATCTCACGGGGCTGCCCAGCCTCACCCTGCCTGCTTGCTGTTTGCAGTCATCTTCATCTGTAAGACTAACCAGTAAGTGCTCCCTATATTGGCCCTGTTGGGGGTTGCCTCCTCCAATAATGGTCCCTTAAAATGCTGTGGCGTGAAGGCTGTGTTTGCCCCTTTGAAAAGAATAGTTTTTCTCCTTGGATTTTGAGAAGGGAAAGGGTTGCCATTTCTCTTCTCTTGTGGACTGGAGTGTGCGTGTTCCTCTGAGCCATACTCTCTAACAGTTGAAAAGGCCATCTGTGGGTTGACCAGCTCTCCTGTGACCAAGAGTGTGGTTTGTCAGTCCAGTCGGGGTTTTCTTTCAGTAAACCTGGGGGATTATGAGTGATTTAGCCCTCCCATCTCATGTGAGTGACCTGGGTTAGGGAAGTATTCTCTGATGTTCCATCAACTCTCTGAGACATGGCTCAGCCTTCTCCACGGTGGCCTTTCTACCAAATCCCTAGCCACCCTTTGTGGATCCGGTCTATGTCTTGCTTTTGACCCATCGGGGAATTCTGCAAGTTGTAGTGGTCTCGTCCCATCTTCTGATAGTGGCGCTAATTGAGGATGGGGTTCTATCAGGTGGAGTGGTTGCTCACAGGTGGAGCGGTTGCTGCTAAATGAGCCATGTGACAGTCCTGTGCTGTGGAGTTGAGCGGAGGGTTTTAGTGTGAAACAGCTTGGCACTCCTCAATGCCTGTCACATGGGAGACAAATCAAATGGACCTTCTTGGATTTGTATATAGTACTACCAGGACTCGCTAAGTCCTAAAAGTGGTGTTTGGGAGAATCTTCATATGACCCCCTTCAACATTATGGACAGATTAAAGTGTTGACGTTCTTAAATCTTTAGTCATAAAACCATATAGAAAAGTGAAATACAGAGTCTCTGATAAAGATCCATGGTCTGACTCTGAATGAAAACAATCAAAAGAGAAGCTAATAAGGATGTGAAAAGATGCAGGGGCATAATATAGCCTTGTTGATATGATATGTTATGATATGGCATTTATAACGCGCCTATACACAAGTGTTTCTTAGACGGAGGGAGGGGTCATTATTGTGGGATAATGACCCTCCACCTTCACCCTGTGCTATACGTTGGGGAAGGGTCATTAGCCCAAGCGATATTGACCACTTCCGAGGTCTATAAGATTATTAACACATACAATTTTTGGAGTTTTGTGGTGAGGTAAACACGTTATTTTAATAGTGAGTAAAGTGAATAGACACATAAATGTGTTTTTATTTTGTAGTGCTTAAATATTGTTCTCTTTATAAGTTATAAGTTAAGCATTTCATTGCAAACTGTGTTGTACTGCAGCATGTTTAACATAAATAAGTATGCATTAGGTATCTTGTAAAAGTATGCAATTTCTCTACATGCAAGAAAACCCTTTAAATGTAGTGAAATATCTTGACTTGAAGTGACTTTACAGTGATGGTTCAATGCAACAAAACCCTTGAAATTAGACAAGTGTTGATGCAACGCCACCTGAAATCTAAGCCCACACATTTCTTAGCTCATGCGCACACTTATGACATCACATATGCCATCATTGATGACATCGTATGTGACATGATCTATTAAATTATTGAACAGACGACAAATAGAAGGACACTACGTCACACTCAGAGAAGTGTCTGAGTGCCATCCCTACCCCTCCTTGCCATTTTATCCACTCCATCAGTAATTGCCTCACTACTAACATTCTTTCAGTCTAACATCACGTTCAGTCCCATCTGGCAACCTACAAGGTCTAGCACAATAAACACTGACTCCTACTTTAACCAGTTACTATCAACATTAAGGTCAAGCATCACCACCATGGGACTGCCTTACGGATAACCACTCGCAGTATTATCCCCAAGGCAAGAACAAAGTAGCATCCATACCAGCATACAGATAACATGCACTTCTGATCATGCCCACAGATGCCAAATCTGTCGAATTTCAAACTTAAAACCTCCACATAAACCACTTATAAATAATCATACATGTGTAAAGGTATGTCAGAATTAGCAATCCACCATAATATGCAACTAACGCCATACCCTTAATACCCTTAATAAACAGGTAATTACATTCCAGTTCTATTCACTCTCTTCATTCAATTCATGGATATCACGTCCTTTTCATGTAAACTGCTCCAGCCTCAGAAAGTTGGTATCGCTCGTTCCTGCTTCACTTGCAGTCTAAGTGGTGATGAGTATGCCGTGACGTTAGATGGACAAACACAAAATGCCTTTATGCATGTGTCATCTGGTAAACTGCCAATACTTACATCACTGCACTCACGCATCTGCATAGCTCCACCCAAGCATAGCCACACCCAGTCCAACCTATGCGACCAAGTGAATCAGACACAATTGAAATAAGCCTTGAGATAAGTATTGAAATGAATGTGGTGAATTAGTTATTGATTTTTCAAATAAAACATAATATGCACGACTAATGCAAATACGTGTATATATATACACGTATTTGCATGTTATATATATTAATATATATATTAACATTTGTATGGTCTTTATTTCACCAGATAATGCCATGCGAGGTGTCAAAAGATTTTTTGAAACCACCCACCATGGCCCCCAGAAAGTCACACAGATCCCACAATGGCTCGATCCACGTATGGAAATCACTCTCTCCCTACTTCGTGGGTACTACCATTAAATCTACTAAAGGGAAGTGTAAGTTAAGTGTCTTTGCGATATGTGGGTGGGGAAACATTCACAAGCTAGGATTGACTCCTCCATCTACCATTTTTACTTATAAAAATACACATTTTATTATTCACAAAACATATACTAAAAAGATAAAATCATAACATAGTAAATAATATAAACCACACAATTTAGTACACACATGTAAACATAATTTACACAGTACGGATAGTCTGTGTAAAGGTTTACACTATACTCTTTTTATGGAAGTTCACTCTTCGTGGTATTTCTTCTTTGCACTTTTAACTCCCCACTTGTACAGGTTCCTGTCCTTCTCCTGCAATTCAATGCCGGACATTCATCAGGGGCTAAATTCACTTGTGTCTATTGTAAAACACCTGCATTGTTTTAAAAAATGCTTTTTTTTCTCTGTTGCCATTATAGGCAACTTGCGCATAGGTACCAGTGCCTCCGGGCAACCTTAACTAGTTGCATTGGCTGGCTTCCTTAATCTCGGAATGTCAGTCTGTTCCCTCTTTCTCACCTAAGGTGTCTTATATATCCATAATGATGGGAACTCCTGTCAACAATGGTGGGAGAGTGCCAGTCTCTGTTACATTAGGGTCTTGATCTACAGGTAAAAGACTTGGGGGGTTGTAGGTATGTAGTCTCCAAAGAGAGTAGTAGGAATGGGGGAGTGTTTACTAATCCACTGCCAAATATCTGAATAGTTTTGAGTACCATTCTTTCAGCGCCAATTTCTCCCGCCGTTTCTGAGGATTGGCGCTGAAGGAATGGCACCCAAAACTATTACATGCCAATTGATCTATAGATGTTTCATACACTAACTTTAGCATGCTTTCGAAATTTCGGTTACTCTGTTACAAGTATTGCATTATGTATGTTTTACGCATAGGCTCCACGTCGAATCAGAAAAATTAATCTCACCTCCTTCTGTGCTTCAGTTCTTATATCTGGCCGAAATGAGAGCGCCTGGAAACACGGGTGTTAGGCGTGTCTGAATGGCGTGTGCCATCTCTTCCTATGATGTCACTTGAGAGTGGGGTCAAATGACATCACTTCCTCTGATGTCATCAGGGTAAAGGGCCGTGTGATGTCACTTCCACTTCCCCAGTCGACCCCGTGTACATGCTGTTCTTTAATGTGAAGTACACGTAACGTTATTTTGGGATATTGCACATGTAGTTCAATGAATATAATGATAATTCTAATTCATATAAAAGTCGTTCTGTTCTATCGTTCATGATTTGTGCTATCAGGTGTACTACCTTCTAGTAATTTAAACCGCTAGAAACTTGAAGATTCATGCAGTCTGATTTTCAAAAATTCTGAATGTGTATTTTAAAACTTGTATATGTTATGAATTCCTTGTGCTAAATAGCCCCGACCTGGACAGTTGATAAGTAAGGCTTGTTTATTGAAGAGTATAAAAGAGAAAAGTTGATGTTGACTCTGAATCTTATGTAGAAATGTACCCTAGTACGAGGCAGAGGTTGTAGTCCAAAGAGCCCAGATCAAAATGCCACAAAGCAAAAATAGAGAAGTACAGGAGCAGGCCTGCGAAGATTTGATGGAAGCAGTTGTGTCTCGTGACTCTCAGAGATTTGGGGAGAAGCAGAAGATTCACCTGTAAAGTGGATTCTAACATGGGTGCAAATATATGGTTTCAACAAATGTCATAATCATGGCATGGGGGTCGGCAAAAGCTGTCCCCCCATACCACACCATGATGATTATCTTGTTCCGGACCCTATCAAGGAAGCTGGAAGGATAGTAGATTCTCCACAATTTACTTTGAATCAGGTCACGGTGGCCTTGAAAGAACAAGCAAAAAAAAGGCTCCCAACCCTACTGGATACCACTGGATATGTGCAAGCAAAATATTGATGTTTGTGTCCCTATCTTGCTTACAGCAATTAATACTGTACTAGCTACAGCTGTTGTTCCACAGTCATGGAGACTCTCCCCAGGTGTTCTCATCTATAGAAGGGGCAATATGGAGGCATTGTGGATTATCACATTATTTCCTATTTGGAGGAACATCTTTAGGAAAGTACTAATTACTCAAATTTTAACTTGTGAAAAACGGTATGAGGTTATACCACTTGCTCCTGAAGGGGTCAAGGATGTCCAGGGTGTTATATAGAAAGGTGGTTAGCTAGAACAAAGTCAGAAGGAGACTCAAATGAAGGGGTGGAGGAGGGATGACGGAAGAGGCAAATGCAGCGACTGGCACACGCTTCATCGGTCGAATAACAGAGAAGGAGACTAGTGGTGGGGGCGAAGGAATCATCAAGGGACAGAGGAGGTCAAGGTGGGAAGAGAGGAGAGAGTGGTAAGACCAGGAGAGAGGAGTAGTAGGAGGGTTGAAAAGGGGGATGTCTTTTGAGATGTGAGATTCCAAGGTGTGTCCGGGAGAGTGGGTTGGGTCAGAGGGAAGGATAGTGACGGAAAGAGTGTCGCAGAGGTTGCGAAAGAGAACAATGGCCACATCAGCAGAGTCAGGATGGATGTTAAAGTCGTCAAGGAAGACCGTTTCGGGGAGGAGGAAAGAAAAGAGGAGGGCAGGTGCGCTCATTCTGAGAGGAAGAGGGAGGTCGGTCCGGGGGGGTCTGTAGATGGTAGCAAGAGTAAAAGAGAAGATAGGTGCGACAGAAAGCCTCGAGACTAGGCTTTTAAAGGATGAGTAGGGTTGAGTGGGAATGATGGAGTCAGGAACCCACTTAGGGAAGATCAGAGCCAGTCCACCATCATGCCGTGAGGGACAGGATCATGTAGCCATCAGGGAGAAGACTGTCAAAAGCAGTAACGGAGCTGGCCTTGAACCACATGTCAGTGAGATTTCAGAGGAGTGTTTGATAGCAGAGCGAGAATTGAGGGTAGCTAAGTGAAGCTGGTTGCCCCCTTTAAAAGGATTGCGAGGGGGCACGGGTTGGGGTGCCTCCATGATGAGGAAAGGAGGGCTGGAAGGAGAGGGGGAAGTTGAAGAGAGAGGGGAGAAATGCCTGTCAAGAAGGAGGATGGGCTGAGAGCCGTGGGCCATGATAGACATTAATGGTGCATTCGGAAGATGCAAAGTGAGCCAAGAGCACTTCCCATCATGTGCCATCAATAATGGGTGAGGAGGAGAAAGGGGAGATGACAGAGATCATATGGGGGTCGTCTATCATTTAGAATAAGGTACAGCAAAGAGAATGTCAGTGATCGTCTGTCTGGAGGAAGCATTGATGTAGGTGTCTGCGTTGGGCAGACCAGGGTTGGAACTCAGGAGTGCCTTTTAAAGTTTCTTCCTTCCAGACTTTGTTAGGGAGGGAGGGTAGGAGACGGAGAAGCGGTTAGAAAAGATAGGGTAGACGGAGAGCACCAAGGGGTCAGAGACAAGCGGGAGGGGTATGGGGGGTCAGAGGATAGTAGGGAAGAAGGTCAGAAGCACTATTCAACAACAGAATTTAATCAGGCAGCCAAGCAGCCCAAAATCAGTGAACACCCTAGAAATGCCCAGATTGACAGATCAATAGCAAATTGGAAAGCACACCTAAGTTTGAATTTTGCCAGAAGGCACGCAAAAGCAGCACAAGATGGTGGATGCACAGTTGGAAGCACACCTAAAACCGAATGTTGCCAGAAAGCACTCAAAAGCAGGGTTCCAGCCCTTTTTGCGCCCCTGCCATTCTATTTCCAGCACTCTGCAGTGATACAGTATTGCGGAGGCATCTTACAAAAACACCAATTATTAAATGAATCCCACGCATGACATGACAAATTTGCACACCTGCTGGACACTAAAACCATGTCCTGTAACTACCAACCCGGGGAAATATGCTGAGCCATTGAAGTGTTCCTCTAAAACGGTTGCGCATGCCACTGGCTGTAAAAGCCATTTAAGGGCATTGTTTCCGACAATCCCGCTGCAGCGTCCAGGTGCCCGTGGTTCTTCTAGGCTAATTTTGATAGCCCTCCAGAGTACAGCTGTGTACTTTTAGCCTTAAATAGGCACTAGAATCCATGTGTAAGTATTGGGTGCACACCAAGGGTCTGAGGAACATCTTTAGAGATATCAAGAGAAGGAAACAATTATCCTACCAGCAGTTAGAGGGGCATGCATTGCATGAAGCCACTCTGAAGAAAGCACTTTTGGTCACTAATTGCTTGTGTTCTGTCTGAACCTGGCCAGGTGTATAGGTATTTATTTAAAGAGCAGGGATGTTGAAATGTCTTACAATAACACATTTACAGATGGGGAGGCATTCGCCAGAAGCATGCCTGTGCACTAGTATGCGATGTCAACAAGTGGTGAGCCAGTTTAAGAGGGTGTTCACGATGGGGGACGTAGACTAGGGACAAAACAAAAAAGAGGTAACTTACAAAGGAAACATCATGCCAGAGGAGGGGCAGGTACTGAAAATTAAGAGGAATATTGTAAAAATGTAAAAGATTACATTATTACGAAGCAGAGGAGGGAGAGACAGGGTCAGGTAGGGAGGAAGGAGGAGGGGCTGGGAGAGCTGACCTCTTTGGCCAGCAGGTGAAGTTTAAGCCAAGCTTTGAAGAGATCTACAGTCGGGTTACCTTTGATTGTGATAGGAATTGAGGGGCGACCAGCAAGAAAGACAGTAAGCGAGAGGAGGTACAGAGGGGCCTGCTCAAACGCATTATTGCAATACCCTAAGGAAGCCAGGACTGCGTGAGATTTGGCTCCAGAGGGCAGTGCTCCGCCTCCTTTTTTGTTTTGCGAGGTGTGAGGCAGCGGTGCGTTGTTTCCCCTCTATTGTTCATTTTATGTATCAATTGACTAGACAAAGCTTTAGTTAAGGCATCCCAGGACTGGTTTGGAGGCATGGAGAGGTTTCATATGAGTCAGGAAAGCGGACTGTGCTCGCTACGCAAAGGGCTGACCCAGCAATGCAAAGTGTTATTTGAAAGCCACAGCAGTAAGCAGTAACAGACCTGAGTGACACATGGTGGGCCCCAGCAAAAGTATGACCACCATAGCCAGCTTTTCCAATCTGGTGGTATATAAACCTCTGAATGATCATAGGAACTTAATTAAGCAACAGCGCTTTTCTAAGAGCGCCTTGCACAGGCAGATACACTGTAGCACTAAGGATCAAAACAGTTCAACTTGGGCTTCTCGAACCTGACTGTGCTCTTCTATGTTTCCCATGATGTTTTAACACTTTGTAATTGGGAGGGCGTCAAGGTTGAAATGTTAATGAGTTTGTTTTAAACTCTTGGGTATAGTAATGTTGGGGAGGGGAGATGCAACATTGTTTTCATTAATGATTTGGGCATTTTCAATGTTAGATCTGCCCATTTTGGAGCACTTTTTTCTGAGGTCAGCTCTGTTTTCGTGTAACCTGAATATATTAAAATCTTTATTGTCGTGAGCATAATGAAGTGAATTTTTTGAATAAAGCCTACGATGAGGACTATCCTTGCATTCACAACCGAGGAAGATATAGCGTCTGTCACAGAAGGCAGCGGGTATGATTGACAGCCTCAGAGATGTACTGACCAAGTGATGAAAACAGTGACTCGAGTGGCGAATCTGAACGTAGTTATATAGGGAGCCTTATGCATAATGACACAATCATAGGTGGCCATCCAAGTCCCGGAATGGAAAAGTGAGGTGTAAATCCCAAGCATAAGCTGCTTTTTGCTTCACTTTTACACTCGAGGAGTTTGCCATTTTGTTTGGAGGTGGACTAGGGGGCCTCCTTTCTCCCAGTAATGTCTCCTGGTTTCACACCAGCATGGGATCTTCATGCTGGTGTGAAACCAATGGATTGCCATGGAGTCTGCCTATTTTTAACACCTGCTAACAGCAAGAGGATTCCATAGGCATTGTCAGCGGTGATGGCCTCTTGGCCAGAAGAAGTGATAAACATGATGCCATTTCCTTTCCTCATCCGATGTGAGAGGGTAAAATGAATTTAACAGAAAGGATTCTAATTGCATTTATGGTACTTTCTGTTTGATAATACCTCAGTGATTTCTACTACCTAATGAGCCAGAGTTGTATATTTATTTTTGAAATCCGAGTGGTCCGTGGTTGAGGCTAATCCCTGGACTATTGGCTAATGCCAATGCTTGCCCTGAACATCTAGTGATAGAGCATGTGCTGTAGGGAGTGCTGGGCTCAGCATTTGTGGGACACTTAGAGGCACTGTGTGCCTGACACCGAACAGCCATCTTCGGACTTTGGCGGTTATATCCAGTCTTAACAACAAAGCCTTGTTTTTGAGAAGATATAAGCCATGGGGCAGTGGACCTACATGCCACACCTGAGAAGAACAATACGTGAGATCGACGACAGGATTGAGGTAAAGCGGTGTGTGTTTTTACATGATGGTAGACAGGTACTAAAGAGCAAAGACAGACTAAATGAAATTATGACAAGAGTTAATTGTTTCATGGGACGGGAGTAACTGACCAGACGGCATACAGGGATCTGTGGGGGTGAGCCTCTGGGAAGGTTTATGGGGAGGTGTGCAGTGAGGGTAGGTGGATAGCATGGTCTGCGGGGTAGAACGGGATGCTGTCTCTTTCTTGCAAAAAGTGGAAATAAAGACCTTGCTTGTTCATCCTTTGAAACTAATCTGGTGATTATTTCTGTCAAGCATAAACGACAGGTGGCATTTACACGCTTTGCAAAAAGGAGGACAAAGACAAGGCATCCATTTCCCTCCCTTTTGTAAATGCTTAAGATTGGATGAAGGGACCCAACACAACTTGAATACATACAACTAGCACTTACTGTACAAATGGTCTCCATAATGTTTGTTTTTATTTATTTATTTAGCATTTGTAGCACGCACCAAACTTGTAGGTATCTGGGCGCTGGAGAGCAGGTAATACACATGACATGGTTACCACAGGAAACCATAGAAAACAATGGATTGGCATTTTTTTAGGAGTCACAGCACATCAGGATTAGAATTAGGTGTACAAGCGTACTAGCAATAGAAAAACCAAAGTTCTCTCTAGGGGACATTACTCATTTACAGGGCCACATTAACCGTGCAGGAAAAGATTCATCCGCACCAGGCTACCTTAATCACAAGCACCCCACTTTCAGACTTTGCTTTTTATTCTTTACTTGCAGTCACACATTTGTTTGTGAGCGTTCAGTTCATTACATATCGTTTTGTGAAATAACCAGACAGTGCTCTGTCTTCTGTCATGCACTTTAGCATACTTCTTTGCTGTGCATATGTTTATCTTCTGTTAATGTGATGCTTTAAGTGCAAGAGAAAAGAGGTTGCCAAAATCCCTTCTATTTTGCTACACAAGACATCTAAGAAATCTATTTTCTTTTGTACTTTTCTGTGTGATCTGGGAATGTATCATAGACAGACAGCAAACTAAAACGTTTCTTTATTAAATGCATGTACCCTGCTCTGTCTTCATGCAACGAATCTCACTGTCGTTCAAAGCCTCTGATGTCACGTTCCCAAAAGTACGATTGACAGAAAGCCTGTCTCTGCCTTGAATATTTGCTCTCCAATGATGAAAATCCAATACATTTAGTTTGTGGGAGCTGTGATGAAATGGCTCCCGCTCAGCAGCAGTAAACCGATCAGTAAAACTAACACAAATGCACAAGACTAATAACAAAACACTACTGGTCCACCCCTGCAAGTGAAAACAGAGAAAGCAGACTTTAAAATAAAAGGCAACACTGGGTTTGTTGATAGTGATGCTCAGAAAAAGATGTCAGCAGCAAAATGTCGGAGTTATAGAATAGGTCTTTGAAAAGGTAGAGAAGGAAACTTAGAAGTCATTGGCGTACTTTATGTGCACCCTGGCGGATCATTCCCCCCTATGAAGAATGTATATCTTCGATGGAATGAAATGAGTTTTTGAACATGTCGCCATGGAGCAAACTCTAGTGCAGGGGTCGGAAACCTGTAACTCCCCAGATGTTTTGGACAAGAACTCCCATGATCCCTTATCAATGGCTAAGCTAGTTAGGGCAGATGGGAGATGTAGTCCAAAACATCTGGAGTGCCAAAGGTTGTAGACCATTGCTCTAGTGAATGAGAGTGAGTTCCAAAGTGATGGCTTGGAATTAGCACCATTCATTCCTAGCACGAGAGGTTTGCCGAGGCAAACGCAATTGCCAAGCATGATTCTTCTCATCAACTGCACCATCATATGCACTAATAGTCTGCAGCTTTGGTTGGCATCACCCTTACAATGGGCCTCATTACAAGTTTGGCAGTAGCCTTGCCGGTAAAACCGACAGGCTGCCGCCAAACGTGCTAATTATTCCGGCACCCGCGAATGGGAAATTACCAGGTCATTACGGCCCTGCCGGACCCGGTAATTGCCCATTCGCGGGCGCCGCAATGAAATGCTCCCCATTCCCATTTGAGCCCCATAGGCTCGTGTCAGGCTTTCGTCCTTCACTGGGTAGTAAAAATAGCACCTTTTTAGAGGCTAATAGCATCCATTAGCAACTCCTTCAGTTGAAATGTACTTCACAATTTCTATTTCATCTGACTGCTTCAGTGCTTCTAGAATGATGGTAAACAGTAGTCCTCCAGCCCAAGCAAAACATGGATGACTGTGCACATTATGAATATCACCTTGAGAAAGCTAGTGGGAGAGCTCAGCAGCTGCAGATTCCAATCCTGGTCAGGTGGCGCTGCATGTTAAGGTCCCTGCTGCAGGGATCAGTTTGTAGTCTGCTGGTTACAGCTTCCAATCCTAGTAGGATAGCTCAGCTGGATAATTCAATTGCTGAAGAGTTGCTCTCAATCACTTAGGCCCCTGAATGATTGTACACCGGGCCCTTTGGAAGCTTAATCCCACCCTGAAGATTTATCAAGTACCTGATAGCCTGCAATTGGATGAAAGTATCATAGAGCACGAGGTGCATTTCCATCACCTAGTGTCAATTATGGCTTGTCATAATGAGGTAAATTGGAGTGGACAAGAGTTGGAAGAGAGGACGAGGCATAGCTACAGAAAGACAAGTAGCTTCCTTGCAACACCAGTGATTTGTTTTCTACATTTGCATCGTTCCGCAAGCGGAGGGGGGTTACGCAATGGCAGGCTCCTTAGGAAATCTCTACGCCCTGAAGCGCTAGAGTAAGCTGACCTGTGTTTGAGTGCAAAATCACACTATGTGATTGCACAGGCCCTTGAAGAAAACATCCTTTTTAAACCTGCTCAGTTCTCAAAACAGTTTTCAGACACAAATAGCAACCGGAAACAGGCTCTAAGATAATGTCAGAAAAACACATATGTCACTCAACAACTTCAGAGAGAGAAGACAATTGCTTTTACATTTAGATGAAAAATAAAGATCCTGACGAAGCACCACTTCCTAGTAGAATTACTACCCACATAGGTTTTCAATGAAGACAGACTACTTCAAAACCTCTGCCATCACTGAGTTAATAACTTCGCACATTACAGAGGCTTTGGGCGGAAACAACGCCAGCAAATCTGTTTGCCCTCCTGTTTTCTGTGGACTGGATACTGAACCGTGGTAACTGCAGATTGTTCACCCAATTATGAGTTGTTGTTGGTCCCCATTCTGAAGTCTAGTAGGACTTAATTGAAAAAGAGGCAATTTCACAAGAGGTACATCCAGATGCTGGAGATATTGGCTTCTTTTGGTTTTTCGACTCATAATCATGAGGAATAAATAAACTGGGGGTAATTCTGTTATCTTCAGATTTTCAGTTACCGCCAAACCCCTAATATGGCCCAATGTACTTACATGACCTTTCCGAGCCTCCCCCTAACTACGCTGAAGGGCAACAAATCACTGCTGCCTGGTAACTGGTTTTCACAAGAGTATAGAATACATTTGGGAAACCTTTAGGGAGGAAATGCTTCTTGTGAGCCAAAATGATATACACTCAGGACTCATGCAGCTACTATATTAAATGACACTGCAAACAACCAGAACCAGTAAAACTATCTTTGTTAGCTTACTGACCCAAAGAGTATAAGTCGCCTCCCCTTTTTTGGTCAATAAGGAACCCACATAACCTTGCATGCAAAGATGTCACATCCCTAGTGATACCTGGATGAGTTTCACAAGGAAAATGTTTATGAAGCGGTTAAAGATAAGCAAAACAAAAAAGTGGGAGAACTTAGAAACTTGAGCAAAATAGGTATTTCTCCCTAACGCTCCTCCTCCAAGATTAAAGCTAAAGTGTTGATTGAACCCTTTCTGGACTTTCACTCTTTTAAAATCAGTTATGTCTATCAAAAAAGCCTTTGCAGACTTATGGGCTACATAGAAGCTTGGAGTTTCCCCCCTCCACTTTAATGGCTTGTGATCTACCCTTATGGTGTCTTCTAATGAATTGCACTCCACCAAGATGCAGAACAATCATGCCAGAGTGCTGCTTTATGAGGCTACGTCTGAGCGAACGCCACAGAAACACTTGATACCCCACGTGAAACGGTTTTGGTCAAAATCACCGAATCCAGATGACCTACCCAACCAAAAGTCTGAAAGAAGGTACCACCAAATGTTCAACCTTCTTTCAGACTTTTGGTTGGGTAGGTCATCTAGATTTGGTTTAGGGCTGTGGGGGTGTCTCCCCAACCCCAGCTTGCTATACTGTGAATGAGGGTTGTGGGGCTGCAGAGGTGTCCCTCAACAGGGGGACATGACCATTCAAAATAAAAACAAAAAGGCTGTGGGGGTGTCCCTCAACACCATGCTCACTATATTGTACAGTATAGTGTACTTCTTCTACCCAGCAGCCCATGCCATCCACCTTTCCTCACAGTGCACCTCCCCATAAACCTTCCCAGAGTCTCACCCCCACAGATCCTTGTATGCCGTCTGGTCAGTTACTACCGTCCCATGAAACAATTAACTCTTTTCATAATTTCAGTTAGTCTGTCTTTGCTCTTTAGTACCTGTCTACCATAATGTAAAAACACACATCCGCTTTAACTCAATCCTGACGTCAACCTCACGTCTCGTTCTTCTCAGGTGTGGGGTGTATAACAGCTAAAGTCCAAAGATGGCTGTTCCATGTCAGGCACAAAGTCCCCCTAAGTGTCCCACAAATGCTGAGCCCAGCAATCCTGACAGCACATGCTCTATCACTAGATGTTCAGGGCAAGCATTGGCATTAGCCAATGGTCCAGGGAATAGAGTACAGTATAGTGAGCGTGGGTTCCGGGGGACACCCCCGCAGCTGATCCGAAGGGAAAAAAAAGGAAAGGACCCTGCGGCGCCGGTGCCCGATCATGGAAGTGAAAGGGAACTGGCATTGTGGGGACCTGCAAGATGGAATTGAAGGTAGGTAAGGGGGTGGAGGTTGTTGGGCTGACGGGGGTGTGTTGGCGGGGTGGGTAGTGGTTCGTGTGGGGGGTGGGTAGGTGTTGGGGCACTTTGGGAATGTTCAGGGGAGAAACAACCGAAGATTATTTAGAACAAATAATCTTCGGTTGTTTCTCCCTCGAACATTTCATCCGCGCTAAACAACCCCAAATCAGGGAAATGAGTCCTGGCAACAGTTTCCCACTGTGCAGTTGAAGCACTTTGCCTCGCCAATGGCAATTAAGATGGCAGCATGCAACTATCCTGGTATTTAATTAATTTGGTTGGACTTGCCCCTAGTGATAACCTAACACTAGTAGCCTAGAAGACTGTCCTGAGGAAGTTGCCCATTATGGTGATAGGCCATTGAAACGGTCGACACACACAGTCTGTGGAACCAGTTGTTGAATCATTTAAACCAGACTGTTTCTTTGGAGAGAAAGTGTCCTCTCCCTTTGTTATGTCTTCGTGTGAATTTGGGCACTCAATCTAATACACATTGGGTGGCACATGACTTTTAAGAGTGTGCCTTGATGCAGGGGGATTAGAATTGCTGAATATAATTCCTGAGAGATTCACACACATGGTTATTCCACCTTTTTTTAAAACACTGTTTTGTTTGTCCTATGGCCTTGATTTTAGGGCTAAGGAAGTTATATATTATAACCCCTTTTGCTATACCGACCAGGACCTGTTAACAACTTGTTGGGACCTCATTGACAACTATGACCGCTTATCCTATAATTCTATGCTTTTGTAGATAAGCAGCGCACCAGTGGCTCCTTTCTTTGCCCTATCCCTCTCTTTGGGGTAGGTAGTTCTGGTCCCGTATATGAGTTGTGTGTGAACTAAGTCTGTGGAATTATTGAGTGCTGTGTAGATTGGCCTGTGCCTCTTGGGTGTTATATGAAGTACATTTGACAGACCCTACATTACACAGAACTCGGTCCCCCGTGTTCTTTTTGCGTCTTCTGATCAATATCACAGTTACTCCCTTTCTGCTTCCCTGGAGATATCGTCCTGCAACTACAGCCAGAACCCTGCCACTTAGTGCAGATCCTCCCAACCATGGACAATCTGCATGACATCACACTAGGAACTACCGAGCTAAAGCTTACCAACCTAGATCCCAGGCAGTATGTTCCTAGCTACTATTTATATTTATATTGGTAATAGACAGTAAGGGCTATAGATATTTCTGTGCTCGACCTATCAACACAACAGTGAAAGAGAGGTACAAGAATATTCATTGTCAATACGTTTATTCGGAAACTAATTTCCATAAACAGCAATACAAGATAAAATACAATACAAAATACATGACATCAAAAGAAACACATTAGATAAAAAATGGCAGAACTTTAAAAGTGCATGTGTGAATGCTGATTAATATCCTCCAAGGGAATGCCTGAATAGTCATTCGATTGTCAATATTCAGACAGATTTTGAGAGATGATTTTAGTTCTCCTTTGCCAGGCCTTTCTCAAATAGTCCATCGAGCCCCATGCCACTGGCAATGTGGCAGCTGAGAGTAAATAGCAAAGGACTGGTCTGGCTTGAGACAATCCAGCTGACCTTAGTAGTGGCAAAAGTGTTTTCCTCCTTAAATCCATATATGTTGGACAAAACAACACGAAGTGCAAAAGGTCCTCCACGGGCTACTGACAGCAAGGACAAGCCTGAGGTTGAGCATTGTGAGACCAGTTTTTTGTACAGGCCCCAGCCATAAACAGTCAAATCTTGCTCTTGTAAGTGCCCAACGGTCATAAGGTTTATTACCAAATAACAAGTACGGCTGGATAGTGTCTGCGATAGTTAAAACAACATGCCTTCTATTAGCACAAGTGCCTAGTGCAACAGACTCTCTGTTTGACTCAAGGATGGATTTATACAATTGCTTGTGGGCCCTTACAACACACAGAGTCAAATAGGCTGGAGGGCAGATGAGGCTACCACAGTTTAACTGATTCACACATTTCTCAATATAAATGAGCCACAGTATTTTCTTGGCAGCCGGACTTCTTACCAATGCAGTTATGATTTTATGTGAAAGAATGGCTTTCTGACTTGACCATAACGCCAGCCAATGCGCAAGGGGGGCCAGTAACCATTCATCACCAATATGGGGGCACCCTAGTTCCAAATGGGTGCCATAATTTGGCGCTGACTGCAGAAGCCCAAGTAGTTTTTTTAAGAAACTATTCTCAACTTTTTCGATGCTTGAAATCTTTTCAATGCCCCACAGTGCAGCCCCATAGTTAGTGGCTGTTTTGGTTTGTGCCCTGTAGACTTCAAGGATAAGCTTGAGTGGATGCCCTAGACAGTTATTTTGAAAACAGGATATGCCACCCAAGGCCTGTCTCATCCTCGTACATTGTTTGTCCACGTGGCCAAGCCCTTGCCAGTTCTCGGTAAAGCTGATTCCCAAATATACAAAACTAGTCACCCTGGGAATGGGTTCTCCACCACTCAATATCCTCAGCATCTTGAGGGATCTGACGCCTGTTCTCCTGCCAGCTATAACGGCAGATTTTTGGGAGTTCACTGAGAGTTTGTGAGTGCCCATAAATTCAGTGTAAACATCCACCAGGCGTTGTAAGGCTATAGGTGTACGCACTATAAGTACCATGTCATCGGCGTAGCCTAGGACAGGTAGGGGAACACCTCCTATTCTAATGAAGTCTACATTAGAGTTAACGAGGGCCTGGTATACACCGTTTATATACAATGCAAAAAGCACTGGTGCGACAACACAACCCTGGCGTACACCAAGAACGGTCTCGAAAAAAGCTGTACACTGTCCCTGGTCACCAAATCTCACACAAGCTGATGTATTTTCATGTATTATTTGGAGCACCTTGACCATATCTTCTGGGCAGCCCATGGACCTGAGCACGGCCCAGAGCATCGCTCTATCCACTTTATCAAATGCGGTGCTTAGGTCCATGAAGGCCAAGTATAGTGGCTCGCCCCTAACATATATTGATGAAGCACCCACCAAATATAAATTCAAAGCCTGGTCTCTGGTTCCCAGTCCTGGACGGAAACCATATTGGGTCTCTGTGAGAACCCCTGAGTCAGAAATCCACTGTTCAAGCCGTGCCAAAACTACCCTACCAAAAATTTTGAATGAGGTATCCAAGAGGGAAATTGGATGATAAGAAAGAGGAGAATATTAACAATTCAATATCCTTTCTGAAGGGGAGCAGTTTCTCTATGTGGCGAGGGGTAACCCTAAGGCGAGGCAGATTTCCATTCTTCCTTGACTAAGGCAAAGGGGCCTCTCACAGAATTTCCAAAGAGCAGTTCAAAAGGAATAAACCCTGCTCCAGCCGCCAGAGGAAATTACCCACAGGCAAACAAGAGTAGTAGGAGTTCCCACCTCCTCATGAGGGATTGCTTCAAGACAAGTATAATTCTCTTTAAACTTTTGTTAAACCTTTCCACTATACTATTAGTCTGGGTGGTAGGTTTTGGAGAACGTGTCACAAACATCACATTCCTGCCACAGGGATTTCATGTTGTCTGACGTGATATTGCTTCCCATGTCAGGGGTAAATTCACTAGAGGTATGTACCCTGGTGAAGATAACAAGTAGATCCCCAGCCCTTTCTTTGGCAATGACAGCTCTCAAAGGTTTGTTTTCAAGATAACTGGTGGCATTGTGAACTACTAGTACAATGACCCAATGTCTTGAAGATGTGGGAGGATCAAGGTGATTAACAAGGTCAATACCCACCCTCTCAAAGGAAACATCACTGGCAAATGAATCAAAGGTCCTTGGATCCCACCATCTACTTTTTCAGTTACTTGGCAACTAGGACAAGTATTTCATTGTTTTTCAATGTATATCCCCATCATGAGCCAGTATAAGTGAAGAGACAGTCTTTGTCCGCCTCAGGCATCCTGCAAGAGAAACATATTGTGCTGTCACTGGGTCATGGGTCTGACCCTGTCAAGGGTGGCCAAGGACTCCTTCCAACCTGGGGTAGCAGGCCTACCAGGGCAGCACCAGAGCCGGACTGACCACACAGGTAGTGTGGGGGAGTTGAAGGGCAATCCTGTCTCTGACTCCCCAGAATGTGTGGAATCGTGCATGTAATGTACTACCTCTTTTCTGTCTTGATGCCTATCAGCCTCAGAACTGACCAGGTCTCGGTTTGTTTCTAAGAGACTCCACTACCAGCATGCACTAGTTTTCTCAGACCCCTGGGATGGATAATGGTTCTTGAGAAGCTGCACGCCGCAGAGAAAAACGACAATGTGCCTGGGTCCAACAGACAAGACCCAGCCTAGAACAGGAGGAGCAAACTGGTTGCCCTAATGGAAGTGAACTATACTTCCCCATTCTGCAGCCAAATTGGAGACCGAAACCCTCCCCCACAAACCCCAGACTGGCTAAAGTGGAGCAGTGGAGCAACAGCAGAGCTGGAACCAACAGGGTGCTGTCCAGTAGTAGGGGATACACTCAGCATTTCTGAAACCCTGTTTGGACAGTGACTTACTAGATCCTGTAGGTATTTTGGAATGATAATTGTTTTCTTTCATGTGATAAAAACTCCTACAGTATCTGTAAATTCATTTTTATTTTTCTGAAATCTTACAGCCATGTAAAAGTAGATTTGCACACACACTTTTATTTTTCTGGGAATCTTACAGCCATGTAAAGGTAGATTTACACACAGAGAAGCCTTTTTATTTTAATTGCCATGGCTTGTACACTTCCATGTGTTAGCTGCTATGCCTTATGGTAATATTCACACTCTGCCAGGAGGCAAGAATTTAACATCTATTGTTAGTGTTCCTTTCTTTTATTCCATTACTCGAATTATAAAAAATATATTCTATGTCACAACCTTTATTACTCTAACGATTCCATTATTGTGTACCTTGTTTTGGAAAACAGTGATAGATATTACCCAGATTACCTAAAAATATATACAAACATCACTATTGGTAAGGAAAGAAACAGATGACTTTGTGAATGGGTGATATGTCAATGGTTATTAATGTATATATGAAGCAACACTATGTCCAGTTAACCCATACATTCTTTTTTATAGTACACTAAAAACTAAATACCTTTTAGGGGCTAACCATTTTGAAATATTGATGGACTGTAAATTGTGACACCTTAAATGAGTTTCACAGGATCACATAATGGGGCACATTTTCGAGTTCCCGCAATAAGGCAGCGACGGCCGGTTACGTTCACACTTTGGTGCAAATAGATCCCCACTGCCTACATTTCTTCGTTTTCGTTTGCATTGGTGAGTGCAAAAGGGGAGTGTAAAAAGGCAGTGTACACACTTGCACACCATGCCTTTGCACTCTGCCTTGCAAATGAAGTAAACGCTGGCTGCCCTGGACACATGACAGGCAGTGTTTGCAATGGATTCCTATGTAGTTCACCTGCTTTTTGCTGGTGAAAATGCAGGAGGGCTCCATAGGAATCCACAGCATTAGGGCCAGTATTAACATGCCTGCATGTGCAAATGCTGGAGTATTTGTATGGATGAGAGGAAGGGGGAGGTGGAATCATAAATTACGATCTGCCCCTCCCCACCGCCATACAAATGTATGAAAATGGGGTGTGATGTAAATGATGAAATCATAAAAAACTTTACACAAGGTCTTTTGGGCCCAATAGCCAGGGCCTCTGTCGCTGGATGTGCCCACTGTATCTTTTAAAACACTATCTTCATTTCCCATTCACCAGCCATGGCCTTCTCCCATGACCATTGTCCTTGGCGCCTTTACATGTTACCCCAATAGCTTTCTTGCAGTCACACTAGCCATGACCCTTGGCCGTGGCCACTCAACATATTTCTCCATTAGGCCACACCACTAGGTTTCTTTTGGGCACATTAGTCTTGGCCTTCGGCCATGGCCAGTTGCCACGGGCTTTCGCCATGGTCCCTTGACATGCTGCTCCAATAGGTTTCGTTGGGGCCGTGTCCACTTTCCATATTGCACTTTTCGGTTCCTTAAAGTAACCCAGTAGCCATAGTCTCACTGTAGCTGTAACATTCCAGTTTTCCTTGTAGTGATTACATTTTTTTAACACTTTTCATGTGTTCCCATAACCACAGTTTGTATAACACTGATAATAGTAAAGTAAAACAAAGAAGCCAAGTTATTCATAAAATAACCCTGGTTTTTCATGAGACGCACTTCCATTCCGAGTCATGTTTTCTACTTTAACCCTGGTTAGGTGAAAATAACCCTGGTTATGAGAAAACGCTTGAGCTCTGATCTTGGTCCTCAACCCTGCAATTTGATACAAAGTCCTCTTTCCCCCTCCCCACCTCTAGCCTGATGCCATTTCATTGTTTTTCCTCCTCCAAGTGGCATTTTTTCCGCTTATTGTTTTTGGCTAACCCAGGTTATTTCGAAATGGTCCTAGTTATCTTGCATCGAACAAAAAATAAATGGCTGCTTTTTCATTTCTGAAAAAACCTTGCTTATGCATTGTGGGGGGCATATAACGCTATCACTTTGGGAGAAGTGAGCACCCTGTTACCGGCAAATATTCAAACAACTACTTGATCGAATGACCCCAAAACCCTTCCAGAAACTGAGTCAACACTTCGTGCCCAAGTTGTTTAATACCTCATCCAATTCCATCCAGTTGTTTTTGCTGTGCACTGTTCAGAAATGTCGACTTATTCTCTATGAGGAAAACAGCAGATTTTGCTTCCTTAATAACATTTTCATTTCTTAACAAATTTTTCCAGAACTTTGCATTCTGGGGAGCCCGGGACAAACATTCTGTTTGGAAAATATTGGCCAAATCTGTCCTGCCAGTCAAATGTTATTAGCTGTAGAAGTTTTGCATTTGCTATTTATCAAATCCCACAACTTAACTATAGAGCATTAGTCACTGCACTATAGTTAAGGTTTGTAGCATGTAGTCTTTAACAAAATAAAACTAGCAGTTGCAATGCTGTTGGTGGTTTCCAATGTAGGGGGGCACCTTTCAGGTATCCTGTTGTGGCGAACGAAGCATAATATCATACACTCGTTGAGGTTCTTGCTTGAAATGGGAGGCGCTGCACCTGCGCTGGCTCTGAATGTTGCTGGTGGTGTCTCTGTGGATGTAGATGCTGGTGGATGGAGCACTGCGGGCCTGCTGTGCTGTTTGTGGTCCATGGGCTTTCACCTTCTGCTTTAGGTGGGCCTGCGGTATGGTTTGTCCACCTCGTCCCACTGTACCCAGATCAGATGTTGTATGAGGATCGAGGTGCCCAGGCCCTCGGACACAACAATGGATGGCCCCTGTCACAGCACCTTACAGCAGAAGGTGCATCAGACTGACTCCACCTCCTTTGCGCTGTTGTGCTCCGGCACCACAAAGTATCTCCAGCTATCTGAAGCTTTTTGCCTTCTTGCAGTGCAGGGGAATGGGGGGTGGAGACTCAGATTACATCTTTTTTTTTTCTTAGGCACAGTGTCTGCTGTCACTACATTGTCTATGCATGATGGAAATGCAGGACCTGGATGAAAATGTATAAAGAAAGATAAAAAAATACCAGACAAAAGGACAATACCACTTAAAAGAAAAAGTTTTTTAAAAAAAGAAAAAAAACCTATCATAAAGAAGAGACAATACACACAGGTGACAAGAGAAGGGAGAGAGGTTAAGGAGTAAAGGAAGTTAAAAAGGGATAGGAACATTTGGATTTGTTTTAGGGTAAAAGATGCTTTTTCTGGTGGAGTAAAAAGTATCTCACCCCAGGGCAAAAAGCAATGAAAGAATCATACAAATTTCCTGGCGGCGTGGTGAATTTATCGCGGTAATGAAAATAGACCAATGAGGAGCCGTGTTTCGGAGTCGCAGGAGGCATCATCACGTTCACACGGTGGGTGTGGGTTTGTAGCCGCAGTAACAGGCCGAATAAAGGTCGGGAAAAAAACAAGAGAAGGGATTTCATTTGTTCTAATGATGTGAACAGTCTAAAGAAGCCTATTTCTGGTGTGGCTTATTACAGTGTAACTATAAGAATAAATGTATAAACATGTTCTAGATTGCCCGTGTAGCAGCCTTCATAATGGCAATGACATGTGAATGTTTTTATAACCATGATGGTATATGCGGGGCATAAGCCTATGGGAGCTTTCCTCTCAGAGTCGCGGTAACAGGCAGCAGAAACCACCCCAAAATACAAAAAAGCAGGTTTTAGGTTGTTATAAAAGTGCCAATGGCTTAAAAAGGCTTGATTGTGGTGTGGGCTATGTTTTTTTCTACTTTCAAATGCCATTTAAAGCTTTGTCACAAAAAAGGTGTCCAAGTATTTGCTGTCAGATGTGCTGGTGTACATTTTCCATAAGCTTTAGCTGGTATAGTGAATGTTGAGGGATTATGGGTGTTGTAGTTCATACCATATGAAAAGCTATAGGCTGCAGAGACTTTACATTGTGGGTTAAAATGCTAATACATTTGAGCACACATGATGATGGATCATTTGTGTGCCACAGAAGAAGGTAGCTGTGTTATTGCAAGTCGTGTTTCATTTGTCCTTTTTGCAATACAAATGCTGGAAAATGAGCTGTGGCGTAAATGGAATGCATTGAAGCATTTTCTAGAGTGAATTTTACCTTTGTGTATATGGCTAGAAGTTTTGTTGTGACAGAAAAATATGTTGCAGCACTTACAAGGTTGCCCGTGATTTACTTTATGAATACATTTATAAATTGAAAGCTTGGGAGGAGTGTGTTCATTGATGTGAATAGAAAGAATTGCATGCGTCTCACAGTTTCATGCATGTTTGTGAAGATACAAATGTGGTATACTGTTACTTATGTGGGCGTTTATATAGTCTGTTTGCATTTAAAATGATACAATGCAGCGTGAGTGGGAGGGTTTAAAGTATAGTTCCAACATTTTGAAGTAGTTTTCTTTTTCAGTCAATGGGACATATGTAAAAGATGTTAAGGAATTAGGTGGCTTTACATGTGCTTTAAAACTCAGTGGGTAAGTTTCTGTTTTTTACACAGTTGATGTTTTCTAGTTGTGTATGTTTTTAAATTGATTAGACCGCATTTTTCTCTTATTCACAATTTTATGATGGGGACTTGATATGTTAATAGTGAGGTTTGGCAAGATTGTCGCTGCCACATTTTTGCATTTTCACTGTGGGCTGTAAATCTATAGCTCAAACGTTGGTTCTATATGCATGTGCACCATGTTTAGTTTCCACATGTGCATTCCATAGTGCAAAGTGAGTAAATGGAAACTAACATGATAGCCAGGGTATTTCTCATTGTGAACACTGTTTGACATATCAACATGGTAAACAGCACTCACAATTGAACGTTACCGTTAGAGATATGATTGTATTTTGGGCAGTATGTAATTGCAATTCTGAATAGTTGTTAGAATATGAGCATGGTAAGCAATGCTCCCACGTCGTATTAAACCCTGCGTAACATGGGAACCTGTTGGGGAAGGTTTAATTGTGATTGGCCTGGCATGGGGCATGTATTCCGGATTCCTATCGAGGTGACTGCTTTTTTGCTGCAGTATAAAGCAGGTGGAACCCATAGGGAGGTCCTGCATTTTTACATACAGTATACAGTAGAACATGAAGTTGTAAAACATGTTTAACTATTAGACATTTGATAGGCAATGTTTTTATATGTTCAGATTGCAACATTTTGTAGGTAATACCATCAATATCCACTTAATACCAGTACAGTAGTACTTGACAAATGCATTCCCCATGCTTATTGAAAAGGCAAAACTGGTGGCATTTGTAAAGCTTGTGTACTATTGATGTTAGGTTACTATAATTAATAAATGTGATGTTATAGGAAGACTAAGGGCCTGATTAAAAACGCTCTTGTAAATCTGGCCCTCAGTGTTGTAACTATGTCCTGAGACTTCTGTAACCTAAGGTGTAGGTCACACCAAGGGTATACAATAGGAATGGATTATAACAATGCAATAAAGATATTTAGGGTTCTGTAATCCGTTGTACTCATATGTTTTGTTGCACAATTTATATCAATCTTACCTGGTACAGTGAATGCTGAGGGATTATAGAAGTTGTAGCCCACAACATATTGAAAGCTGTAGGTTGCAGGGCCTATATGCTGTACGTAAGAATGCTAATCCTTTTCAGCAGATATCCTGAATGCAAGCAGAGTGTTATCCATTGTGGTGGGTCGGAAGAAGGAGTCAGACAGAGATTGGACATATCTATCAGGTTTATTCCAAAATAATAAAGAAAATACGGATCTTGCCCTATTGCTGTAGGGATGTTCCCTACCTATCCAAACTAACAAAAGTGCTCGCCTGTCATCAGGAAGTCCAACAAAATGTGTTTTCCTCTTTCCAAAACCAAATCTACCTGACCCTACCACTAAACGTAATAACTAAAGTTTGACTTAAAAATGTCTCTCTTTTGGCTGCTTCCCTTCGACTGTCGGTCTCAAGGCTTTACTTCAGGGTTCACTTGGTACACATATATCTCAGATGAAAAAAAGGTAATCCTCTAGAAACAAGTTCATTACAATGGCCTCTTCCAGTTCTCAATGTCTAATTTATGAGCTGTATATCCGGACAATTATTCATAGGTTTGGTGTACTGCTTATCCGTATTCTCAACACTTTTCTTAATTGTTTTCTTAAGATAGTCTCTTAAAGTCCTTCCTCTGACTTTGACTATCTCACTCTCTTTCCACTTAATACTTCTGGTCTTTGTTATATTCTTATTACTGGTGAGACGCCAGCACTACTGGCATCTCTCTGCTAGGCTTTCTCTGAGCTTTGGGCGTAACATACAACTTTAATTCACATTGCTTCTCAAAGTCTTTCATTAAGGGATCCCCCCACTCTTCAACATTTTACTTTGGCCATTTCTTCCATCCTTCATAGGATATTCTTTCATGCCTTTTCAAAGCCTCATGCTTAATATCATCAATTTACTTGGCTTCTTGGGAAATATGTCTTTACGCTTTTTCAATGTCCCAACAACAGTATTATAGTTTCCCCAAGTTCCTCCATTTAAGATATGCTCCCCCCGCCTACACCCCCTTCTTCATTCCACACCGGTAATTTAATTAGTCGCGGGTGGCATTCTGGGTTTTGCCACTTGTTCGAATCTCCAGCTTCAGTTGGTCCTCACTGTGCTCCATACTGCCCTACCACTTGCCTTTCAGTGCTTTCATACCATGGCTTGCAGCAATTTGTGACGGTTTGTGGATGAGAGGTTTCAGATCTCACACTTCTACTGGTGTTTACATTACTGGACAGGCCCCAAACCCACCACAGTGTTTACACGGTAGGGTGTTCTCTGCTTCTCGGATTGCCACGGGCTCTGTGACTCCACACTGCTCCAACCTTTCAAAATGCAGCTACATGAGAATGCTTCCCCTGTGTAGGGCTCTCTCTCATCTCTTGTGTTCCACTGGTCCTGGTTACATACAAGTGCCTTCTTAAAGGTATATTCCCTTTTCCTTCAGCATCAGGGTTGGCTCCAGCATGTCCTGGAGTCAAACAAAAGGGGGGCATGATTTCTATTACTGAAGGCAGTCAAATAAATGCAGGAAAGGAGGCCGGCATAGGGAGTTCCCTGTGGAAATGAGAGTCCTTGTCCCCCAAGGGGGAGCCACTCCCAGTGAGGTTCCTCTTTCCCAGACCCCAAGGGAGGGTTCTGCAGAGTGGGCTCACCTCCCTAGCCTCAAAGTGGGTGGCTCCCCCCTGGGAGAAGGAACAAATACTCTTGATTTGTCACACCGTTCCCTCTTTCGTAGAAAAGCTTGAATTTGAGCTGTGGTGTAAATGGAATGTATTAAAGCACTGGTGAAGGAGACTTTTCTTTGGGTGTATCAACACCAACTCACTATGTTACATCTTACTTTCAAGAATATATATTGATTGTGAACAGTAAGCACATGATGTGAGTCTAATGAGAGAAGCACTGAGTATAAAGGCTTGCAAGGAAGATGAATTTTGAATAGATAGTGGTTGTTAGTGGCTGTGAATGGGTACAGGGATTAGTATGGAAGCATGAAGGGATGGTTATACAAACAAAAAGTATGCATCAGCTGTGTCCCTTCTTATGTGATATCCGCCTCGTACGTGTGTTTCAAGGTATTATTTGTGTCCTACAGTTGGTATTAAATAATTATTTATTAGCAGAAAGAGTGCAAACTAGTTATCATGCATAAAGTGTACGATTTTGTTCAGAACTGTATTATTTGGTTGTAACCATAATTAACTGCTGGTAGTTCGCAGACTTTGTCCAATTACCAGTATTACAAATTGTTTTGTTCTGTTGGTTAATTAATTACACCCTTTGACTGCATGTATTACACTAATTGTATACTCAATGCTTCATATGTGAAAGGAAAGGTATTTGCAGGGAAGTAAAGTTTCTATATCTGAAAATGTTGAGGCAGATGTTTCATGTTCTGCACACAGCTATAATGAGAGTAATTTGGTAATATATGGCAAATAGCAAGTAGGGAAAATGTACAATTTGAGAGAGAAGCCATGTCAACGACTGAACCTAGTGGAACCACTGTGATTTCAAGTAGCACTGTTAATACTGTTAACACTGTTAATACAAAACATAATTACAGTGAATTAAGAAACAGGAGATATTTTAAAAAAAGAAAAGAAAACTAAGTACTGCTTTACTTTTAAGGGACAGGATTAAGAATGGAAATTCTTAAAATGTCATTCTCAAGTGTTCTCAAATCTTCGGAGAAGTGTGAAATCCGATCATGTTCATGTGAATTGTTTTTTGCAAAAAAAGAAATTAGAGGGAATCATTGTGTGGAATTATGAGGCAGGAGACAGGGGAATGCTGAAATTATATTTATTTCTGGCTTTAAAGTGCCTGTCCAATTTTAACAACTTAAAATGTCTTGGCGCTCTCCTCACCGCTTGGGCTTCCTACCCCAATACTTTACTGCAGAAAGGTGTTGTCCTTTATCTCGGGGTGTCCTGAAAGGCCCACCACTCTGTTCTGACTCCGTTCCCCTCCTCAGCGTCCTGCGAATATAACAGACAGTGTTAGTCAAATCAGGCGGGACTTTATACTTCCTCATGGATTCAAACCCCACCAATCACCAGAGGTTCTGCCTACCGGTCCTTTCATTGGCTGGGAAGGCATTGTCCCGCCTCCTTCAAAGCTGGGCTTCGCCGCCGTCATTTCCGCCTGCCCCTGTAGCACAGGGAAAAGTCTTATGGCGCTCACATCAGCGCGATTCGCCCGGCCTCGAGACCCCTGTGTAAATGGCCAGGCCCTGGCGGTTGAAGTCCCTCCCAGTCTCGGCTGTACTTTGAGGCAGCTGTGTGCTGTCTCCCGTCGGCGCTCCGACCCTCCTACAAGTCCGGGCTGTAGAATCCAGCAAGGCTGCCCTCCTGGGTTGTGTTCGTTGTACGGTAAGTAATTGGCCCCGCAGATGTCGAGGGGCTCCCCTGTGGCATTTCCCTGTCGGGTTTGATTGATGCACTTGTGTCGGGCTCCTTGCAAGTTCATCTCCTCATGTCCGTTCTTCCGCTGTCGGTTGTCAGCCTTCCCCGCACTCTCGCGTCGGGCTTCCCGCATGTTCATCTCCACATGTCTGACTGTACTCTGTGGGTTGTTCGCTTCGGCCGTGTCCATCGGTGATGCCTCCTTGCACATTAGAAAGGCTTTTCATGTGAAAAGGGAAATGTTTCATTTCAGTATTGAAACAAAAATACAATTGAATAGGTCACAAAAAATTCCCTTTCGCACTACCTTTGTGTCCTATGGTCACAGAGAAATATACACAGCACTCAACTTCTTGTACCCAAAAGTGTGACTGCTTGTTTTTATAAATATACAAATTGCATTAGTAAAACTAACACAACATTTTCACAATCATACAGGGTGAGAAGAAACAACACAGCAGCATGAACACTGATTAATCCAATTACTCGTAAACTGAAACAGGAAATGAGTCCTTCACTGCCACGCTTTGATGGACAGTATAATACAGGGAATCACTGACAATTTTAAACACAGACAAAAAAACAACAAATGACAAAATGTTCATTCAGAAAAAAATGATAATGCACTGTAATTTAAAAAGGTGCGTCTACACCAGGTGTTTCAGCCGTCTATGTGGGCTAGATGGGCCTCGTATCTAACACGGCCTTCATCAGGACGGGGGGCTGTATGAGAAAGCAGTTTTGTGGAGTGATGTGGACAAGGAGAAGGAACATTTGTTAAGGGGAGTGCTTAGCGAAAAAATATATCCAATCAATAGATAACACACTGTGCCATGTGGTAGGTATCATGGAAAAGAACACAGCTTACCTGTGGGCGTAATTGACCACAGGTACTCATATGGGAGACCGTCTTCAGTAAGGGTCCCAACAAAAGCTCCTATCATCTCAAAAAGGAAAAAGGAGGAAGGGGGGGATATTCAATTATATTCTCCACCCAATTGTCCGTAGATTTTTTTTTTAAAAAGAGAAAGAAGGGGAGATTTACGGAGAATACAGGCAGCTTACCTCATAATAGGTGTTGAAAGGCAGTGCTCCGTGCTGTGCTCGCAGCAGTGATTCTCCTAGTAAAAGGGAAGGCATAGTGTGAGTCCCCTGGTCACAGAAGTAGCAGCTATATCACTCGCACAAAGGTTACTATACGCGTGTTAAATACCTGTTGATATATTGCTCAGGCGGCGTGTGTGTGCTGCGTCTGGCAGGCGAGGCACTGCAGAACTCTGCAGAAAGAGCTGAGGCACTCGGGAGCCCGGCAGCGTGGCGTTGCTAAAAGCCGTTGCCAAGGCTCCCGATTATTTATATTGGCGGCCATTTTGGAATGTCACAATGAATCGTATCGACTCTCAAAGTGAAAGTAAGTCGGGTGGCAAAATGGATCCCGAAATCACTACATAAACGATTTAGGGTGGTCCCTGCACTGACCAAAAAATTGTAATGTGGTATGGACACAAGGTTGATGGTGGTTGCCATGGTAACCGTGCTGGAAGAAACCATGGTTTGAAAAATCAGACAAGACACTGCGCATTGCTAAAGCTGATTTTGTAACGTCACGATGAGTCGTACCGACTCTCAAAGTGAAAATAAACCGGGTGGCAAGGTGGATCCCGAAATAACTAAATAAACAATTTCGGATGGTCCCTGCACTAACCAAAAAATTGTAATGTGGTCTGGAGACAATGTTGATAGTGGTTGCCATGGTAACCGTGCTGGTAGAATTGGAAACCATGGTTTGAAAAATCAAACAAGACACCACGCGTAGCACTGTGATGTGGTATCTAAGAGGGGGGCCCAATATGTATAACTAAAACAACACTACAGCACAATCCGGACTAGGCAGACTATGAATGGGGGGCAAAAGTGTACGCTGCTATTCATCAATGGTACCACATCAGAGTTCATGAGTGAGTCCCTCATTAAATATCCCCCTTACTCCTTTTTTAGATAATAGGAGCTTTTGTTGGGACCCTTACTGAAGACGGTCTCCCATACGAGTACCTGTGGTTAATTACGACCACAGGTAAGCTGTGTTCTTTTCCATGATACCTACCACATGGCACAGTGTGTTATCTATTGATTGGATATATTTTTTCGCTAAGCACTCCCCTTAACAATTTTTCCTTCTCCATGTCCACAGCACTCCACAAAACTGCTTTCTCATACAGCTCCCCGTCCTGATGAAGGCCGTGTTAGATACGAGGCCCATCTGGCCCACATAGACGGCTGAAACACCTGGTGTAGACGCACTTTTTTAAACTACAATGCATCATCACTGCTCTCTGAATGAACATTTTGTCATTTGTTGTTTTTTTGTCTGTGTTCAAAATGTTCAGTGATTCCCTGTATTATACTGTCCATCAAATCGTGGCAGTGAAGGACTCATTTCCTGTTTCAGTATACGAGTAATTGGATTAATCAGTGTTCATGCTCTTGTGTTGTTTTTTCTCACCCTCTATGATTATGAAAATTTTGTGTTAGTTTTACCAATGCAATTTCTATATTTATAAAAAACAAGCGGTCACCCTTTTGGGTACAAGAAGTTGAGTGCTGTGTATATTTGTCTGTGACCATAGGACACAAAGGTAGTGCGAAAGGGAATTTTTTGTGACCTATTTTTGTTTCATGAGTAGCCCTCCTGGGCAGAATAGGGTCCATACCAGGAGCCCAATATTTAAAAATCATTTTAGTATTGAAAAAAAGTTGACAAAGATAAAGAAAAAATGCAATCAATGTGTGTACTTACACAAGAAAATGTGTGATGTTTTTTAAGAAGATTGAATACACTCTTGACATGCAGAAAGATTTTTCAGTGAAGAAAGTTACATTAAAATAACAATGTCACTCTTGCTTTTGAAGAAACAATCATGATATGAATTTAAAGGTAATGTGATATCTGAAGAAGAAGAAATACAAAAATCAAGAGCAAGTGAAGAAGATACATTTGGGCAATGTTTAAGTAAGAAATGAAAATCGTGTATGGAAATGTAGCTGCGTAATATTGACAAGTACTCTTGCAGAGATTCAAAGAAATTATTACAATTATTACACAAAAATGAGAATGGCCAATGACAAATTAAGATGCTACAGAATATTGATGACTGCGAAGTCTGCAAAAACAATGGGACTTCTGGGTCATTCTCTGGCCTGTCTTGAGAAAGGGAGCTGTGACAATCAGTTTCACCACATATGTATGCTGGCTGCACATCACAGCAAAATACAGTATCTTATTCTTAAACTGTATGAGTGCAAATCACCATGTATGTTACTTGCACTGTTAAATAAGGTGTAACTACTGGAAGTGTAGAAAGTTTAGTTTCTACACTTGAGATGGTTAACATGGCACATTTCAAATATGATTTGCTTGTAGATTAGTCTCTTGTAGGACGTGGCCATGGTGATCCTATGCTTTCAAAAGTTCAAATTTTGAATAAGAATGGCCAAGGTGTCTTCAAGTGAAAGACCTGAGCATGTTTGACCTGATGACACATATTCTACAGAAGACAAGTCCAAAAAGTGTACACAGAAGACAAAGTAACAGACTGTGCGTGTGATGTTTGGAAGAACCTTTACTGTATTTTTTTGTAGAGGAGTGATTCACTACGAGTGATGCCCTATTTGTGTGCAGATACTGTTTCAGTGTGTTGAAAAGAGGAGAAATTCCTTCAAGAATCATATTGAACAACATGGATGTGCCTGAAATTCGTGTTGTGCTACAAAACTTTTTTTGAGGTGATGGCGTTATCCTTTTCAGGTTATTGTTAGAATACAAAGACATTGAGACTCCCTGAAAAGTCATTCATGCAAGATGTGAAAGGCCATGTTGTTTATTTACTTGTAATTTGCAAGAAAACTTGAACACTGTCTGTGTGAAACATGACATTAATGATTCTCTGTTTTGTTAATGGTGTTGCTACAAAGGATAAACACGTATGGCAACAGCTTATATATATTAAAAGGTAAAGGGAGATTTACAGTTTCTAGTTAATTACAATGAATTGTATAACAACAGTCTGAATGTACCAGATTTGTCCAGACTTGATGTTGAATTATCAGAGAAGAGCAGTGAAGATCAGTGTCAGCGTTGTGCTGTTGCTGATGGTAGCAGATTGTATGAGCATACCATTATTCATGCTCTACCCTAATGAGAAGTGGTAGGTTATAGTCTTGAATTATTTCAAATGAAGCAAAAAAAAGGTGCACCAGTCAGTGTCTGGGGGAAAACTATAGAAGTTCACTTTTTCCCTATGCTTTTTCCCACCGGGAAAGGTAGCAGATTGAATGAATGGAAAGTTCTTATTTCTTCCATGGAATATGATATGATATGATAGGTTATTCATAACGCGATTAATACCCAAAGGCTTCTAAGCGCAGACCCGCGGATCGAACTTCTGTTGTTCAGTGTCGTCTTGCTTCCAAGGCGAACACATTGTCCCTGTGCTATCCTTCCAATACAATAGAATATCATTGTACACATATCTATTCTGAGGATTCAGGATTTTGCAACAATATTGAATACACCATGAAAGTGAATTTTCATCACTGTGCTATTCACACACTTCAAACAGGAACTAGATTTTGAAATGTTTCTGCTAATGAGATGGTACAACATGTAAACCAAAAGGATGAAGTTCTAGAAAGAAATATTACCAGTATCCTTGGCACTATGAGAGGTACCAAAGAATATTGATATAGAGGACATGCTTAGGTTTGATGCATGCTTCAAAACCTGGGTCATCCTACTTGGTTTGTGGCTTTAAACTGTGCAGAGTATGGCTGGGATGATCTTGCAGACTAGATTCAAGAAGGTAATCCAACTAAAAATTGTATTCTACACAACACCAGCAGAATAGTGTGCCATGGACCCTGTTAGTGTATCTAGATTCTTTCATCATCGATTTTTAAAACTGTTGCATTTTATATGTAGTATAGAAAATGGTCCACTATGCACTGTGGAACATTACTTTTGGGGGAAAGAGTACCAAGCATGTGAAACTCCACAAATGGTGTGCCATGAACCCTGTTAGTGTATCTATATTCTTTCATCATCGATATTTAACACTGTTGCATTTTATATGTAGTAAAGAAAATGGTCCACTATGCACTGTGGAACATTACTTTTGGAGGAAAGAGTACCAAGCTTGTGAAACTCCACATATGTATACATTTTTTGTGGGTTAAATATGCTCCACAGTTTGGTAAAGATAGTCTTAGCTGTGTAATCGAATGCATTGAAAAATATGTCAATTGTTCTATGCCTGCTCAGCATGTTAATGCAGATCTACGGAACAAGGTGGAAAGGTTTCAAATGCACATGTGTAGAAAGTACTGTCAAAGACAATTTCATAGTAAAGAAAAGTACTATACAAAGTGCAGATTTGGATTTCCTAGGCCTGTTTCCCTAGTTGGTCGAGCAAATAGTGTTTATGCATCTGTTTGAGACCATCACCTAAGAATACAGATCACCTAAAAGAGATAAGGAATGCCATTTTGTAAAGGATTACAATCCTGTCATTGCTCAGCTTTGGAATTCTAATACTGATGTACAGTATATTGCTTATAACATGCCAGCTGCTGCTCACTATGTGTCAGCATACTTGTCAAAAGCTGAAAAGAGCAATTCAGCAGAGGTGTGGGCCCACTTATCAGCAGACAAAAGTGTTAGTCAGCAATTACTAAGCGTTGGGATCTAAATGCTCTCACAAAGAGTATGGATGTTATGCAGCTTCAGATCGGCTGACCAGTTTGCATCTTCATGGATGTAGCATCAAGATCTTGGTCCTGCAATTGGCACAAAATGGGTACTAAAGCCTATGACTGAAATCAAACAGATAGCTGAAAGAGTACCTGATAGTACAGAAATCCTGATAACAAATTTAATTGATGTCTATGACCCTTTATTGATGTATGTTAGTGGATAGGCTGGTACAGGAACATAATTTCTACTTCATGAATTGAGAGCAATGTTACAACATGCAACTGATTGCTCTGTGTCATGTATTGTGACTGCTCCCACAAGCTTAGTAGCATTCAATACAGGTGGTGTTACCCTACATCGGTTGTTGATGCTACCAGTGGAGCATGATAATAAACTTGAATATCGGAATCCTGCATCAAATACAGCACTAGAATTAGGACGAGCATCTGAAAAAAATAAATGTTTTGATTGTGGATGAAGTGAGCATGGTGTTGTCACGCGCCTGCCATCCTGGCGCTTGTGGCATGCCTGGCGATTACCGCGCCATTGAATTGCCCTTTACGTTCTTAACGTTCTTCCCTGTGACAGTCTAGTCTTTCTGGCCGTATCCTCCTGTTTCCTACTTTAGCCCCGCCTCCGGTTTCCGTTTCACGTTGCAACCCCCTTTGGAGCCTTGCTTTCACTTTGGGTTATACGCTCCCTTGTTATTTCCTCTTGCAGCCACTGCTGCCTTCTGATTTCTTGCTTCCCCTGCCCTTGTTTTTTCCGTGCTGCTTCTGTGTGCCTTCCAGTTTTTACTGCGGCCTGACTTTTTTTCCTTGTCTCCTGCTGCTCTTCCCTCTTTGTTTCTCTGCGGTTCTTTCCGCACCCCTGGTCTTTTCTATTTCCATTTCTTCCCTCCTTACTTGCCGTCTCCTTGCGGTCCTTCTATCTTTTTCCCCTTGTTCCGGCACTATTGTACTTCCTCCCTCCTCTTCTTTGGACCAGTTAATTATCTGCGTAGCTTTGTGGATTTCATTGTCTTCTGGTTTACCGGTTCTGGACACCTTGAGCCCAGGCTTGCTTAGCATTCGTTTCTGCTGGCCTGTTGTCCACATTTTCACCAGGAAGCTCCGCTATTACATGACAGGTTTTTTTTTGAGCCACCAGCTTTTTTCCTCTTGTTCAGGCCGTCGCAGAAGGAGGTCCTGTGTTCACCGTTTTTTATACAGCAACACAGTGGCTTCCATCTGAGGGAGGCCATTTCTCTAAGAAAAAGAAGACCTTCCAACAGAAGAAAGACAGGAGGCGTGGGTGGTCTACGGAGGACTCAGGTGAGGAGAAGGAGGTGGGGGACTATTCGGATTTGGAGGATCCCATTGATGTAACACCTAGCATTCAGGTGTCTAACCTGATGCTAGCTTTCATTCACTTGCAAATGCAAGAGGCCTTGAGGACTGACTATGATGTGTTGCATTGAAGCAAACACATCCTTGTTTTTGGAGATTTGTTACAGTTAGCTCCTGGTAAAAGGACAACCAGTCTTCAAGATTCTTTAATCAAAGGATAGTCAAACAACTATAGGCAGTATTGGTAATGTCAATCTCTAGAAAATGTTGAATATAAGGAGCTTACTATTAACATCAGACAGTCTGCAGATTTTGAGTATGCAGAAATGCTTAAAAATATTTGTATAGGTTTGCTTGAGAGTGATATGAAAACAGTATTAAATGGTAGACTGATTTCTAACATGTTTCATGCTAGTTGCACTGGACCTGAGGTCACGTTGAATCTGCCACAAAAAGATAATTCCTTGTGTTGCTTTGATGTCTACACTTGCAAAGTGTGACAAGTACAACACTAAGGGACTCATTACACGGATGGCGGTAAGGATTTACCGGTACCGGTAAAATACCAGTAAATCCTTACCGCCTTACTACGAGGTCCCTTTGCGGGTTGGGGGATTTAACGCCTGCTTTTTGCAGGCGTTAAAAACCAACCCGCAAAGGGACCCAGGGAGCTAATTACGGTACCGCAATTTGCGGTACCGTAATTAGCGCCTTCCCCATTCCCATTGAGCCCTATGGGGCAAAAATGGGAATGGGGAAGGGCAATTGCGGAAGGGGGAATTACCGCCCCGCCAACCTTGGAATGGGGCAGTAATTCCCCTTTCCGCCAAGGCGGTGCCGGTATTTTACCGGCATGAACCATGGCGCTAATAGCGCCATGGTTCTCCGCCATCCATGTAATGAGGCCCTTTAAGTAATGATGAGTTTTGAAAAGGACCCAATTATAGAGATAAAATCCTGTGATGTTCTAGATGGCCACCATATGCCACTGGAACTGCATAAAAAAGCAAAAACATGACTAAGTCAAATCTATTTAAAAAACAGCAGGCCCAGAATCTGTTTTAAAGCTGTGCATAAATGCACAGGTTATGTTGAAGCGGAGCCTGAATTCTGAAATTGGTCTGGTGAATGGAGCAATGTGGATAGTGGCTGCATTTGTCACTTTCCACACAGTGCAATTACATATTTTAGTTAAGTTTGATTGTTAGAGGAACTTCACTTGGTGCGTTGTACTTCTGCCTGATACATGATTTTTTAAGACATGTTTGTAGAAAGATATGCATATGCAAATATGCAATAACTGTGCATAAATCGCAAGGATTGACTTTAGCTGCTGCACTGATAGACATTGGTTACACAGTGCTTATAGAAGAAATGTCATATGTCATGAGTAAAAAATAAAGGTTTGTTTCTATTAAACTTTAGTGAGTCAAAAGTGACAGCTGACATTTCATGTATTTAAGAGTACAATAGGTTACGTGTACTCTATGCTCCTCATCTTGGCTTATTACCAACACCTGCAAGACTTATTTTAAAAAAAATAAGTCACAGCCAAAGCCACATTCAAAGAAAACTGTTCCTGTGCCCTAAACAAAATAATCAAATGTAACAGTTGTAGAAAGCAAAGTATACTTCAATTATTACCACTGTACATTTTGTAGTGAAACTGGGGTTGAATGTTAATCAAATGCAGCTTTATGTATGTTGTTTCAAATGACATCGCTCATGGAAACAGTAACTTCAACAGTAGAAAAAACTATGCAAGGAACTCTGAGATCTGAAAGTATTGGTAGATGAAAGAACACAAGATGTAAATTCTGCAATGTCAATTCTACATGTAGTAGCTGTAGAAACAGAACAGGATGATTTTTCAGGAATACTCAACAACATACCCAATCATTTTTAGTGAATATTCTTGAGGTGTTAGACAAAGGGAAAGTAAATGTCGACAGTTTCATAAGACTGTCTTATGAGTGGAACCATGAATGTCCACAGTGTCATAAATTAGAAATGTGTCACAACCCTTTGGAAGGGTGTCTATAACTACCAGTACCAGATAGAAAATTGTACATTTTGATGATCTGAAAATAAAAGCTCACCATGATATCACTTCAATATCTAAACTAAAACAAGTATATTCTAATTATATTTGATAGATACACAATGGATGGTAGAAAGATAAATACTCCAATTGTAAACTTTGTGAATCCTCAGGTGTCAAATTGTAATAAGACATTTTAAACAAGTAAAATTATATTTCATGAGGATGCATCCATTCATAGAGGCCATTTCACTGGCGTGTCTGCAATAACTCTACACTATCACACAAAGCTAGATAGCCTAAGGTTTTAAAGAATGTCTACATAATATAATGAAAAACAAAGTTTTAAATTACTTGTGCATATCTCTGATGGCAATGTAAGTCTACATTAAACAGAGTTTTAATGGGAAATGTAATATGCTAAATGTTTAGTGTCTATTGTGTACACATTTAGTATTTATTCATTTGTATCAATGTAAAACCTTGGAAAGATTGACAGTTTTAGTTTATTGTTATTTTCTATAATTAATGTGTATGCTATCAATAAGTGGGCACATACTGTCACATATTTGAAAATACTTAAATGTAGCATATGAATACAGTAGACACTTTAGTGTACATATATTTGATTTTATTATGTGAATATGGCAGCATTATAAAAACAAGCATTCTGTAATGTTATACTTCTGTTTCATTATGTAAAACATTATGTATATTTTTACATTAAATAGTGTTTCCTATAAGTACTAGGTTGATTAAGTGGGTTACATGCACACCGTTTGGGTATTAAGGAGTTTAGTTTGAAATAGCTGTTTACATATGAAACACAAAACTGTTCTAAATAGAGCTATAATTAAAAATCACAGATATGTAATTTATCCCCAAAAAGAGTCATAAAAAAACATCGTATTTTGAAAGTGTAAATTATAGAATAATGTCATTAACTTCTTATGCGTGTAGGTCGCCAAAATAAGTATGCACACTGATATTACAAGAGGTATTGTAATGAAAATAAAGACAAATCCACAATGCTTGGAATTAAGTATCGATACATTTAGTGATAGTCAGAGTAATATTTTATTTGTCTTACTATTCTTTCATATAATAGTGTGACTTTACATTAAAAAGTTTCAACTCAAAAAAACGATACACTGTCTGCATGACTTTATATATTCAGTAAAACTAATGTCATGGTTAGGTTATTTGTCTCAGTACCTTAATAAAGTTGCGTAAACTGCTCTGTAATTCCCATACACTGCATTTTTAAATAAGGTTTGTACAAACATGAAACATAAGTTATTTGTATATAGTTACCTATTGCTATGACATTGTTAGTGTACATTTTAGTGTAAATAAAATGTGATTTTTTAAACTGTGAAATTATTTCATCAATTACTTTGTATAATGTAATGATCCTCTAATTGACATAATCTGTGCATATATTGCCTTGTAGAAAGTAATATTACATAGAAGAAGTGGATGTATTAACAATTTGTATCGTAAATAGTAATATTTTGTACAAACACTTGAATGATGCATGTATTTGTATTATTGTCAATATTATAGTTTAACACTATTACATTAATCAGAAACACTTGGAACAGTTCACACATTTTAGTTTACTACAAGTAGAAGTCACTTTTTTTCTCTCCAATTAGTTGCCCTTTTCTTCTACAGTCACATGATTAATATTCACATCCTTAACTGGTTGAGTACTAAGAAGACATTCTGTATTCATACAATAATATAATGGAAAAAATACATTTTTATGTTTTTCTGCTTTAAAATATGCTAGATTTCACGCTCACAGAAATATTAATATTTAGATAGGATGAAAATTGAAGGTGAGCAATAATGTAGCATAACTGCATTTTGAACTATATTTTTGAAAATGTGTAGAAATGTAATGTAAATACAAATAACAGGGTAGGTTCAAAGACACAAGGAAAGTCAAATGCCTTCCCTAAACGTTCACAAAATCTATGTTTTAGCACAAAAACAATGGTTCATTGGGAGAACAAATTATCACAGTGTGCATATCAATTGTAACTGAACACTTGTTAGATGGTAAAGCAGTGTACTAGCTGTCCCTTAGGGAAGAACACCCTGTCCCTGCCAGGAGTGCCTATCCATAGGAAGCGTATGATGAAACGCCTATATAATAGGGATAGTTTAAAGAGATCTGTCCCTCTGTGCTAGCCCTTATGACATTCAGATACATATCTAAGAACTCGCATTACAAACAAACAAGACCACAACTAATCAGCTAGTAGTGTGCTGACAGAACTGGGTATTTGATTCTGCCAGATGTCAGCTCATGTCTGATGCTACATCGGCTGTTGTAACCTAGTAGATTGTGTATTTTAATGCACCCTTGGGTATTGCAATCACCAGGTATGATCAGTGTGGTCCACTAAATCAATAGATTAAAAATTGGCATTTTTAAAGTCCATGTTGTAAAAAGCTCACTCTACGTTAATATAGACTGCAAGAAAATCTATAGCGTGTCCAGTTTTGGTGTATTTGGACATCTACAGGATCGCAAGCGCCCTTGTGGTCCATATGGTCGACCGGTTTCGATGGCAATATCATTCAAACCATCTTCTTCAGGACCGTAGTTTAAAAAGGAACTGAATTCCAGTGTCAATGTGCCAGAAGCTTCGGCACCAAGAACAAAACGCGTGCCTCTCCTGCTGGATCTGCTGCCTGGCACCTGTAAGCTGTTGTGTCAGCGAAAGTGTATGTAATGTCCTGTCGCCTGCAATGGCCTGGAGGGCTGCTATGTAGAAAGAATCAGGTACCCATGGGAACCTAGATGCATGCCTCGTATCTGCTGGCGCTGCAGGAATCCTGCCGTGTCTGCGTCAGCAGTGTCCTTTAGCATGCGACCGCTTTGTCTGCAAATGCGTCCGAAAGGAGTTTGGATGCCCTGTTGGTTACAAAGTGTTGCCACGGCAACTATAAGTAAAAAGGCACTCACAACAAAGGCTACGTGCTGTAGAAATGTAATGTTTCAGTAATGTGTGTTCATAGTATTGTTCATTGTAATGTATAAAGTGCATAAACGAAATGATAACAAAACCTTTGAAATCTTTGAAATTCAATAAGAGACGTTAAAGTGGAATTTTAGCGCAACAGATCCATTGAAATTCAGCAGTCAAATCAGACAAAGCCACCTTAACTACTCGCCCCTTGGTGCACACTGTATGACCACAATGATGATGTTAGAGATTGCATCATTGATGACATCACCAGTGACACCACTAATTACATCACAAACGACATCCCTGATTACATCACTGATGGCATCACTGATGACATCACTAGTTACATCATATTTGAAATCACTGATGACATCAGATATAACATCACATATGACTCAAATTTTAGAACTATTTTGCTTTATATAAAATATATATACATATTTTGAAGATACATTTTAATTTGCTATAAATTCAAGGTATATTTTATTCTGCTATATCTTTTAAAAATGTTGCGTATGTTCCACAATTTGAAGTACATACACAAATGAGTACAACAAAAAATAGCATTTATTTATTTAGTTATTTTAATATTTATAGCACGCCACATGCCCAGGGGCCTAGGACAGCCAGGGAATCAGTAGCCAGGGGATAGTATTTCCGGTTGTCCCATACTTAACCTGGGTTAGTATAACATTTAAAGATTTATTTCCTTTAGCTGGTTAATGATTTTAATGGAATAATAAGTCATAATTAATTTAGAGAAGAAATAACTGAAAGTAGTATATATAGCCAATTACATGTCTAAAAGTAAAGCTTCAATTCTTTTTTATATATATACTTGCAAAAAGTACCCATTTTCCCAACGGGTTCTGTGGACAGACATGACTACACTCTCATCAATTGTTGAAAATCAATGATCCTGTAGGTCGCTGTCCTGATTCTTTTATCAATTTATGTGCTTTGCACTCTTAAGTAAACTGCACTGAGAAAGTGTGTGTGTGGCTGGCTGATATACCCGAGAGTAGATGTTGGGGAGAGGTGACAGTTGGTGTGCTGCTGCATACTGGGACCTACTGTGCTCTCTCCCTACCTGTTGCCCCACCCTAGCGTGGTGTTGTTCGCTGCGCAGGGTTGCCGTGCAAATGGCCCAGAAACCATGCATTTTAGGATAGAGAACAGGTCCTTCTACGACCACATTGATGTTTTGTCGATTTTAGGCAACCGTCTCATATGTGAAGGTTCTGAAATGTGGGAATGGGATCTGGCATCCAAATGTTATGTAGCCAGTAATGTCCGGAGAGTCCTCACAGGTAACTATGCAACATTTGGTGCAGATTGGTGAAACAGTTTTGCTGGAATCCGGGTAAAGTGGTGGGGCGTCCATACGTCATGTAGGCAGTCATGTCTGGAGCATCCTAACAGGTAACTATGCAACATTTGGTGCAAATTGGTGAAACGGTGTGGAATTGTATAAGCAACAACGCTTCACCAAGCCACAATCCCACAAACGAATTTAGAGTTTTGCTGAAATCCAGGGAAAGGGTTGGGGTGTCCATATGTCATGTAGCCAGAAAGGTCCGGAGGGTCCTATTAGGTAACTATGCAAAGTTTGGTGCAGGTTGCTGAAATTGTGTGGAATTGTTTAAGGAACAACGCTTCAACAAGCCACAAACCCACAAACAAATTTTGATTTTTGCAGAAACCCGGGGAACGGGGTGGGTTGTCCAAATGTCACTTAGCCAGTATTGTCCTTTGGGTCTTAACATGTAACTCTGCAAAATGTGGTGCAGATTGGTGAAAAAGTGTGGAATTGTATAAGGAACAACGCTTCACCAAGACACAAACCCACAAACAAATTTAGAGTTTTTCTGGAATCTGGGGAAAGGGGTGGGGTGTGCATATGTCATGTAGCCATAATGTCTGGGGGGTCCTAACAGGTAACTATGAAAAATTTGGTGCAGATTGGTGAAACAGTGTGGAATTGTATGAGGAACAACACTTTGCCAAGCCACAAAACCACAAACAAATTTTGACTTGTGCTGAAATACAAGGAAAGGGTAGGGGTGTCCACATGTCATGTAACCAGTAATGTCTGGAGGGTCCTAACAGGTAACTATGCAATATTTGGTGTAGATCTGTGAAACAGTGTGGATTTGTATAAGAAAGAACGCTTCGCCAAGACACAAGCCCACAAACAAATTTTGAGTATTGCTGAAATCCAGAGAAAGGGGTGGGGTGTCCAAATGGCATGTAGCCAGTAATGTCTGGAGGGTCCTAACAGATAACTATGCAATATTTGGTGTAGATCTGTGAAACAGTGTGGAATTGTATAAGAAAGAACGCTTCGCCAAGCCACAAGCCCACAAACAAATTTTGAGTATTGCTGAAATCCAGAGAAAGGGGTGGGGTGTCCAAATGGCATGTAGCCAGTAATGTCTGGAGGGTCCTAACAGATAACTATGCAAAATGTGGTGCAGATTGGTGAAAAAGTGTGGAATTGTATAAGGAACAAGGCTTCATCAAACCAAAAACCCACAAACAAGTTTTGACTTTAGCTGAAATCTGGGAAACGGGGTGGGGTGTCCAAATGTCACATAGCCAGCATTGTCCAGAGGGTCCTAACAGATAACTAAGCAAAATGTGGTGTAGATTGGTGAAATAGTGCGGAATTGTATAAGGAACAATGCTTCATCAAGCCATAAACCCAACCACAAACCTACAAATGTTCACTTGTATTAATATAGACAGATATGTAATTATGCAGTATTCATATTTTTTTTAGCAATACCCATACTTAGAATTATTTTACTTTATTCCAATACATAAGTGCGCATACTTTGTTTTATGTATATTAGAAGACTTCCCATTTAGAAAAAAATGTGTATATATACAATTTTTATTAAAAGCATAATGGAAAATGTAAATCGGTTCATTTGATATGTTCCAAACAGTCAGGATTCAACATGTTTCTATTTCTATTTATTCCTACTATAATTTTGTTACTACTGTATATACATATTATCATACAAATATCTAAAGTATATTTACCACAATCAGGCACATTATATGCAATGAACTATCTTAATTGCTTGCTATTAAACGAAATTAGAGGTATTTCTAAAATATCACATGTGTTCATTTATTTTAAAACTCATTTAATAAATGCTACAAATGAAGGCTCCTCAAATACTTATATCATGTGCACAAGATTATTGTTCTACACAATGTTCATATTATTATTAAGTCTACTGAAATAACATATGTACCAAAAGAACGACCCAAACATATTTTAAGAAACCTAATGAGTGATCTCGTGTCTGATATAATCAGTGATCTAAAATATATATATATATATATGTATATATATATATATGCATATATATATATATATATATATATATATATGCATATATATATATATATATATATATATATATGCATATATATATATATATATATATATGCATATATATATATATATTCACAGACAAAAAAACTTTGTTAAAGGGACATTATGGTTAAGTTGCACTAGTAAAAACCTATGCAGTTCATTCACTAAAAACATAATTATAGGGACGTTATGGGTAAGTTGCACTACTAAAAAGCTATGATATTTACTGACAAAAAACGTTCTTAAAGGGACGATATGTTTCACTTGCCCTAAAAGAAACCTATCACATTCAGTGGAACAAGTACTTGCAAGGAACATCACACTTACTTTGCACTAATAACAACCTATCCATCGTATGGTTACAAGTAAAACCAATAAAAAACCAGAAATTCGGCAGTTACGGTAACCTAAGCAACCATAACTCGCGCCACCACTGTGCACTGCAAAGACTAACACCCAGGAGATCAAGGATGACATCACAAATGACCTGACACAATAATACCCACAGTTCCATTTGCATGCGCACCATGCTGAGAATGGCAGGATGTGGCACGTGTGCTTTCCCAGCTACAGCAAGGGCTACACCGCAGTGAAGCAGGGACAGTCCTTTTCCCCTCTCCAGTGTTCTTCTTCCAGCACTCCCTCATTGAGTATTGTGAAACATTCATGCATGCATGCAGCAATAAAAGCCAACAACTTTGCACTATAATTTCTGTACAGCACTCCATATTTACCGTTCAACACTCCAAGTACACATCGCGTGTGCTTCCAGAACACCTCCAGTATAAAGGTCTGGAATAAATTCATGATTTCAGCATCCAAAATCAACCAGAGCGGCACCCATCATGCCTTTGACCATGCAGACAAGAGTCTACTGCTCGGCCACAACCAGCACAACAGAATAGAGACATGCATGCAAACATGTGGCTAGAAACCACACCTTTGACCATGCATACAAGAGTGTACTTCTTGCCCACAACCAGTACAACATAATGGAGTCATGCATATGAACATGTAGCTAGAAACCACACTCCACAAACGTAACATAGCCAGCAGCACTTCTACACAACCGCAGCATCATAACACAGCGATGTATGGAAACATGTAACAGTTAGCAGATTCCACAAACATACCACTGCCTCCACCACCCAAACCGACTTCCATTCACAAACTACGGTGTCACTGCCAAGCAAACCACACAATCTGGCAGGAAGCTACACAAACCAGAACATCCAAGCACATAGAAGATTCACTTCAACCCTACCCTCTTCTATACTGACAGTGTTCCATCACTGCATCCAGTGGGCTGAGTGCTGCCCTTTTCACTGCACAATCTCCAGCCATAGACCGAAAACCATACGATGTTCTAACAATTACTGCACCCAAGGAACCAACAATATATGCATGTCAGCGCACTTAATAGCATCTGTCTCTTAATCATGAGAAGAGTAGTAGGGAAGAGCTTGTCCTATGCATCTGTAAATAGATATGGCCCAGTGTTCAACCATGAATTCATGTGGGGTTGTTACAAAGAACAAGACCTGCACAGTTCAATGCATGGTGGGACACAAATTAACAATCATGTCCTCACCCGCTATGTTGAAGCGTGTTCAAGAAGCTTGCCACAGGGAGGAAGAAATAGTAACCATGGCTTGCAGGAAAATACTGATTTGGCATCGATCGCAAACCGGCGTTCAAGGTGTCTCGGACCTGCCAGACCAGCAGTGAAAAGAAAAGTAAGGAGACGTGCCCTATGTGTATATAAAAATGCTGGGGTCCATTCTCCTAGCTAGTGTGGTAAAGACGCTGGCACCAACCGCTTACTTGATGCACAGCGTCCCTCTGTCCCAATGATGCAGAAGCTGGAAACTATCGTCCGAACACTGGTCAACGTGAATACTGACCATAGTGGATATGGGGCACTGTACTATTCTCTCCTAGACAAAATTAGCACCCTATACTAGTCTTTTTCAGATACTGACAGGTCAGAGAAAAATACCAGTGTAGGTCAAATGGGATACAATCTCAGTCAAATAAGGTGACCTGCTTCAGGTGATATAAGTGTGCTGATGTAGAAAACCCAAATTGCTCAACTCGTACAGCATCATCCACAAGCCATTTCATGTCACCTGGCCCATGGTTAAACTCAATATAGTGTTGGACTATTGGGGCTGAGACAGTCAATGTCCGTGTTTTGCTGCAAGTGTTCTCCAGTTCTTTTGGATACTTTTCCCATGGTCATGCCCACATACATATGTTCACAAGGGCATGTAATGATGTAGACCACGCGTTCCTGGAGTTGCATGTGGTGAAATCCTGCAACTGCTAGGATAGGTTGCCATGTGTTAACTGATTTTTTTTTTGTGAATTTACAAGCTTCACAATTCTCATAGATATGATGACCTTGAACAGGACAGGTATGATGACCTTGAACGGGAGCCAAAGGTGCTAAATTGTACTTCAGTGGGAATTACAGATTGAAAAAAAGCATATCAAACGGGAATGTACCGATATGTCTCGAATGTTATAGCCTCGTTTGAGAGCAAATAGAGACATGGGTGTGGTAGAGTTTGTTGCAAGGATAGTGCGACAATGTTTTCTGATGTTTTTACGAATCACATTGGTCATGGGAGAGAAGGTGGTGGTACATATGACCCTATCTAACGCACTTGCCCGCTCTCGTGGGGTCAAGAGTGCCTCTCGATGGATTTATCAAGTCCTTTTAGCAGCATGTTGTATAACCTTCTGCGGGTAGCCATGTTATTTCAGTCTATTTCGGAGTTCCTGTGCTCTTAGCTCGTAATCAGCAGGCGAAGTGCAATGTCTGCATGATCTAAGAAACTGGCTGTATGGCAAGTTGTCCCTGAGGATGATAGGATGTTGGCTGTCATTTGATAAATGTGTATTGCGATCCATGGGTTTGGGGAAAAGATTTGTAAACACAGTTCCATCCTTGTGGCCAGTGCTTAATACACTAATCTATCGTCTTAACCATAATGACAATCAAATTATTCAATATACATTTTAACTTTGATTATTAAACGTGATCAATATATTGCTGATACAAGTTAAAAGTTGTACTAGAGTGAACACACAAACTGTATGTACCACAATATACACAGGAAGCCTTGCAGGATAAATCTAAATGGAATGCAATTGTCAACTACAGCCAGGCAGCAAGCTTAAAGCCTCGCTACCACACTATAAAATATTCGGACATGTGCTGTATATTCTTTTTTTTAAATAGGCAAGAGACATATTTGCATCAGTAAGTCAAGTTGGGGGACCCTCCCAAGACGGAGCCCCAGGGCACGTGTCCTCTCTGCACTCCCACAAAGATGTCTCTGTCTAGATGCTGCTGTTCTGAATCTCTTAGCCCCGCTTTGCTATCTTCTTCTTTTCTGCCTGTGGCGCGTGCTGGCAAATTGGTTCTAAAACACTCGGGTGTGTGCGTAGTGCTATATTTATACACTCATAAGGACTTAATAGTCAATGCTGCAGATTTTCTTTTTCAACCAGCACTGTTTATAACTCCAATACACATCATGTCATCCTGTTTTTATTAAAATTCACTGAAGTGGGGAAATGGTTTAATGATCTGTGAGTTTTCATATTGTTGAGAAATCAAACAAGTCTGAAGTTGATGTAATTGATCTGGATTAATCTGCCATCCTCCTCCTTGAGTTTCCGGCAAACTGGCTGTCACCGACAGTGTATGAACGAGGCCCCCTGTTGGGAGTTGTTAATTTTCTGTTTTGGAACTTCATGGGCCTGGATGTTTCACTCTGATTGATTTCATTGCAGGGATCCACATAATATGTCTGCCTGAAACCTTGAGTTTAGACCCATTGTACCTTCAAGGTTATTCAACTTATTTTGCTCCAGTTACAAAGGGTGATCGGGCAAGACCCAGTTGGCGGCTATTGAATTGGCTTTCTCTTGACCTCTGTGTTAGCTCTGTTGTGGTAGAAGTAGAGGAAACATGATATTGTGGGTATAAGCATTGATTTACTTAGTAGTCCCGATGCCTTGTTACTCAATGTATACGTAAGGCCCTATGCAGTCATTATGCACATTTTTAGAGGTTGTCTGACCGATAGATAATTTGTTGCCAGGGCATGTTAATTCAGTATTCATGCTGGCTGGTAATCTCAATGCTCAGACTGAGCCCCCTGTTTATCTGTAGAGGAATAGAGTGCCTGGGGCTTCCCCTTCTGGATTTTTCCAAACTCACGCAATAATAAAAGCTTTTGCCAACTGCTTATTTGAAGCTAATTTACTGCAAAGGTAGGTCCCAGGGTATTCCCAACCCTGCCTGACCTAAATCAAAATTTTAAATCTTAGTTCAGTTTTGCAGTTGGCAATGGATTGAAGATTTGAGGGTTATATCGTGTTTGCAGCGTGATCATGATCCTCTCCATTTACCCTTTGTATTTTCCAAAAGTCCCTTTGTGTCTGTCTCAGATGTCCCAGTGGTCCCAATCACTGTTGTCAATTATCTTTAGCATTTGCAAAGGACAATGTTAAGTGTGGGGTCTTCTATTCCCATGTTTTACATTCATCTACTCCCCTATTTGAATCATTTTTGGAAGTTATTAGTTGCAATTATTTCTCCATTGCAATCTGCGAGACCATGGCAAACATTGTTTGCCGAATTGTTTCTACCTCAAGGGATGCACAAACAAACCCTCGCTTCTACCAAACACTCGGGTTTGATAAAGATTGCAGAATTGCTCAATCTTAACTGTTGCAATCATTGAAGGTGGGAGAGTCATCTTCTCATGAGTCTGTTATCAAGTTAAGGAGGGAGTACAAAAACCTAATAGCCAATGAAAAGTGTGACGATCAGGAAAATAAATGGGGACTGTTAAATTCTGCGGTCATATGTAAAATCTCCAGGGTATTCGGACTTATTTCAATTAGGGGCGAAGAACTGGAATGTTGTAATAACGAAGATGGTGCTTTGGTAAGTTCTAAACGTGTCTTTATTCTCTCTTGAGTTATGCCTCACTGATAGTATGATAAGGACACTTGAAGCGACACTGGCAGTGCCACCCGGCAGGCATACTCCCCCAACCATCAAGTCCCGAACTCCACACACGTCATTCACCACACCAACACTCTAACCATAGAACGCGTGTGTACTAGCACGAGATAACGCAAGACTAGTTACTACACTTCTCCGCCCGATAGTTTCTTTGAAAACAACCCTCCAAATGCACAACACGTGGCCACCATGCTGCACACTCAACCAAACAGAAAACACAAACCACCGCTACAACCAACATAACCACGGGTTAGGAAACTGCAATAAAGACCACCCCTTAATAATTAAAACAGAGCACATAACCGCCCATAATGTGTAATCGTACCCAGGTGATAGAACCCCAAAATACAACAGCTCATGGCCACACAATGTCAACCTGAACAGAATGGTAACCCACAACAAACACCAGTTCGATAAAGAACTCCCTTATCGGCCAACGAGACCTAAACCCTCAAGAACACAACAACCAAAGGAACTACCACCAGACACCGAGCTGCCCCTCAGGACTCAGGTCTGCCACACCTGACAAATCCTAAATCTCACACTAACCAATCTACCCTTCAGTGCACTTTACTCCTTCCACCCCAGGCTCCCCCCCAGGGCCTCCAGCCTGCCACGCTGGAGCACTAACCCAAAGTACATGGACCCACCCGGCCATCCACGACCGACAACTGGCACGACTAAACCCTAGATAGCCAAAGGGAAGTACAGAACCCAAACTGGTCCCACGTGAAAGAAATAACAAAAACCACAGATCTTTTCTACTAATGCACCATAAACTCCCGCATGGCCCCAGGCCACTGCCACTAGCACGCGCATCCGACCGATGCCACACCACTCCTACAATGGCCCCAGGCCACTGCCACTAGCACACGCATCCCACTGATGCAACACCACTCACCATGGCCCCAGGCCACTGCCACCAGCACAGGCATCCACCGATGCGACACTGCTCCCACCGTGGCCCCAGGCCACTGCCACTGGCACACGCATCCACCGATGTGACACTGCTCCCACCGTGGCACCAGGCCACTGCCACTAGCACTACTCAATTGTCAACCGCGGATCACAATTGATATCACTAAACCGCCTCAATATGACTGCCCCGCACTGCGAACACCTGACCCCAAGGATGGGCCCACCACATACACACAGGGCACTACCCAGTCAACTCATTGGCATGAAACTCACACCAGAAGTACATACACACATACCTCCAAACTCGAATGCACTTAACCATATCACGCCTTCACATGAAGTGCATCCTACAAAAGTCCATACATGCACTTGACCATATCATGCATTAACATGAAGTGCATTCCCCATAAGTCCATATCCATAAATGCACTTAACAATATCATGCATTCACATGAAGTGCATTCCCCAAAAGTCCATAAATCCCCTTTCATGAGAACTCGGCCCTCCCCTACAGGGAAAAAAAAATGAATTAAGCCATTATGTGAACTGTCCAAAGTCCATACCAGTCCATAGTTCTGGAAATCTTTGCCCACCCCTACAAAGGAAAAATGCAAAATGCAATACAGAAAGGGATTACATCTGACACGGATCCCAAACCCGTTTCCCCCCTGCAATGTAAACGTCCAAATTAAGGAGCAAAACAATGGCACATGTGACTGGTCCACAACACATACAACAAAGTCACTCAAACCATACAGGCCCACACAGAAACGGAAACAACGGAGGCCACAACACAAACCGGTCACACACTCATACAGGCCTCAACATAACCGTTAATCCTCATTAAATGCGAGTCGATTCATTCCCAAATAAAAAGCAAGTAAATCAGGATCGAATTCTTCCAAGATGGAAAGCAATGAAGAACACCTGTCACAGTACTCCCCAACTTGACAATCCTCCGATCCACATGACAAACCGATACAATCACACTTCTTTTTCGGGAGGACACAGTACTTGCCAAGACCGTTCTCTTCTGCAGATCTCTTCCGCGTAGCCAGATGAGACCCCACGACCTTCTCCACAGCGTGACCAGTTAGGGGATCTTCACACCGACGCCCTGGATATCCCCTGTTGCTAACCCCAAAATTCCCATCAGATGACACCATAGGGAGCGAGAGCTCCCCGTGGCACATGGAGACTCCATCCGACTCTGGAGTCCCAAAACCACAGGCCCCTTCCACATTGCACTCGTCAGTCATGCACTGATTATGCTGGTTTGCCATGACGTTTCCTCAAAGTACTCGAAAACACTCTTCCACTACGGATCGGGAAGAGAGACAGCAACGTCCGCAGAAGCTGCACAACTCCTCCCACCACAGCACCACCTGCTGGAGTCCAAAACAATGACCAGGACCAGGCGAAATTCACCGCAGCTGCTCACCGCCTACGCCCACGGCACAGGGCATGATTAGGCAACCAGTCCCTCCACTGCAGTTCCTGCTCCGGACCCAGGGGTACACTCCCCGCTACGGACCCTCCAATCGGCCACCCGAGACCTGCAGACAAGACCCCAACACTTACTGGAGTCCACCCCACTGCCGCCGCAACGTCCAATCTTCCGAGCTCCCCCGATACAGACCACCGAAGCTGTCCAGGCGGCTATGACATACAGTTCGCTCCAGCCTTGTAACTGACGCCGGCACTTACAGCTGGTGGAGCCACTCTGGGGTTGTGCCCCTTCCAAAGGCCTGACGCCCCGCCGGGTGGGATTTCACCAGAGGGCAGTGTCACCTTCTTCTTCACTGCTCCCTCCGCAGCAGCCCCGAACCCGTCACCAGTGTATTAACGAAGATGGTGCTCTGGTAAGTTGTAAATGTGCCTTTATTCTCTCTTGAGTTATGCCTCACTGATAGTATGATAAGGACACTTGAAGCGACACTGGCAGTCCCACCCGGCAGGCAAACTCCACCAACCGTCAAGTCCCGAACTCCACACACGTCATTCATCACACCAACACTCCAACCATAGAACACACGTGTACTAGCACAAGATAATGCAAGACTAGTTACTACAAATGTCTATCTTCTGAAAATAATATTACTGATGTGAGGAACCTGAGGGCGTCCTCACTGCTTTTCCCCCTGGATCCTCCTCTCAGGTGGCCAGGGAAAAGCCATTGCTTTTAGATCCCGACCCTGGGGGTGGATATGCAAGAGAGGATCACCTGGGTGGAGAGAACTTGGGGAGTGGGGAGAACACATCCCTAGGTGAGACATGGTATCCCCCTTTCCCTTTTCACAATGAACCCTCTAACACTAAAGCCTTTGTAGGCTATTGTCAACCTTTTCCCTTTTCTTCCTTCCAAACTGTCCTCCAGAAACACCACCTTGGTACTGGGACGAGGAAGAGACCAACTGGAGGACACATCCTCATTTGACTGATACACACATATATCAGAGAAAAACAGAGTTATACATGCCCCTTTTATTAAATCAGACAGTTCCAAACACCACTCTGGTACTGAGACAAAAGAGAGGGCTATGGAGGCATACCAGTGAAACAACCAGGCATGTTCACCGAATGGAGATCTCCATAGTCATGCAATTGAACTTGACCCACACCTGGGGTCAAGTAACACACCAGATGGAAATAAAAATGCCTGACATATTGAGAGAAGAGTAGTGGGCCAGAGAGAAGGAAGCTGGATACCAAGGTGCCGGGAACCGTGTTGGACAGGAGAAAGAGACGCAGGGGTCGTGGTCGGCTGTGAGAGGATCGAGAGGTCCTGCTACCCTCCTGAATGGGTCCACAGAGCAGGAGCTGTGGAACTCCCATTGACCCAGGGCACCGCCACGGGAAACCAGGAGAGCGAGCAGTTCTCTCTGTGGATGCTGCGAGGGACGGAGTCTGGGAAAGCTAGAAAGCTGAAGGAGCATTAAGAAGCCCGGCGCGAAGGACATCAAGCCGGAAGGAAGCTGCCATGTGCGACTGGTTAGTGTAAAGCAGGGAAACAGTCATAGCAGAGTACTCTGGTAGTTCATAACAAGGCCCTTTTTGAATACTGATTGAACTGAAAGTTATTGAAAGCACTTTTGAATGCCATACAGAGTAAAACGCAAGTTGAATACTCAGAATGTAGTGACATCAAAGTATTACATGTGGCAGACACCACAGAATATATTGTATGAAACAAACATTGGCAAAGTCAAGAGAATACCAAGAACTGTATGAAAATGAGAAACCAAGTATTGGCCCAAAGCCAAGAGGGGCCCAGCAATTGTAGGCTAAGAGGATACCTGTGTTGGCAAGAGCCAGAGGAATACAGAAACGTGTAATACAGTGCATCTGTATGAAACAAGCATTGACAAAGTAAAGAGAATACCACGAAAGGTATGAAAATGAGTAACCAAGTACTGGCTCAAAGCTAAGAGGGGCTCATAAATTGTAGGCTAAGAGGAAGCCTGTGTTGGCAAGAGCCAGAGGAATATAGAAAAGTGTAACAAAGTGCATGGTGGCAAAATGAATCATGGTACAGTGTCTGAAGAATATGACATTGGGGAATCAACTAAACATCATTGGCAGATGTAAGCAGTGGATAATTTCTGATAGAAGCAGTCAAGAAGGGATATCGGTTGCAAGACCTGTAGTCCGACAACTGCGCCTAGAGTGTGTGCCCTGCATGAAAGAGCCAATGAAAGTATGCTTGTGTTTTGCAACAGCCTTATATGTGAATGTCAAGTTAAGAAACAGAACTGCCTAAGTGAATTGGTACAAAGTACTCGTATCAACAGAGCTGGGAAGTGTCCCAATGAACTGTGTTATTTTTGAAAGCTGGAAGATTTGAACTCTTGGGGAAGGGAACCCCGAAATGTTGTGAACTATTTTGAGCTTGGGGAAGGGGAAGATGATCATAAGCCGAGAGCTGGAAGAAGTTCTGAACTTTCTTTTGAACACCATTCATTTTGATGCTGACGTCTCCCAACATTGCATGCAGTTAGTTGTGAGGGTAAGCATAGGTTTTGGACACAGACAGAAATTTGATGTGGACTTCCTGACACAGACTATTCTTAGTTTTCTTTAGGTAGGGAAATCTGACCTTAGCATTGGGCAAGTTTGGCCTTACTCCATCCTGCATTTTAAGTTAAATAAAACCTGTGAGAACAAATTTGAATCTGTTGTTTGTGTCTACTCCATGATGCCTTCACATTGAGGAAAGTAGTTTTTCCTATTTTAAATCACTCTATAAGAAACCAGTAACCAGTATAAACTCTGATAACTCAGGAGACTATGTTCAGCATTCGGACACGGATACCACATTCTTTTACTATTTATATTACGAGAAGTTATACATGCTTTGGTATCGCAAAAAAGAAACAAAGTCCCAGTTCTAGATATGGCTTCCGTTGACTTGTTCTGTGGTGAAATTGTACACCCTTACCTATATTTAGATTCAAAGCAGAAAGCTACAAAATGGAGCCCAATCTGACTATCTTGGTGTCTGCTTATGAAGTAACATGGGTTCGATCCACAATGTCTACCTTATTTTATCACATCAGGGGGTGGTTTGTTCACACAACACTAAAGTCAGTTTGGGGGCAAGATGGTTAAATCAATCTTCTATATCGGTATCACGTTGTTTTGCAGACAGGAGTTATTTTAATGAACCAATTACTTCGAAAAATTCATCTAACTATTTAGGGGGTAATGTGTTATAAGGTTATAAGGTGAGGGATTGTGGTTGGTGAGGGTTAATAATATCTCTCTATCTCTCTCTATATATATATATATATATATATATATATATATATATATATACTAATTTGATGCGCGTTTTTGAAGTAATTTTCTTCAAAATAAATTTCTTTGAATAAGCTCCTGTCGACAAAGGTACATGGAACTTCTAGATCTATAGAGCGAAGCCCTAATTACAACATTATATGGGGCAGAATTGGGGGTGCATGAATATCTTTCTTCTATAGTAAGAGTTGAAAACGTGATCATCCATTAATTTCCTCACATGCCCCAAATCACCCTGGGTGTTTCCATGAAACTAGAGCTACAGGTCTGGGGTGTGAATTATGAGGCAAACCTCATGCTTTTGGTGTATTGGACAACGCTCTGAAATCCACCTTTTCTGGTCTGATTTGCCATGGCTGAGAGATATTAAAAACAATGCTGTCAGTTTGAACGTGCCGGTTATATGAGATGACCCAAATTGTATCACCAGCACAATGACAACTAATCTGAAGGAAGTTCATAATATTTGAAACTTCAGATAAATTGTACGCCTTAGTTGGTCGAGTTGCATGTTATCTTGATGCAGTAGTCTTAACGAGATTTAGGGATTGAGCAGTGCCTCCGAGCTTAGAGTCCTTTCATATTTAAAAGTGCTTTATGCCAAAATGAGATACTGGGGTAATTTTAATAAAAATGCGACTTGCACGCCGGTACCCCCACGTTTGCACTTATGAGCTATTGGGTCGCCTGCATTCAGTTTTCATCACTTCGAAAGCAGAGTGAAAACATGAAGAGTAAAGCAAGGCAAAACACCTTTACTCTTCATTTTTACTCTCTACTTTAAGAGAAATAAAACACTGCCTGCAAATTATGCTCTGCAAGCAGTGTTTTACAATAAATTCCCATGGAATCGGTCTGCTGTACAACAGCTGCAATTGCGAGGCAAATTCCATTGGAATTCATTGGTTTTACGCCTGCCTGGAATTATCATGCAGGTGTGAAACTGGGTGCTAATCCAAGGTGGAGGAAAGCAAAGCGGAGTTGCAGATTTATTTTTTCTTTTTTTTTCTTTATTGTGCATTTGGTTATACAACCTTTTACACATAAATATATTAGATCATGCAATAAATATACAAAATTCATAAAAAAAAGGATGAACTTGCTGATTCAACAATTCCAATTAACAATAATTTGTAAAACAGAATCACAAATAAATACACAAAAGATAAAATTATCAAATTTAAAAGATAAAGTGTTAAGAACAGTACTTATTAAAATCACTAATTATCAAAAAGGTCCAAGGAAAAGTTACTCAATCTATTACAGCTAAGCAAATTAAGATATTTAGGGGCTTATTCATGGAATTTGTGCGTTGAAAAACAGGGATTTGTGTGCCATTCTGCCCGCAAATCCCCATCTGTTAAACAGGGATTTGCAGGCAGAATGGCGCACAAATCCCTGTTTTTTGGCGCACAAATTCCATGAATCAGCCCCATATAGTGTTATAATCACTCCACTAGTTCAATCTATCCTTGATCACATTCCAAAAATGGAATTCTGCCGCTGTAGTCACCAAGGATTCGGCACTGTATATGGCACTCCAGAATTGATCCTAACAATAATCCTGGAATTCCACATATCCTTTATTGTACAAAGAAACCAAAAGGCTACAATGGGTAATAACATGTCTGGAGGTTTCTATATCCCTTTTACACAGTCTGCATAATCGATACTCTCTTGGAATACCAGTCGGGCTCCAATATTTACATAGACTGGTAATAACCCAAGCCTCAGATATAAAATAAATCGTATTAAGAGGGGAGAGTAGCACTTGGTTAAATCTAAAAAAGGCCTTGTTGGACATTTCTCCCGTACTTAGATTTCCCTGTAAGATATGTTAATGACTGAATTCAGTCCCATTCCATAGTCTTCTCGACATGGCAGTACAAGTAGAACTCAATAAGGGTCTCGGCAAGTTTCACCACACAGATTTCAAAAAGGTGGTTTATGACCATACAGTCCAATTCTGCGAACCAGGTGCTTCGAGAGTGCCTTGTCTGGTGAGCCATGACTAAGCTCACCAATGGATTGCTAGCCTCCTCTGAGAATGTAATATTGGTCCATAGTCTGCACACAGCAATTTTAAAGCAAGATATTAATGATGGCAGACCCAGCTTAAATTTAATAATCTCAACTGGTGTAGCACAAGGTACGCCCAAAAGCGGGCAAAGTATTTTTGCCTCAAGGGATGTCAACCACTTAATGGAGCATTCAGATGCACATTATGCATTAGAGGTGCTCCAAATTGGGTCACCTGTTTAAATGGTAGTATAAAAGCTTTACGCCTTGATGTTAGGTCTCCACTTAATATAAAAAATGACTCCCTGGGAATCCGTCCTTGGGTTCCTTTTGTTCTAAGTACACTTTAAGAAAACAGACTGAAAAATATTGTCCATTTAGTAAGGATATTTTGTCCTATTTATTTGGGATTGTGAAGGGTTTGGTTGTATGGGATCTGGCTAAGGTTTGGTGTTTGTTTCTGCCAATATGCACCTATGCTTGGTTTAAATGGATGGTCTGATATGATACTATTTGGTGGTATTTTATTTGGACATTGTGGTGATTAAGAGATCATTTTATCAGGATTACATCTAAGTTTTAAAGAATAGTATTAGCCTCTCTAAATGCATATTTGTGATCAAGGACAGCGTAAAGGATTATTTTGTCTTATAATTTTTTGATAATATTGTAATTATCTTAATGAATTATTAACTTTGGGATAATGAATTTGATCTTTGTGATTTTAACTAATGCTGAATAATGGACATTATTCTATTTGGCTGTTTTTATTAATAATGTGTTTGTCTCCTTGATGTTGTCTTCAAATGTTGTATGTTTTATAGGTTCATTAATCCAAAATAAGCTATTAATTCATTCATTAATGATTTAACCGCATGTTATTAGAACAGAATTATTTCCATTATGCCAAATGTGTAACACTGGTGGTGTACCAGAATATGTTTACTGTGACAAATCCCTCAATGTGGTCACTTCTCCCAGGGAGAAGGACCCTTCCCATGGGGCTAAGGAGGAGAGGCCATTACCCAATAATCACCCTGGAGGTGGTACTTAGTTGGAGAACCCCATGGGTGGGGACCGCCTCTATGGGAGAAGTGAGGACTGTCAAGGGAGAATGCAGTATCCACACCATCATGATGCCAGACATATTTCACCTAACCGTACAAATATGGCTCAAACTGCTCCATCCTCGCTACCTCCTCTTTCTGCTATTAATTTCCTTATACATTTAATTATGTATATCAGACAGATAATGCTGTGACAAGGAAGAGTGAGGGAACAGTGCATATGGATGCCTCCTAAAGTACTGCCACGAGTAGGAGCAGGGCAATGAAGAGCCCTACGCAGAAAAGATACAAACAAACTAACTGTTGGAAGCTAGGAAGACAATCTAACATAAACACTGAAGAAGGTCTCTTCTCAAAGTCAGTCCTGCCCCAGAGCAGCTTCATGCTGGGGAGCAGAGAAACACGGAGAGGACGTGCCGAGGACCCGAATGCCTGGAGCAAGAAGGTGGAGAGTGAGAAGGCGGAGAAGAGCCACAACCTACCTGGTTGTTGGGGAACCCAGCATCTGGTGGCAGAAATCAAGCCAGCCGAGTGGTCCAGGCAAGACCTGACACGCGATGAGAAACAAGTGTGGTGGAGCTGCCAAAAGCCAAAGGAAGATCGCAAGAGCTCAGGGAAACGTGCAGAAGCTTACTGTTGTTGCTGAGGGGCTGAACGCTTGCGGTCCAAGTGCAAAGGTACATGGAGGAGGTTTGTGAAGGCACAGAGAAACCCCAGAGGCTGTGGTTGGAAGTGCATAGCTATCTTCCTCTTCCCAGTGGGGCTGAAGAGAAAGACCAGTTGAGAATGAAAAGAGTGAAAGAGCACCCCAAAGAGACTCAAAGTGAGGCCTGTCAGGACAGTTAACCGGGCCTAGTTAAGAAACATTACAAAGCTGAACGAGGGGCCAATGACCCAAAACTAGGGAAACCAAGAGAGTTATACATACGAGATAATACCTGGCAGGCTAGTGAACCGGGCTTAATAAATCTATCTTGCAGAGCTGAGAAAGGGGTCTTAGACCCACACAACAATACAAGAAGTCCAGGAGGAAGAGATCCTTTGGCGCAAGTCATGAGAAGTCCAGGGGGAGAGAACCTTTGGCACAAGTCACGAAAAAGCCCAAGGGGAGAAGAGATACTTTTTTGCACAACTGACGAGAACACCAGAGGAAACGAGATATATCCTTTGACAGAAGATAGAACTTATAAAGCTATTGGAAAAATGAGCCTGAGAAAGGCTAGGGGAAGGGAGATGCTGTCGCAATATTGTCTTGGAAATCGGAACTTTGCTGAAAAATTCCGTAGGGAGAAATAACTCCTCGCTGATCATGGGACACAACACATTAAAGCCTAGTGATGGCTAGGGGAAAAGGATATTCTCCCACCATTTCTGAACTGCCGGAAACATCCCAAAGGAGAGAGTCATCCTGCTATAAGCAGGATACAATCTAGTTAAAGGCTCTATTGAAGTGTAAGGGACAGAAATGGGTTTGGGACATAGGACAGTGGACTATTTACTTTTGATGGACATTCTGACATTATCCTTAGTTTTGTTCGAGGCGGGGAAACCCCTCTTAGTTATAGGGACAGGTAGGGTACGTTTCCTTAATTTTAGTTCAATAAAAGTGTATGCCAGCAACCATGCCACATTTTTGTCCGGTGTCTACGTCTGCACCTTTACATTACGTTTGTTTGTTTAGTGCTAAGGATCCAGACGCATTAGGGTTGTGTAGTGCAATTAAATCAAGTTTGTGAAAAAGACATGTTGTGGAACATGGTTAACCTTCTATTATATCTAATTAAGATGTCAACAAAAACGTGTTTTTGTTTTTATGTTTTTTTCTTAAAGTAATTAAAATCTGATTGAGATTTCATTTTTTTATTAGTGCATGTGGTTAAACAACAAACCTTTTGCACATACAATGTTAAAAAGATGTTAAAAGGCATACAACATAAAATGCCTCAATACATACAATCAATCAGTATGTACAATCTATATTGCTACTACTGTGCAAATACGCAAGAGTGTAAGAAATCAGTTAATGATTCCATGTTAAATATTATAAAAGAAGAATCAGATTATTCAAGAAAAAACAATTAAAATTCCTGAAGTAATGCAATTTGTCTAGAAGCATCGTTCCGAACATGAAAGGCAGCTGCAGAGAAAACAACTGATTCGAAGCTCCAGAACTGATCTGTGGCAACAAAGTAAGCATTAGGGGCATGGCAATTACAATTCCTTAAATAACAAGGCTTCGACTCGGGACATTGTGCCAGTAGATGGTGAGCTGTTTCTAATGTCAAATTACAAAGATGGCAAAGCCGCTCATCATAGGGTAGTTGATGCCATTGCTCTACATGCTCACGTGTGGGTAATATATTAAATCGCAGATAAGTAATAAGTCAGCGTATTCTAACAGAACATAATTTAGTTAGGTAAGAGTAAAGGTGATCTCGCTGAAACCCCTGTGTGCTATAAACTGTGTACATTTTCTTATTACTTAAAAGAGCAATGTTAGAAATAACATCTAAATCTTTGGTTTTATTTCGTATTATTGCTGAAGGATAAGGATGCAGGATCAGATCTTTTAAGACCAGGTCAATGTGAGAAAAGTGCTCAATAGCTATACAGCATAGTTGCATTAAAAAGGTATTCTTGTATTCCTGGGAATATTGATGACCCGGTAAACCCAGTAAGGAATTAGATGTGTGAGAATATGCATAGATGGTGATGAAAAGGTCACATTGCCGAATAAGACAAAGGGAGCGGATCAAGGGCACTACCAGCTCACAGCAAAGTGCCTCAACAGAGACAGTATGTGGGACACCCAGAAAAGAGCGCAAAAGCTTTCCCTCAAACTTGTCAGCCCATTTCATCATGTGCTCGGGCAATACTGCCCTGAATGTTGTACCCTCTCTTTTTGTGAATGACACGCTTTAACAACAGTAATTTTTTCAATATTCTTATTGTTACATGGTCACCGTAAAGGCGCAGTGGGAAGGCTTGGAGGAAAGAAGGACGCATAGATAAATGTATTTATCTAAAACTTCAATTGGGGTCCCCTTACAATACCAGGTAAAGCTGTGTTTTTTTTTATTTCCTACATATGATCATAATTTTTATCTTGGATATGTTTGCCTTAAGAAAGAAAATGTCTGCATAAGTGATAAGAGCGTCCAAGGAATGTTGAAGACCGATTGGGGTGCTAGCAATATAGGATCATCCACATAGCCAATACAAGGCACAAGGGTGTTACCTATGCGTGGATGAACCCATATCGGCAACATAAAGGTTATAGACAAGGGGGGCCAAAACACAGCCCTGTTTGAGGCCAAGGTTGGTTGGAATTTCGTCTGTGAGTTCCACCTCCTTGTTCATGCGTATGGTGAAACTGGTGTTAGCATACAAGGAACTGAGGATATATAGTAGAAATTGATCAATACCCCAGTTTGGCAATTTTGTCCAGAGCAATGGTTGCGAAATGGTGTCAAATGGCTTGGTAAAATCAACAAAGCATATATAAAGATTAGTATTTACTTTACCACGGCAAGCGGAAATAATAAAATGTAGAGCAATAATATTATTTAAAGTATTATGGGCTTTGCGGAAACCGGTCTGGAAGGGAGACAGTAGATTTTTAATTGAGACACAGGTATTGAGTTTTTTCAATAAAATGCTTGACATTTTTTGTTTGGCTAATATCAATCATTGCCAACAAGCAATATTCTTGTGGGTTGGTATGATGTCCCTTTTTGAAGATGGGAATCAATATTAACTTCCTCCAACGTTCAGGGATTTCCCCCTGAAGTTAATATCTGATGGAATAATTGTTCTAATACGGATGCCCAAAGGGAGTTTTTTTTAAAGACAATGTTAGCCAATGAGTCCGGTCCCGGGGCATGGGAGCCATTCAATGTATTACTAATCATAACTATATCATCTCTTTCAAAGCCAACTTGGCTAGCTACAATAGTGAGATAAGAGGGGGTTTTAATACCTAAAGTAGGTGCAAAATATAGGTTTCTAATGGCAATTACCCTTTTGTGTTCACTAATCGGATTTAACTCCAATTTGAAGTGGCCATTGACAAAATGTCTAGTCATAGCCCAGAATTTCTTTTCACCGTGCTTTTTCATAAGGTTGAAGAGAAATTTCAATCAGCACTGTACAGTGAGAACCTATGGTTTCGAAACCAATTCTTATATTTGGTTGAAGCATGTCCATATGCTTTTTCTCTTGCCACATTAGATTTTTTGAGTTTTTAATAGTAACACGCTGTTTACAGACTGATTTATTTGCCTGCTGAATGGCAATGTCAAAAATACTGTACAATTCTATTTCCCTGCACATTTGAGGCAGTATGGTGATTCATGTGGCTAATTTTGTGAATGTTTAATCTTGCTAGATCAGAATAATACTGCATGATCACTAAGAGTATAAAACGCAGTGAAGAAAGGCCCACATTGATAAAAAAAACTTTCCGTCAACAAAGCTGTAATCGAGACAGGAATAGCTAATGCCATTTGTCCAGGTGTAAAGTGGCACATCGCTGTTTCTGCATTTGTTGTTTAAGTAGACAAGATCATATATTTCAACAACTTTAGCCTAGTCCACAGCACTAGAGGGCAATAAAGAATTACTGTCCCACAGGCTATTGTGGCTAAGCACACCAAGGGTATCCTGGGTAGTTGTCGGCAGGCAAGCAGTGTTTAAATCACCAGCTAAGACAATGTTACCCCTAGGGCAGTAGTCATACCATTTGGCAAGTATTTTGCCTTCAGCATTTATGATTCCTACAAATGCAGCCCCAATCCGGGGGGTTGTATATGTTAATTATAAGAATTGTCTAAGAGGTAGGGGAAAAGTCACTCAAGATAGCGCACATTACTAAGGGTGATGTGATGTCAACTCCAAAGGGTTTAAGCATGAGTTCTGATTGAGCACCAATTGCCAGGCCACCACGTTGGTGGCCTTTGGTGCCATGGGTGGCAGTGCAATGTAAACTTTTATAACCATCAATATTGAAAACCTTGGTAGCCTATGTCTCTAGGAGTATAAAAACATCACTGGATTTAATAAGCACGACACCCTGGGGCTATGCGAGCAACGAGCGATACCTGAACATATTCCAGCACTTCCACTTTATAAAGCTGAAATTGGTGTGCAGTCAGTGAACATTGGACACCTCTTTCAACAGAGCACATTGTGGATGGTGGAACCCTGCCCCTAAAATTGATCACGTACAAGCCAGATCTCAAAGACTTTCGCTCCGGTCATCTCCGACAGACTGTAAGCTTAAACCCCAATGCTTGTAAATTACCAGTGCCTGTGGTTAACAGCAACACAATGGCAGAGGATACAAATTCGATCAAAGCTCAATTAGAGTCACGGGGCCTCATTACAAGTGAGGCAGAACGGGTTAACGGGACCCGCTAAAGGAGGCGAACCCGTTAAACCCGTTCCGCCTCATTACAAGGTCCCCATGCGGGACCCGTCAAGTAATGCCTGGTCAAACCAGGCATGCTTACCGGGTCCCGCAAGGGAAAGAGGGAGCAAACAACGGGCCGCTCGTAATCGGCCCTTTGTTTGCTCCCTCCCCCATTCCCATTCAGCCCTCTGAGGGCTGAATGGGAATGGGGAAGGTCTGGGCCCGGGTTCCTGGAGGGAGGAATTACCGGGCCCTCCGAACTCGGAATGGCCCGGTAATTCCCCATTCTGGGAACCCGGACCCGATTTTGGCGGCAGCCATGCCGCCAATAGGGGCATGGCTACCGCCAAAATCATAATGAGGCCCACTGTCCCACTTGGCCAATTCGATATGCAGAATGTCTCTATTGTTGATTGAAGAAAGCGACGTCGCACAGTGGAGAAGCGTGGAGGATCGGCTCTAGGAGATTTGTACTCTCTGTACGTGAAGCTACGTTTAGGATCGGATCACATTTGCTGTGATTTAGTCATATGGAGCTGTGGCTGATGACCTGAGGGTGAATTGAGCCAAGGATGTATTGAGCTAGTGGCTACAATATAATCAAGATCCTTGAACCTTCCAGGCTACCTTGTGAGCCCATTTAAGAAATATAAACTTGACGCAAGAAGTTTTTTGCTAATTTTGGATTCGGACATTAGCGCTACATGAATCTCAATTAGAGGTGGCCCATTGTTGTTGGATCACCTTAACCTAACCCTGGATTGCATGGTGGTGAAAACTGGGTTGTAACGTTTCCCCTGAAGAAAGTTCAAGCATTAAGAAGCTGTGAAAGAACTGAAACATGTCAGGATATGTTTTTTTGTGAAATGACACATTGTTCAAGTGTATAGTATGTTACAATTGTTTTGTGTCTGTGGAATCATTATATGTTGTTAAGTTTAATTTATCCCAATAGGTTGATGATATACCCACCATGTGGGTGAAATCTGGGTCTAGTGTGTTTTAGAAAACAATTTTTAATAGTGTTTTAGCTTTTGATAAAGATAATTAAAATGATCAAATTTACAAAAGTATCTGGTGTACCAAGTCCATTATTTCAGGACCTATGGTTATAGGTTTTGTTCCGAACACCACATCTTAGACAGATGAGTTACCATTCAGATAAGGTTGTATTACACCTTTTCTCCTTTTTGTATAAACATGACTCAGACCTCGCCACCGTTAAACGCAGGTGCCGAGTGGCTGAGAGGAAATGGCATGCTTCCGATACATCCTCTGACAAACTGGCATGCCGCCTGCTCCAAAGGCAATACTGGCTCTCTGTCCGCACCAAGAGGAGAACCCACATCCAAGACCGCATCTCTGTGGCATCTAAAAACTCAGCCAAACTCTTTAAGATCTGCAAGGAGCTGGCCAATCCTGCTGAAGTTTCTACCTCTCCTGTCCCCTCCCAGGCCCTCTGCACGAGCCTTGCTTCTCATTTCATCACTAAAACTCAGGGCATCCTGTCCTCTCTCTCTTCCTCTCCCCCTCCTCCCTCTACTCACTGCTCCTCCCCTGCCTCCTCTTCAGCCACCTCTCCTCCCTCCTTCTCTGCCTTTCCCCTTTTCTCCCCAGACAAGGTTTCTAGACAAGTCCGATATGTGAAAGTCTTGTCAAAACAGGTTCTCCCCTGCTTCTCCAAAACCATCAAGGACCACGTTGACACATTGGCCCCTGCTCTGGCTGACTTCTGCAACCATTCCTTCACCACTGGAGTCTTCCCTTCCCCCTGAAGCACTCCCTTGATCACTCCCTTCTTAAGAAACCCTCGGCCAACCCGTCCTGCCTGGCCAACTATTGGCCAATCTCCATCACTCCTTTCCTGGCCAAACTCCTGGAAAAGCTGGCCATCACCCAGCTTAATCTTCACACTGATTCTGTTGGTAGTCTCCATGACCATCAGTCTGGCTTTAGAGCTGCCAGAAGCATGGAAACTGCTCCCCTAAATGTCTGTGAAGACCTGCTCTCCAACCTAGATTCCAACACCCCCTGTGTCCTCATCTTACTTGATCTCTCTTCTGCCTTTGACACGGTCAATCATGCCATCCTGCTCAACTGCCTCTGTGATAACCTGTGTATCACCAATCAGGTCCTGGCTTGGCTGACTTCTTTCCTCTCTGATCGACCCTCCCAGGTACAACTTGGGTCCTTCCCCGCTGTCTCTAGCTCTCCCTGTGGTATTCCCCAGGGGTCTAACCTATCTCCCTTGCTGTTCAACCAAAACCTGGCACTTCTTGCCCACCACATTGCCGCCCTCTGCCCCAACTTTCAGTGCTATGCGTAACTACCTTTAATTCTCATCACAAAGAGATCAAAAAAATGATCTACAAACATTGGCATCTCCTCCAATTAAACAACCCTGAATTGGAACGTTCGTTGTTTGCTTTCAAAAAGGGTAAAAACCTTAAAAAATAGCTTTCACAAGCAGATCGAGCCAAACCGGCCCCGCGACAATCTAGTTTGCATTCACAATGGGGCCTTCAACCTATCGTGGGTCATTTCCCATGCGGTTTCTGTAATGCCTGCAAATCCACCACGGCTTGCGCCACAGTGTCTATTAATGAGAGAGTATGGTCCCTTAAACAACACACCACGTGCAATTCGACTAATGTGATCTATGTCATTATTTGTCCATGCAACAAATCCTATATAGGCACGACAGCGAGATCTATTAAGACCAGAATCTCCGAACATAAATCGAGAATACGGACCAATACCAGCAATGCCCCGCTAGTGGCCCATTTTTTGGAACTAGTCACAATTGTGTCGACTTTAAATGGTGGGCACTGGAACGAGTGCTAGGGACAGACCGTCTTAATACAGCAGCGAGACTATCGCAAGGGGAACAGTGGTGGATGTACCAAACTGATAGTTATCATAGTGGCTTAAACCATCAATAAGAATGGCTTCACTGCATCGTCTGAAGGACATTTGTAAGTACGGTACCATCGCCATACTGACGATCTAGTCCTTTCTTACGTGGCTGTCCATTTCCAACATAGTGCCAATTGAATATGCTATTTATCCATAGGTACTACATTCTTGTCAGTATGGATATGGCTCCTGTTCTGTCCCCCGTTTTTTCTAGCTAAATTGTACTATGGGATGAAACATCTTTGGTATACATCTTTGATGAGGAAGGCACTGTGCGGGATTTCTCTTCTCATTGTTACATGTGGATTGGGATACTCACGTGGAATCTTTATACTCATCCACACACGAATGGAACATCAATACCTTTCACTGACACTCCTTGTGGATGTTGTTTGGGGATGAGCTCCCCCTCCCTTTTTTCCTCTGCTTTTTGCAGATGGGTAAGATACTGGGTTATTCACCTCTTTTGCGCGCTAGTATTTACAATATATGTTGTCAATTTGGATTGATCCATCCAGTGCGGGGAGCATGGAGAGACGCCCCTCTTTTCTTTGTAGAGGAGCCTCTTCCTTCCTTGCCCCTCCTTCCATGCAGACGGGCACGTTATTTGCTTTTCTACCCCTAGGCTTCCGCGATATAAAGTTTGTGTCCCTTTAAGAGCCGGGTCTCACTCAACGTCACGTGACCACTTGACGTGGTCACGTGGGGAATGTACCCGCTACTTGAGGACGCGGATGCGGCACTCGTTCAGACGTGCAATTCATTTTGGGGCCAGACGGGGGTCGGACACGCAGGTAAGACCGGGGCCACTCGAACTGCTTCCCCCTTTGTGTAACGTCTATCCCCTTTTTCTACCGGGCTAATGATTCCGGGACCTTTGAAATAGCTTTTCCATATTGACGCTGGAAGATTAGACCATAGACCAGGGTAACTTATTAATTTAATTTATTGTTGTATTGCATTGAAGGAAACACCTCTGACTCCATTGCCGTATTCCATGGCGATGATTTACATTGCTAATGGATGACGTCCTGGGTTGTTCATGAGAGCTTGTGCATGTATTTGGCAACCCTTGATATATATATGGCCATAAAATGATAGGGAGTGCATCTCTCTGACTTATGTAATAGTATTTAACAGGTTTTCTTCCCCCTTTTGATGGGGACCATGATATACCAGCAATACACTGCTTATTCCTTAGGCCAGTTTTTGCCTACATTATAACCAGATATCTCGATTGGGTATGAACTGAGGTAGTGCAGACTTATTCGTATCAGATTGGCTAGAACTTGAGACCTGATTAGTTTCTGAAGTTGACAATTCCTCCTCTTACTGATTACTGACTCCTTCTTTTTCCCTTTTTTCTCCTTTTCTCTCTCTTTTTTTGTCGAATTGTGGTGCCAACAGTGAAACACACTGTAAAGGTGGGTCCCATACCAAGTACACCTAAATTCGAACTGTACCCTACCAAGACATCCCTGCTCCACCACAGAGAGAAATTATCTCTTCTCTGCTCCTTTTTTCTTCGGTTTCACTCAGCATGAGTGATTTTCCTCAATTTAAAGGTATGGATCTCCCCTTTGCTGAATGTTGGGCTGTCAGCATGTTCCATTTTCCGTAGATTTTACTTGCCAGTGGGATTGTAGTGAATGCCATGTATTTTCTAGGCCTTCCTCTCCCTTCCTCCTGCCTGGTCGGATCCATTTAGTTGTATATCCGCGGCATGGGTTTTAGGGACGTATATGTTCCTTCACATCTTCCTATTTATCTAGGATTGCACACTATGACTTGGTTTGAGCATACTGTGTGCATGTTCTTTATTTATTTATTAAAGTCTAGAACAACATAAATCTTGCTTGGTTGGAGTAACTGTGGGGTTGCTAGTTCATGTCAAGGATTTTTTAATCTAATGGTTTTAGCTTGTATGGATACATTGGTTTACACCTTTTTCTTTCTCCTTTTCTTTTTTGTCGCCTTTTCTTTGGTTGATATAATTTCAGTTGTGAATTGAATTAAGATGGAACGTATTGACCATCCTTACAAACAGAGGAAGAATCACACGAAGGAAGGAGATATGGATCAACATCAAGACACTCATCATTGTCTGTCTAAAACTGTGTGTGAAAAAATTGTATGTGAAGAAATTGTATGCGTTCTTTATAATTGATTACCAATTCTGTCCTGTCCTGAGGAAGACGACTGTCAAGCCTTCTCTCTCTTTTTAGGTAAAGAGATAGATGCCTTAGACAACATTTTTAGGTCGTCGAAACTACCTTTTCTTAGATACCAACGTATCCCATAGGATTGTTGGGAGCTGCACTAGGTACTGGTTGTTGACTACTTAGGTCGGATTGGCAACAAGTAGTGCATCTAATTTGGTTTCCTCTGATGCACTTTTAGTTTGTCAGATTACTGCAAATTCAATTTGCAATTGGGGACAACAGCTTAATTTTACAGGAAATATTCACTGTTTTATTCCTGCTTTGTTGGGTCTCCTACTTTTTTCTTTTTGTTCTTTTTTCCTTATTTGCTTTTAGGTTTCCTTTTTTCCTTTTCCTTTTCCTTTTTTTGGTTCTATTATTCTGTTGGAATGTATATTAAAACATTTCTTACTTTTGAGATTGGAATTGGGTTGTGCAATATGTTCTTGAATTATAATTGCATTATGCACTTTATGTTTACTTTATCTTATAGGATGCCTTCTAGATCAATATGCACTTTAATTGGTGATATCCAATACTGATTGTCTGATTTGATGCTGTTTTATCATGATCTCAGCACCATGTGTAATGTTATTATATATATGTACAATTGCAAGCTGTGCCTCGTTTGGGAACTCTGCGTCTGATGTTCGACTTGACGGACGTTGTTTGGCGGTGCGTTTGCTGTTGTTTGTTTTGAGGTTCTGTGATCTACAATTTGAATCGTGACTTTCTTGCCAATTCCTGTTATAGCCTTTTGGGATCTGTCCTGGACTGAAGTGGTTTTCACGGAATATTGGGGCAACTAATTGCACCTGTAACAGCAGTAGATGCATCTGTTAATTGGTGCATATGGTGTAGCCTAAATTTTCAGCACACCGTTGAAGAAATTATACAGTAAAGGCCCGCTTGGTAAAAGGAACGTTTAACTTCACTTCATTTCCCTGCACAGCCCTGCGAGCAGTCGAGTGCTCTTGCTGTGTCGACTCGCGCTTCCTGGAGGAGGCGGAGCCTGAACAGGCCACGTGACTGCTCACGTGAACCTTTGTGGAGCATTTATTCAAGGTGCAGCCGCCCGAGCGGTGTGTTTGTTTGTCTTTTGAAGGCCCGCTTGGTAAAAGGAACGTTTAACTTCACTTCATTTCCCTGCACAGCCCTGTGAGCAGTCGAGTGCTCTTGCTGTGTCGACTCGTGCTTCCTGGAGGAGGCGGAGCCTGAGCAGGCCACGTGACTGCTCACGTGAACCTTTGTGGAGCATTTATTCAAGGTGCAGCCGCCCGAGCTGTGTGTTTGTTTGTCTTTTGAAGGCCCGCTTGGTAAAAGGAACGTTTAACTTCACTTCATTTCCCTGCACAGCCCTGCGAGCAGTCGAGTGCTCTTGCTGTGTCGACTCGCGCTTCCTGGAGGAGGCGGAGCCTGAGCAGGCCACGTGACTGCTCACGTGAACCTTTGTGGAACATTTATTCAAGGTGCAACCACCCAAGCGGGGTTAAACACGCTGCGGGGACAAGGGCGCTGCTGTTTGGGCTGTTTGGCTGGTCAGCTGGGCAGGAAAAAAAATACGGGAAACACCCCGTGGAAGTTACGTGCAGGTGGGTCACTTATCTTAAAAATCATTTGTACATCTGGGGGATATCCCAAAGCTAAACAAGTCATATGACCAAAGGAAAAAAAATAAAAAGTCGCTAGGATCAGCACGTATAAACAAGCTAACATCACCTGTTGTTATTTTGCTGGGGTAGGGAGACTGTTGGGGCTTGACCCCTCTGATCCCACCCTGCGAAACGATCAAAAATTTGGATTAAAAGCTATAAGGGAAGGGAGACTGCTGGGGTTCGACCCTTTTGATCCCGAACCCTGCAAATAACTTGTTATAACCTGATAACATCAGGGGAAAAGACACCTACAGCCTCATTTGAAGGCTTGATACCAGTGTTCTAAACTAACATACATACGATTTTCAAATACCCAATGGCAGAAGTAGGGTTGGCGACTAGATTGGATGGCCACCCTGTACCTAACAACCATATTGGTGATTTAATATTATCCGAAGACAAGGATACCGAATCGGTGCTAGTTAAGGAAAGCATGACTCCGAATCATGGAACGAAAGATCATAAGCAAGGAGCAGTACTTGGTCCATTCATGATAGAGGTAAAGATCGGCAAACAAACAGGGAGGGAGCTGCTACAGGAAGACATACAATTAAACTCAGAGAGCAATGAGGCCAACCCACCCAGGAACAATTTCATATTCCATCAACTTGACAATACGATTGAAACGGACGAATCACCTCAGCCTCAGGAAAGTTTAGCTGATGCAAAGCAGACTAAGGAAGTTCTGGCCCTTATAATGAAACATCTGACAAAAATGATCATGACTTAGAAGCTATAAGGGAAACAGTCCTTTCAAAGGAAGATGTGTCAGAGAAGCCACCACCTGTACTAGAGATAAGATCAATAACAGTAGAAGAAAATATTCCTAAGGCAAAGGATTTAATTCAACTATCTGATGATATTCCCGGGGTAGAACCCAATACTACGGTGGAAGATTTAGTTAAAACAGCGAAAGGAACCTTTAATGGAACGAAAGGTAAAACAATAACCCCTAAACCAATCAGAATGGACTTTATAAGATATACAGACCTAGAAAAAAAAATATGGAAACCCAGGACTCTATCCTCAGGGGATGCTCAAGACAGAAATAATCATTTTTTTGGGAAACAATCCTTATTAAACTGGGGAACAGGCATTCTGGGAACGTACCTAAAAGGAAATTAACTCATAAAAACATCACGGCAAACGAAATCCCTGACGCTGTTATGCTGGAAAACTCAATCTTAATTGATAAAGAGCCACAGACTGTAGAGACGGCCGCTCAAACCGTGAAAGGGGAAACCAAAAACCAGTTAATACAAACAGACAATGAACAAGACTCAAACTTGACCACGCTACCATCAACGATAGAAGCACCTCAGAAAGAGAGGGAGACGACTAACAAACCTAAAACAGGGGGAGAAAAGTGTGAAAAGGATGACTTCCTGATGATTACAACAGTGGCAGCGATCTTGGCCCCTTACATGAAACTACACGAAGATGCTACGGATACTCTGAAGGACCACACTACATTGCTAGCAATGGTTCATTCTAAGACAATCTTTATTGAAGGATTCATATCGGCCATCCAAAAAAATATGCAAAATGTTGAGCAAAGAATCTCCGATATATGTTACACACTATCCTAGAACCAATCATGAAAGAGAAGGAAAACCGATGGAAAGATCCTAGGAGAGATTCTCTAGGTGGCTCTGACTGCTCCGTTTTTCAATTAAAAGAATTAGCAAAACTGAAACCACAAATTGAAGAAAATGCAAATGAAGAGCATTTGAAAGAACGTACTGAAAATATGATTGAAAAAGGGACCTTAGAAGAGCCAAGTACTCAGGTCGAATGTCCAATCCCAACTCCGAGGAAAGGAGAAACAACTAAAGATACAATGAATACAATAAATGGAAAGGAAAAAAACAAAGAAAATAATGAACTGGTGTCAAATACCTCAAAAATCCCAGCGGAAAACGAAACTCAAAGAGGAGCCAGGGGGAACAACGATCAGAAAGTAAAACAGATCACAAAAAAAGGACAACACACACCTCAAAAAACCTTAGACCTTGTGCAGCACGAAAAAGATATGGATGCATCAAGAATAGATAAGCATGACTCAAAACTATGCAAAATCTTTAAAAAAAAGGACGTAAGACAGATGGAAGGTATCACTGTGTCGCAACGAAAGGAGCAAATCGCTATGAATGACAAGAAAGCGAAAACTATTCAACCATGATACTCAAAAAAACAAAAAATCAACCGCCGAGGAGGGTATGTAAATCAAATTAAAGCAAATCATTCTTCAAATGTCTGAGTACACCAAAGGAAGCAGCAACTATTGCAGTAAATCGAAACATTGGTAGCCATACGCAAACAAGTACAAGTCCAAAGAACAAAGAAGCAGTAGAAACGGATGACTCCGATCAGGAGTTAATGGACATGTCCACTTATTCCATCTCGGATGACAATGTTTCAACTGATAGTGACTCAGAAGAAGAAGAAATTTAAATAATTGATGAACAAGCACAGACGGAACGACAAAGAGGAGTTAAACTAATGTTGGATGACAAGAGGATAACTGGGGAAAACGCAGACAAAGCTGAAACAACAAAAAAGGAAAATAATATAGCCAAGCCCGAAATTGTTAGCAAGAAAAAAATAAAGCCAACGATGACGGGAAGCTCAAACATTCCAGTTAAAAGTCCAACAAGAAACCTGGAAAGTCAAAATATAAACAGCCCCATACCTATTTTGGAGTTCAAAGATTACACCGCAGAAAAAAGTGAGCAGAACAGTGGAACTGTTGATTTCCGGACTAGTCCTTTGAGACTACCGAAACGCCGATTAAACCCGGAAAAAAAGGGCAGAGGTCTTCTTTTGGAAAGACTAGTACATACAGACGATGGTCTTATCCTAAACCGGGCAAATGTCCTAAGGTTGTTCCACCATATACCAGCCTTGAGATTAATCAGCTCCAGTGACATAACCCTGATAGAATTTCCTGACAAAAGGTATATGGATAGTATTCGGGTTTCTACATGCTCCCAGGTAATTCAGCAGCTATTACTATCCGAAGAGAGGACCATAAGAAAGAAGGGGTTCAAGATAACCGAAAAAAACAATAACGAAACAGAACCAGAGGTAATGGATCAAGGAACTAACTCAAAGAAAGCTTGTTTCCAAGAGGCGTATGATACGCATAAAAAAGCCATGAAACAATCGCAGGTAACCCAACCTCAAGACAGAGAACAGGAGAGATGGGTATGGCTGGCCAACCTAGCAGCAGGAAAAATGAAGACACTATAGAGCCGGAAAGTAACACAAAAGGAAACATGGTCCCTTATTTCCTGGAATACAAGGGGATTCAACCACCTTCTAACAAAAAATGAATTTGAAAAAGAGATGCCAGAGGTACTATGCCTGCAGGAAACGTGGTTGAGAGAAACTCCCCTGATTGACGGCTATTCAGTAAATATAAATCCAGCAAAAAAAGGAGAAAAAGGAACACCAATGGCGGGTCTGCTGATAGCGATAAAAAAAGAACTAAACTGGAATGTGATTCATTCTTGGAACCTGACTCCATATATTCAAATCTTAGTCCTGGAAACACCGTCGCCCCTCGACGATCAACACCACCAGCACGTTGTGCTGATGAATATATACTGGGTGCCAGGAGCTAAAGGAAACAAATCCCTTCCAAGGGATTTAGCAGAGGCAATTGATGAGCTGAAAGCTAAATGGCATGACCCATGGATAATATTGGTGGGCGACTTAAATTGCACTTGTCTGGACGAAAACAATAAAGCACTCGAAGACGTACCGAAAATGGCCACAACCAAACACAAAAGAGGGGTCAATTGGAGGTCCACGTTACAATCTAGAGATTGCACAATCCTAAACGGAGTCACGTTAGGCGACATCCCAGGGAAACCGACGTGGCGAGGGATGAAACCCAAAGCCATCTTAGATTACGTGAAAGTTTCAACTAATATGTCAATGTTTATTCAAAAACTTGAGGTGCAACCGACCAAGGCTAGTGACCATAATGCTATCAAACTTACTTGTTCTAGTTTTCCTCCTAAGAACGCAAATGAAATATATCCATTCAAGATAGAAATTAATACTGGGAGAACTCGAGTTAAATTGAATCCAGCAAAATTACCAGCGCTGAATGACAACTTGACATCCACCCTAAATGATTTGTATCTGCAGCTACCTCTGCAAACCATCGATTATATTCCTTTGCTAAAAATTTTCCATACTAGAATTAAACCTGGGTCTACAAAACCAATAATGTCACATCAACATATATTCGATCAAGCCGTGGTCGACAAAAAAAAGATTATGAGGAAACAGCTAAAATCACTGAAAGACTTGAATGAGGTAAACAAAACTGATAAAGTACGAAAAATAAAACAAACCTTCAGAAATTGGAGAAAGTTGCACAAAAAACAATGTTAAACCATGACTCCCAGGCAATGTTAAGATCGATATGTGAGAGAAATACAGCAGAGACGTGAGCTTTAATAAATAATAAAGAGACTTTGCAAGACGCTATAATAACAAATCCAGTCACAGAGAAACAATGGCAATTATATTACAAACAACAACAGCCAGCTCTTAAACCTCTTATAAATGATTGGATTATACCAAAAAGGGAAGAAAGTCTGCTGACCATAGACAGTGAGGCATTAGAAGATATGATTAAAAAACTAAAGAACTCTAGAGCACCGGGGCCAGACGGCCTGACTAACGAAGGTCTGAAAAAGGACCCAGCGGAATGGGCTAAAATCCTACACCAACTGTTTAAATATATCTTGGCTTCGGGGAAACTACCGACTTCTTGGAAGACGAGTATTGTGGTGCCAATCTTTAAAAAGGGCATAAGAACAGTCCCAGACAATTACAGGCCAATTGCCCTTCTAGATGTGGCTGGAAAAATCTTTGCCTCAATTCTTTTAAAGTCTTTGACAAATTGGGCAACACAAACAGGCCATAAGGACGAATGGCAAACTGGGTGTTTAAAAGGACAAGGCACCCCATTAAACATCTTTATTCTAAATCTGTTGAAAGCTCGAACCCTGACCAACAAACTGGCGAAATTCTATATAGCTTTTGTTGACCTATCAAAGGCTTTTGATGCAGTTGATCGAGAGAGGATGTGGAGGAAATTAAAAAAATGAAATTGTCCAGAAATTATACTTTACAACATAAAGGAATTACACTCGAACACCTCAATTAAAGTGAAACTAAATAAAGCCGGCCTGTTATCAGACACAATTCCTACGACCATTGGGCTTAAGCAAGGATGCCCCTTGGCTCCAGAATTATATAAACTATATTTCTCAGATATGGAAAAAGCCTTTGCAGATATAAGATCCTTCCCAGCAAAACTTGCTAATATAGCAATTGGACGATTGATCTATGCAGACGACATAGTTTTAATCGATCAGACTCCTACAGGTCTTCAACATCAACTAAAAGCATTAGAAACATATGTAGCCAAAAACAAAATGACCATCAATCCAGACAAATCTAGGATTTTGACGTTCTCTAATACCAAAAAGAAGAAAAATCTAAACTAACCCCAATGGTATTTATCCAATAAAAAGATAATGGAAGTAACAGCTATTAAATACCTGGGGGTTCGTATCAATACCAACAGATATGAAGCCCCGAGATGTCAGGATTTAAAAAACAAACTTGGAAACCTAATAGGCCAAGCTAAGATTCTACTGGCGCGATACTGTAGATTCTCCATGAAACCGCTGATAGACTTCTATCGTGCAAAAATACTGGCAATCCTAACCTATGGATCAGAAACCTCACTCTTATTGGACCACAAAATATGGTCACGGCTAGAAGGCAAGTTCTGGAGATCTATTTTGGGATTGCCAAAATCTTTCCCTATTCAATTAATTAGAAGAGAGCTGGCACTATCCTCTCTAAAAGTCATTGTGGAGTGGAAGATATTGTCTTTCTACAGAAGATGCCTAGAACCGGCAACAAAGGGGGGTTTTGCGGCCATAAAAAAGGCAACTGATGAGAGGTCGGAACCAATATTGACTGAATGGGCCAAAATATGTCAGATGATCCTTCTTAATTTAAATGAGACGGAAGAATCCTTCTTAAACAATCCAGATCAAGTGAAAAAAAAAATGTACACTAGAGATTGGATTGATACACTGGACGAGCTCACTAAATATCGAGGCTATCAAGAATTCTGGGCAGTTCTGCGAAAACTGAATATGCTACCCAAGGTTTATAGTCATAATGTCGAAAAAAAAATGTCGACAGACAAAAATGTCGAAAAAAAAATGTCGAAAATAATAATGTCGACATCCTATACTTATAATGTAAAAAGTCATTTTTTCGAAAAAAAAATGTCGACATTTTTTTTTTGACATTATGACTATAAACCCTTAAAACTATCAACACCTCACCCAACTCCCCCCTGCCACCCCCCCCACACCCCCCAACCACCCTTTCACCCCTCATACTCAACACATACCAATTATTTATTTATTTATTTATTTATTCAATAATTAAATAAATAAAAATTGTATTTACTATGGGGGGGTCCCCCCCAACCCCCCCTCACCCAACACCCCCCTGCCGCCCCCCCACACCCCCCAACCACCCTTTCACCCCTCATACTCAACACATACCAATTATTTATTTATTTATTTATTTATTTATTTATTTATTCAATAATTAAATAAATAAAAATTGTATTTACTATGGGGGGGTCCCCCCCCCACCCCCCCCTCACCCAACACCCCCCTGACGCCCCCCCACACCCCCCCAACCACCCTTTCACCCCTCATACTCAACACATACCAATTATTTATTTATTTATTTATTCAATAATTAAATAAATAAAAATTGTATTTACTATGGGGGGGTCCCCCCCCCAACCCCCCCTCACCCAACACCCCCCTGCCACCTCCCCACACCCCCCCAACCACCCCTCATACTCAACACATCATATATATATTTATTTATTTAATTATGCATACACTAAATTAATGTCGAAAAAATATCGAATAATGTCGACATTTTTGTTTGTCGACATTATTGTTTTTCGACATTAATTTGTCGACATTTTGACTGTCGACATTATTGATGTCGACATTATGACTGCACACCGCTACCCAAATACCTAACTCTTTTCCCCAATTGGTTCTTGAGGCAAGGCTTCTTAAAGCTGCGTTTGAATCTTTGGCCAAGTAGAACCAATCATTATAGAAAAAGAGAGAGAGATGAACCAAAGAACTGTAGATTATGTAAAAATGTATTAAAAGTTGAATCATTGAAACATCTGCTGCTGGAATGCCCTACTGTGAGAGGTGAACGACAGACGTACTTAGGTCATATCTGGCAAGAACATAGATTCAAGGACATTGATCTTTGGTGGTCATACCTGCTGGAAGGAGATAAGATCTCAAACAATCTTTCGGTCACAAAATTCATCCAGTTCATCTTTGAAAAAATTGAGGGACAAGACGAACCTCTTGGAACAGTGAAAAGGACCTGAAATCAAGCAGACTTTTGCAGTGTTAAACACTAAGCAACATAAAAGAAAAGAAAGAGAAAGGAAATAAGAAACAGGCATTTTTATAAATGTTTATTAATATTTTAGCATATCTGTAGAACAGAAGTTTGGGAAAACGCTATTCTTGTTGTCTTGGGTTATTTTTATTCAATTATTCTTGATTTTTAAAATGTTTTTTAAGCTTTCTTTAACGATTGAATTAACTCTTGTCTTGTTTTTGTATAGTTGTACTTGCTTCTTTTTTTTCACTCTTTTTTATGACATCTTCTAATCTTTTTTATGTTGTTTTCTGTTTCTTGTTCGGTAAAAATAGCTAAAGGTTTTCTTGTTTAAACCAAAGAGCTAAATAAAAACAAAACAATAATAAAGATTGACTGATTTTACATGATCCTTGGCCTGGCCTATCCCCTCATTGAGCTCCTACATTGAGAGCAACTTATCCCGCTTGATTCTTCAGCGGTTTGATTTACGTGACCCCCCTTCTCCTTTGCCAATTGTTCTCTTACTCCCCTGGCTCCATGTGGTTGGGGACGCCTATCCTTGTTTACATGCGGATGACACTCAACTCATCTCCAGGCTTCCTTCCACACCTTCTTCTCCTTCTCTCATCTCTGACTGTCTGTCTGCTATCCAGGAGTGGTGTGCCGCCAATGATCTCTGCCTTAATGCCAGTAAGACCGAGATTCTCCTCATCAACATACCCGCTCCCTGCTTTCCTGTCTCTCTCCGGCCTTCCTCTCTTGGCCCTCCTCCTGCTCCCACCAGTGAGGCTAAAAACCTCGGGCCATCTTTGACTCCACACTCTCCTTCTCTCCTCACATCTTTGACATCTCTAGGAAGTCACACTACAAGCTGCACCTCCTCAGAGGTATTCTTCCTTTCCTCTCCTTCCCCCAGAAGCTCACTGTCTCCAGAGCTCTGGTTCTCTCTAGGCTGGAATGCTGCAACAACCTCTTTCTTAATCTGCCTGCTTCTACTCTCTGCACTCTGCAAATCATCCAGAACAGGATTGCGAGACTTGTCCTTGGCCTCAAGCCCAGGGATCGTATCCCTCCAGGACTGAAATCTCTGCACTGGCTCCCAGTGGCTGTGAGGATTAAGTTTAAAACCCTCTGCATTGTGCACAAGGCCTGGGGCCTCAATACCTTCAAGTCTCGTTTCCTAAATATCTTTCTTCTTAAGCTCTTTGCTCATCCGCCTCCAACTCCCTCAGGATCAGTCGCTTCTCCAAGCAACGAGTTGGTGGTCGATCTCTTTCTTTGGCTGGGGCCTCCCTCTGGAACAGCCTCCCTGCCACCCTGAAACTTGAGGAGAACCATCTCCGGTTCCGGAAGCACTTCTAAACCTCCCTCTTTGCTTCTGCTTTCTCTCCCTCTCTCCCCTGCTAAATTCCTGGCCGTTACCGATACTGCACTGGTCACCTGGCTAACCCAGATCTCGAGCCCAGGTCCCCTCCCCCACCAGTTGAACACCTGCACTGCCTCCCTGGCAACCGCTGCACTTGAGGAATGTTTTCTGTATCCCTACAGTGCCCTACCAGCACTTGACACCTGATGTCTGCACTTACCCTTGCACTTGCCACCAGCTGGCAACACCTTTTACTTATTGACTTATTTATTCTATTTAATTTACATTCGATCCCATGTAATGCACTGTCCCTCACCCATCAGTTTAACACCTGCACTGCCTCCCTGGCAACCCCCGCCCTCTGCATTTTTTATCCTTTCCCCTTGCCCTGCACTTGCACGATCTCAATGCCACCTGGCCTAGTAAGATCGTTGTCTGTCTTCCCTCTGTTCCCCCACCCTTGCCTCGTCGCACATTGAAACACTTGTGTATGGGCGTGTTATAAATGCCATATCATATCATATCATATCACTGAGCTCACAAGAAATATGTTGCGATTCAGATAAGTGATCTACATACTTCAAGTTGTGCTGGTTAAAAGAATCAGTGGGTTTGTATGATATGCCAGACACTGCTACAGGTGTGGCATTTTTCATTAACCGAGTCATCAGAGAATGGCATAGCCTCACTATTCCTCAAATGGAATTCAGAGTTAGACTAATTTGTAGGTAACATACTACCTGATTTTATCCACCTATCGAGAGGCCCCCGCAATATAACCTGCCTAATAGTCCCATCACCCTGGTCTTTCAAAACAATCCTTTCTTGAGGGGTAGAAGATGTAACTTTGTTCTTGACTCTGATGGAAGTAGTGTCCTGGAAAGCCAATTTTTTTTCCTGTTAATCGAGGTTTGTGCACTGTTTGGCATTTCCGGCAACTTCAAGTGCATCTTCTTTGGTGGCAGCATTGATGTTTAAAAAGTTTTGTAACGAGGCTTGTTTCAGTTCAACAAGTTGCTCTATAGCTTGTACTGACTCATTAGTTGATGGACAAACACTAAGGGCCTCATTATAAGTATTACGGAATGGGTTAACGGGTGCCACTAATGGTGGCGGACCCGTTAAACCCTTTCCGCAATATTACGAGGTTCCCTCGCCGGACCCGAGGTGGACGTCTGGTTTTACCAGACGTCCTTACCGGGTCCCACGAGGGGACCAGGGAGCTAACAACGGGCCGGTCGTAATCAGCCTGTTATTAGCTCCCGTGCCCATTCCCATTGAGCCCTATGGGGGCTCAAATGGGAATGGGGAAGGTCCAGGCCGGGGTTCCCTGAGGGAGGAATTACCGGGCCCTCCAAACTCGGAATGGCCCGGTAATTCCCCATTCAGGGAACCCGGATCCGACGCGGTTTTGGAGGCAGCCATGCCCATGTTAAGGGCATGGCTGCCTCCAAAGTTGTCATGAGTCCCTAAGTGTTTTCAAGTTGCTATGTATCCCTACATCAGTAATGTTCCGTCCAATGTTGGCTTGGCTAGAGTCGAGGGTCACATCCACAACTTTGGCAACTATGGTTTTTACTTCAAGCTATTCTGCTGCGATGTTAGAGAACAAAGTCAAAAGTGCATCCATTTTAGCGAGAATAATATTGATATTAGATGGAGAGGTCATTTCACCAGAGAAGGGAGAGTTACTGGTGGAGACAGAGCATCTTCCATTTCAGGATCCTCATAAGAGGACTCAGAGGAAGACACTAGCTTTTCGAGATTCGAACTTCTGGATAGCTGGCTGATGAGGGCATGAGTGAATTTATTTTAGTATTGCGACAAAGGTTCAGCAGTAAGCCATTATTATCCAAAGACGAAGAGCAGCGATTGAAACTATTTTCAAGGATACCCAATTGTTTCTGAAGGAGAAGAGTGGGCTGGCAAAGTTACTGCAATATGTGAGATGGCATTAATAGGCTCTGCGAGTCTGCAGGAGCAGTCCCAAGAAAGCCAGTGATTTTTGGTTGCGTGGCATCCATAATGCTCAATTTATCTTTTTTACCTCTTTCAGAGGAGAAGGTGTCTTTTGACCTATTAATGCTTTTGACGGGGCTCCGTGAGTGCTTCACAATTCTGGAAGAATTACTTTGAAGTCTGTATCTTTTAGTAGACTTCATTTGCAGACTTAGACCAAATGGAATAAGCAGAGATGATACTCTCTTTTTTCTCTCTGTTTTTTCTACACGAGAGGAGGTATGAGTAAATTCAATGAGGAGTGGTGTAGAGGGAAAATGACAGGCTTCGCGGCCAGCCGGTCCTAAACAGCAAATTCGGATGGAAATGAGGGGGCCCAACACCTGCAAACCAGAGAAAGTATGAGAAGAATTAATGAGGTGTGATGTAGAGGAAAAATTACAGACCTCCCAGCCAGCCAGTCCTAAAAAGCAAACTCAGAGTGATGTTTTTAAGGTGGGAGTCTTTCTCTCAGGTCTGTCGCAATAATGAACAGTGAAGAAAGACCTCAGTTTTTAACCGCAGTAAAATCTCTGTTCTGCAGTGGGACAGCAATCAGGCCAAACACCACAACACTCCTCGAGCTCTGTGCGGAGGGAGGTTTTTAAGGTGGGCATCTTCCTCTCTGGTCCATCGCAATAAAGAAAAATGAAGAAAGACTACAGTTTTTCACCACAGTAAAAGCTCAATTCTGCAGTGGGACAGCAATCAGGCCAAACACCACAACACTCCTCACACTCCACTTGCTCAATCCAAAAGTAAGATTTGTCTAGATGCAAGAGACTTGCACCAAGAATGCTTTGCTTGCTACCGATTTCAAATTTAACTTAGGAGTCTCTAGAATGTGGTCCTCCAAGGACCTTTGGGCTATTTTCGGGTAGTACACAGACCTCTCAACTCATAAGCTTTTGTCAGGTGTTGCCCACTGTATAATAAGTTTAATCACCTGACACGCCCCTTACACATCCATACACTTCAATGGGCACACCCACCAAAAATAAAATCACCCTCGGGTCGCAACATTTTCAGATGTATGCAAATAGGTTGTCGGGGGGGAAATTCTGCCGGGGTCGGCCGGGCCGTCCGCAGACCTCCGGGCAGGGAGGCCCCAACTCCTCCCGTATAGCCCAAAAGAGATAGAGTATGAGACACACGCAAGAAGCAAGGTGACTCTGCTGTTTATTAGACAAAAACGGCAGGGATGGGTCAAGGATCGTACGCGTCCGTCCTGACACACACACAATCGTGGGGCTCGCAGGCCCTTTTTACCTTAGTATGACGCGCTACTTGCGTCACCTTGGAAAGTTAGCAAAAAACCTATCGCCACTCTTAATTGGATGCTCGAGTGGTAGGGTTAGTATAGTAAGCTTTTGATCTTGTAGACCACGACATCCTCTGCCACCACCTCTCCTCCACAGCCAACTTCTCTCAAGAAGCCATTACATGGATCACCTCCTTCCTCCAAGGCAGGACCATGCAGGTCTTCTCTGACCTAGCCACTGCATCACCCTCTATCATGCTATGTGGGGTGCCCCAAGGCTCCTGCCTCTCCCCCACCCTCTACAACATCTTCACCCGCCCCCTCTTCCTCATCCTTGACGCCATGGGCATCTCTTACACCAACTACGCCGACGACACACAGATCCTTCTCACTCTGACAGGCGACTATGACACGGACTCTGCTACCCTCAACAACATCTACAACACAATTCAAATGTGGATGGCTATCATCGGCCTCTGCCTTAACTCCGACAAAACTGAGCTCCTACTCGTAGGCTCCCCTGACACCATCAAGAAACTTGACGCTCAGTTCAGCCATTTCACCATTGACTCAATCACGATCCCAGTACTTGACACGGTAAAAACACTAGGCGTCTACTTAGATTCCAATCTATCCATGACCAGACAAGTAAACGCCATTGCCTCCTCGGCCGCTTACCATGCAAAACTCCTTAACGCAATCAGACCTTATCTGTCAAAAGACACCTGCGCTAACATAGCCAGGGCCATAACCGGCTCGCGACTTGATTACTGCAATATTCTTTTCCTTGGGACCTCCAACAAAAATCTTGAGAAGCTCCAAGTAATACAGAACAGTGCCCTACGCGCTGCACAAGGCATTGCCAAGAGAGAGCACATCACCGCTGCCAGAAAAGCTTCCCACTGGCTCCCCATAAAGGAGAGGATCCTATTCAAGGCTCTAAGCATCACCCACAAATGTGTCCATCTTGCCGCCCCAATGTACCTTTCGCAGAGGATCCACCTGGTCTCCTCCACAAGACCCACTAGATCATCCTATGCCAGCATGCTCTCAGTACCCGGGGTAAAAAGGACCAGAGCAGGGGGCTCCAGTTTCCCGTACCTCGCTGCCGTACACTGGAACACCCTCCCTAGCTCCCTGCGCTCTGAACCCTCACTGACCGCCTTTCGGAAAACCCTGAAAACGACCCTGTTCATCTAACAACTACATGGCCTAGCCCTCATAATTGTATTGTATGATGTATTATGTGATATATCTGATCACAGGTCACTGCCTTACTGTAACCCAAGGCACAACCTGCTCACATTGTAACTAAGTCTTCCTTGCAAGTAACAGTGCCACAATGCCCCTGGGCTGCCTGCGCGCTATATAAATTTAATAAATAAATAAATAAATAAATAAATAGCATACGTATAGAGAACAATGTTAGTGGTCAAGGGTTAGTCAGGTGATATATCTGGGTTGTCCCTACAATTAGATACATGAGAATTGTTACATGAAGACCCCTGATGATTGGTTAATGTTAATGGCGTCAGTGATAAGAGCCCCATGTTCTGATTGGTGCGCCCGCGAGCTTCCCAGTCTGGGACCATCGCTGTTCCCAGCTCTCGGTGTACCTGTCATTTGCAACAATGTTTCACTATGAGTACGTGCAGACAATGTGAGGACTTATTCATAAGCTGGAAGGCCGACTACTCCCACTGTCGCAGATGTCCATTGAGCCTTTTAATTGTATCTGCCTGTGTCTTGTAACGAGGGATCCAGACGCCTTCTTCCTCCTGGGCTTGGCATCCTGTCAGGTTCGGCTTGGTCACGTGAGGTGGGACCGTGTTTGAGGCAGAATTCTGCACAATTAATATTGTTTTTCCACTGTGTGCCTGGTTTAATTTGCAGGTGTGACTTTGACGTTGGTGTGCGGCGTGCGAGGTTGCAACATCGTGCCCTTGATTGTCCGCTTTCGGAATGTGGGTTTGCAACATTGCAACCTTGGCTGTCTGCTTTCGCCGGGCTCATTCTGCAGGATCAGCAACCTGACTCTTGTTCTTTTAACGTCCATGGAAGCTCTTGCTTGCGGCCTACTTAGGCCTGGTGTATAGGTGGAACCGTTTGGTGCACAGGCGCTTTAGGTTATAGTATCATATTGTCTTATCCCCAGTATCGTGTCTTCGTTATATTTCTCATTATGTCACCTGGTTTTAGGAGAAGCGTAAGCAAGCTCTTTAGATGGGTTCATGATGCGTCTTGCGTTTCTGCAGTTTGAGAGCCTATGTGGAAAATAATAAAGATGCACGTCCGTGAGTATGTCTGTCGCCTACGTCATAGCACTGAGTATATTCTTCGTGTAGATTGGTGCGGGAGTGTCCGGTGTGTATATTTGCACAGGTGTGCTGACCGTTGGCTAGGTCGTCATGGCATCTCTAACGACGTGTAGGTTTTAGTCTAGTTGATCCGTGCCGCAGGTGTCGACATGGACAGGGCGGGCTGCTGGGCAGGCAGATGGACACATCCGTATGTTCCTGTACCAGGGTATTTGGTCGTCTGGTAGATGGGCAAACTCTTCTCGTGGCGGGTGCCTGGGCCGTGATCCTTTAGGCCAGGCGCGAGAGGGGAAGGACGGGAGCCTGGTCTTCCATTCTCCCACTTCAAGGTTGTTGTATTCTGGTAAAGATATTGTTAGGTCAAGGTGCCTGCAATAAAGATGACCCACAAACACCTCTGGTACGTTACAGATAAGTCCTTTATTCCAGTTACTCATAAATTACAGAAGAGGAACCCACTGGCTCACACAACCCAGGCTACATATCTCCAACTCCCTGGGTTGGAATGCCAGCACATAAGCATTCCCTCACTCATACATCAACACTCTCACCTACCAACATTCTCTCTGACCACATGCATTGCAGACCAGCTTGCTTGCATCCATCCATCCGTCCGTCCGTCCGTCCATCCATCCATCCAGCAAAGCACTTCACAACACAGCTCCCTTCCTTACCAGACACACCCATCACAAAGCACTTCACAAGAGGGCCATTGAAGTGGATTCAAGCTGGTATCGCGGACTAATGGATTTGTTGAAAAATTAGGGTTATGCGAGGGAATGCTGGTGCATTGACCACTGTTTAGGCAATTTGGCTTTAGAGAACTTTTAACTTTGCAAACAACACCGAAGTGAGACTTAGGGACGTTTGGTTCCGGTTTGTGGATGAGGCATTTGCTGATGATGGGGGTCTGCGTATAGTAAGGAGTGTGGTTCATTCTGTATGCTTCCTAGTTTAGATGGTGCAAGAGCATCCACTGAGGTTTTCAGGATATGATTGGACGTGTCCATGTTAACATTGCTCTGGGATACATCACTGCTGAGGCTAGTGAGGAGAGCTTCTGTTGGAGTGTGCCTGCGAGGAAATGCTTAAAGAAAGTGTGCAAGTGCTGCAAAAGGTGCTCGTCTGCATTTTCTAGGAAACAGCTTCATCCCTTTCACTGCCCTCTGCTCAGTGGCCCACTGTACTTGTGTCAGAATGGGAGAGTTGAATGGCGGTGGTGGTGGTGGTGGTAGCGGCGGTGGCAGCAGTGGCAGTGACAGAAGTGGTGGTGGTGATGGCGATACTATTAGTGGTAGCCACAAACTGGGAATGTGTTGGCGAGGCTCTAATGTTGGCAGCATTACAGGTCCATTTCTCATTCCTATGTTTCCATGAGCCATGTTAGTGATGGTGTTGGGAGGCTCTTGGTTGGTGCACTTCTCGTACTATCATACATGTCTATGCATGCCTCTCTACAGAATGAGTGCACTTACATATTTGTCATTAGATAACAATCAAGCGCATTTCTTATCTGTCCATCATTGCCCTGTGACTGTGTACAGTCATGCATCATCCTAGTCTCTCTTCTTTCTTTCTTTGTTTTGTTTTGTTGGCCTCACCTGCACACTGTCTGAGCCTGGTGCCTGCTGCTTGTGCTGTCCAAAACATGTGGGTGCAACTTGGATCGTCCATCAATGACTGTCAACGAAAAGCTATAGAAGGACTATCAGACTTAAAGAGCCACAAATGCATTTCTCTCTGTAGGTGCATTTTTTTGGGGGGGGGGTGTCATGCAGATGTTTTTGCAGGCATGCCAAACTGCTTTAATCACACAGGGCTTGCTTTATAACTGCTGGCTTCGCTATGTGGTAGCCTCTGCACTAAGCATACAAGATGTTCTTATTTCTTTCAACTATTTTTTTATTGGGGAAAAGGTTACAATGAAGAATTTAAGGCAGATGAAAATAAACACTTTAAAACATCCAAAGTTCCTGCCCAAAACGCCCAACAACTCCAACCAGGCCACCACAAGGCCATAAATCCACTAAAGTTCCTGGTAGGTTTGAATGAGAGATCCTTCCCCGCAAGCAAGATCATTAATTAGAGCCTCAACATTAAAAATCTCCCTATGAAATGTGTAGCACAGGACGCCTTGAGGAACCCAAGAAAGTGCTTATGGGGGGATGGAAGATTACAGCGACCTTAAGGAACCTCACCCATCTCAAGCCGTGTCATTACAACAACCCCTGCCCTGAGGGAGTAGCCTCCTTTGTCCCCATCCAGTACCAATTACATGAATCTGCTTCCCTGGTCGCTATTGAGCAACACAGGCAAAAGAGTGCAGGCATTATTATTTCCAGACTCCCGACTGTTCACACATGACCTGGCCAGACACCCTCGGACAGAAGTAAACTTCTTCCCGTTATCTATCACTTTCATTGTCACTGATAAACCAATGGTAGCTGGCATTCCCTTCGCCCCCACCACCTTTTGAAATTCGCTGCAGGACCTCCTCCTCGCCAGTGTGTCTGGGCTCAGATCCAGAAACAGTAGAATTTGCTGTGCGCCACTCAACATCAGTTTTCTTTCATCACTGCTTGCAGTGTTTGGCTCTAAACTCAGCAGACCTCAGAACCAAGATTAATACTGCCTCGCTTCTCACCGAGTCCTTCTTCTAACCTCGAGTGTGGTGGCTCAGATATAAACAACGTTCCATCCAACTCATCTCTGCTTCCAGCAACCCATCCACTTTGGCCAGTATAAGCTCCATTCCAGCTTTGAGGCCTTCGAGTGGGGCCCCTTTCAGAATCTCCGGCCCCCACATTCGAGCTGCTCTCCAAAAAATGTCCAAAGCCTCCATTTGAGCATTAAATATGCTTTTCATGGTCCTCTGCATGTTTCCTTGCTATGTTAACCTCTAACTGGTGTCGCTCTAGGGCAGGTATCCATGCCACAGGTGCCTGGGAAGACTGTTCCATGGAGAGCGCCCTGCTGGCTAGCCCTTGTCGCATTTCATTGACTGCTTTGACACCTCTATGTTTCTAGTCCTCAAACATAAAGCAACTCTGCTTTCCTCTGCTGTTTCTTCTGAAGTGTCCCCACAGTTTAAAAAAGTCCCCCTCTACCTTCCTTCAACCCCATTATCCTCAATTATAGCAATCGTTGCATTCATGATAAAATGGGCAGAAGAAAGGAAATCTAAACCCATTTGCCCACGTTTGCTGCTTGTCACAAGATGCCTTCTCAGCCTGCGTGCTTACAAGCACCAGGGCCATTTGAGAGGTGCCTCTCACTGCCCCTTCATATAGCCGCTCGCTCCTTCTGTAGGCAGAGAAAGGTGGCTACAGCACCACTGGGGGGGGAATCCATTTTTGTCCCTCAGCAAAAAAACTCCCACGGAGAGAAGTCCCTGTGGAATTCTAAATTGGCTTTCTGCAGGTCTAAGTTCATCAGGGGTCTCCGGCAGGCCTCTCCCTTCTCTCCTCGCAGCCAAACTGTGGTGTGTGCTGGAATAGCCCCAAAGACCCATCCTCTTGATCATCGATGTCCATTAGGCCACGCGGGGGTGTGGTTCACTGATATGCAAAGCACTGATGCGCTACTGCATCTGAGAGCCAGTCCATGGCTCGCAAATCACTTCCCCCCTTACATATCGCTGCTCCGATGACACCATGGAGCTCCGGGGCTGTTCCACACCCTGTGTGCGGTCAGTATCAGGAGCCCATACGAAGCGCAGCCATCCCGCGCTCTCGCTGGCTCCGCCCCATACTCCATTTTCTTGATTCTAATAATTGATCATTTTTGATGACTGTAGATTTTCACGATTCCAGGATCTCATTGTAGGAACTTTTGTCTGGAAATAACACTCAGACAAAGGAGTAGAAGTGCATGCCAGACTTCTTTATCACTATTGCACATTCCCGTGTCTCTAAGCACTCACATGGGCAGATTGCGCTTTTGCAGAGAGCTCCGGGTGAAGCTCCTGCTTCCACACTGTCCTACTCGGCTCTGGTACCTCTCTGCATGATGATGCGACGCACGTGCGCCTTGCACAGTGACGAGGTGGCTCCACAACACTATCCATATGTATGTTGATTTAGTTCACTGCTTGATCAGTACCACAATGACTAAACACTGCACCACAACTGAATGAAAATGAACGTATTATGAAAGCAGAAAATGAAGTGTTTCTTACGTTTGAAGTTGTTTTAGTTTTAAAAGACCTTAACTCAGGGCCATCTTAAGTATTTTTGGGGCCCTGGGCATGAATCCCCTCTTGCTCCCTTTGTTCTGCCGATCTCTTCTTGCTTTCAGTTCCCCCACCCCCTTGTGCCTCTTCTCGTTTCCGTTCCATTCAGCTCCTTGCCCCCTTACACTGGAACTCCCTACCTTTCTCTATCCGTTCCTCCCATTCCTATTCTTCCTTCTTCCACTCCTCATTGAAATCTCTTCTTTTTCATTCCCCTCCCTGATCCCCTTCCCCCTCTTATCCTTCTTCCCTCTTTCTTCTAAACTTCTCTTTGTTCATTATCTTCCTATCTCGTCTACATCTCCTTTCCTCCTACTATTCACTTTACTCACTACTCTCTCTCACCTTCTTTCTCCACCCACCTCTACTCTTCTTTCTCATATGTAAATAGTACTACATGCTGATTTTCTGGTTTGGCTCATGTTTACCATTATTGCTTCTACTGTTCCATGTTTAATGTATATGGTGTTGTTCATTGTAAAGCACCTTGGATTAAGGTGCTATATAAAACAATAAATACAAAATACAAATCTTTGGGGCCCCCTCCACCAAACCAAAGGAATTAAGTAATCAAAAATATCTGGTCACACAACCCCCCCCGTCCCGATCACAACCCCTAGGTTGATATGCTGCGTTGCAGCATTCAAAATAAGCATTTTTATTTCCTTTAAGTCCTTGTACCCTCTTGATTCTTGCAAAATGATAAATAGCATTTGAAAGCCAACATTAGCAGTCTATGAAAAGGTTACTTCTGTTCGAGTAAAGATATTGATATTGATATTTTATTTGTATCATGCCTGTACACAAGTGTTTCAGAGCATGATGAGGCAAGGGAGGAGAACAAAACAACAATCTTAATAGGACCAGTGACATTGCTAACGCGCAAGTTCATGGGAGAGGGAAAAGGGAAAGTACATGGGGGGGGGGGTGGAAAGTGCTGAGCAAAGGAATACAAATAAATAAATAAATAAATAATGGGAAGCAACAAACAGTGGTCGTGCAGCCACCAGCATGTGGCAAGTGCTAGGTTGAGGCAACATACAGGGTGTGTCTGATAAGTGCAGAAAAAAGGGGGAGGACTGTAGGGTTACAGATACAGACCCCAGTGCAAGGGATTTCCCGAAGGCAGTGCGGGTGGGTGGCAGGATGAGCAGGTACCTGGGCCCAAAAAGTCAGAGAGTAACCAGGTGCACGATGCAGAGACATAACAGATCAGCAGGGGAGAGGAGGAGAGAAGGCAGCAGGAAGGCAGCAGCAAAGAGGACGTTCTTGAGGCACTTTTTCAAAACCGGAGATGGATCTCCTCAAGTTTCAGAGTGGCAGGGAGGCTGTTCTAGATGGAGGCACCAGCAACTGACCCTGAGGGAGTTAGAGATGGAGGAGTGAAGAGCTCAGGAGGGAAGGTATTTACGGAGGGACAGCTGAAGGTATTTTGGATCCAGGCCCCAGAAAGCCTTGTGGATAATGTGAAGGGTCTTGAATTTAATCCTTGCAGCTACTGGGAGTCAGTGGGGAGATTTCACCATTGGAGGGATACAATTCCCAGGGCTTGAGGCCAAGGACAAGTCTTGCAGTCCTCTTCTGGATAAATTGCAAAGGGCGGAGTGTAGAGGCAGGTAGATTTATAAAGAGGCTGTTGCAATAATCGAACCTAGAGAGAACCAGGGCTCGAGAGACAGTGAGCTTCTGGGGGAAGGAAAGGAAAGGCAGAATACATCTGAGGAGGTGCAGTAGGAAGTTTGACTTTTTAGAGATATCAGCGATGTGGGCAGAGAAGGAAAGCGTGGAGTCAAAGATGACCCCAAGGTCCTTAGCCTCAAAGGTGGGCGTAGGAGGGGTGCCAAGGGAGGCCGGTCAGAGAGTGAAGGAAAGGAGGCTGAAGGTGTACCGATGAGGAGGATCTCCATCTTGCTGGCGTTCAGGCAGAGATCGTTGGCGGCACACCAATCCTGAATGGCAGATAGGCAATCAGAGCTAAGAGAAAGAGAAGAGGTGGCTGAGGGAAGCCTGAAACTGAGTTGAGTGTCATCAGCATAGCACTGAAAATTGGAGCAGAAAATGGTAATGCAGTGGGCGAGAGTAGCCAGTTAATGGTTAAAAAGCCAGAGTGAGAGGTTAGACCCCTGGGTTCTTGTTATCAGTACAATCCAGAAAGGTATGCAGCCTGTTGTATTAATTTAGGATCATATGTAAAAGGTACAAGTAACCCAGAATACACAGAGAACTCACATTAGCAGCCTCATAGAATGCAAAAGTGCCCAAGCATGGATAGAGGAGACCAATTGGCAGGAATGAGAAAGTTACACATAGCAGAGCATGGATAGGGATGCGGGTTAGAAGCTGCCAGGAAGGTGTCTGTATCCAGACAGACAGAGATTAGAAGTGGGACATGGTTTTCAAATTTTAGGATTAAGCTTCGGGGGAGTTCTTGCGCTCTAGGTCAGTCCATTCAATGCGAAGAATACTTCAAACAGACGTAGCAAATGTCCAAAACATGTTAGATATGAATATTGTTTATTCTCCAAAAAGAAAAACAGCCGACACGTGTTTCGACCCCCTGGTCGTTGTCAAGGCTGTAAACATCATGTGTAAAACATAACACCATTGGTGACATTATACATAACAGTAAAATTATCATTAGATCATAGAATTATACATGTTGCAAAACCATGAAAAAAAGAAAAGAGATAAGTCATACCATATTTCATCATGTACCAGGTCAGGATTTGATGGTTGGAGTCAGAGGAGGATGAGAATTCAATGCCAAAATAGTAGAAAGAAAAATATAGAGTTGCCATAAGCAAATTGACCATTGTTATCCTCCCATTTTAATCAATATATACTAATATGTGGTCTTGAAAATTTGCCCTTGATTCATGAACACCCAGCTTTTGAGGGGTTTGTAAGATATTCCATCAATCAGCACCCGCTATGACCAAAATATAACAAGGATTTGGAAATCAAAATTGTGTATCCTGTGTGTACTGAAATAATTAGAATGAAACCAACTCACCCTAAAGTTAGATCCAATGTCATTAAAGAATAATGGTTGTAATTTTCTCATGAAACCTCTTAAACATCGAACGTATTTCCAGAAGAAATTATTATTGGTACTTCTGCAGTAAAGAAACATATATATGTCAATCTATAATGGGCTGTTTAATGGCATGGACTGTAAAGTTGTCATATCTTAGTTGTCTTACCTTACTATGCTATAGTGGATTACAAGAAAATTGAATTTCAATTGACCATTTCTGGCATGAATGACGTTAGATGGCCTGTGAAAAATATATATATTTATGAATAGTCAAATTGATATGGCCCTTTGATTTAAGTCAAAAACCAGAAAGGTACTTTATTTCTAATGTGCGTGTGCACAATGCCCCATTCAGCAAAAATTAGTATTGTGCCCTTCGTGAGTACTACCTAATTTGTGAGGTTTTGAACTCTAGATAAATTAGAGATAACATTAAAAATAATAGATTGAAATGTTTGTGACCCCATTATATCCATAGACAGCACCTTGGTCCCCCAAAGGGACCCATTAATTTGGAATGAACCAATTAGAATAATACGTTCACAAAATTCTCTACCTTCATCATGGGGTAAATCCCGTGTGGCAGTTCCTTGCTGCTCCTTTAGCAATATTTTGGCCGCGATCGCGGCAAAATCGCCATAAAAATGGCGCCCGTAACGTGATGACGTCACGCGTGTGCGTAACGCGTGACGTCATCAATGTAAACAGGATGGCGCGCATCCCAGCGCAAAACATCGATTTTTGGCATCGAACCCGTTCTGTATGAAGATTAAGGTATCCCTAAAATGAAATGCTTAGATGCGCACAATGCTGATGATACAAATTATTTGATTGACCCGTGTCTCTCGTGTTAATACTAAAGATTATTTTGTAATTTATGTCAAAAGACTTATCTTAAACCAAAAGCACGATAAGCAACATCAATATGAATTATTGGTGTGAAATGTATGTTGTACCCTATGTAAGAGATGCATGTCAGTTGCATACATGAATCACCAACATTTTTCGGGAATTTTCATGTGAGTTATGTGTTGGTGACTCCATGGCATAATTAGTAGTTGCCAATGCAGTATGAGATGTACAGCATGAAATTAGTTCTCTACCTGATGATCTATATCTAATGGATATGTATACCATTATTGGTGAATGATAACAATGATTCCCTTGGTGGCTTGATGGCTTCCATTCATTATGTAATAAAAAGTTTGCGCGAGTAATGGGGTCACACCGTTTCATTAATCTATATGCCAGGCTATGAAAAATTATGCCCATGCATTGTTTAATATCGGGTTACTGAAGAATGGTACCGCACAGCCACTCAAAGATGGTTACATAACCAACGTGTATAGGGTTAAAGAAACACAAATAGTGTTGCCATTAGAGATCAAAGGAATAAGTGCATTTGGTGTGCAATATATCAACGCTCACTATTATAGTGGAAGCAACAGTATAGCCAGTGAAACCATGAGTGAAGCTTTTTTGAAGATCATACATACCCTGCGAACGAAATCACTCTGAGGGTCTGCCAATTTTGAAAGGTTTAGAGACTGGCAATTTTGAGAGGTTAGGCAATACAAGATTACATGAGATGCTCAGGATCACACATTGTTTAAGTGGTGAAGCTGGGATTTGTGCCAACTCTGTAATTTCTGCATTTGAACACTTTCTTTTCTTTTTCATGAACTAAAATAGTCTCATTTTATAAAACTGACTTGTAAAGCACACAAATCACATTACCAAACGTGACCATTTTTAAAAACAAAATACTATAGAAGGCTGTTACGCAAAATGGGAATAATTCTAGCTTCATTCTCTCCATCATCAAGGGAAGTATTTAATTTAGCATACCAGTCGATGTGATTCACAAGATTTAATCTGGGTTTGTCTTTTGTCTTTTAAAGCTTTAAATGCTTCCAAAACACTGGCTTGTGAAATTGTCATATGTAAACGTGCAATTTCTTTTTCAATTTTATAAAAAAGCAAACCATTTTTTGTGTCAATCGAGCAGACCTTAACATATGCTTGCCCGAGGCCTACAACATCTGGTCGGCTCTCTCGTGTCTACCACCCCTTCCAATCAAATGGCCTACATAAGAAGAAAGATCATGTAATGGGCTAATTGATGCCACCAGCATGCAAGAAGGCAAACTTCACAGAAGACAGCACAGTAACGTAAGAGATAGTAGATGATCTGACCAGGATCACTGTATTGTCTGCTGGCAAAGCCAGAATACAAGCATGAACGTTTTGGTTCCACAGTCCTCAATTTGGATACTTATTCACCTCTTGGGATAACAGTTTATGCTCGTCGATATCTTTCTTCGGCTGGGGCCTGCCCCTGGAACAGCCTCCCTGCCTCCCTCGAAATTGAGGAGAACCATCTCCGGTTCCGGAAACACCTCAAGACCTTCCTCTTTGCTTCTGCTTTCTCTCCTTCTCTCCCCTGCTGGATTCTGCTGAAACTGAAACTGCACTGGTCACCTAGCTACCCTCTGATCTCGGGCCCAGGTCCCCTCCCCTGCCAGTTGCATACCTAGACTGTCTCCCTGGCATCCCCTGCACTTGGGGACTGTTTTCTGTATCCCTACAACCCCCTACCAGCACTTGACGCCTGATGTCTGCACTTACTCTTGCACTTGCCACCAACTGGCCGCACTTTTGCTTATTGCTTTTAGTTATTCTATTTATCTTTACTGTCCATCCCATGTACTGCACTGCCCCTCCCCCTTTCGCCCTGCACTTTTCCCCTTCCCCCTTCCCTTGCACTTGCGCGATCTCAATGTCACCTGGCCTAGTAAAATCATTGTTTCTGTCTTCCTCTGTTCCCCCTCCCTTGCCTCTTCGCGCCTTGAAACATTTGTGTATAGTGTGTTATAAATGCCATATCATATCATATTGTTAGAGGTGATTGCCTAGGCATCTGAACAAACCAATTCTGTTAGTTTTTATAGGAACCCCTATCGGGTGCAGGTGCATTGCAGATAATAGCATTTTGCTGTAAAACATATGCAGACAGGTTTTTAAACCTCAGATATAGGAAAGGCTAAGTCAGTCTTGCTGGAATGTGATATTCTAATCTTGCATATGAACACATATCTCTGCAATGAGTGCTTAGCACACTGAGCTATCTTCTGAACCATTGGGGCACTCAATTTATCAATGTGAATTTCAACTGTTGCTATTGCACATGATCAACAGAATTCCCACAGGAAGTAAAGAATGCTAGAGGAGTTGTGTCGTAAAGAAAACACAAACTATGTATACCACAGTGAACACAGAAAGCATTACATGATGAGTCTGCAGCATGCCATAAAATATCCTGAATTGTGGTATTTTAGTCTGGTGAACAATGGAATCTTACTTCTTTAGATCAGGCAGCCTTGTGGGGCCCCCATCCAAGATGGGGGCCCGGGGCAAGTGCCCCTTTTGCCCTCCCATAAAAACGTCTCTGCCTTAACTTGCTAAGTAATGGGGAAATCTCCAAAGCTTTGCTAATAATTTGAGGACTCTTGTTTTAGTTATTTACCCATTATTTTTCTTTATTTTTTGTTCCTTTGATTTTTACTTTCGATCATTTATGTATGCATTTGTTTGTGATTTCATTTTTTATTCTGTGTAAAAAGTCATATTTTTTTTTGGCTACTGCACAATAAATAATAAAAAAAAAGAAAAAAAAGAAAGCAGCAATCTCCAAACCCTATAGGTTGTACAATGAGATTGGTTCACCAGCAACTAAAGCTCATTCACATAAAGTAAAAAAGCTATGTGAACTCAAAAGAGATTGATCAGCCATAAAAATGCATACAAGGCCCCCTCATAGAGAAAGAATCATAGAGAAATGATCCCACCTCCTACTTTTAACAGAAACCTGGATGCACACTCACAATACTGATAATCTCAGTTAGTTGTTACCTACCAACTGCCTATTCATTGCAGTATTGCCACCAAGCAACAGGCGGAGGGTTTTCCTTTGTAATTAAGTAAAAAACAAGAGATATATCCAACCAGCCAGATGTGTTTCTTTAAACTGAAAATCCCCGAAAAACAGGAATGTATTCAAAGTGTAGTGTCAATCCAACGTGTGATTAAACAAGATCAAACTAAGCAACATGTTCATGTCTTATTTATTTTAAAAATATTCCCTATTTACATTTTTCAAGGCACCACTATATAACCTGTCAAGAAATATAAGTCTATAGATTTCCAAAGCATAAGTTAGTTCTTGCACTGCTGGAATCACTGTAAATGAACAAACGTCTGGATGTGGGCGGAGGTGTCAGTGAGGCCACCCTCAGATCAATTCAATAGCCTAGCTGTGTGCCTTTCAGAACCCTCCATCAGCAGTTTGTCCATCATGCACAAATCAGGCTTGGTTCCAGCCAGCTCGAACGGCTACATCACATCCCTTCTGCACAAGCAGTCCCAGACAAGTATCAGGCTCATTGGCTATCATCAGTGGGGTGTAGCTTGGTTCTCTAGGTACAGCAACTTCAGGACCCACGTTTGGGCATACCGGTGTTAGGGACGAGGTGGTCAAATCCCATCCTCCTCACTATTCCCACTGTGTCTAAACCACACGTAAGCTAAGGGGGGAGAGGCCCCCACACCCATGCTAACTGATCGCATGAAGTAACATAGAAATGTATCTGTAACACCTGATCCACAGCCAACTAATGAACTCCATTCTGTATTAGAGCAGATGACATCTTTTAACTAGGCCCAGAAAATCATCCTTCTGTAAAATCCAGTTCTCCCCATCCCCAGCGCCTCACACTGCACAGAGAGCCCAAACCCCCACCACTCCCCTGCCTTGACTGCTCTGCGCGAAGCCTATTCCCTTGGAAGTCCGATAATTTATTGTTGCAATTGTCCTGCATCACTTCCCCAGATTATGCTCACTGCAGAACGTGAGATCATAGCCAGCCTTTAACACAAGTGCCCATCCATCTCCACTAAACTGCCCATGCCCTTTCCACCCCCACCCAACAGTTCAAGTCCCACCAGGCCTCAACCCCTCACCCTCTTTCATTGCTGAGACCCAACAGAGCACTGCACGTTGGTCATTCCAGAACACCCACCACAGGCCTAATCCTAAAACCGCAGTCTATCCTCTTAACAGCAATACATGCCTACCTATATCAAGAGAATTCAAACAAAAGCCGCTGGCAGGCCAATCCCCTGGGGTGGGCACCTGGGTGCTGGGATAAAGATATCAAAGAGAACCTAGAGTGAAAAGGTTGGAATGCAAATATATTAGCTCATTCAACCTAACCACCCATACTCATGCAAGATTTTATGTGCGTCATTATTTTCTTATTATCAGTTTCTGTTGTTTAGTTTAGTCATATAGTTATATTGTGCACCCAACCATCACACTGTAGAGATGAGCCCAGCGGACCCACGTGTGCCAAAAGCGACTTGAAGCAATGACCAATTAGCATCCTGCCTCCCTTGTAGTATCAACCGTGCCATAGGCTTCCCCCCAATCCGATGTTAGATTTTGTGCTGTGTATGCTACGTCGTCACTGATGCTGTGTGTCCTTTTAATGTGCTGCCCATGTATTTTTTGGCAGAGCGCTCTCGGGCAGCAGAGTTCTTTGCTTGCTACTTTTATTCCATATAAAATGTGTTCACCTTTGCAACTCATCTCCTGGTCTCATTCCCCAGCGGGGTATGTTAATTATTTTGGTCAATTGGATATTACGTGTTTTAAAGGGTGCGGCCTTCACCGGTCCCACTCAGGGTAACCTAAACAAAACAGGATGTTGATCGTTGGAAGGCTTTGAATGAGTCATAACATCCGTCATTGCTGTGGGCAACCCTCGTCCCGACTCCCAGACCATAGTTTTAGCCTGCCAAAAAGGGGGAATACCATATGCAAATCAAGCTTGGTCCTATAACAAAAGGGTCAGTCCAGCCCGAACGGCTAGGTCACATCCCTTCTGCGCAAACCACTAACGTTGTTGCCCATCCTTCAGTGTATCAAGCAATATCCACCACTTCTGAAGCTGTGACTTTTTTTACATTGATTTTCATGCAACGATGGACTGAGCACTGTCCCTACAAGTGGACATGCGAGGCAATGTATCATCGACACGTCTAACAAATGTGCATTTGTTCACCATGTTTATTGTGCACCTGATTTGTATGTATGTTATGCAGAACCTCAACTGTAGGCAATTGCCCTGGGATTCATGCCCTAAATTATACTCACATCCCGCTCCACCTTTAGCGCTGAGATCGTTGCAACATGGAGGAATCCCACGAAACAAATCGGTGCAGCTTCACATATTCGATGACATCGCATTTCACGCTGTGCCAGAACACGCTCCATACTACAGCAAATCAAATGTCACTACATTATCCTTCTCTACCAATACCCGATGTTTGCCTTTAGTTTAAATTATATAATCTCATGCAATGAAATGCTCTGTTCATTTTCATGTATGTTCAGACTATCATCTGCTGAAGAGCCAAATACAGCAAAGCAGTGGTTGAAGTGCACGAAAAGAAGTAGTGGAACTATGTTCCCTGCTGGCCTGCCCCCGCTCCCCACAACACCCATCGCCATGCCCCCTCCCACACGCAATCAACCCTCCAAACACACACACCTGCTGTTTGAGGGAACGTTCAGTGACATGCACCGAAGTGCAAGTTTCAACTTCTTCCTAAAATTTTATTTTAAAACTAAACCGTTCTGGAACGTTTTAAAAAAAGAAAATGTATAGGAGCAGTAAAACTTAAAAACCAAAGTAGAGGAGCACGGTTCCCAACCGCCCTCGCGCACTTTGACCACTGCATCAAAGTACTTCAGGGCCATAACAAAAGCAGCAAGGCACTCCACAAATAACATAGCAAGCAACCCCACACATGGTTCAGGCTCATTAGCTATGATCAGTGCGGTGAAGTGTGGTCCTCTAGCCCCAGGACCCCTGTCTGAGCACCCCTGTCACACTCAGGAAGACTTTAGTAAAACAGAAAGATGAAGGCTGGAAGGGTTTGAATTAATCATAACCTCTGGCATTGCTCTGGGTAACCTTCCAGACCATCATTGTTTAGCTAGCCATGCCATGACGAAAGGCTATATGCAAATCAGGCTTGGTCCACCCCACACATAGATGCAACAGATGACCTTTTTGGATTTTTCTGAAGAAAACTGAAGAAAAAATAATATGGTACATGTCAAATTATCACATAAAAAGGGTCATTTCCCAATGCCCTGAAGTTTTAAATAACGTATGTGCATGGTTGTACTTCATTTAACACTCTAAGAAATGTTGCATTATTAGGCAGGCAGAGAGGGCATGAAAGGGAATCAGAGTTATCGCTCCGCCAATCCACTCTGCTTGACTAAACAAGTGCATTCTCACCAGCATGTGATATTCATGTTTGTGAATGCATTGGATTCCTATGGAATCAGTCGGTTTTTAGCACCTACTGAAATGAGGTGGATTCCAGAGAAATACATTGTAAAGGACTTGTGTCATGTGTACACGAGGAGGGCATTTATGTGTTTTGCATTATGAAATACAAAAAATATATTTAAACCCAAGTCTACTTGAGTTTGCATGAATTATTCAGACCTTTTATTGGAAACAGCAAAAATTGAGGGGAGAGAACTGCAATACATGTAATACACATGTTGTGGGTCCCCTCCGAGCAACTAAAACATTTTCTAAAATTAACCCAAAGAGGCTGTGCTTTGAATTGGAAAAACATATGAAAAACAGAAACCTACCTGAAAAGCCAACTATAAAACTCAAAAAATGTCCCTTGAGAAATATATACATATCTAAATATTTCAATTGATCCTCCATCTCTAAAACAGCACATAGAGAACCTTGATATTCAATAATAAAGTAAAAAAGAAAAATAGACATACATTCAGCAAGATAAGCCATATGTAAGCCTCTTAGATCACTGCCCAGTATACTCCCTTGAAGGGATAGGAAACTAGATTCTCCAGTACATTTCCAAATTAATCAGTAGGTATCTAAAAACAAGAGTGTTAAGGAATGAATTAAACTAAACAATTAACTGAACAATTTAGAAAAAAACTTGAGCCATGATGAAGAACGACCTAAGATCAATACCAGTGCACAAGTGACTTCACAAAAGTATAATTGTGACAACCCCATCTTAAAGGTCTTGCAAGGTTATGGCTCTTTTCCTTATGTTAGAGATGTTAGTATGGGGAGATATACCTAATCACGTGGTATTATTTTATTTTGGTAAAGTGTTGAAGTGTTTTTGTGGTAATACTGACCTCAGAATACTCTGAAACCTGTATTTCATACCGGCCCTCCCTAAAAGAAAGTCACCAGACTTATTACACTTGGATTTGGACTGTGTCACTTGTCGCTCCCAGCAATTTATCTACGAGGTTGGGCTACTGCCTTGATGGCAGATCTGTTCAGCTTTAAACATTCACAGCTGACATACTGCACACTCATACACACTATATAACTACAGAGCACACAATAAATTAAATGACATAACCATAATATACTGGACCACACCTCCGGAACATTCTGTTCATCAACCTTTGCACCACAAATGCACAGAACGCTGTCATCGGCAGACTCCTCTAGTCCAGCACTCCATGTGATCTCCTTCTTCAAAAGCGTCATATTTATGGCATCTCTGGCTCCTTATCGTCACCCCCTTTCTTCGGTGTGGGGGCTTTCCCAGGGCCTGCAATTCAGTGGCATTCTCCAAGGGTCCAGCGCTCCAAGGATCCGGTGCTGCCGGGGCAATCAATTAGTTATCTAGGGTAAAAAGAAAAAGACAAATTAAGTACCCAGCACAATACATTTTTCATCTCTCTTTCACTGGAGCACCTAAAAAAAAATAGAATTTTCCATAAACACACGTCTGCCGTGATGGAACAGCTAAAAATAAATGTACCATTATACAGCACAAAACATACATATCATATTATGAAACACCTGTGTATGAACGCGATACAAATAAAATATCATATCATATCATAACCAAAACAATTCCAAAAATACCCCCCACATTACATCTCTTCATATCAGACCCCCTTAGCATTTTCCAGGTATCACTCAATTTTACCTTTATTCTTTGTTTAGAGCAACATTTCACGCTGCATTCACTATTTTCTTTCTAACTATCCTCAACTTGCTCAAGCCTTTTCATCTCATGTTTCGGGTGGAAAGGCTTTATTTGGTTTACATGGACAAACTGTTCCACTGTCATCTCACCCTCCTTCTTAACTATCCTGTATACCATGGGGAAGGCCTTGTCTATTATTCTAATGGACCCTTGCCATGCTGCAAGAAATTTAGAGTTTTTATGCTTGCCCTTTCTAACATTGAATTTAGAAACCTGATCTCCCACTTCATATTCCTTTACAGATGTTTTCCTATCAAAGTATGTGTTCGCATTGTCAGCAGCCTTTTCCAAATTCCCACTTCACAAATGCAAATGCATGTTGTAAGTGCTTCTTCAACTCTTCCATATATTCATGGATGCATTTACAAATGTTTGCTAATGTGTCTTATGAAGTAAATGCTGTGGCAGTACCGTTTTCCTTCCTGTTAGTATTTCATGAGGGTTGAGATTTGTTGATTTGGCGTGAGACGGTCTAATGGCCATCAATACAAAAGGCAGCCGAAGGTCACAACTAGAACCGGCCTCAGCCACAAATGTATTTAATATATCAACCATTGACCTGTTGTTCCTTTTCACACCACCTGAAGAAGACGGCCGTTATGATATGTGTAGTTTCCTTTTCACACCCAATATTTGCCAAATTTCGGTCATTAATGTACTAGTGAAATGGCATCCCCGGTCTGACTCTATCCTTTGGAGTAACCCAAATTTTGAAAAAATATGATTTACCACCCATTTGAACATTAAACAGACCACCGTTAACAAATATTTATTTTCCCTGGCTGATCTTTTTACAGGCCCGACATAGTCAAACCTCTTTTCATTAATAGGGCCATATGCCTAGGTGAAGCAGGTTGAAATTATACACATACTAGACACCCTCTGGTGTACAGTTCAACATCTTGGGACATATGTGGCCAATAAGCGTAATCTTTTAAAATTGCAAATGTTTTTTGTGAACCCCCTGTGTCCTGCAGTTATCGCATCATGTGCATGATGTAACATTAGTCCCCGAAATGACAAGAACACCACCCATTCGATTTGACCTGTCACAGATTCTCTAATCATCAATCCATCTTGTAACCTAATTCTCTTTTTGTTCTTTAACAGTACCCCCAATTCCTCTTTCCCTTTACAATCTTTTTCAGAGGATTTTGTTCTGCAACTACCAAGTGATCATAAAATATGCCTAAAATGGGGTCTTCTGGGGTACTAAAACTCCTTTGCACCACAGGCTGCTCAACTAAATTTTGGAGATTTTGAGCGTGTTATCGCATCTACCTGTATTTCACGAAGTAGGTGTTCAATAGGAAACATCTCTCCCATCACTGGTCCAATTTTGGCTAACTGATCTGCCTTGTAATTTCCCTCCTTGTCCTCACAAGGTGTTCTTAAATGGCCTTGTATTTTTCTCCAATATATCGCTGAATCAGTTTCTGACACACATTTGTCTATGGCTTGAATCATCTTGCTTTGTTTGAGATGTTTTTTTTTATAGGTGAGCATACCTTTTAGCTTCCAGCCAGGTAAATATTCTACAAAACTATTTCATGCATAATCAGAATCAGTCACCAGAACTATCTTTTTGAGAGTGTTGTCAACTGTGATAGCTACTGCTTTGTAAATCGCAGCTAACTCTGCCACTTGACTACTTCTAGACCCAATCCTCATGATCACTCTTGTAATATTGTCACATTTAAACCAGATATTTCCTATTCCTGCTACCAGCACTTTTTCTTTGTTATTTTCCACATGGTATGCACACCCATCTACATACACAGTTTGTAAATACCTACATCTTACTTCCTCATTGAATGCCTTGTGCAGGGACTGTTTTATTCAAATTGGATTCCATTTCTGCTTCATTGGGTGCACATTTGGCCGCACAATCATGCAAATCTGCTAACCCTTGGGCAACTGGACTCTTGTTATGTTGTTCATATCTTACTTCCACAGGAAATCCCTGTAATGCCAATGTCCAGGAAGTAATTCTGGACTGCGCCAAATTACATGATCTAATTCTCTTGCTTTGCAGAAACTGTAAAGGTTGGTGTTTTGGTTCAATAATCACTCTTTCCCCTTGAATGATGGGACAGAAATGTTCAATGCCCAAACAGTGGTTAGGAGTGCCTTTTCACATTCACTGAACTTAGTTTCAACTTGAGAAAAGGCCTTGCTAGCATATGCAATAATTGTGTTATTCACATCATGCCTTTGAGACAACACTGCTGACATACACTGGTCAGTGAACCCTATCCCTACAAAGAAATCCTGGTTCTTTATAGGATACGCCAGACATGGCGCCTGCATGAGACATTAATTTAGCCTGGGCACTGCTTCACACTGCTCCTTTTCCCACTTCCAGGGTACACCCTGCTTTAATAATCTGGTTAAAAGTTGTGTAATCCCTTCATAATTTTCAATATATTTCCTGTTATAGCCTTTCATCCCTAATAAACTCTACAAACCCTTCAAATTAGTAGGATATTTCAATTTCTGTATTGCCTTCACCTTTTTCTTTTGTGGATTCAACCCATTTTCAGTCACCTCATGACCTAAGAAGTTCACTTTCTTTGTACACCATTGTGCTTTCAGTAAAGATACCTTGGCTCCCACCTTCTGTAACTGGCCAAGCACATGTCTAATCTCATTGAAATGATTTTTCAGATTCTCATTTTTAATTAGCACATCATGTACATAAACTGTTGTCTCCCTCTCTGCTGCATCTGGGAGTGCCTTCCTCAAAATATTCCAAATTCACTCCCACGATTGATGTAACCAAAAGGCATCTGGGACCATGCATATTGGGATTTGTCAAAAGAAAATGCAAACACGTTTTGGATATCTTCAGCCAATGGCACACACCAGTACCCAGCTGTAAGATCTAGTGTGGTAAACACCTTTGACCCGTGGACTTGTGCAAGACCCTGATCAATAAATGATCAAACTTCCTATAACCCTATTTCCTGACTCCGGATTATCCAACACAAAAATGTGTTGGTTCTTTATTCTGAATGTTGGGATCTCCTCCCTGTCAATTATTTGCTGAAGTATTTTCTCATTAATGAAACTTCTTTCCTGCTCAAGCTCTAAGGTGGCTTGTATCACTTCAGAATGCCCATTCACCTCGATAGGGATCCATGGCTGTCCATCTTCCATGCATATTTCAGAAAGGGCTGTAATGTGTTTTTCTGTGCCTACCTCAGGAGTAACATTTGGCTTGTATTTCTCTTTGTTTAAATAAAAACGCAATGTGTTTTCAGCTATTTCTATTTGTCATTTTTTCTTTGGGTCCAAATAAATCTTCAGAGACTGATTCTCTTTTTCACCTCGCATTTCACCCAGACACATTAGAATTACAGTGACAGTAGGCACACAGCCATTCTGAAGATACACTTCCACTGCATCATCTGACTTAGCCACAGCATGGCATTCTTTTACACAGTTGTTTTGTGACATCACCTTCTTAGGCCTCAATTGATTTTTGGCTAAGGACCATAAGACCACGGTGAAAAATCTGGCTTTGAGGAAAGCTGCTCTGTAGGGCGACACCTTATAATCCCGAAGCTAAAAAGTAGAGAAACTGCTACTAATGTGAAGTTGTATCTGTGAGTACATGGATGTCGCGGGTCTCTGGAACCAGACGGTAGTAAAGCCTAACCGTCACCACAAGAAATATAGAATATTCTGTTCATCAACCTTTGCACCACAAATGCACAGAACGCTGTCATCGGCAGACTCCTCTAGTCCAGCACTCCATGTGATCTCCTTCTTCAAAAGCGTCATATTTATGGCATCTCTGGCTCCTTATCGTCACCCCCTTTCTTCGGTGTGGGGGCTTTCCCAGGGCCTGCAATTCAGTGGCATTCTCCAAGGGTCCAGCGCTCCAAGGATCCGGTGCTGCCGGGGCAATCAATTAGTTATCTAGGGTAAAAAGAAAAAGACAAATTAAGTACCCAGCACAATACATTTTTCATCTCTCTTTCACTGGAGCACCTAAAAAAAAATAGAATTTTCCATAAACACACGTCTGCCGTGATGGAACAGCTAAAAATAAATGTACCATTATACAGCACAAAACATACATATCATATTATGAAACACCTGTGTATGAACGCGATACAAATAAAATATCATATCATATCATAACCAAAACAATTCCAAAAATACCCCCCACATTACATCTCTTCATATCAGACCCCCTTAGCATTTTCCAGGTATCACTCAATTTTACCTTTATTCTTTGTTTAGAGCAACATTTCACGCTGCATTCACTATTTTCTTTCTAACTATCCTCAACTTGCTCAAGCCTTTTCATCTCATGTTTCGGGTGGAAAGGCTTTATTTGGTTTACATGGACAAACTGTTCCACTGTCATCTCACCCTCCTTCTTAACTATCCTGTATACCATGGGGAAGGCCTTGTCCATTATTCTAATGGACCCTTGCCATGCTGCAAGAAATTTAGAGTTTTTATGCTTGCCCTTTCTAACATTGAATTTAGAAACCTGATCTCCCACTTCATATTCCTTTACAGATGTTTTCCTATCAAAGTATGTGTTCGCATTGTCAGCAGCCTTTTCCAAATTCCCACTTCACAAATGCAAATGCATGTTGTAAGTGCTTCTTCAACTCTTCCACATATTCATGGATGCATTTACAAATGTTTGCTAATGTGTCTTATGAAGTAAATGCTGTGGCAGTACCGTTTTCCTTCCTGTTAGTATTTCATGAGGGTTGAGATTTGTTGATTTGGCGTGAGACGGTCTAATGGCCATCAATACAAAAGGCAGCCGAAGGTCACAACTAGAACCGGCCTCAGCCACAAATGTATTTAATATATCAACCATTGACCTGTTGTTCCTTTTCACACCACCTGAAGAAGACGGCCGTTATGATATGTGTAGTTTCCTTTTCACACCCAATATTTGCCAAATTTCGGTCATTAATGTACTAGTGAAATGGCATCCCCGGTCTGACTCTATCCTTTGGAGTAACCCAAATTTTGAAAAAATATGATTTACCACCCATTTGAACATTAAACAGACCACCGTTAACAAATATTTATTTTCCCTGGCTGATCTTTTTACAGGCCCGACATAGTCAAACCTCTTTTCATTAATAGGGCCATATGCCTAGGTGAAGCAGGTTGAAATTATACACATACTAGACACCCTCTGGTGTACAGTTCAACATCTTGGGACATATGTGGCCAATAAGCGTAATCTTTTAAAATTGCAAATGTTTTTTGTGAACCCCCTGTGTCCTGCAGTTATCGCATCATGTGCATGATGTAACATTAGTCCCCGAAATGACAAGAACACCACCCATTCGATTTGACCTGTCACAGATTCTCTAATCATCAATCCATCTTGTAACCTAATTCTCTTTTTGTTCTTTAACAGTACCCCCAATTCCTCTTTCCCTTTACAATCTTTTTCAGAGGATTTTGTTCTGCAACTACCAAGTGATCATAAAATATGCCTAAAATGGGGTCTTCTGGGGTACTAAAACTCCTTTGCACCACAGGCTGCTCAACTAAATTTTGGAGATTTTGAGCGTGTTATCGCATCTACCTGTATTTCACGAAGTAGGTGTTCAATAGGAAACATCTCTCCCATCACTGGTCCAATTTTGGCTAACTGATCTGCCTTGTAATTTCCCTCCTTGTCCTCACAAGGTGTTCTTAAATGGCCTTGTATTTTTCTCCAATATATCGCTGAATCAGTTTCTGACACACATTTGTCTATGGCTTGAATCATCTTGCTTTGTTTGAGATGTTTTTTTTTATAGGTGAGCATACCTTTTAGCTTCCAGCCAGGTAAATATTCTACAAAACTATTTCATGCATAATCAGAATCAGTCACCAGAACTATCTTTTTGAGAGTGTTGTCAACTGTGATAGCTACTGCTTTGTAAATCGCAGCTAACTCTGCCACTTGACTACTTCTAGACCCAATCCTCATGATCACTCTTGTAATATTGTCACATTTAAACCAGATATTTCCTATTCCTGCTACCAGCACTTTTTCTTTGTTATTTTCCACATGGTATGCACACCCATCTACATACACAGTTTGTAAATACCTACATCTTACTTCCTCATTGAATGCCTTGTGCAGGGACTGTTTTATTCAAATTGGATTCCATTTCTGCTTCATTGGGTGCACATTTGGCCGCACAATCATGCAAATCTGCTAACCCTTGGGCAACTGGACTCTTGTTATGTTGTTCATATCTTACTTCCACAGGAAATCCCTGTAATGCCAATGTCCAGGAAGTAATTCTGGACTGCGCCAAATTACATGATCTAATTCTCTTGCTTTGCAGAAACTGTAAAGGTTGGTGTTTTGGTTCAATAATCACTCTTTCCCCTTGAATGATGGGACAGAAATGTTCAATGCCCAAACAGTGGTTAGGAGTGCCTTTTCACATTCACTGAACTTAGTTTCAACTTGAGAAAAGGCCTTGCTAGCATATGCAATAATTGTGTTATTCACATCATGCCTTTGAGACAACACTGCTGACATACACTGGTCAGTGAACCCTATCCCTACAAAGAAATCCTGGTTCTTTATAGGATACGCCAGACATGGCGCCTGCATGAGACATTAATTTAGCCTGGGCACTGCTTCACACTGCTCCTTTTCCCACTTCCAGGGTACACCCTGCTTTAATAATCTGGTTAAAAGTTGTGTAATCCCTTCATAATTTTCAATATATTTCCTGTTATAGCCTTTCATCCCTAATAAACTCTACAAACCCTTCAAATTAGTAGGATATTTCAATTTCTGTATTGCCTTCACCTTTTTCTTTTGTGGATTCAACCCATTTTCAGTCACCTCATGACCTAAGAAGTTCACTTTCTTTGTACACCATTGTGCTTTCAGTAAAGATACCTTGGCTCCCACCTTCTGTAACTGGCCAAGCACATGTCTAATCTCATTGAAATGATTTTTCAGATTCTCATTTTTAATTAGCACATCATGTACATAAACTGTTGTCTCCCTCTCTGCTGCATCTGGGAGTGCCTTCCTCAAAATATTCCAAATTCACTCCCACGATTGATGTAACCAAAAGGCATCTGGGACCATGCATATTGGGATTTGTCAAAAGAAAATGCAAACACGTTTTGGATATCTTCAGCCAATGGCACACACCAGTACCCAGCTGTAAGATCTAGTGTGGTAAACACCTTTGACCCGTGGACTTGTGCAAGACCCTGATCAATAAATGGGAGCACCATCTTGAAACCAGTACTCTCCTATTTAACTCTCGTAGGTCTGCACACAAAGGCCATTGGCCATTAGGTTTTAACACACCCAATATGGGAGTATTTGATGTGCTATGAATGGGCCTAATGATTCCTCTGGATTCTAGATTCTTATTTATCTCAGCTAATGATTCCAAACATGCCTGGGGCAACCGATATTGTCACACAAATATTGGTTCCCTACCATGTCCCTCTGGTAATGTGGCAACATGCAGATTGGTTAGGCCGCAATAATACGCATCTTTTGCAAAAACCTCTTTAAATTCCATAAATATTTTTCTCAACTGATCCTTCTCTTCTTCATTTGTGCATGCGTCTGCAGCCTGAACCTGCTCTTCCACCATTTTTGAAACTTCTGGGAAGTCTTCTAACGGAGGAACCTCTGTACTCTCCTGTAGAGTTGATACCTTTAAATATTTAGTAATATTGATCTCCATTTCAATATGCTGTTTTTCTGTTTTATTTTCCTTTACATCAAATAGTGTGCAATTATTTCATGACAGCACACTGTTTCACTTACTTCATAAGGATACAAAGACTGAATTTTAAATATTCCTTTAGGTTGAGAATCCAAAGACTCTGGCAACTCACCCTGCGCATTCACATAACTTTCAGGGATATTCCAATCACTGCATTACTGAAATCTACATTATAATGCGATTTTTGAATTGCCATTTCTAACACTGAATTCTCCACTAAATGAATATCCTGGCATTCTTTATTATCCACCAGGATTTTAATGGGTCCATCGCCAATCTCTACCAGTGGTACATATTCACATTCCAGCCCTTGCTGCCTCATGGATTCATTTAGGCACACAAATGCATTAAACTCTTTCATATGTTATCCTTTTCTGTGTTTTAACATTATTGTGACTTGTCTGGTGAATGCGGGAATGGTAATATCCTTTCTCACCTGTAATCCAACAGCATATGTGGCCATTTGCAAGCAATGATAACCCTCTCTCTTGTCCTTAAATTCAGTTCCAGGTCCTCCCAACCTGTACCAAACCTTGTGATTTAGAAAGTCTAGAACCATACACATTCTCTGCATAATGTCATTTCCCAGATAACATTTATTTTGTGTTCCACTCACTATCCAAACTTCCTATAACCCTATTTCCTGACTCCGGATTATCCAACACAAAAATGTGTTGGTTCTTTATTCTGAATGTTGGGATCTCCTCCCTGTCAATTATTTGCTGAAGTATTTTCTCATTAATGAAACTTCTTTCCTGCTCAAGCTCTAAGGTGGCTTGTATCACTTCAGAATGCCCATTCACCTCGATAGGGATCCATGGCTGTCCATCTTCCATGCATATTTCAGAAAGGGCTGTAATGTGTTTTTCTGTGCCTACCTCAGGAGTAACATTTGGCTTGTATTTCTCTTTGTTTAAATAAAAACGCAATGTGTTTTCAGCTATTTCTATTTGTCATTTTTTCTTTGGGTCCAAATAAATCTTCAGAGACTGATTCTCTTTTTCACCTCGCATTTCACCCAGACACATTAGAATTACAGTGACAGTAGGCACACAGCCATTCTGAAGATACACTTCCACTGCATCATCTGACTTAGCCACAGCATGGCATTCTTTTACACAGTTGTTTTGTGACATCACCTTCTTAGGCCTCAATTGATTTTTGGCTAAGGACCATAAGACCACGGTGAAAAATCTGGCTTTGAGGAAAGCTGCTCTGTAGGGCGACACCTTATAATCCCGAAGCTAAAAAGTAGAGAAACTGCTACTAATGTGAAGTTGTATCTGTGAGTACATGGATGTCGCGGGTCTCTGGAACCAGACGGTAGTAAAGCCTAACCGTCACCACAAGAAATATAGAATAGGAAAAAATTCCAGGACTCAGCGCCACCAGTTATACGGTCATTTAATTGTGTTGTATTGTCACACATTAAATGGTAAGGTAAAGCCCATAAGTGATAATATGTTTCGGCTCGCTCTGAGCCTTTTTCAAATCTGGGCTGGTTTAACATCAAATAGAATAAGCAAAAAGTATCAGAGATTGTGTAACAACAGCATTGATGCAATCATAAAATGACAAGGAAATTAAAACATCAAAACATCATGCCATAATAGGCATTATCAAATAACTAGATTGATAGATAGACAGAAAAACAAGGGTTGGTTAAGGGGCGGATGCAAGGGTACAAAGAAGCATGGCAAAAAATAATGAACACATTGTAGCAAAAACACAGTCAACAAAATGACATGAAACAATATAGAGACAATACAAAAGGATGAGAGAAAAACAGAAAATTTAGTGATTATTGAGTAAGTAATGCTTGCACATATGATTAATCAACCGTAATAAATTCAAGGGAAAACGCCATAATGGCGCTTACCCGAATTTCGATGCACCAATCCGAAGGACTGTATGTCAATGTAGTGGTAACGGGGTTAGATCCCCAAAACTGAATCTGCAATCAGTTAAACGTAATTTCAGGTATCACTATAACAAAAGTGCTCGTCATTCAGCAAAGAGACATTGCAGCCAATGAAACTCTATTATGTATAAGTGCCATGTGAATAGCATTATATGCTGTCTCATTTCAAAGTTACATCTCAGTGGATTCATAAACAAAAAGTCCCTTAAAACCGGATCAAGAAACTGGAGCGACTAGGTTGTGCCTTTTCTGCATATCGCATTCCCTGACAGAACATTAAAGGGGCCTAAGCTGCTTGTGGCTTACCTTAATTCAACGGAAAGAAAATCAGACGCGTTGGCAAGAATGGGGAAATGGCCCATATACGCCATTTTATCAACTCTAACAAAGACGTAGTCCATGGCAACGCGTCCAGTGTTGCCACAGGGATCTACGTGTCTTGTGGTGTTTGAATACGTCCGCCATAATGAGTTTCCTCCAGCTTGGAGGTGACGGCCGCCATTTATAAAGGCGGTCCGAATGCACGGAAAATACAGTGTCATCAACGCACATTTAACATAATTCAAAACCTTGTGTTTACTCTGTCAATCATAATTAGATTAAAAGTAAGTGCTGTGCATAATGCAAACAGGATAAACAGATTAATTGCGTGAAATCATTCAAGTGTGCATAAATGCAAGCGGAACAAGCAGAAATTATTGCAGGAAGTCATTCAAGTATGCATAAGGACACAGTAAGGGTGTCAGCTTGCTAACCGAAAAATAAGCTTAAAAAAAAAGTGGAATTCCCTATCAGATAAATTAGATACTGATGCAGATCGAAACACAAAAAATGATGAAAAAATGATGAAAAAATGAAAAAATGGTAGCTATGTATCAGTTGTCCAACATTACAAAAAAGAGACCATTTCATTGTCACTGTTGAGGCTTGTGGCTGTAGAATTGAAAAAACATATTGTTCTGGCCTCAGCTTTTCTCAATACGTTCAACCTATCGCCACCCCTTTTGTTCAAAATGACCTGCTGTAAACCAATAAATCGGATCTCTGATTTATTGTGTAGTTGGTGCACAGTTTGCCAATGTGCCGCTAGTGGTATGGATGGGTCCTGGCTGCCAATCTTAGACAAATGTTCACGTATCCGAATTCTTAAAGCTCGTTTCGTGCTGCCAATATATATTTTGCTGCAGACGCAGATGATGCAGTACACAACAAATTTTGTTTTGCAATTAATACCCTGTTTAATAGTCCATTTTTTCCCTTGATGGCTTGAAACTCCGTAGTAGGAGCATGTGCATATTTGCATTGTGGACATGTGCCACATTTAAGGACCTGGGTTTCAGAAAATGTGGCACATGTCCACAATGCAAATATGCACATGCCCCTACTACGGAGTAGTTGATTGCAAAACAAAATTTGGACCCATCCATACCACTAGCGGCACATCGGAAAACTGTGCACCAACTACACAATAAATCAGAGATCCGATTTATTGGTTTACAGCAGGTCATTTTGAACAAAAGGGGTGGCGATAGGTTGAACGCATTGAGAAAAGTTGAGGCCCGAACAATATGTTTTTTCAATTCTACAGGCACAGGCCTCAACAGTGACAATGAAATGGTCTCTTTTTTGTAATGTTGGACAACTGATACATAGGTACCATTTTTTCATTTTTTCATCATTTTTTCATCATTTTTTGTTTTTCGGTCTGCATCACTATCTAATTTATCTGATAGAGAATTCCACTTTTTTCTGAAGTTTATTTTTCGGTTAGCAAGCTGACACCCTTACTGTGTCCTTATGCATATTTGAATGACTTCATGCAATCATTTCTGCTTGTTCCACTTGCATTTATGCACACTTGAATGATTTCACGCAATTAATCTGTTTATCCTGTTTGCATTATGCACAGCACTTACTGTTAATCTAATTATGATTGACAGAGTAAACACAAGGTTTTGAATAATGTTAAATGTGCGTTGATGACACTGTATTTTACGTGCATTCGGACCGCCTTTATAAATGGCGGCCGTCACCCCCGAGCTGGAGGAAACTCATTAGGGCGGACGTATTCGAACGCCACAAGACACGTAGATCCCCGTGCCAATGCTGGACGCGTTGCCATGGACAACGTCTTTGTTAGCGTTGACAAAATGGCGTACACGGGCCATTTTCCCATTCAGAGTACTTACCTTTAATTTAATTATGATTGACAGAGCCAACACAAGGTTTTGAATTATGTTAAATGTGCGCTGAGGACACTGTAGTTTCCGTGCATTCGCACTGCCTTTATAAATGGCGGCCTTCACCTCCAAGCTGGAGGAAACTCATTACGGCGGACGTATTCGAACGCCACAAGACAACGTAGATCCCTGTGGCAATGCTGGATGCGTTGCCATGGACTACGTCTTTGTTAGAGTTGATAAAATGGCGTACATGGGCCATTTCCCCATTCTTGTCAACGCGTGTGATTTTCTTTCCGTTGAATTAAGGTAAGCCATAAGCAGCTTAGGCCCCTTTAATGTTCTGTCAGGGAATGCTATATGCAGAAAAGGCAACACCTAGTCGCTCCAGTTTCTTGATCCGGTTTTAAGGGACTTTTTGTTTCATTTTTGATGGTTAACCTCGTATTTACACGCGCAGCGTGTAGCGCGTATTTTCCGGCAATCTTAAAACGTATTCTTTATCAATCTCCTGTCTTAAACCACAGCTCACGAACATTTGTGAATCCACTGAGATGTAACTTTGAACTGAGACAGCACATAATGCTATTCACATGGCACTTACACATAATAGAGTTTCATTGGCTGCAATGTCTCTTTGCTGAATGACGAGCACTTTTGTTATAGTGATACCTGAAATTACGTTTAACTGATTGCAGATTCAGTTTTGGGGATCTAACCCCGTTACCACTACATTGACATACAATCCTTCGGATTGGTGCATCGAAATTCAGGTAAGCGCCATTATGGCGTTTTTCCTTGAATTTATTACGGTTGATTAATCATATGTGCAAGCATTACTTACTCAATAATCGCTAAATTTTCTGTTTTTCTCTCATCCTTTTGTATTGTCTCTATATTGTTTCATGTCATTTTGTTGACTGTGTTTTCGCTACAATGTGTTCATTATTTTTTGCCATGCTTCTTTGTACCCTTGCATCCGCCCCCTAACCAACCCTTGTTTTTCTGTCTATCTATCAATCTTGTTATTTGATAATGCCTATTATGGCATGATGTTTTCATGTTTTAATTTCCTTATCATTTTATGATTGCATCAATGCTGTTGTTACACAATCTCTGATACTTTTTGCTTATTCTATTTGATGTTAAACCAGCCCAGATTTGAAAAAAGCTCAGAGCGAGCCGAAACATGTTATCACTTATGGGCTTTACCTTACCATTTAATGTGTGACAATACAACACAATTAAATGACCGTATAACTGGTGGCACTGAGTCCTGGAATCTTTTCCTATTGACCATAAGTCCTGGGAGGATAGCTCAGCGGCAGCGTGCGCTTCTTGGAAGCAAGACGACACGAACCAACAACAAGTTCGATCCCCGGGTCCGCGCTTAGAAACCTCTGGGTGTTTAAGCGTGTTATAAATTCGTAACTAACACACAAAAAAAACACAATTACGCAACTAAGAAAAACAAACAATTCCTGTAACAGCGCCTCGATGCCTGCGGGCTGTGTGAGCGCTTTATAAATGTAAAAATAATTTTAAAAAAATAATAATAATAAGACCACATTTACTCCATCAATGAGGGGTGACAACCTTTTCAGACAATTTTCCCCATCAGAAACGGTATTTCACTGAGAGATGTAATTAATACTTCCTGTCTCATCTGGTGTTTCCCTATCTTTATGTCAACCTCAGTGACACCTTGGATAGGTATTTCCTCACCACTGAAATTGTGCACAGGGCCTTCATTTTATCTCACGTTTATATGATTTTGTGGGGCTCTCCCTTCATTGATACTTTTGATCAACTCTTTGGACATGATCGTAGCCTGTGCACCCGTGTCAATCATTGCAAATGCATTGTATTATTCTTCCACAGTGATAGGAGCATAATACCTATCCTCAACTTCCTCTAGCATACCCGAAAAAGTGTGAATTTTTACTGATTTCAGGCCTTACCTTTCTTAGCCCCTTTTCACTCCTTGCTATACACATGCGCATGTGAAATGATATTTTCCCTCCTTTTCGTCCACTTCATTTTGACTTCCTTGGCTTATTTTTATGGGCTCAGAACCCATCTGGACCGTAACAACTGACTGTTCCCTGCTACTGGGACTACCAGTTTTCTCACCATAGTCTTGTGACTGAGCCTTTTCACAAGTGTCACATGGCAGCCTGTCATTTTCTGGCACATGACACCTATCTGAGTTTTGCACAATGCCTGTCCTTTCGGTCTCTTGGAATATTTGTGGCTCAAAATACTCCTCGGGTGACAGGCCTGCACCCTCCTTTTGAACTACTGTTTTTCCTGTCTGGATTTCAACAGTATTCTGACCTTCAAAGGAGGATATTTTAACAGCTAATCCTACCTCTTTATCAGCTGATTTATCTTCACACAAAATGTTCATTTTAAGTCTGTCTCTCTGTTCTTTAGGTTTTTCTTGTTCATTTTCCTCTTTTTGTTTTTCATCTGCACACACTTTGATAGTCTGGTTGAACTCTAAATTGAACTACACTTCCTTTTTGTGTGTGTGTGTATCCCTGGTTTCACTTTCATTTGTTGGTATTTTTATTTTTGGATCAGCAAACAATTCAGAACTGTTACACAAAATTGGTTCATGGGCTTCTGTTTTTTTATCAATGCAGGGGATATTAAATAGTCACTTGTCAGAACACACAAGATCACTCCTATGACATTCTGCACCTTCACTTGGCGGCTGCTGTTTTTGGACCGCACAGAGTTTTTCTATTTGCTTAGACAACATTTTAACTTAGGCCTCTAGGCATTGAAATCGGTCCATGTCCCCGGATTCCTCTCTTTGCGTCCTGGGCCAATATTGGTTAAATTCACCCTGATGGGGCCTATTCCTGTACCTCTCAGGAGATTGGTTTCTATTTGGGTTGTTTCTGAACTCATGGGCCATAGGAGGTGGAGAATGCGGTGTGACAATTCTTTGACTGTGGTCGCCTGGTGGTGGTGACTGGCTGCACCAAAATCTCAGCATAGTCACTTAAGAGCACATATCATGCTTGCTTTGTCATGGATGGATGCAAATAAAAATGCTGTAATAGTGCCCCCACTCTCTCCTCTGCCCCTCAAATTCAGCCCCTTAGAGGCTAGCCCAGCATAAGCACACTTGTACTTTCATTCACACAACATTCACTTGCACATTTAGACACAGCATACACTCGCTCATTCACACTTTCATCCGTCTACCCATACATCATACACTTACTCATTTGCACACACTTTACATAATACATAACACTCCCTAGCATGCATGCACACATACATACATGCATGCAAACATATATCCTAAACATGATGTAACACCCCTGCATGCATACACGCACACTTACAAAAAAATATTTTTCTACCTGCTCTTTCCTGAATTTATCAACACCGAGGGACTCCTTTCCAGGAAGGTTTGCGGCTCCCGCTCTCCATACCAACAGGAACCAGGAGGCAGTGAGAGCTTGCTGGTTCCTGACATGCAGAGTGGAGCAAAAGTGCCTCCATCCCATACTGCAACTAGAACATGTCCTTATGAAGTCAGAGTGATTTATTTCTGAAGCTTGACGGGCCCCCTCCAGACATGGTGAGGCCGGGCCACCCAACAGTGCTGGGGATGCAAGGTCCCCTGCTCCACCAGGGAATTCTAGTATTTGAAATACTTCTTTCATCTATTTATAATGATGGTCCACAATGTAATTACCTTGACAGGATTAAATTGTGTTATTTCTGCCTCATACGTCTAATGACTTTATATACAGACACAGAATCAATAAACGTCTTGCCCATCTGCATGGTAAATATATTTGAGCCAACAGCTAGTCAACCTGGGACAGCACAGCTTGTTCATCACATGTCCTTATATATATATGGTATAAGTAAGTGCAAACCCCTACATGGGTGCAGCATTTTATTGAATGGCATGTAAAATATACTCATTTGAATGGCATCTAAGCCTGACGGGGCCATCTCCAGACATAGAGGTTTACCAACAAGAGAAACCCTTACCAACTCTCCAAACTCACGAAAGAAAAGGAGAAGGGAACTAGAAATCAAAACAGGGTATTCATCCACCCTTGTTCTCCAACAGGGAACATCAAGAAATGTGCATGGGCGATTTAGGCATGTGTTTGGCACAAATGATAAACAAATCATAAAAGGTGGTCCCTGAAATGTTAAAAAGTGTATTTTCTTTCTTCAGATTTGACAGTCAATATTTTGCGGAAAATTTAGGAATGACTTTTCTCCCATTAGGAGTGCATTTGAGTTGCTCATATGATGTATGGGCCTGATTTTGTGTATTTGTATCCTTTTGGGTCTTGGATAATACCAAGTTGCACCTGAATTCTATTTAATTACTTTTGTGTGGATCTTTACACATTTTGTATTGGTTGTGCACCCCAAATGATGTTGTTTGTACCCACTGGATAGTATTTATTGTCAGTGTTGGTATCATCATGGTGATGGCAAGTATCATCCACTGCATACATTACCAACTCATCCTGAGGGCTCATGATTTCTGCAACAATGTGTAATCCGGTGTCCAGAGGCACCATCTCCTCTGCAGGGATGTTTGCCAAGATATTGGCACGGAAGAACAGGGGATAGGGCGGGTGTTCATAGCTGCAGACTGTAGTGGTAGCTCTACACAAGATGAATTCTAGGTTAGTGGTGGTGTAAGGATTGTTAGGGTCTCTGTAACTCTCATATTTTGGAATAAGAGGCTTCACACTGCCAGTCACGGCACAGCAATTTGCCATATACGTATACATAGCAATGCATTATGTTGGGCTCACAGCGGGCAACTGATAGCATGTCCATCCTTGCATGACCGTTGATGGTCGGTTAAACTCTTGTGAGAATGACACCTGTTCTTTCTATGTCCTGTCATGGCAGACTGTGGGCCTGATTCACATGAGCATTTTATAATTGTGCAATCCCATAGGAAAACCTTCTGTGAATCAGGCCCTATAAGTTCTCCTGAACATGCTTGCAACTATTTGTTAAAAGAGATGTTGAGTGCATGATGTTTTGTACAACTTGCGACTACGGAAAGACAAGGCCTACTCCAAATTGTGGAATGATGATGCCTGTCTCTATACAGATGTCTGATTCATGGGTTGGGACTAGATATCTGTTCACTGAGTCACAGTGATGTGTTGTTTTCACTTTAAGCTTCTGCCTGTCATTTCATCAATTCCCTTTTTTTGTAAAAAAAAGATTGCCTTTCCATAATGGAATATATATTTGCCTTTTTGATGCACACTGGGACGTGCAGTTGGTCATGTATTAGTACTGCTGCATGTTACCTACGGCAGTGTGACAACCTTCTACCAGGCATGACTCTGAAATGAATCTCTTGGTGGTCAGAGGCCTATTACCCTTCAACACGGCATGTGATTTAATCACTTACCATGGCAAGATGAGTCCATGTCACTGGGGAAACACTAAAGAGCGGGGTTGGTTCGGATTTTTACTTATGCTCGACTGTCAGTGCATACTTCTGGCAATGGTTACATAAGTGTGGCTAGGAATATAAGGACTGCAAAATGTGCGTTACCCACTAGCATGCTGTCCTCTAATGTAAGACTATACACACATTGAGAGGGTAATTCATAGAATTTCGCAGAAAAGTGTCGCAAGCGGCTGGCACAGAGTGTCCGCGTGCGATTGTCTGCGCCAGGCACGTGCGCTAAAACCGATTTCCGCGCACAGCGTATTCATGGATTTAAGGCTCCCAAACCAGCCGTGGCGCAGAGAATCGCAGCGACCCTGCAGCAGCGCCAGTAACGCCCCGAAGAACGCCCTCGCGCAAGGAAAAGCCATCAAAATCGCTAAATCATCGCAAAGGGCTGCGCTAACCCTGGACCAGTTCACCGGGCTGGCAAACAGCAAACGGCAAGCGAGGAACGTGTATTTCAGGGGTGCGCGGGAAGTTCCACACGCGATTGGCCCAGTGCGAGCAAGGTATGTGAATTTCGGGGTGCGCGGGAAGTTCCACATGCCATTTCAGCAGGGTACGTGTATTTCAGGGGTTCGCGTGAAGTTTCTCACGCGATCGGGCCTGGGGGAGCGTGCTACGTGTATTACAGGGGTTCGCGTGAAGTTGCACACGCGATTGTCCCAGTGCGAGCAGGGTACGTGTATTTCAGGGGTGCGCGGGAAGTTCCACACGCGATAGTCCCAGTGCGAGCAGGGTACGTGTATTTCAGGGGTGCGCGGGAAGTTCCACACGCGATACCAGCAGGGAATGTGTATTTCAGGGGTTCTGGGGAGTACTACACGTGAATTGGCCGTGTGGGTCCTCCCAGGTGTACGCTCCACAACCTCCACGGCCCCTGCAGGCAGCCCACACCACAGGGGACTACCCTGCACCCCTGCCCATGTCCCGCAGGCAGCCCATTCTCCATGGGCATGCCCCCCAGCCAACCCACATGTCACCTTGCACTACTGATCAACAATGCATGTCTCCCACCACCCCCACCCCCCAGCCACCATGGGCAGCCTCCATCAGGCCCCCACTCATGTCTCCCACCACCCCCACCCCCCGGCAGTGCAGGGTCACCCTCCAGCAGGCCCCCACTCATGTCTCCCACCACCCCCACACCCCTGCCACCATGGGCAGCCCCCACCAGGCCCCCACTCATGTCTCCCACCAGCCCCACCCCCCGGCAGTGCAGGGGCAGCCTCCACCAGGCCCCCACTCATGTCCCCCTGCACCCCCACCCCCCAGCATCCAGGGTCACCCTCCACCAGGCCCCCACTCATGTCTCCCACCACCCCCACCCCCCGGCAGTGCAGGGTCACCCTCCACCAGGCCCCCACTCATGTCTCCCACCACCCCCACCCCCCGGCAGTGCAGGGTCACCCTCCACCAGGCCCCCACTCATGTTTCCCACCACCCCCACCCCCCGGCAGTGCAGGGTCACCCTCCACCAGGCCCCCACTCATGTCTCCCACCACCCCCACCCCCTGGCAGTGCAGGGTCACCCTCCACCAGGCCCCCACTCATGTCTCCCACCACCCCCACCCCCCTGCCACCATGGGCAGCCTCCACCAGGCCCCCACTCATGTCTCCCACCACCCCCAGCCCCCTGCCACCATGGGCAGCCTCCACCAGGCCCCCACTCATGTCTCCCACCACCCCCACCCCCCTGCCACCATGGGCAGCCTCCACCAGGCCCCCACTCATGTCTACCACCACCCCCACCCCCCAGCAGTGCAGGGGCAGCCTCCACCAGAAACCCACTCATGTCTCCCACCACCCCACCCCCCTGCCACCATGGGCAGCCTCCACCAGGCCCCCACTCATGTGTCCCACCACCCCCACCCCCCAGCCACCAGGGGCAGCCTCCAGCAGGCCCCCACTCATGTCTCCCACCACCCCCACCCCCCAGCCACCAGGGGCAGCCTCCACCAGGCCCCCACCCATGTCTCCCACCACCCCCACCCCGCTGCCACCATGGGCATCCTCCACCAGGCCCCCACTCATGTCCCCCTGCACCCCCACCCCCCAGCATCCAGGGTCACCCTCCACCAGGCCCCCACTCATGTGTCCCACCACCCCCACCCCCCAGCCACCAGGGGCAGCCTCCAGCAGGCCCCCACTCATGTCTCCCACCACCCCCAACCCCCAGCCACCAGGGGCAGCCTCCACCAGGCCCCCACCCATGTCTCCCACCACCCCCATCCCCCTGCCACCATGGGCATCCTCCACCAGGCCCCCACTCATGTCCCCCTGCACCTCCACCCCCCAGCATCCAGGGTCACCCTCCACCAGGCCCCCACTCATGTGTCCCACCACCCCCACCCCCCAGCCACCAGGGGCAGCCTCCAGCAGGCCCCCACTCATGTCTCCCACCACCCCCACCCCCCAGCCACCAGGGGCAGCCTCCACCAGGCCCCCACCCATGTCTCCCACCACCCCCACCTCCCTGCCACCATGGGCAGCCTCCAGCAGGCCCCCACTCATGTCTCCCACCACCCCCACCCCCCAGCCACCAGGGGCAGCCTCCAGCAGGCCCCCACTCATGTCTCCCACCACCCCCACCCCCCAGCAGTGCAGGGGCAGCCTCCACCAGGCAACCACTCATGTCTCCCACCACCCCCACCCCCCAGCAGTGCAGGGGCAGCCTCCACCAGGCCCCCACTCATGTCTCCCACCACCCCCACCCCCCTGCCACCATGGGCAGCCTCAACCAGGCCCCCACTCATGTCTCCCACCACCCCCAGCCCCCAGCAGTGCAGGGGCAGCCTCCACCAGGTGCTCACAATCCCCAATCATTTGCATAATGGACAGCCTCCACATCCAAAAAGCCCTACCAAGTAACCCATTCACCCACATGGAAATGGAAATCACATGTTACACCCCCAATGTTCATGAAGCTAATGAAGCCATGTCCGTCACACACAATGGTTGCAATGTAATGGGAAAACACACAACATGACATGCATGAATCCAATGAGATGATACCACACAGTGAAGTATGCTAACAAAATTGTATTTAAAAAAATGAAGAATGCTAAAGAAAGAAAACTAACTACAATGTGAATGAGAAAAAAAAAACATGCATGTCCGTATAAAAAACTACCAAGGGTCCATGAGCCCAACTGAACAAAGGAAACCTACTAAAAAACCTACCTAAAAATCAACTATATACAAAAAGTGGAGCAGTGTCCGTCGACTCCAAATCATAATTAGAAAGAAAGGAAACCTAAAACTAAAGAACTATATACAAAGGCGGCGGGCAAGTCCAGCGGCTCACTCCGTGGTGTCCCGGGCCAGGGCATCATCGAACTCCTGTTCGATGTCCCGGAGGCGGTCCAGTTCCATGGCCCCGAGGGTCCGCAGGGACGACGCTGTGTCCTCCTCCAACCCCCTGCGGATTGCCTCGAGGCACTCGGCCCGCCTCAGGGCCCTCTGCATGGAGTTCTCCGCCCTGACCATTGTGAGCCGCGCCTCTTCCGCCCGCGCCGCTCCGCACCTATGGCGTGGCCCAACCGCTGCCACACGGAAGACACTCTCTGTCCTGGGTCCCCCTGCCCTCCGGCCGATGGCCGCCCCTCCGATGTCGAAAGCCCCGAGCCTTCATGTCTCCCACCATGTTGCTGCTGCTGCTGCTCTGCCTCTGCCCGTGCACTGCCTCCTGCTGCCTGCACATCCACCGCCGGCTGGGGTGCACTTGTTGATGTGGCCACCCCTGCTGGACCTCCGACTCCTGACTGTGGCAGGGATGCCTCCTCCACCAGCCTGGCCGCACCGTCAGAGGCAGCTCCACAGGGCACCCAGGTGACTGATGGGTGGGAAGATGGCACAGAGGACGACTGGCGCGTAGGGGGTCCAGTTGAGGAGGGGGTCGGAGCAAGCCCCATCAGACGGAGGAATCCGGCCTGGGTGACCTGTCCCAGTAGGCTGACGTGGTCAACGAGCCATTCGAGATGACGTGCAGTCTCTCCATGAAAAGACTGCAGGTCACCTCGCATGGCCCGTTGACGCAACGCCACACCAGCCAGGACAGGCTCAACCCGGACCTGGATGGCCATGTCCGCAGGCAGAGGAAGGCCAGTTGACGTCAGCTCATCCCCTGTCTGAAAACAGGTCTGGACGTAGGCATCCCTGCTGGTGCAAGATGATGCAGGGACAGGATCGGGGACAGGATTGCACACAGGCACCTCCGCGGCCGCCTGTGCTGCCTCCTGTCCCTGGTCCTGCACTGCACCACTAGCACCAGTGGGATCCCCACCTCCAGACCACGTCTCTGGTGCTTGCGCGGCCCCCTCCTCCACCATACCCCCCACCAACCTGGATGACTCCGTGCCATCTTCCCCCATTGGGCCCTGTGGGCTCCCAGCTGCCCCTTCTGCTGCCGAGGAGTCCAACTGCAACCTCCGCCTCTTGGACCTCCCCCCGGCAGCTGCGGCCTGGGACGCGGCACCGGACTCCTCACTCCCTGACGAGATGACAACACGGGAGGGGAGCCGGGCCTTACGTCTCCGGCTGGCGGTCGGATCCCCGCCGCTGTGCTGCACAGCACCTTCTCCGCCCTCTTCATCAATTGACGCTGCAGACAGGGAGAAACAAAACACAGGCATCAGGGCACTGTACAATGGACACATACACACATGACAGTTGCACATGAGTGGCATTGGCAAACCTCAGACATGTCATCACAATCCCCAACACACATGTCATTGCAACTGGCACACATGAGCCATACCACAGCCATATCACAACTGCCAGCACCATCCCTACACATACAACAGCATCAGCAGCCAAAGGGGAGCCAGACATCACATGCAACACAGGAAGTGCACCACACATGTACACACACCACCACACTTGCATGCATGTCTACACCTCTGCCAAGTGTCGCACTGTTCAGACGGGCATCCATGTCACATCTGCCAATCAGGCTTCCACATACCGCTGTCACATGCATCCATGTTGCATCACTGTTGCACCCTTGTCAAATACACACACATGCACATGTACACAGTGCTCATACATGCAGCCGAAAACAACATACATGCCTGACATCACGGACATGTCTACTTACATACACATTCATCCAAACATGTGTGCACGCACAACTGCATTTGCCATGCAAGCCCACACACACAAGCACCAACCATGTCTCACACATTACAGCCCTCGCATGTGTCAGCCCCACGGCCCTGTACACCCCCACCCATACTCGACCCCATACAAACAGATGTGCAACCGGCACAATGGCGAATGATCACCACACGCACTGCTCACAACCAGGATGCATGTACACTCACCGCTCGACTCCAGACGGGTCTGCTTCTCTAGGACCTGGACGTGGAGCGCTGGGGATATGCGTTCCAGGACCCCCATCTGTTCTTCCGACAAGTGGCCCCGGCGCCCCTTGGCATCCGCTGCCTTCAAGAGGCGCCGGGACTTGTTCAGGGTCCTTGACCTGAAGTCCTCCCAGCGCTTCCTGACATGTTGTAAGTCCCGGACTGCCACCCCCTCCGCGTTGATGGCAGTCACGATGTCAGTCCAGATCCGAGTCCGTCCTTCCTTGTCGGCGCGGGAACTTCCAAAGAGGGCATCATACTGCCCCAGGACTTGCTCCACCAGGACACCAACTTCGGTGGCACTGAAGCTGGTGCCCCTCTGCCTCTCTGGCCGGGGGTTGTCAGTGGTCACAGATGGTGTTTGCCCCGACATGACAACCCCAGAGGCAGGAGTGGGTGGGCAACTGGGTCCTGGGGCTGGGCTGTGGAGCGATGGAATTCCAGTCGGGAGTCTTCGGTTCCAGCAGGGGTGGTCACAGCAACAGCACCCCTGGCTGATGTGCAGGCAGCAAATGGCAGTGCACATGGGCAGCAGGCAGTCAGGCAGCAGCAGATGGCAGGTGGGAGCGTGCTCGGGGCTCTGGGGGGCAGTAGTTCGGCCTTCTGGGCAGAAGAGCGGTCTTCCGTGTGCTTACGCGTGGCCAGCTTGGTACGGAGTGATTTGGCACGTGAAAATCCTGCACGTCAGCGTGAAAACCGAGGAAAGGCCCTTAGCGCGTAAGCGCGTCAGCACGCATACGCGATTCTATTGGACCAAAGGCCCTCAGCGCGTAAGCGCGTCTGTGACGTGACCCGCACGGGTGTTTCCCACACAGCACGTGATGACAGAGCACACGTGGAAAGACTGCACGTCAGAGTCTCATCGCGTGTAATTGGACAGCACGTCAGAGTCTCATCGCGTGTAATTGGACAAAAGTGCGTGTACACGCGATTGGCCTATGTACGTGTATATCAGGTGTGCGCGGACACTTACACACGCAAGTAATGTAACGCGTGTGATTGGTGGAAATGGCCGTACACGCAGAAGTCACAAAGCGTGTAATTGGTGGAAATGGCCGTACACGCAGAAGTCACAAAGCGTGTAATTGGTGGAAATGGCCGTACACGCAGAAGTCACAAAGCGTGTAATTGGTGGAAATGGCCCTAGCGCGTACATGCCGCGTAAGTGACGTTGGACGTGTGGGCCTGTATAAAAGGTACGCGTAGAACACCATTTCCTTGTACGTGCTTTTCGTGGAGAGCGAGTGGGTGAATTCTGTACTTCTTGTCGGTTCACACGCGATTTATTTCACGGCGTTTCAAGTTCGTATTCCCTGTTACCTCTGACAGATATTTCTCTTTTTTCTCTTTTACTGGTTTACCTGGGCCTGTTCTCTCAAACAGTGTTCCATTCTACTGTTGTCCTGTCTCCTCAGACAGCGTACAAATCTTCTTTTGGCGGGGGTGTTGCCAACCAAACGCGCTCCTTTTTCACGCTCTTTTACCTGGCAGACGGTGAGTCACGCACGTATCTAACATCTGTGCTTGCCCCGTGTGTAGCCTACCCCTTCAGAGGTCATTCTAGGCTGTGTGTGACACGCATACGTTCATTCTTGTGTTACTGGGTGCCACAGCGTAGTGCAGGTTTTTCTTTCTGCACACGTGGTCTAGGAGGGGTTGCGTGCACGTCATCTCCCTTTTTTGGGGCTCCTGTGCGTAGCGTGACCCGTCATCTTTCCCCAGGGGTTACAATCAGCCTTGCAAGAGCACTAGGGTACAATTACCATCTGGTACCCAACCCCTTTGACCCCCAATTGCCCAGGACAATATTTTACAGCCACTCCCATACGCACATCAACATCAGTGCCATGGTTGGGAGGCGAGGATTCCGTAAGGGTGGCAAAGGTGGAAGAGCCACAAGTGGTGGCCGTGGTGGATCCGGTAGGGGACGTGGTCGTTACTTGCAGGGTGAGCCTGTCCCCCCATGTGTGGAGGACCAGTCAAGGGCACCCATAATCCCGCCCCCCCTCCCGTTGAGGCTGATGTGGCTGACACCATCCATGCTCAGCCCTTGTTGGACCAGCCCATTGTGGCACCAGACCTGGCTGACTCCATGGCTGACTTCCAGGTCAGCAGGCCTATGACACGTGCGCTGGTGCACGTTGATGTCACCATGCCACGTGCATCTGGGGCAGCAAGGTCATCTGCTGCACCAAGTAGGCAGGGCGGAGAGGCTGCAGGGGCAGCTGCGGCTCCATCCACCCCAGCCCTCACACACCCAGCCCGGACAGTGTCGGTCCTAGTCCATGCTGCTGATATTCCCCCTGACACCATCACACTAGAGCCAATGCCTGCACCAACTCCCATGCTGAGTGTGCAATCCCACACTCCTGATACAGAGTCCACCAGGGCTCCTGCCCCTAGTGTCCAGAGCGGCGCAGGACACTCAGGATCACCACCACCTTCCAAGCGGAAGAGGAAGAGTGCTCGTCCGGCACAGGCTGATGCCCCAGACATGGCTACACAGTCCGGCCCGTCCAGGAAGCCCAGCTTCATGGATGACGAACTGAATGCACTTGTCGAGTATGTGTCCGCACATGACAACGAGATGGTCATTGTTGCAGGATCCAAGACCACACCTGCACAACGCCAGGCACACTGGCAGACCGTTGCGGACATCGTAAGTGCCCTTGGAATCGTGAGACGCACAGCCAATGATTGCTATAAGCGCTGGAATGACCTAAAGCGCAGGGCAAAGAGTAAGCTGACCTCAAGTCATGCCGCAACTCTAGTGACTGGAGGTGGGTCTCCAGTAGTAGACATGGAACTCACTCCACATGAGTCAGTCGCTGGGGCCTACGTCACGGAGGAACAGATCCAAGGCATGGGAGATCTCCCTGATTACGAGGCATTGTCCGGTGAGTGCACATGCATGTGTGTGTCATCCATGTGCATGGTGTGTGTGAGGGCTTCTGTTTGTGTGCCAGGTGAGAGTGTGTGCGCCTGAGTCGTATGGGTCATCCATGTGCTTCATGCAATACATCCTGCGCAGCTGCATTTGCCCATAGCTGTATCCCTTCTGCCAACAGTAGACATGTAGTCCAACTGCACGCCAGTTGCCCTTGAAGTGTCACCTTGCCACAACATTGTTGCAAAATTTAGCACTGTTCATTTAGTCAGATATTTTCCATTCCACCACTTTTACTAGGCATGTCGCAGTCCTCTAGTCACATGTCTGACATGGCTATGGTAAAGTTGAGTGACTTTGTTACCTGGATATCATTTGTTCAAACATGTCCCTGTGCAATTGCACCATTTCGGACTGGCAGCTCCAGGTGAAGAATCTGACCTGTTAGAATTAGAAAAGCTATTACATGCGGGAACTGGACAGTATGCATAGGTGCTGCCCTCCTCTCCATCTTCACTCAATAGCAATGGTAGATGCCATCTGTGTGATGGCATGTGTGTTTCACCTGCCAATCACAGGCCAATGTGTGATGCCACTGCCAGGCAGCATGCAGAAAATGTGTTCATCTTCAATCTTGGTGTCATCAGTGTGTGCCATTTGCCTGCCCTTCATACGCAGTGAGGGTGCATGCATGGGAGGGTTTTAGTCATGTGGGACATGTGTCAAACAAGTACTGTTTCTCTTGCTTCTCAGCCCTCATTGTGTGCCATGGTGCTAATGCCTGTTTCCATTTCTTTGTTTTTATGTCTTTGCAGGGGAAGACGCACCTGATACTGCTGGGGTTGTGGAGATGGTGCAGACCCAGGAGGGGCCCGAGGGCCGACCAACCACCAGTGAGGGACGTGGTGTGGTGGTGGGTGAGAACCTACAAGTGCTGTAGGTCCTGCTCTCAAGGGGTGTCTCTGGCTGCACCTCCCCCGAGCTGTACTCAGGTGTTGATTCGGATGAGACCTTCCTGCCGTCGCAGGTGAGTGTTCCAGGGAGGGATTCTGTTCTGTCTCACCCACCTGCACCAGGGTCAGAACCCTCAATGGGGATGTCAGTGTTGGCAGCTACGCCTTTGGTGGTTACGGATGCAGGGTCACACTCCGCGACATCTGATCCTGTTCCTGGGCCAGCAGATCAGAGGGGGAATGCAGTCCTGCAGCCTCAGGCAGTGCCGGCACAGCAAGGCGCAGTTCGCCTTGCCCCAGACAGGTGTGGTGCCCGCCAACGTGGTGGCCGTACGGCACCTGGCAATACTGCATGGGAGCAATCCATTTACGGTATGGCAACCCAACAGGCAGCATCATCCGAGATGATGGCTCAGGCCATGGATAGGGTGGCCACTTCCATTGTCCCCCCAGAAAGGCTGATGGAGCGACTAGAGCAGGCAACCGACACCATCTGCCAGTCACACAGGGAGGACATGTTGGGGTCCAACAGGGACAGGCGGGCGGCACTGGCGACTCTGCAGGAGGCCATTTCCATTGAGTCCCAGGGCCACAGGGAAGCCCTGAGGCAGGAGCTCCTTCACCTCAGGACGACTCTTGTTGAGCTTGAGGCTTCTACACACCAAAGGACAGAACAGCAGCTGGAGCGTCTCACCCGTACGCTCTCAGCTGAGATGCAGGCAACGAGGGCGGAGGTCCGGGCATCCCGTGAGTTGTTGCATGGGGACCTCCGCACACTCATCCTCCAGAACCAGACCTACCACACCCGCATGCTTGCAGCCATGGAGGAGCAGACTAGGGCCTTGCGTGGGCTGCCTCCCATAGTGCAACCACCTCCGGATGCAGCTGCACAGGGTGATAATAGCGACAGCAGTGATACTCCCACAATAGGGTAGCCGTGTGGGCCATGAGCCCATGGAGGTGTTTTTTTTTCCCAGGATCCACGCAGGTGGGTTCTGGTGTGCATCCTGTCCTCGGACCTCCTGGGTGGCCTCCCCAACCCCCCCGGGCCCTTCAATGGCCATTTTTGATTTTTATTTATTTTTTTTATTTTTTTTATTTTTATTTCTTTTATTCCCAATTTTTTTGGGACGATTTGTTGGCTTCCGTGGTTCCTGTGGGCATACGCTGCATTGTGGCTGGGCACATGCAGGCTTGTAATGTATTTGGTTCAGATGCTTGGGTTTGAGTCACACACACCCCTCCTGCTTCCCGTTTCCTGGGCTTGCAAAGGGTGTGTCCAAGTGACAGTGAATTACACAGTGACGTTGGACTCCCATGAGCTGTGTGGGCAGTCTGTAGTCAATACTGTGTATACATTCCTAGTGCATATTGCTGTTGTGTTGTACACTGCATGTTGCATTGATGTGTAACTCATCTTCTGTGTCTACCTCCCAATTTGCAGGTCCCTTCCTCATGTCTACACAAGGACCTCTAGTCTGGAGATGTGGTCCATGTTGGCAGCAGTGCACCTACAACTCTACAGGTGCCAACACTGCACAGTTGGTAGTGGTGGGAGTGCAGGCATTTCCAGGTGGTGAGACTACTAATATTATACATTAGTGATGTCATGTTAATGGTAGTACGTGCTCAAGTTTGTTGTTGGTCCGGCATTACTGTGAGCATTTCAGGTGTTGCAAGTTTCTAATAGGGGCACTGTACATTGTGACACTAGTGTCATGTTGTGGGGATTACTTTGTTTACGTGCAAATAGCATGACATGGCACGGTGTGTCGTGTGGCGGTGCTGGGGTTGGGTTGGCTGACATGGCACTGTCCTCTTGTTGCATTTTGCAAGTGGGTATTCATTTCAGCTGCTTGAATGTGTAACTTCACAAAACTGCATTGGTGGTGTCAGTGTGGGTAGGGATGCACACATTGTGACACTTCCAGGTGAACAATCTCAGGCTGATATGGTTTTCACGGTTCTTTCTCCAGACATTCAGGATCAGTGTCAGGTTGAGTCATCATTGATTGTCAGATGGAATGTGCCAGGGCAGTGTGCACTCCACAGGGGTGTGATTTCTATGTGAAGTAATTAGCCACTAGCTGTGTACGGGCTGCCTCCCCCTGTGCCCTTTCCGCTCCCATGCGCAGCGGCTGTGCATGTGGTTGGGGATGGGGGGGCACCACCATGTCCACGGCCAGGCCCCGGCGTGTTGCAACGTTGTGCAGGACACATGCTGCCACTATGATCCTGCACACTACTGGGGGAGCGTACAACAGCTGCCCGCCAGAACGGTCAAGGGAGCGAAAGCGTGACTTCAGCACTCCAAATGTGCGCTCCACTATGCCCCGGGTTGTAATGTGGGCTGCGTTATATCTTACCTGGGGTGGCGTGGTGGGGTTCCGAATTGGCGTCATCATGTGGGGGCTGAGAGGGTAGGCACTGTCCCCTGTGGAGGTGGTGATTGGTATCATTGGTGGGGTTGTGACCTTGCTCAGTATCTGACATGCATGTATGTGCAGTGGCATTCATACTCACCAAGCAGCCATGTATCGCCATGCCGGCCAGCTTCTAGGTCCCGGCTTAGGGTGGACATTCGGTAAATGAAGCTGTCGTGGGTTGACCCAGGATAGTTGGCATATACTGAGGTGATGATTCCCTTGGCATTACATACTACCTGCACGTTGATGGAATGCCAGTGCTTGCGGTTCCTATAGATGTGCTCAGATGCCCTGGAGGGACGTAGAGCCACATGGGTGCAGTCAATGGCACCTAGCACTTTGGGGAATCGTGCCACAGCGTAGAAATCCAGGGCGGCAGCATGCCTTTCTGCAGGGGATCTGGGCAGGTATATGTGCCTGCAGACTGATGGGCGTGCAGTGATGATGTTCAAGACCTGGTGTAGGCAGCGTGACTGGGTGGCCTGTGATACACCACCCACAATGGCACTTGACCGCTGAAATGATCCAGTGGCTAAGAAGTGCAGTACATTGAGGACCTTCTCCAGGGGGCTGAGTGCTTGGGAGCACAGGGTGGGTGATGTGAGGTCGTCCTCCCACTCACTCACCAGGTCCAGTATGATGTGTGGTGGAAACCTGTACCTCCCATGCACCTGGTCATCAGGCATCCCGAAAAGGCTGGTTCTGGGTGTGAATATTCTGGCCCTGACTATCCTCCTCCTCCTCCTTTGGTAGGCCATGCCCACTGCTGCTAGGAACGGTATGTTCATCCTGGGTCTGAGCTAGTTATTTTGTTAGCGCGCAAATTAATGCGTTGCGCGTGTTGTAGGCGAGCGTGTGACCCGCGCACCCCTCAAATCCAGTGCCCAGTCCAATAGCGTGTGGAAATTGGCGCGCACACCGGGATACAGGTGCGCTGACGTACTTGCGTGTGTAAGTGTCCGCGCACACCTGATATACACGTACATAGGCCAATCGCGTGTACACGCACTTTTGTCCAATTACACGCGATGAGACTCTGACGTGCTGTCCAATTACACGCGATGAGACTCTGACGTGCAGTCTTTCCACGTGTGCTCTGTCATCACGTGCTGTGTGGGAAACACCCGTGCGGGTCACGTCACAGACGCGCTTACGCGCTGAGGGCCTTTGGTCCAATGGATTCGCGTATGCGTGCTGACGCGCTTACACGCTAAGGGCCTTTCCTCGGTTTTCACGCTGACGTGCAGGATTTTCACGTGCCAAATCACTCCGTACCAAGCTGGCCACGCGTAAGCACACGGAAGACCACGCTCCTGCCCAGAAGGCCGAACTACTGCCCCCCAGAGCCCCGAGCACGCTCCCACCTGCCATCTGCTGCTGCCTGACTGCCTGCTGGCCACGTGCACTGCCATTTGCTGCCTGCACATCAGCCAGGGGTGCTGTTGCTGTGACCACCCCTGCTGGAACCGAAGACTCCCGACTGGAATTCCATCGCTCCACAGCCCAGCCCCAGGACCCAGTTGCCCACCCACTCCTGCCTCTGGGGTTGTCATGTCGGGGCAAACACCATCTGTGACCACTGACAACCCCCGGCCAGAGAGGCAGAGGGGCACCAGCTTCAGTGCCACCAGAGTTGGTGTCCTGGTGGAGCAAGTCCTGGGGCAGTATGATGCCCTCTTTGGAAGTTCCCGCGCCGACAAGGAAGGACGGACTCGGATCTGGACTGACATCGTGACTGCCATCAATGCGGAGGGGGTGGCAGTCCGGGACTTACAACATGTCAGGAAGCGCTGGGAGGACTTCAGGTCCAGGACCCTGAACAAGGACCGGCGCCTCTTGAAGGCAGCGGATGCCAAGGGGCGCCGGGGCCACTTATCGGAAGAACAGATGGGGGTCCTGGAACGCATATCCCCAGCGCTCCACGTCCAGGTCCTAGAGAAGCAGACCCGTCTGGAGTCGAGCGGTGAGTGTACATGCATCCTGGTTGTGAGCAGTGTGTGTGGTGATCATTCGCCATTGTGCCGGTTGCACATCTGTTTGTATGGGGTCGAGTATGGGTGGGGGTGTACAGGGCCGTGGGGCTGACACATGCGAGGGCTGTAATGTGTGAGACATGGATGGTGCTTGTGTGTGTGGGCTTGCATGGCAAATGCAGTTGTGCGTGCACACATGTTTGGATGAATGTGTATGTAAGTAGACATGTCCGTGATGTCAGGCATGTATGTTGTTTTCGGCTGCATGTATGAGCACTGTGTACATGTGCATGTGTGTGTATTTGTCAAGGGTGCAACAGTGATGCAAAATGGATGCATGTGACAGCGGTATGTGGAAGCCTGATTGGCAGATGTGACATGGATGCCCGTCTGAACAGTGCGACACTTGGCAGAGGTGTAGACATGCATGCAAGTGTGGTGGTGTGTGTACATGTGTGGTGCACTTCCTGTGTTGCATGTGATGTCTGGCTCCCCTTTGGCTGCTGATGCTGTTGTATGTGTAGGGATGGTGCTGGCAGTTGCGATATGGCTGTGGTATGGCTCATGTGTGCCAGTTGCAATGACATGTGTGTTGGGGATTGTGATGACATGTCTGAGGTTTGCCAATGCCACTCATGTGCAACTGTCATGCGTGTATGTGTCCATTGTACAGTGCCCTGATGCCTGTGTTTTGTTTCTCCCTGTCTGCAGCGTCAACTGATGAAGAGGGCGGAGAAGGTGCTGTGCAGCACAGCGGCGGGGATCCGACCGCCAGCCGGAGACGCAAGGCCCGGCTCCCCTCCCGTGTTGTCATCTCGTCGGGGAGTGAGGAGTCCGGTGCCGCGTCCCAGGCCGCAGCTGCCGGGGGGAGGTCCAAGAGGCAGAGGTTGCAGTTGGACTCCTCGGCAGCAGAAGGGGCAGCTGGGACCCCACAGGGCCCAACGGGGGAAGATGGCACGGAGTCATCCAGGTTGGTGGGGGGTTTGGTGGAGGAGGGGGCCGCGCAAGCACCAGAGACCGGGTCTGGAGGTGGGGATCCCACTGGTGCTAGTGGTGCAGTGCAGGACCAGGGACAGGAGGCAGCACAGGCGGCCGCGGAGGTGCCTGTGTGCAATCCTGTCCCCGATCCTGTCCCTGCATCATCTTGCACCAGCAGGGATGCCTACGTCCAGACCCGTTTTCAGGCAGGGGATGAGCTGACGTCAACTGGCCTTCCTCTGCCTGCGGACGTGGCCATCCAGGTCCGGGTTGAGCCTGTCCTGGCTGGTGTGGCGTTGCGTCAACGGGCCATGCGAGGTGACCTGCAGTCTTTTCATGGAGAGACTGCACGTCATCTCGAATGGCTCGTTGACCACGTCAGCCTGCTGGGACAGGTCACCCAGGCCGGATTCCTCCGTCTGATGGGGCTTGCTCCGACCCCCTCCTCAACTGGACCCCCTACGCGCCAGTCGTCCTCTGTGCCATCTTCCCACCCATCAGTCACCTGGGTGCCCTGTGGAGCTGCCTCTGACGGTGCGGCCAGGCTGGTGGAGGAGGCATCCCTGCCACAGTCGGGAGTCGGAGGTCCAGCAGGGGTGGCCACATCAACAAGTGCACCCCAGCCGGCGGTGGATGTGCAGGCAGCAGGAGGCAGTGCATGGGCAGAGGCAGAGCAGCAGCAGCAGCAACATGGTGGGAGACATGAAGGCTCGGGGCTTTCGACATCGGAGGGGCGGCCATCGGCCGGAGGGCAGGGGGACCCAGGACAGAGAGTGTCTTCAGTGTGGCAGCGGTTGGGCCACGCCATAGGTGCGGAGCGGCGGCGGGAAGAGGCGCGGCTCACAATGGTCAGGGCGGAGAACTCCATGCGGAGGGCCCTGAGGCGGGCCGAGTGCCTCGAGGCAATCCGCAGGGGGTTGGAGGAGGACACAGCGTCGTCCCTGCGGACCCTCGGGGCCATGGAACTGGACCGCCTCCGGGACATCGGACAGGAGTTCGATGATGCCTTGGCCCGGGACACCACGGAGTGAGCCGCTGGACTTGCCCGCCACCTTTGTATATAGTTCTTTAGTTTTAGGTTTCCTTTCTTTCTAATTATGATTTGGAGTCGACGGACACTGCTCCACTTTTTGTATATAGTTGTTTTTTAGGTAGGTTTTTTAGTAGGTTTCCTTTGTTCAGTTGGGCTCATGGACCCTTGGTAGTTTTTTATACGGACATGCATGTTTTTTTTTCTCATTCACATTGTAGTTAGGTTTCTTTCTTTAGCATTCTTCATTTTTTTAAATACAATTTTGTTAGCATACTTCACTGTGTGGTATCATCTCATTGGATTCATGCATGTCATGTTGTGTGTTTTCCCATTATATTGCAACCATTGTGTGTGATGGACATGGCTTCATTAGCTTCATGAACATTGGGGGTGTAACATGTGATTTCCATTTCCATGTGGGTGAATGGGTTACTTGGTAGGGCTTTTTGGATGTGGAGGCTGTCCATTACGCACATGATTGGGGATTGTGAGCACCTGGTGGAGGCTGCCCCTGCACTGCTGGGGGGTGGGGGTGGTGGGAGACATGAGTGGGGGCCTGGTGGAGGCTGCCCATGGTGGCAGGGGGGTGGGGGTGGTGGGAGACATGAGTGGGGGCCTGGTGGAGGCTGCCCCTGCACTGCTGGGGGGTGGGGGTGGTGGGAGACATGAGTGGGTGCCTGGTGGAGGCTGCCCCTGCACTGCTGGGGGGTGGGGGTGGTGGGAGACATGAGTGGGGGCCTGCTGGAGGCTGCCCCTGGTGGCTGGGGGGTGGGGGTGGTGGGAGACATGAGTGGGGGCCTGCTGGAGGCTGCCCATGGTGGCAGGGGGGTGGGGTGGTGGGAGACATGGGTGGGGGCCTGGTGGAGGCTGCCCCTGGTGGCTGGGGGGTGGGGGTGGTGGGAGACATGGGTGGGGGCCTGCTGGAGGCTGCCCCTGGTGGCTGGGGGGTGGGGGTGGTGGGACACATGAGTGGGGGCCTGGTGGAGGGTGACCCTGGATGCTGGGGGGTGGGGGTGCAGGGGGACATGAGTGGGGGCCTGGTGGAGGATGCCCATGGTGGCAGGGGGGTGGGGGTGGTGGGAGACATGGGTGGGGGCCTGGTGGAGGCTGCCCCTGGTGGCTGGGGGTTGGGGGTGGTGGGAGACATGAGTGGGGGCCTGCTGGAGGCTGCCCCTGGTGGCTGGGGGGTGGGGGTGGTGGGACACATGAGTGGGGGCCTGGTGGAGGGTGACCCTGGATGCTGGGGGGTGGGGGTGCAGGGGGACATGAGTGGGGGCCTGGTGGAGGATGCCCATGGTGGCAGGGGGGTGGGGGTGGTGGGAGACATGGGTGGGGGCCTGGTGGAGGCTGCCCCTGGTGGCTGGGGGGTGGGGGTGGTGGGAGACATGAGTGGGGGCCTGCTGGAGGCTGCCCCTGGTGGCTGGGGGGTGGGGGTGGTGGGACACATGGGTGGGGGCCTGGTGGAGGCTGCCCATGGTGGCAGGGGGGTGGGGGTGGTGGGAGACATGAGTGGGTGCCTGGTGGAGGCTGCCCCTGCACTGCTGGGGGGTGGGGGTGGTGGGAGACATGAGTGGGGGCCTGGTGGTGGCTGCCCATGGTGGCGGGGGGGTGGGGGTGGTGGGAGACATGAGTGGGGGCCTGGTGGAGGCTGCCCATGGTGGCAGGGGGGTGGGGGTGGTGGGAGACATGAGTGGGAGCCTGGTGGAGGCTGCCCCTGCACTGCTGGGGGGTGGTGGGAGACATGAGTGGGGGCCTGGTGGAGGCTGCCCATGGTGGCAGGGGGGTGGGGGTGGTGGGAGACATGAGTGGGGGCCTGGTGGAGGGTGACCCTGGAGTCTGGGGGTGGGGGTGCAGGGGGACATGAGTGGGGGCCTGGTGGAGGATGCCCATGGTGGCAGGGGGGTGGGGGTGGTGGGAGACATGGGTGGGGGCCTGGTGGAGGCTGCCCCTGGTGGCTGGGGGGTGGGGGTGGTGGGAGACATGAGTGGGGGCCTGCTGGAGCTGCCCCTGGTGGCTGGGGGGTGGGGGTGGTGGGACACATGAGTGGGGGCTTGGTGGAGGCTGCCCATGGTGGCAGGGGGGTGGGGGTGGTGGGAGACATGAGTGGGGGCCTGGTGGAGGCTGCCCCTGCACTGCTGGGGGGTGGGGGTGGTGGGAGACATGAGTGGGTGCCTGGTGGAGGCTGCCCCTGCACTGCTGGGGGGTGGGGGTGGTGGGAGACATGAGTGGGGGCCTGCTGGAGGCTGCCCCTGGTGGCTGGGGGGTGGGGGTGGTGGGAGACATGAGTGGGGGCCTGCTGGAGGCTGCCCATGGTGGCAGGGGGGTGGGGGTGGTGGGAGACATGGTTGGGGGCCTGGTGGAGGCTGCCCCTGGTGGCTGGGGGGTGGGGGTAGTGGGAGACATGAGTGGGGGCCTGCTGGAGGCTGCCCCTGGTGGCTGGGGGGTGGGGGTGGTGGGACACATGAGTGGGGGCCTGGTGGAGGGTGACCCTGGATGCTGGGGGGTGGGGGTGCAGGGGGACATGAGTGGGGGCCTGGTGGAGGATGCCCATGGTGGCAGGGGGGTGGGGGTGGTGGGAGACATGGGTGGGGGCCTGGTGGAGGCTGCCCCTGGTGGCTGGGGGGTGGGGGTGGTGGGAGACATGAGTGGGGGCCTGCTGGAGGCTGCCCCTGGTGGCTGGGGGTGGGGGTGGTGGGAGACATGAGTGGGGGCCTGGTGGAGGGTGACCCTGGATGCTGGGGGGTGGGGGTGCAGGGGGACATGAGTGGGGGCCTGGTGGAGGATGCCCATGGTGGCAGGGGGGTGGGGGTGGTGGGAGACATGGGTGGGGGCCTGGTGGAGGCTGCCCCTGGTGGCTGGGGGGTGGGGGTGGTGGGAGACATGAGTGGGGGCCTGCTGGAGGCTGCCCCTGGTGGCTGGGGGGTGGGGGTGGTGGGACACATGAGTGGGGGCCTGGTGGAGGCTGCCCATGGTGGCAGGGGGGTGGGGGTGGTGGGAGACATGAGTGGGTGCCTGGTGGAGGCTGCCCCTGCACTGCTGTGGGGTGGGGGTGGTGGTATACATGAGTGGGGGCCTGGTGGAGGCTGCCCATGGTGGCAGGGGGGTGGGGGTGGTGGGAGACATGAGTGGGGGCCTGGTGGAGGCTGCCCATGGTGGCAGGGGGGTGGGGGTGGTGAGAGACATGAGTGGGGGCCTGGTGGAGGCTGCCCATGGTGGCAGGGGGGTGGGGGTGGTGGGAGACATGAGTGGGGGCCTGGTGGAGGGTGACCCTGGATGCTGGGGGGTGGGGGTGGTGGGACACATGAGTGGGGGCCTGGTGGAGGGTGACCCTGGATGCTGGGGGGTGGGGGTGCAGGGGGACATGAGTGGGGACCTGGTGGAGGATGCCCATGGTGGCAGGGGGGTGGGGGTGGTGGGACACATGGGTGGGGGCCTGGTGGAGGCTGCCCCTGGTGGCTGGGGGGTGCGGGGTTGTGGGAGACATGTGTGGGGGCCTGCTGGAGGCTGCCCCTGGTGGCTGGGGGTGGGGGTGGTGGGACACATGAGTGGGGGCCTGGTGGAGGCTGCCCATGGTGGCAGGGGGTGGGGGTGGTGGGAGACATGAGTGGGTGCCTGGTGGAGGCTGCCCCTGCACTGCTGGGGGGTGGGGGCGGTGGTAGACATGAGTGGGGGCCTGGTGGAGGCTGCCCATGGTGGCAGGGGGGTGGGGGTGGTGGGAGACATGAGTGGGGGCCTGGTGTAGGCTGCCCATGGTGGCAGGGGGGTGGGGGTGGTGAGAGACATGAGTGGGGGCCTGGTGGAGGCTGCCCATGGTGGCAGGGGGGTGGGGGTGGTGGGAGACATGAGTGGGGGCCTGGTGGAGGCTGCCCCTGCACTGCTGGGGGGTGGGGGTGGTGGGAGACATGGGTGGGGGCCTGGTGGAGGGTGACCCTGGATGCTGGGGGGTGGGGGTGCAGGGGGACATGAGTGGGGGCCTGGTGGAGGATGCCCATGGTGGCAGGGGGGTGGGGGTGGTGGGAGAAATGGGTGTGGGCCTGGTGGAGGCTGCCCCTGGTGGCTGGGGGGTGGGGGTGGTGGGAGACATGAGTGGGGGCCTGCTGGAGGCTGCCCCTGGTGGCTGGGGGTGGGGGTGGTGGGACACATGAGTGGGGGCCTGGTGGAGGCTGCCCATGGTGGCAGGGGGGTGGGGGTGGTGGGAGACATGAGTGGGGCCTGGTGGAGGCTGCCCCTGCACTGCTTGGGGGTGGGGGTGGTGGGAGACATGAGTGGGTGCCTGGTGGAGGCTGCCCCTGCACTGCTGGGGGGTGGGGGTGGTGGGAGACATGAGTGGGGGCCTGGTGGAGGCTGCCCATGGTGGCAGGGTGGTGGGGGTGGTGGGAGACATGAGTGAGGGCCTGGTGGAGGGTGACCCTGGATGCTGGGGGGTGGGGGTGCAGGGGGACATGAGTGGGGGCCTGGTGGAGGATGCCCATGGTGGCAGGGGGGTGGGGGTGGTGGGAGACATGGGTGGGGGCCTGGTGGAGGCTGCCCCTGGTGGCTGGGGGGTGGGGGTGGATGGGAGACATGAGTGGGGGCCTGGCGGAGGCTGCCCCTGCACTGCTGGGGTGTGGGGGTGGTGGGAGACATGCATTGTTGATCAGTAGTGCAAGGTGACATGTGGGTTGGCTGGGGGCATGCCCATGGTGGATGGGCTGCCTGCGGGACATGAGCAGGGGTGCAGGGTAGTCCCCCGTGGTGTGGGCTGCCTGCAGGGGCCGTGGAGGTTGTGGAGCGTACACCTGGGAGGACCCACAAGGCCAATTCACGTGTAGTACTCCCCAGAACCCCTGAAATACACATTCCCTGCTGGTATCGCGTGTGCAACTTACCGCGCACCCCTGAAATACACGTACCCTGCTCGCACTGGGACTATCGCGTGTGGAACTTCCCGCGCACCCCTGAAATACACGTACCCTGATGAAATCGCGTGTGGAACTTCCCGCGCACCCCTGAAATACACATACCTTGCTGAAATCACGTGTGGAACTTCCCGCGCACCCCTGAAATACACGTACCCTGCTCGCACTGGGCCAATCGCGTGTGGAACTTCCCGCGCACCCCTGAAATACACGTACCCTGCTCGCACTGGGACTATCGCGTGTGTAACTTCCCGCGCACCCCTGAAATATACGTACCCTGATGGAATCGCGTGTGGAACTTCCCGCGCACCCCTGAAATACACGTACCCTGCTCGCGCTGGACCAATCGCGTGTGGAACTTCCCGCGCACCCCTGAAATACACGTACCCTGCTCGCACTGGGCCAATCGCGTGTGGAACTTCCCGCGCACCCCTGAAATACACGTACCCTGCTCGCACCGGGCCAATCGCGTGTGGAACTTCCCGCGCACCCCTGAAATACACGTACCCTGCTCGCACTGGGACTATCGCGTGTGTAACTTCCCGCGCACCCCAGAAATACAGGTACCCTGATGGAATCGCGTGTGGAACTTCCCGCGCACCCCTGAAATACACGTACCCTGCTTGCACTGGGCCAATCGCGTGTGGAACTTCCAGCGCACCCCTGAAATACACGTACCCTGCTCGCACTGGGACTATCGCGTGTGTAACTTCCCGCGCACCCCTGAAATACACGTACCCTGATGGAATCGCGTGTGGAACTTCCCGCGCACCCCTGAAATACACGTACCCTGCTGAAATCGCGTGTGGAACTTCCCGCGCACCCCTGAAGTACACATACCTTGCTTAAATCACGTGTGGAACTTCCCGTGCACCCCCTGAAATCCACGTACCCTGCCAAATCGCATGTGACACTTCCCGCGCACCCTGGTATACACGCACACGTATTTTTTGTCAGGGGGTCCGTGTTTGTGGGTACCCCTTTGCACGTCATTTGTCCTGAAGGGCCACAGTATAGGACATTCATCATGGCAGCATATCGGTGCTATTTGTTGGTGCACCTTTTGGCGCACATTTCTTACAGCCGCAGAGACGCTACCGCCTGCTTTCTTGTGGCGGTCGTGTTTGTGCCTGTGCGCTGGTTTGAGCGTGCGCTTTTTTGCCCTATTCTTTTCCATGAATACGTGTTGTAGGCGAGCGTGTGGGCGTTCCGCGCACTTGTGCCCTGTACTTCCCCCGTGACGCCCACGTTTTGGCAAGTTGTTCCCCATTCCGAGTGTTACGCCCGTGTTCCGCCTACTTTTGTTGCGTGCGCCGCGCTATGTGCGATTTTCGCTCTGGCCTGTGCGATTTTCGCTGTGACCTGGCGCACGCTGTTAGATGGCCTGTGCGCCAACGTGCGCCGCGCACTTTTTTATCGCACATCCGCTGGTTTTCTCGCACACGGACTTCCATGAATCGATGTGCGCTGCTTTTGGTGCAATTTTCGCACTTACACTGCGATTTTCGCTATTCCACTGCGATTCGCACGTTTTTGCCCACTTGCGCCGCGCTAATTATTCCATGAATCGGCCTCTTAATATCTATAGAAGATGCTTGTTTGCTTTTGTACTCACAAGCAGCTGCTTTAGATCCTTCTCTGACCTCTGATATGATGTGATAGGATAGGTTATTTGGATTGTAAATACCCATGAAGGCTGGTGACGTCCAGGATGGTGGCAGCCTTCTCCTTTCACAGGTGAATCACCAGATCAAGTGCAGTACCCCCGCCTGTGGTAAGGCACTCTTGGCAATGCTGGGCCACTAGCGAGAACCTCCGCCGATTTCGGTAATCCCACCCACATTATTACCTCTTTGGTGATTTGGGAGTAGGTGGAAACTGCCAATACTGTGTCCTGCACCATGTCCCACATCTGGCTCCACTTCTTTATTGGGGTTTTGTCTGAGGCAACCTACCAGTCTGGATGCCTCCATGGTGGTACTCCCGGGCAACCTCTTGCTGAAAGCTGGGAGTCTCTATATTCTTCAAATAGCAACCGGCTCCCAGTGCTGCCTTAGGATTCCAGGAGGAAATGATTGTTAGAACTTTGCTATAAAGAGAAACTTAAGGGTAAGATACTTGGGGAGCCATCTGAATGCTTTCAAAGAAGGCAGTTACATTTGGAACACATTATTATGTATATTGGAAGTAGCTTTATTGCGAATGAAACTTTACAGCATTGTTTCTTTGCATTAGAATTCTCGTATTAATACGACAGCTGCAACTGGAAATAATAAATGAATAATACTATTATGGTTGAAATATATGGAATTTGAATTATGTTGCATCACTAGCCAATGCGCAATTAGAAACAATATCATAGAGATACAAAAACGTCTTGTCTAATTCCAACACAAAAGTGAAATTATTTCATAGGACATGCTGATATTATTTTGGATCACAGATATTATGAAACAATTGCAAACCTTTAATTGAATTAATGTGCTTGCAGCTCAAAGCTCAACGTAATTGTTATTTATAATTTCTCTGTTTGAGGACCTATGTGCGGATAAATCCCCCATCTTGCTTTCTTGAATACAGTTTGTGGCACAGACTTTTCCTAACTACTCTGTTCCCTTTAGTTGAGAGGTAAATGGATAACTCCTCTGTATTCGCATGCACATCCAGAATTTGGAAGGACATGTTTTCCTTTCTCATAAATAGTTTTATTTAAAAAAGAAAAAACGTACGTTTTTTCCGCAGACTCACTTCACCTATGAAGCCATTTTCCTTCTATTTTCTCAAGAGCCTTCAATCAAGTGCATAGTAAAGTCGATTTCAAGGATTCGGAGAGGAGTCCACGCAGCTGCCATTATCACCTCTCTCTTGGAAAGTTCCATCATACTCTGTTCATCATTAGCAGGTTGGAATGGGGGTGCAGCCAATCCGGTTGCTTGGATCATGGCCCGAATCCTCAGGTAAAGCCCTATGCCCCACGCAAGATGTTGCCTGCTCTGGAGTTTCCCACTGCACCACCTACCTCAGCTCCCACTAGCCACATACCTCCAATCTGCTCTGCCTGATGGCAACCCTACTCTGAATTTAAAAAATGCAGTTACCTGGCCACACTACAGTCATTCACATCTCCACCACCGCTCTGGTGGAAAAGGAAGTCTACAAGACCCTTTAGTCATTTCCCTGGCAGGAATTTTGAATGACGATTTTCTTTTTTTACATGAAACATGGCTTGCACTCCCCATTTGATCATTTGTTCTGTTAAAAAAATAGGTAGGACCTCAGATAATATCCATGAGTGCTAATGGACATAATCTTCTAGGTGGTGGGCCATAATGAGTGGTCGCTACTGTCAGGTCTATTACCTTGGGGTGTGGGCCATAACTAGTTGGTACAGTCCACCACACCAAGGACTATTGCTACATTAGAGCAATTCTGTCACCACTGATCACTGCTCAGTCTCACAGAAGCTGTTATAACTGCTGGGATTGACCACATTCTGAACATCCATATCTAGTTTGCAGCGTTAATGGCAAAATGCTGGCCCACATACACACTCCTGAGCACTCTCCATTCCCTTCTGCACTGACCGCTGTCAGTGATGAGTAAGATGGGGGTGCTGGAAGATGTGTGAGGGCAGGGAAGCCACATTCCATGTATAGTAGAAAGAGCTGTACAGGCCTCAGGGCATGGGCACTGCTATCTCTTTCTCCCCTACAGGACTCTGTCTCGCTACTCATTGTTTTCGCACCCGTTACAGCTCTCTTCACACCCCCTGTTGCACTGAGAGCTGTCAGTGCTAAAGAGTCTAGCACGCTGTGATGGATTTAGGAACTGAGCACTGTCAGAGCTTTGAAGGGGAAGAATGGGGAAAAGGAGTGAAAAAGTGGACTACGAGTCCACTACTTGCCCTGTGATCTCTTTCACCCGTGTAAAGCATGGTATCCGTGCTCACACAACTCTCTTTAAGCACATAAATCAGCCAGATTTTTCAAAGGATCTGATTCGTAGCTTTCATGTACCCTTTACTTTTGAGTGAGCCTTTGTTTTCACCCAAACGTTCATTGGATTCATCAAACTATGAGATAAAGGGGTGGTTTTGGGCAGGAGAGGCTATTGCTAGTCTTTGGGCCTCATCCCGGGTTGGGCAGAGAAGTAAACGTGACGGTAGCGCTATTATCGCTGCATTACCGCTCCGCCCAACCCGAGTGTGGGCGGATCTCGGAGCATTCACCTACACCTTTGAGTTGGGGGTGAATTTTGACAACATACTTCCCATTTTTGAGGCAATTAATGCTGTGCAATTAGTACCGCAGTGATTGTGCCGAAAATTCCCCGTAGAGTCCTATGGACTGATAATAAATGGGGATTTACAGCGGTACCGCAACTTGGGATCTGGCGCTAATAGTGGCGGACCAAGTTGTGGTAATGCTAATTGCCTTGGGCGGTATCCTGGTGGTTAATCCGCCCACCTCATGATGAGGTCCATGTATCTTTAACCACTGCACCAATAACTGTTATGGTGATAGCCCCCACAATCAATGCTTTAACAATTATTTGTTGAGAATGGGGTACTACAGCTTTGGGGATGAATGTTTTCTCCATCTGAGACAAGATAATCCTCATGGAATGCTGGCATCTAACTATGTGTCGGTGAAACGATCTCTGTATTTCCTGCTGCCTGACATTGTTGGTGTCATAATTTTTGTTAATAAGTACCTTTGGGTCTAAAGAAATACATGCTATTTTGTCTACCATTCTTCTGGCAATTGCTATAATTCATCACTCCTGCAGAAAGTCCTGTTTCTGCAGAGGATCTGCTCAAACTTGAAAACATCCCCTATTAAAACCATGAATATAAATTGTCTCACAGCTGTTCACCATTTCGGAACTTCCATTGACATGACAATGTATGGAATCCTGTTTACACATCACAGTCATGTCTTTTTTCTAGGGCTCCAGTTGATGAGTAAGAGTCCTCACTGGCCATGTCTTTCGGGACGCCCGGTCATGGGACTTTGTGTGTTCTGGTGTCGAGGCTCTCTGGTACCTGCAGCACTGGGTGAGATTATTGGTTTACTTGATGGATACGGAGAACAATTTATGTATCTGTTGTTTCCACGTTTGTAGAGTACCATGGCAACAGATAATCACATTTCCACCCATCCGTGATCACATGCATTTCCCTGCTATTGTGAATATCAAGTCACATGTAAGAAATGTACAATATTATTATGATTAGTCGCTATATTACCTGTGCCACTCAATCCAATTTTCAGATCCCATCTATTTCATTGATTTATGTGCATGCATCTTGGGTCTTGTTTTATTAATGCCTTTCATTAAAATTCAATACTTTACAGGAGATATGTTATCAGTGATAGGAGCAGGACCTTCTGGAAAGCTAGGAACTTATACTCCTTCCTCTGAATTAGTAACCCAGCCTAGAAAATATTTTTGATATTTGAGGATGATCCTTAATTCCCCCTTGTCCGCAGAATCATTATCAGTTAGGGTTGTGACAATTGAGTGTGTTAAATATGTTGTGTGTGTTGTGATTTGATTTGCATCTGGAGCTTCTAGACGCCACTGCACTGTAGACAGTGTGATTGCTTGGGTTACTGCAGAAATATGCCACTCCGTGGGAGATGGTAGATTTAAAAAAAATAAATCAGCCAGATTTTTCAAAGGATCTGATTCGTAGCTTTCATGTACCCTTTACTTTTGAGTGAGCCTTTGTTTTCACCCAAACGTTCATTGGATTCATCCAGATCATCTAGTGTTATGCACCACTGCCATTTCCATTGCTCCCCAGGGGCTCTATAGCCTGAATGAACTTCCTAAATTCATTACATGCTTGGTTAAGGTTCTAGCTGCCATTCGCAAATTATTGGACACACCTGTGTACTTGAATTGATGAGGGGTGGGTTATGATTAACTTTCATTTGATGTCTGAAGAAATTTAACGACATAGATTGGAACTATGTATATAGGTGAATTGTGTCAAATGTACATAATGGATTGTACGTTTGTATAATGTATATGTGTTTATATGTGTCATATGTGTTAAAGTTTTTGTAAACTAGAAAAAGAACAACAATTTAAAAAAAAATTACTAAACATTAAGACTCTTTTATTGGTACGTGCATTCTCTTGCCTTCCACCTTGACAAATGTCAACACACCCATTCCTAGCATAAATGGAAGTCTGTAACTACGGCCATTTATTTTACCCTGTGTTCCCAACTGTGAGAATAGCCCAATGAACAGCCATTATTTCCGCCACTTGGCTTCTTCTCAGCCCTATATTGTGACCAGCTGAACATGGAGGATAAGCATCTACTCATGCATTTCCAATTCCAGATTCTTGGTAGTCTCCATTTTCTTCTGATAATGTGAAGGAGCAACCATTTGCATATATACCAGGAATTGCTTTACAAATCTACAAATTGTAAGCATTATAGTGCACATTTTTATAATCATTAGTGTTGTTACTAAGTAATACCCCTTCTTAGGAATTTGGCTCTCCAGTACAATTACGCAGAGCAGCTTGACCATGGGCTCTCGAATTCTTTTTGTCCTAACATTGAGAGGGAATCCTTGCATCAGCGTAAACCAACTCAATGGAGAATTACACAGATTACCATTTTTGATTTGATAACTCATTAAGTACAAGGATTGATTGGATGTTTCAATTATAATCTTCTCCTCCTGCATATAAAATGTTGAATTGCCCATACACTAGCAAAAATTGCCTTTTTGCAGGGATTAAAACACTTTCCACAGAGGATACAGTTGTACTCGCCAATGGTATCAGTTAGTTAGTCTGATCATACTTTTGGTTCAATATGGCTGTTATATAGGTGTCTTAGAGTTCTGTTTAAAGGAGTATTCCTTGTTCTTTTAAAGATAGTCTAGGAAAAAAGCTTCAGACAGAGAGTTTGTCAAAGGACATACTACTTGATGTTGGGCTTCCCTCACTTCCACTTGACATCTTTCCTCATTAATTGAAAAAGCTGCATCACCATTTTGGAATATTTCTCAACTAATCTTCTACTGTAGTTGGTCAGCCCAAATGGATCCCTGCTCATACCCATCAATCATAATAAGAAATCTTGAAATGGACAACACACTCACTCTTGATCCACACGTCACAGCCATCTTCAGAAGATGTTTCTCCCAGCTGCTCATGCTATGCCACCTCTTATCTTACTTAACATTTACCCGCAGGACCATGGCTGTTATTACTCTAATACTTTCCAAACTAGACTATGCAAAGAGACTCTATCTCAGACTCCAAGATTACTTAATGAGGAACCCTCAAAGAGTTCAAAATGCAGCAGCAAGACTACATATCAGAATGAAGCAATTCAAACATATCACGCCAGCATTACATACTCTCCACTGTCTGCCGATCAAAAAACGGGTTCCGTTCAAAACCTTGTGCATCCCTCACTGTTCATACCACACGTGGGCCCTTCATCCTGCAGAAGTACACTTTTTCCAGCACACTTAAGTTCAGCAATAGAACTAGTCCCAAACTTCAACAAGAGATATCAAAGAGGATCCTCTTTTTTGATTCTGCCTACAAAACTGTGAAACACTCTACCCAAACCTCTCTGCCAGGCGGAAAACCACCTGACTTTCAAGAAACAGCTCAAGACATGGCATTTCAACCAACTACTCTGCAAGAAATGTAAATACTAGCAACAAACTGAAAGCTGTGCCCCAGAAACTTTGGCTAATTTATGACAAGCATTTTACGAAACTCTTGGAACTACCATCTTAGTGGCACTGGGCCGCACCTTTAATCTCAGTGAAATTTACCACCAAGAGCTAGAATGCAACAACACCCTCACACCCTCGCTATACCCCCCTCATCCTTCAATTAACTCATGACTACTAAAATCTTGCGTCCTTGCACTTCCCACACTCATGTAGATGACCTCCTAGAGCTAGTATGCTTAAAAGATTCAGACCCTATCCACCTTCTTTCAACACCCAAGCTGTTAATGTTTGCACTCGACAATCAAGGGGCTGCCTATATGGTTAACTTGCAGAGTCACTAGCAGTCACAAACAACATAGAGACGTTCATATCGACACACAGGTAACGGGTACTTCCGACCTGCATCCATCAACACCAAAGGTTCCTTTATCTGCCTTCCCTCTAGCCGACTAACAAACCCCCTACCCTCCTTTTTACGGAGCCGTGCGCAGCAAGGCCAGCATTATTGGTAGAAGGGCGCATTATGAGACCACTCTGCATTACTGTACATTACAAAAAACAATCTAAGTTTATAATAACATTGTGGCATATTTGCTTTGAGGAAGAGCCATCTGCAGGGGAATTTTGTTGGAATCAGAGCCTCTGCCAAATGTTCAAACATCTCCTTCTAGTTTGGAATTCCATTGCCCCATCAGTTTGGGCAGGACCACAACATGATCGTTAGTGGATGCTCTGAAATTAGGATTATCCCCAGTAGCTATTAGCGTAATGTGAGGTGTTTTATTTCTCTGAATGAAATACTCTGTGGAATTCAGAGCCTCTTCAATAGGGTGAATAGTTCCATTAAGCCTAACATAATCAATAGCATGGTGGTACTTGATTTGTTGGTGCACTTGGATCCATGAAACGTCATCAATACATTGGAAGAGGACACAATCACTTTATTTAGTTATTTTCTACTGGTATTGTGGGGAACCTGAACAGGTGTAGGTCCTCCTACAGGTCTAATTCTGCGGCTCCAATAACTGTTATTTGTTTCCCATCTGAATTGTTTGCAGTGAATTTCATGTGCAATCCCTCTCTCCTGATTTAGTTGTGAGAGGAGAGAGCTTAACATGAGAGTTTGCTACGGGCAGGTATCCAGCAATCGTTCAGCATGGCTGTGATTATGTACTAAGAAAGTGAGAGTTTTGCATTAGTTGACTTTTTGTCTCAGTTGCATTCTTTTTGTGATTTCATTTATATCTTTATGATAAGAGGGAAGAGTTGTGTTGTTCATATTGTTTGTATTTTCTTTTTTATCTCTCTAATTATATTTTGTTTCTTCGTTTGTCCAATAGACAGCCTCATTACGACCCAGGCGGTAAGTTACCGCCTGGGCCGTGACTTTACCACCATGGCGTAAACTATGCCACCGAGGGTCTTATTGCCATTAGCACCCCGGCCCTTTAGACCGGGGTGCTAATGGCATATTTTTTTCTGTTTCGCTTGTTTCGAAACAGAAAAATGAAAAAAAATTTAAAAAATGGCCGCCGGGAAAGGGAAAACGTAGTCCGTTTTCCCTTTCCATGGTGGCCATCGGGAGCGGACGTGCTGTGAACACAGGTGTTCCCAGCGCGCGTCGCTCCCAAGACGAGAAGAAAAAAGAAGGTAAGTGGGGTTGGGAGGGCGGAATGGAGGGGGACGGGGAAAAAAAAATAAAAAAAGTACCGCGGCCTCCGGCAGGGCACGATAGAAGCCTCCAGCCGTGTGGAGGCGTGGAGCGGGGATGGCCACGCTCCGAGTCTCCACACGGCTGGAGGTTTCCATCGTCCCCCGCCAGAGATCGCAGGATAAAAGGTAAGTCAGGTGGGTTGGGAGGTGGGAGGAGGGAGGAAAAAAACAAATGTTTTATGTGAGTCCTCGGCAGGGGACTAAGGAAGCCTCCAGCCATGGGGAGGCTCGGAGCGGGGATTGCCCCGTTTCGAGCCTCCTCATTGGCTGAGGGACTGCCACGCTCCTCGCCGGCAACAGAGTAGCCGGCACGCATGTCGTAAAAGGGAATACTGTGTGGTATGGCTCACAATTGAGCCAATCACCAAGCAGTATTCCTGTTGCGCCGCGCGTGCCGGGTGCTAATGTACATTACAAATAAGCATCTAAGTTTATAATAATATTGTGGCATCTTTACTTTGAGGAAGAGCTATCTGTAGGGGAATTTTGTTGGAATCAGAGCCTCTGCCAAATGTTCAAACATCTCCTTCTAGTTCGGAATTCCATTGCCCCATCAGTTTGGGCAGGACCACAACATGATCGTTAGTAGATGCTCTGAAATTAGGATTATCCCCAGTAGCTTTTAGCGTAATGTGAGGTGTCTCATTTCTCTGAATGAAATGCTCTGTGGAATTCAGAGCCTCTTCAATATGGTGAATAGTTCCATTAAGCCTAACATAATCAATAGCATGGTGGTGCTTGATTTGTTGGTGCACTTGGATCCATGAAACGGAATCAATACATTGGAATCTTCACATTCTTCTGCAGAATTCGTCCATTCCTTTAATTCCCCCCTGAGAATCTTTAGAAAGAAACATGGAAAAGGGTGTTTTGGAAATGCCAGAAGATCCGCTACCATTGAATGATTTCTTTTCATTATGCATAACATGTGTCTGTAAATACAATAAAAACCTGGAAAAACGGATCTCCTGTGGCCTCTTCATCATGTAAGGTATTTGGTTTTTTAGCAGCAAATTTAGGAGGAGGACGTTGAAGCCACCACTCATTCTCTTCTCCCTGACTGCTATCTTCACTCCATTCTGTTTCCATCTTTACCCATTTGTCAGAAAGAGATTGTCTGTCATTTTGAAAAGAAAAAGTATTTTTCAATTGAATCTTTTAGGCATCCTTTTCTTCTAGTTTTTAGAATTCTATTGTTTGGTTGACTACCAACTTAAAAGTAACCATTTTTTAATCTGCCAAGGAAGAGAATGGCTTCCATTGCACTTTCACTATGGGAGTTGGAATCCACTGGGAAAAGGTCTCTTCAAACATGGTTTTGCAGCTTTTTCCAGGAGGGTACCTCAATGAAACTCTTGCTGTTTTATTTTTGTTTTCAAAAGGGCACATTGTTGAGATTTCATGAATTAGGAATCATTCTAAGAGCTATCCGTCCTTGTGCCAGCACTAGCAAAAAATATTAATTTGGAGTCTCATAATTTGTTGAAGCATCACAGGCATTTTCTCACTGGTCTTTCTAATGTGGACAACTTTTCCTCAGACTCATAATAATCTTGTGCAGGCTTTTTGGGAATTCTTTCAGGATTATTTCCGGAAGATGAATTTCCCAAATTATCCGTACCCTTTTCCAAAAAAGGGTACGAATAATTTGGCCAGTTAAGGTTTCTCTGGTCCTCTAGGTTTTTGGTCTGTGAGTTTTTGCTCCTATTTATTGGAGGGGGTTTGAAAATCCCATAGGAATAGGAGGCTATTGTTTGAACCCTTTACTGAGCACACAGCTTCAAGCTTGTAAAGGAGGCTATTGATTGAACCCTTTACTGGGCACATAGCTTCAAGCTTGGAGAGATGTCTATTGATTGAATGCTTTACTGGGCACATAGCTTCGAGCTTGTAGATGAGGCTATTGATTGAAGCCCTTACTGGGCACAAAGCTTCAAGCTTGTAAAGGAGCTATTGATTGAATACTTTGATTGAAATCCTTTGATTTGATAGGTCATAATATTCTCCAGTACCCTGAAGTAGTAAGCTATTTAAAATTCAGTGCTATGTGTATGGATAACCTTTAAGACCTAAGGAAAAGCATACACTTAGGGTTGAGTTTAGTCTAAGGGACCTTCCTCAGGGAAACAACCAAGGTCGTAGGCCACATTTAAGTCATTAAGAAGATTTTATTGGTGTCATCTCTGTGACTCCACAGGTGATATTTTTGCATACTTCGAGTCCTAAAATAAATTGATGTACTAAAGCATAAAACACCAAGATACATTTCTTTCTTTATTTATATTTATTTGTAGGGTGCTGAAGACAGGCCAGGAGGCATATTCGTGCCAAGAACAACATACAATACAAAAAACATAAAAACCAAAGTCATAAATCAGGAGAAACAGAAGACCGAGCTGCAGATTCTCATCAAGTCAGAGATAAAGTTCCACTTATCAGAACATAAGTGTCTTAAGTCCAGCTTTGAAAGCTTCCAAGGATTGGCACAATCTCAAGTCTGGAGGAAGAGCATTCCAATTCTTGGTGCCGTGAAGCATAAAGATCCCTGTGCCACTTTGCCAGGTTTGGCCCGAGTCGTTTGAAGAAGACCCAAATAATTAGATCTCAATGTTCTTTGGACGGGTAGCCAGGCAATGTGGCTGGATAGAGAAGCCATGCTTAATCCAAAAAGACATTTGTGACTAATACGCATTAGTCAAAAAGGTATCCTGCTTGCCATAGGAAGCCAGTGTACTGCTTTCCTAGCTAAGGAGACATGGTGACTCCTTTTCAATCCCATGACTTCTCTTACTGCATTATTGTCTGTGATGTGGAGATGCATCATGTCTCCTTTACCTATACAATTTAACAGGCTGCAGCCATAATCTAATTTAGCTCTGATAATTGCACTTGCGTTTGTCGCTCGATTGCCCTCTGACAAGTACAGCCTCAGTTGTACTAACAGTTTGAGGTAGTAAGAAGTGGACGACACCAGGAAGCTAAAATGAGCCTTCCTGTTAAGCTCTTGGTCAATCACCATGCCCAAGGTCTTCACCTTCTGCAAGGTGGGAATAACACATCCGGCTATTCGGAATTCACTAACATCTGGCACTTGCTTCTTCAGGTGAGATGGTGTGCCCACAATCATAATTTCGGTTTTCCTGTCATTCAAGGCCAACCCATTCTCCATCATCCAAGTCTGGATTATGGCATGCACCCTGTTGATTTTCTCGGAGTCCTCAGCATGATTTCCTGACAGAAGGATTAGGCACTGAGTGTCACCAGCGTAGTTTGTGAAAAGAATCCCTCTGTCACTCAGTAACGTAAAGATTGGAGCTGTAAACAGATTAAATAAAGCAGGGGGCAGACATGACACCCGTGGAAATCCACAATCTATTTCAAATTTGTCTGCTTTATGGTCATCAATAAAGAGTCTGGCTATCCAATGAGACAAAAAGGACTTGATCCAGTTAGCTGCAGATGTAGAGAAGTGTGCACAATGTTTGAGCCTGGAGAGTAGTATTGCATGGTTCACTAAGTCGAAAGCTGCAGAAAGATCAATAAGCAGCAAGAGCACTGTCCCACCTCCTTCTATAATTTCCAGCATATTTGCCTTGAGTTCCAGCAAGGCGAGTCTGTACTATAGGCATTCCGAAAACCTGACAACCTTTTATTCAACATTTGGTACTTCTCCAGATAGATCTGAACCTCTGTGTATGCAGCACAATCCAGATTTTTTTTTTAAAAAAAGGCACATTAGAGATGGGCCTATAATTAGTCAGTATTTTGGGGTCCAGGGAGGATTTCTTTAATAAAGGCAAAATCCATGCCTGTTTAATACAATTTGGCACCAATCTCTAGTTGAAGGACAGGTTCACAAATTTCATTATGTGGGGACTCAGTCAAGCATCACACTGTTTCACCAGCCTTGAGGGACTAACATCACCCTTACAAAAAGTCAGCCTCAGCTGTTTTATCAAAACCAAAATTTTGTTTTCAGAGACTGGTACAAACTGAAAGGGGGGGTATCTATCTGGATAATGTTACCATGTAGGTCCTGTTTCGCCTTCATATAATTCTGGATCTTTTTTATTTGTTGAGTCCATGCCTCTTGAATGGAGCCACACCATTCTTTATCTTTACTGGTCATACATTTTATTCCGATAACTTTACATGTTAAAGTAGTCATTAGGTTCTCCTATAAGTGCAGGAGGTTGTCTATGGAATAGAAAGGATGTTTTTGGAAGAGGGTTACAAGAATGTGAATGACTTTTACTTAGAGGTTTCTGTGCCAAATGTACTTCCTCACTTTCTACAAAGCTTCTTTTCTACTGTAATCCAAGATCCCTCTGGCCAGAGGCCTAGGATTCCTGTATTTCCCTTGACTCGTTCTTTCAATGTCTTCCCTGAGAGGGAAAGTGTTAGTTCCTTTCCCAAGACGCCTTTTACTCTTCCCCTTTCTACTTCTCTACTTCTAGAATCGTGACTGTTACTCTTTTCAACCATTGCTTCAATTTTCTTGTGTCTTGCTTGTCATATTACTTCTCTTTCTTTTATGAAGTGTTCCTGTGCCTCCATTTCTTCCATCTCTCCACTTTTGAATGCTCCCTCTGTCTCCTTTGCACCCCTGAAAGGAAGTCCCTTTCTTTGCTTGCTCATACGAAACAGATGCCTTTATCTTGCACATACCATTCGTCAGATAGGCTGCCTGCCTGAGAAGCCACACTGATATGCCAATTAACTTGCCTCACAAAAGAGACAATTACATTGGTGGATGGATTGGACTGGGGTTGAAGGGATGCACTGAAGTGACTCCGAATTTCATCAGAAAATTCCGTTTTGACCTCTTGGTCTTAGTCCCCTCGGTGACTGTGTGATTCTTAATTTACCTTGGGGGTAATTTTCATTGTCTAATTCGTGAATTGGATTTTGTTCAGCAAATGTGAGTTGTTCCTGGATTGCATTGGTCTTATCTTGAGCCTGAATCATTTATATTGTTGTGAAATGTATTGATCCTCTGTAATTATGCATCATCATTATATACTCCCATGTCTAGCTTTAAATGTTGTGTACCTTGACTTATTGTGTCAGAGTATTCCATGCTTGAATTTCTTGCTTGAGTCATAACACTGTTTCCCCATGCTGGCGTCATTCTAGCTCATCTGAAATATAGCACTTTGGCGACTGTCATCTCAGTGTTACTGCTATGTAGGCCCTATTCCAATGGATCTTTATCTGCCATCAGTTATGTTACAGTTCCATCTGAGCCCCTTCATGGCTCAGTGTTTTCATGAACTAAACTGTCCCTTTCTGTCGAAAGATGCTTAATTTCTTGCTGAAGGCATATCCAATTTTGTCACATCCCCTTCCTATTTTAGGAAATCAAATTAAAATAGTTGTGCTGCAAGATCTTCGGTTGAATTTCTGCCTGTTGTAATTGTACCTAGACAGCGTTTGCTTTTGAATATTAGCTTTCTCTATTTTGCAGCGTGTCTTGTATTTTGAGACTTATATGTGCATATGTTGCCCAAAGTAATATTTTCTTAAATAGATTCTGATATACATTTTTTAAATTTAGACAATTCTATCTGTTCAAGACAGTCCTTTTTCTACTTAAATTGTGTCAATTAACATTTCTTTATTTTGCACTCTCTACATCAATAAATGGTCATTCAATGATCATTTCGAGACAAGATATGAAATACGTTTCTTAGCCAATCATAAATATTATTTAAAGAATATAAATGCACCCTTCATTGGCCATTATTTTGACTTCAACTAATTCTATACCCTTTTAAATATTTTCAGTCCATTGTGTAATGAGTAGATTTCCATAAACTGTGTTCTTTTCTAGGCATTTGCAATTTGTTTGCCATACATTTGGGAAATCCTCTACTAAGATCGTACATGGACAAATAACCTGTTCTCTGGTATGGGTCCCACTCGGGAGGGGCGACAACCCCATTTTAGCTTCCTGTATCTTTCACAGAGAAGACACTTCAATGTGCATATCAGCCTTGTGCTGACCACAAGGACACTCCATCTGAGAAATGCTAGGCAACACTCTTTTGAACAAAAGTAGCACGAGCAACCCAGACAAATGTGTGTTGCCTTCAGTAGGTGTGCTGATGTGCTGTGTCACTCTAGGCACAGAGGGCACAGGCCCTATCTCGTCATTGCCCTTCGAATTGAGGATGAATATCCAAGTGTTACACATGTGCCAAAATTGTGGGAGCCTCTCTGCTGAGAGTGAACACGGCCAAATGACATCTTCTCACGCTCGGGGGACTATACATTATATTGGGGTTGCAATAAGCACCTACAGTGGTTTAGGCACAAGTTAAATTGACGCCTATGGCATTTGTTGGTTGGCTTTATGTGTCAAGCCCTAATCATTCATCCATTCAGTCCCGTTTTAGTAATATAAGAATATTGGATTGGATTTCCCATGTGTTGTGGCTATGATCAGTTGTCACATTGTGTAAGGTATATATGTAAGCGTCCCTAATCTGGTGAGCTTGTAGTAACATTAATGACCTGTTTCTTGTACTCAACTTATCACATACAAAGAATGTTGGAGCTTACATGAGGCAAAATGATTTTCATGGTGCTATTAATGCATGTGTTTGAATGTTGTAAAGAAACAAATTAATGGGCTGACACCTTCCAGATGGTCAGAGAGAACAACATCCTTTCAATTAATTCTGTCAATGTTCCTTAAGATAGTCGAGGAGGGGTTGCCTCGCCATAGTGTTGTCCTGGAGGAGTCATGTTAGTTGAAGTAGTCCTTGGAATTGCACATTCTCTTCTTGTGTGCCCTGGTCGTTCAATGTGTTGTTTTCCATTCTCGCCTATGGAGGTACGCATCTTATATACAAATTGTGGACCTGGCCACATCTGAAGAGAAAAGATCTTGTCTGTCGTGGATTGGTAAAATAATTTGATATCAGTATACTAATTCAACTTTCACCTTAGTCTAACATTCACTGATTCTGTCATATTTTTCATTTGTAACAACTTAAGTGCATGCAGTACCCTAATTCACTATCTTGTCGTTGGGGGCAGTAATGCCCCAGGATCCAAATAGGCCACTTCCTTTCAATGTCTAACAAGCGTAGCCTGCCATTCTGTAATCTCCACAATTGTACTTGCTGAAGTACCTGAGTTTTATCTGAATACACGTTCTTGTGATGGGAATGTTGATCCTGACACCACAATATCTGACCAGTTGTTCGAGAATATGGCCCTGTACTGTTTGGAAACTCACGAGGAGTCTTTCATAAAACAGCTGAATGCGAAAGTTGTGATGAAGTCACATTTAGAGGACAACTCTTAATCATTCAAAATGCTGACTGAATTTTGCCATTTTTACTCTTGTTGAATACAATTTCAGCTTTAGCATGATAAATGTTCTGTTCCCCACTCTTGCACACTGCACACATATGTTTTCGAATTTGAATGATATTTCACATTGTCATCAAAATTAAATTATTTAATTTAAGGGAAACAGAGTGGTATAAAATTAATTTGTATGCCTCCAATTATGGGAAAAAAGGTAGGTTTGACAGTAGTTTCACTGGTTATGTGAGACTCGTACGGTGGCCATTTGTTTTTGAACACCCAACTGACTTTGGGCCTCATTATGAGTTTGGCGCTAAGTACGGTGGTAATTTCGTCGGGTGGAATTAACATTAGCGCCATCGTGTCCGGTGGAATAACCACATTACAAGTGAACAGGAACGTGCACAAACGTTCAGCAGTACCAGTAATTCTGTCTGGCAAAATTACTGCCGAAAAGCAACCCCCCGACAGTAATTTCACCAAATATCGGCAGAATTACAGTTAGCACCATGAAAACAGCAGACATTCCACCGGCAGAATTAGGGCTGGGCGGAAAGATGGTCATAACACAAATGTAAAGTCCAGCGGTGCACATCTTTAGAAATACAATCCATCCAGAACAAGCCATTTCCTGTAGCCATCCAGAGCCAGAACGTGTGCCAAATATCTCTCATGAGAACGGCAAGTCCAAATCCTTGAAACACAGCAGGGAAAGCTGAAATTTCAGTGAGGCTGAACTGCATGTACTCGCTGATGAGGTCAGTAATGCGGAGAAGCTATTTGGGAAGCCAAAGAAAAACCTCAGGCTATAGGAACAATGTGTCACGACTACTGGCCTTACCACTACTGGCCTTACCCACTACCGCTGTTTCAATCCAGCAGCATACACAGGGACACACAGCCCAGGGCCTCCTCGACCACATGTATCTCTAAAACATCACTGGGTGCCCTGTGCCAATCTAAGAAAGAGCAAGAAGGGGAGTTGGGTTCAAGCTTGGCGAGTCTGGCGCCACATTCATCTCCCATTGGATTAATAGGAGCTCAGCTACTTCCTGTTCCTCCAACATGGAGGAGGACTAGTCTAAACAGCATTAACATGCTGCAGTCCTGCTTTTTGGGTGTGGATGGGTGTGGTTGCCTATATAAGCCACACCCAGGCAGGCAATCTCTGCTTCCTGTTATCCTGCTCATGCAGCGTAACACTCACCGGCATCGCTTCTGTAACCTGCAAGGAAGAAACAAGAAAACAGTAATTACTTGGAATACTTTTACAAAGGACCCGACCCACGACCCCTGCAACACTCACCTTTCTGTGATCCTGTGAGAATACTGTTCTGCACATCTGTGGATCCCTCGTCGCCGCAACTCACCTGATCCTGTTGGAGAAACAAACAAGAAAGCTCAGTAAATGAATCCATCAGCACGCGCAGGGAAGGCAGCGCTCAAAGAATTCCGGAAAGCACAAACCTAACACATGCAATAAGGGCAGCAGATTGGGGTAACCCATGGCCATGGGCTGACCTGAACCCTCTACACCCACATACATCATAGAAAAACCCAAAAGCCAGTAACCCCACATAAAAAACACCAACACCAATGATTGGCCCAACACACATAAATGCCATTTGTAGAAGCCATCCGTCCATGAGGGCCTGCATATGAAGTGGAGACAGTCTCCACACATAAATGCCATTTGCGCAAGCCATATGCCAATGAGGGCCTCCATAAAAAATCTGGAAAGTCTCCATGTCGCCTGACCCTCCTCCAACCTTGAAAGGCCAGTATCTTTTACCTGACAACTTACCCTACCCATGTCCCCTGTCAACCCCGCTGGGAAATCCACAGAAGATACTTATCATCTAACACCATGTTGCATTCTGCAAGTTGTGTTTGCCTTAAAAGCCAAATGTGTGCAAAATGTGCTACACACCCTGCAGTCCGTTAAACCACTGTGACACCATATGTGTCTTGCTAAGCACCCGTCAAAGTGCATGAGTGTCCTGCAATGCCATGTACAAGTATGAATGATGGCCAACTGCATGTAATTTATTGCCTAAACAGGTTCACGGTCCACTCAGAGAGAGAAATCCTGATCAAGCACATCCCACGGCACATCCACAACCGCAAGCACCTTTGCCACTGCCCCTGTGTACTGCAGCCCTGGCAAGCACAGGAAAAATCCCATGAGTCAAAGACCTGCCACAAGCAGCAGCAGGAGCATGCCAGCTGCACGAAGCAGCCACACTGCCACTATTCAAGCAACTGTTGCTATAGACCCCTCTGACAGCATTGCACATCCCAGTGCTGGCCCGCCACCGGTAAGCAGTACAGCCCTCACAGCTGCAGGAGCTGCACCCCCACCAGCAGTAGAGGCCACTCATCTGGCCTCCCCTGTGGAGACACTTAATAACTCACATGTGACCACAACCACCTATGGGTTGACAGACGCATCAAGACATCCGGCCCCTGGCTCTCCCTCCTCTCCTGAGTCATTGATCCAATGACACCAATATTGTGACTACGACACAGGAGCGATGATGATGGCATTGGATCAGCCGATGCAGGCAGTAGGGGGTCAGGTCCCCTTGCTTCAACACCAGCCCTGTATACAACCCTCTGAGAGTGTGCCACAACATTCACAGGATGCTATATGAAGGAGGCTAACTACCACTGAATGCTAGGTGAGCATAGAAAATATTGCAGAACTGCAGCTCCAACACCTCCAGGCAATCAGGGATTTGATGCATTGCTAGAGCCATTGGTCTGACTTTGCTGACACTTCTCTGTGGAAGCTGCTGCCAATACAGTTATGGGCCAAAGGGTCAGGCAGGTGACAGAGGCTCTCAGCATTTGCAGAACACATGCAGAGCACATTGGTCCTCACCCTCTAGCATGTCCTAGGCCAGGTGCCTGAGGCTTCCACCTCTGTTACCCCGATAGAGGGATCACTGCCTGCCAGCCTCCGTTGCCACTCATAGAGGTGGGAAGGCATGGATGTTGGGATTTGAGGAAGGTGGGATGACATGGGTTTTTTGCACACTACAAAATAAATCACATTTAAATTTGAACAAATGTGAGGACAATGATTTGTGAGTGATTGTGAAAATGTGACATATGCCTATGTATGAGTGAAGTTAGTGCAAAGAAATGTGTGTAAAAGAAATTGTCAGTTAATTCTTGTCATAAAAGATGGCCGTCCCTGGCTTTCTCATGCTCACTGCGTGGTGGCACATGATCACCAGCATATGTGTTATTGTCGTCTGGGGAGCCAGTTCGGCATCTAGGAGCAGGGGGACATGTCGCCTGATGCACATGTTGTACAGCATGACACAGACTATGAACATTTTCTACACTTTCTCTGGCCTATACATCAGGGTCCCCACTGGAAACATCCTTTAACTAGTCCGAAGGTCCGCTGAATGCACTGCCGGGTCCTAATGTGTGCCTTGTTGTAGGCCACTTCCTGTGGTGTGCGTGGATTGTATCACATGTATCATAAGCTACAGCAGTTGTCCCCAATTGTCAGTCTACCAGGATAGTTCACAAGCTTCCCTGCCAATCATCCCCCTTCCAACTTCCGTCTCTTAAACCCATGGTCCCCCCCTATTTGCATTTGTATAATATTCACTTATCAATCAATATTATATTGCATTGTGAAACCTAGGCCTTTTTCTCCCTCCTTTCAGGACTCTCAAACTTAGGTGTGTTTTATCCCGCTGTTTTTTTATAATATGCACTGTATCACTATTTAAAATTTCATTGTGAAACCTAGGCCTTTTTTCCCTCCATTCAGGACTCTCAAACTTGGGTGTTTCCCATTGTGTTTATAATATGCACTGTATCAGTATTCAAAATTGCACTGTGAAACCTAGGCCTTTTCTCCCTCCAATCAGAATTCTCAAACAGTGGTGTGTTTTTCCCGCTATTTTTATAATATGCGCTGTATCAGTATTTAAAATTGCATTGTGAAACCTATGCTTTTTCTTTCTACCTCCATTCATGAGTCTCAAACTGTGTTGTATTTTTCCCAATGTTTTTATAATTATGCACTGTATCAGTATTTAAAATTGCATTGTGAAACCTAGGCCTTTTTCTCCCTCCATTCAGGATTTTCAAACTGAGTTGTGTTTACTGCTGTTTTTATAATATGCACTGTATCAATTTTAAAAAAAACTTCATTGTGAAGCCTAGGCCTTCTCTCCCTCCATTCAGGATTCTCAAACTAGTTGTGCTTTAAAATAAAGTACATTTTGTGTGCTCTATAATCCTGCGTGTCGTTGTCTTGTCCTATTGCTCACCCTGCTTGCCTCACGTTGTCTTGTCTGCCTACTCTATTCTCCATCTCTAGTGCTTCCCCCTCTCCCTTCCACCTCTCTCCTCTCCCACCTACTCTATGATGCTCTCTGTCTCCCCTATCTTTTCTAACTGCTTCTCTATTGACTATCCTGCTCTCCTCACTAAATCTGGTAGGAAGAAGGATATCCTGGTCTCCAACCCAGGCCTCCCTATTGCTGATACCTACACCAGTGCTTCCGCCAAGGAAACTCTCACCGACATCCTCTTTGTCATTCCTTCGCCTGACCTATGGACCCCTCATATGGTCTCTGCGCTCTCTCCTTTCTCCTCTTCTCCCATTAATGGTGGCACCCGTTGGGTTTCCCTCCTGGGCTCCTTCCACTCTTCCAGGGTCATCATTAATGTTTACTCGAATGGGAACGTCTTGGTCCAAGGCCCTCAGGCCAACCTTCACCTCTTTGATAGACGCTTCCTGCGCTGCATCAATTTCCTTTCTTCACCTGCTGTCCCCTTTCCCCCTTCCTCGGCTACCTCACCTCCCCCTTCTGCCTCTTCCGGGGCTACCTTACCTTCTCCCTCCCTCTCTGCCCCTTCTCAGGCTCCCTCTACACCTCTGAAGGGCATACCTCTGATCTGTACCCGTCCCCAGAAGTCCTTCAAGGATGGCAACCTTCTCCATATTGCCACTCTTAACTCTCGCTCTTTTTAAATACTGATACAGTGCATAATTATAAAAACATTGGGAAAAACACAACACAGTTTGAGACTCATGAATGGAGGTAGAAAGAAAAAGCCTAGGTTTCACAATGCAATTTTAAATACTGAAAAAACTCTTGATCCGTCTGTTCTTTCTAATTTCCGTTCTATGTGGCTTCTTTCTTTTCTCATGAAGTTGCTACAGTCTTTGGTGTCCCCTCTGCTCGCATCTTTCCTTGAGTCTTCCAGCTTCTTTGATTCCTTTCAGTCTGGTTTTCATCATGGGAGGGGCAACTAGTCAGTTCTTACATTCATGATTGACGGTCTTGTCCATCTGGTTGATCAGGGTGGTGTCGGGGCACTGATTTTATTGGATCTATCTGCTGCTTTTGATACTGTTGATCATCCCGCCCTGAACTCCCAGCTAACATCTGCGTGTCTGGTTCTCTGCTTTCTTGGCTGACCGTTCCCAGTCTGTTTTTCTTCCACCTTTTTGCTCTAAGCCTGTTCCTCTATCCTATATTCGGCCACTTCTCACCTCATACATTCCCATGGATTTCAGTGTTACTGTTATGCTGATGATACGCAGATCATGGGGTGCCTGGACCTCACCAGGCCTGATACTGCTGCATGGTTTAGGGGCTGCCTTGAAGACTTAGATTCATGGATGACTGAGTACTGGTTGAAAAGATGTAGGTTCTGGTTGTTGGCACCTCCAGCCCTCTGTCTTTCTGGACCCCTGACCTTTGGCCTGTTGCTCTTGACCCATTTACTTCTCCTGCCTTCTCTGTCAAGAATTTAGTGGTTTAAATCTCGTTTCTCGCTCTATGTGCGACCAGGTCCCTTCGGTTTGTAAATCTGTCCATTTTAAACGTAAAGATTCTATGAAAAGTTCTCCCATTTTTTCCTCTGAAATTTTTCAGCCACCGCGCTCTTGTACTTAGCAATATTGATCGTTGCAATGCACTATATCTAGCTCAACCTGTTTATCTTATGTGCTGTCTGCAGCTTTTTCAGCACGCTGCAGCCAGGTCTGTTATACGCTCCCCTTTTGGTGCCCATATGTCTCCTCTTCTTCGACAGCTTCCTTGGCTCCCAGTCGAGAAACGTGTCCTTTTCAAGTCACTCTGTATTGTACACAGAGCGTTCTATAAATGTGGTGCAGAATACTTGCAGACTAAATTCACCCTTATTTATCCCAGATACTACTTCGATCACAATCTGCCTTCCTGATCCAAATTCCTCGGGTCAGACTCTCCCTTATGGGTGGTCCTATTTTTTTGGTTGCTGCGGCCAGTGTTTTGAATTCTCTTCCCCTGTCCCTGCGTTCCACCCCTGATTATCTTCCTCGCCGTAGGGCTTTGAATACATTTTTGTTCTGAACTACTGTGCTCTGTTTTGTTTCCCGTCGTGTTTGGTGAGCGCTATGATGCCTTTGGGTGAAAATGCGCAATACAAGTTAATTTAACATAACATAACATCTCCTGTGCCTTTCTGCTGCATGTGGTCTGTGGTGCAGTTCCTGCACTTGCACCCCAATGTACAGCAGGAAGTGCTGAATGTCAAGGTTAGCAACTGCTAGTGGCAGCCTGGTGTTGGAAACTGTATTTGGGTACGACGAGGGCATTATGTACTTTCTGTGTCCAGTAGCTGTTGCCGGCGTAACATATGCCATTCTAGCATATCTTAGAGGTCAATATCAGTCAGTAATTCATAGGGTCACTTCTGTCCCTCTTTTTAAATATCGGAATTGCCACTGACCTCTTCCAGGAAGAGGGCGTAGGTCCCTGCGACTTATTGATGCCCATTGAAAAGGCTAAACATATCAAATGGAATGAGAGTTATGCGTGGTATAAGAACAGTATCTTAAGTTCCACCAATCACACAGGCCTCTATGATGTGTCTTTGCAGATGCGTCATTGTCAACAATGTTCCATTGCAGAGTTCCTGTGATGGCATAAGATTGCATAGTAGCATAATTACAGCAGCTACTTTTAGTTTTAGCTTCTGAGGAGGCATTTGTCCTACAGCATTTCACTCTTTAGAGACTGAAACTTTGAGACGGTAATTAACTGTTAATTGACACTGGAACCACCGTGACCTGTGTGAAGAGAAGTAACTTTAACTTTTTGCAATTGTTCACGATATTGGAAGGTGAAGGTTACCACGTAGAATCATGCTCATTATGTTTTTTGAAATGATAGCTGTTGTTGAATTGGGTGCACTTTGCCATTTGGACAGCAGAGGGCAACCTAACACTGATAATGTCATGATGCCTACCCCCGGGGAACCAGACCAGGTCCAGCAACCCCGGAAGCAGTCATCACGTTAATTTGAGCAAGCCCAAAAACCCCTGCTAGGGACTGTTTGGGTGCGGTCCTGGTGCCTATGGCACCGGGCTCATATGGAGAGTCAGTCCTGGCGCCATAGGCGCCAGGCTCATAGAGTAGAACTTACCTGATGCAGACCATGCTGCAAGCTTACCTGGTGCAGACCATGCTGCAGAGGTCCAAGCCAAATGAGGCTTGGAAGGGACTATTTTACCTAGGGACTATTTTTTACTCGGGTGGGGCTGGGGAGGACTACTTACCTGGGACTACTTTGGAGGCTATTTAAACCACGCCCAAAGAGCAGCATACACTTCGCATTATTCTGCATCCAGCAGCGTAACGCTCACCGTGTCTGCAAGCCTGCATCCAGTCTTATGCCACGCCCACCTCGAGTCTGCAGCTCCTAGAAAAAGGGAGGAACAGAAGGAGAAAAGATTAGAATAAGAGCAAACCTTCGATCCTTACCTGAATTCCGGATTCGCCGTGCCTTCGAGCTGGAAGAAAGAGGCATTTTACGTGCGCCGCCTCGCCTGCTGCAGCGCCGCGCAGAACTCACCGGCGTTCGCAGCATCCTCACGTCCACCGCTTCCTTCTGCACGTTCCCGCCGCATTCTGGCACCTAAGGGGAACACAAGAACAGCAAAGGTGAGCCAAGGAAATAAACAAAGGCAATAGTAACTACCCCCATAGACTTACCTGATTACTGCCGGGGGTACTATTCCTCTTCATGGGTCGGCGCAGTTTCCATTGCATCCTCGCCGTACCCCTGCCCCTAAGGGGAACAAAAGGAAAACAAGGTGAGACAACGGGACAAATAAGGGGAACTTTTCTCACCGCAATAGACTTACCTAATTTTACCGCCAGAGGCATAATTCCCTGAACTTCATATTTTCTCTCCACACCTGAATAAGGGAACAAGCAGGAGGTTACATTCTGGCCTTATTTTATTGAACTGTGTAGGATAAGCCAAATCCTTACCTGAACTTCGTCAGCTACCACGAGGAACCCTTCGCTGGGGTCAAGCTGCAAACTGCAAGGAATCGGACAAGAGTGAAAGTCAGACATGTGAACTCTTACGAACTACATACTTTTCGGAGTCAATATTGTTCTGGAACTCACCAATTCCTTCGAGCCAGTGAAGCAACCGGTTATCAACGCGCCCCTGCGCTCAATACAGGATGGAGAGCTCATCTTTTCAAACCATCAGGTGAGACTATAAGAGGGAACATCAAAGGTGATCTGTGGGGAGAACAGCAGGGGTGGGGGGATTTACGGTCAACTCCACGGATGGTTAATTCCCTTTCTCCATTTGCAGAAGAATATTCCTACGGGCCAAGCAAATGAAGCTAGGTGGGCCAGTCCAGTCAGTCATCTCGCCCCTACGCGTCACATTGGTGGAGACCGCGGCTGTCCAGTTCAGATCGACGCCTCTGTGGGAGCCAGGTGAGCGTAACAGATAAATTGCATCCGTATGTTGAAATGATAGCTGTTGTTGAAGTGAGTGAACTTTGACATTTAGACAGCAGAGGGCAACCTAACACTGATAAATTGCATCAGCAATACCTTCGCGTTTTATATACATAGATTGAGTGAACATGTGGCTTCATTTGACAGACCTGTTTGCATTTACCTCCTCCTTTTGGGTGGAGGTAACTGCACCGTGTTTTTGCCAGAATGAGTGCCCATTTTGGCAGTATGTTTACTTGTAACATGGCAAAAGTACTGTTTTAGGTGATGGCATTAATTTCGCCAGGTAATTCTGCCACTTTTACCACTTACGATCGGATACGTAATGAGGCCGTTTATCCTCGCACCCTTTTGCACCTGAACACAAACTTCTGAAGTTGTACAGGTGACAGAAACCTCCAAGGAGGAACATGATTGGACTGGTGGGCTCAGTTTTGTGAACCACTTATCTGCAGAATGCAGGTTTTTTGCCCACTTGCGGGCATACTTGGTATTCACAAGGGGAGATAAACATTTGTAAATTGGCAGCATACAGCTTTGCACTTTGATTTCCTACCCCCTGATGGAAACACATAAATCCTCGGTATTCATTTTGTCTTCTTCCCAGTTCTTACTCCCTGCCAGTGCAAAGGGCCTTAACCGAGGGCAACAACGAGGTGTGCATACCTATCACTGAAGGTTTTGCCTACAATGATAGATTCTATCAAATTCAGAAAAATGGTCCGATGTAGGGGACAGGAATTTGTATCTGTATTTGCATTTGTATTTTATTTATTTATAAAACACACCTGGCCCAGAGGCATCCGGGAGCGTAATTTGATATACATACATAGTCATCAGAGACAGTTACTTGACATGGAGGTATTTACACATTTACAGAGATATATGCATACATAGTAAGTAATTACAGTTACTGTTCACGTGGGATTTTCAGATTAAACAGAAGGAGGTGAAATAAACAAAGTATATACAATTAGGAATAATACACGTCAGAATTTACAAGTGTGCAACAGGCCAAGATGGTAGGTCTAGGCAAGTGGGTAGAGTGGTCCGTCTAAATCAGAGAGTGGTAGGGGCAGACAACCAGACTTTGGCTTGTCTTTTGAACACATGGAAGGAAGGTTCAGCTCTGAGAGGGTTTGGTATAGAATTCCAAAGTTTGGCTGCCATAACAGGGAAGCTGGTTCCCCCTGATCTAAACAGGTTGAAATGGGGTATGGATAGGCAGTTGGAATGGGCACTTCTGAGTGGTCTGTCAGTAGTATGGATAGTGAATTTCTTGGCTAGATAACTAGGTGCTTGGTTCGCAATGCATTTGTGTGTAAGAGCGAGGGTTTTTATGGATACTCGCTGTGGGACTGATAGTCAGTGGAGGCTTTTTCTAATGTCGGAGATGTGATGGTTTCTGGGGATGTTTAGAGCAGCTCCTATTAAATCCCAAACCAAGATCAGAAGAAGAATCCAATATGACTTGTGTTACCACCTTCTGCCAGGCAACTACACAGATAAAACAGGCCGTCAAGAAATTCTGGCCCCTAGTTCAATTAAACCTGGAACATGAACCATTCCCTCGGATGGCTTTGAAACGCTCCAAAAATCTCAAAGAGCACCTCACTAAGGCTAGATTCATCAGCACCACTTCACGGAACACACTTTGGAATCTCTGGAATCTAACTGGACACCACCCATGTGGCAACTGCTCTATATGCAGATTCACCATCAAGCTCAAAAGCTTTGCCATCTCAGGGAAGCAATGGGTTCTCCGTCATTTTTCAAACTGTAAAAGCCAGAATGTGATATACATCATCGAATGCCCATGTGGACTCAAGTATGTGGGCCAAACAAGTCGACCAGTGCACAAAAGAATAGTGGAGCATCGTTCATGAATCAGGTGTAGGAGTCACACATCCCCATTAGTTGGACATTATGTGGAATATCAACACAGTCACGATGAGATGAAATGGTGGGTGGCATATATGGTCCAAGACAATACCAACACTGCCAATACACTTAATCACAAGGAAGCCTGGTGGGTTTTTAAACTCGATACCGTGAAGCACGGGTTGAATGAGGCCAATGTTGTGGATTACAGACTTTAATTTTGATATACAATGTTGGTTTTGCCTGTATGAACGTTCTTTGAGAATATATGAAAAACAGATGGGATTTGCATTTGGGTTTCGGGTTTCTTGTGAGATTACTCCATCATACGCCTGACCCACTCCACACTCAGACTCTTCTCTCAGATTGGATTAGTTTTTAATGTGCCTTTTGTGCTGCTGTTGCTCTGTGTCTCTTGCCTCCTGTTTCCTGTTGCATGCTGTATGACTTGATTCACCAACATGTGTACCAATTGTGATCTGACAACATGAGACTCTCCTGTAATCTCTATTTTGTATTACACTGTTGATTGATTCCGTTGTAGACCATGTGAATCTACTAGAGCCTCCTGATCCACTCTGGCTGTACTTTGAGATAGTGGATACCCCACTATATTGTTGCTCTGTCCCATCCTTTACTGATTGGAGACGGTCCACATCTTCCTGCATTACTTCACTGGACCACACAACTTGGGCCTGCCCCCCAGCTGATACCTTTACCAGCCCTCACACTGAACCCTGTGAGTGACAGGGCACGGGGTGGCTACACAGCCACATCATTCTTTTCTGGTTCTTTTCACACTGGGCCTACTGGGCATCCAGTCCCAGGATCCCTCTCTGTCACCCTACAGGTGTCTATTAGGCTGCACCTACCCCTTTGGGGCCTTGCACATTCAGTCTTCTGACGCATCCTGCGTGTCTGGGCACTTTCCAGCTCTATGCACCCAGCTGAGTGCACATCTCCTTCCTGTCCTCGGCGATCCCTTGTGGCTTTACATTGCAGCCACCTCTTGCTCTACTGGCAAGCTCCCGTTAGCTCTCCCATTCTAAATTTCGGGCTCGGCTCGCATGGCCAGACGGGCGTAATTCCCTGGGACGCATGCGCTGGGCAGGGACACTACGCACCTATGCCACGCGCATGCACCCAGTTATACGTTACATGGGGCTCTTTGATGCTCACGCCCGCCCTCACGGGCTCAGTGTCTCCGCATCCGCGCATGTGCGGTTCCTGCCCTTACGGGATTAGTGTCTCCGCATCCGCGCATGCGCGGTCCCCTCCTCACTTCGAGCGCTTTGCGCACGCTCCGGCATTTCAGCAGTGTCTCCAACATTGCACTGCTCACTTACGGCTCGGGACGCGGACCGGCATACATCTCCGACATCTCTCTTCAGTGATGGCTTCATTCTACACGCTGTTTTGAGACGGGTAGGCATCTCACTCCTGGGGCACTGGCGCTTTATTTCTGGCCCCCCTCCCTCTAATGGGGTTTCTCTGCTTATACTAACAAGGCTGTTGTGTTCCACACTTGACTCAGCATGAGCCTCTGGGCCCCCAGTCAGGTTCTCCACTGGGGCACGCAGACTTGCTCGCAACTTTATTTATTTTCCCACACTGCATGCCCCCAGCCATACTTCCCATATGATTTGGCATTTGTATGGACAGTTTGTGTGATCTACCTGGTTGGGCCCCGATCCTTCCATTGTTTTTATTGTCGCGCTTTGGGGAGACCACACTTTGGAGATGCCCTGCATGTTCACTTTAATCACCCCTCTGGGGACGTCATTTGTTATCAGTCCACACTGGCAGTGCAATCACTTCCACTTCTTGTGACGGGCACCTTTTTCTGTCCCTGCACCTTTTCAGCCCATTCACGTGAGCGTTCTTATATCAATAATTAATAGTTTTATATTTACAACTATATTTTTCTCCGCCCCTGTTGCAGGAGTTCCAGCTACATTCTGGTGCTGGCCCTGGAGTGATCTACTTGCCCATAGGTTCTACATTGCTTCCATACCCGCTCCTGGCTTTGACTGATTGACGCGCACGCCAGCTTCTGACATGACTTACAGCTTGTCCGAAGTAAGTGTTACCCTTCTGTGCTGCCTGTCTTTTAGCCTGCACTGATGCAGCATATAGATGTTTTTGCATTTTTCTGATCTCTTACGCTGCTTCTCTTTCTCTCTTGTTCCTTGTATCCCCCTGGCAGGCCTTCCAGTTTTGACACGTCGGGTTCCAATTCACCCCCGCTCTACTGGTCTCTGGCCCCTACGGAGGAACTTGTTTCACGCTACCACAGTTCCACACAGTACCCGTGCACATCTTGCACGTTCTCTCTCCTTGGTTACATTGTTCATTGGAGCATCCTTTCCAAATCACCCCCCTCTTCTCTTTCCAGGTGGGTGGTGCCAGCCAGCAGGTGCCAATTTCTCTCCTTTGGTAACCTTTTTATCAGCTTTATGTCATTTGTTTTTATGAACCCTCCCCTTTTACTGCTATTGCTTCACGTGTTCTACCTTATTCAGGCATGCACCGATTGGTGGGAGGTTGCTCTTACCCTTTTCCTCCCCTCTTCTGATCTCTTTTTCTTTGCTCTGTTTCCCCACGTACAGTGACATCCGCAGGTCCAGATGAAGGTAGCCTTCACTGCCCGCCGAAACGTCTCATTGGACACGTAATTGTTATACGCCCCATTTTTCAAAATCAGCAGGAATACAACCGCCGACATTGACCTAGGATTGATCTCTATATAACTCCCACCAGTTGATCCTCCAAGCTATCAGGAGGACCTGACCTTTGGCCCTGGTTTGGAACCATGAATACCCTGGTCCCTAAACCATAGGACTTGACATTCGGTTCATTAGCCGTGGCCACAAATACACCAGACTCTGGTGGGGGACGCATTTGGTTGCTTTGCCCTATCACACACAATCAGGACGCGTTGGGGTTTTGTTTTCTACTTTCTATTGCTTTGTTTTACTTTTTATTGGATAGACTGTTTATTCAGCTATATATCTTGTGGATGGCTTTTGTTTGAAAATGTTTATTTCTTGCCAACACCAGAGTGTATGTTTTATATTATTTGATGTAATTCATTATGCACACTAATGGTCACTGATTCTTTTTGAAAGTGTCATTTCTGTAAATACTCCTTTGGGAGATCATGTTTTCTTGTTAAATAATAACTGCAAAATTAATAAATAGCCAACAAGCTATCACAATAGTTTTCTTTATGTATTGTTTTTTGCTCCAAGGCAGCAACACTGGATGCTTCGGGGTAGGCTGAGATATCAAACTAATCAGATATCCAGAGTACTTGGGTTCAACATTCATTGTTATATAGGCGAATTAGCCTTAAGCCTTTTGTTCATAGAGTACCACAAGGGAAGTAATAGTGTGTGTATAAATATATTTTTGTCGGGAAGAGGTCAGTTTCTTGTTCGTATAACAGCATTTTCGATGCCCTTTACCTGACCTTCCCAATACATAGGGCCTTCCCTCCTGTTTACTAGAGCAGCTCTGATAGCATTGTTCTGGACAATCTGAAGTTTGTTTAGGTTCCCTTGGTTAGTGCCGAGATAGAGGGCGTTACAATAGTCGATTTTAGACATGACCAAGGTTCTAGCTAATGTGGTACAGTTAGCTGGAGATAGGAAGGGGCGGCAAGCTGTGATGAGCTTGCATGTGTAAGCTGCTGAGGACGATACTGCATTGGTTTGCCTAGAGAAGGAAAGGGTGGAGTCGATGTAAATGCCTAAGGTTTTGGTGTCCTTTGTAACTTTAATGATGTCGCCATCAATGACAAAAGAGTTAAACGCAGAGTCAAGTTTGTTTAGTCTTTGATGGGTGCCTAAAATGAGAATCTCTGTCTTTTCATCATTCAGACAGAGTTCATGATTGTTCATCCAAGCTTGGATGACTTGCTACATGGAGTTGACGGCAAGGGTGTCAGATGCGTGATCGCCGGAGATGGGTATCAGTATCTGGGTGTCATCCACGTAATTGGTGTAGATGACACCCAGAGAATCCAAATATCGAAAAGTGGCTTTGTAAACACATTGCAAAGTTTGGGAGAAACGTTGGTTCCTTGGGGTACTCCAGTTGTGACGGGTGCTGGTTCAGCAGATGCAGACGGGGAAAAGACCCTCATGGACCTGTTGTCCAGAAATGAACTAATCCAGGCTGTGGCTCTGTCTGAAAAATGGTCTGTGGATTTAAGGTGTCGGCAGAGAATTTGGTGATTGACTAGGTCAAACACCGCAGAGAGGTCGAGTAGGAGGAGGAGGGCTAGTTTGCCCTTGTCTTTAACATCCTCAATCTGTGGTTTAAGATCTAACAAGGCAGTTTCGGTTCCATGACGTGGGCAGAACCCCAATTGTCTGAGTCCCAAGAGTTTGTTGGTTTCTAAGTAGTCTTGGATCTGTAGGTAGGCCGCTCGGTCAAGAATCTTTAACAGGAATTGCACTGTGGTGATAGGCCTGTAGTTAGTAGGTATGTTGGCGTCCAAGGATGGTTTTTTAAGGAGTGGGATGACCCAGGCATCCTTAAGGTTATCTGGGACAATCCCAGAGCTGAAGGAGGAGTTTATGAATGCAGTGATGAAAGGCGCTAGGTTATGAGCAGCCTCCCTAATGATAGTGGCAGGACATGAGTTGCCTTGGCAATTTGACAGTTTAAGGTTGTTGATTATATTTTCGACTTCAGCGATGGTAAGGGGTACGAAGTTGAAAGGTTTCAAGGCGTGGAGGTTGCAGTTGGTTTTGGGTTGGTGAGGATTATTTTGTGAATCGATCAATAGGCTGATTTTTTTGTTGTTGATTTTGGTTTTGGAGAGTGGCTATTTTACCAAGGAGTGCCTTTTGTATATTGGCACACCAGGAGCTGTCTTTGACACAGGTGTTGAGAGGGGCGACTGGGGATTCAAATTCTTTTAGTATTAGGAAAAGCTCTTTAGTATTGGATTTAGCTTGTTCTATGCGTTTATTATAAGTATCTTTTTTCGCCTGAATTATAGCTTCTTTATAGTTCAAGGTGGCTAGTACTAAGCTTGCTTTGTTCATTTCAGTAGGGTTGCTTTTCCAGCGCGCTTCTAGATTGCGTTTGTCTTTGCGAAGGACTCTCAGCTGAGGTGTGAACCAGGAGTTGAGGTGGGCACGCGGTTTAGGTTTCCTTAGTTTAGAGGGTGCGATTTGGTTTAGCGCTTTCAGTAGAGTTTGGCTATACAAATCTACCAACACAGTTGGGTCAGTGCAGGTAGAGGCATGTTCATTGAGTATGGGGAGGATAAGCGGGAGCAGTTTTTCGCATGTTATGTCTCGCTTGTTTCTGGTAGAGATGGCAGGTGCAATGTCAGTTTTGGTATGAGTGATGTTGGCTGAGATTTTAAATGTGATTAGATGGTGGTCTGACCAGGCACACGGTTGGTTGGAATCAACATTTATTTCGCAAGTTAGTCCAGAAATCCAGTCAAGGATTCTGCCCTTGGAGTGTATTGGCTCATTAATATATTGCGTGAAGCCTATGCTCGTGAGCAAGTTGTTAATGTTGTGTGCTGCGGAATCATTAGGGTCTTGTAAACCCAGATTGAGGTCACCAAGTACTAAGATTTGTGATTTGGATTTCGTGTTAGAGGTCAGCGTGTGAGATAAGTCATCAGCAAATGTGGAGATAGATCCAGGGGCCTATATATTAGATGGAGTGTGATAGTCTGGCTGGGTGTGAGTGTTAATTTGACTGAGAGAATTTCTGCTGATGAGATTTTCTGTGTGTTAGACATGCAGAGATTGATAGTATTTTTATGAATGAATGTGGTACCTCCTCCATTAGATTGATTAGTGTTGCGGTTGTTTCTAAAGATAGAGTATCCTGTCGGGATAGCTAGCGAGAGGAGCGGTCCTGAGGCGGAATGTAGCCAAATTTCTGTGATTGCGATAAAGTCAAGATCATGTGTAAGGATGAGGTCAGCTATGTCAAGTGTATGTGCTGTGAGTGACCTGGCATTCATCAAGGCCCCTTTGATTGAGGTCAAATGTGTATGGGGTAGGCTTGTATCATGCTGGGTGTTCGTAGCCAGTGGAACGGATGGAGTTGCGTGAACAGTTGTGGTAGGTATATGCCTGTTATGGTGTCTGGTAGCAGTGGCGTGATGGTAGGTGGCATGGATGAGTCTGGAGCCTGGTCTCTGGTTCCTTAATGATGTAGCGCAGGGTTTGTTAGGAGTGGGTTTCATGGCAAAGTGTTCGATCCAGAGGATGGCGAGTTGCGATAGGGTTTGGTGGCATGTGTGGGGGGACCCAGAGTAGGAAAATGGTTTTGCTGTATGGAGTTGTGCAAGGTGGGCCTGTAACTTTGACCAGGTGGGCTGGGGGGCATGTCGAGTCTGGATTATGTTAAGGGTAGCAAGGAATGTGTGGAAGGCCTAATATGTGGGGAGTCTGCTAGTGTGACGCTCCTGAGGTGGGAGAAAGCCACCGTCAGATTGGTTAATACGAGGAGCAGGCACAGTGCAGAATATTTAGCAACAGCGAGTGTGTACAAGCAATACATAGTGTCTATAGCAGTATAGTAAGACCCTTAATGAGGTAAGGCAGGGTACATATTACAGTAAACAGTAGCTAAGCAATAGCATGTATCGAACTCCACAGGCTTTAAGGGGGAACAGTCTCATGGGGATAGTAGGAACCCCGGGCAATCACAAACGTGTAAGGCTTGAGGTGCAGTAGAGGAGACAAGATGTGTACATAATGGTAGGTAGTGGCCGCACGTTAAGACATTGGGCGGTAACTATAGCTAGCCAGAAAAGAGTGGCATGTGACGAATGAAAGTAGAAGTCTGGTAGCAGTATGACTTTCGCACTGGAGTGCGGGGCAAAGGCAGAACATAAAGCAGGGCAATGGGAGGCAGTATTAAGCGAATGGTCAGGCAGAGTTATATTTGCAGGTACAACAGTTTGTGGAGCATACGGTCAACATGCAGGCGTGACGCCGCGTGGCAAGACTATGGGGAACTTGCCGCGGAGTATAGTAATACATGTAATGTCACAGGTTAGTGCGCAACTGATTGTTGAGGCGCGTTCAGGCAATTACGAAAAACACTCAGCCGAGCGGCTGGGCAGTCAATTATGACGGACGGGCAATAGCATAGTAGTGTTTCATCACGTGCAGTGCAGACGCATGTACGAAGAATGCTAGGGAACAGTGAGAATGCTGTTGATGATCAAGAGGAGTGGAAGTCTTACTTTATGGTACGCAGGAGGCAGCAACACCTAGGTACGGCCGTGACTTGTTGCGTGGATAGATGTATTGACTTCTGGGCAGTAGACTGCAGGGTGCACACAGCGTGTGTTTGGGCCAGGGTTTCGGGAAATAAGCGACGGAGGCTGCGGACAGGCTGAAGACAGGAGTCAGCCTTCGTGTTCTGACCTTGGTGCTTCTGGACCAGCTGATCGCCTGCGGGCTGTGGATTGGCCCACAAGAGGAGGGCAGCAGGCTAATGAGGATCATGATAGGATGGTGGTTAGGCAAGACCAGCACTAACACAAACGAAGTTGGCCATCTTAAGGTGTGCAGAGTGCCTCATGGCAGGAAATGGAGAATGCACAAGCCGATGAAAGAAACCAGCCAAACGACAATTGCAGGATCCAAAAAAGGGCTTCTATGTGGCATCCGAGTGACTGCCAGCAATATTATATCAAAATGACAAAATATCGCTGCCGGATGGATAAAACGGCAGATTTCCATCAGAGGGGTGCAATAAGCCAGCAGGCTTACCTTTCGGGCAGCAAATGCTCCGGTCATGCAGAAAATGAAGGGCACTGCTCCAGAAGTGCTGTGGGGAGCTCCAGCTCCTCTGAGACGGCTGCGCAGGCTGAAGTACAATTGTGGAAAACATTGTGACAGCTAGCTTTGATGTCGATGCTGCTGATGCCAACAGGATCAATGCTCTGATGTTATCAACAGTGGAGGTTCTGTCCCAATTTTGTCTCTGAATTCAAGGAATGCCTTTCCTTGCCTCAATCCCAGAACAGAGAAGACAATGTATTAAGTGAAAATGCTAGCATCTAGTAATTCTTGTTATTAAGGATGCCATTTTAATGGTATTAGTGTGACACGTAAAGAGTATGCAAATTAAATAATTTAGATTTGAGAAAAACACTAGTGTCATGTCTGCACTGTGCTCTTGGATGCTTTGAAACATGTATGCACTGATATATTGGGATAACAAGGTTAACATATGGCTCCATGTAATTTCACACTCCCTATGCTGATCCTGCGTTTATCTCAGTTTTACTGTAACCAGTTTGTTCAACTGAAGTGACTGAACGCTACCTTACACATCCCAAAATGCAATTTATTGAGAAATGAAAGCCTAGGAGGATGTGATAAGAGGTGCAGGTGTGCAAGAGAATGAGGAGGACAATAGAGCCAGGAAGGAAGCTATTGAAAGAGGGTGCCATCGATGATGGGCAAGAGGGAATATGAGCGAGAAAGTGTGAGAGTGAGAGGATATGAAATAAAGCAAGAGAGTGAGAGGAGGTAGAGAGAGGGGTAGGGTGGGTGGGTGAAGGAATAGAAGGGGTAGGGTGGGTGGGCTAGGGAGAGAGGGGGTAGCATGCGTGGGTTGGGGTAAAGAAAGAGGGGGTAGAGTGGAGTAGAGATAGAGGGTGATGGTAGAGAGAATGGGGTATGGAGAGTGGGGTTTTAGAGAGAGAGAGCGGGTATGGTGGATGGTGTAGAGTCAGAGGGGTCAGGGCAGGTCAGGTGGGTAGAATGAGAGTGGGGGTGGGGTCCATGAGTATCAGTAGGATGAGAGTGGGGGTAGAGAGAGCGGGGTGGGTAGAGGTAGAAAGAGTGGAGTGGGGTGGAGAGTGGGGTGGGGTGGTGGGTGTTGGTAGAGAGAGTGCGGGTGGGCGGGTGAGTGGGTGTAGAGAGGTGATAGGTTGGTTAGAATGGGTATGAGAGTGGGGGTAGGGTGGGTGGGAATAGAGCAACTGGGGCTAGAGACCGGGGGTAGAGTGGGTGGGAGTAGGGTATGGGGTGGTAGAAAGAGCTGGCGTAGGGTAGATGGGTGGGGGTAGAAAGAGTGGGGTAGGTTGGGTGGATGAAAGTAGAGAGAGTGGGGGTAAAATGGGTGGGTGTTGGTAGTTTGTTAGGGTCCGGAAACATGAAGAACAAAGCAGTTTAGGGAGGACTCAATGAAAGCAGTCCAAAATAGCCCAAACAAAACCCAATCAGTGCACATAATGGGGCTGGGGTGGGGGGTAGCGAGAGTGGGTGTAGGGTGTGTGGGTACAGATAGAGAGAGTAGGGATAGGGTGGGTGGGGATAGAGAGAGTAAGGGTAGGGTGGGTGGTTGTGGGTAGAGAGAGTGGTGGTAGGCTGGGTGGGGATAGAGAGAGTGGAAGGAGAGTTGTGGGATATTTTGATCCATTCCAATGTGCCCTACTGCATCACTTCACAAATGGTGAAAGAAACAGCCCAAAATGGATGCACTGACTCCTGTGCACGCCAAAAGTCTGCAAAACTGCATTTGGGTCATAACCAGGAAAAAGCTGCACCCACTGCCACACACAGTCAAGCGGGGGTGAAAACAGAGGCATCACTGCAGGAGCATACCAGTGGGTTCTGTTACATTCAACATGGAGCAAAGCAGCAAAATTGTGCTGAAAACCGAAAATGCCTTTTAAAATGTTAGCTTTGCAACCTTCAGAAGTGCTGTTTTTGGCACTAGATCCTTTTATTTCCATTGAATCATTAAGAGTAAAAAGGGTACTGAAATGCCAGGATTATCCAGTATGGCCCGAGGAACCTGGCCTCATTGACTGACAGAAGTTCTGAAATGTATCTAAGGAAAAGGCAGTTCAGGAGCATTTGTTTTCAGTTCCACGGGAAAAATGCAGCTAAAATCGCAACGTGTAACAAAATCAGCTGTGCAAACAGAAACTTTAAACAAAGGCTGGATACATGTATCCAGATTGCAGACAATCCCAACACTCAAGGAAAGAAATAATGCTGAATTAAATGTGTATGTACTGCATAAGAAAATCAGATTTAAAAGAACTCAGTTAATGTGTTTTTCCATGAAGAAAATACCAAATCGCCTGTTTGAAAAGCATGTTTTTGTTGAAAGGTTTTATTCTTGAAGAAATGCCAAAGGATTGCTAATGTCAAAATACACTGATAAACTCTGTTCATTTTATATGTTTTAATGAAAGATGTAGGTAGAACTGAAAGTAACCCAGTTTGGAGTTAATTACAATTCTGCTTGACAGTCCTCAGCCTGGGAAAGGTTGACACTTCAGGGTGACACTCCACTGCTGGCAGGAAGGCTTAATTGCTGTGGGAAGGTTTTGCATACTCAGAACAAATGATGTCATCAGACTTTCGTCTGTATCTCAGGCAAAGACAATGGCAGGCTTGAACACTCTTCCCTACATTGGAGGGGCAGGGAGTTTCATTCTCTGGGAGGAGCCTTCTCATTGAACTTCAAAGGACTGACCAGTGGCTTACACTTGTGAAGGTAGAAAACATTTTTGGTTTGTGATTTTTGGATTTAAATGCTTACTTTGCCTAAGAACTTCATGACATTTAACTTGGCAGATAAAATAAGTAAATGAGTGAAAAATACATACACATGAATCTGAATTTATTATAGACATTTGAAAACATGGTAGGAGTTTACAGTGTAAGGAACAAAAGTTATTCAAAAAGACTAATTGCGCAGAAACTATTAATGCTGCAAATGTAATATTATGTACCCATGTTCTAGGGGTGATTGCACATATGTGTACCGAATTAGGAATTGTAAAGCCAAACCTTTATGATTAAAATTGACAAAATTCCACAGAAAGACAATGCCAATTCTCAGCAACATGGGAGTTGGATGTCTATATGACCCACAAAATATGTAATGTATGTGTCCGATTTTATTAGAGGGCATAATTATATACATTTGTATTTATGGGAAAGTCAATTTTTGGTCCAAATAGTTGTGGGAGTTTTCCAAGTCACATCATAAAATATGACAACCCTTTCTGTCATCCAAGCAGCAAAGAGCTAGGAGGGAACTGTGTCTTTGACCAATCATGGTCTTGTGGGTGTGGGTTGTAAGTCTGCCCCTACCATAAACTTAGTGATGTCATTTGGCAGGATAAATAAGGGAACTTCCCCACACAGACACACACTGATTCCTGACTCCATCCTGATTTCCGTGTGACGCTCTGTTCCTGAATTTTACATCTTGTTCCTGATTCTAGATTTTTTTACCAAGCCAAGGCCTCACTATTGCTGAACTCTTTTTCAGCTAGGCCCAAATCCTGAAACCATCCCAAAAACTTAAGGGAAATAATTCTGATCCAATCTGGCTTGCTACCATTAATGCTTGGCTGCTGAAACTCGCCATCCCGCTGATCTACAGTGTCCAGCAACCAGAAGGGCTAATCCAATCCATTCCAGTCTGAGGTGCCAGTCCAATTGACCAGAACCACCCAGCAGACCTATCCAGCCAGAAGTGCCCTGCTGTCTGTAGACCCGATCCAGATGACCAGAACCCTGACGGTCCAAATCTTAAATTAAAGTGGACTGTTAGTATCAATAGGAATCATAGGGAACCATATCATATATTGCCTTGTCCTATCCCAACATATAACCTATCCCATCTTTAACTTAAGCACCATAATATTGTGGAACCATTCTTATAACTCTGTTTGTTATTCTTAGTGATAGCACCGACCTTATGTCATTTTGTTTTTCTTGCACATAAGCCATTAGTGATTTTGAGTAACTAAAGAAATTCCCAGAAGGAAAACAGGGTATCCACCACTCCAAGGGTTACGGTGGACAAGTAACTGTGGAGATTCATGGGTGGCATTCTCTTTTCCTTAGCCATTAATCTAGTTTAAATAAAATCAACCTGTCATATTAAAACCAATTTTCTGCTTTTCTCTGTTCTATTTTTCTAAAAATGCCTCTCATTCAAACTTGCATAACTTCCTCGATTGTATAACTAGAGACTTCATTTCAACTCTGACTTAAACCTAAGACCTTTAGCTACATCCCTACCTAACACCACATCCAGAAACAGTTATTTGACCCATTTTCCTTAGAAATCGCATAGTGCACTTTAGGCGGGAATTTACAATTTTGTAAAGGTTTTACACGTGTGTTTTCCCATTCAAAGTATTTCCAAACTTCCATTCTGATTCAAAGTGTGCATCATTGCTCATATTATAGCTTATGTTTGTTAGGATCTTTTCAATGTTGCTTCCGTAGAGATTTATATCAATTTAAGGTGTTTTGCACACTTTTCATTGTTTTTCTAAGCCATTTTCAAATGTCATTTTAAAAAGTGTAAAATGTTCCAAAACGTTTTTCTCTCTTGTTTGGGCAGGGACGATTATATTCAAACACTGTACTCTGTTCTATATTCCTGAATACCTGCTGCTTACTTACATCAGTGTAGATTTGCTTCCTTGTGAGTTGAGATATTTGCAGGGGGAAACCATAACTTAAATGACATCTTTTCAACAAGCCAAAACTGTTCTTTTCCCTGTGTTTTATCTTCTGTACTGCTATAAGTGAATTCAATTGCGTTACTTACTTTCTGATTTGTATTGTCACCACATTGGTGATTGCTGCCCCATATATTAAAGCTTGTGTTTGATTTGAATTTTAAATAAATAAATAAATAAAATATTTACCTTTACCAACCAGCCTGATTCCTGGTCCATTGTGACCCAGAGGGCAGGGGGGGTATTTTGAGAAGGATGTGATATGAGTGTTATATCACTCAGAATATTGAACCTCTGGACACAATAAATAAGTATTTCATTTGTGCATTGCATGCTAGGCTGAGACCCGGGTGTATTGCTAGATTGAAATCCTTAACAGAGTGGAGGGAGGGTGGGTGGGGTATGAGAGAGTGGGGGTGTGGGTTAGAGAGAGTCGAGGTGGTGGGTGGGTGGTGTACAGAGTGTGGGCGTGGATGAGTGGGTGGGGTAGGAGGATGGGTGAGTGGGTCGGGCTAGAGAGAGTGTGGTTGGGGGTGGGTGGTGATAGTTGGTTGGGGGCAGAAAACATGACAAAGCAGCCTTCAGGAGGATTAATTTGAAAGTAGCCAAACATAGCACACACAAAACCCAATCAGTACACAGAATGAAGGTGGCGTGGATGAGGGTAGAGAGAATGGGAGTGGAGTGTGTGGGGAATAGAGCATAGGGGTGGTCCTAGAAAGAGTGGGGTGAGTGGTGACAGAGAGGCAACCTCAGAAGGGCAAAAACAGATTTGCTGCCAAAATTAGCTGAGAAATAGCACAATTGTTCTTGGATTATCCCAACATCGCAACCTTACAAATCACTGCGCGGAACCCAAATTGCTCCTTACAAAGCTGCTGCTGATTGGTACAAATATTGTTAGGGAACTCCTCATTTGGTCGGTAGCACGGCAGAGGAGTTTGGAAAAAGGAACTTTAGTGATTTCCATTTTCATGCTGTGGCATTGCCAGTTGCTATCCAACCATATATTCTCAGTTCAAAACCCCCCTTCCCTCTCTATCTTCTCTGCAACAATGGTTTTGGTAATTTTGAGGTGCAAGTGCCACACAAATTCACCAGAACGAAAAAGAGGGCATTGTCATGATAGGGATCAGTCTGGAGAAGACTGCAAAAAATGTATATCATTGACTACAATGCTTTTTGCAGTTTAAAAGGTAAATAGGTTAAAAAAAATGTGTACGTGTTTTATCGTTAAAATCTTGACAGGAGATAATGTTTGTTTATCCGAAAGGAAATGCTGGCGCTACTGGCACACCCCATTCACAGGCAGTTTGCAAAAGGAAGAAACACAACAGCAACAAGAAATGCATGATAAAAGCAGCATTGACAGCGTAATTAGGCGCACGTTTTCTTAGACGTAGGCACAAAGCCAAAAATGCAGTGTAGCTCTTCAGATTGAATACATGCCAGTCAACACTGCTGTAGAATGAAGGACATTTCGCGGACTGTTTCAAGTCTAATCGCATGCACCAAAGATTTTGGTGACATTAAAAAATTGAGAAAAAAAACGTACGTTTCGTGAGGAAACTTGAATTGACTGCACTGTTGATTTCCTGTGTGGGAAATATTCACTGCTTTGTCGACATTTTAGTCAGCGGCTTTGTTTTATTAGTCTAGTTTTATATCACGTGTTAGAAACTTTTAAATCTAGCTAGCATAACTTGCCATACTCACCATCTCCTAGTGGCTCACAGACTCCTTTGTGTTTGTTGTTGGTCGGGCGACTGACGCAGACCTTTCTTGGGACTATAATTCCCATGTTCCTCCATCCTCACATTGGCCCTCATTACGACCCTGGCGGAATACGAAAAACAATGGCGGAAATGTAATACCGCCATCGAATACCGCCCGTTGCGATCATGACCCGTCACCGTAAAGTACGATGCGATTAGCGACACCGTAGTGAACGCCAACGCTAACTGCACCAAGTACGCGCACGCGCGCCGTGCAAAACCGCAATATCCGCCATGGCGCAACGGTACGCGAATGCTGACCCCAGCGGACATTCACCTAACGCCATCAAGCATGGCGGAAAGTACCATTCCCCCATGGCGAGAACTACGGCATCGCGAACCAACCGTAATGGCCCTACTGAGTGCCTGTACTCCACTCCCTGGCCACATTGCACAACTCCTCGTAGGCGCAATGCAGTCACACCATGCAACCAGTGAAATGTACAAGTCACCCATGCATGCCAACGAACAAATGCATGCAGGGGCCCCAAGTGCCCTGTGAGTGGCCATCCACAATTGGCAACACACCATTGCCGTACTGATGCAGCACAGGCATCTGAAGGTGCAAGTACACCAAAATGAACTGAAAATTCCATGACACAAAACAACAACAGTCCCCCATCGCTTGCCACCAGTGTAAATCAACATTCAAAGCAGTAACCTGAGGGAGACTGCACCAGCCCTGTACACATGCCAGTAGTCAAACCAACCATCAGCATAAGCACGTACCACACAACTGTACCCAGAAGCCGGAACCCAATGCAGAACACCTCACAATACATTGCGCCACAAATCGGAATATGCCACATTACTAGCAAAGAATAACGCTACACGGTTAATATCTGAATATAAATTTAATGCACATCAAAATCACCAAGCCCATAAAGCCATTTGAACATAAACTCACAAATGATCAGCATTACTGTGGGCTGCATCCGCAATAAATGACCAGCTTCCCCATGTGTGATGCCCTGTACCTTCATGGCACACAGGGGCTACATCAACGTCCAAAAAGGCAACATGGAAGCGCCTAGGACCGCAGGGCCGTCCCATGAAGTAGGCACTAGTCCAGGTGGAAGCTAGGTATGCTGCACCTAGCCACTAGTACTGCGTAAGGGCATGTGGGCCATTGGCGATCGTCCCATAAGATCGTAATGGTGCTCCACTGATTAACTCGAAGCTGCAGGTGTCGACTGTAGAAGCCATCTGCAGGAGTGGCGTACAGATGGCAGCGGCAGAAGGGGAGGAGATACCTGTCACCCAAATGAAAAAAAATGATAGTATGGGCATCCGAACTCCATATGCATTACTCACTTCATACAACACACCAAACCTACAACCATATGCATGCTAGCCCACTCATAAGGATCAATTGCACCCAAAAATCACTTGCGAATCATTACGACACAAATCGAGGTGAATACACTATTTCAAACGAGTGTCTGTGTGCATGCGCCTGTCAGAACAGGATCCATCAGATGGGATCATCAACGTGCATAGACACAAGTGATTGAAGGCGCGTCGAGACAGGGAGGGTTCAACAAGGGCAGACAGACGATGGTCCCACTATGGCAGCCTTGCATCACATAGCGCAGGGGAAGGGGATAGATTCCAAATAGCCATGTACATGGCAGACTCCCAATTAAATCATCTTTCCATTCATCCATTCATCATTCCCTCATCCCGTTATGAAAACGCCTGAATATTCACTCACATAACATTCGAAATTTCCATTGAGTCTGTGCGTAATGCAGCCTTCAATATCCACTGTGCTCCTGCCCGGATTCCTTGTGTAGTGAAGTCACATGTATTTGGGAACGTCCTGCCTTATCGTCCACTACGCTATAGCGCATCCCATTCAAATCATGTCAATCATTGCATTCCCGTCATGGGCCCTGTCCCAAGGACATTCAACAATAGAACGTTACATTTCCTGTCAGACCTGTGGGCGTCTCCACGCCGCTAGATGAAAACCGAAAGCGCTGTCCTTCGAATTCCTAATTTGCAACATCACGTTGAAAAGGCATCTGTGAACGCTTGTATTCACAAATACATCTATGCAGTGCGGCTGTGTGTGAAAATGGTAACTGGCCTCAATCACTGATGGGACTCCCCGCCGTCGGTGAACGTCGGTACAGTGCTGCATGAGGGTCCACCGTTGATCGAGCACTACATTCCACTGACCCTTCACAAGTCTGCTCGCAAATGCAAATATAGTATGTGCAACAATGGGACCATAGCAGAATTAACATATAAACCAATATTCCACAGCCATCAGGATTAAGAACATGATTGCAAATGCAAGATGCCATGCGTCGAATTGCAGCGTCGTGTGCGGGACGTGCTCGCACGAAAGGCATTGCAGCTGACACAGGTGGAATGAATCACCACAGGTGAAGGCTATACAGCCTGAAAACACATAAATTGCACACCCAACCCCCTCCCCCAACCACACCCACTCCAGAATGCTACCGGCAGGACTAGCGATGTTGGGCCTGGGGGACCTGATTGCACTGCAAGTACTCCAACTTCAAGAAGAAGACGAACGCCAACTACTACAACAACCGGCCGCACAGAGGAGACGCAGGAGGAGGAGGAGGAGGAGGAGGGCAAGGCATGGCCAGCAAGCCCCACCAGCACAGCCACTACCACCACGCAGGCAGCCCGCAATCCCACGCCTCCGAGCTAATCCGTTCAACCTCACAGCTGAGCAGATCCACACCCTCTACCGTTTGGACCGGGACACCATAACCGCCATTGTCGACATGACACACGCTGACCTTGTCAGCATGATAGATAGCCCAACCGCCATCCCACCCCTACTGAAGGTGGTGTCTGTACTCCACTTCCTGGCCACAGGCACCTACCAGCACACAGTCGGACAGTTGCATGGCATTTCACAGCCACTATTCTCACGGACACTATTCCAAGTGCTTGATGCCCTCCTGAAGCACTCAGACGACTACATCACTTTACCACGCTCGGAGCAGGAGCTTACAAACACAAAAGTGGGATTCCATGCAATTGGCGGCATACCGGGTTGCATTGGTGCCATCGACTGCACCCATGTGGAATTGGTTGTCCCACATGCCATGGAGGCCCAGTACCGCAACCGGAAACAATATCATTCTATCAATGTACAAATGGTGTGTGACTCCAACAGGATCTTTACACATTGTTCTGCCCGATTTCCAGGATCAACACATGATTCTATGGTCTTGCGGAACTCTAGAATACCACGCTACATGGAGCGACACGCAGGGCGCCGATCCTGGCTACTTGGTGAGTCTCATTTAATGCATGAGTATGTGGGGTAGGTGATGCGTGAATGACCTGGCAGGAAGGGGGGGGTGCGTACGTAGCAATGACATTCCACAAACATCCTTTCTTGTCCACATACAGGTGATTGCGGGTATCCACTGAAGAGATGGCTCCTTACACCAATCCGGAACCCACAGGACCAGCATGAGGAGGACTACAACCATGCCCACTCACGTACCCGTGTGGTCATAGAACAGGCATTCGGCCTACTGAAGGCTCGTTTCCGCTGCCTCAGCAGGTCTGGCGGGGCACTCCTGTACCGCCATGAGAAGGTGGCAAAGATGGTCATGGCATGTGTCATGCTACACAACATGTGCGTACGTAGGAATGTGGCCATGCCCCCCGACGCAGAACTGCTAGCACCTGAAGATGGTCATGATGAGGGTGGGGATGTGGCAGCACCTCAAGGGGTCCGCGAGGCACAGGAGGCCCGTGAATTACGTCAGAATCTCATAGATGCATGCTTCTAGCACTCACGCCTGGTGGCTGTTACATGGACACGGGACTTGTGGCACTGTGTGTGTCTGGAACATGCACAATGTGGACTGTACGCCAAGATAGGCCTCGTACACAGAGATCAATGTCCACACATCTCATTGGATGAATATGAAGATTTGTATTGCAGATGTGAAATGACATTACACACCCAATCGACCCGCCACCCAAAGAAGCACAACACACCCCCTCCACCCTCCTACCCCCCCCGAACACCAGTGTCCAATGACGCTCATTGTCAGTGGGCAGACGCTATTGCAAGCCCCCTCTCCGGGTATCAGGGGCACCCCTGCCTGTGGAGCGCCGGTTCCTCCCAGATCTACGTTGGGGGCTGCCCTGGACGGAACTTGCAACGGATGATGTCTCTGCCTGCTCACGTCCATGCATGTCCCTAAGGGTTTGTGAGAGCTCAGTGAGCACACGGCGCACAGCGGCAAGTTCACCACATACGTCTTTGGACGTCGCATGCAGTTCCCCCCTCAGGCTCTCGGTGCTTCTCTCCATTTGTGCCCTTAGTGTCTCTGTACTTCGCTCCATTTCTGCCCTAAGTGTCTCAGTAGATGTTTCAATGGCTGCCTTAGAACCCCCACATTCATCAGCATGCTCCTTGAGGAGCGTGGCCATTTGCTGCTGTTGCACTATCATCTGCTCGAGGGACTGTTGCCTCTGCTGGGCCATGCCCATTTGCGGTGGTGTCACAGAGGGGCTGGACGCCTCATGTTGCCTTGCAACAGGCCTTGTGGGGGTTGGCCAGTCGTCGTCTTGTGGGTGCCCCTGCGTGGTTTCCTCATGGTGTACGGGATGATACAAACAGGGGGATTGAGACAGGTCATGGATGTGTCCTACTTCGGCAGCACCGTTTTCTGTGTCGGAGCATGCTGGCATGAATGCAGTGTCACCTAGGGTGCTGCTGCCACCAGAAGCAGTGCCTTCTGTGGCATCCATTGGGGGGACCTGTGGTGCTGCTGTTGTGGACATGCTGGCTGCTGGGGTGCCTGTTGATGTCCCCTCCAGTGTGCTGCCACTCGATTCGTGCTGCTGCCGTGCCTTGATCCGTGCAGCTGAGGTGGAGGGTCTTTGGCCGTTGGTCTTGGCCCTCTTTGCATGTGTGCTGGTAGGGGTGTCCTGAAGCTCGTCGTTGGAATCGGACCCTGTGGTGGAGTAAAGGAGGGCGAGCGTTATTCATGGGTCTGTGGTAATTGTAATGGCAATTGTATCACATGCATTGGGGTGGTACCTGGGGGTGATTTGGGTCAGGGCCTTGGAGGTGGTCTCATTTTTGTGTGCATTGGGGATGCAGTTATTTTGCAGTCTGCAGTTAGGGTGTGCATGCTGCACATGTAGAGTGTGTTTTTGGGATTTTTAAATATTTATTTATTTAATCTGACTTTTAAGGGGCGCTGTCATGGCAATGTATGTGGTCGTTCTCCTGGACATGTGTTTCTATTGCACTATGGGGACACATGGTACTTCACATGGTTGGTAATTGTGGATTTGGCATAGTTTTATTTGGGCCACCTACCTGATTCTTCTGATGTCTGCACTCCTTTCTCCATCCCTCCGACTCCCTCTATGCTCTCCATTCCAATGGTGGAGGCACAGATTTCTTCCCAGGGGGTCACCTTGATGGGTGATTCCGATCCTCCCCCGGTAGCTGTGGCAATGTTCCGGTTGGCAGAGAGTATGCTCCGGACGCGTATCCGTAGGTCGTCCCATCGCTTTCTGCATTGCTGTGGGTTGCGGGGTGCGGTCCCCACCGCACTTACCCGCTGTGTCACCAGCGCCCATATGGCCTTCTTGTTCGCAAGTGCTGTCCTGGTCATTTGCGTAGAGAAGACGACGGCAGCATTCTCCTGGAGGGTCTCTGTGAGCACGGTGAGTTCCTCGTGGGAGAAGTGGACCTGCCGCTTGCGGTCGCACGCTTTTTTAGCAACTTTTCCCATATTTATTTTTTTGACTGGGGTGGCTAATGGGTTGGGATGTGTCTCAGGGTCGGATTTTTAATGGTTGTGTTGGGATTCTGATTTTATAGGTGTACGGCGTGCTGTTTCCCGTTCCGGCCCCATGTTTTTACTTCCGTTTCCGTATATTTACGGTGACCGTATTTTGCGCTGACCGCTCATTACGGTGACCGCTAAGATGGGTGGCGGAATTGCACCTAGGGCGACGTACGACGGCGGTAAGGGGCGTTTTGGGGTCATTTCCGCCATCGCGGACTTTGCACTTCCGCCATGGCGTAATGCTCGTGCCCGATGGGTCAGAATTAGCCGCACTTTCCTCCATCGTGCAGTGGCGGAAACGCTATTTACGCTATGGCGGTCATGTCAGTTAATTTCCGCCAGGGTCGTAATGAGGGCCATTGCATCATTTAACAGCGCCCCATGTGCATAACAGAGCTGCATCATCTCAAGCCTTGTCAAAATTATATACTAAACGACCTCAACCTACTGTCGCTTGGTTTGCATATTCTCAATCTATAAGAGCAGGCTCTGCCCCTTTTGTGAATATCACCGTTGTAAGTCACCCTAGTCGAACCAGCCCCTTCCAATCAGCCTAATTCTTCCCTAGGAGCCCTGCCCAATGCTCACTTAATCCCTCGCCATTCAACATCGTTCATGAAGGTCCAGCCATTGCAGCCGCCATGCCTGGAGACTATGCGATCAGGACAGAAAAAATAGGTCACATGGTCGCAGAGTTGCAAAGGAGGCTTTGCCCTTATCCCAAAGAAAAAAATTAAGAATAATCACCTTTTGACCCTTAACATTGCAGGACCTGAATGAAGTAGAGGTTCATCTTAATCAATCCGACTATATAAGCACATTTGTTATTAATTACTGCCGAGCAGAGATGATAAGTTCTGTCACACCTTTCTGGAAACCCTATTAAGCACCATGAAATTGAAAGTTGTCCATATCAACCTAGCAGACCTCAATTTAAACTTTATGGACCCACTTGAAAAACACATGCTTTAAAAGATATTCTCATAAACCTTGGCTTTCAGTTTTTGGCCATTGATCCGATGGACATTAAGGGGTGAACACTAGTTTCTGTGATCACTAGAAATATTACACCCATTTATCAAAAGACTCTCGCCATAGACTGGTCAAATCATTCAATTGTGCTATTTTCTTTACCAGATCAGCTGGACTCCAACCAAATAACTAGAAACCAATATTAATTGAAAACAGAAGCGTTAATACTGCACCTATTATATTAAATAGGGTAGCTGAGATCCCTTATATATGATTCATCCACAGCGACTAAAGTACACTTCTGTAATTCCTACATGACTCGTTTGATAGATAAAGTCTCCCCCCATGAAAACGAAATTACTCAAAACAAAAGTCTGTTTTAAAATCATGGTTCTCTCCCACTCTGGAACTAAAGAAATCTGATCTGAGACGTCTCCTGTGTAAAATGGAGAAGGCACTTTAACACCAGAAGCAATGACACTTTAAATGCCAGAGCTTGTTACAGAAACGATCTACAAGACACTACCTTTGACTTTCTTATCCATCAGAGCAACAACTCAGTAAATTCGACAAAATTACTTTTTAAAAATACTTAAGCTTATTAACCAATGTACCAATCCTAGCTCATTCCATCCCTCGGAGAGCTGGTGCACAGATATTCAACAACATATCAGCAAAAAGATTAAACATATAAGAAAGAAAATTGCTGTATTCCCCCAAAACTCCTCCACCCAAGCCCACATGGATATGAATATGTCCATCACACCTGGTCAAGGCGTGGACCAACAGCATTCAACTATAACACAGCCACTTTCTTTTTAAGTCATTTGTGGACAAGATACCATGAACATTATGTCTTCCCTTCACCCCACATCATGCCCAGGAAACCCATACCCCTCCATTGTTATAAAAGAGGGCACGAATTCTGTAAGTTCCATTATTATGAATTTTATCAACACTTCTTTTCAGGAATGTGCCATTCTGTCTGTACAAAAATAGTCTGGGGTCACTCCTTTCTTTAAAAAAACACATTGGACCATGGTCTTCATACAAATTACAGGGTGATTATGAACTGTAGTTTTTACTGAAAAGCCTTAACAAAATTGCCATTGTACCACTTTGCTCACATACTGAAGAACATTTGATTCTGGCAGGATGACCAATCAGACTTTCACCATCACAAGAGTACAGAGACCGCCCTTGTAGACTTAACTTAGTCCCTTTTCCTGATAAAAGAGATACTGCTCTGCTATTGCTGTTGGATCTGTGTGCAGCTTTTAATCTCCATCCTCCTACGATATACTGAAGAAATCATAAAATCAGTAAAATCTAGCAGGAGCTGGTTTAAAGAAATCCTTACCAACCCTGCGTCTGGAGTTAAACTAGGGGACTCAACAGTTGTGTCTGTGAAATGGGGAGTCACACAGGGATCTTGTCTATTCCCTTTACTATATAATGCTTACTGTTGTGTTCCTTTAGACATTTATAATTAATCCCATATCTTCAAATAACCGCGGGATGCCTTCTGTGCATCTACATTTCTTTATTGCCAAACCTCAACTGAACTCTCACCATTCCATTCCTTGCCATGTTCCACTGCCCAAACATTCCATGTTCTATTCAGCCACAACACTGCCCCCTTGCTTATCATGAAAGTTCACTCTTTCCATCATCCTGGCAGAGTCACCACTACACTTGCTCAATGAGATGTAAAGGCTTGCGTATAGTCCTTTAAGGGTGACCAATACCAAACAAATGAGGTGGAGAATGTCCAGAGTCTTTAAGTGACAGGGGATTACCACTACCAAACAAATGAGGTGGAGAATGTCCAGAGCCTTTAAGTGACAAGGGATCACCAAGTTCTTCAATCCTCCTTTCTCCAAACAGTTCCCTATTCGAGTCATTCTGTGACATGAGACCAGCAGGTTCCTCATTTCTCCCTTCCTCATACATTTCTTCATTCAATTCATCCTGGAACATTGCATGGAAGAGCAAAGCCTCTTCTGTCACTACACTATCACTTTTCACAGTAGACACTCTGGGCCTTCTGACAGTCATAACTATTAGTGACTCTGGCTCGTGGCTGGATCCCATCTCCTTTTGCTGTTTCTGCCTGCCTAGTACAGATTTACTTTCACTCACAGTCATCTGATTTCCTTCAATTCCCCTCCTCTTACAATGTATCCACTCTCCACTAGCCTGCAGTGTTCTTCCTTCCATGTTTCTTCCCTTCATGCCCCCCCCATTTTCATCATGCTTCGTGGCTACATCTTTCCTTTGGTTTGGTTTCATCTCTTTGACACATTCCCACTGGAATGGACACATTTCCACGTAGCTACTCGCACTAGGTTGTCTGTTCTCTCTCTCCCAGTACAGTCTTGCATAAGGAAACCTCAATACATTCACCTCCTTTTTGGTAGCAATCGTGCACTGGATCTCCATGTTGTGAGTAACGGAACCCCTTTTTTGCACACAATCCAGAAGTGATTTCTCTGTCCACATCTCATACACATCTGACCAAAAGCTGGACATACACCTCTGTGTGGAAAATCCAATCCACATCTATAACATTTCTTTCCCGGTCTACTCTCGGCTTCACCAGCGCATCAGGTTTGCCTCTGCCCATTAGATTTAATACCAGCAACAATATTTGACTCACTTTTGTTTTCTATATTGGCCACTTGCTTTTCAGTTCTTTCATAGACCTGTGCAATTCCAGGACTTCCTTTAATGGGACAGGCACTCTTAGAAGATGTCTCCGAAGCTGTGATGACGTGCATCCTTCAATGATTCTCAGCCTAATCGCCTCATCATCACTAAAGCATGCAAAATCACAATATGTTGCCTTTCCCTTCAATCGTAATACAAATTGGTCAATTGTTTCATGTGGATCATGTATGCACTGGTTACATGCACACCGTTCATAGTCCCGATTGGGAGGGACCACCAATTCTTCATTAATGGCAGAAACCAACTGTTGATACGTTGTTCTTGCCTGAGCCGGAATGCCTATTGTCACATTTTTCATCTCCTCCCCTACCAAGTTAACAAATATGTCCATTTTGTTTGAGACATCCTGGTGTCCTGCTCCTCTCAAAAAGTTCTCAAATTCCTCTATCCATTTCTGCCACCGCTGCCCTTAATCTTCCTGTGGCTCAAGTATAAATGGTTCAGGGCAATGTAAATAATTCATTAGACTCCTATCATTCTGATCTGGTCTTATATGCCTTGCATCCTCATTTGTAATATTCAGGAACATGGTCATTCACTTCTGGCAGTTGTTTCGCTCTTTTTTTTTATCAGCAACTACCACCTAACCATGCACACTGTAGTTGCCCTTGTTGCTTGACTGCACAATGTTATTTCCTTTATTAGTCGATATTATTTTATCTGTGCAACTTTCATTTATCCAGTTCTATTTTGTTGCTCTTGCTGTCTTTGTTTTGTCTACCCAGGGTTACCCAGTTCACAGTGTCTGTGCAGTATGTTAAGACATTGTTGCAGTGTTGCAATCTCTGTTCTGTCCAGGACGGTAGGGCCATGAATTTCCTAGCAGTAATATTCTTTTAACACTCTATTCTTTGGATGCCAGTCCCTTGCTGGTTCACCTGTGATGTGTATTGTTCAAAGCACTGCAGCGGCAAAATTGCGATTGTACATAGGGACATATCAAAACCTTTGTGCCACTAGCTCATAAGTGTAGCATTCCACTTGTTCATCTGCCGGGGTGTGCTGCCCATGGATTTTCTTCTCTAAGTTGCTGCAGTCTGTTAGTATCTTTCTTTGCCACTTTAATTTTGTGTTATATCTTTTCGTTCTGCAGCTGGCATGAAAACTATTTCTCAGCGTGGGCACTTCTCGTATTTCAGTCTCTGCCCAGTTTGATAAAATTACCTACGCTGTCGTGCATCAGCTGACAGTTTTAATTGGTGGGTAGTCTTTTATCATTCCCGCTTTAGACAGTGGACCTCATTACGAGGTAGGAAGTAAGGGATTACCGGCACCGTTAAGGGTGCCGGTGCCGGTGATACCTTACCTCCATATTCCGAGGTCCCTTAGCGGGTCCCTTCCTTAACTCCTGGTCTGACCAGGTGTTAAGGACGGGACCCGCTAAGGGACTTCAGAGCTAATAACGGTACCGCAAATTGGTTGGAATGACCCGGTAAGTACCCATTCTGAGAATCCGGACCCGGTATACGGTAAGGGGCTAGCCATGGTGGTAATAGCACCATGGCTACCTCCCACCGCGTAATGAGGCCCAGTTTGTCTATTGACCTGCATTGAAATATTGCAGCGTTATTGGCCGTGCCGGTATAATAACTCCACTACTTCCATTATTGGCCTTTGGCCCTGCCGCTGAAAGCCATGTTAACAGGGGTATTTGTGCTTAGGAAACTGTGTGAAAAGATGATTCCTTGCACTTATTGAATATAATCTTGTATGCATTAACAGTGAAGATCCGTGGTGGAAAAAATAAATTAATTTGAGACCGCACAAGTTGTTGGCATTGAAAAAAATGTCAGGAAGACTGTGGGAGCTGTGCTTCTGTTATATGCTGGCAGCAGTTTCCTGGTGGAGAAATCTATGCTGTGCTTCTATTAGGTCGGTAACTTCTATGTGTGAATGCACTCGGTTGGATTAGCAATACGAATGCTGGATTTCAGAGTGCACCTCTATTATATGGATATGGTAATATCCTCTGCTGCGTTTCCGTTGTGTGCCGTCTTATGTGCATTCACTGCGCTGCTATAACAACCTTTCCTTATTCATTTACTTGTTGTTTTATCTCCATTTCCACTTGCATTTTTGAATTGTGCAAACTTTATTTATTCAAACCCTTTCTTTTGTTTTGCCTTACATCCTTTTCAGATCACTGCAGTAATGTATTCGACTCCTTGACATTCCTATCAGTTATGTATACGTTGCATTTCGTCTGTCTTCCATCCTTAAAGTTGCCATGTATGCTCATTCTTTATAGTACTGTGCCTATCAGTGTCTACAACATTTCACTATTCGTGCTGTATCCTCATATTACAGCAATGGTATATACTGAATCCGTAGCCTTGTTTCCTGTCTTTCATAATGTTTGTAATACGGCGCTCAAACTTGCTGCTTTTGCCGCGTTGCTATGACAACTCTTGCATTTTCTTTTGAGCCAGCAATATGGAGGCAAGTTTCCCAACGCTCTAATGTCCTTTTCTCTGAGCTTTTCACCGTCAACCTCCACCGATCCTGGAATCCTGTATTGTTCTGCACTTCGTGAGTTACATTACCTCTGAATGCGACCCCTTCCATAAACTAATGTCCATATTGCCATCACATATGCCATCTACTGGTATTTGCTTTAAATGTCCATATATTCCATTAATTATGCATCGCGCTTCTTACCGTCTTTTGTTTCCTTTCTTCCTGTTGCCAGCAGGCTTTCTCACGTTATCCTTGAAACGTAGTTTTCAGCTTCCTCTCCTTTCAACTTATATGCTACTTGTCCATCCTTAATTTTCCTTTTTTTTAAGCCTGGACCTCTTTATTCACCCTCTGTGGGTCATTTCCCCTTGTCGCCAAATGTTGTGAATTTATAATTAATCCCATATCTTCAAATAACCGCAGGATGCCTTCTGTGCATCTACATGTCTTTATTGCCAAATCTCAACTGAACTCTCACCATTCCATTCCTTGCCATGTTCCACTGCCCAAACATTCCATGTTCTATTCAGCCACAACACCTACATCAGACTGTTTCATGACATCTTGATTCATTTGGAGGGCATATTTCAAAACTATGCACACAACACTCAAATCATGTTTAGGCTCAATGGAGATTACTCGTGTAATATCTCCTGCATGCAATTCGTTTTCTCTTAGATCAAAAAATGGATGGCTGGCAATTGCTTGACTCTCAACCAAGACGATACCGAAATTCTGGAAGTTTCCACCTCATCTCATCTGAAAACCATGAAACCACTATATATTCGACTATCCCTCTATCCAGGGGAATAATTTCCACTCAGACGGAAATAAATTATATTGAAAATACTCAACTAAATATTTGGGGGGGGAGGTAACGGGTTATAAGGGGAGCGGAGGAGGTCAGTGTAGGGGTTATATAGGGAAGGGTGCTTGATGGGAGGACGCCCAAATGTGAAAAAAATACATTCCGATTTGTTTTTTTTAAATAATTTCTTCGACTATAAATATTTCAAAAAAACTCATATCGAAGAAGGAACATAGAATGGCGATGATATTTTATTCTCTTCCTCATACAAATCAAGTGATTAGCTCATGTAACTATTATCTTCCGCTATTCAGACAAAACAAATCACTCTTATTAACAGAACCCTGTGTTCAAACTTGACTATTGAAACGCACTACATACTGGCCCCACTGAATGCAACCACATCACACCCATTCTGTGCAAACTTCATTGGCTGCCAGCTAGGTCCACAATATCTTTTAAACTTCCAAATTTCACATATCGGTCTGTTTACGGTAGTCAGCCAAATTATCTCAAACACAGATTTAAACTTGTCATTCCTAGACATCTACAAAGATCGGCTACTTGACACACTATATTTGTTAATCGCTTTAAAAGATCTAGGGCCTTTGGAAAATCTTGCACTGTCCTCTCTGGCGAACTCTGGAACTCCTCCCTGAATCCTTCCCTGAATCCATCCGTTCCATCAAAGACTTACATGCGTGCAGACGAAAAGTGAAAACATCCCTCTTTTAAGGGCATGTTCTCAGGTTTTTACACTACTTGCACTTTGGTCTAGTGCTGGAGTACCTTGGGGCAGAAAGCACCTACCCCATACTACACATTCAAAAAAAAAAATACAATATGAGCAAATCTGTGAAGGTTGCTTAGCCCACACATTAAGAAAACTCGACCTCATTTTAAGGCTGTCCCTCTGCGTAAGTTCATTGTCACCTTTCATACAAGTCAAGTGCCTCCAGTAGAGATGTAAGGAGCCATCCTCCCGGCAAATCACTACTCCAAACAAGTGGTCATCGCCATTGACGTTAATTGATTTTCCATCTAAAAATCTTCACCCTGTTTGGGGACTCCACAGGTTGAAAGGATGAGGATGTGAGGAAGCACATGTTCCACCTTCAAACACAATGCTCATGCTGCAATTCTCAAAGCCAGATAGTATAATCACCAGCCAAAGAGTTAAACAGAAAGAGAAAAGCCAAATGATCAGACAGTTAAGGTGGACCTAACACTATCCTGTCTTAGTCTTAACCCAGAAATGCCACTTTGAAGGTGACTATAAACCTTTACTGTATGCCACAACCACATGGCTGATCCCACTTGTGTAAGGCTTATGAAGAGGATACCTAGACTGAAATTCCAGACGTTACTCTCAACAGATTAGAATATGTCCCGGGAGGATAGCTCAGTGGCAACATGCTCGCCTTGGAAACAAGACAACACGAAGCAACAAAGGTTCAATACCCAGGTCCACGCTTTGAAACCTCTGGCTAATAAGTGCGTTATAAATACGCTACTAAGACATATTCCTGTAACAGCGCCTCAATGCCCCCGGGCTGTGTGAGCGCTTTAAAAATGCAAAAAATAAAGAATAACCGGAGCAAGTTCAATCCATGCCGGAGGAGGCATAGAGGAGGCCAGAATCTGCAGAACGGGCAAGAGTTGAATGGTATAACTGAGTAATGCAAGTGAGAAGGAAAACAAGATACAATGTTGATAAAACACAGAGTAGGAGATCAAGGATATCATACATTATTGACCAATAGCTCATCTTAAAGAGCAATACGTCAGATAAATGAGGCATGCATTTAGAGCCAGAGCAACTTCCTTATTAGAGTATTGGCTGCCGCAAGCATGGATGTCGAGATTTAAATAAGAAAAGGCAATGGGCTGTCTTTCTGGTATAACTGTCATGGTTTTCCTGAATGGTGAGCATGAAAACCTGAACTGAACTGTCCCATAAGAACAACATGATCAGGAGTAGCCTGCATCCATGTAAGTTGCAGTGTGTATATAGGAAACCACAGAATAGAATCAGGTATTACACAGGGGACAGGATCAAGGAAGCTATTGACCAAAATCTCTGCTTGTAGAGCAAGATGTCAGAATGCTGGGGCATTTATGTAGTACCAAAGCAGCTTATTAGAGAACGAGCAATCAGTAGGAAAAAGTAGAGATTTGAATAAGGAAAAACACAAGGGGTTCTCTTTCTGCTGTAAGTGTCATTTTATGCCTGGAGAGTAAGCAGGACACATGGAGGTCTGTCTGGGCCAGAAGCTCAAAGGAAGCATAGAAACTGTAGCCTGGGCGGCGAGCGCAAGGGAATCAATCTGAATCACGTTTTGTGAAGGTACAAAGCTAAGATCCAGAAGTGTGTTTCTAGGTAAGAACACATCAGCAAGTGGCTGGGATGGATCAGAAGGAGACAGGAAGTGAGCCAACTCCTCCGTGTAGTGAACCAGAACACTGCCCTCTGTGCTATCCCCAGAACCATCCAAAACCTGCATGTCCACAGATTCCCTGAAAGATGAGATGCCACCAACCATGGATTGTGACTCTTCTCCCCAACTGCTGCCATACTTCTCCATGACAGCCACTGAGAACTAGAAGCTGTGTTCCACCTGCCCAAGGTACAGCGTGATCAGTATTGAATGCTGGGACACTGGAACCCTAACATCAGGCAGCTAACGTTAAAGGTGGGTTTCCAATTTAAAGATGGGTGCTGCCTTATATAATGTCCACTTGTTTTTTATGACATGAATGGGAATCTCCCAAAGGCATCATGGCCTCTATGTACTTTCTTACTGTCAAGGGGCTGCCATGAAACATATAAGGGAGGTTCTACGCTGAAATAACGGGGGAAAAAACGGACGCCCAAAACAATGAATTTTTCAATGGTCGATTTTCGAAAATGATTTTTCAATTTTATTCACTTGTTTTGGTTTATCAATGTGGGGGGGCGCACCCTCTCCACATTCCTCAGCCTCTTTATATACCCTTACCCAACCCCTATCCATTTTTGTTTTTAAAAGTGTATACAAATACTGAACAATTAGACCACAAAAATGTGTTGTTTTCGGCCCCAGTTTTTTGCATTTGTCTTTTGGGGGGTTACCTATAAGGAAACGGTTCAGCAAGGAAGCTGCAACTCAATGCTTCCTCTTAACTTGCTTCCTTGGTTCTTATTCTATGGCATCAGACCTGCATACCGAGGCTTTAACACATCTATCCTGTGACAAGGGACTGTGGGATTTTGGAGGACCGTAGATTTATCTAACTGCTGACTTTGAGTCCAGTTATGAGTCTCCTCTTGATTGTGTTTGATAAATGTGAAAAGGTAGTGTCCCACGTCAAGGTTACCCTTTCAACCTTCTGTGAATGATTCAATAAAGATTTCAGGGATATGTTTCCTCACCCTTGAAATGAGCATCTTTGAATTATTTATAGATACTCCTGATCCTGTGCATTTTCTGAGAGCAGGCCTCACTAGTTCCCACAATCACTGATGGACAGTTTGTTGTATTTTAAGCACAAAAATTGGCCAAATGAAAGATTCCTCCAAAGGGCTTTCAGATGACAGCTTTAGAAGCAAAGCTGGGAATTGCATGTGATCAGTTTGGAGAAGACCTTCATTTGTAAACACACTTAGGTGTGTGTTTATTTATTGGTTCAATACTCTCAGCAGAGCCAATGAATATGCCAAGAACATGTATCTTTCTGCTAATTAAATAGAAGCAGAATTTCAGATGTGGGTGGATTCAAATTATTCAACTGCCTCAAAAATGGCCCTATCAAACTAATGGTATTACCCAAATTGTTCGTTTACAATTGTTCGAATGAACAATTGACCGAATTTAAAGGGTCACAATTGACCTTTTCACAATTGACCGTATATATATATATAAACATATATATATATATATATATATCTGTTTGGTGATATATATTTATATATATATAGGGGTTTTGGGGGTTTGGCGTTAGGTGGGGGTTGTGGGGGGTTTCCCCCCACATATATGTTACAATTGACCTTCACAATTCGGTCAATTGTGAAAAGGTCAATTGTAATTCGAACAGTTGTAAAACGAACAATTCGTATACAACCAAACTAATTACCTGACCACATCATCAGTACATTGCCAAAATGCCACGGCCTCCTTTAAAGGATATTCTTACATGGTTGCTCTTACATTGCGACCTCTCTCAAAGTTATCCACCTAGAAATTGCCAAATGTGTCCACCATTTCAGTACCAGTGTCCCCAATTTGTCAACAGACCGCCCTTTGTAGGAAAGGTCTTTCTCATTGTTAGGTCAGTCAGATCCTTGAGTTAGTACTTCAAGGTGCTGAGTACATTGTTATGGTGCTATCTATGCCTAAGAGTATCCAATAAGGGAATAGATGTGTGTTAAGATGGATTTCTGAACTCTGTCCTGGAGGGGCAGAGGTTCAGAAGGCCAGCCTAGTTTCTTGGAACAGGGTAACCTCTGGACAAGCCAGACCAATCAGGGTAGCGATGGCGGCGGTCAAGACTAGGTCTCAAGAGGGGTGAGGGTGACTGAAAGCCCGCAATGAGCACACAAAGCAAGGACGCTTACAAATTACTCAAAGCAGGTGTTATATTAGAAATATAGACACATTTATTACAAGGCCTTTGTAACATTGACCATAGTAAAGAATCACTGTAAAACTCAAGTAAACCAACACATCACAATCAAATACAATATATATACAATTACCGAAGGGTCTAAAGAGTTAGAAGCACAAAATATGCAGGCCACCTAGATGGGGAGGAAAACAGGCAGTGCAAGTAATCGTTAGACCCAGTTCGCCTTCAGAGGTCACCTAACTAGAAGGAAGTCTGAGCCCTACGAAGAGTGGAGCCTTGTGCTCAAAAGTACCTGCACACGCTGGTGCCAATGGGCCAAGGGGAGCCTCTTCAAGGAAATCAGGCAGTTCAGAGTGGTGAACAAAGGAGGGCGAACAGATCTCCGCCACTCAAGCGCGGCCTCCACTTGCAGGCAGAAGCAGAGCGCGAGTGTGAAAAAGGCGTGCTGTTTAACACAGCGAGGAAAAGCTACAGGCTACTGCAGGAGGGCGACCGGTTCCAAGCATTGCTACTCACCGGTCCCCGATGCAGGCAGACCCAGGCTTCTCCGCGTCAGTTTCAGTGCTGGCAAGTTCAGATACGAGCAGGGGACGTCTCGAAGTTACAGTTGAGGATGTCCCAAACGCAGTGAACCCGCACAGATTGTTACCACAGCAGGGCAACGAAGCGGCTGTGTGTATTTCAGCCCAATGTACACTTCTCACTTCAGACCTGGGAATGCCAAGTGTACGAATCGTGTGAGAGTGTCAAGGACTCGGAATACAGCAGCAACCTGACGGCGGTGACAGAGCAAGACTCCTGGGTAAGCTGGTCAGTCCACTGGATGGCCCAGAGACGCTTCCGAAGGCTTACGTGCAGGAGATGATGAAGATGCCGAGAATAGTTGTTCGCACTATTCCAAACGGTCGAAGTCCCAGTACAGGCCTTCTCGTTCGATCAGTGGCAGAATGGTTTCACAGGGCGACAGCAGTGCAGAGGAGCAGTCCTTCAGCGGGTCACCAGCGATTCCTCGGTTCAGCCTCTTAGTTGCAGGATACTTGGCGCCTGTATCCGTCATTCGTGAGAACTCAGGAGATCGACATGGTAGTGGTGTTTCCAGCCTCCTTTTATCCAGATAAACAAAACAGAGAGGACCCAATGGGAGATCTGCTCACAAAACACTCACACCATACGTGGACCTATCACGGACCACGGTGGTCCCAGGCATTCAAGACACACTAGACTCTCTGGCACCCAGGATGTGTATTGGGACCAGACATCCCAACCCACATCCTGGAGGCACACACAAGGCATGCAGAAGCCCACGAAAGCATCTGTGTTTCGCGGGAAAGTACATGCCCAAATAAGGATGGCCCCGGGTCGGCTCGACCTGGGGAAGGTGAAGGGGTAAGACGGTCAATGGACAGGACAAAGAACCTCGTGGCATGGCCATTTTGGAAGCCAGGCCACCCATTTTGGCCAAACGCGAGAAGCACGGTTAACAGGGCAAAAGGGAGTTCAAAACACAAAGAAACGATCGCTGCCACCAGTCCCGTCCGTGACATACTTGCACAGTTCGTTATGAATCCATCGAGAGTTACTAGGGCCTGTAGAATGACTAGAGACCCAAGAGCGCGGTAATGTAAGTTACGGTGCACTCTTGTGCGATGTTGCGCGAAAGCTGCAACATGAGAAAAGAACTATGGAAAACAACATTTCCCGGTACTGACTGTTTTAAGGGCATGTCAGTTTCCTCGTAAGAATGGAGCGAAAGCCCAGAGGAGTGCAGCGGAAGGCTGCGCTTCTCTGGCAAAGTCTAGATCAGGGTGTAAAACAACTGCAAAAAGTTTGGGGGTTGCCACATGGAAGGAAAATTCCCTACAATTTGAAATCTTTCCTAACATTGTGTATAATGATCCTATGCCCACGTGTCAATTGACTACAACTGTGTATCAAACGGGCAGCACTCTAAACATTCAGAATGTCAGTGGTGTCCCATAACAAAGGAGGAAAACATGATATTCTTCAAGCAGAAAAACAGGCATACATTGCCTGAGATTCTTTGATAGAACCGATTCTCAAGATGATCGGTATGCCTGGTGGTTATAGCTGAACAGATCAGATTATATTTACATATATTCCAAATAAAAGCAATCCATTTGACGTGTTACATACAATTAAACATAGAAATAACAGTCAAGCATAAAATGTAAAATCATTACCGAATGCCACGGCGAGGCAGTCCAGATTATACAGCCTGCTTTACATGTGCAAATTAGAACAGTCTCACACCCGCCTGACTGTTGTAATGCATCAGGTCTTACTTTCATGCAATTAGTCCATGGTGTATCTAGAAGTGATCCGCACAGGTATATAACTCATGCCACACATGCAATCTAAAGTGCTGAGTAGATACCCGTTTTTATAGGGCCATTTATATTCCATTTATATTTCTCCTTACCCCCCTCCACTCCGCGAGTGACATGGGCTCCTCGGCAGATCTACCTTCGCTCCTGCTCCCAAATCGCTCACCGCCCACTGGACCCTCTTGAACAAGGTATGGGAACAAGGCAGTTACAAAGTAGACTTGAGGCTACAAAAAACATTATCATTGACTAGCTTAGAACTGACAACGTGCGTAGCTGATGTATCCCCCAGTCACACTGGGCGCGGATTTCACAGCTTGCCCACCTCTTCTGGCCCTACAGTACTGAAAGACTAATGAAATATCGAGGCTTAGTATCACAAAATGAAATACGCCAATCACGGGTCGAAAGATACAAATATTTTTATTTCTGTACAGAATTCAAAGCAAAACAAATAGCTATCTGGCTCCCAACCCCTAGCATTGTGTACCAGCAGACACAGTGAGGGGTGAGAGTGCTGGACATCTCAATGCAGGCTCTTTTATACATTAGTTCAATCATTGTCCAGCCCCTCTCCAAACTAATAATTTACATGCTAGGGTTCGTGCCCAGTTCACATGACAAAATATGACAATATTGTTTAACATATTTAACAAGTTCAGTGGTAACGTTGATTCTCCAATCCACAGTAAGCCTTGTTTCAAGAATGAACGCAATGCAGTTCAGCAAAAACACACGGTCTGAGTTGGTTCTACATTGTCTCGTTGTTTATATGAGCGCAGACAACACCTAGATTGCAGTTCATGCAAGTCACAAGGTTTCTTTGCATAGAACAAACATTCTGCTCTCGGCAGACTAGAAGTTGACGTATCTCAAAGGTCATTCGGCTCGGCTGTAGTTGAAAACACAGTCCACCATTTTAGGATACAAAGCATGAGTTAAAATCAAAATGGCGGATGGTTCTTAAAATGGCAGCAAAGTTGATTAGAATCGGAGCATTTCAAATGCAGTTTTCTGTACAACGCGAATGGGCTTAGGCCAATACTCATAACAAGACTGTATTGTACGAATACAGTTTAACAGTACAACTCTAAACTGCAATATGTTGTCAATTGACCTGTTCTGACTTTTTGGCTAGAGCTAAACCTGCAACAAATCTGGAAAAACACTGATTCTGACTTCTGGGCATCTAAATGTGTAAAATATCTGTAACACACCATTTTTGTGCCTGTTAGCACAATTATAAAACTTGAAACATACGCAGAAACCTGCCGATTTTGTCTTTAGTTTATTGCACATCCTGACGTATGTCCCGATTACCCCTGATTTGACTTTTGTAACCTTGTGCTAAACCCACAACATATTTGAAAACACACCGATTACGATTTCTTGGCCTATCGTTAATCTTGTATAATGTCCGAAACGCATCTTATCTTGCCTGTCCTGCAACATGTCTGTAACTTACCGATTTTGCTTGTTGCCTATTGCTAATCGTGTTGTATCCCTCCAATGCATTGGATGTGACTTCTTAGCCTAGTGCTGAACCAGAAACTTATTTGATGTCTGTTCAGTCTCATGCTGTACATTTTACCTGCCTGTAACTACCTAATAATGACTTCAGCCATGCGCTGCACCTATAACTCGCCTGCAACTGTAACCAACCTACCTGATTATGTCTGTTCAGCCTCGTGCTGTACATTTTACCTGCCTAGAACTGTAACTACCCGATAATGACTATTCAGCCAGGTGCTGCACCTATAACGTGTTTGCGTCTGTGACCAACCTGCCTCATGCTGTACATATTGCCTGCTGTAACTGTAACTACCCAATAATGACTATTCAGTCAGGTGCTACACCTTTAACATGCCTCCATCTGTAACCAGCCTACCTGATTATGTTTGCTTAGCCTCCTACTGTACATATTAACTGCCTGTAATTGTATCTACCTAATTATGACCTTTAAGCCTGGCTGCAGATGTAATTTGCCTGTTAGCACCTGATAACATCCATGCACTGTAACTAGCACCTAGATGTCTTAGGACTTTTGGCGCTGCTATAAATGTGAAAATAAATAAATAGATAAACTCTTGGAAAATAAACAAGGATTAATCTTTCCATCAAGAATCAAAAACTACAATCTCCTGGGAGGGCAACCTCCAAAGGGCAGTGGGCATAATTCTAAAGTACGCATCAGAAAAGTCCCCAAATGGTTATTAAATCTTCACCATAAATCTCCTATGACTCAGTGTGTTCGTAACCTATGTTACCAGTCAAAGTAAGCGTGACTGGTCATTGAGATGAGCATATATATAGTTGGGGCATCTAGCTTCCAATCAGAGGGCAGAGCCACCTTTACCTTGAACGTAGGTACCAAGAGCAAAATAAATGGAAAAGGAGTGTCCTCCATGAGATATCTTGGATACAATGTAATCTATGCCCAATCTCTACCAAATTTTCAAAATTTGCTCTGCGGGGTGCAAATGTAAAGGGCAAAAGTTGGCATACAAGTGTATACACCACCTTTTGCCCTACACATTTGCACTCTGCAATGCAAAGTAAGTAAATGCTGTATGCCATGCTGGCATGCCAGGCAGCGTTTACATTTATTTGTGAGTGCTGCTTGCCATTCAAGCATTGTAAGCAGTGTTCCCAATTGAAATGAAACCCTCCCTGACATGCTCGGATTTAATTGTAATTGTACACTCTTCCTGCCATGCTCGCATGTCAGGGAGCATGTACAATGCACCCCTAAGGTGTCTGCCTGCTTTATGCTGGTGCATTAAGCAGGCGAACCCCATAGGTTTCTCCAGCCTCTGCGTCGGCATGGATTTTCATGCCAGCGCAGATGCTGTAGCATTCGCATGGCGGAGATGAAGGAGGTAGCGGAAATGCAAGATATGTTCCTCCCCTCCTCTTTGCCATACAAATGCTTGAAAATGGGGTGTGACATAAATGAAAGGCGTTAAAGCCGTACTCAAGGCTTTTACGCCTTTAATTCATGTTACACCTCCCAAGAACAAGAGCTCTCTTGTGGTTTACCTTGAAAAGATCCATGTGTTGCTTCACCTTAATGTAATTTCCTCTTTGGTAAAATAAGCCCGAGAAATGTGTGCTGCTGCAAATCCTGCATTTCTGTCAGACTTGGACACACAGAGGCCAGTTCATAAAGAAGTTAGTGTTAGTAACTCAAGGACGTCATTTCACCAAAATGTCTGAGGTAGCGGAAGTGACATCACATGACCCTTGACCTCTGATGACATCACAGGAAGCAATGTCATTTGACCCCACCCCAAACTGTCATAACGGCAAGCAATGAAACACAACCTTTCACCCCTTGACAAAACAGGAAGTGGCATCACATAGCATTGTTCCTAAGTACACTACACAAAATATGGTTACGATATCACAATAATGTGATATACATTTCATACAAAAATGGATCACCATATGTATTGTTAATATCAGTGTGTGTAGGCCCATATTACCAAATTACTGTGAATACAAGCAGATGTCCAAGGTCAAATGCTAATGATCTATCATATAGCACTTACGCTAAAGCGCTTTATATAGAACAAATATAGATACAATATCACCCAACCTGTGTTGGTACTCATTTGTCGACCTCAGAAGGATGAAAGACTGAGTTGATGTGTTTAAGAACAGACTAAACAAGTGACTCACCCCCTAAAGTGTGCCTGAAATGAACATTTAATGAGTCTGGAAATTATTGCATAGTATTCCAGAAAGACAAATTATTTGTTATTCCTATTCTTTCTTATTTAGGGTCACTGCTCAAAGTGTTTCGCTTGCAGAACACAATTTTATTTTTTCAGAGGCCTGAACAAGAAAGCCAGCCACTCCAGAAACAAAGAGCCACATGGCACTGGCCACAGCCAAGGAGCTTACATTTAAAAATAAATAAGAGAAAAAATGTATTTTTAGGAGTAGCAAGGGAGGGCAGAGAGGTCTCAAGGGAGTCCCCAGTGGTCGCAACTGCGACCTCTGGCAACACCCAAATGACGTCCCTGGAGTAACTCCGACTTACTCCTGGTGAACTCCTGACTTAGTAGGTCTAATTCAGACGTTACTCTGATTAAATTCTTTGTAAATCAAATAGCTCTCTCCTGGTTTAAGTCAATCGGCTTTGCAATCTTTTTTAACCTTTCTTCAGAGATTGATAACACATATGAATGCATCTTCTGATTAAGTCCCTCATTGACAGGGGTATATAGTTTTAAAAGAGGCTGAGAAAACGTACATTGTTATCCCATGAAAAGGGGTCGTGCTGCTGTTTCTGTGCAGTCAGTGATGTAAACCAGGCTCACGAAACAGGTTGCAGCATTTATGAATGATATGCTATGCAATGCTTTGGTAATTTAAACCACTGAGATCTGACAGTAGAATTGGACAATTACAAGAACTTAATTTCCTTAATTTTTCTAGGAAATTGAAAGCAACCTATAATTACATGCAATTAAATGCTCCCTCCCTCCTACCCTAGATTACAACACTCTCGAATGACACACAGCTCCGTTGGCATCAGAGAATTTTACTATCAGACGAAAAACGCCAATTATCATAATGATATTTGAAAGCACTTATTTTATAATTGGGTGTAATTTATACTATGAAAGAAATTAAAACAATCCATCCATTTCACATCGTCCTTTCTTTTGATGTTTTATATCTCGTTCAGCCAACAATCTGTTTTGATTTCTTCTTGTGTTGGCCTCCACTTATTACTCTCCCCTCCAAGTCTATGAACTTTGGGATTGCCAAATCCAGATGAGTCCAGATGTTGCTAAATGCACTAAAAGGTCAATGCTGTGTTTTTGAGAGTACCAACAGAAAGTACGCTTGATCTGGATTGAGCGGCATGTATCATGTCTGTGTCCTGCAGCATAACGATTGGTTCTTATCCCTTCTCTTCTGTAGAGCATCGTTATTTGATTTGTGCCTTATTTTTATTTTATTTTATTTATTGTATTTGTATTTGTATTTGTTTATTTATAACGCGCAGACCAACAGGCCCGGGGGCATCAGGGCGCAATTTGTACAGGGTTGCAAGAAAAGAACATACAGGCAGATAGATTACAGTAAAAGTATACCAATACAGCATAATAACAATCGTAATAATTACAAATATTACACATGGTACAGTGTCCCTAGGCTCCGCAGAAGGAAGTATCCCTGAGGTAGTTGGGAAGGTAGCAGACCGGAAATCGTGCAGGGGAACAGGCGGGCTGGGTAAGTAGGACAGATGTCTAACACAACTATTGCTGGTCAAAGAGCCAAGATTTGGTTTTATTCTTGAAGGTGTTGAAGGAGTCTTCAGCTCTGATGGCAGCGGGGAGGGTGTTCCAAAGTTTGGAGGCTAGGACAGGGAAGCTAGTGCCTCCCGCTTTTTGGAGCTTGAACCTAGGGATAGTAAGGCAGTGAGTCTGAGCAATTCTTAGTGGTCGGGCAGTGGAGTGGCGTGAAAGCCGACTGCAGAGATAGATCGGAGCCTTGTTGGCTAGGCATTTGTGCGTGAGGGCAAGCGTTTTTAGGGAAATTCTCTGCTTCACGGGTAACCACTTAAGGCTAGTTCTGGCTTCTGAGATGTGGTGGTTACGAGGGATGTTCAGGGCCGCTCGAATTGCATTGTTCTGGGTGGTTTGGAGTTTGGACAGGTTTTCTTGGCTGGTGCCTAAATATAGAGCACTGCAGTAATCTATTTTTGCCATGATAAGTGTTCTCGCTAGTGTGACGCTATTGTGGGTGGTGAGGAATGGTCTGCAGGCTGAAATGAGTTTGCACGTGTAGGCGGAGGTGGACCTGACTGCATTAGTTTGTCTTGACAAGGATAAGGTGGAATCCAGGTAAAAGCCTAGTGTTTTAGTGTCTTTCGAGACTTGTATGGAGTTGCCGTCTATGATGAATGACTGATAGGATGGCTCAAGTTTGCTCAGGCGTTGTGATGTACCCAGGATAAGTAGCTCCGTCTTATCGTCGTTCAGACATAGCTGGTGCTGGGCCATCCAGGCTTGGATGACCAAGTAGACGTCATTGAGGGCCTTGGTGTCAGCAAGATAATCACCAGAGATGCGAATGAGTATCTGGGTGTCGTCCGCATAGTTGGTGTAGGAGACACCCAGATAATCAAGCACATCAAAGAGTGGTTTCGTTGGGTATTTATAATGCAACTATACACAATGTTTTTCAAGGCGCAACAAGGCAAGAGGATGGCAGAACAGGGAGGACAAAATAAAAACAATCCTACTAGACCTTGTGACATTCAGATCGTGCAAGTGCAGGAAGAGACGTGCAGGAGACAGGGGTTGGGGAAGTGCTGGCAGGGCAGAAGGGGCCGTGAGAAAAAGCGAGTGCCAGGGGAGGACAGGTGGACGGAGCCAGTGGAAAGCAGAGAGTGCAGGGGTAGGAAGGTCCACGAGCTAAGTGCGAGGTAAGGGGATGGAAGGGCAAGTGCAGGTTGAGGGGCATGGGGAGGGTCTGGGGAGACCAAGTGCTGGGGTACACTTGAATAGTGGAGCCTGGTGCCCTGTTAGACTATGAAGGAACCAGGCAGCCAGTTAAGAGGCAGAAGGGGACATTAGCAAGGTAGTGGGGAGGAAGGAGAGAAAAGAAAGGTCTTAAGAAGCTTCCGGAACTTAAGGAATCTGGCTGAAGTCAGAGAGGGGCAGGGAAGCCATTCCAGAGGGAGGCACCTGCAGAGGAGAGAGATCTACCCCCACTCTCTGCTTGGAAAAGCTTCTGATCTGCAGAGAGTTAGAGTTAGACGACCGAATGGCTCTAGCAGGGAGATTTTTAGGGAAGGAGAGTTGGATGTAGCAGGGTCCCAGGCCCCAGAAATCCTTGTGGATGATGCAGAAGGTCTTAAACTTGATCCTCACAGCAACTGGTGGCCAGTGGAGAGATTTTAGGGCTGGAGAGATGCAGTTCCTGGGCTTTAGGCCAAAGATAAGTCTTGCAGTCCTGCTCTGGATTAGTTGAAGGGGCAAAGGAAGGAGTTAGGTAGATTGAGGAAGAGGTTGTTGCAGTAGTTGAGCCTGCAGAGGACCAGCGCTCTGGAGACATTGAGCTTCTGGGGGAAGGCGAGGAAAGGGAGAATTCCTCTGAGGAGGTGCAGCTGAACGTGGGCCTTCTTGGCAAGGTCCGTGATGTGAGGAGAGAAGGAGAGAGAGGAGTCGAAGATGACACCAAGGTTTGTTTGCCTCACAGGAGGGAAAGGGGAGGGGGCCCATGAAGGGCGGTCAGAGTGTGAGAGGGAAAGAGGGACCAGGGGTCCCAATGAGAAGGATCTCTGTCTGACATTAAGGCAGGGATTGCTAGCAGTGCACCATAGCTGAATAGTAGACAGGCAGTCAGGAAGGAGAGAGGAAGAGGAAGAGGCAGAGGAGAGAATTTTTAAGGAAAGCTACATCATCAGCATAACACTGGAAGTTAGGAGAGAAGGTGGAGATCAAATGGGCTAGAGGGGCAAGGTAGATGATGAAAAGTCAAGGCTAGAGGATAGAGCCCTCAGGGACACCGAATGTGGAGAGTGAGATGGTGGAGAGAAATTGGCCCTGTTGAACCTGGGTAGGTCGGTCCGAGAGGAAGGAGGTAAACCAGTACAAAGCCAGGTCCATGAAGCCAAGGGTGTCATGGACCTGATTTATCAGGGCAGTATGAATGACTGTATCAAAGGCAGAGGAAAGTTCAAGAAGGATGCGAACATAAGGAGAGCTGGAATCAACATTAGAGGGCATGTCTTCACGGGTGTTCAGGAGAGCAGTTTCCGTGTCTCTGGCAGCTCTGAAGCGAGGCTGGTAATCGTGGAGACAACCAACAGATTCAATGTGGTGGATAGACTGGGAGATGGCCAGAATACCCAAGAGTTTGCCCAGAGGGTAATAGAGATAGGGTGGTACTTTGCCAGACAGGAAGGGTCGGCAGAACGCTTTTTGAGGCGAGGGTGTACAAGGGAGTGCTTGAGGAGGGAGGGGAGGGATCCAGTGGCAAAGGAGTGATTGCAGAAATCGGCAACGGTTCGAGCAAGGGAGACAATGTGGTCCTTGATAGTTCTGGATGAGCAGGGGAGTACCTGTTTGGATGAGACTTTCATAGAGTGGACTTGTCTAGAAACCTCATCAGGTGTTATGGGAGGAAAAGAGGAGAGTAGGAGGGGAAAGAAAAGGGGGGCCAAGGGAGGCCTGAGAGTGGGTGAGCGAGAGGGGTGTGGAGTAGAGGAGGGTGAGGACACGATGTCCTGAGTTTTAGAAATTAAGTGAGCGGGCAGAGGAGAAGTGGAGACTGTAGTAGGCTTGGTGAGTTTCGTGCAGATTCTGAAAAGTTCAGCCATGTTGTAAGTGGCTGCAGAGATGCAGGCTTGGATATAGGCCCTCTTCTTCGAACAGATGGAGAGTCTGTACTGCCTTTGGAGCAGGTGGCAGGCCAGTTTGTTAGAGGATGTGCTCGAAGCCAGCCACTTTCGCTCAGCTGCTCTGATCGTGCGTTTCAGAGCGGCCAGATCAGAGTCATACTAGGAGTTGCACTTGGAGGCAGGTTTCATGCGGATCCTCATGACATGGGCAAGAATGCCCACAGTGTTGGAGATGGAGAGTGGAAGGTTAGTAAAGGCTGTGTCAGAGTGATAATCAGTGGCAGGAGTAGGAGGGGGTATGAAGCTGGCAGCAAAAGCGGCAACTGACACTTGCTTCATAGGTCGAATGACATGGAAGGAGGCTTGAAGTGTGGTCAAGGGTTTAGCTGGGGGGTCCTAGGAGTCCATGGGAGAGGACAGGAGACCATGATCAGACCGGGAGTAATGAGAGAGGTGGAGATGGGGATGTCTGAAGAGATAAGAGCATCCACGGTATGTCTGGCTGAGTGTGTCAGACCAAAGGGCAGAATGGAGAGGAAAAGAGAGTCACAGAGGTTGCAGAAGATCCTAGAGGCTTCATCAGGGGAGTCAAGGAGAATATTGAAGTCTCTGAGGAGGAGAAGCTTGGAGGAAGAGGCAAGAAGAGAAGATATGAGGTCAGCCCATTCTGAGTGGCAGTCCAGGGGGCCTGTAGATGGTGGCCAGAGTCTGAGAGAGGCCAGTAAAGACACCAAGCCTGCAGGTACAGGTACAGCATTCGAAACAGGAGTAGGCCTGAGTGCATATGATAGTAGCAGGACCCAGTCAGGGAATATCAGGGTAACTCCGCTCCCGGGCCGTTTAGGCCTGGGCTTAGAGAGGATCTTGTAGCCCTCATGGAGGAGAGTGTGAAAACATGTAACAGAGCTTGCAGTGAACCACGTCTCAGTGAGATCGAAGACGTCTAGGTTGAGATCTTCAAGGAAGTGCAGATGTCAGAGTAGTGTTTGACGGCAGAGCGAGAGTTGAGGTTAGCTAAGTCAAGCAGGTTGCCACTTTTGAAGGTCTTCCGAGGAGGGGTATATGAGTGTGGTACACCCGTCGGCAGAGGCAGAGGGGCCAGAGGGGTTGCAGAAAGAGGAGTGGCAGGAAAGAGGTGTAAGTTGAGAGATGGAAGATGCCTGTCAAGAAGCAGAAGTTTGGGCTGAGAGGCATGGACCATGACAGTGCCATTTAGCTAGACATTAATGATGACCCTAGAGGACAGAAAGGATGCCAAGAGTACCTCCCAACAGGTGCCACCAATAAGGGGAGAGCGAGAGTAAGGGGCGAGTCCAGAGGCCATAAGGGGATAAGGAACAGCAAAGAGGATGTTGGTGAAAGTCTGTCTGGAAGAAGCACTGAAATAGGTGTCAACAATGGGCAGGCCAGGATTTGAGACCAGGAGATCCTTCTTGAACTTTTTCCTTCCAGACTTTGGCAGAGGGATAAGATAGGTGATAGAATAGCAATTAGAGAAGATAGGGGAGATTGAGAGCACCATTGAGGGAGAGTGCAGAGAGAAAGGAAGAAGGGAGAGAGGGCACAACTGCAGAGCATGACACCAACTACACCAACAGCAATGCAACAATTTAGAGTCAAGTGTTCAGAAAGGGAAAATGCCTGGGTTAAATCATATAGCACAAAACACAACAGCCAGAAGCGAGTTATCAGGACAGGGGGAAGAACCTTGATAGAGGGATAGAGGGGGAAAGTCTAATTTTTCAACACAGCAGCAAATGAAAAAACACACAGATTTGACATTCCTAGAAAAGAGGGAAAAGCCTAATATTTAAACACTGCAGCAAATGAAGAAACACACTTATTTGACTTTCTTAGAAAAGAGGGGAAACGCCTAATTTTTAAATACAGCAGCAACTGAAAAAACACACAGATTCGACTTTCCTAGAAAAGAGGGAAAATGCCTAATTTGTAAACACAGCAGCAAATGAAAAAACATACATATTCAACTTTCCTAGAAAAGAAGGAAAACACACATTTTTAAATACATCAGCAAATGAAGAAACGCACAGTTTCGACTTTCCTAGAAAAAATGGAAAAGGCTTACTTTTAAGCACAGCGGCAACTGAAAACCCACAGATTCGAATTTCCTAGAAAGAGGGAAAAAGCCTAATTTTTAAACACAGCAGCAAATGAGAAAACACAAAGATTCAACTTTCCTAAAAGGGGGAAAAGCCCCACAGGCTAATTATGGCATTTCACCAATGCCAGATAAGGATAACAGACAACTGCCAAGTGCAGCAGAGTTAGATAATAGAAGTAATATGAGAGTAGGGATAGTTGAATATGAAGCAGTAATGGCTGTTCCCCCTGCTCACACCTTTCTTACCTTGTCAGTCTGTGCTGGTTGACTGCTGTGCTGCATGCTCATAGGGCAAACACTGGTAAACACCCACTGGAGCTGCTAATGTGGGATCCGCCCTTTGCCTCGAGCCCTTAGCCGAGGGGGCTGCAGTGGGGCTGCCCTAAGATAGTGACTTAAGAGGCAAGAGGGACCTATCAAGGGTCAGAGTCGGGCAGGGAGGAGGGCGGGAGTAGGAAGGGAAAGAAAAGACAAGGAAACAGGGACACGTCACAGCCAGCGGTGATCAGACAGCCCAGACACACTAATCAGGTAAAATGGAGCAGCAGATGGAAGCTTGCCAGATAGGAAATATCACTTACCACATGAGGCAGCCCCTGCATCTAGAAGCATGCCGACCTCGAGAACGAGTATTAACCAAAGATGCACACAAGGGTGCTAACAGGACCAATCACAGGTCGGGGGAGGGCAGGGAGGAGGGCGGGAGGAGGAAGAGCAGGAAGAAGGGCACGGTGAAAGAAAAGGCCTGGAAATGGGGCCATGCCGCAACCAGCGGTGATCAGACAGCCCAGAAACACTAATCAGGCAAAATGGGAGTAACAGATCGAAGCCTGCAGAAAAGGCAAAAGCACTTACCGCATGAGGCGGATGCTAGATCTCCCTTATGTTTACTGACAAGCCACACCCATTTATAAACTGAAACTGTTGCATTAGTGTTCAGCTGGGGAGAACTGGCTTATGAGGAGCGATACGAAGCCTGTAGGCATTGTCTGGTTATTTACACACCCATTGACTGTCCATGGCCATGCCGACCGCTATGGCCAATCCCACCCACTTCCTGTCCCTCCCCGCCCAAAACAAATCCTCCTGGGATCTCTTCAAGCTAGCTTTATCAAGCATTGCCATCGAACTGTGTGCTCAAAGTGCTTGCCAGTGTGTTTTCAAAGCAATCTACTGAGAATGAATGGCTTAATTCGAGCTATAAACACGCTACTGGTGTAATAAAAATGTTTTAGCCAGGTCTGTATTTAACCACTAGATTTAAAAGCACTATGCATATCCTCCTCTGAAGTCCTGTTCAAAACAAGCATTAGCAAAGTCAACAGTTTTGGCGTGTATATGTATTAGGGATTTGTCAGTCACTGTTATTATATGCCCAGGTACTCGCAACATTGTGCAGCTGCTACCATCAAATAATCGAGTGATACATTTAGGGTGTATGTATTAGCAGGGGTACACAACCTATGGCTCTCGAGATGTTTTGCACTATAACTCCCAATATCCCTCACCGGTGACTATGCTGGACAGAAGTCATGGGAGTTGTAGTCCAAAACAGCTGGAAAGCTAAAGGTTGATGACCTCTGTATTAGAGAGTTGGTAAAAGTCACTGTATAGTTTTGTTTACATTGAACTCCCCATGGAAAAACATTTTGTCAGATGCTTCTATCTTTGTTGCCCCATGAAAAATCTGTATGAAACTGCACGAAGCGGATCCTAAAACGTTCTCATGCAAATTCTCATAGTGCATACATAAAAATAGATATAATATATATAAACGTTGTCAAACTCACAGAATTTGTGATGTGTGTATTTATATTATGGAGTCTGTGAGGTTGACAATGTTTCATTCATATTTTTATTTAAAAAAATATTGAAATATTGCTAAAACATACGTTTTGCTTAGTGATATCCACAAATCTCAAAATACAAAATTGGGGGATGCATATTGTTATAACTGAAGGGATGGACACAGAGTCAGCAGGTGAGTACAAGGTAAGTCCTCTTTATTGCAGGTGCCTCTTAGTTACATGCAGTCGTCAAGTAGGCATTAGGGAAACTGCCACCACTACCCAGGCAGGTCTTCAGTCTATCTCTCTGTCACTCTAAACATCATTCAAAGAACGTTTACACTTCAACAGTCCCAGCATTCTACACTTACATATCTGTGACATCACACACACACTCAGCAGGTGCCCACTACATATATCTTAATATTGCCCACTAATATGTTCTGCATATTTGTCACACACACAACTTATGGAAACTGTTTAACACAAGATATATTTTCCAAGTGTTTCATGGCACAAAAAAGAAGTCACCTTACAATGAACAATGCTCTCTATATAAGATAAACCTTGAGACAGAAGTAAGCACACATGCATTGATGATTGACATTCTGTTGAGCTTTGTCAACCTTCCATTGCACCAGCATGCCTTTCATACATGACTTCCAGTCTGCAATACAAAAGAAGACAAAGTGGCATGAAAGAAATATCAGAAACAAACACTTCATATCTGCCTTATTTTGACACGTGGGGTGTGTGCCCCATGTGTGCCCCAATATACCTGCACCAAGTTAAATAGTGGCAGCCACAATTAGCAATAATCTATTAAAGATAGCACCATATGAACTGTGCATTTTTATAAAATGAGTAACTAATCTGATTTGTTAATTTAAATCAGAAACCATATTCCGAACTATAACATTATTGTTCTTGTATTAAGAGCTTCCAGTAATCATAGTTCCCAATGATAGACACTGACTTCACCAGGAGAACAAGAGCAAACACAAAGGACTGCAGAATACCACCTCAAGCTGACAACTCCAGAAGACGAAGAGATGCCCGGAACACCTTAGAACCTACAAAAGGTTAATACTAAATCCACTGCTACTCTTTTGGAAAGTGTCACAGACATGGAAGTTGCAAACTGTAGTAAGTAAACCAGTCCAGAATATGTGAATACATTAGCACAACAATAAAACATGGACAACTCACAATAACTGTGTACATTCTTTACTGATCGGATCTGGGAGTTGCAGGTGAGTGAGGACCCTCTTCCAAGCTCTGCAGGTGAGACATGTGACCCCCGAGCTTTGTTGTGTGTATTTTTTATCTTTTTCATTTCACCACGCTGTCCTCACTTTATTTCAACATCTGTACCTTCATGGTGGTCACCAGCCACACCCAGCCCTCCCTGATTGGCTCAGGCTTGGGGAAGCACAGTGTTTAGCTGAGAACCCCAGGGCAGCCTTGCCCAGGCAGCCGGCATGGGGCTCAAGGATAAGGGCACCTCCCCAAGGGCACCTCCCTTGCCTGCTTGCGTCTGTTCCCCCGGGGTGCACCAGCCAAGCCACAAAGCTGTCTGCAGAAACCTTCATGTAAGAGACAACAACATTTGTTTCTTTAATGTAATGCATGGCAAATTACATAGCTCAAGAAGGGTGCTTGAAGTTCGGTATTTGTTAAAGTATACCCACTGTATTGTTGTCAGGTGCATATCTAGAGGATACCCACTGCTCTGAACACAGATGTGCACACATCTAGTCCATAGCCACTGATTAAATTCAGTGCACATTTAAAGCATAGCAACTATTGTTGCTCTGCTCCAAAGGGTAGTCAATGTATTGCAATTAGAAGAATTTTGGTGGTAGCCAATGTGTTGCACTTGGAGGAATGTTGAGGATAGCCAATGTGTTGCACCTTGAAGAATGTTGAGGGTAGCCGGTGTGTTGCACTTGAAAAGAATTTGGGGGTAGCAATTGTATTGCACTTAGAACAATTTTGCGGGTAGCAGATGTGTTGCACTTGAAAGAATGTTGAGGGTAGCCAATACATTTCACACATCTAGTCCATAGCCACTGATTAAATTCAGTGCACATTTAAAGCATAGCCACTATTGTTGCTGTGCTCCAAAGGGTAGTCAATGTATTGCAATTAGAAGAATTTTGGTGGTAGCCAATGTGTTGCACTTGGAGGAATGTTGAGGATAGCCAATGTGTTGCACCTTGAAGAATGTTGAGGGTAGCCAGTGTGTTGCACTTGGAAAGAATTTGGGGGTAGCCATTGTATTGCACTTAGAACAATTTTGCGGGTAGCAGATGTGTTGCACTTGAAAGAATGTTGAGGGTAGCCAATACATTGCACTTGTGTGGATTTTGGAGGTAGCCAATGTATTGCACTTGGAGGAATGTTGAGGCTAGCCAATGTGTTGCACCTACTAGAATGTTGAGGGTGGCCAGTGTGTTGCACCAAGAGGAATGTTGAGGATAGCCGATGTACTGCCCTTGGAACCTTTGAGGGTCCCCAAAGTATAACACTCATATGATTTGTGAAGGTAACCAATGTGTTGCACTTAGAAGAATATTGAGGGTTGCCAATTAATCGAATTTAGCTGAACGTGATGCAACTGTACACTGACCCACTAACCACACTCCAATATCTTGCTTACTCACCCTAACACAAGGAACAATACATGCCATACCTCTACTGCCACACCAAACGAGAAACTAAGCCAGCCACATGCAAATCTCCAAACACACACTCCTACACCAAACACCACAAAACAACTACCAACTAAATACAAACCAGCACACAGGGACTGTTTCTTTTCTAAGCTAAAGCTTCCACTCCTGAGATGAGCACACAGCGATTGCTTCAGCACTTTCCTCGCAGATGCATTCACTCAGAATTACACGCGGCTGACTGTTTTTTCTTGCTGCTTTCAGCGGTACTTTGTTTCTACAGCAAGCATTTCATTTCAAGAACTTCCAGTTGTACTCCACGAATATTATTCCATTCTTTTGAACTTTTCAACCCCATGCTGCTATCATCTCGTTACTGGATATTTCCTTAATTAGAACACTTGAAACATTTGGAATTCTTCCTATTGAATGTGCACAGAACTCATAGACGCTTTGCTGCCTTTAAGTGCACCATCCTGACACTAGTGCGTCCCTCGTGCCGTTCGGGTTAGTTCCTAACTAACATCTCCCCTTTTCCTCATTTTTCCTTTCGAATTGTCAGTTCTCCAGGACCTAGCTACCACATCTTAAGGTCGGAGAAATCATTACTATTTGTCTTCAAAGAGGTTGGGGAGGTCTTGTTTAATAGTTGGTTAGAATATACTCAAAATAGACGGAGTGAATTGCGGGTCAATTGCAGTCTGAGGCAGTCCGAGGCTTCCAGGCTCCGGGTCGAGGCACCGCTATGGAGGATGACTCCAGAACTCTGAGAAGCGGTCATCCCCGGATCACGGAGGCCAGAGGACGCATCCGAGAAAGGGAAAATGAAAATATGTCGCCCGGCACCTGGCCTGAAGCTACAGCTGAATGCACTTCCCCGTCTGAGGGCACAGACTCACTTGAGGACACGGGTAAGAGCCCTATTGAACAAATGGGCGGGAGGAAGGGGGGAGCACCAATGCAGATCTGTGTCCCCCCTCTGCCTATAATGTTGTCATCGTGTTGCCTCCAGCATTCATTGAACCTGGAACTACGCACCCTATTGGATCCACCCCCCCAAATAATGACTACACGCACCAACCAAGTCACCAATATAATGGGAGGGGGGAGACGGGTGGCGTTTCCAGGACACTCGAAAACAACGAAGCTGTAACCTTGCACGAAAGAGGGGGCGAGGGGAGGAAAGAGGCTGAGACCCCCGGAGTTCCCCTTATGCCAGAGAGTCACGGATGGGGTGCTCAGCAAGGAGCACCCGCCTCCTGGGTGCCCTCACTACCATCTGCTCAGCACTCCCCGCTCTGTAGGGGAACACCATCTTTCAGTTCGCCGGCTTCCAAACTGGTAGTGGACGTGTTGTGATCCATTGCGGGAGGGAGGGAGGGCCACCCCCCTTACTGTCTGAGCAAAAACTGGAGCTGAGAATTAGAATGATTTAACAGACACAGAATTAATTGCTGGAATAGAAACCCTTGAAACATCTATACATCTTTTACCTTCTAAAAACAGTGAAAAATTGACAAATGAAAAAACAAACCAGAATCCCCCAGAGCTGGAAATGCAGTTCTCTGATAAAGATATAGTCACCACCCCTAAGAGCGTAGATTGTGACCCCTGCATCCAGAGATGGCACTATGGGAAACCACGAGAATCCCTTCCTAACGGGAGGCCTCCCCTAGAATGTTCAATTTCGCGGGACTGTAAAGATGCGCCCATTATCCAAAAACAGTTGGAGGGCGGACATGATCAAAGAGATGGAGTATTAAAACAGTATGAAGAAAACGGAAATAAAAGAAACCACAACGTGGGTGACGAGCTCACGATAGGATCACAGTTTCCGCAAGGATCAAATGACCCACTAAAGGAATCGCCAGAGGAAAAAGAGAACGACCCCAGGCTGTAAAATACAGATTTAAGGACTCCAGGACCAATTGCAAAATCTAAGAAGGATGAAAGAAATAGAGACAGGGAAAAGGGGAAAAGTGGTGACCAGAGTCTCCCTTTGTCACAGGTTTCCTTTTTTCTCGCCTGTTTATGCTGCCTTGCGGGATCCTTCGCCGGGGTTTTCTTCCGTGCTGTTCGGGTCTTTTATAAGCCCGCTCGGCCGTCGTCGGATTCCAGGATTCGTTCAGCTTCTTCGTCCGGGATCAAGGAAACTCCAGGAAGACCCGGAAGGAAGGCCGCACACAGGGGCGGTCTGCGCGGAACGCGGATGGATACAGGGACAAGGGAAAGGGAAGGAGAAGGAGTGGGTCCGGGAATTCGAGCAGCAACTCAGTTCCAGGAGCACGACTGTGACGCACGTCTAGCTTCAGCTAACGATAGCGTTGAGACGCGCGGAGCCGCAGGGGTGTGGTTAATTTATGGAGCGTGCTGCAGGGACGTAAAGGTCAAAAGACCGCGTTCTGTGAATACGGCCATGTTGGGTGTACTACAGTGAGTAACCCCCGACGTGCCAGGGACCAGGAGGACCAAAAGGGACATGATCGATGGATCATGACAGCATGCCCCCTTCTAAAACGTGTTCCACCGGGTTTGCCTGGATGTATTAGATGGAACTTTCTGAGCAATCTGGGGGAGTTTAGGTTTGAGACTGGTTCCCAGGTACGTTCACTGGGTGGATAGCCCTTCCATTCCACCAGGTATTGAAGTTGTCCTCGTCTATATCTGGAGTCACATATTCGAGACACTTCATATTCTAGCTGGTCATTCGGTCTGAGATGTCGGGGTAGTAGCTTCGAGGATAGCCATACTTTATCCCCAATGGTGTAAGAAGGCCCTGGTCTTCTCCTTGAATCTGCATAATGCTTAGTTTGGATCTGTGCCGTTTCTAGATGTTCCTTGGCTTCTCTTTGTACATTGATGAGTGTTTCAATCCAGGAATCGACTGTTGGAACTGGTGTAGGGTGCGGAAGGACTGAAGGTAATACCGCAGGGTGGAATCCATGGCTGCAAAAAAAGGGGCTGGTTTTAACAGCCGAATGGTCCGAATTGTTGTAGGTGAATTCTGCCACTGGTATTAGAAGCGACCAATCGTCCTGGACCTTAGTAGAGAAACAACGAAGGTATTGTTCAAGGGTTTGATTCACTCGTTCTGTGACTCCATTGGTTTGGGGATGATATCCTGAGGAGAGGGCTCGTTGGATTCCTAGTATCCTGCAGAGGTGTTTCCAAAATTGAGAGATATACTGTGGTCTATCCTCTGGATGGCGGTAATTCTACAAAAAAGTCTGTAGCGATGACTTCCCAAGGTCTTGTTGGTGGTGTAGGCTGTAATAAGAGTCCTGCTAGTTTCTGGTTGTCATGTTTGTTTTGATTACAGACGGAACAGGATTGAACGTACAGTTGAACGTCAGTCGTCATTCGGGGCCACCAGAATTGTCTTCGTATTAGACAGAGGGTGTTGGAAATGCCACGATGACCGGAGTGAAGGGTATCATGGCAGAGGTTTATTATCTTTTGTTGTAGTTTCTGTGTGGGAATGACCAAGTTGTTATTTTTAAACAGGTATCCGTCCTGGGTTCTCAGATCCCATTGAGTCCTTTTTGAAAGATCCTTCCAGAGTTCCGAAGTCTGAGTTTGCATGCAAATGTCTTCCAGGAGATTGTTTGCTTGAGCAACAAATATTGTATGGGGAAACATCTTGGGATATGCCCGATCTCCTGGAGGTTCGTAGTCTGGACGCCGAGAGAGGGGGTCAGCTATTAGATTTTGTGTTCCGGGAACGTGGTGAATCTGGAACTGGTATTGGGCAAAGAAGAAGGCCCACCGAGCTTGACGGCTGTTCCTACATTCCAAGGCCTGCAGTACTTGTAGGTTTCGATGGTCCGTGCGGACCTGGACAGGGTGTTTGCGCTCCGAGGAGTAGATGACGCCACTCGGTGAAGGCTTGACGGATGGCTAGCAGTTCCTTTTCCAAGACTGAGTAATGGGTTTCACTGGGAGTTAATGTCCGTGAAAGGTAAGCGATGGGGGGCTCCATCCTGTCCCCGAATAGCTGTTTGAGGACGACTCCAATAGCGTAGCTGGAGGCATCTGTCTCCACTATGAATGGTCGGTTGACATCAGGTTGAGCCAGGATGGGAGCTTGTGTAAATTCAGACTTCAACCGTTGGAAGGCTTACTCTTGAGCTGTGGTCCAAAGGAAGGGAACATCTTTCTTTAACAGGGCAATGATTGGTTGGACTATCTCGGAAAAGGAAGGTATACATTTCCTGTAGAAATTAGCTAAGCCCAGGAAAGACTGGTTTTGTTTCACAGAGGTGGGGCCTGGCCAGGATAATATAGCCTTAACCTAGGATTGATCCATTCCGATGCCTTCTGGACTAAGGACAAATCCTAGGTAGTGTATAGTAGAAGCATGGAAGATGCATTTCCCAGGCTTTGCCAGGAGCTTGTTTTCGCGTAGTCGTTGTAACACTGCCTTTACATGTTCTTCGTGCTTGGAAATGTCCTTTGAGAATATTAGGATATCGTCCAGATAGACAATCACGAAAAGGAATAGCATGTCTGAGAACACCCTATCCATGAAGCGTTGGAAGACCGCCGGGGCATTAGCAAGTCCAAAGGGCATGACCAAGTATTCATAATGACCAAAGGGTTTTCTAAAGGCCGTTTTCCACTCGTCTCCTGCCCTAATGCGAATCAGATGGTAGGCACCCCTGAGATCCAACTTGGTGAAAACAACTGCGCCCCTTACTGCCTCCAGAATGTCCGAGATCAAGGGTAACGGATAGCGATCCTTGAGGGTGCATTGATTTAGACCTCGATAGTCCAGACACGGTCTGAGTTCCTTGGTGTCTTTCTTGGGAACAAAAAACAGTGAGGCCCCTGCTGCGGATTTAGAGGATCGTATGGTGCCACTTGCAAGATTAGTATCCAGGTATTCTCGAAGGGCTTTCTTTTCAGGTTCGGATAAGATGAACATCCTTCCAAAGGAAATTACAGCGGAAGGTTCCGTTTCTATAGCACAGTCTTCTGGTCTATGGGGAGGTAACGCCTGGACAATGGCAGAGGAGAAGACATCAGAATATTCCTGGTATATCTCAGGAACTCGGATAATGTTTGAGACAGAGATTGTTCCTTGGTGATTCGTAGGAGGTCCTTCTGATGGTGTCGAAGCAAAGTCTGACAATATGCATTGGGACATACAAAATTCTGAGCCCAGGAACAAGGCCCAATTGATGTACGGATTGTGTTTTTGAAGCCAGGGCATTCCCAAAACCATTGGGTAATGGGCCGACTTTATGATGTCAAATTTTATCCTTTCTCGATGGTGGTTTATGGCAAGTTCGACGTCCTTGGTCTGAAAGGTTATGGGTCCTGAAGAAAGGGGTCTTCCATCAATTGCTTCTAGAGGTTGCTTGATAGTCTGGGATTCGCAAGGAATATGGTGTTTAATAACCCATTCTTGGTCTATGAAAATCCCCATAGCTCCACAGTCCACCAGTGCCAGGATGGGATGCGTTTCCTTCTTGGATGGCAATAAGAAGGCCTGTAAAATCACCAAAGAATTTTGTCCAGGAGAGTTCAAGGATGGAATTGATGTGGTGCAGGCATCTCTCTCCCGAACCTGTGTTCCATTTAGGATCGGGAGCTGGCGTTTCCCGAGCGCCGTGGGGGGGCTATTGGGCACTCTCTCACTAAATGTTTGTCTGATGCACAATACATACACAACCCGGTATGGATCCTACGCATTCTTTCTTGGGAGGATATGGGTCGACGGAATGCCCCTAGCTGCATAGGTTCAGGCTCGTTACTCGAAGTGGAAATACCTTCGGCCTCCAAGGCTATCCCAATGGGGTTCTTCTGGAGTGGCGACTTGCTTTTCTTTTTCTCTGCCTTTCTCTCCTGAATGCGAAAGTCAACCTGCAGGGCAAGATCCATCAGGGCCTGATAAGAACTTGGGCGCGCCACTCTGGCTAGTTCATCCTTGATGTCTTTGTTTAGCCCTCTTCGAAATAGGGTAAAACAAGCTTCAGAGGACCAATCCGCTTCTTTAGCCAGCTGTTTGAAGCGTGTGACATACGTAAGAATATCCTGGGTACCTTGTTGAAAGTCGAGTAGACGTTCCTGGGCACTGTAGACCTGCTCTGGGCGGTCAAACATGGTCTTAAGGGCTTGTATGAAGCCATCGTAATCATCCAGGAGAGAATCCCCAGAGTTAACCAGTGGGGTGGCCCAGGTCAAGGCATTGCCGGAAAGATGCGAAATAAAAAAAGCCCACCTTAGCCCTGGGCGTAGAAAAATAATAAGGCTTGAAAGTAAAGTGAACCAAACATGAGTCAAGGAATCCACGAAGGCTCTTTGCGGAACCATCATATTTATCAACAACGCCGCCCAGTATTACACTCTCTTTCGTAGCGGATTCACGGGACAACACCAATTGCTTTAAGGTGGCGTTCTCTGCCTTTAGATTTTGCACGTCGGTCGTCAGCTCTTGCATGCCACGCATAAGGTCCTGGATGGCCGCTTCCATGTCTGTGTCGAATTCAATCAGGTGGCGTCTCAATTTGTCACAGGTTTCCTTTTTTCTCACCTGTTTATGCTGCCTTGCGGGATCCTTCACCAGGGTTTTCTTCCGTGCTGTTCGGGTCTTGTATAAGACCGGTCGGCCGTCGTCAGATTCCAGGATTCGTTCAGCTTCTTCGTCCGGGATCAAGGAAACTCCAGGAAGACCAGGAAGGAAGGCCGCACACGGGGGCGGTCTGCGCGGAACGCGGATGGATACAGGTACAAGGGAAAGGGAAGGAGAAGGAGCGGGTCCGGGAATTCGAGCAGCATCTCAGTTCCAGGAGCACGACTGCGACGCACGTCTAGCCTCAGCTAACGATAGCGTTGAGACGCGCAGAGCCGCAGGGGCGTGGTTAATTTATGGAGCGTGCTGCAGGGACGTAAAGGTCGATAGACCACGTTCTGTGAATACGGCCATGTTGGGTGTACTACAGCGAGTAACCCCCGACGTGCCAGGGACCAGGAGGACCAAAAGGGGCGTGATCGATGGATCATGACACCCTTTGCCTAGAGCACCCTCAACTCCGATTGGAAGACGGCACAGTGAAATTTCATCACTATCACAGAGAGACACACCATCAAAGAAGATCGACCTAATGTCAATTTTGGCTACTATAACAATTGCCTTGAATCCATTTTGTAAACTTTACGAGACACTAGGTGATAACCTGTAAGATCAAACATCCCTAATAACAGCAATGAACACAAAATTAATTATTTCAGAAGGGCACGTGTTGGCTAACTCAGGTGAAAAGCTCAAGCCGACAATACCCTTGAAGTCATTGAACATGGCATCTCATACGGAGGACTCTCAAGGCCAGCACCCAAAGGTCAGGGTTTCATCTGCGTCCACACAAACAGATACCACCATTGTTATAATCTCTCCACAGAAGTGGGTGCTGGGAACAAGCATGTATTTGAACGGGGACTCACTCTCACTTCAACAAAAAATGGGTTCAACAGCACTATCTCAGGTGGACGATAATGCAACGGCAAAAAACCCCAGACAGAAGCAAATTGCCACGGGGGTAGGTACAAGTGTGTCCAAGTTCAGAGGAAACGGTTTGATCGTTCAAAACCCCACTATGCTACATAAGATTGCCTCTTTGCCACCGATTGATCAGGAACGAAACTTAAATGACCCATGGACTAAGGACAGTCAATTGTCCTACGGTATTTTCTCACAAAAACTCGGTGGCAGTTTAAAAGACCAGTCGGGCAAGGCGGCTATTTTTGACTTCGGAGCAAGGGGTGGCCAAAGCAGCAGAAACTTCGGAAAGGAGACAAAAGTAGTCAAACCCAAAATAGGAAAATCGGAAAGGCGGGAGGCAAAAAACTCCATGCAAATACCCAACTCAACGGAAAAGAAAAACTTTATCGATCTGGAGGAGGAGGAATCTGCCTCAGTCGACCTTATGGACCTAAGTCAATATCTTTCTGAGGACTCAGACACAGAGGAAACTCCCATCAATTCAAATGAAAAGAAAAGCTACATCTCCTTTAGAAAGGGATCATGCACAGGAACCAAAAGAAAAGATCATAAGAAGTGACAGAAGGCTCACTCATCCGCAAAGGGATCAACAGAGATCCACATCCTCCATTAGCACAACAAATGGAGCCCGAAGTGCCCCAAGAGGAAAAAGTAGAGACAGAGTGCCAATTCCCAAAGAAACCCTGAGAGAGGAGAGAAGAATAAGGGAAGAGGGAGAGTCGCGAAGAATCCCCTCACGGACAAACCATGAGAAATCAAAAAAGGCTTTGGGGGAGTATCTGGACCATAGACACAAGGACCTAACTGAAAGAGATAGAGAAGGAAAACATGAACATCACTGGAACCACAAAGTTGCGAATCAGCAAAAAAAGGGAATTTTCCCTTAAGAACTAACCAAGAAAAAAAAGATAACAAGATTAAATCGCAAGCCTCTCGAGCATTTAAATTAACGAGAAACATCGATAAAAACGACAATCTGATCTTGAATCAATGGACAGTAATGAAATTATGTGCTCAAATCCCAACCCTAAGCGGTCTCCGTTCTGAAGATCTAATTATTGTGGAACCTATGCATGAAGTTAGAAAGCTATGTTCATATCTGCACATATGTTCAACAAGAACAATAGACTTAATAAGATCTTCCAGTCGAAATTTCTTAAAATTGGGATTCAGTTTAATTAATTTATCTGCAGTTACTTCGCAAGACCACGAGGCACACCATAGTGATCGTCCACGGACCAGGGAATCACGCCGGCAACTTCCAACACCAGTCTCAAGAAAGGATATTCCTCAAAATCGATCACAGACCTGGAAACCATGGTGTCAACTTTCAACATCAGTCCCAAAAAAGGACACCCCAAGAGTCTCAAGGAAAGAGAACGCTAGGGCAGTAAGCCCTGGGGCCTATGCAAAAAAGGTAAGAAACTATGTAAAAGAAATAGTAGAGAGGTGTTGGACAAGAAGGGACTGTGAAGACTGGGAGGAAGATAAACACAGTCACCACGCAAACAGAGAGGAAGAAGGTGAGCGTTTCCATAACAAACACAACATATACCCTAAAGGCCTGTACTCAAGCAGAAGGACGCCAAAATAAAGTGATGATTTTAGAAGACCCAATGCAGCCATATCCAGTAAGAGAAGGGAATTGGTGACAAAAAAATGAACGACCGACCCAAAAAATTGGACCTGGGTGTCTAAGGAAGTCCAAAAGCGATCTGCGAATTAGCCATTAAAACAGGATCAGGCCAGTCGTATTCAGACACCTATTCCTACTAGAAACCATCTGAGCCAAAATGACCAGATAGTGATGGGCTCATGGAACGCCCAGGGCTTTGGCCATCTCATGGGGATCTCTGAGGTGAATGTTGGAGACCACGATAGCCTATGTCTCCAAGAGACATGGCTGATGACAAAACCAAGTATGGATGGCTATGAAATTGTGTTTTCCTCAGCTAAAAAAGGGCCCAAGGGAAGACCCTCTGCTGGCCTACTGATTGCCATTCGTTCTGGCAGCGGGCTTTTTCTAAAATCAATACTGACATCAACAACTCTGACTCAAGCAGTTTTGATTGAATGGTCAAAACATAATACAGAAGGAAACCAGGAAAAACCTGTTTTGATTTTATTAATCAATACCTACTGGAATCCTGCTGCAATTAATGACGAAGTCTTCATCCAGTCAACAAGGAACATCCTGGAAGACCCAACCTTAACTCAAAAAATTGACCACATCATCGTTACTGGCGATTTGAATGCACTATTTGAAGAAAAGGACTACCCATTGAAAGAAAGTATAAAAGCCTTACCCTCCTACAAAAGAGGAAAAAAATGGAAACAACTAATGGAGGCATTCGACCTTCATAACCTCCACTCTACAAGACAACATCAACACCCTATAGTTCCATCTTGGCAACGAAATGGTCAAGGGATGACGATCGATCATACGTTTGTTTCACGCGAGTTGTTATTAATTATCGACAACTTCGAAGTCATAAGAATGCAAAACAGCGATCACAACTTGTTGCAGCCAAGGTGGAAAACTACCGAGAAGCTGTCGGAACAAATGTCATCAGATCTGGAACACTCGACTTCGTCTAAATGAAAAGGCCATTTTGAACTTAACCCAAAATTATCAAATCCAGTTGGAAAAAGGCCACACATCCTCAAACAACAGCCTTGGATTACCATCCTTTGCTAGAAATTTTAAAATTAAGTAAGAAAAAAGGGATAGAGATCAAACCAACGAAACCACACGTTTACAACCCCACACTCGTGGCAAGAACAAGAACAGTTAGAGCGCTTAAAAGACAAGCCAAAAAGACGGGTGATCCGTTGATTAAGGAGAAATTGGAGCAGGAAGTGCGAAGCTACAGAGCATGGGTACAAAACAATAAGCATACTCTATACCAAAAAGACTCTGAAGACATGCTTCGAGCACTGTCTGGGAAAAAATCTAAAGATATTTGGTCATTGATTCGAGCAATGGGAGGTGACCCCGGTGGGAGGCTACAAAACGGTGTGGGTGAAGAAACGTGGGCGACCCACTTTAAAGAACTGTATAAATCCAAAGCCACCACAGTTAACATCAATGCCAAAAAAGAAGGGAAATGGAAGATCACAAGGGCGATAGAGGAAATCGAATCAAGGATAAGAAAATTGAACAACTCGTGGGCTGTGGATCCCGATGGAATTACAAACCTCCAACTGAAAAGGCATCCGGAGTCCTGGGACCCCCTTATTAGCACAATCTTTAAGGAAACAGTAAAGACCAGTAGTTTTCCAACTTCATTTAGAAGGGCACACATTTTGACAATCTTCAAAACAAGTGGCAAAGCGGACCTGCGCCAATATCGACCGGTCGTCATGCTTGATACAATAGGGAAAATCTTTGGATCAATTGCGCTAGAAAATCTGCAAGACTGGATAAATCAATCAGATAACTTCGACCCACTACAAACAGGCTTTGTGAGAGGTCTGGGTACAACAATTAACATCTTACTATTAAGTGCACGGAAAGCGAAAGTAAAGGACGGGAAACCACAAATGCACTTAATATTTATTGATTTAGTACAAGCCGTTGACCAGGTAGACCGGGAAATCAAGATGGAAAAGCAAAATTGTCCAAATACAATCATGGGTCCAATAAGAGTCTTGTACACCGAAACATCAATAAAGGTGTGACTCAATAGAGCAAGAGATTTATCACAAGTAATTCCCACTGCCCAGGGTGTCAAACAGGGCTGCCCTTTGGCTCCCGCACTTTACACCTTACACACGTCGGACTTCATGGACACTTAGATTTCGATAAGATCCTTCCCTCCAACTCTGGGCAATGAGAACATTTCGAGACTGATCTATGCCAACAATATTATCTTAATTGACCAAACTCAAGTCGGCCTGCAGAGGCAGTTGAACAACCTTCTCGTATATTTGAAAAAGAACAAATTAGAACTAAAGAAATCAAAAACAAAAGTCATGTCTTTTGAAAAAGGAGGAAATACAAAGAAGAACATCAAGCTGTCTGCAGAAGGAACACAACCTGAAAAGGTAACAAACTTTAAATACCTAGGGATTATATTGAACAAAAGCCGGGTTGAACTCTCGATGCAGGAACACCTCTTCAATAAACTTAAAGCCCTGATCAGTCAGTCGAAAATGATTAATTGAAAGTTTGGCCGTTTCTCAATCCTCCCGATTGTAAACTACTATAAGGAAAAAGTTGTGCCAATATTGATTTACGGTGTAGAAGCAATGCCAGGGCTGCCACCAAACCTATGGCCAAAACTGGAAGGCCGTTTTTGGCGCAAAGTCTTAAATCTGCCAAATTCAACTCCCATGGCAGCGATAAGGAGAGAACTAAGCCTAAATTCAATGAAAGTCCTGGTGGAGCGAAACTCCCTGATGCTATTTAGGAAAGTAACAGATCCATTAGCAAAACCCATTCTGAAAATCATCAAAAAAGAAATGGAAAATGAAGAAAATGGGATGTTACTTGAGTGGAGGACTCGAAGCCAACAGTTGTTAGAAAAAATTGGAAGAATGGAAGAGGACCTGCTGTCAAATCCAGTGGTCGAAGTGAGCGGGAGCGGTCGGGAGCGGTGCTCCTCTACTTTTTTTAATTACGTTTTACAGCTCCTATACTTTTATTTTAAAAAGAAACCGTTCCGGAATGGTTTCGTTTTAAAATAAAAGTATATGAAGAAGCTGAAACTTGCACTTTCAGTGCACTGCACAGGAAGTTTCCTTAAAGAGCAGGTGCAAGTGTTTGGGAGTGTGCATTGTGTGTGGGAGGGGACGTGGTGATGGGGTTTGTGGGGAGTGGGTGCAGGCCAGCAGGTAACATAGTTCACCGATCTTGCACGGAATCCAAAAAAATTGAATGAGTTGGCTCCATACTTACTGAAATCTCCTGACCAACTAACATGGCAAGCCTTTCTGCGGATTAGACTGAACTTAGTCAACACTAATGAAATTTTAGCAGTCAGAGGGAAGGTTCCATCAAATAAATGCAGATTTTGCCCTTCTTCTACCCATGTAGAGACGAGAAGGCATCTACTTCTGGAATGTGTAGGTTTGGCGAAGAAAAGACACACCTGGCTAGGCCACTTCTTCAGAGATCTTCACATTTACAATGAAGATGACTGGTGGGCTTGCCTAATGAGCGGGGAGAAAACCAGCTGGTCATCGCCATGATGGGTTTCTTTGGACAGTTGGGATTGGAGGAGCAACTGGGTTGGGCAGCGAAAGCACTATGAACATCTACCCACGCTCATCGGTACCCTTGAAACTGCGACAGTCTTTTTTTCGCCTCCTACACAACTTCTTCAGCAGAAATGGCGTTTCTTCTCATTTTGTAAAAATTGTTTGGACAATTAAAAACACATTTTAAAAAAATTAAAAAAGCTACCAAGAGCACATCAAAACTCTCTTGCACTTTTCCCTCTCAATCCCACAAACTAAGCCCTCGCAGCCCTCCTTCCTTTTCAGATTCGCCAGGGCACCTGGAGACCAAAGAAAGTAACAGTGAGGCATGGTATGAGTCACATACATAACATAACATACAGAAACACAGTTGCAACAAAGATACTAATCCATGAAAAAAGCACCACTGGGAACAGAATAGACATGCAGTGAAGAAGAATTACAGACATCATTCCAGTAAGTGAACCATGTGCCTACTTACCAAACCTTGTCTGCACCAAACAAAATGGAAAATTACCAAAGCATATAATGCGTTTTACTAACAAGTACAACTTAAAAACTGTTATAAAAAAACACAACTATATTTGCAAAATTGTATAACACTATTAAAAACTTATTCTACAACACTTAAAATAACACAGCTTCACATGTATGCCACAGCATCAACCCTTCTGATGAAATGCTGGCCACTGCAACAACACAAGTTGGTAAGAAGAAATGACTAACTACAACACACTGCCAACATGTAAAGTTAATAATTTCTTTAAAATAATGGCTAATCCTACGGCTGCTCCCCTGGATCCTCTTCACCCCCTTATTTCTATAGTGTATCCTTTCTTCCTTATTTAACCTCTCTGATCAATTATTGACTTTCTTGTGGTGTAATTCCTTCTTCCATTAAGCATGCTACCATTGTACTATTCACTAAAAGCCTTCCCTGCCTTCTAAGTCGTCTCCCATTTCTCTCCTTCATTTCCTAGCCATACGTTTGGAACGTGCAGTCTATTCTCATCTTTTCTCTCATCAGGAAACCAAGTTTCTCATTCCTCCTTTTTTCTTTTTTTTTTGGTTCCATCCTGATCACTCTACTAAGACTGTTCTTCTACATTTCACTAATTTGTTTTCCTTCTCTCATCATCTGAAACAATCGTCTCTACTTATTCTTCTTTTTCCATCTAGTGCTTTTATATGGTGGATCGCCCTATTCTCCGTTCTGCTCTTTCCTCTCTTGGTATTTCTAGTATTGCTGTGTCATTTTTTTCCACTTATGCTCATATATCATGGGCTGGGAATCCTTCGTCTTCTCTACATCTTTCCTATGGTGTTACACAAGGCTCCATCCTGGAAGCCCAACTCCTTTTTATACCCTATTCCTCTTTCTTTTATTATCACATCATTCGGATTCCGCAGTCATTTCTATGCTGATAATTCTCAGATATTCTTTTTCATTTTGCTCTTGTCAAACTTGATACCTTCATCCATTTTGGGCTATTTTTCTGCTGTGAAACTCTGGATACTCTCTCCCTCTATTCATCGTAATCTTTTTACAACTAAAAATATGCCTCTCTTCTTTCTTACCCCTTTCTCGTTATGACTCTTAACCTCCTTCATCAATTTCTTTTCATTCTGATACTCTTTCTTTCTCTACCTCTGCCCATAATTTAAGTGCTATATGTTTTAACGTTCCCTCTTTGCTCTCATCATATCTCCACTCATGCTCCATCTTGATGCTATCAACTCCACAACATTTGCAAAATATAACCATATCATACTTTTTTGGCTGCTATAGCTCTCATCCTGAATATTGTGTCCTCACTTCTTGATTGATGTTCTTCTCTTCTTGTTGGGCTACCCAGGCATGCTCCCACTCCTCTTTCTTCTACTTTCAATCCTTCAATCCACTTACCCTGTGCACTTTCTACTCCCTCTCATATTACCCCTTCTTCAGCGGCACTCTATTGGCTTCCCTTACCAGCTCATCTTCAGGTTCATTTTCTCTGTACTGCTTTTTAAATGTATACAAACTTTCTCCCTCCATCACTCTTCTCTGGTTTCAGCCTTTGTTTCTTCTCCAGCATTTAATTCTTCTTCTTTCTTTCTCATGCTCAGTCTTAGTTCTATCAACTCTACAACAGTTGCACAATATAACCATTCCATACTTTATTGGCTGCTACGACCATTTTGGTGTCCTCAAACTTTGATTACTGCTCTTCTCTTTACGTTGGGTTGCAGGCATATGCTCTCACTCCTCACTGACATCTTTTCAATTCTGCAAGCCTCTTACTCTGTGCACTTCCTAACCCCTCTATTATTTCCCCTTCTTTAGTTGCAATCCATTGGCTTCATGTACCAGCTCATCTTCAGTTTAATTTTCTCTGCATTGTTTTTAATTGTGTGCATGCACTTACCCCTAGCTCTTCTCTGGTTTCAGCCTATGTTCCTTCTTGGGCACTTCGCTCTTCGTCTTTATGTCTCTTGACTGCCCCAGCCTCGCTCTTTGTCTTTATGTCCCTTGATTGCCCCAGCCTCGCTCTTCGTCTTTATGTCTCTTGATTGCCCCAGCCTCGCTCTTCGTCTTTATGTCTCTTGATTGCCCCATCCTCGCTCTTCGTCTTTATGTCTCTTGATTGCCACAGCCTCGCTCTTTATCTTTATGTCTCTTGACTGCCCCAGCCTCGCTCTTCGGCTTTATGCCTCTTGATTGCTCCAGGCTCTCCTTGTGTATTTCTGTTCTTTTGCTCTTTTACCCCCGAAACCTTGCAATGCTCTACCTCTGTCTGTACAATCTTCCCCAAAACTTTCAATGTTTTTGTTCTCCCCTTAAAATCTATTCTTGCTCTTGACAACATTTACTGGAAAGGAAGTAAAAAAGGGTGTTGCTTGGTGGTTACCAAGGTAAGTAAGAGCTAATCAAACTTTTAGTATTTGCAAAGTAAAAAGAAAACCTGGAAAGCATTAGCAAGTAAAAAAGGTCAAGAATCATATTTACACATCTCATTCCAGACCAACGTGTATGTGCACTTCAGAGTGCTTTCCGAACTGAGAAACCCCAAGACCTTGGGGTTGCCTTGAGCCAGCCTGCTGCAGTGAACACACCATTATTGCAGTATGAATCTTGTAAAAGCAATTGTTACATTAACAGCAAGTGCACAAACAAAAAATAATAACGTATCTGTTTCCACATTATGTTTTACAGGTATACCAGCATATGCTACTGACCAAGGAGACCACCAGCAACACACTCCAACCACAACACGCACTCCTTCATCCACACACCGGTCACACATTCTACCGTATCAGCAAGAGTCAGCTCCACAATGACTTCAAACACTGCACTCACTTCTTAGCATACAGTCCTACCCTTGACTCACAAAATAACTCTGCCCGGATTACATGCTCACAACAAACACGAACAAAACGGACACAATGGCTATCACTGCAATCACACACATCCCAGAATGCATCGCTTCATGCATGCCTACGCGTGCCACCCAGCTCAGACCTATGGGGAAGCTGAGCTTTTGGGTGAGGAAATACTTCAAGGTCCCACCTCGCCCAGGTGTAAAAACAGCCAAAGCTGTTGTTGGCTCTTTATACCTCATCTGTGTACAGCAATGCAATCCCCATTAGTGCAGCATGTGGACATGTTCTATGCGCGCCCTCGTTTGCCACAAGCACCGTCACAGTTATGGGTCACTCATGCATGCAAACACAACAACAACAGAACTCTTCCAACAACTGCATATCTCCCACGCCACACCACTGCACTCACAGACCTTGGTGATGTCCTTCTTGACTCCTGAGCTTCGTTCCTTGGCTTTCTCCGCGCTTTGCCCTGGTTTTTTCGTTTTGGTCGTCTGTCTTTTCCTGTTGTTTGCGCGACCTGAGGCCTGCGGGCTTGTGGCGCGATGGAATAAAAATTGTAAATAAATAAATCCGCTAAAACAAGCCATTTCGAAATTCACACTCCCCAGTTCACACCGAGACACAAATTCACCTTCACAAGACCACAAAAGAACAGCAATGGTGGATATGTAAATGTTGGTCTATTTTGCCTAAGGAGGCATCGGTTCCCTTGTTGTGGCTGCGAATAACGTGGAGACATCATGGGGACAAAATATGGCAAAACAAATTACAACAAAATGGAGAAAATATCTGTTATATCAATTCAGATAGTTGTTGTAAATATTTATGGAGAGCCCAGAGTATGAGGAAAATAAAAAAAAATACATTCTCTTAAAAATATGTTTGATACCCACCCATGAAAGGAAAGCGGAATAGACAGGGTGGAGAATGTGGCCTTTTGTCGGTGCACATAAGAAACAAAAAAGTGTCTGTTTTTTAAGAGCTACACTGTTGACACAGATGGTATTCAGTTGTCAGTTTATTGATTTATTTATTAAATCAATAAAATGGCAACTGACTATCATCTGTGTCAACAGTGCAGATCTTCCAAAACCAACACTTTTTTGTTTCTTGCTTGCACACATGTTCACTGGGAAGAGCAAGGGGAGGTAGTAGCAGCATGGAACCTTCTACTCTAAGAGCAGTTACTGCGCGTGAGCTACACTCGTGAAAGGTGATTGGAATGTCCAAGAGATAAGATCTTCAAATGTATGAGGACCATCGTACATTGTAGGTGCTGCTCCAAGCCCACTTTAAAGTTGCATCCAACTACCAATGAAACATCCATTAATGATGTCCACTAAGCCATGGAAGCTCGATAGGCAATATCCTCAAATTCAAAGTCTTGTAAGCCACACAGGGTTAACACACCCAGAAAGCCAATGAAAAGCACTAACACATTCAGCATTTCATACATGTACCTGTACGTGGTAATAAAACTCATATTAATTAACAAAGGCATCTTTACATATTTACTTCCATCTCAAATTCTTCCATATTGCCAGAAAGAGATCATTAATTCTACCAGGTACTTAGTGCTAAATCTTTATTGCCCATAAAAAGACATGTGAAATAACAAAGGACATACTAATCAACGGAGTAATGACACATTTGGAACATAACATTGCTCACCGAGCTTGGAAGAATCAATAACATCGCAATAAATATATACACCAAGTTAAAACGAAAAAATGTCCCTCAATATATTTCCGATGTACTAGTTGATAATTTTCCACTGTTAAAAAAGAATGCTTCACACGCAGAACTGAGAAGCTGCAAGTAACTTGTTCTCCTAAAACCAATAACAAAAGAAACACTTTTGAAAATTGACATTTCAAAATGTACCTGCAAAAAAGTGGAACCTTACAAATGTTAAAAGCATTCTGTTGCGTTCTGCACCCCTTACCAGCGTCTCGGTCTGTATCTCTCTCTTTTCCTTTCCTTTTTCCTGTGTTCTTTCCCCTGTTCCCATGGTCTGCTGTATTCCCTTGTTGCTTCCCCTCATGTCTTTCCTGTCCCATCCCTGCTTTCCTGCTTTCCTGCATTGCTTGCCATATGATGTCACACAGCAACCGGATGTGGGCGGTTTCAATTGCGGCCATTTCATGGTGGCTGTCAATGGGGCCTTTTGTCATAATGTAATTACAAAAAAAAACAATCCGTTCTTGTTGACGTCCAGGTGGCTCTGTGTTTTTGCTACAATATTGGCAATGAGGTGCAAGAGGTCACGCCCCCTGCCCACCACTTCAACAGGGCCCAACGTCACCCCATCCCCCACCAGGACATTATGGCAATGCCACTTATTGCAGCAACAGCTTAAGGTTTCCCTTAGCGGATTTGCAGTAAAGAATCAGCTGGATACAAGAGTCAGTATAGTTCATATTGTCGACTGCGACCACTGTGTCTCCACAACCTCCAGTGCCACCTTCTCGCTTCAGTGACGTGCAGTGTATTTCTGATATGATATGATATAATATGGCATTTATAAATCGCTTATACACAAGTGTTTTAAGGCGCGACGAGGCAAGGGAGGGGAACCGAGGGAAGACAGAGACAACGATCGTACTATGCCAGATGACATTGAGATCGTGCAAGTGCAGGGGAGAGGGGAAGGGGAAAAGTCCAAGGAGTAAGGGGGAGGGGAAGTGCAGTACATAGGATAAACAGTAAATAAATAACAACAATAAATAAGAATAATAAGAAGTGCGGCCAGCTGGTGGCAGGTGCAAGGGTAGGTGCAGCCATCAGGTGTCAAATGCTGGCAGGGGAATGTGGGGATACAGAAACAGCCCCAGAGTGCAAGGGTTGCCAGGGGGCAGTGCAGGTGTGCAACTGGCGGGGAGGGACCTAGGCCCAAGAACAGAGGATAGCCAGGTGGCCAGGTGACCAGTGCAGTTTCAGTTTCAGTCAGGAGTTCAGCAGAGGAGAGGAGGAGAGAAAGCAGAAGCAAAGAGGGAGGTCTTGAGGTGCTTCCGGAACCGGAGATGGCTCTCCTCAATTTTCAGAGAGGCCGGGAGGCTGTTCCAGAGGGAGGCCCCAGCGGAAGAAAGAGATTTACCACCAAATCGTTGCTTGGAGAAACGACTGACCCTGAGAGAGTTGGAGGCGGATGAGCAAGATTAAGTCAACAAGGTAATGTACTCCCTAAAGTGTGCCTTTGGTGAGTGATACCTAGAGGGTTTTATTTTAACTGCAGCAAGGAATACAAATTCACACATCTGCATCAAACACATCACGGCACAACACAATGTACCTGGTCCAATATTCTTCCTACCCACTGCAGGTGAACCACAAATGGTCATATTGGAAGGAAGGCTTCCAACAGTATATGTGTGGTGTTCATGGGGATGCCTTCAGAGCTGAAGATTGGAAAGCAATTGTGTCCACTGCTTATAAAGTTGGGAAGCCAAAGGTATTTAAGAAACAAACAGCCCTCCCTCCCCGTGCAGTAGGATGCTGAAGGATAAGATGTAGACATTTTAATTTGTTATGAGGTGTGCATCAGGAAATAGGACCTACATTATAATCCTAAACTCAATGTAGTATTAGAAAGATTCTGGTTTGGGACAAGTGAGCAAACTGAAAGAGAGTTTAAAGAAGAATTCATCATGGCACTGTGGGGACTGGCTTCTGTTTGAGGATTCAGCAAGGAGGAACATGTCAAATGCTTTCAAGATAAATTCCTGATGCAATACAAGAATGATTGCATAAGGGAGAACATTTGTATGAGGGTCATTACCTCTCTGGAGGTGCTTATAAAAGTGGCTAAGAGCATCGAGCACTCGCAGAGGTGCACTTATGTCCTCAAGCACCAGCAGGTCGCATGGATTGGGGGCAGGAAAGGCACGGAAGGAAGTTTCACAGAGGCGTGCAAGATTGAGTCCACTACAAGAAACTGTGAAAGGTCTCCAGTAAAGAATCAGGTCCATGACAAGCTGTCACACGGTGTGGCCAGACGAACAGATCATCCGGATGGAAGATTGTCAGGAGGTGTTACAGGTGCAACAGCAGTAATCAGATTGGCTAATGCTAGAAAGAGCCCAGGTATTTGGGCAACCTTTTCAGAGTGTGGGTGCAAGGAGCACATCTCCCGGTGCTGCAAGAACTTCAGTAAAGTGGGGCTAAAGGAGGTGATCAAATCATACCAATGTCTTGTTGTTGGTATTCACTGTATGGGGCAAACCCAGGAAAAATAAACCCTTGGCCAAGGTTACTGTGAATGAATTAGAGAGTCCATTATTGGGCAATTGAGGATAAGAGTATACTCGAATTAGAAGTGGGTGCTGGAGGAACACATTTACGAAGTCTGCACTCAAGGAAACTGACATATGTCCTAATGCTTATAGGGGAAAAGTGATCATGATCCTTGGAGAGTATGAGACCACCCTGGGATTTAAGGGAAGGCAAGGAGGATCTCCACCCCCATCTTTGTGAGCAAGGTGGGGGTGAATTTACTGAGTTGGCATCAATAAGGGGATTTTGGTATAATCTTGGATCACACAAATCCAGACCAAGTACTTTTTTGATGAGGTATTTGCTCATCTGTGTTGGGGGAAACCCTTAGAGAAAAGTTCCTCAGGCTTTCAAAGAAATAGTGGAGTTCCTGAAGGGCTTCTGTCATAAGATTCATCTTAAGGGAGGCACAAACCTGTGACCTCAAAGGTTTGTAACATTCCCATTAGCATGAGGGAAGAGGTGAAAGGTGACCTTGACCATATGCTGATGGATGGGTAAGGGGAGGGAGCCCCGTCTAAGTCGGCACTGGGTGCCATTAGTTTTCACTAGATATGTTGGTGCGTCTAGCACAGGTAATTGGTAAGTCTTGAAACTTGCTTGTACATGAATTGGTAATTTAATTGGCATACAGTTGCCACAATCTTAAAAGCACCAGTGGTGCCATTTACACAAAGTAAGCCAACACGTGATTTGACCAACAGGTCTTTATCATTCAAAAGATCGCCATGACCGCACACCTTGCTTCCAGAGGCCCTTGTGGCCTAATAGTGCTTTTCAGCGTCCTCAACCAAGGAACTCAAATCTACGATTCCACTCTGCCTTAAAAACGGGGAATTGGCACGCTGTCTGTTCAATTCTCAAATTTCAGGTGTGTGTTTGGGGAATACTGTTTTTGCTAAGAACAGCCCATAAACCACTCAAAGAGGTTTTTGACGGGAAAGGACAAGATAAGTCTAAGATTGTGAAGAGCAGAGATCCAAGGACTGAATCTTGGGGCACACGGACTGTTGGTGGTCACAGGTTGTGACTTTCGGGAGACTTTAAAGGAGCGATCATCCAGGTATGAGGCAGTCCAGGCCAAAAAAGACTTGCAAAACCCAAGGTTCCGAAGACTGAGGTGGAGAGACCAGTGGATGGCACTGTTGAAAGCATCAGAGAGGTTCAAAATGATGAGTATTGGTGGGGGTTTGAAGTGGTGAGCATCAGAAAGAAAGCTGTTGACATGTATGCATGCATTCTCAGTGTAGTGCTTACCTCTAATGCCAGATTGAATTGGAACCCCAAGGCCAGTATCCTAAAGGAGGCAACAGATTGACAAAGCAAAATTAGCTGAGACTTAAACCCATACGCCCACATTATTCCTCCCTAACGGAACTCCTCATACCCGCAAGGTGATTATTATTGTCTCCAGGCAGCATACACACCTATTCCCTATTAGTGGTGTTTGGCTCAAAAAAAGGGATTTAGATGGGCCTGCTTTGTGTCTTAAAGGGGTTTCAATGGTATGACATTGTTTGTTGGCTTAGTGCCTTATTTTGAGTACTGTGGAGGCACACTCGTCAAGTCTGTCACGCAACATTGGCCACATATGTGCAGTGTATCATGTCCGACGGTTGCACCTAATTGTGAACGTTTCACTGTATATATATATATTTACAGCAATGCATGGTTTGCATTGTATCGCTTGAGAATAAATATCCTTGGAATAGTTAACTTAATGTTATATTGTTGCTTCATTTTCATTTGGTAGGGAGGTCTGTGAGATATATAGATCCTTACTTGTTCTCAAATGGGCTGAGATCAATTCAGACTACAATGTTTCATTTAAAGTACATTTGTTTTGCTTTGTCTGAATAAATTAGACGGGAAGAAACATGCGCTAAATACTTTAAATCCTTTCTAACCTCACACAGTGTTGAAAACATTCCCAAATTCTGTGGTGTAGCATTCTGCAAACAGGAGCCAGTCGCATTCTAAGCGCGTGCCAGCATTGTATGCAATCTGGCACCGGGATCTGGGAGCAATCCAGAGGAAGTGGATTTTAGCAGTTGTGAGGAAGCAAGGGGCGAGCAGTCAACAGACAGATAGCCCACGACCCCAGCATGAAGCGACTGGTGAAGGATTCAATTGTCACCGTAATCTAATTCCTCAATGCTCAATGGCCACTGGCAACCAATCTAGCACCTGTAAAATAGGGGAAGCACCCCACTAATTTGCTATTCTATGCAATTCTACACATGTAGGATCCTAGAAGCATCAAATAAAGCAAGGGGACTTTTCTCCACAGTGAAGCACCTTTCAGACCAGACCAAGAACAACTAAAAAGCAAAAATGTATAAACTCCAACCAAACTATGCCTAAAAGAAAAGGCACAGAGGACTCTGGGCACCCCCACGCCATAACCAAACACACACTTCAAAGGCCTTGCAGCGTACACCTGTAGGTGCAGCAATAACAGTTATAAAAATGAAAGCACCCACAACATTGTGCAACTCTGCCCAGCCTTAGTGATGAAGGAATCAATAAGCAGCCTTCCAGCTAGCATAACCAGTCTCTTCAAAGCCCCCTCCCCCCCACAATCAGGGCAGATATCACTGGATCTCAACAAGGCCTCTGTCGGACAACTTCTAAAGAAGACTGATGATGAACCAGAGGTCTCGGCCAACGAGGCACCCGTTACCAAAATACCTTTTTTTATTTTAATTTTTATTTAGTTCATTACAAACTGTAAAAAAAGGAAAAGAAAAAAAGACGAGAAAGAAAAGAACGAAAGCATAAAAAGGAATTCATTAATCCGGGTCATTCATAGTTACAGTCAAATCTTGGTCTTTCATTTTGCACACGATCAATCATCTCTGTTCAGTTTCGTTATTATTAACTTGCACAAGTCTTTTTTCAATCTCTTCCAAAAAAAATGTCAATGCAAAGATCAACTTTTTCTCAGTCCCTTCGTGCATAACTCTCCACCACTCTTCAGCGTTTAAGCAAGGCCTTTCTGTCATTACTTTCCCTAAATGTATTATTCGTAAATCCTTCAGATCTTTGCAATATAATCCAGGTCCTTGTTTCTGTGCCACATATTCAAGATCTCCTTCGATTTAAACAGATTCAAGCTAAATTTCATGAAGAAGTCCCTTTTTTTGCTACAAGGAATCATGTCTAGATATTTCGGTAAAATGACCCTTTTTCTTGCTTCAGGGGCAGCTTGCGTCACTCATCTATGAGTAGATCTTGTTTCTATGGTTTCACGCCAATCTTGTTCCCATAGTTTGGTCTTTACTTTGTTCGAATTCTGAATTAAAGTTTCTTTGTCTAGACTTAGTTGTACTAGGAGCCTTTCACACAATTTTTCCCATTGCTCAGGAATTGAGCCCGGAATCTTCCTTTTGGGCGTAGCCAATATTTCTAATTGTGGTAGATCGTCGACTCCTATAGCTTTTCTGTATAGTACCAGAGAATTCCACATCAACCTTGCATTTATTGATGTTAATCCCAACAGACTTTTCCTGGCAACACATCTTGAAAGGTTAGTGTTATGTCTGGTTTTCCTGTGTGTTCCCTGGTACCTGAATGCATGGTGAGTGATGTTTTGGGTGAAATTTGAGTGTGTCTATAATGTTTGGGGTTGACTGAAGGTTCCAGGTAGTTGGAAGTATGTAGCCTGGGTGATGGGAGCCACTCTATTCTTTCTGAAGTCCTATGTACCTATGAGCCTGATGACATCTGATCTAAAGATATGACTGAATAAAGAAGCTTGATCTGTTTACCTACTGCCTCTTGAGTCATTGGCTTACATAACAGTTAGCAACTACACAATTACAGTAGCACAGTTTATTGCTAAAACTGCTAAATGGCAGACAAACAGGCGTTCACTCTAACCATAGCAAAGAGACCACTCTTCTAGTCCTATAAGAAGACACTGTAAAAATATTGGACCGAGATCTATCAGTAGCATACAACACACAGGCTCACACAATCCTACAGACAGCCTATATAAAAGTCAAGGAATCAGGTGCCAGCATTTAAATGGCCCGACCGCATTCCTTAATAACAGGGCGACACAACACCAAATGGGGCAATTCACCCCTAGAACCAATTATCCAGTGTGTGGTTCAACAAGGCTTATCTACCTCTGTGTGGCTCTTCCATGCCCGCACAAGATCATTGGCCGATTTAAACAACAGATACACAAAAACCGTCCAACAGCATATATTAGAGCAGGTGGTGATGACCCCACCCGTCTTCTCCGGTAAGGCAGAAAAACATCTGCTGTGGGTATCCTGTGACTGAGATAGCTGAAGGTGGCTGTCTTTGTGTCTTTCTAAACTTGTGAAGATTGGTACGTCTTCGTGGTTGGAGGGTGGGTTGCTACAATCTTACGATGTAACAGGGGCTCCTCTGTTGCAAGTTTCAGGATGGTTTCTATCTGGATGTTAAACATTTGCAGTATTTGGAAGTTTGGCTTTTCACCTTTTTGTGATGTGTGGCTGTTGATGCGCCAGCAGGCGGGACTGTATTTTATTTTAGCTCAGTGCAAAATGATTTGCTTGTAGAGATTAGCTGGTCAAAAAGCAAAGAAAGCAGAGTGCTTGCTTTCACATCTGTGCAGAGTCTGCCGACGCAGGTTCGAATCCCGGCGGGGCCAAACTCAGCCTTTCATTCTTCCGAGGTCGATAAATGAGCACCACACACAGTGGGTAATGATAAGAAGCACTCAGATGACTGAGGGTTCGTAGCCCTGTATAAATCTGCATTATTATTATTATTAAGGAAAGAACTTGAGGTTGTGGTTTGGGTCATCAGGAGATTGTACATTTGCCCCGTAAACATTACTGTATCATACCTTCTGGCCATATCTGATTTTCTTCGTCATGGTGTCTAGCTGTTCCCCGATAAGATAGAGTAGATTTCTCAGAAAAATGTAAGTTGCTGCTGTTAAAGTTCCATTTCAGGGGTAATAGGGCTGTCTAGTAGAAACATTGAGTTTCTTGGTAGAGATTTTCCCATGTTCCCATTTAATCCAAATATCACGATCTGACCTTTGGCAGAACTGGAGCTCGGTTTAAAGGGTAAAAAAAGCTAAATGGAAAGAAGTTACAAAACAACCTAATGTCTAGACAAAAGTTTTTCTGGAAACACTAAGCATGTGTTCATCTAGTGATCACTAAAATGCCGAGGTTGTGGATAGCGGAAATGAGGGTACAAATAAACTCACTAAACCAATAGGATTAAGTATAGGGTCCGGGCATAAAGATGCGCCTTTTGGTGGATGCCTTGAGAAAAATGTCCAGGGGAAGTAGGCTCAATCCTCTTATGGGTCTCCTCAGTAAGACCATGGTTAAGTACAGGGGAGACATTAATAAACAGACCATGGTTAAGTAGAGGGGAGACAATAATAAACAGACCATGGTTAAGTAGAGGGGAGACAATAATAAACAGTCCCTCCTTATGGTTATGGCCATGTCCTCGTGTAAGATGTGTAAATCTTCTCTGAGTGTTTGAGTAAGCGACCAGCAAAGGTTCTTCCACCCATAAAAGTGGGGGCACACAAGTTCAAATAATTTGCTATTCAAACTCTGCAAAGGACAACATGTGAATTGTGTGTGATACCTTTCCCAGTAGAGAAACAGCGAAGCACCACATGTCATTGCGCACAAATATGATACACAGAGAGAGCGTCTGAAAGCTGGAAGGAGTGGCTGTGGAATAAGGATCCAGTAGGCGCAGGATGGGTTTAAAGCTCCAGGGAAGATGAGAAGCAAGCAATGGCAAATGATACTGCAATACCTAAAAGAGACAGCAAAATGGGAGATCATATAAACAATGCATATAAATGACGGACTACAGTAGGTAAAAAGAAGGAAGGCGTACATCATGAACAAGATGGGGAAACTCCTCAAGCGCCCATGATAGGACGAGCTAATAGTTATAAGAAGAAGAACCATCAAAAGAAGACCAGGGACTTCAATAGTAAACGTGTGCCTCCTGTGCAAACGACGCATTGTGCTCTTTGTGCAGCCCCGGGCTCACTTTGATGCAGCCCCATCTGTAATACTGAACACCCACTACCAGCAGACATGCATTCAGGAGAGGGATTTCCCTCATTTGCAGGGATGCATGCCACATGCAAAAGAGAGAAAGAAACGTATTGGTGTCTGTGTGGGTGTGTACCACCCAGATGGAGGCACACATGCACTTCACACCCAAAGATGGCAGGGGTGGAAGGCTCTACAGGTCCTTCTCATGGACACTCTGTGTTTGCCCTCACTAAAGCAGGCAGTACAGCGGAGTCACACTGACAGTTGAATGAGGACACAAGCTCCAAAGTTGTGAAAGAAAAGCCATGATCCTACCCATATTGTAGTACGCAGAAGTAGCTGTCGCGTCCACCTGCTGAGCAATAGAAATAGTCACATTTCCAACAACAACAATTGGATCCTGCTAAGAAAATATCTCAAGATCCAACGCCGCCAAAATCCATGACTTATCCTCATCAGGCCTTACAAATAACTCACAGTGGAAACCAAACCCACCTTATCTAATATTGCAATACACCAGAAATGGAAGTCAGCAGGAATGGTCGCGAGTGAAGTTCCACTACTTTTATTTTTTACTGTGAACAGTTCCGCTAATTTTTACAACCATTTTACAACGATGGTCTGCAACCCTCCAGAGCATCGTCTTTCGCCTGTCAAGTCATTAGAAAGGTGGAAGGAACATATGCAACTCAGGCTTTGTCCCACCCTAAACATGTCAACATGTCTGAGAGTGCTTGTGGTGTCCTGCAGAAGGCATGTGACCTAGCAGTTCGGACTGGACTGCCCCTTATGGGGTGGGACCAAGCCTGATTTGCATATGGTCTTTCCCCTTTTGTAATGGCTTGGCAGGCAAAGAACGATGGTCTGGAGCGTTGCCCAGAGCAATGCCAGAGGTTCAGATTCATTCTAAACCTGTAGAGGGTCCTACAAGCTGAGAGAGGCTGCAGTTTCCATCTACTACCGACTTCACACATGCGTGCTGCAGAAAGTCTCCTGGTGCTGACGTTGGCTACCAGGACAATAGATAAGACAGCTGAGAGCTGTGGGTGGATGCTACCAGCACAGAGAAGGGCTGCGACTAGAGTATATTTGGGTGCAGGCATGCAGGCACTATGGAGGGGCCAGGTGGAAACGGTGGAAGCCAATAGTACAGCGTAACCGCCACCTAGAGACAACATTGGTGAGACAGGGATGGAGAGTCAACCTGCAGCGATATGTGTGCAGTAGAACCCTCATCCTTGGGTCAGGACACGGCTCCTGGTGCCATTGGGCATGCCCACATTCTGACATCTAGGGGGACCTCCTTCGGGTGGTGGCAGCTACTCATAGGAGTTCTGGTGTAATAATGAAGTCAGTAATGGGGGAGCCTGCTGTTGTTCATCATTGTGGCGCTCAGGAGGACCACCTGCTATGTCCCTGCATGAGGTCTCGCCATGGATCCTCAGTACATGTTGGGTACCTATTCAAGGAACAGGGGACATCATGCAGTGCTCCCCCTGCTGTGGACATCCTTCTGCGATAGCTACTGTCAATTACTCGGGGGAAAAAGAAGTTATGGGAAAATGAATGCCAGCAGGAAATCTGGTATAAAGCACTTGCTGTGTAAGGGGGAAGGCGACCACGGTAAAGAAGATGACAAACAGCAATGGCCTGAATGAGTTCTTTCAAACGGACTCCAAGGGTATCCCCAAAAGAGATTTGGCTAAAGGGGGTAACAGTGAGCGCAGTGGTAGTTCTTCCACATTTCATCAATTAGTAGCCGTAGAAGTGAGTGAGACTTTCCATGCTAAAAGTAAAACACTTAGTGTATCTCAGCTGATGATTCCAATACCTTTAAATATGGACGCAATGAAAGGCTATTGTAATGTCATGGCTCAGCATGGTTTGATTGGGAGGGTTCCTGACATCACACCTCTTAATACTGTTGCCCCTTTCAGGTGTGATGGTCATGGCACCGGTGTCATCAGCTGAGCAGAATCTGACACTGACTCTATCCCCAGATTGAACGGGCGTGAGAATGACCGGTTCGCATGTGATAAATGGTCCAGCAGGTTAAATTGCTCGGATTGGCTGCGCTGTTCCTTATCAGGCCTTCCAAGGGTGTCCCCTAGGGGAAATGGTAGGTGTAGCAGCACGGTAGGGCCTAACTCGCCTGGCTCCCCAGGCCAAAATGCAGATAGGAAAGATGCGTCCTGGCCTACAAATCATGTCATCTCTGACATGAACATGCCACCAATAGTGAAAGACTGGAGAGGTGGACAGTGAGGCCTTGAATATGGGCCTAGCTGGATCTCATGACCTTTGCTGATGCGGTGCTGAACGCGCAGGAGCTATTCAAACTCTAACCATCTCCAGTATTTTTATTTATGCTAATGGACAAGTCTGAGACCCCACTGGTGATGCCAGTGCTGCCAAGTCAATATCAAGGATAATACTCTTAAGCATGCAATGGGAAGCTGCATGAAAACGGTGTGATGTAGTAATGACACTAGGATGGTGCATTTATAAAAACATGGGCAGGCCTTGCCCTCAGCAACACCTCTAGATAAGAATGGCCCCAAGTTAAGAAATAGAAACTCTCGTCGTAGTACTGGCACATAGGCTGTGTTGGTTGGAATGACAATATTGCTTTGTCCATGTCTGCCTCATATCCGGAATTGATAATAACTGATATTCACATTTCATCTGTTGATAAGTACCTCTATTCGGTTTGTGTACCATTTGACGTGGAAGAAGGGCTCATGAATTAGGACAAAAGGGCTATAAACACTGTGTATGAAGAATGAGGTGGATTGCTGGTCAATAGGCATCATCACTGGATGCAAGATGGGGTGGTAAGCAGAACACAAGACAGTATGGAAGATGGCTGCAGACATTCCTAAGATATTGTACTTTAGGTTATCTCATGTGAAGCACAGAGGAGGGGCTGCATTTGAGGATCCACGGAGGGCTTGGACCGCGGCTTACCCTTGCAGAGCTATTACCACAGATGTTTTATACTGTCCAGAGAGGTAGGTATTCTGGGAAAGCGTCCAAACAATTACAGCGTAGTAGATCGAAAACAAAATGGATGCCCAAGCAAGTCTATGACACTAAAAAACACCAACGATGCATACCTGCAAGGGAGAAACACAGTAAAGATGGATTGAACATCTACCACAAGAGGCAAACTCAATACCTTGGAAATGCAATGCAGATAGACAATTCATCTCAACAAGGCAATAAAAACAAAAACGATACAACGATTGTTTCTTTGGGTCGAGGGAACAAGGGACAGAGCCATCCTCGATGGCCCCAGGTAAAGACTATTAGTCAGACTACCAAGTATGCCTGAGACTGGCACCTCACACAGAAGTTCTGTATCTTGATCTTTAGTCGTTTGTAAAACCTGAACTAGTCTTTCTGACGCTTGCGTAGGTTTGATCTGTGGTTCGATGTACTCGAGTGGGCTTGCTAGTGCTTGGATGACATGGCGGTGTCTTCATGTTGGCAGCGCAATGGCTATCCGGCACAGTGGCAGTGTCTTCAAGGAAGGAGGCCCGATGGTATTTGATTGGGTAATCAATGGTGCAAATGGGGATTCAATGGAGATATCTCGCAGTCATGAACTGATCACACAGTAGCCAATTTCTGTATGCATGATACGCTTTGAGGCCAGTACTGCACACTTGCATTAAAAAAGATATGAGCACTTCAATGCAGAGGTTGCACGGAAAGTTCCCGTTATGGCACATACTAGAGTGCATTTAAGGATTAATTCTCCTAATTAGCCCCAGCCTTTCTTGTTGGATATTGAAAGACCTCATACACAACGTGACACAATGCATGAATTTACTAATGACAATGAAATACTGTAGTGGGGTTTTGTGAGATAAATGAACTGCATGCAAACACTCCTTCCTCGCACCAGGGCCATCTCAAGCCCATTTGGGGTCTGGGGCACAGGCCCTTTGCCCTCCCCCACCAAACCAAATGAATTAAGGGATCCAGAATATCTGGTTGTGCCCCCTTGTCGTGATCACAACCCATAAATTGATATACTGCCTTGCAGAGAACAAAGTAAGCATGGATACTACCTTTCAGTCCCCTTACCCTCTTCATTCTTGCTATAATCAGAATGATAAACGAGCAGCATTTCAAAGGCAACATTCGCAGTCCACAACGAGGGTACTTGCGTTCTAGTATAGGTACAGGACACGTTTCATCAATTGCAGCCATGAGGAAGGTCCACCGGCCATTGTATAAATGCAGAAAACAGATCGTATGAAATAGGTGCACAAAATCCAGAATAGATAGACGACCCATTTTAGCTGCCTCACATAACGCAGAAGTGCACAAGCATGGATACAGGAGATCAATTAAAGTGGATGCAGATTAGATATTACCAAGAAGGTGTCCGTATCAGACAGACTGAGATTAGGAGACATAAGGCCTCATTCCGAGGTGGGCGCAAAGGGATACCGGACACCGTTAAGGACATCTGTGCCTGTAATCCCTTTGCGCCCTATTCCGTGGTCCCTTAGCGGGTCCCGCAATGGGCGCCTGGTTTTACCAGGCACCCTTAGCGGGAGACGCTAAGGTACCAGAGAGCTAATAACGGTACCGCAAATTGTGGTACCGTTATTAGCTACTTCCCCATTCCCATTGAGCCCTATGGGGGCTGAAATGGGAATGGGGAATGTTTTTTTCAATGGGGACTCACCGGTCCCTCCAAGGTCGGAATGGACCAGTAAGTCCCCATTGAACCAGGTCGGACTCGGTACCGGTATGGGAGGTAGTCATGGCGCAAATAGCGCCATGATTACCTCCATACTCGAAATGAGGCCCATAGTTTTCAAGTAGTGTTGCCATTAGAGAGCAAAGAAACAAGTGGTTATTGTATGCAACATATGAATGTTCACTATTATAGAAGAAGCAACACTATAGCCCGTGAAACCACGAGTGAGACTTTTTTTGAAGATCATGCATACCCTGGGAAGGAAACCACTCTGAAGGGGGACAATTTTTAAAGGTTTAGAGACTGGCAATTTTCACAGGTTACACAATACAAGATTAAATTAGATGCCCAGGATCACACATTGGTTAAGATTTGATGCTGGGATTTGCACCCACTCTGCAATTTCTGCGATTTACCGCTTTCTTTTCCAGTTCCTGACACAAATTGCGTAACCCAACATGGATATTTTTTAAAACAAAATGTTATAGAAGTGTATTATGCAAAATTGGAATGATTCGAGCTACATTGTCTCCATCATCAAGGGAAGTATATAGGTACCAGTAAACTAATTGATGTGATGTAAACAATTTCATATGGGTTTCTCTTTTGTATTTTAAAGCTTGAAATCTACGCAAAACTCAGGCTTATGAAATTGTTATTCATAAACGTGCAGAATGAAATCTGAATTGTACAAAAAAGCAAACCCTTTTTTGTGTCAAATTAGCAGACCTAAAAATATGCTTGCCAGAGGCCTACGATATCTGGTCTGCTTATTTCTCCCTAAAACCCCTCCACCTCAAATAACCTGCATAACAACAAATACTAGGAAATGGGCTAAACAATGCCACCAGCATTTCAGAAGGCAAACATTTTCACAGAAGACAGCACAATGATGTCAGTGATATGATGATTTGGCCAGGATCACTGTATTGTCTTCTGGCAGTGCCAGGATACATGCATGAACGCTTTAGTTCCACAGTCTTAAATTTCAAAACCTAATCACCTCTCTGGGCTAACAATGTCTATGCTCATCCTTTGAGGTGGCTGCCTAGGTTTTACAACTCTCCATCGGAGCCAACAAATGTCTACACCTTCACCACACTGATGCTAAATGTATTTTATAGCAACCGCTATATGGTGCGGGTACAGTACTACTAATAGCACCTGCTGTGCTACAGAGCAAAGTTCATATTCATGCAGGTAGGTGCATCATCTTCTGACATAGGAAAGGCTGTGTCATTATAATCTTGCATATGAGCACCAATCTCTTCAATGAGTGCTTAACACACTGAGCTATCTTCTGAACCATCGCAGCGCTCAAATTTATCAATACGCATTTCACCTTTGTCAATTGCACTGATCGATATCATCCCCACAGAAAGGTAAACTGGAGTTATGGTAGTGAAACACGCAAACTATGCATAGCGCAGTGAACACAGAAATCATTAAAGGATGAATTACTCAGAGGAGAATGCCCTTGTCAACAACAGACAGGCAATCGGTTTACCGCAGCACGCCATAAAATATCCTGTGTGCCATTTAAGTTTTGTGAACAATGGGAACTGACTTCTTTAGCTCAAGCAGCCTCCTGGGCCTCTCTCCAAGGTAGGGGCTGCGGCAAGTGCCCCTTTTGCCTTCCCATAAAGAAGTCTCCACCTCGCACTGCTAATGTTATTTCACTGGCACATACTCACATTACTATGAAAGGAACAAACTTTGGTTTGCTGGCATTCTGTTCAGCATGGAGAATCCCCTACTCACCAATTTACAAGTACATTCTCTGCCCGCAACCCCAAGATTCTTCGGAGTCGTGTCTGATTGCAGCCCAAAGTAAAACAGATTCTTTTTTGCTGGTGGAACTGAGACATGTTTTCATTTCTTTTTTCTTTGTATGGTCTGTTCTTTGCTAGTGTGGTGAATGCATATTACAGCGACACGGCAGCTGAACATTCCGTGGTGTTACTGACCGCAGCTTCGTGATTTGTGTCAATCTTAACCAGGGCAGTTTCTAGCCAACTTGGTGCCCAGGGTGAAACACTAGAATGCGCCATCCACCCTCTGCCCGACTGGCCCATGTCACTCCCAAGCTACACCTATGTCGTGGGACAAAACCCCTCCTCAATAGGAATAAATAATTGCTATATAAATTAAGCTGGTTTCATTACATTGTAATGCAAGTACTTAACAGAAGAATTCTAATGTGAAAACACAGCTGTTGCTGTCCAAGTAAATGGTTTTTCTGTTACCTGCTCTTAGGGAAGGCCTTGCCTGTATGCAGTTTAAACTGTCACTTTGGGGTAGGGTCAAATTACATCACTTCCTGGGATGTCATCAGAGGTCAAAGGTCGTGTGATGTGACCCCTGGCATTTTGGTGAAATGACGTCCCTGGCTATTATCTTCAAATACAATTTCAATGTCTCTAACATTCCCCTCTCCATTTCCAAGCTACCTATCCTAGTTAAAATCCAAACCTTCCCATAATATGTCCTCACTATCCTACTATTTTACTGCCCACCTAAGCAGAAACTCACTTAGGCAATGTCATGGGGCCACGTGTCCGGCTACCTGTGCAACATCACCAACAGTTGCAAGTCCATCGCCCTTCTGTGGCCACCAGCGGCCTCACCAGCTTTGTCGCCAGAGGCATTGCTAGAGGGGGGCTGAGAGGGCTATTGGTTGTAGCCTGGGATAGAAGCTCAAGTGCTTCAACCAACATGCTAGCTAGCCCCGAGTCCCGCCAGTCCCGACATTAGCTTAGCCCCTGATCTTTTCCAGACTTAGCAACACCTCTGTGTTTCGCCTTGCCTTGCTTGGGCCAATGCAAGTGCAGATCTGCAACAGACAGACAAGGCTCCCTCACCTGCCAATGCCATCCTCTCTACAGGCTTCATGTATGTCCTCCCTGCAGGTCTTCAGTCATTGAAAGCGCCTTACACATGCTGCAATCCATATCCCAACATACAACAGGGCTGGGGGTGCATGGAAGTGACCTTAGAAAGCGGGACTCTCTGAGTGAGTATATCACCGCCCCCTTACCTGAACCAGACTGCCCATATTGGGTCTCGAGTGTATAAACAGAAACGGTACCTTGCCAACATTATTAAACAACTGGAAACTCTTTGTGGTTGACATTTCCTCTGCTTCTTGTCTATGATTCCTAGTTGGTATCTTGCACTTCTCTTTGGTTTTGCCTGGCTATTGGCTGACCTGCTGTTGCGAGTCACCTTAATACTCCCTCTCAGATATCGCCCTAGAACTTCTGCATCCTGAGTGGTTGCATGTTCCAAAAGGCTTCTGTCTTGAACTCTCTCCTGCTCACTCCTGCAAGTCCACCTGACATTGGATATTTCAGGCCTGTGGACGCTCCCCCGCAACCCTGTGGACCATTGCGTTTTCTGACCTTTGGATGCCCTTCTGCTTCTCGTATTTTCTGCACTGTTAGAAGGCTTTTTCCTTAGAACTTCTTGCCATTTCCAATTTAAATTGTAGACCTCAGGATTTTTCCCAACTCTGTCTGGATCCGCCTCTTCATCTACCTCTCAGTAAGGGTGATGGGAAGGTGTTTCTCTAGATGGTGTGGTCAAAGTAGGGGGATGTATAGTATTGCCTGTACTAACATATGTGATCAGTCTTACATCTGAAGGCGCTACTTGTGGTCTGATCCAGATTCCTCCCCCCCCTTCACCTTGACCTTCTCAAACAAACCTTGTCCATGTTGGAGATCTCTAAGAAGGAGGGAAGCACTGCCTCCCTGGGCCATCAGCACCTTGACAGCCAACAATGTTGCTAATTTGGTGGGCTTTCTCATCCTCGTCTACTTGTTCAACATAAATAACTTGGGTTCACTGCAGCTCCTTTGTTTCAGGTGTTTCTTGAATCATAAAATCCCTTGGATCCCTTTCAGGCTGGCTTCCACCCAGCCCAGGAGGTTGAGTTCATGCTGGTGCCTGCCCCGAATGAGCTCCACTGCACCTCGGACATCAACAGTGATATTTTGGTCTTCTACACCATCGACTGCAACATCTTGTCTGATCACCTGCAGCCAGATAATCTAGCATGTACACTGGTGCTAAAAAGTGAGCAAATGCTTTGATAATGCAAAATGGAGCAAACAGATTTTACATATTTTCTAAAAAGGTTTGCACTAGGGCAAACATTTATCAGGCGGTTTTTTGCACTATATCTGCTGCATAAAATACCACTAAAGGTGGCTGTTACATTTATGTTCATGTTACAAAGAAAACATAGTAAATAAAACAATCTAGGGCCAGATTATCAAAGCTTTGCACTGGTGCAAAAAAGTGGAGCAAATGAGTTTAGCGCCGATTTTACTGCTTACATAATCATGAATGGAGCAAACCGATTTAGCCCCAATTTGTATTATCTACACATGTTTTCACAAGGGCCAAAAGGAAACAGACTGCTTTATTTACTATGTTTGATGAGTAACATGAAAATGTAGCAAGCAGATTTCCTTATATGTTATGCAGCAAACATAGGGATCTATACGATTACTGCAACCCCCATCACTGCGACCCCGAAATGACTGACTTTTTTTATTTCGACCCCCTTTACACCACATGCGGGAGGAGATCCCCAAACCCTCCCTACTTGCATTATGTACAATTACCCCCACATATATATATGTGGTGTAAAGGGGGTCAAAATAAAAAAAAGGTTTACCTTTTTGTGAGGTTGCAGCGATGGGGGCACAGTAATGGTGTAATTCCAAATATAGTACAAAAAAAGTATGATTTATTTTTGCCACAGTGCAAATGTTTTTAGATAATACCGATTGTGACAAAAACCTGTTTGCTCCATTCTATATTATCAAAGCATTTGCTCACCTTTTAGTACTCACCTTTTAGAACTCATGCAAATGTTTGATAATCGGGCCCCTGCTCCAATGTTCCTGCAGTGAAAACATGTTTTGATAATACCGATTGTGTTTGCTACATTCTCTATTATCAGAGCTGCAAAATTGGTGCTAAATTCATTTGTGCCCCTTTTTTTAGCACAAGTGCAAATCTTTGATAATCTGGCCCCTGATGGAGGCAGGAAGTTGTGGAAATGTGCTAGCTGGGGTCCTTTCTTTCGAATTGGACACAGGTCAACCCCCGCCTTCCCTTCCAGTCCCCTCCGCCTCTTTCTGGGCTCTGACCCCTATGACCTGGCTTTTAATGTATTTCTATCCGTCCAGAGAATGTGCAAATTATGATTTGCCTAACACCACCCCAATGCGCCAAGACTAATGAATACATCAATAACACGATTTTTGTATTCTTTAAACTGGTCATCAGTAAAGTAGGCATGGGCAATAAAGCTAAATGTAACTTGTTTTGATAGAGCAGAAGCTGAAGTGCTGATCGGGGAAATCAGTGCAGTAGTACAGACACCTCATGGGGGAGAATTTTAATGACACGCACGCTTTGGCGCCTTAATCAGTTACACAGAGACCTATCCAGCAGCCAGAGCACCTAACAGCACCAGCGGCTCTGCCACATGAAACACTGTCAATAAGCAAACTCATCCATCCAAACACATAATTAACTCAACACATCTTAAAAGGAGATAAAACACACGTAGAGAGTAGTCTTGGCTACAGGAAAGACAGTCTAGTCACATGATTACTTATTTGCTGTATTTCCAAGAAACAGTGATTGATTAAATAGTGAGGGGTGAAATCCCAAAAGTGATCCCAATCATTCCAATATAATGCTAAAGGCTAACAGTTTAGAAGGGACTTCTTGTCTCTTCTAGAAAGGTGGTTTTGATAAGGGCATGCTGAACCACAAAGTGTATGAACCTCCAGCTCATCTGGTTACACCAGCTGCCACACCCCCAAATGACCCCAACCAATTATTTGGCCACGAACTGTATTGATGGCCGAGGGAATAAACACTGGATCACAATCTTTGCTGCGCCATGCTGGAACAACATGGACTGCTTAGGCCAGGATTGCTCTACCATATATTTATTTATTTATTTATTTATTTATTTATTTATGTATTTATTTATTTAGTAACAGTAGCATGTATGAAAAAGAATACAAAACACAATTGCAAAACAAGATACAAAAAGAGTCTGTTGCCAAAGGAAATTTACATAGTCGCTTAAAAGTTGATTTGACAGGCATTTACAAAATAGCATAGTAGCTGAAAAAGCTTAAGTTTGTAATGAAGCGCCACTGGGTACCTCTTAGAGCCCATGAAGCATTCCACATGATTAGTGGCCATCTGGGCCTGATAGTTTCCCAACATGGTTCTTCCCATTGCAACATCTGCTTACGTAAAGTGCAAATAGGAAAAGTCAGTGGAGACACAATTTAAACTGAAGTGCTTCTTTATGTGGCCTAAAGGAAACCCCACTGCTGTGGGCAAAAGTAGGTGTGCAACAAAACAATTAGTAGAACTGTGACCCATTTGCGGGCAAAGGGGTCGGTAGAGGTGGCTCAGGTGGGCCGCGTAGACAGGCATGTTTGTGTGTTTCCGATGAACCAAAGAAGGGTGGACGACCTGGACTGATTTTCGTTTTGCTCCCTTTGATCCTAACATATTTCAGTTTAGATGTGATTCAGGCGAGGGCTTTGGAAGTCTTTAGTCGAGCAAACTCTGGAAATTCTGGAAAAAGTGCCGAGGGGTGTGGTCTTTACATTTTTCTTCATCAACCCGAAATCACAGAAAATATTTTTGTGCACGGTTCCACACTCTTTCAATTTATCATAGATCAAGTGTTGAGAAAACCAGTGTTACAAATGCCTCTAAATATAAAAAATGAAATTCTAAGGAATAAACATTAGTCCTGACTTTTTAATGTAGCATAATAATGTTATGAAATCTGTCACTTTTTCTCTGTACTGAGTCGAGGAGATGGTGTAGTTCTGATAACGACCCCAAAGTGACCCTCAACGTGGTTGAGGCATGTGTGTGTTTATGTGAAGAATAAATAAGCATAAATACTACAGGGATTCATAGAATCAAGAAATTAGCTCCCAATCAAGCTCAGTCCTCTCACCAACCCTTTTTAACCTTTACATGACCTTCTGGGCACCCTCCACAAAGATCCTGATATAGCCATCCACCAATACATGGACGATAGTCAGTTGGACATGAGGGTAAAAGGCCCACAAGACAATAGTTGTCTCTGTGATTACCTAGCCATCATCCAGTCCTGGATGTTGACTGCCTATCAAAAAACATAATCCATCCAAGAACGAATTTGCTCTCATTTGTCCCCCCAACAACTTGTTCAACAATGGATCAATGACATGCGCTTAGAAGGATTTGATTCACAACTCTCGGATTCACCACCCCCACTCTCTTTACTGCCATCCACCGTATCCCCACAATCTGTATCGCTAAACAGCCACTTTACCCCCTCTCTCTGTATCCCCACCCACCATACACCCACTCTCTTTACCCCACCCACTCTCTGTATCACCAACCACCCACCCTCACTCGTTTACACCCACCTACCCTACCCCCACTCTTTTTACCCCCACGCACTCACCCTACCCCCTCACTCAACCCTCATCCACACTACCTCCACTGTCTCTACCCCACACAACATACCCCCCACCCTACCTCCACTCTCTTTACCCCCACCCAACTCCCAGTCCTATACCCCCACTGACCCAAACCCCACTCTCCCTACTCCCACCGACACTAACCCGAATCTCTCTACCCATCTCCCCACTCTCTTTACCCCTACCCTGCCACCCTATCCCAACTCTCCATCCCCCCACCCACCTTACCCCCACTCTATCCCCAACAACCCGCGCCCACTCTCCCTACCTGCACCCTCCCTGCCCCACTCTCTAATACTTCCATCCACCCTCCCCCACTCTCTACCCCCACCCACCAACTCCCTCTAAAACCCCAACTCCTTCTACCCCCAAACACCCACCCTACCCCCACTCTTGGGGAATGTTATTTTCCAGATTCAACGTGGGGCCTATATGTAAAACACACATAATGCAGTACTTGTAACAGGGTAATCAACATCTCTAACGCAGGCTACAGCTAGTGACATCTATAGATCAATGGACACAGGAGTGCTCGTTATCTGTGACATTGATGTATTAAACAAACCAAAAAAGCACGGACCTGGGGAGGCATGCACTGTCTGTTTACCCAGGAGCAAAATGCTGCACGAGCAAGGGCTGAAAATGAAATCATTGTCCAGAATTTAGTATCAGCAAAATTCCCTGGTTATAAATGTATCTATGACTCACTTACCACTACGATAGAAGAAACCTATTGTCTGGGTGTCTGCACGTCTTAATCTTTGTCCTGAGCAATATTCCATGCCCACTCGTACTGAGCGGGGGCAGTGGCGGCATGCTGCCTCCCCTGTGGCTCTTCTAAAAGCCAGACAGGGCCATTTGTCAACGGGACACCTCTCCCGTTCGGCACCTGAATGAGGTTGCCCAACGGGACAAGTGTCCTGCTGTCAGGACAATGTGTGCTGAGCATTTCCTGCTCAGCACGCTCATTGTCCTGGCAGCAGGACACCTTACCCTTTCCGAACAGAAGAGGTGTCCCGCTGCCAGGACAATTTTCCAAGGAGCTCCGGGCAGCAGTGGGGTTCTCATGTTGCTCTGTGTCAACAGAGCATTACAATGTGAGGCATTAGGCACTGATGAGAGGGTGGGTGGGCTATTAGCAGGGATGTTTGTCCCTTTAGAAATGTGAATGGGAGGGAGTGATCAGAAGTGAGAAGGGTGCATAATGGTGCATGCTTTATGAAATAATGGCTATGGATTGGTTAGGCTCACTATGCTATTGTGACTTTGCATGCAGGATGGGGAGAATAAAACTAAAGCCATACTTTGAAAGCTTAACATATTTCTATGACAATGTATATAGGGCCCGATTCATGGGAAAGTGTGCATTAATACTGCAATGACATTGTGGGTCATGATGCCTGCCCCCGGAAGACCAGACCAGGCCCAGCAGCCCAGGAAGCAGGCATCATGCCACTTGGAGCATGCCCAAAAGCCCCAGTTAGGGGCTATTTGGGTACAGTCCTGGCGCCTATGGCGCCAGGCTCATAAAGATAAAGTCAGTCCTGGCGCCATGGGCGCCAGGCTCTTTATTGATAACTTACCTGAAGCAGACCATGCTGCATACTCACCTGAGGCAGACCATGCTGCATCAAGACTCAAGCCTAATGAGGCTTAGGAGGGACTATTTTACTGAAGGGACTATTTTGTTACTTGGGTGGGGCTGTGGAAGAATACTTACCTGGATCTTCTTCCAAGGCTATTTAAACCACGCCCGGACAGCCACACGTGCTTCGCGTTATTCTGCTTGCTGCAGCGTAACGCTCACCGTGTTTTCAGCAGCTCCAGTCTTCAGCCACGCCCGCTTCAGTCCTGGGACTCCTGAAACAAGAAGACAAAAAGGATAAAGGTTAGAACAGGAGTTTTAACTTTAATCCTTACCTGAATCCTGATGCATTTCGCCAAGGAACTGAAAGACAGAAGTCTTTGAAGCATCGCTTCGCATTCCTACGGCGCCATGCTGAACTCACCTGCTTGGCGGTACTTCAGCATTCTATCACACTCTCTCCATCTCGCGGCTGCCCTCCGACACCTAAGGAGACAAAGACAGCAAGGTGAGCAAGGGGACTCTCTAAGGCCATACAAGCTACCCCCAAGGATTTACCTGATTTACCACGGGAGGTACTCACCTCATTTCGGGTCGGCGCAGTCAACTCTGCTTCATCGCCGTACACCGGCCGCTAAGGGGAAAAACACAATAGACTTACCTGAATCTTACCGAGTGCCATTTGGAAATCTTCGAGTGGATTAATCGGCAACTTGCAAGGAATCGGACAGAGTGAAGAGCAGACATTTGAACTCTTATGAACAATTGGACTTTAGAGTCAATACTGGAACTCACCAATTCCTCTACGCCAGTGAAGTAACTGGTCATCAACGCGCCCCTGCGGTCGATGCAGGATGGAGAGCTCATCCTTCCAAACCATCAGGTGAGACTAAGGAGGGGACATCAAGAGTGATCAGTGGGAAGACAACGGGAGTAGGGAAGGTGGGTTGACACTCAATTCCACGGGTGGTTAATTCCTCTTCTCCTTTGCAGAAGAATATTCTTGTGAGCCAGACAAACTAGGCTGAGCGGGCCAGTCCAGTCAGCCATCTCGGCGCTACACGTCACTCTGGTGGAAATAACAGCGGCCCAGTTCCGGTCGATGCCCCCGTGGGAACCAGGTGAGCGTAACATTGAGTGAGCCTGCACGCAGAATAAAAAAGGTGTGCTCCATGAATTCATGGAATTGTCTGCGCAAAGTAATCGTATACGCAGGTTGCAGCCGGAATGCCCCGACACGCTACCTTTGTGTTTTACCTCGGGTGAGAATACATGCACCCTTCAAAAAGTGTGTGGGGTCCTCCCCAAGTAGGCCTGCATCTCAGGTACCCTGCGTGGGGTCCTCTGTAACTGTAACTGACACGACGACAACATGCGTATAATTTATTGTAACTCAGGTAAAACTCTGAAAATCTATGTGAACCCCCGTAAACTCTGCCTGCTACACTGCGAACGTGCAACCATAAGTCAGATCGGAACCACGGCTGCGTACACGCACCCTTAAATCAGACACCCGATCTTACTCAAGTGCAGTGAATCCTATGCGCAAGTGTCTGTACGCCTGCCTTCAGGTGGCGGATAGTATGAGGGCTTTGCATGGCCATTTCCCCGCTGACAGGTTGCACGCTCGGATCCATGAATACGTATTATTTGGCACAATAGTGGGGGTGCGATGGACTGTCTGTGGATCCTCCCTCATAATTCCCACTTTTTGCCTTGTTTTTCCTCATTTTCCGTGTTCCGCTCCCTACCCTGCCCTCTGTACAAGCCACGCCCATGCTCTGCGTGGTGTCTCGGCAAAAGCACTCAGCCTCATGCAGTGACATGCCGAGCCTTTGCAAAGTCCTCAGAAATACATATAAGTGCCACGCAGTAGATTCCATGAATCGACAAACAGAATTTTGCACGCAGCTTGGCATGCAAAGTGACAATTTTTTGTGCACATAATTCCATGACTCAGGCCCATAATCTATTGTTTGTCTACTATAAAAGGCTAGTTTATTATGCAATGTGGTTTGCTTCCAAGGCATTGCCATAAATAAAAGTACTATTTAAGCACATGAAATGCAAAGCAAAACCATAATAAATATCTATATCAACTAAACCTGGGAAGATGTGCTCGGTTGCTTATATTGTCCACATCCCGGTTTCACCATTTAACTAAAGTGTGTGATGCTGGGCAAATCATTTAATTGTACTCTGCAGCCCTGTAAGTGATTCTAATTCACTTCATAGCTTATGCTAATATATCATGATATATATTATTTTTAAAAAAGCCTAATGGCTATAGAGTTGCTCCATATATAATATTAGTGCAATTTAGGTATTTTGCAACATAAGGTTATTTGAAAATATGCTTACTTATGACAACTTATTCTAAAGTCACTTCCATGGTGCCTTCAAGTATCAAAGACTGATGATGCTCCTAGCAATGTCCTTTTCTGCGAAGTCCCTTCTGTTGGTGCAATCCATATGCAAATTAGGAGGTTTGCATGTATTTTGCCCCAGAGCGCCTGGACAGAGCTCTAATAGATGAGTTTCCTGCATCTGTAATGATACTGCAGTTTTATTTTTTTTTGTTATGTTTTAAAATAAATGCCGTCTGCCACTAATCTTACCAAAAAAGTAGATTGGGGCAGGGTTGGGCGGTTTGGGGGTGCGAATGAGACCGCATGGAATTGCGCAGCTGAGCGCACTGCAGTTGGAGGAAAAAGTAGCAGGTCTTTTTTTGTGGTTTGCCCCCCCTTGCAATGCTTCATACTCCCCTGCCCACTCATTAAGTGCAGCACTATGCCCACTGCAAGATGCCTCTAAAGCATTATCTCCACTCCCTGCTCAGAGTGTCAACTGCAGCCCCTTAAAGGTTCCACAGGCTGATAGAACTCTGAATCCTCAGCCGGGGCGAGCGCTACATGTGTCAGCTTGTAGTTATGCTTCCTTCCCGAAACACTAACAGAGTCACCTTGCCACAGAAAAACTGGACCCAGCAGCAGAACCCTATGAACCCTCCATCAGTCAATCTTGCCGCAAACTAACTTTGCAGCTCAGTTCTTTAAAACTCCTTATCGTAGCACACCGCTAACACCACTTATAAAATATGATCCCTGCTGTATTTCTCTTGAAGAGAAGGGCCAAGCACCCTCTCTGAGCTTCTGGCACCCCTGAGCTGATGATGGCAGGCTGGACACAAGGCATGAAGGTATCAAGACACTCATGCTGGATTTAAAAGACACCTTTTAATACTTCTCAGGACACTGGAATCAACCAGCAGGCAGCAGAAAACCAACAGGTCAGAGTTCCCAAATTCACTGCCTTTTATACAATTTGCAGTTGGCACAGTATTCCATTTTATGATGCAGTTCATACCCCTTCCAGGGTTGGTTGGCTGGACTGCCACTCACCAGGTCCCTATGTCATAACTACGCATGCAAGCTAATTAAATTTGTGTGAGATGCTCTTGACCTTTATTATGAATCCTTTGATGTCTAGAGAAAGAACAATCTTGCCAGTCTTCTCGAGGTTCCTTTGGCAGGCAACACCATGCCTGCCTTCCTGCCTAAGAAGTCTAAATCTGGGTACCAGCTGTGTGGACTTCTCTAATTGCTACCTTCCCAGGACATAACTTAGCCTCTCCCGGGCTCATTAATGTCAGAATTGCTGCAAAGAAGTCCAGACACTATGCTCCAGGCTTGTTCTCCTCTACAGAACTTTCAATGAACGTTTATGAGAGAATGATTTCATTATTTCAATATGGCTTTGTGAAATTCGACCGTTTTACAATCTGCCTGACCATGTCTCAACCAAAATGCCTGGTTAAATTACAAAATGGCTGACCAATCTTTTTTAATCAGAACTTATTTTCTGTTCAGTTTTAAGCCTCGATTTTTGATATCTATGATAAATGTGTGCTACCTAACATGCCTTTATGCTGCGTAAGGCATTCTGATCCTAAAATTGCATTTCGTTCTACAATGTGCTTGTTTGGCCTTTTAAGCACTACAATTCTAATTTTCACAATACTGGAACTATTGATCAACCGACAAGTTATCTGCATTCAGTTTGAGGGGGGGCTGAAAAAACTGAATGAGTTTCCTTTGAAAAATAAGTATGTCTCTATCATCAGTACTTTTCTTCTCAACCCTTAATAAGTTATTCATATATTTCTTTCAAACATTCCTGCCTCCTAAACAAGCTCCACCACAATTTGTTTTCTTCCCAGTATACTATAACATCTACTTCTATCCTTCTGAGTACATGTTTTCTTTTTCTCAAAGTCAGGCTGTCCGGTGCGGGGACCTGGTTTGTTTACAAAAACACATTCAACTGTGTCTACTATTGCCCCTATATTTTCATGGGATTTTCTTTCTATTACAAACTATATATCCTTTCAAAGGAGACATTTTCCCTAAGGTCGACATTCTCAGACCAAGGAGTTGAAAAATAACAAACAACAAACAAACAACATGATATATTCAACAGTTTTTTTTTTTTTAAAAAAAGAATGTATCTTCTTCTTGTGTTGCTCTCCTTCTGTCTTCTCGGTGCATCCATGGTTTGAGAGGACCGTGTGGGTGCAGGATCTTGCTTTCTGCAGAAAACCAAAATAGAGGCAATGTCATTTGGGGACTGGCATGGGGATCAGGTGTCTCCCTATTATAAACCCTGGCTTCCTTCTGCTAACAAAAAGATGTCTACTAAGATAATTTCTACATTTGCCTTGAGAAAGACCTCAAAGGTTGAAGCACGTGTCGGCACTAATGGAATAAAAGTATATCACATACTCTGTACCACATATGAAGGTTTTTTAACAATTAATATGTTGGTAACAAGAGTGACAACCAATGTGTGAATTACTGAAATGTTACAAACACCTAACGTGTGTGGAAATTGATACTCATTGGATACTAAGGAACCACTGTACAGCGCCTAATTTCAAGTTTTTGGATCTCAGTAATCCAGAACAACCCTTGAAAACATTGGGACCTTAGGAGCTTGGTCTCTGTGAGATTCACCAGACAGGCAGCAGGCAATGTAAAGAAGATAGCAACGCACACACTAGCACAAGACCCACAGTCCTAACAAGCTCTTAAACCACTTTAACTACTCTATGCTCACAACTGTTTGCACCTATCTTGGGAAAATGCTACATAATTAGAAAGACTGTATCCCTTACTGCCTTTTTTCTGTACTCACCTGGGTCCTCTTCCTAATAATGATCAACAGTGTATCCACACACTGCGGTTTGAACCAGTACTCACCTTTCTTCTCTCCCTATTCACTAATACTTACCTTTATCATGGTATAATGTCTCTTCCCTTATCAAGGCCATGTAGACATTCCTCCCGTGTTCACAAAAGGTCAATGATCTTCATGTATAAAATATAAACCAACACCATTATATACATTCAAATAATATTGTTTTACTTACTCTGATATGTTCTTTGAATCAGTTCTATATAACATTTGTCTTGTATGATTCACCCAATCTTGGTCAACCATACCCCTTTGGTCATTTATTAATCACATCATCATACATTTTTCAGTTACAGCCAGTAACCTTCAATGATGCTCTTTGTTTTTTCAATTCCGATTTTTTTTTTATTATGTATGCTTCTTACTGCTTTAATATCCAATCATTCATTCATTCAATCATCTCTTCATTCATTTTTGCATTCATTCTTTTTTTATTTATTTTTTATTTATTTCACTCAATTGACCTACATTTTATGAACTGAGCTTCTTATTCCTATAGAGTTTAAGGTCAATCACTTAGTTTCATCTTCCCCTAACTCATTTTACTGGACCCATGCCATAAGGGCCCGTAGTCCATAGGACATGTGGCTCTCTCTTCAAGCCTTCCTGAAATTATACTGAGCGCCGTTACATTATGGCCACATGCAATAAGAATTTTCCCTTTTCTCTTTTTCAGTGTGTGATGCTCCTAAAGAAACCACTTCATCCTTGTTAAGCCCTATCTAGATATGTTGTCATCAGTGACGTCAATCAACCTGGACTCTTTCTTGAGGATCATTACTGTCCTCCAGGATCCGCTCTCATTGTCCCTTCCTTTGAGCAGTGCCATTTTCTCTTACATTATGGCTGCTTTTAATTTCATGAGGGTTATCTGTCCCTATCATGAATGTCAGGCTGATCACTCAATTCGTCGGAACCAGAATTGTCTTTATGCAGAACCCACTCCTCCTCACCTGATTCATCTGTAGACTCCTCGCGTCTTCGCCCCTTTTTTCTTGTGGACTTCTTTTTTGAGAAGAGATATGGTCTTCCGCGGTTAGAAGCCACCCTGTTCCCCCTAGTAAAACCAGGGAAACAAGGGACACCCTTTCCGCAGAAGACGTAGGAGAGGAAAAAAGCGTATGCTAAAAAAAACCTCTCTTTTGTGTTCGATCTTGTTGCGGTGCAAGGATAACCAGACAAGTTGCTTTTCCAGGTATCCGAAGGAGAGGATGTTCTGGGTTGCAGAGGATCGCAGAGACCGCAGAGGATCACGTGAATGCCGAGCTGGAAGGGGGAAAGGTAAGAGTGGAATGCCGGAAGAGTGGCGGTGGACCGGGAAGAAGAAGAGTGGAAGCGGAGACCGAAAAGAAAGAAGGAGAGAGAAAGTAAGAGGTCAGAACGAAGGAAGGATAATAGACCCGAAAAGAAAGGGTAAGGAAACAGGTATGCACGGAAGAAGGTAAGCACAGAAGAAGAGGACCGAGACCCAGGAAAAGAAAACAGGACAAGGAGAGAGGGAACGAGAATAGAAGAAATGAGCAGATAGGCGAAGGGAGAAAAAATACTACGGAACGCTAATATGCGTGGAGACAAGGAAATAGCGAAGAACCAAGGAGGGAAAGGGCACCGGAAAGAGAAAAGCTAAGAAAGGGGTAGAAAGGGAAAAGTACCGGCAAAAGACTGGCAAGGCAGCAAGCAAGGAACAGGAAATCGAGCACTAGCGACACGGAGCGTGTAAGCTTCAGTTGCAACGCGCCGGGCAAAACAAAGAGGCGTGGTTAAGAGCGAAACCAGGAAGAGGCCGGAAAAAGACTAGAGCGTAGCAAAAGGAAATGGGAAAAAAAGGTGGAACAATCAATGGCGGCGGAGTTGCCATTGGCTTCTCACACTCCAAGGGAATCTCCTTGCAAACGGCATGACAATATGCCCCCTTCCATGGGACACCCCCCCCCCGGCTTGCCAGGGTGAAGTCTGTGAAATATCCACACCAGACGAGGTGAATGGACATGAGAAACAGGTTCCCAAGAATCATCCGAATGCGGGTAGCCTTTCCAATGAATGAGATATTCCAGTCTGCCTCCCTTATATCTGGATTCCCGGATGGCTGCTACTTCATATTCGTCAGGTGGTAAGTCTTTGGGTTTCTGACCTTTCGGTATTCTTCGCTTGTAGGGGTCTTCCCGATATTCTTTCAAAAGAGAGGAATGAAAGACCGGATGAATACGCTTCATGTAGTTGGGCAACAGAAGTCGATAGGCCACAGGGTTTATCCTTTCCAAGATGGTATAAGGACCCAGATAGCGTGGTGTAAGTTTGGAAGAATGCAACCAGCGAGGAAGGTACTTTGTAGATAACCAGACTTGGGTCCCCTTTTGCCATTGGGGAGAAGGAAGGCACTGTGGATTGCAGGAGGATCTATAGCGGATCTTGCTGTCTTGCAGACTAGTATAAGCGGTCTTATGTGCCTCAGAAATACTGGCAAGCAAAGCGTCGACAGAAGGTATATCCCCAAGAGGAAGGGTTTTGATTGGTAAGAAACGGGGATGAAAGCCATAAGTACAAAAAAAAGGACTTAGTTTGGTGGCACTATGAGTGGAGTTGTTGTAAGCAAACTCGGCTGTAGGTAACAGGGCCACCCAATCATCTTGTTGAGAATTGGTGAAGCAACGAAGATACTGCTCCAGTAGAGCGTTTATCCGTTCTGTCTGACCATTAGTTTGCGGATGGAACCCTGAGGACATAGCTCTTTCAATTCCAAGCCTCTTACAGAGCTCTTTCCAGAAGCGGGAGGTATACTGAGAACCTCTGTCAGATATGATCTTGTCTGGAATTCCATGTAACCGGAATATTTCCTTGGCAAAAACAGAAGCCATTTCAGCTGCTGTTGGTAGTCCTGCCAAGGGGGTAAAATGTGCCATCTTTGAAAAACAGTCCACGGTTACCATGATGCAGGAGCAACCATCCGAAGGAGGTAAGTCAACTACAAAATCGGTGGAAATTATTCTCCATGGTCTCCTAGGTGGCTCTTCTAGTTGTAGATATCCAACCGGTTTCTGAGTGCTGTACTTAGATCTGGAGCAGATGGGACAGGTCGAAACATACTCATCTACTGTCTTTTCCATTCCTGACCACCAAAAATGACGTCTGAGTAGATCCAGAGTGTTCTTAATACCTCGATGCCCAGCTACTTGGTCATCGTGACACCATTTTAAGACCTGTAGACGGGAGGTGGAGTCTGGAAGAAATAGACGTCCTTTGCGAAGATATACGCCATCCTGGAGGAAGAGATCCTCTGAGGCCTTAACCAAAGGGGGTTTGTCCAGGTTGGCAGTGGCTTTGCGTACCCCTTCTAGAAAGGCATTTACAGTACATATCACCTTCTTTTGAGGCAACATGAGGTTTAGATGTTGATCGGGCAGACATACATTCTGGAGAGGGTCTTCTGGATAATGCATCAGCAAGCAAGTTTTGGGTTCCAGGTAAGTAAGTAAGCACAAAGTCATATTGGGAAAAAAATGGGCCCATCGGGCTTGTCGTGAATTTATACACTCCATATTTTGTATGACCTTTAGATTTTTGTGGTCCGTGCGCAGTTCAAAGGGAAAAGCAGCCCCTTGTAAGAGATGTCGCCACTCTTCACATGCCACCTTCATCGCGAGCAGCTCCTTCTCTATCACGGAATAGTTCCGTTGGCTAAGGGTTAGAGTTTTTGACACATAGGCTACAGGAAATTCAACTCCATCATGTTCTTGTAGCAAAGCTGCAGATGAAGCGTCAGTTTCTACTATAAATGGGAGGTCTTGATCTGGTTGACGTAGAACTGGGGCCGAACAAAAGGCAGTTTTAAGTTGATGAAAGGCGTCCTCTGCTTCTTTGGACCAAAGAAAGGGAGAAGAAGATTTCTTTAACAAACAGGTAATGGGCAATACCTCGTTGGAGAAATCAGAAATGAATTTGTGATAAAAATTGGCTAGCCCGAGGAATCTTTGGACTTCCTTTACCGAAGTCGGACTTGGCCACTGTAAGATGGCTTCTACCTTCCGAGGGTCCATCTGAATTCCCTCGGCAGACAAGATAAACCCAAGATAAGGAACCTTAGCTACCTGGAAAACACACTTGTCTGGATTAGCCTTTAGATGGGCATCTTTAAGTCTTTGGACAACCTGATGGAGATGTTGTGCATGTAATTCCAGGGATTTATAGAACACTAGAATGTCGTCCAAGTAGATGATGGTACAGTTATACAACAAGTCAGAAAAGGTACGGTCCATAAATCGCTGGAAAACCGATGGAGCGTTTACCAGACCGAACGGCATCACCCTATACCCGAAGTGGCCGAAGGGGGTCCTAAAGGCAGTCTTCCATTCATCTCCGGATCGAATGCGTAGCAAATGGTAGGCTCTTCGAAGGTCGATCTTGGAGAATACAGTGGCCCCTTGTACGGCTTCTAATATATCCTTAATCAACGGCATTGGGTACCGATCTCTAATGGTGATGCTGTTCAGACCTCGGTAGTCGATGCAGGGTCTTAATTCTACAGTATCTTTTTTGGGCACAAAAAACAAGGATGCCCCAGCAGGAGAACGTGAAGGTTGAATGGGACCGTTTTGGAGATTGGAGTCAAGGTATTTCTTGAGGACTTCTTTTTCCTTAAGAGAAAGGGAGAACATTCGCCCAAACGGAACTAGGGCCTCTGGGACCAGATCAATGGCGCAGTCCTCAGGTCTGTGTGGAGGTAATTCCTGGACTTCTTGGTCTTGGAAAACTTCACTATACTGAGCCAGGTCGATGGGAATGGTATGAATTCCCAAGGTATCAGATGTTGGATAGGATTCAGAGATGGCTTGGACAGTGGCGTAGCTGGTCTCCGGGAGACATTTCCTCAAACAGAAATCAGAAGAAAAAGACATCTGATTGGTTTTCCAGTTTATGGTAGGATTGTGTTTGCGTAGCCATGATACCCCTAGTATGACCGGAAAATGGGCAGCTCTTATTAGGTCAAACTGGATAGTCTCTGTATGTTGTAGCAACTTCATAGTCATGGGCGGAGTGGTATGGGTAATCAGACCAGAACTTAAGGGCTTGCCATCAACTCCTTCCACCTTCTGGTCTTCATCCTTTTCTTGTCGTTCTATGCCAGATTGATTGGCCCACATGATGTCCATGAAACATCCTGCTGCACCGCAGTCCAGTAAAGTTAGGACATCATAAGTTCTTTGATGAAGGGTGAGCTGAACTGCCAGAACCATGAGACGGGTGTCCTCTGTGGATGAGATGGATGTTATCGACATTGAGACGTAGGGACCAGGAAATCCCCCTCGGTAACTTGTCCCCACTAGTTCCGAGGCAGGGCGTTTCCCGACCGTCGTGGAGATACTTCTGGACATTCACGTAACAGGTGCTGGTTAGAACCACAATACAGACAGAGATTATTGTCCTTTCTTCTCCTTCGTTCATCAGAGGAAAGGGGCCCCCGGGTAGTACCTATCTGCATGGGTTCATCCTTGGTTTGATGGGTGGAGGAGGCAGTGGGTAGACAAGGCTCGGAGGAAATAGGTGTGATTCGACCTCTTCGTTTTTCTGAACGTCTCTCGGAAAGGCAGAAATCCAATTGGAGAACGGTAGACCATAATTCCGACAAGGCTGCAGGTCTGGGCACACATGCCAATTCGTCTTTCAGTTCTTCTCTGAGGCCACGACGGAAAATGGTGTATCGAGCTGCCTCTTGCCACCCGGTATCAGCGGCGACCCTCTTAAAACGGGAAATGTAGGAGAGCAAATCTGAGTTACCCTGACGGATGTCAAGCAACTGCTCGCTGGCTATCAAGGCAGTTTCTTGTCTCTCAAAGGCTTCTTTAAATTGTGCCGTTAACCCACTAACTAATGGGGTGGCCCATGCCAGTGCATTTCCATTAAGATTGGAGATGAGAAACCCTATGTGGGCATTATCGGAGGCATATGTCTGGGGTCTGAAAGTAAAATGTATAATACATGCCTCCATGAATTCTTTGAACTTATGTGGAGAGCCATCGTATTTACCCGATGCCAATGGCATAGGGGGTAATTCTGCACATGCTCTTTCTTGGTTATCAATACGTTGCTTCAGGGCCGCGTTCTCTACCTTGACAGTTTGTAGTTCCTGTGTGAGATTATGTACCGCAATTAGCAACTCCTGTATCTGTTCAGCTGTAGCCATTGTAGGATCATTTGGGCGTTGCAATCTATCATGAATGTCAGGCTGATCACTCAATTCGTCGGAACCAGAATTGTCTTTATGCAGAACCCACTCCTCCTCACCTGATTCTTCTGTAGACTCCTCGCGTCTTTGCCCCTTTTTTCTTGTGGACTTCTTTTTTGAGAAGAGATATGGTCTTCCGCGGTTAGAAGCCACCCTGTTCCCCCTAGTAAAACCAGGGAAACAAGGGACACCCTTTCCGCAGAAGCCGTAGGAGAGGAAAAAAGCATATGCTAAAAAAAACCTCTCTTTTGTGTTTCGATCTTGTTGCGGTGCAAGGGTAACCAGACAAGTTGCTTTTCCAGGTATCCGAAGGAGAGGATGTTCTGGGTTGCAGAGGATCGCAGAGACCACAGAGGATCACGTGAATGCCGAGCTGGAAGGGGGAAAGGTAAGAGTGGAATGCCGGAAGAGTGGCGGTGGACCGGGAAGAGGAAGAGTGGAAGCGGAGACCGAAAAGAAAGAAGGAGAGAGAAAGTAAGAGGTCAGAACAAAGGAAGGATAATAGACCCGAAAAGAAAGGGTAAGGAAACAGGTATGCACGGAAGAAGGTAAGCACAGAAGAAGAGGACCGAGACCCGGGAAAAGAAAACAGGACAAGGAGAGAGGGAACGGGAATAGAGGAAATGAGCAGATAGGCGAAGGGAGAAAAAATACTACGGAACGCTAATACGCGTGGAGACGAGGAAAGAGCGAAGAACCAAGGAGGGAAAGGGCACCGGAAAGAGAAAAGCTAAGAAAGGGGTAGAAAGGGAAAAGTACCCGCAAAAGACCGGCAAGGCAGCAAGCAAGGAACAGGAAAGCGAGCACTAGCGACACGGAGCGTGTAAGCTTCAGTTGCAACGCGCCAGGCAAAACAAAGAGGCGTGGTTAAGAGCGAAACCAGGAAGAGGCCGGAAAAAGACTAGAGCGTAGCAAAAGGAAATGAGGAAAAAAAGGTGGAACAATCAATGGCGACGGAGTTGCCATTGGCTTCTCAGACTCCAAGGGAATCTCCTTGCAAACGGCATGACAGTCCCCCCTCTTTGTCCTTAGATATCCATAGTTTAAACACAAATTCATCAAATATTCTCACCACTTTCCACCACTAGAACACATAGCCATGTTTAACATAATGTTCACCTCACAACAATAAAACCTCTGGTTTTACCAGAAACACCTTGCAGATCCCCTTGTCCTGTGCATAACTCTATAAATGCATTTACGCTCAAATGGTGCATTCCAAAAGTGGAACACACTATCCCTTAATCACTTAAATATAATCAACATGTTAAGCTTTATCATCTAATCGATTCTCAAACCATTAAAAAGTGCCAGTTGCAAATATAACAAAGATCCGTCATAACACACTCTCCTTCAGAAACGGATAATTCACAAATAAACAAAATAACTCAATTTATAGCTTCAAAAGAACCCTCAATCTTCTGATTAATTCCCATCATCCAACACCTTTCTGCCTTCATTGCAAAAACATGCAGTCCCAGTGTCTATTAATAAAACAAAGATGTTTTCCTCTTATTGCCACATTAACCCTTGGCACTTCTTGGGGCCTAGTGCTACTAATAATTCTGAGCACATCAAGTCGCCCTGTGAGCTGTCCTACTGTAGATGCATGCATACCCTGTTCCTGTGACAGGATTTCTTTTTTTTCTTCATAGTGGCACCACCTATTCTTTTTTTTACATAGTGTCACTACCTAGTCTGTGTTTGCACACCACCAAATCTGATTGGGGCTCATTACAATTGCCCTTTTAGTAAATCAGTTTTGCACTTTTTCTAGCTGCTGTACCTGTTGCTCTCTCAGCACTTATGTCTGATACAATGTCTGATCCTAGGCAAAACCTTTCCTTAGCTTCTAAGCTATATATATATTAGGGGGTGTGCTGTCTCCCCTCTCACTAAGAGGTCACCTTTTAGTTTGATCTGGCCACACCAGGGGCTCTGGTGTTCTTGGTTTAGGTAGGTCCAGCTCTGACCACCTCACTTCCTTGTCTATCTGCGAACACCACTCGGGACCACACACACCAGCGCCCTGCTTCCCTTGAAAGGTTTCCCGTCCTTCATCTCACATATCTTGTCCCCAATCAGTATAGCTGTCATCTTTCTCATCTCTATTTAGAGTCGGCCTGTCCAAAGGCAAGGCTTTATGTTTGAGGCTAAACAGGCCCCCCTCTTGAGTTTTGTCCATCCTGCATATCCTTGGCTTTTATGTGTGTGCGTAATGTGCTCTGTCAACCCATACATTTAATGTACAGGAGGAGCTCTTCTGACTAACCCCTTGGCATATTTACCATTCTGCATATTCTGAAATCGACCTTGGTTTTTCTACAAACCACCTCTTTCTCTGAAATCTGTTCCCCTGCCTCTTGGCATGCACTCATTCCCTCCTTGATCTGTTTGGTGCTTAATTATTTGCCAGTGATGCACTCACTTTTTTGCTGCATTGCCAACTTCCCCTTCACTCGTCAGCATTGCCCTTCCTATGGCATAATTTTGATATTTTCTTCTTTGAACCAGCTTGACTTTCGCAAGCTTTCCTTGTTATTTTTTCTCTGGCAGCTGTCTGCACAGAATGCGCAGTAGTTGCTGCATTCTTTTCTCATGACCTTGCCTTCTACTCCTACTAGCTACCCAAACGCCTCCATATCGACTTCAAACAGTCTCTGCTTATAAACTGTGGTGAAATATAATTACTGTTTTCACTCTCGCTTTTCGTACTACAAGAATCTCATTGTTCCTAAATATATAAAACATGCAAATCTCTGTCCTTCATATTTCTTCAAAAAGTCCAACTATCGTTATATTTCTTGTCATCTAACATTCTAAAGATTAAAAAAGTATCCTGTCTGTGTGTGTGGATACAAGTGTGAGAGAGTGTGTGCTTTTTTAAATGCATTGTCTATAGTTCATTAATCGCTTATACTTCCATAAAATCATGTGTGCGTGTGTGTGTGTGTGTGTTTGCATGTGTGCGTGAGTGTGTGCATCTGTGCTTTTAGTCTCAGTGTGCTTTGTAAGCACTTCCTTCATTGCTCACTACCTCCTGATGCTAAATACACATTTTTCCATTTCTTCATGCATTCCTAATTTTTTTCAAAAAAGTACCTTTTAACCCATTTATCCTTGTCATCCCCTATAGATATTCACTGTGCCTAGTTCAATAACATCCACCAATACATTGGCCTGTTTTTTTTTACTGCAATTCGCGCCCATAATTACATTTTAAATCTCGGCGACACTTGTGACCCTGGACACATTTATTTTCCATTTGTCATGGTGTATAGTGAGGGAAACATTGTTCCCTTGCTTGGCACCTCTCCAATGTGCTCTGAATTTTTTGGTGCACATTTTTAAACTTGCATGCATTGCATTATATTGCAACACATGTATCATGTCCCCTCCCTCTATTGTTTTTCTGTTTGGCAATCTGTCTTTTTTCTTTTCATGGCGCATGAAAAATCATTTTATCAAACAATTAAATGCCTCATTCCCTTCTCCATAAGGGACGGCTATTTGCCACCCATAAAATTAACAACTAGGGGAACTCCTCAGTGTTAGCTCACACATAAAACATCCATCACTATACCATCAACTGACTAGCCAACCTCTTTTCAATGAGAAACAGTTTATGGCATTATCAAACAATGTCTCAGCGAGGCTTTCTCCAGCTCACACATGCTCCACAGTAGGAGACAGCCCTCAATCACAAAGACAATACACTTTAAAACTAAATTTCAACCATGCAACTCCCCAGTCTAAAACACCAACTCTTCAAAATACCCACCACCAAGGGGTTAAATTGCTTCACACATATTAATTCAAAAAGAAGTGATTTCCTCAACATCTATTTTTTATAATCGTGCACCAATGCTATGGACAATAATGCAATTTTTTAACATGAATGCTCATGTACTCCCAAACAAACTGCCTCAGTTGTATTAACTAAAAGAACTATCTTTATTTTTTTGTAAAACAGCCCTGCTTTTTCTACGATACTATCTGGAATTTGCTATCTTATCTGTCAGTCCTTTGAACAAACATTGTGGCTGCTTTTCAGCGGCGTGCGGACATAATCTACTGCAGGTCTCTGCGCTGGCTGGCTGCCAATGCTACGTACTTTGCTTTAAGAAAATATCTCTATTTCTGCAACATTTTATTTTCAAGACATATACTGCATCTCATTAGCTTCACTGTTCTAAGCAAGACAGGAATGTGATGGATTTACACCCCTCTCCTTTGCAACTACGTAGCTGGCTATTAAAAGCCACACTAACATTTTTCATTTTTGTCAAAACTTCTGGGTCCTTCAAATGTATATCGTTTAAAGTATTTTGAATAGCCAAAAATGTCTACTGTTGATGAATATAAGAATTAACCTTGTATCTACCACTGTCTGCCTGCTGCAAGGTTTCAAAAATGACCACATTTTCTGGCTTTTTTTACAATATCTCGCCTAGTGTTTCTTTTTATCACAATTTAAATAAGTGCATTCTCATCACTAGCTCCCTTTTACATATTTTTTTCTTCACTTATACCCCACTTTATTTTATGGATTGATGCCAACTTTTTTTCCTAAATAAATATTTTCTTGTCTCCTCATTTTTTCTCCTCAACATTTCATCATTTCTTTAATACATACAATACATCACACACAACACACATAAACAATACTGGCTACCCCACATATATCTTCTTCAGCGCTCATTGCTACATTTTGCCCCTAAAACTCCTGATGGGGAGTGTGAATTGTCTTCTCCCACAAATCTTATTTTTGCACAGCCTAGTTCACCCCTTGCGTTTTAAGACACATTCCTTCTAAATGCCCCTTGACGTAGGCTTATGGGCTTAACCCAACTGTGACGTTCCTTGTCTCACAGCTTAACCTAACTGTGACGTTCCTCGTCTCACAGTCCTCACATCATTAATTCATTAATTAAACACTAAGACAACACTCCCGTTACATTTCTGAAATTAATACAAAGAAGAAACCCACTGACTACCTCTAAATTTCTTTTTTTTAAAAGAAAAAAAACACTGACTACCTTAAAATTACCCCTAAAGAAGACATCCCCTCATTTTCTTCCTCCTTACCGCCTTCCTATCTCAGCCCTCCATATACATACCCCAATCCATAGGTGCCAAGGCCCCCTTCCATGTAGTCAGTTCTAGGAGCAGTTGGCACAGTATTCCATTTCATGAAGCAGTTCATTCTGATTGGGCCAGACAATTAAAGACAAGCCCTTTCCCCTTCCAGGGTTGGTTGGCTGGACTGCCACTCACCAGGTCCCTATGTTATAACTACGCATGCAAGCTAATAACATTTGTGTGAGATGCTCTTGACCTTTATTATGAATCCTTTGATGTCTAGAGAAAGAACAATCTTGGCAGCCTCCTCGAGGTTCCTTTGGCAGGCAACACCATGCCTTCCTGCCTAAGATGCCTAAATATGGGCATCAGCTGTGTAGAGGATTGCTCTAATTGTTACCTTCCCAGGACATAACTTAGTCTCTCCCGGCTCATCAATGTCAGAATTGCTGCCAATACATCCAGACACTATGTTCCAAGCTTGTTCTCCTCTACTGAACTTTCAATGAACTTTTATGAGAGAATTATTTCATTATTTAAACATGACTTTGTGAAATTCGACCATTTTTGAATCTGCCTGACCATGGGCCTGATCATGACTTTGGTGGTAACGCTGGCGGTATTAGCCCTACCGCCGAACTCCCCGGCACTGTTAGCGCCGGATCACGAGTTCGGCGGTAATGTAATGGCCCATTCCCCATTGAGCCCATTCGGGAATGTCCCATTCCCCATTGGGCTCAATGGGTAAAATTTGCGCTCTTACCGCCGGCAGGAATTCCAAGAGCTGGGGCGAAATCCGCCGAAGTACTGATTTGACGGACCCTTAAATCCGGCGGTATTAGCGCTACCGCCGGATTTAAGGGTTACAGCCAAAGTCGTGATGAGGCCCCATGTCTAAACCAAAATGCATGGTTAAATTACAAAATGGCTGACCAATCTGTTTTTAATCAAAATGTATTTTCTGTTCAGTTTTAAGCCTCAGTTTTCGATATCTATGATAAATGTGTGCTCCCTAACATGCCCTCCACTGCGTAAGGCATTCTAACCCTAAAAATGCATGTAGTTCTACAGTGTGCTTGTTTGGCTTTTTTTTTAAGCACTACAATTCTAATTTTAGCAATACTGGAACAATTGATCAACCCGACAAGTTATCTGCATTCAGTGTGAGAGGGGGTGGGGGCTACCTTCTATATACTCTAATTAATGAAATTAGCAGCTGGTGTGACCATGCACTACCCACAGGCAGTGCTGCAACTGCACCGCACCAAGGGTGGCACGGATGCTGAGCACAGAATTAAAGACATTCAAAGGTCGACCCACTACTATTTCAAGTGCCAAAAGATGGGATTTGAACCCTGACTGCTGGACTATCAAAAAAGGTAATTACCCTCTGTGCCAATGAGCCCCCATGGCAATTCCCTCTGGCAGCTCCCCCCTAGCCTGCCCTGCCCCACACATGCCCACCCTGCCCTGAGCAATCAGGCCCTGCTCGAGCGGGGAACACTTTCTCGCACGCAAACCACTCTGGGTGGGACAACAACTCTGAGCAGAGAGCTGCACAATCAGCACTCAGTCCTAGTGAGCGGGATTTCAGCCTGCCTGCTCGAACAAGGGACTTTAATGCTGGGCACAACCTCTGAGCAGGAGTGCCTCATCTTCCATCATGCTTAGTGGACATGCACCCACCTCTCGCTCTGAGCAATGAACCACTCATTTACCAGTTCCATGCAGGACTTCAGCTTCCACCCATTTCAAGCAAAAAAACGCGCAGAGTGGCAAAGTATGATGCCCGTCATAATGCCACTGATGTAGATAAATGTGTGAAAATATGCACATGTCATTAAATTGACTTTGCATAACCATACAAATTGCCCAGGATGAATGGCATTGGCCGTGCATAAAACCAACACACATAAAAAAATCAAGAGAGGATGTGTTCTTCTAATAGTATTTTTAAAACTTTACAAGGAGTGCATGTTTTAAACTCTGAGAATCAATACACATGTTTTCCCTGGAACGTACAGTTCTGAAATGTGGCATTAAACATATAGTTGTTGGTTATACCCCATCGGGTTGTATGGTGCAGTGGTGAAGTGCCCCACCTGTGAACCTGGCAACTGCGGCCGAGGTCGGCATCAATTCACACATTCCAAAAGGGCAGTGAAAAGTCTCTCATTTTACACACTGCTTGTAAAATACTGTGGGGGACGGCTTCCGCCCTATGAAAAAAGTGGGTGGACGCGGTGTACCCTCGATTTGATCCCTGCATCAGCAGGATCTCTCCTTGAGCCCATAACAGCGTGGTGCCAGTTAGCGGCGTGTCCCCGCCACTATGCGCCCCACACTGCGTGGTTTTTATCATTCATGTCCCCAAACTCAAAACATGCACTACCACCTTCACTGCATTTGTACACGACATGTGGCAACATGGCGATAGCATTATATCCTGAGAAAGAGGAGATAACTGTTGCGACATTTAAACATAATCAAATTAAATGACTGACCACTGACTGGCACAGAACAGAAAAGAGCGATATTTTAAGGACTGCCATTTGCAACAGAATATAGCAATTTTCAGCTTGAGAAAATCGGAAGGGTCCATCTTAACAAGAAGAGTTAGCATCTATGTGCTTGTACTAACCCACCCCATCTTCCTCCAGCATCTTCCACTACCGGTGACAGCTGCTAGTGCTGCCCAGCCAGGAGTATCCTTGCAGAGTTATGGCCAGTCATGCCCAAAATGACACATCCAACATGAACCCCACCCCAGACACATTAGGACATGCCTCTTAAATGCTGAACTACTTGCAGTGACGTTCCAGCATGCTCACCCCCGCCCTCTACATTGCATTCGCCAACAGGACGTCACTGCGTATTCACTACACCTCCTCATTCCTGTGTCAAGCACTCCAAATACCACTTCCGCTGGCGTCACTTAGGATGCAACCCTCCTGCCCTGCAGTACTTTTTGCAGGAAATATCTGTATTGGAAAAGCACAATAACAGTGGTCCAGAGGAGGCATATGGTGCGCAATCACGTCGCACGTAGGACGTGCGGCAATGTAATGTTGAAAGTTGTGCAGATAATGCTCCCTTCTAATTCCAGAAGCTCTTAGAGTGCTTGTATCCATTTTAGGTTGGTTCTCTTCGACCGCCCCGTTGGAGCTTACGTTTTTAAAAAGAAAAGAAAAGAAAAAGGTTTTGTTTTATATAGGGGTCGCAAGACAGACAGCAGGGGTTGCGGCCGGGGCCAAATGCCTTTCCTCTGTATGTTTTATTCATCGATTTTGCCTCAGCGTTTGATGAAATTGATTGTGCTAAATTATGGGCTAAGTTAGAAACATTCCAGATTGCTACGCGCATGTCAACTGCTACATGAAAATAATGTGGCTAGGGTTAGACTGATTGGGTAGGTTGACCTATCAATCCCACTTGCAGGACGACATTTGGGGGTCGCCAGGTGTCGCAGCCGTGTCTCCTCCTCTCTCTCTGTTGTGAGGCCGCAAGCCCACAAATCACGCAACGACACGGGTGTACGTCTTTACAACTCCTTTATTCAATCGTAACTGCCGACCCCTTAACTTTCCCGCTTTCCCCTCCCCCCTTCCCTCTGTCCCTCTCCTTTACTTAAAGGGCCTGTGTCCCTTTTCTCTGCACAACACCCCCCCCTTACTTATTGTCGAAGTCCGTCTTCACATTTCTTCGATGAGCCGAGTGGGCCGCCTGCCCAGCCTGTGGGGTCGCTCGGCTCGCTCTTCCCTTTTGTCCTCCTGGCCTGCCGGCAACGGCGCCTTGGGCGGATCTGGGGGGGTCTCTGGGTCCATGGGGTCTTCTTCCTCGAGAGGCATGTCTTCAGTTCCATCTTCTTGGAACATTCGTCTGAAGTATGACGCGTTTCGGGTTATTTCACCCTGGTCTCCCAGGGCGGTGATCATGGGTCCTTTCACTTCCGTCACTATCATGGGCTCGGGCCGATGTTTCGAGTCCGTTTTCTGGCGTTGGGCCTGCCTGACCAGCACTGTTTCTCCTACGGGGTCAGGGGTTACTTGGCCTTCCGCTTCCGGTCAGTCCATTCTTTGGCTTTTTGTCTTTTCTCCGCTTCTCGTTGTCGTATCTCGTCGTCCTCCTCCGGCGTGTAGTCCTCGAGTTGGGGAAGCCTGGACCGTGGTTTGTATTTAATCATAAGTTCGGCTGGGGTGTACCCAGTTGCCTCGTGGGGGGTATGTCGGTAGTTTCGTAGCATTTGTGAGATGGCTTGTGGCATCTAGGCTTGGTTTGTTGCTGCTTTTTGGCGTGTGCGCTTAATGTTCGCCATGAATCGCTCCACCATCCCGTTGGCCTGGGGCCACAGTGGTGTGATCTTCTGGTGGTGGAATCCGAGGTGTGCCGCAAATTTCCTAAACTCTTGTCCTTGGAATGGGGATCCATTGTCCGTTTTCACTACGTTGGGGATGCCCTATTCGCTAAATACTTCGTCTATTGTGCCTACCACGTGGTGGAAGGCTGTGGACTGTACGTGCTTTACCAGTGGGAATCGGGAGTACTCATCTATGGCCACCAGCAGGTGACCTCCCTCTTCGAGTGGGCCGTAGAAGTCAAGTGCTACTCGCTGCCAAGGTCCATCAGGGAGCGGAACTATGCGCAGGGGGCAGGGTGGTGAGCCGGCTGCATTTACTTGGCAAGGGTGCAGTGTCTTAGTATGTCGTCCACAATGGTGTCCATGTGGGGGAACCACACCTGGTTTCTCAGTATCTTTTTTGTGTTCGCCGCACCTCGATGGCCTTCGTGTGCGATCATGGCTAGTGGCTTTCTAAGACTTTTGGGTGCTACCAGGCGGTTCCCTCTGAGCAGTGTGCCTTGGCTTGTTGTGGCCAGTTCATTGTGTATTTTTTCCATTCTGGCCAAGTCTCTTCTGTCGACTTCCCCCCCCTCTCCTGGCTCGAAGTGTTGGTTGGCCGCCTGTCGCCACTTGTTGGTGTTGGTGAGGTGGACGGCTGCCTTGATGGTGGGGTCAGCTCTGCTCTTTTCCGCAAATAGTTCGGCAGTGATGGCCGGGGGAAGGGCATTGTGTGAGAGGTATGCGATGTATCCATCGGCTTCTCCTTGCATTGCGGTGTCTGGTGCTTCTTCCGGGTGTCGTGACAGATAGTCTGCTGGGTTTGCGTCGCCCCAAGGCTTGTGAATGATGGTATAGTCATATTCCTGGAGGCGGATGCCCCATCGTTCGATGCGTGGAGGCATCTTTATTCTCGGGTTGCCAAAGAGGGCCAGCAGGACTTGGTGGTCCGTAACGAGGGTGAACGTTTGTCCGATGACAAAACGATGAAATTTTTCGCACGCCCATACTGCCGCTAGGCTCTCCCGCTCTGCCTGTGAGTATGCTTGTTCGGTGGGGTTGAGTGCGCGGCTGGCGTATGCCACGATATGGGTTTTGGAGTTCTCTTGTGGATCCGTTTGAGCTAGGATTGCACCAAGCCCCACTGGGCTGGCGTCCGCGATGATTTCTGTTTGCCATTTCGTATTGAAGTATGCCAGTTGGCGATTGGCAGCTAGCTCTTGTTTTATTGTGGCGAAGGCCTGTTGGCATTGGTCCGTCCACTGGAAGGGTTGGTCTTTTTTCAGTAGCTGCCGCAGTGGGCATGTCAGTGAGGCGTATCGTGGGAGGTAGCGGGCGCAGTATCCCGCCATGCCTAGGAACGAGCGGAGCTCGGAGGCGTCCTGTGGGCTGGGCAAGTTAGTTATGGCACGGATCTTGTCTGGGTCTGCCTTGATTCCTTGGTCCGAGAAAATGTGGCCGAAGAAGCATAGAGTGCGTGTGTTGATTTCGCATTTCTGGCTGTTAAGTGTCAGTCCGGCGTCTTGTAGAATGCGGCACACTTGGTGTAGGGCTGTGTCATGTTGATCCTGGGTGACACCAAAGATGAGGATGTCATCACTGTAATTGAATGCGTTGGGGACGGAGCAAATTAGTCTGTGAATCGTTTCCTGAAATATCTCGGCGGCGGACGAGATTCCAAAGTTGACGGAACAGGCCCTCGTGGGTGGTAAATGTTGTGATGGGCCTTGATGCGGGGTCAATCACTAGCTGGTGGTACCCCTGGTTGAGATCCAATTTTGAGAATTTCGTGGCTTGGTTGAGCCTGATCAACATGTCCTCGATGTTCGGGCCGGGGTGCCTTTCCCGTTGGATGGCGGTATTGGGGATCCTCATGTCCACGTAGAGGCGGAGACGTCCATCTGCTTTGGGGACAACTACAAGTGGGGAAACCCACGGCGTGGGTCCTGTTGCCCTTTCTATGATGTCATTGTCCAGTAGCGTCTGCAACTCATGGGATACTTTCGCCTGTAGGTGGAATCCTACTCTCCTGGGGTGCGTGGTACTGGCTGTATTTCGGATCGATGTGTAGCTTGATGACGTTGTCCTTTAGCTTGCCCACACCTTCGAATAGGGCCGGGTAGGCCGATTTCAGGTTTTCTATGTTTGGGGCGCTGTGGTGGATGGCCTGTATGAAGTGGGAGTTGGGCGGTACGCCTTGGATCACTTCCGTTTCGTCGTAGTGGATGTCGATGAGGCATAGAGCTGTGGCAGTCTTGTGGCTCAGGAGGCATCTGCCAATTGCCGGGCTGTGAATGACGTGTATCGCTGTCGGTGCTCTCTTGCCCCTGTGTATGAGATCACATGTGAATTGTCCCTTTGAGGTCAGTGGCTGTGTTGCGCCCCATTGGAATATGTGGGCGTAAGATGGTTGTAGGGGAAACTTGTTTGCTAGATGCTTGTATGCCAGGTGAGTCATGACATTAACGGTTGCGCCCGTGTCCACCAGGAATGGTGTGTCTATTCCTCCCAGGTGTACCGTCACTCTGGGTGCCGTGCTGTCGTCGGAGGCCTCTGAGATAAGTCGAACATATTCCCTGCTGTATCGGTCGTATTCCCATAGGGTAGGTGTTCTGTTGGGTGTTCTTCGACTGGTGGGTTTTCGTATGGGTCTCTGGTGTTATCTTCCCTTTGGTGTTCCTCTTCAGGGTATGCTTGCATGTGATATATTTGTTCTTTGTTCTTGGTTGGCGTATGTTGCGTCGGTTTGGTCCACCTGTAGGTTTTCGACCGCTCTGATGAATCCAGGATTGTTTGGTGTTCTGGGGTTGCCGGCGGGCTTGGCGTATTCTCGTTCCAAGTATGGTCTTGGGTTAAGAGGTCTCTGTGGCTCGGGCCGTGGCTCGAACCTCCTTGTGGTCGTTTGCTGGTTGTGTGGTCTATACGCTGATAGCGGGGGCGTCTTCTCCCGGCACATGCTCTGAAAGTGGTTCTCTTGTCCGCACCTCATGCACATTTGGCCAATTGCGGGGCACTGGCCTCTGTGGGGGAATTCAAACCCGCACCGGTAGCATTGTCTTTCGGGTGGTGGGCGTCTTGCGATGCCCACCACCCGACATGTTCCACTGGTCTTGTCTGTATGTGTTGTTGTATTGGCGGCCCGTTTGATTGGCGGTGGCGGCTGCGACGGAGTCTTTCTCGGGTTCTCCATGTGTGCAGCCTGAGCATCCACTCTTTCGTATACTCTGGCGAGTTCAGCTATTTCTTTCAGAGGAAGTGGTTTTTTCAGTAGATGTTTGCGGAATATTGATGACAGGCATCCCTCTATCACTCTCAGACGGATGGCCTCGTCGTCGTTGAAGTTGGCGAAATCACAGTACGCTATTTTCCTTTGCAGGCGCAATATAAATTGGCTGATTGTTTCTTGGGGTAGCTGGGTGCACTGATTAAAGATGTAGCGCTCGTAGTCTCTGTTCGGGACCACTATCAGTCGACCGTTGATGGCTTCAATGAGTCTTTGGTATGTATTCCTTTCTGCTGCAGGGATGGTCTTGATGACACTTTTTATGTCTTTCCCAACTAAGTTTGTGAACATGTCTAGTTTGTTCGGGGCGTCTTGGTTTCCTACTGCCCTCATGAATTCCTCAAACTCGTCCATCCATTCTTGCCACCTTTGCCCTTGGTTTTCTTGTGGTTCTAGCGAAAATGGGTTTGGGCGGCGTAGGAAGGAGACTGGATTGGTGGGAGTCACACCAGGCGCGGCAGGTGCCGTGGTGTCTACTGCTGCGCTTCCTCCACTCCCTGGTTGTGACATGATCACTGATATCAGGTGTCACGTTGCCTGTGAGCTGTTCTTGTGGTTCTGTTCGGTACCTGCGTGTGCGCCTGGCACCTCTCGATCTCCTGCGCATTGCTCGGCGACCCGCTGGGCTCCTCCTCGCTTTTGGTGGGTGCGCGTCTTCTTTCCTTTCCTCCACGGGCCGCAGGGCTCCTCCTTGGCTCCTGTGTTAGCGGTGACTTCTCTCCTCGGCGTGATCTCACCTCGTGGGCTGCGGTCGGCACCGGGTCCCTCCGCGACTCCGGCCGCTCTCTTCATGCGCGTTGGCTCCTCCACACCTCGCGTTCAGTCCTCGGGGCTGCTGTCGGCACCGGGTCCTTCCGCTACTCCGGATACCTTCTTTGGGCGCGTCGGCTCCTCCTTGCCTCGCGTTCTCTCTGCATGGACCGCTGTCAGCACCGGGTCCCTCCGCAACTTGGGCTGCCTTCTTCATGCGCGTGGTCCGGCTGTCTTCGTCGCCAGTTGTTGTGAGGCCGCAGGCCCACAAATCACGCAACGACACGGGTGTACGTCTTTACAACTCCTTTATTCAATCGTAACTGCCGACCCCTTAACTTTCCCGCTTTCCCCTCCCCCTTGCCCCGCCCCCTTCCCTCTGTCCCTCTCCTTTACTTAAAGGGCCCGTGTCTCTTTTCTCTGCACAACACTCTCTCTAACCCCCACCTGCCCTAACCCCACTCACCCTACCCCTTCTCTCAACCCCCACCTGCCCACCCTACTCCCACTCTCTCTACACCCACCCACCCTACCATCACTTTCTTAACACCCACCCACCTGCCCTACCCCCCACTCTCTCTACCCCAGCCACCCACATGATCCCCACTCTTTCTACCCCCTCTTTCTACCTCCAGCCACCCAACCTAGCCCGCTCTCTCTAACCCCACCCACCAAACTCCCAATCTCTCCCCACACTCTCTTTACCACACCACCCACCCTACCCACTCTCTCCATCTCCATCCACATACGCTACACCACTATTTGTACCCAAACCCACCCTACTCCACTATCTCTACCCCCACCCACTAAGGCTACCCACCCAACTCTCTTTAAAAACCCATCTCTCTCCTACCCACCCAACCACCCACATTACTGCAGTAGTTCTACCCCCACCACCCACCCTACCAATTCTGTACCCAGACCCACCTACCCAGCCTTCCAACTTTCTCTACCCCGACCCACTAACCCTACCAACTCTCTCTAACCCCACTGGCCCACCCTATCACCACTCTCTCTAGCCCCACCCAACCCACACTCTCTCTACTCCCACCCACCCATCCTACCTCCACTCTCTCTACCCCCACTTATCTGTCCTAACCCCTCTCTCTCTAACACCACCTACTCGCTCTAACCCCACTCTCTCTACCCCCACACACCTGCCCTACCCCCACTCTCTCTACCCCAGCCACTCTCCCTATCCCCACTCCTTTTACCCCAGACACTTGACCTACATCCACTCTCTCTACCCCCACCCACTCAACATCCACTCTCTCTACCACAACCCACCCTTTCCCCATTCTCACCAATGCAACAACCCTGCCCCCATTCTCTCTACCCCATACCCACCATACCCCCACTCTCTACCCCACCTACCCACCCTATCCCCTCTCTCTTTACCCCATTAATGCTACCCCCAATTTCTTTATTCCCCACCCACTCACTTGAAACCCATTCTCTTTCTGGAGACCCACCCACCCAACCTATCCCCACTCTCCCTACCCCTACCCACACTATACTCAATCTCTCTACCCCACTCAACCTTCCCCCACTCACTCTACCCCTACCACACAGCCTATCAGAAATATCTCAGTCCCACCCACTGTCCCCCCACTGTCTCTACCCCACCCATCCTCACCACAGACTCTCTACCCCACCAACCCTCCCCCACTCCCTACCCCACCCACACTTCCCACTCTCTCTAGCACACCCACCAACCCCACTCTCTCTAACCCCACCTGCCCTAACCCCACTTCTCTCAACCCCACCTGCCTGCCCTACTCCCACTCTCTCTACACCCTCCCTCCAATCCCCCATTCGCTCTACACTCACCCACCCAGACTACCACCACTTCCTCTACACTGTTAGGGAGATATCTCACACAAGTGCTAAATTCCCTGTACCTTAGAGCCCTCCAGCTCTTTTGCTATCTTTTGGGGCTTTGAACTTTCAATGCATTTTACTTTTGTGTTCTTTGTTTATGGAGTTTTAAAAACAACTCCATAGGCATCATCTTTTTCTGTGTGTCACACAGCACCTTCAGGGCAGTGGCACAGGGATGTCTTTCAGACTTCCCAAGGTTTAAATACCTTCTCTGGGACTGACTACTATCTCCCAGAGCATGTAAAGTTAAATTGACTTTACTAGTCTCTTTAAATGTACTGACCTAGCACACACTATCTTACTATAGAGTGCTGCAGGGGTTGCCTAGCTTCCCCTGAGTCAAAACACTCATGTAACAGTCAAATGTTACCCTTTCCTACTTTAAATGGCTGATGGCAGTGGTTTAGATCAAACTACCATGATTTTTCCCGACCGCTAACAATGTTAGCTAAAAATCAGGTCAGTCATGTTTTTCAATATGGCACCCAAGACCTATCTGTAAAAACAGACTCTGGTCGACTTTTTTTGCCATTTCTTTTAGGAAAGGTCCTTCTTGTGTTTGTCTCTGAGCGCCAAACCAGGTTTGATCCCTTTGTTCGTTGGCCTTTGGCGGGCTTCAGTGCTGAAGCCCTCCTCTGGCGCCAGTGTGTCTGGGGTGGACAGGATGTGAGGGAGGTGCCTGAAAATCCCTGTTCTTAGTCTCCTAGGAGACCTGAATTCACTCTGGCGTGATTGGCTGGCTGGCTGTACGGCAAGGACAGCCACCCTGCTGTGTGAGTGACAGCCAGGCTGGAATGAATGGGGTAAAACTGTTTAAAAGTAGGTCTCTGGGACTTGGAAAGCAGAGTCGCCCACTGGAACAAAAGAACCGAAGAGGAGAGTAAGGAAGAGGACTACTGCAACCCCTGGACGATCGATGAAGCCCTGCTGTAGGTCCAAATTGCCTGAAACTCCGACGACAGAGAAGCCCTTCAGGTTTAACTTCTTCCTTTGAGTTTGGTGGGAACAACCAACTCGCAAGCCACCTGGACACCATCCTATTCTGGTCGAATTTTCATCAGAGTGCTGAAAACCGGATAGCCAGAGGGAAAGAAACCAGCTTGTGGACATTAAGGCACTCACAACTTAAAACGACGTCTAGCTACAGCTTTTGGCCTCCTCCCTGGGCAGGGCAGGAACCTCCGAACGTCCTCCTTCTTGTCCCCACGACTGAAGCTCAGGAACAGCAACATCTTTTCGAACTGCCAGGAACAACTGCCTCAGCTACAGCTTTCTTCATTGACAAGGTACTGTGCAAACGCGGTCCGGAAATGTTTTGGCCATCGAGAAAGTGCGTGAAACTTTCCTCAACTACGAAGGCTTGTACTTCCCTAAACATTCATCAAACTTTTCGCCTAGCCAAATCCTTTAAAAATCTGTGGCAAAGACTTAACCGTTACTTACCAGAACTGTGCTATCCTATACAAAAGACTCTGAAGCATTGACTTTGGCCCAGGCCTATTGAGAAGAATTGCTGGTTGTATTTAACTAAAACCCTTTGCCCTGCCTATGAATGTATTTGGGCTGTCTATTATAACCTTGTCTTTTCCCTCCTTTATTAAGTATCTGAAGTGCCATTTTGCTCCCACTTTATTTTGGAGCGAAACTTGTTCATTTACTTACCGGTTGGTTTGTTGTGGTGTATTAGTGTGTGATATTGAGCTGCTTATGCTAGTGTCATGTTTTCTAACTGACTGAGTAAATACATGTATATTATTTTACCAAGAAACCTTGAGTAAGTGTTTACTTGAATCACTGTATTGGTTGGTCCTTTGTGTAACTTGTTCTACTGCTCACTTAAACTCTTCAGATAAGTCTGGCTGCTCAGCCATCGCTACCACTTTACTGTGTAGTACAGGGTTGTACCAAAGGTGAAATTGTGCTTACACTTGTAGTCCTAATTGTCTGTAGTGTTCCCCAAGGGAACTGCGGTTGATTCTGCCTAACATACACCCACTCACCTGCCCTACCCCCACCCTCTCTATCCTAGCCACCCACCTGATCCCCACTCTTTCTACCCCCAGCCACCCAACCTACCCCCACTCTCTCTAGCCCCAATTGCCAAACTCCCACTCTCACATCACCAAACCACCCACCCTACCCCACTCTCTTTACCCCAGCCACCCTATCCCCACTCACTCTACCCTCACCTACTCAACCACCACTCTCTCTACCGCACCCACCCTCCCCCCACTCACAACACCTCCCCCACTCCTTCTACCCACACCCACCCACCTACCCTTCTCCACGATCTCTACCTTCACCCACCCACCCTACCTACCCAACTCTCTTTAAAAACCCATTTCTTTCCTTCCCCACCCACTTTCTTTACCGAAGTATCTCTACCCACACCCACCCACCCTACTGCCACTCTCTCTATCCCGACACACCTTATCCCACTCTCTCTACCCCTACAAACCCAACCTACCACCACTCTCTCTACCCCCACCCTGCCACCCTACCACCACTCTCCCTTCAGACCACAACTCTCTCTACTCCCAGCCACCTGCCCTAGCCCCACTGTCCCCACTCTCTCTACCCCACCCACCTGCCCTATCCCCACCCTCTCTACCTCACCCACACAACCTATCCCCACTCTCTCCACCCCCAACTGACCTATCCCCACTCTCTCTACCGCAGATTCCCACCCTATCCCGACTTGTTCTACCCCACCTGCCTGACCTACCTCCATTCTCTACCCCCACCTGCCCCCACTCTCTCTACACCCACCTAACTGCCCCTTTCTCTACCCCCACCCACCATACCTCCACTCTTTACCCACCCACTCTCTCTACCCTCACCCACTCAAACCACTCTTTCTCTACCCCACCCACCCTACCCCCACTCAAGCACCCTTCCCCACTCTCTACCCCAACCACCCACCCTACCTCCGCTCTCTCTACACCCACCCTTCCCCCTTTTCTCTACCACCTCCCAGCCTCCCCACACTCTCAACACCCACCCACCCTCCCCTCTTTCTCTAACACAAGCCACCCTACTCCCACTCTCTCTAGCATGACCCACTCTACCCCCACTCTCTCTCTACCCTTACACACCCTACCAACACTCTCCAACCCTACCCCCACTCTCTCTACTCCCACCCACACTACCCCACTCTCTCTACCCCCATCGACCCTCCTCACTCTCTCAACACCTGCCCACCCCTCCTCTTTCTCTACTACCACCCACCCTACCTCCACTCTCTCTACACCCACCCTTCCCCCCTTCTCTCTACCACCACCCAGCCTCCCCACACTCTCTACACCAACCCACCCTCCCCTCTTTCTCTAACACAAGCCACCCTACTCCCACTCTCTCTAGCCTGACCCACTCTACCCCCACTCTCTCGACCTTCACACCCCCTACCAACACTCTCCAACCCTACTCCTACTCTCTCTACCCCCAGCCACCCAATGTCCACTCTCTCTACCCCCAGCCACCCACCCTACCCCACTCTCTTTGCCCCCAGCCACCCTACCCTGACGCACTCTACCCTCACCTACTCAACCCCCACTCTCTCTACCCCACCCACCCTAACCCCACTCACAAACCCTGCCCATACTCTCTCTACCCCAACCACCCATCCTAGCCCCATTCTTTTGACCACACCACCCATCCTACCCCAATCCCCTCACCCCCACCCACATACCCTACACCACTATCTGTACCCCCAACCTACTCCACTATCTCTACCTCCACCCACTCACCCTACCAACCCAACTCTTTTTAAAAACCCATGTCTCTCCTCCCCCACCCGCTTGCTTTACTGAAGTATCCCTACCCCCACCCAAAATACCAACTCTCTCTACCCCCACACACCCGCCATACTGCCACTCTCTATTCCCACCCACTCTACCCCACTCTGTCTACCCCTACCCACCCAACCTACCACCACTCTCTCTACCCCCACCCTACTACCTCTTTCTACCACCACCCATCTGCCCTAGCCCCGCTCTCTCCACCCTCACTGATCTACCCGCTCTCTCCACCCCCACAATCTACTCCACTCTCTCTACCCTACCACACCCACCCAACCCCCACTCTCTCCACCCAACATTCCCAGCTCTTAACCCCCACCCAGCCTACCCCACTCTGTCTACCCTCACCCATTCAACCCCTACTCTCTCTACAACTACTCAAACACGCTCCCCCATTCTCTCTAGCACCAACCACCCACCCTAGCCCCACTCTCTCTACCACTCCACCCACCCTACCTCCATTCTCTCTATGACCACCCACCCTACCCCCACTTTCTATGCCCACCCTCCCACTCGACTCCCACTCACTATGCCCACCCACCCTACCCCCACTCTCTCTACCCTCACCCACCCTACCACCACTCACCCACTCTACCCCCAATCTCTCTACCCCACCCACCCTGTCCCCACACCACTCTCTACCCCACCCGTCCTCCCCTGACTCTCCGCCCCCAACCACCCTACCCAATCACTCTACCACCTCACCTTTCCCACTCTCTCTAACCCACCCGCCCTATCCCCACCCTTCCTACCCCCCCACCCTAGCCCCAACGCCACCCCCCTACCCCCACTCTCTCTAACCCCCACCTGCCCTACCCCCACTCTCTCTACCCCCATCCACCCTACCCTCTTCTCTTGACCCCCACCCTCACACCCTACTCCCATTCTCTCTACCCTCACCCACCCTACCCCACTCTCTCTACCCCACCCACTCTCCCCCACTCTCTACCCCCACCCACCCTACCCAATCATTCTACCCCCACCCACCCATCCCACTCTCTCTACCCCACCCACCCTACCAGCAATCTCTGTACCCCACACACCCTACCCCCACTCTCTTTACCCCCACCCACCTGCCCTACCCCAACTCTCTCTACACCCACCCACCTGCTCGACCCCCTCTCTCTCTACCCTCACCCACGTGTCATATCCCCACTGACCTGCCCTACCCCGACTCTCTCTACGCCCACCCACCTGCTTGACCCCCCTCTCTCTCTGGCCCCACCCACCTGACCTACCCCCACTCTATATACCCCCACACACCCAACGTCTACTCTCTCTACCACCACCTACCCAACCTACACCCACTATCTCTACCCTCACTCACCCGTTCCACATTCTCCCCAATCTAACCAACCTATCCCCCTTCGCTCTACCCCTACCCATTGTACCCCCACTATCTCTACCCCACCCCCACCCTACCCCCACTCTCTTTACCCCACCAATGCTACCCCCAATTTCTTTATCCCCACCCTCTCATCTGAAACCCATTTTCTTTCAGACCATCCACACACCCCAGCCCCACTCTCCCTCTCCCTAGCCACCCTACATCCACTCTTTCTACCCCACCAAACCTTACCCCACTCCCTCTACCCCCACCCACCCAGCCTATCCCATATCTCTCTACCTTCACCCACCACCTCCCACTCTCTCTACCCCACCCACCCTCACCACAGTCTCCCTACCCCACCCACCCTCCCCCACTCTCCACCCCATCCATCCTACCTAATTGCTGTACCCCACCCACACTTCCCACTCTCTCTACCCAACCCATGATACCCCACTCTCTCTAACCCACACCTGCCCTAACCCCACTCTCTCTACCCCAGCCACCCAATGTCCACTCTCTCTACCCCACCCACCCTCACCGCAGTCTCCCTACCACACGCACCCTCCCCACTCTCCACCCCATCCACCCTACCCAATCGCTGTACCCCACCCACCCTGCTCCCCTCTCTCGACCCCCACCTGCCTACCCTATTCCCACTCTCTCCACACCCACCCACCCTACCCCCATTCTCTCTATACCCAGCCACCCACCCTACCACCACTTTCTCTCCACCAACCCACCTGCCATACTCCAACTCTCTCTACCCCAGCCACCAACCTGAGCCCTACTCTTTCTACCTCCAGCCACCTAACCTACCCCTACTCTCTCTTGCCCCACACATCAAACTCCAACTCTCTCTCTGCCACCCACCCACCCTACCCCCAATCTCTTTAACCCAGCCACCCTAGCCCCACTTGCTCTACCCTCACCTACTCAACCCGAACTCGCTCTACTGCATACACCCTACCCCACTCACATCGCCTCCCCCCACTCTCTCCTCCCACACCCACCCATCCTAGCCCCACTCTCTTTACCACACCACCCACCCTACCCCACTCTCTTTACCACACCACCCACTCTACCCCACTCTCTTCACCCCCACCCACATACCCTACACCACTATATGTACCTCCACCCACCCTACTCCACTCTATCTACCACCACCCACCCTACCCACCCAACTCTCTTTAAAAACCCATCTCTCCTTCCCCACCCACCCAGCCACATTACTGAAGTATTTCTACACCCACTAACCCTAACAACTATTTCTACCCCGACCACCCACCCTTCCAACTTTCACTAACACACCAAACTCACCCTACCAACTCTCTCTACCCCCACTGACCCACCCTACTGCCACTCTCTCTAGCCCCACCCACCCTAGCCCCACTCTCTCTTCCCCCAGCCATCTGCCCTAACCCTGCTCTCTCTACCCCCACCCGATCTACCCCCACCTGATCTACCCCACCCAACCCCCACTCTCTCTACCCGAACCACCATTCCCCTGCGATTTACCCTCACCCACCATACCCCCACTCTCTCTGCCATCACCCACTCATTCTACTCCAACCACCCTACCCTTACTCAAACACCCTCCCCACTCTCTCTACCCCAAACCACCCATCCTAGCCCCTTTCTATCTACCACACCACCCACCCTACCTCCACTCTATGACCACCCACCATACTCCCACTCTCTATGCCCACCCTCACACTTGACCCCCATTCTTTACACCCACCCACCCTACCCCCACTCTCTCTACCCTCACCCACTCAACTGTCACTTACTCTACCCCACCCGCCCCTACCCCTACTCAAACACCCTCCCCCACTCTCTCTACCCCAAACCACCCTCCTAGCCCCACTCTCTCTACCACATCACCAACCCTACCTCCACTCTCTCTACGAGCAACGTCCAGAGGGCAGGAGCCCACCCTGCACCTCTGCTGCCAACGTCTTCAAGAGAAGCACGTCCTCCTTTGTTTGAACCCGCACAACGCGGTAAGAATGATATTCAGCATGATGCCCACTAGATGCCCACCAAATACTGAAATGAATGCTGTGATCCGTGCATGATTTTTCAGGCACTCTGCCTGATCCTGCGATCTTGTTCTGCAGCCAACAGATCAGCCGAAATATCAAAGAAAATTTGCTTTAAAATGGGGGTTGCCGCTTTTGTGGATATGTTGCTAGGCAACTTGCCCAGCTGAGCCCTGCATGTTGATTGGCCGCACTGCTGTACATCTGATGACCGAGTCGACCGGAAGGCATGAGCCAGGCTCCTCTTCCGAAAGCCCTCTACCCAAGGCCAAAGCCTGTCTGCACCTGTCTTAGCTAATGAGCCTTTGGCTTACTCACTCTGCCCGACTACACTGAGAGTGTCAGTATCCGCCACAGCCTCCTAACTATTAATGTAAGTACACCTTACACTCTTCCTGGTGCCTCTGCAATCCATGCCACGCGTCTCCAGATATAGAACTTCGCCTCCTCAATTGCTGCCCGAACTCTTAGATCTACAATGTTGAAAATTGCCTGTATACATGTACGTTTATCTGCGTTGTGCCTGCTGCTGTACCTAGCATTAGCCTGATATTGCAAACCATTGTACTACAATCCGCGCCAGAATTGGTGAACTGACTATTGAGTTGCTAGCCTATTGTGTTGCCCCTGCCTGGCACTGTATATCTCCCTGTGCCTTCATCTCATATGATGTATTTTACCTACCACCCTGCAGTACTTATTACGGCTGCACCCTGCCGGTCATTGAACTAATTTGGTGTCCAGTCAATTCGTCGAAAAAAAACTGGTCGACTGCAATTTGGTCGACGCAATTTGGTCGAAAACCAAATGGTCGAATTTTTTTTTTTATTTATATATTTATTTTTCGGGTTTTCGTTTAGTTAAAAAAGGGGTTTTTAGAGAAAAAAATGGGGTTGGGGAGGGGACCCCCCCAAAAAAATAAAAAAAAAGGGTTAAAATAAAAAAATTAAAAAAATTTCGACCATTTGGTTTTCGACCAAATTGGTTCGACCATTTGTCTGGTCGACCAATTTTTTTCGACCAAATGTCTGGCAACCAACTAATTCCCATTACTGCCTCAGAATCTATATGCACCACTCATCATGTGGCATCCTTTACTCATCTAGGTAATGACTACACTGCTTACTAACTTGCTGCCTAGCCTATGCTACACCCATTACACCTGTGCCTAGCATTCGATGGATATTGATGCACCTAGTTATTCCCGATATATTGCCCCCAGCTGCTCCTGTTAAATAGAAGCTATCACTGTATGTTGATTCTTCTGACTTTGTATTTCATTGCTTATGTTACTTAGCCACCTTTAATGAATATTGTACCTTGATAGGGAGAACTCATTTAACCATTTGAACAGGTCTTTTCAGTATCACTGCACAGCCCACCTGCTACCCTAACTGGACTGCTCTACTGTGTCACAGAAACCACCAACGCCATTGTTATGGCAGTACTCACATTGTTGCAGATGATCCCAATACTGCAATTGCTAGCCCATTCTAACAGCTGCTTGGAGAAACTTCCACAACCTAATACCCTCATGGGAATTCCAACCACAATGGATCTTCTCTGCTCGGCAGGAGTCTACATCCAGCAAGGAAAGGGTCTAGCCCACCTGCAAGGCCTCCGTCACCATCCTATCCCATGCCCTACGCCCTTCCTCAACACAATTGCACCCTTCCCGGTCACCCCCTCCATGCTCAACAACTCATCGCCCACCCAGCACACAGAGCAGTCACACCCCCTCCTAAATGCCTGCCCCCCCTATCACACATCCACCTGACGGACCTACAAGATCATACTGCCTATCCACACGGACAGCTCAGAATCCCTACCATGCTTCCACTATCAACTCGACCCCTGCCATCTCTCCACAGAAACCCTTGTCTTTCGGCTCTCAAACTACCAGCCTAACATTGCCTACTCCCCCATTACTGGACCTACCAGAAGATTTAGACTATCTTTGCGTTCCTACCAACGTCATTCCCCATGGCGAATCAAGGCACAAATCTCAGTCACCCCCAATATTCAAAAGCCTAAGACTTACAATTATCCTGCTGCAGCGTCCCTCCCAAACAACAATCCAAGTGTCACTAAAAGAGTTTTCACTTTCATCCCAACGCCCCCTAAGCCACATATTCCAGTCGACAATTTAAAATACTGCACACATGTCTACCCACTTATCAAATTCCTGACCTATGACAATGAGAGCATCCAACTGGAAGGCGGCTCATCAGTGCCAGATCCATTACCGCCCATGCCTTGGATATTGCAGACGTCATCAAAACTAATGACCTGGACTTCACAGCAGTCACGGAAATGTGACTCCACAGCCTCTGGCCCTCAACTCTCATTAGCGATTCCTGAGGGTCCCCACTAGGACACCCATCCTAGTCCCACTCTCTCTACCACACCATCAACCCGACATACACTTTCTCTACAACCACCCACCATATCCCCACTCTCTATGGTCACCCTCCTACTCGACCCCCACTCTTTACACCCACCCACCCTACCCCCACTCTCTCTAACCTCACCCACCCTACCACCACTCACCAACCCTAACCCCACTCTCTCTACCCCACACACCCTCACCCCACACCACTCTCTACGCTACCCACCCTCCCCCGCTCTCTAACCCACCACCCTACTCAATCACGACACCCCCACCCACCCTTCAAACTCTATCTACTGCACCCACCCTACCAACACTCTCCCTATCCCCACCTGCCTTACCCCCACTCACTCTACTCCAACACACCCACCCAATACCCACTCTCTCTACAACACCCACCCACCATTTCCTCGCTCTTTACCTCCACCTACTCTACCCCCTCTCTCTCTACCCCACCCACCCTACCCCTGCTCAAACACCTTCCCCCACTCTCTCTACCTCTCTACCCCAAACCACTCTCCCTATCCCCACCTGCCTTACCCCCGCTCACTCTACTCCAACACACCCACCCAATACCCACTCTCTCTACAACACCCACCCACCATTTCCTCGCTCTTTACCTCCACCCACTCTACCCCCTCTCTCTCTACCCCACCCACCCTACTCCCACTCTCTCTAACCTCACCCACCCTACCACCACTCACCCACCCTACCCCCACTCTCTCTACCTCACCCACCCTCACGGCACACCATTCTCTACAAAACCCAGCCTCCGCCCACTCTCTACCCCCACCCACCCTACTCAATCATTCCACCACCCCCACCCTTCCCACTCTCTCTACTCCACCGACCCTACCATCACTCTCCCTATCCCCACCTGCCCTACCCCCAATCTCTCTACTCCAGCCACCCTCCCTATTCCCACTCCTTCTACCCCAGACAACTAACCTACCCCCACTCTCTCCACCCTACCTACCCAACATCCTCTCTCTCTCTATCCCACCCACCCTACCCCCACTCTCTTTATCCCCAGCCACCCTACACCCGACCCACCCACCCTAACCCCACTCTCTGCTACCCGACCCACCCAACTCTCTCTAAAAACCAATCTCTCTCCTCCCCCACCCACCCACATTACTGAAGTATTTCTTCGCCCACTCACCCACCCTACCAACTCTCTCTAACCCGACCCACCCTCCCAGCCTACCAACTTTCTCTACCCAGACCCACTCACCCTACCGCCACTCTCTCTAGCCCCACGAACCCTACCCCCACTATCTCTATTCCAACCCACCCATCCAACCCCACTCTCTCTACCCCCACCCATCTGCCCTACCTCTGCTCTTTCCACCCCACCTGATCTACCCCCACTCTCTCTACCCCACCTACCCCCACTCACTCTACCCCAACTCACCCACCCAACCCCCACTCTCTCTACCTCCACCCACCCTACCCCCACTCTCTCTCTCTCTCTCTAGCCTCACCCACTCAACTGACACGCTCTCTACCTCACCCACCCTACCCCTACTCAAACACCATCCCCCACTGTCTCTACCCCACACCACCCATCCGAGCACCACTCTCTCTACCACACCATCAACCCTACATCCACTCTCTCTGCAACCACCAACCATACACCCACTCTCCATGCCCACCCTCCCACTTGAGCCCTGCTCACTATCCCCACCCACCCTAACCCCACTCTCTCTAACCTCACCCACCCTACCACCACTCACCCACCCCCCCACTCTCTCTACCCCACCCACCCTCACCCCACACCACTCTCTACCCCACCCACCCTCCCCCACTCTCCACACAAGCCAACCTCGCCACACTCTTTATCTCCATCCACCCTACTCAATCACTACACCCCCACCCACCCTTCCCACTCTCTCTACTCCACCCACCCTACCACTACTCTCCCTATCCTCACCCACCCTATCCCCACTCTCTCTACCCCCACTCACCCACCCTACCCTCTCTCTCTAACCCCCTCCCACCCACCCTACCCCACTCTCTCTAACCCCCACCCACCCACCCTACCCCACTCTCTCTAACCCCCACCCACCCACCCTACCCCACTCTCTCTAACCCCCACCCACCCACCCTACCCCACTCTCTCTAACCCCCACCCACCCACCCTACCCCACTCTCTCTAACCCCCACCCACCCACCCTACCCCACTCTCTCTAACCCCACCCACCCTACCACCCCTCTCTACCCCCACCCACCCGTTCTACTCCAACCCTCTCTCGACCCCCACCCACCTGCCCTATCCCCACACTCTCTACCGCAGCCACCCTCTCTATCCCCACTCCTTCTACCCCAGACACCTGACCTATCCCCACTCTCTCTACCCACACCAACCCAACAGCTACTCTCTCTACCCCCACCCACCCTACCCCAACTCTCTTTACCCCCTGCCACCCTGCCCCTACCCACCCTTCCAAAACTCTATCCTCCCCCACCCACCCTTCTCTCTTTAAAAAAACAACTCTCTCCTCCCCTACCCACCCACATTACTGAAGTATTTGTACCCCACGCCACCCACCCTACCAACTTTCTTTATCCCAACCCACTCACCCCACTTACTCTCTCTACCCCCACTGACCCACCCTATTGGCACTCTCTCTAGCCCCACAAACCTTACCCCTACTATCTCTACTCCCACCCACCCATCCAACCCCACCCATCTGCCCTACCCCCGCTCTCTCCACCCCCCTGATCTACCCCCACTCTCTCTACCCCGCCTAACCCCACTCTCTCTACCCAAAACACCCACCCAGCCCCCACTCTCTCTACCCCAAACACCCACCATTTCCCCACTCTTTACCTCCACCCACCCTACCCCCACTCTTTCTACCTCATCCACTCAACCGACGCACTCTCTACCCCACCCACCCTACCCCTACTCAAACACCCTCCCCCACACTCTCTACCCCAAACCACCAATCATAGCCCCACTCTCTCTACCACACCACCAACCCTACTTCCACTCCCTCTTTGACCACAACCATACCCCCACTCTCTATGCCCACCCTCCCACTAGACCCCCACGCACCCTACCCCCACTCTCTCTAACCTCACCATCCTACCACCATTCCCCCACCCTACCCCCACTCTTTCTACCCCACCTACCCTCACCCCACACCCCTCTCTATCCCACCCACCCCCCCACTCTCTACCCCCATGCACCCTGCTCAATTACTCTACCCTCACCGACCCTTCCCACTCTCTCTACTCTACCCACCCAACCACCACTCTCCCTACCCCACCCACCCTACCCCCACTCTATCAACCCCCACCCACCTACCTTACCCCCACTCTCTCTACCCCCACTCACCCACCCTACACCCACTCTCTCTACCCCCACCCACCCTACCCCCACTCTCTCTACCCCAGCCACCCTCCCTATCCCCACTCCTTCTACCCCAGACACCTGACCTACCCCCACTTTCTCTACCATACCCCCACTCTCTTTACCCCCAGCCACCCTACCCCCACTCACTCTGCCCTCACCTACTCAACCCCCACTCTCTCTACTCCACCCACCCTAACCCCACTCACAAACCCTCCCCTCACTCTCTCTACCCGTACAGTCAAATTCATCCCGGACAGGCGGAGCTCGAGGACACATTCAGTAACACATGGAAAAGGTGAGCGAGGACAGGAGAGAGAAGTGGAGGAAAACAGAGCCAGAGAATGATCTGAAGAGCGCCCGAGGGTTGGAAAGTGAGCGGCAGAGAAAGCATGTCAGGGAGATGGGGAGAGGCATAACCAGAGATGGAAATTATGTTAGGTTAAAAGGTTCTTATACCGCACACTGTTACCACCTGTGTGGTCTCTTGGTGGCTAATGTAATGTAAATCATTGATACGCCGTACCATTTGTTTACTTTTTACAGAGCCAGGGTAGGGCCTGAGTGGGCAGGCCCCACCCAAAATCAGTAAATGCCCACTCAGCAGCACTGTTTGGGAATTTGCAGATGTTAATGTCACTACAGTGGGCCCAACTACATTTGCTTCAGCCCCCACTTGTTAGACAATCCCAGCTGTGCCCCTGTACAGCGCATACCTTTAGGCTCAAGAAACGCTTTTCCGGAGCAAAATTTAGAATCAGTTCGGACCAGACACTGAAGCACTGCCAATTTCCCAAGTCACGGCCAGGCATTGACATGCCCACAGCTTCTGTCAGTTGCTCTGCAGCACCTTAACGACCTGCAAACATATTTCTTTTATCAGCAGCAGAGACTTTCATATGCACAATGGCATATTTCCAGCTGAAAGTCCTCGCAAAGCACCAGTTACCTTGCAAACCAATGATAGTTAACGTGAGCAACACAAAGCACCCTATAAAATATTTGTTTAAAGCCATGATGTCTACTAGCCTGACATGCACAGAAATAAAGTTGCTTTATGTCACTAATCAATTGTTCTCAACATCATGAATAACAACGAGCTGGAGGTTTGCAACAGAGAATCTCCATACCTGTCAGAGTTTATTACACACATTTTTTTTATTGTGTGTCTTAATTACTGAAAGTACAGTGGGTTAAACAGATGTTTCAGGTTTGCATTATTTGCATTCAGGGACTTAAAGTATACGATTTAGGATGTGAAAATTAAAACCACAATGATATTCTTTTGGCTTAACATTTTGATATAAGTATTTACATGTTGTCATGTGGCTTCACTATGAAATTTGTTTGTTTTGTATGATAACTCTGTAAGACAGTATTATTGTAGACCTTAAAATCCAAAACTTAAATATTTGTACCAAGTAAAGCTTGAAAGATACGTGGTCAAATTTGCAGAGTGGGTTAAAAGCCCTGCTTCAGTATTTAGCCAAAGTGTGTGATCTTGGTCAATAATTTAATCCTACTCTGAATTAACTGCAACAAATGGAGGCCCCATTTCTAATAGTGTGAACTTAATCACACTATTTGAAAAAACGACACCCTTGCAATGGGAAAGATTTAATGAGTCGGACGACAATAGTGTACACTTGGGCTCCTCTGTTAGTGAACCCCACAACTGTCACCTAGAATTTCACTATTGGTGCACTGGCCCTCCCTCAGTCCTATATTAGTTGATTTGACAGGCAAATGTACAGTCTCAGCAGCCAGTCAATCCGCTACACTAGAATATTTGTTACACTAAGTGTGGCAGATCCAACATTAATTTTCTCTCCTGTTGCTGTCAGTCACAGAAGATGCTTGGGCTATGGAGAGCACTAGCCCACAGGAGAATGAGTGAAACTGTTTGCTATGTCCGGTTTGCTATTTTATTGCAGCTTTTGTAGCACACCTGCTGCCATTTTCTCACTTTCTAGGAGCTTCAGGATCTGCAAGCGGTGGGGTAGGAGACTAATGCAATAGAGTGGGACAGGGGCAAGATTGCTTTGTTACAATGTTGATGTGCTCAGATCTGAAGATGCAGCTCTATTGGGTGTACGTTTTAGATATTTCTGAGCTATCTTGTGCAATAGTTAATGTGCACTCCAGGTTACTAAGATACTTGATTATGTGGTTGTTTGTGATTCTGTCAGAGTGGCACTTAAGGAGTGTGGGGAGTTGTGTTGGTGTATCTTTGGTGGGTTATTGTGATGTTTAGGGACATTTAGTACATGTACCTGCATCCAGATGATGTATGTTCCATTTTGTAACCTGTGTTTTTTTGGTACACAGTTTGTGCGCCACAATGTATTTTCAGTTAGGGTGGAGGTAAAGTGGTTTTAAAGTGGCTATCGTTACCATATCTTTCTCAAATCAATGACCCACTTGATTTAAATGACGCACCATCCAAGAGGGGGAATTTGAGGCTTTCAAAGTGCACTTTCTTTTTTTTTTTTTCATTTAAAGTGGTTCACGTTGTTTATACATTTTGATAAAGCTATTGAGCTAGAATGGATCAATGAACACACACAGAAGTTCCTGTCCAACAGCCACCCCAGGATTCCGAACTTCTATACATTACCAAAGATTCATAAAGACATCAATAAACCACCAGGAAGACCGATAGTTGCAGGTATGGAGAGTATTAACCAACCATTAGGCATCTACATTGATTTCTTCCTGCAGCCTCTAATTCAGAAAACCCCCACATACACTTGTGATACCACTCATTTCCTGCAAAAACTTAATTCCACAACTCTTCAACAGGATGACCTTATGTTTACTATTGATGTCAGAAGTCTTTATACTTCTATACCACATGACCTTGGGATTGAATCGGTTGAATGGCTACTACTACAAACATCTGAAATCCGTGCACAGAAAGAATTCATACTTGCCCTATTACAGTTCATTGCAGAAAACTCTTACTTCCAATACCGCAACCAGTTCTACTTACAGACCTCAGGGACATCAATGGAGGCCACCATGGCACCCACATATGCCAAATGTTTTATGTACAAGTTTGAGATGGATAATGTACTAAACGATCAGGAATGGAACAAAGACATACATTTATGGACGTGCTATATTGATGACATTTTTGGGGTATGGAGAGGCACCATGGGAGCTTTTGATGCCTTCTTTGAATACCTTAATAACATAGATCAACATATCCATTTTACAAGAGAATTTTCATATGACACAAACACTTTTCTGGACTTTCAAATCAAAAAGCATACAACTGGTTACAGTACTTCATTGTTCCGCAAGCCTACTGATCGCAATAACCTTTTACACTGTCTAAGCTTCCACCAGCCTAGTCTGCTTAGAAATCTCCCATACAGCCAAATGTTACAGGTCAAAAAGATCGTGAGTGATCCAGAGGATTGTATTGCTCAACAACTTGAAATGAAAGAAACATTTCTAGCATGAGGTTACAAACAAGGAGAACTCAACACAGCATCCACTAGGGTCAGCAGCCTGACACGTGAGACCCTACTTTCTACACAGAATTCTAAAACCAAGAGGGAACTCAAATCACCAGTGTATGTATCCAAATTCTCGATCCAAAGCAACAGGATCAAAAAACCATCAAAAACACTGGGGAATTTTCAAAAATGACACCAGGGTACAAAATCTTTTTAGTGAGCTACCTGTATTTACCTACCAGCACAGTAGGAATCTTAGAGATGAATTAGTACACACAAGACCGCCCCTCAAAGAGCCCATGACCCAATGAACTGGAACGTTCCCCTGTCTCCATTGTACTAATTGTAATTCAATAATTAAGGGTAATGTAATTAACCATCCCAGAACAGGGAAGAAGATTCTCCTCAAAACCTATGGAACCTGCGATAGCACCAACACTATTTATGGCATCAAGTGCCCGTGTGAAAAATTCTATGTGGAATGATAGCAAACATCCCCAGACGGGGTCGGTAGGGGGAGGCCTTTTTTGAAAGGGTACTAGGCCAAAAGTAGAACATCTAAACAGAAGAATGTACCCTTGCTACTATTTACTTTCATATTTGTTCTTCTTTAAAAATAATAAATTATTGTTTTTGAAAGGTTTCCGGATTGCGGAAATCCTAAGGTAAGGTCAACTGCTGTTCTTATTTATCCACCCAAATAGTGAAGTAGCTCTGTGTTACAAAGGACAAATATTACGGTGATGCTTCCAGTGTTTGAGAAATAAATAAAAGGTAACTAATATAATTTAGGAAGAATGCAAGACAATCACTTTCTACTTCCAAAGACATCAAAATCATATATTTAAAGAAAACCGGAACACATAATCGGAAGTCAACAAGGTTATACTCTCAACCAAGGGTAGAACAAAATACAAGTACATCCACATGGTACATTGAGAAGACAATGTTTTTTTTGGAGAGAGAATACAGTGTACATAAGTGTTTTAACAATTATATTCACTGAACAAAAACAAAAAAACACAAAGAACATTGGGTTTATATTCATTTCTTTACACTAAAGTGACTAAATCATAAAGTAGAGTGCAAAATAGGACATATACATGATACTGGTTCAGTAAATAGACAGTAAATATCCTTGGCAAGGATAAAAAAGATATCTTGTATCAAAGACCCTGCAGCATTAATTGCTTGAAATTAACAATTGCAAAAAGGGACTATCACTGAACAGTATCCACAAATTGGGCAATGACATTGTCTATTTACTGAACCAGTATCATGTATATGTCCTATTTTGCACTCTACTTTATGATTTAGTCACTGTAGTGTAAAGAAATGAATATAAACCCAATGTTCTTTGTGTTTTTTTGTTTTTGTTCTGTGAATATAATTGTGTTAAAACACTTATGTACACTGTAATCTCTCTCCAAAAAAAACATTGTCTTCTCAATGTACCATGTGGATGTACTTGTATTTTGTTCTACCCTTGGTTGAGAGTATAACCTTGTTGACTTCCGATTATGTGTTCCGGTTTTCTTTAAATATATGATTTTGATGTCTTTGGAAGTAGAAAGTGATTGTCTTGCATTCTTCCTAAATTATATTAGTTACCTTTTATTTATTTCTCAAACACTGGAAGAATCACGGTAATATTTGTCCTTTGTAACACAGAGCTACTTCACTATTTGGGTGGATACATAAGAACAGCGGTTGACCTTACCTTAGGATTTCCGCAATCCAGAAACCTTTCAAAAACAATAATTTATTATTTTTAAAGAAGAAAAAATATGAACGTAAATAGTAGCAAGGGTACATTCTTCTGTTTAAAAATTCTATGTGGGCCAATCTACAAGAGCGGCTAAAACAAGGTGGAATGAACACTGGTCTTGCATCCGGAACACAAACATGAACTCGGCGGTAGCACGCCACTGGGTTGAAAATGGACATAACCTGACACAGATAAGATTGGTGATTCTGGAGGTACTCGCAAGAAACAATCCACATGAGGATTTGAGCCAGCGGCTCAACCGCAGAGAGACCTTTTGGATTGACAAACTGAGTACTCTAACCCCCAATGGAATCAATGAAGAAATCAATTATCATTGCTTCTTATAACCTTGCATTTTGCCTGCTTTGATTGTTCCTTGCTACCATTGTCAACACAACTTTAGCTTCTGACATGTAGCCTTTGTACCATGTATTGATGTACCCATGTACCACCCTGCTGTAATTCCTGGACATTAGGTCTGGGACCCAAGGTGCCGTCTTTTGACGACACCACACACAGCAGTGGTATACACTAATGCGCAAGCTAGACATGAATGTTTACTTTTTATGTAATTACTGCACATCATGGACACCCAATGTTACTGCTGCGTATCTTGGACCTTTGGTCCATGACTGCAGGTACCGTTTAATGATGTCACCGACAACAACAGAATTAATATTGTGATTTGTCTCACTGCATATGTTGTTATTTGTCACTCTATATGTATATATACTTTTACATGTCATCACTCACTATTGTTATTCTACCCCGACATAGTATTTCTTTTATTTCCATTCATTTTTCTGTTTGTTCTTTTTCATTACATCATAATTTCCCTTTAGGCCACATGAGGGCAGATAAATAATTAAATCTATCTAAATCAAGCCCAATGACTTGATTGCAGAGGCACATTACGACCGCGCGCCCACTCGGGTCGAACTGCGGTCACGTGTCACATAAAGGAAGCGTTGCCTAGGCAGCGCTTCGATGCAACAGCCGCATACCCGCTCAAGCCGGCAACAGGAGAACTTCTCCACTCCCGTGTTTTGCACGGTAAGCTTTCTTCCCAACTCTATTTTTTTCAATCACATACACGGATTTCAAACACTCCACTACAACGTATTTTCTCTGGTTGTTGTTCAGCGATGATTTCTGTCACTAGGGAAAGACAAATTCTGTGATTTCTACATGACCTTTATGAGCATACTGTGCCACAAACTCTGCATGCAACTAACCTATTTCAGGTACATTTATTCCTGATTTGGTTTCATTTTTAATATCAACAAACATGGTTTCATTATCAATTTATTGATTTATTTTATATTATTTTTTTTTCCCTTGTTCCCTCCTCACTCTCCTACTTTTGAAAACCACAACTGAATGGTATGTTTTTGACTTTATTTCAATATTTCAAGACACTAATATGTTGCTTTACACAAATTGTTCTTGCTATTTGTGACCATGTATGTATTATCTTTAGACTGGCCCTGAGGAAGGAAACTTATTTCCGAAATGCATTGGCAATTTGGTCTGATTGATAAAAATGTTTGTGGCAAATCCTTCCTCACTAAGAAAACATTAGTGACTTTTCGCTCCTGAGATTATTTTGGATAAAATTGTTTTGAAAAACTACTGGAACTTAATGTTTTTGTCATTTTTTCAACTAAAGGTATTCCCATTCACCTTCAAGCCGAACTTTTAATAGTTTTGATTAAACACATACCCAGACTGGGTTCTATAGAGAGCGGCTGTGTGACCCAGCATCTTACTTGGTCTCCTGCTTTACACTTATACATTTTGACAACCTTTAACCACCATAGTCCACAATGTAAAAAGAGAACAAACAAAACATGTAACTTCATGTACATAATACATTCCGCAGCTAAAGAAGAAAGTAGTTCACTAGATCTTCATTTACTCTTCCAATTATTTTTGATCACCATTAAAAAAGGTTATTGATGTCTTCTCTCCTGAGAGCAGAATTTTCCACCAGTCCTCTCCGGTTCTCTGGCCGTGTTTAGTTTTCGCCTCCTACATTAACTTTCATCTTTGCTGTTCCAGAGCTTGACAGTCCTTCACCAGATGTTTTGTGGATTCTTGTGGATCTTCAGCTTGGCACAATCTACAGGTCAATGTATTACCATCTGATTTTCCCCAATTGCTTGTCTCCTAGGTTTGAAATAAATTCAAACAAAATTGAAAGAACTGATCCCTGAAAAACCAGTTTGGGAAAAGTTGCAGGTACCTCGGTAAGGTGTTTAATTAAGGCTTTCCTCCAGTGGTTTCCCATAAATTCTATATTTCTGTCTTTCAGCTTGTGTCTGGATCCAATCCTGGGTAAACAGTTTCTTCTTGGTTTTATCTGGATTATTAATGAGGCATTGGGGCGATTCCTCCAGCGCTAGGAGGAGAACAGCAGTGCAAGAAGGAAAGCAACCCTGTGAACAATTTGGCAGCAATTGGAATTTAACCCTGTGAACGTACTGGACACTTTGGGATTTAACCCAGTAACCTTTTTTTCAGGTAATATATTGGCTAGGAACTGGAGTGTGCACCTCACACCTTCTGTTTTTTTTAGTATTTAAGCATACTCCCAAATAGGTAAGGGAAGCAACCACCGGTGTCTTCATTCCCTTGAGGTTCCATGCATAGTGTTTTTGCTTTCCTTGTCAGCATCGTAATGGAAGAATTCATGATTTTTTTGGGTTGATGATCAGCCCATTTTTTGGATGCATGTCTGTAAGGCAGCCAATTGTCTCTGCAACCCAACCGGAGTTTGGTCCATAAGAACCACATCATCGGGGTATAAGAGTCTCCCTACTTCCGTATTGGCTACTTTTGGAGGAAAGCAGGTGATGTCCTTAAATGCAGAGTCAACATTGGATATAAAGAGTTTAAAGAGCTCTGGGGCCAAGGGACACCCCTGCTTCAGGCCCTTGTTTGTGGCAACTGCTTTTGTTAAGAGCCCGCTCCATTTAATCTTACTTTTATCAATGTCTCACTGTGCAGATCTTTAATTGGAGCCAACAAAGAGTAAGGGCATCTCCACTGATGTAATTTGGACCATAGTAACTGGTGGCTAGCTAGACCAAATGCTTGCATTAGATCTATAAACACAATGTATATTTTCTTGTCTTTGTTGTTTTCAAAAAGGCTTTTAACAAGTTTATTATGAAGATGTTGATACTTGTACCCATACCTCTTTCGAAACCAGACTGCCAGATGTTCCTGTGTCCTGAAGCAATGGCCCATTTTCTTAGAAGTTTCAGTATTAAAGAAGTGTACATCTTCCCAGGGAAGTCTAGCAGCGCTATCAGGAGATAGTTAACAGGATCAGCCCTTGCCCCTTTCTTATGGATTGGGATAATGATTGAATCCTTCCATGATTCCGGGATCTTCCGAGATTTAATTATGTACGGCAACAAGATAGATAAAAAAGTCACCCACTGATCTATGTCTTGTTTTAGGATTACATTACCTAGGCCGTCAGGCCCCAGAGCTCTTGAATTTGCGGATTTAAGGATAATTTCCGCAATTACATCAGGATTGGTTTCGATCATGTCCCACATCAGACTTGATGGTGAATTCGTCCGGACCAACTCCAAATTGACCTCATAAAATGATCCAAAATAGTTTGTCTAAATTGCTGCTGTCATTGGATTTAGAATTACCACTTCCTGTGGGATATCCTGCTGGTTTATAACTCTCCACATCTGAGCCAAGTGTTTAAAACTGAGCAAGGTTAACATTTTGTCTGCATCATTCCTCAAGATTACTTTTTTATAGCGACGTAGCCAATTATGGTAGTGTTGTCGAAACTTTTTACAGAGAATGTCTGCAACCAACAAACTATCCTTTCTAAGCAAGGTGATATTTTTCCTCATGCTTCTTTTCTCTTTTACAACAGTTACGTCATAGGCATACCGATGTGGAGTCAGATCTTTAACCTCAAGCAGATTAAATAAACCCAAATAATTTATGGGTCCCAATTCTCCATCCGATTGGGTGTGCTTAATGGCCATTCTCAGTTGATTGGTTAGTGTCACTATTTTTTTCGTGGCTATTTTATCTCTGTTCCTCCCCATGGTTACTTCCACATCCATGTTATATGAAATCCTCTGCTTTTGGTGAACAGGAATCAGCTTTGCCGACAGTAGGTTATGATCACTCTCATCCATATGCTCCACTGTCAACCTATTTGCCACGTCCACCATCTCTCCTGAGATGCAGATGTAATCGAGCACCAGGCCCCCGCTCTTCCCCCTTCTTGTAATCTTTGCCGGAATGTCACCAATGGTGTTCCCAGTCATCATTACCACATCTAGTGGTTCAATGATTTCCTTCCACATGATTCCTCTTTTTTCTGTGGAAGTGGCTCTGGTTGGCTGGTGTAAGATTGGGCCTCCGAGCTTATCCACATATACTGCATTCAGATCCCCACAAATCACATACCAAGGTGTGTTCCATTTCAACCTGCATTTCTCAATCCAATTAGCCACTTGAGTTGGAAAGGTCATACTTGCTATACTTGACGGATTCCAATACAAATTTAACAAAATCAAAAATGTTCCCTCTTTTTAGTTTTGCCATTCTATTTTTCCCACCACTATTTGTATTAGCAGGGTTGGTAGCAACTCTTCCAGTACCGTAAAATGAAGTTTGTTTTTAATCAGTATAAGTAGACCAGACATAGGCCGACCTTTCTCTCCTTTGGTCGCCGGAATGAGATGCAACGAATAGCCATCTATCAGTGGCAGTGCTCTTAACCAGGTCTCCTGGAGAAAAAATATATTGTGGTCCTTAACTTTATCGCCCCCTTTGGTCAGCAGATGTTTAAAACCCCTTGTATTCCAACTTGCCACTATGAGGAATTGTTGAATCTATGGCTTTTTAATTTGATCTGCAACCATTTTCATCAACCATTTCCAATTTTCTTCAGATCCATATGCTCTCCCTCTCTCTTCTTGTTTTCTTAAAGTCGTTCTGTCTCGTTCATTTCTCCGACTATAAGGATATGACTGTACCTGGAGTCCCTGTTATCCTCTCTCCGCGAGGGTGCGGTTTTTGGTCCCTCCGTCTACTTGTAGATCTTTGAGTACGATACCTTTCTAAGGACCACCCTTGTTTGTCTCCACCCCTTGCTGATCTCTGAGGTCTCCAATCATCTTTTTGTTGTAGGTGGGGTATTTTCACTGGTCTTAGTATAATTTTTTGTTCTGTCAAATGAAACCCCAACAGTCTCAGTAAGGGTGATTTGTGTTTTAAAAGTTGTGTCATAAGTTTAGTAGTAGGATAGATAATTACTCTGTCCATTTGCTCATCATCCACAAACTCCACTATTGCCAAGTCATCGGATGTCGGAGGCCTTAACGACTGGACATTAAGGTGTAATCTTAAAACGTTCGCTCTGTTAAGGATTATTCCATCTGATTCCAGGGTCATCCTTTCTAGAAGAAGCCTGTCTTGATAGCCCCATGTTCTATTTGCCTCTGGTTCTCCTCGATTTTTCCTTGACTCGCAGTCCTGCAAACTCATTCTCCCCTCTCTTCTTGCCATAGGGTGCTGTAGTTTTAGTGGCGAGATTCTGTAAGATCGGTCTTCTTCGATCAGGATGTTGACATTGCTATCCTGAGCAGAGACGGGCTCACTAGTCTTGGTCGTGGCCGGGCTTAGAGTTTCTAAAGGATCCTTTGCCTTTTTTAGTTCTAATGGAATTGGTATTGTATCCTTCTTTGGTTTGACTTCTTGCCGGGCTTTATTTACAAGTCAATGTTCTTTTGGTTTTTCTATTTGTAAACATATAGATTCGTCGGGGCCCTCAAACCCGTCTGGTATGTCTTTCTTGTTGATTTTGTCTAATGATTCATCCTCAATACTTTCCTCTTCCTTCTCTGACTCTTCATATGTGGCATAATCTGAAATTGACTAAGTTGACATGTCCATCAGATCTATCGCCAGACTACCGGCTTCTTCTGCAGTTTCACACCTTTTTTCTTTACTGTCTTGTGCCCCGTCTTGATGTTGGTTTAAAACAGGACACCCCGGCTGCAGAGGCTTTATGGCCTTCTCTGGGATGGATATAATTTTATTGGTTGGAACTGAGATGTTGCTAATAAATATTTTAACTACCATCCCTCTCTGCTTGGCCGGTATTTTCTGTTTTTTTTTAATTTCTGAGTTGCCTGCAATTTCCCATTTTACCATTGGGGCAAAAGACCTTTAGTCCTTGTGGCAGATTTAAGTTTCCCCCTGTCTTTCTGAGTAATTACCCGTTGACTACATTGGCCTTTCATGAAGATTGGACACACTTGTTTCAACCAGTTGTATGATGGGTCTAGGTTTTTTTCCTGTTCCAACTGCTTCTCGCCCCCTACAATGACCTCTGAGGCTTTCTGCATTCTGATGTTTTTTTCCAAGATCATATTTGAAGTCAGCTCGAGGATTAGATCATGCAACTCTAACCTTTCTTCCACTCTTGATTATATTGGAGTGGATAGGTTGAGGCGACAGGTTTTCTTTTCCCCTCCCACCACTATCACTGGGGGACTGGATTGTTTTTCTTCAAATTGGTTGTTTGTTCCCTCAGTTCTTTTTTCATTGAGGGTCTTGATTTCCAGGGAGTCAAAAGCCCTTGACATCCGACGCATTTCCTTCTCCTTAATTAAGGGGTCTAAAATTGTGTGGAGTAACCCTGTGCACTTTAAGCAGAAACGGCACACAGAAGATTGAACTCTTTTGCTCCAGTTTGCTTAGAACAGCGACCCACCAGGGAACCAAGGACCAGTCAAGGAGTGGACCGGAGGAGCAGCTCCCAAGGGAGCCAAGTACCAAAGGAGAGTGACTCACTAGAACAGCCATGAAACAGAGGGGTGAAGACCAGAAGGACACCTAATTAGAGAGCTTTGCTTGTACCATAGGTTTACTTCAGTCCATTTTTAGTTTTGGCGATTAGGTGGTACTTATAAGTCAAAAGTATTACACTCGAGCAAAGATAGGAAGGAGAGGACATGTGAGGTGGGGCACACACATTGAGGGCGTGGTTTAGTAATTTAGCAACTCATTGCCTGCCCGTGGCCATTTTTGTCCCCATGGCCATTCCCACCCACTACCAGCTCATCCCTTCACCCAAAACACAACCTCCTGGGATGCTTTTGAGATAGTTCTATCAAGTAGTAACATCAACCTTTGGCCTGTCAGTATTATTTCAAAGTAGCCTGCTGAGAGTTAAGAGTTAATGGCTAATGTTTAATAAAAAAATGTCTTAAACAAGTATGCCTTCAACCACTTGATTTATATGTGTTCCTTGGACAGAGGTCCTGCCTAAACAAACAATATCTTATTTTATTTTTGCATTTATGGAGCACACTAAGCCCGTGGGCATCAAGGCTCTGTTACATACAAGTTATTTAGTAGAATTCTCCCTTTGACGAAGAGGTGTGAGAGGGTAAGCGAAAAGGGCAGAGCTTAGGCGAAGAGCCAATTTTTCAGAAGCTTGCGGTATGCCCCGTAGGATTGTTCGGCTCTCAATGCAATCAGTAAATTGTTCCAAAGTTTAGCTGCCATGACTGGGAAGCTCGAGCCACCGGCTTTAGCCCTTTTAAATTGGGGCATGAAAATCTGTTGGGCATAGGCAGATCTGTTTGGTATCATAGGGCCTCATTACGAGGAAGGCGGTAGAGGGATAACAGTGCCGGTAGAGCTTATCCCTCTTCCGCCTCATTACGAGGATTGCTCACGGGTCCCGCAAAAGACGTCTGGTAAAACCAGGCGTCCTTAGCGGGACCCGCTAGCAGACCAGGATGCTAACAACAGGCCCGTCATTAATGGGCCCATTGTTAGCATCCTCCCCATTCCCATTGAGCCCTATGGGGGCTCAAATTTGAATGGGGATGTACCCCGACTGGGTCCCAGGAGAAGGAATTACCGGGGCCTCCAAGGTCGGAATGGCTCGGTAATTTCTCATTCCTGGAAACCCAGACCCGGGGCAGCCATGCCACTGAAAGCAGCATGGCTACTTCCATACTCGTAATGAGACCCATAGATTGGGCTTTTTTGATTTTCTGTCAGAGGTAAGGAGGAGCAGAGTTTGATTGGCATCTGTGGGTGATAGCCACCATTTTGAATGTGATCTGTTCTCATATCGGGAGCCAGTGTGCATTTCTTCTTGCAACAGAAATGTGTTTCTGTCTAAGAATGTTGAGGGCTGCTCGGAAGGCTTTATTCTGGATGATTTGAATCTTGTGAATGTTACAAGCTGATGTACCTGCAAAGAGGGCATTACAGTAATCTAGATTTGCGCCAATAATGACACGGACAATGACAAGGCAACTGACTGGAAATAAGAATGGTCTTCAGGAATTGATTCATTTTGTTGTGTGGCCGGCAGAGGAGGCAATGGCTTTGACTTGACGTTTAAGGGAAAGTGAGGCATCCAGATACACTCTCAGAGTCTTTACTGATGGGAAGACAGGAATCAGGAAACCGTCAATGGTGAGTTAGGCATATTGATCGCTAAGGTTTTAGAATGCCCCAGGAGAGCCCACAAGGAGGATTTCTGTCTTCTCGTTATCCAGACATAGATGGTGGCCAGCCATCCAAGCTTGGATGGTCGGAAAGACCACGTTTAGTGTGGCAGGGACAGGAGGCTTTGAGTATCATTGGTGTAGTTAGTTTTGGAAATACCTCATGAGTCTAGGATGTCAAAGAGAGGTTTGGTAAACATTTTGTAAAGGGAAGGGGAGACACATGAGCCTTGCAGCACGCTGCAGAAGATAGGTGCCAGGGGGCACTGGCATTTTCAATGAAAACTCTGATGGATCTGTCCTCCAGAAAGGAGGAGTTCCAGGTTGTTGCTTTTAGTGAGAAGTCGGCTGCAGAGGTGAGATGTTGGCAGAGGATCTTACGGTTGATCCGGTCGAACGCTGCTGAAAGTTTTAGGTTTAGAAGGAGAGACAGCTTTCCCACATCCTTGATGTCATCAAGCTGGTTCTTTAGAACCAGCAGGGCTGTTTCTGTTCCATGCCCAGGGTCGAAACCTGATTGACACATCCCCAAGATATGATTGATTTCCAGGTATCGCTGGATTTGGAGGTAAGCCACCCTGTCCAGGATTTTTAGGAAGAAGGGTACTGTGGTGATAGAGAAGTAGTTGTTTGCGATGCTGGGTTCTAAAGCAGGTTTTTTTTTATTAGTGGGAGTACCCAGGCTTCCTAAAGGTTGGAGGGGACTAGGCCAGTGGAGAAGGATGTGCTGATGAAGGTAGTGATGAATGGGGCCAAGAGGTCCAAGGAATCTTTGATGGGTTCCATGTGTTAATATCCCCGGAAAAATATGGCGATATTTTTGCCGGGATATTAACACATGGAACCGATCATATTAAGGGATGGAACCTGCGGGGGACACCCCTGCAACTCCTGAATTATTTTAAAAGGATCGGGGGACACCCCCGCAACCCCTGCTCCCAAAAACCCCTAATATTATCCCCACTAAAAATATCACCTATGGCCGTTCCCGATGACCATATATACGGCAATATTTTTGGTGAGGATAATATTACCTGATACCCTTTGATGATGGTGGCCGGGCACACATCTAGTAGGTTTCAAGCCTTTTAGGATGGCAGTGAGATCCGCTGCTGTGATAGGGTTTAAGCGGAACAAGGGAAGGTTGTTTGGAGTGATGGTGAGTGGGTAATGAGGGCAAAGAGTAAGGTGCTGATGGTGGCTTGTTTGATGTGGATTTTATTGTGAAGGGTGGCGATTTTGTCCAGAAGGGCAATTTTTATCTTGTTGTACCAAGTGTCATCTTTGGTGAGGTTGAATGTGGCGAGGAGGCGCAATTCCAGTTCTTTGAGGATGGTATAGATCTCGTGAGTTTTAGATTTAGCATTGGCAATACTTGTATTGTAGGTGGTAGATTTCACCAGTCGGATGGCTTTTTTATTCAGCTTAGCTGCAGCGGTGAAGAGCAGTTTGTGGAGTCGGAGAGGGATTTTCTCCATTTAGACTCAGCTTCTCACTTTTTTGACTGGAGGGCTAGAAGGCCGGGTGTGAACCAGGAGTTGAGGTGAAAGGTCGGTTTGGTTTTGTTTGGCGCTAAGGGGCGATGGAGTCAACAGCATGTGCCATCGTTTTCGAGTATAGGCCAGCTAGCAGGATTGGGTCGGAAGGGTGAGGATACTCAAATTATAATGTTCCAGGCAGGGGCAAGCTTCGTCCTTTGGTGAGATAATGTGAGCTGCAATCCATCGTGGATGTCAGGGATGGGGCAGTCCACACAGGCAGAATGTTGGGCGAAACTAGGAAGGAGAAAATGTGGTGGTCAGACTATGGGCAAGGGTTGTTGGGGTGGACAGTAACCTGGCAACTGCGGTCTACTATCCAGCCCAGGAGCTGACCTTTGGCATGGGTAAGTGCAAAAATGCGGTGAGTGAAGCACAGTGCACTGAGGGAGTTAGCTACAGAAGTGGCGTTGGTGTCTTTAGAGTAGTTGAGCCCTAAGTTTAGGTCGCACAGGAGAATAGCTTTAGGCGTAAGCTTGATGTTAGTGCCCATGACATTTAAAAGATCTTCGAAGGACGGGGAGGGCCTGGAGGGTGGTAGATGACATGCATAGTGATGGTGTCTGTGTGTGAGAGGGGTAGTTTGACTGTGAGTGTGTCTCTTTTAGTTATCTTGGTGGTGTTAATATGTCTGATGGGGAGCATATCTCTTGCCAGCAGTGCAACCCCCGCCTCTTGAGTCAAGTCTGTCACTGCAGACAATGCTAAATCTTGCAGGGATAGCGATGGATAGGGCTGTGCCTGATGCTGCGTGAAGCCAAGTCTCAGAGATAGCTAGGATGTCTAGATTGTTAGCTATGATAAGATCATGGATGTGTGGGCTGGGATGGATCTCACATCGATTAATGCGCATTTCAGAAAGGGGTTAGATTGTGTGGATTTAGTAGAGCTAGGGTGAGGACTAGACATGCTTTGGGTGCACAGGGCAGAGAAGTAGCAAGTTGGGAGGACTTGCAAGGGCCTGGTATGTTAGTGTACAGGGCGCAGGGCGAGTGAGCCGTATCACAGTGTGGTAGTGCAGCTGGTGTAGTGTGTGGGCCGTTAGGAGCCTGATTGATGGGACTGTGTCTTTGAGCACTCGCAGGGGAGGGGTGGCGTATATGTATGAGTTAAGAGCACAGGTTGCTGTCTGGCGAGGCAAGTGGCTGTCATGCCTGCGCCATGGGCGCATCCATTTACGCTCAATATGGACTATTTGTTTATCATTTATTTGCAACAGACTCTTGGATCCATCTATATTTACTTTGGGAACTTTATTATTTTTCCCACAAACTACGTATACCACAATGCACCTGGCTACAAGCATCAATTCCTGGCTGTTCCTATGGGTTATCAAAGAAACCTCACCCCCCAGAAGCCCAAGGGACTAGCCCTGCTTCCACCAGCCCAGGAACAGAAAGGGACGTGGCCGATTGCCTGCAGGTGTGCTTAGCCAGGTGCAACCAATTAGCCTGCCTCTGTGCTGGGCTAGGCAGTATAAACGCTGCTGCCTGCAGTGGCTCAGCCTCTTGCATCTGAGAGTCCTTCCTCCACCTTTCACGTCTTCCTACGGATCCTGTATGCTGTTTACCTTCACTCCTACTTGGACCCTGCCTTTTTGCTTGCTACACCCTGCTGCCTACAGCCCTAGCCTTCTGGGCTCCCTGCCTCAGTCCAGCTCCTCTGGGCTTCCTGCCTTGCAGCCTGTTACACTTCGCTGCCTACAGCCATAGCCTTTTGGGCTCCCTGCCTCAGTCCAGCTCCTCTGGGCTTCCTGCCTTGCAGCCTGTTACACTTTGCTGCCCTCCAGCCTCCGCCCTTGCCCTGTCGGGCTCTCCACATTGCAGCCGATCACTCTCTGCTGCCTTCCAGCCTCCGCCCTTGCCCTGCCGGGCTCTCCACATTACAGCCGATCACGCTCTGCTGCCTTCCAGCCTCCGCCCTTGCCCTGCCGGGCTCTCCACATTGCAGCCGATCACGCTCTGCTGCCTTCCAGCCTCGCCCTTGCCCTGCCGGGCTCTCCACATTGCAGCCGATCACGCTCTGCTGCCTTCCAGCCTCCGCCCTTGCCCTGCCGGGCTCTCCACATTGCAGCCGATCACGCTCTGCTGCCTTCCAGCCTTCAGCCCTTGTCTTCTGGGCTCCCTGCTCTGCAGCCTGCCTCACTCCGGCTGCTTTAGCCCTTGTCCTCTGGGCTCCCTGCTCTACAGCCTACCTCACTCTGACTACCTACAGCCCTTGTCCTCTGGGCCTTCCTACTTTGCAGCTTATCACGCTCCGCTGCCTACTACCTACCTTTTCCGCTGGGTGCTCGGCCTAGCAACCCTCTACAGTCCTCTGCTACCTTCTACGTTCAGCGGCCCTGTCCCTCAGGATTCACTCCTTACTGCCCGGCCCTTTTGGGATCCTTGCCGTGCAGTTTGCTTTACTGTGCTGCCCTAAGCCCTTTTCCTCTAGGCTTTCTACCTTACAGTTCTACTCCTGTGGGCTTACTCATTGCTTTCCTGCTCCTCTGAGCTCTCAACCTTGTTCCTTACTGTCCTCTGCAATCCTATCCTGTTACACGACTTTCCCTTCATTTCCTTCTGCTAGTTTGCTATCACCTTCTTTCCTGGATTTGTCTGTAGTATCTTCTCTTGTACTGTTTGTAGACCCTTTTGTACAGAGCTTGTCTGTTGGTTCCCATCAGTCAACCTCTGCCTTTCCCTTGTCTCGTTTCTACATTACAGCCACCCATAGCTGCTGTTCCAAGTCATGAGCAAACAGTGTGGGCCCCTGTTATAGCAAACTGTGCAGAAGGCTAGAGTATTTCCAAGGTTCGTGGAATACTCTTTTCCTATATCTGCATACACCCCAAGAGGGTATTCATTCTGTACCTTTTTCCCTTGCTACTCTGGCCTACTCTTTGTTCTCTTTCCTCTCTGCTGTGTGTGTACTTATCTGTCCACTTTATTTTGGCACAACCACCCAAACCCTTTCTGGGTGTCCTGTGCCACTCTTAATAGAGTGCCATCCCTGACAGTGGCACCTGATGTGTTGCAGCTCTTGCGTGGCTTTTCTTAGTAGAGGCTAAGTTGGTATGCTGGAGGTGGGAGCGTGTATGGCAAGTCAGGCTACAGTTTACCTGAGTGTCAGCACAATGCCTAACAGATGTGTGACTCGTGGGCTGGCAGTTTTTTTATTCTAAAATGATATGATATAATGCATGATATAATGCATACGCGTACATAGACAGACTGCTCTCTACGAATGGATTTTTTTGGGAGATTGACAGGGATGGCAAAATGCTCACAGAAGAGTAGTTGTCTAAGTCTCTGCGGGCCACTGCTGCAGAGCCATGGTGGCATTTCCACGCCCCAGCGGTGTCATTGAGGGCATCAACAATGTTTGCATTTTTATGAACAATTCTAAAGCTAGTTTTTCGATTTACAATTATTGAAAATTTTTTATCAACCACTTTGTATGATTTGGTCAAAGGGGAGGGTTTGTGACGTCCCTTCTTGTGAAGGAATGTATATCAAAGTTCATGTGATGCCCCTTCCTCTGATTTATTCAGTGGGGAAAAGGCATGAAATATCCCACCCTCAACCCATACTAATAAGGGTGAGATTTTGCCAGTATGTAGTAGAAGATCTGACCAATATGGAATTCAGGGTTTAGAATTTATTAGAATGCAAGTATTGCATTAGTTTCAGTAACACAATTTAATTTATTCCCCACTACAGATCAATAGAAGGGGCTTATTGGTTGGCCCTTCTGGTAGTAGTTCAGGATTAGGAAAAATGTAGAGGTAAAAATCAATTTCTACATTATGAAAGTATTTATTTATTTATATATCTATTCAGTGAAACAGCTTTAGTTGAAGCTCCATTAAGGTGAAACAATCTCATGCAATGAAACCTTTGAAATTCAGTGAAATAAACTTTATTTGAAGTGACTTTAAGGTGCCGATTTAATGTTACAAAACTCCTGAAATTTGGCAGGTATTGGAAGCTACACCACCTTAAGTATGAGGTCCCCCATTGCACAGCCCCCAAGCACACTGATGACATCACACATTACATCACTGATGGCCTCACATCCTCTGATATCTCTATCAAAATTTCAAACTGTCTCTCTACCATTAAATATTGGATGGCGTTGAACTTTCTGATGTTAAACTCTTTCCAAAACAGAGGTGCTCTTCTTCCCTGCCAAATACACTTTCTCGTCTCCTCCTCTCCCTATTCAGTTCCCACCTGACGCTCTCCCCTACCCCTATTCAGCTAGAAACCTTGGTGGTAATTATGACTCCTCTGCAGTGGTAGTGGTGGTAGTGGGGTACTGTGACATGGAAGAGTAATGTGGTGGTAGTGGGGTACTGTGATCAGGAAGTGTGATGTGGTAGTGGAATGCTGTGACTAAGAAGAGTGACATGTTGGTAGTGGGGGACTGTGAAGAAGAGGAATGTGGTGGTAGTGGGGGACAGTGATGAATAAGAGGGATGTGGGGTTAAAGGTAAGATTACCATTGAGTACTGGGACAAGGGAGAGGAATGTAGGCGTTCAGGTAGGATTACCAATTAGGTACTGGGACGAAAAAGAATGAGGTGAAACAATGTAGATATCTTTCTTGCTGACATCCAGAGTTAATTGAGATCTTCACTGTTTAGTCATGTGAAAAGCTTGTCCAAGCAAAACAAAAGATATGGTAAATAAGTATTGGCTTCTCTCTGTCCTTTGTTACACACTTTTCTTAATCAAATTAAGCAATTATAAGCTTTATGAACACATTTAACACCCCCAAAACACCTATAGCCCCCATACAACTTGCCACACTAGATGCCAACGTTCCTACCAACTACCACCCTATCACAACTGTACCATTCCTTCTCAAAATACTTGCTAGAGTGGCCTATCTCCAAATACAAAAATATTTGGAAACCCACAACCTCCTCGGCCTATGCCAATCGGGCTTCCTCCCCGGTCACGGAATGGAAACCGCCCTTCCGGACCTAAAGATTCAAATGGATAAAATGAAATCCAAGGGTAACATGGTCACCCTCCTCTTACTTGACCTCTCAGCAGCCTTTGACTTGGTAAATCACAAAATACTCTGGCAACACCTCGCCTCAGCTGCCCACTTCTCGACCAAAGCCATAACATGGATAGTCTTTCTTGTCCAACCGCACAATGAGAGTGTTTTCCACCACTGCGGCAGCTCCCCCAGCCCCAGTCACCTGTGGAATGCTTCACGGCTCATGTGTCTCACCAACACTTAACAATATCTTCACCAAGCCACTTTTTGACCTCCTAGACATATTGGGTGTCACCTACACCAACTACGCGGATGACACCCAAATCCTCCTATCCATCACTGGTAACTATGACACTGACTCCAACGCACAGAGCGAAATATACCAAACCATTCAGGCTTGGATGGCACAACACAAGCTTTGCCTAAATGATGAGAAAACTGAACTTCTCCTTATTGGCGCACAATCTTGGCTAAACAAACAATCTGACTCCTAAAAATCCTTTACTATCGACAGAAGCATCATCACTGTGGCCAAAGAGGTAAAAACCCTAGGAGTATACCTAGACTCTACGCTCTCCCAAACGAGACAGGTAAACGCAATAGCATTGGCTGCAGCATACATTGCTAAACTGATCAACGCCTGCAGACCCTTCTTGACCACCACTGACAACTGCATCACACTTGCCAGGGCCTTCACACTTATTCCCATATTCCCAGCACCGGATTATTGAAGGTGCTGTGTACTGGACGGATTATCCCCCGGGACTCAAGGTTCTTAATTATTTCAGTAAGGGACTCCATGGATGTGAGAGGCAAGCAATATTGCTTCACAAACACTGGAGTCATGCCAGGGTCCGTGGGAATTGTTATTGTGTGGATGTCATTGCGACCACAGTCATATGAGTCCACCACAAAGAGATCTTGGAAATCCAAGAAAACTTGTTTCAACTTTTGCTTCTGCTCCAGAGTCACACAGGCATCAGCTGGGTTGACTCTCTCTTCAACCATCTGCCTGAAGCCTGGAAAGACTTCTGGTTTTGCTATCTCAGCGGCCTCCTCCAGCTGGGTGGAGAAGTCCCTGGTCAGAGTGCTGATTTGGACCAGAGGCTTCAGGTGGGAAAGGCAGCCCTCATGGACCTCGAAAATCACCTCATCCCCTCTGAAGTCACAAGTCACTTACCATAAGGGCAGGAAGTGTACACCAGGAAGTTCCCCCCATGTCGGGTAAAGATCCTGTCTGGTGTTGTATTGCCCTCACTGTCACTGTCTTAACAGTCCTTGGGGATTGGTCCTAACAGTTCATTTCCTAAATCAATGGAAAAATGTCGGTCATCAACCGCCATTCCAATAATGGTGCCTGCGGCTAGATAATACTCTTTATGTCACTGTTATCCACCTCTATTGGAATGGTGTCAGGTTCTATGTTGACTAATGGTGTTGGGTTTACCCCCAACCCTTGCTGTTGGAGAGAAGCATTTAGATGAATATAAGCATCAGGGTTTTTTAATTTTTGTCCTCTTTCAAATTTCACTTCCAGGGAGAATTGTCGGGTCCTTTCTGGGATGGTGACTTCCTCTTTAATCTGCATTTCATATGCATAAGGTAGCAATTGAGCTGACCTAAATGCTGTTTCTGGATCATCAAAGCCCATGGGATTATCCGCTAATCGGGACCAAGCTTTGAAGTTTATTAGGTCCAAACTAATGGCAAAGTGATTGAGAATGTCACTGCCTAAGTAAAAGGCGGCAGTGACACCTCGCACGACCCAACAATTATGGACTATGCTCTTGTTGCCAATAGAGATTTTGAGCATACACCTGCTTGGCAGGAGATGTTTGGAATTGGGTGTTTCCAGATCCATTTCCCATTTCTCTATCAGTTTGAATGTGGGAATGGCTGGATCTTTTGGGAGTTGGCGGAACATGGCTTCGCTGATGAAGCTCTTACCGTTGTTCACACACACTCGGGCGAGAACAGTCCTTCCCATCATTTAACTGAACAGGGATGAACAACTGCTCTCAAATTTCCTGAATATCAGCCAGGCTCTGAGCTGATTTCACATCTTTCTGGACTATTGGAGTGGGAATGTCTGATTGTGGATTGGTAAAGAATTTCAGAGTGTTTCCTTCCAGTGTGGAATACCACCTTAAACTGGAAGGAAGCTTGATTTTCAGAAATAGAGAGGACCCCCCATCACCAGTCTGTTGTCCTACTGCTATTACTGTCATGTCTGGAATTTGGTTATTCTGGAAGTGAAATTCTACTTGGTCAGATTTTTGTTCAACCATGTGGCATGTGCCGTTTAAACTAACATGGTTGACACTCGGTTTTAATTTTATTGGTCGGCTAGTCTGGGTCCAGAGGACCTTGTTTACGCAATCTATTAGGGGTGACAACCTTCTCAGGAGGTCATTCCCTAGTAAACAAGGGGTGCCCTCTGGAGTCACTACTATGACCGGGTGTTTCACCTTGTGTCGCCCAATTTTAATGTCCAAATCTGCAGTCCCCTCGATGGGAATTTCCTTCCCGTCAAAGTTCTGAAGTTGTCCAGGAAGAGAGGAATTTGTTAATTCTCCCCCTTCCCTGCATTTACTTCATCAAAGGCTCTTTTGCACAGAAGGGTAGCTTGGGATCCAGTGTCCACCAGTCCCAAAATTGTACCCTGCCCCTGTACTTGTACCGGAGCATAGTATCTTCCCTCCTTCTCCTCAAGGGGGCACAGATAATGCACATTTTTGGACAACTGGTGGGCTGATGTTCTGGTTTTGGGCATGGAAAGAGAAGCGATTTGGGCAGAATTCTGTGGAGAGTCTTGGGAATCTAAAAGAAAATGTTGGCACCCAGCAATGGGAGACATTTTGAGTTCCCCTGGTACCGGTTCTGGGCGCCACCCCCCCCTTTTTGGAGGCAGTCACCAGAATGTGTTTGAACCAGGGGATTTTGATTCTGTTGGTTCTGGGATGAGATGATGGGCGGCGCTAGCTCAGTCCCCACATCTACCCAGTCTGTCTGTGAATCCCTTAGGACCCATTTTTCCTTGGGAGGATTTCCCCCATCTCTGAAGGAGAATATCCTTTTCCCAGGATCCTCTGAGGATCCCTCTCCCTCAAATTGGAAGATCTGTACCTCCTCCTCAAAGTGAGTCTGTTTGGGTCCTTTGTTTCTCCTACCTCCTCTCTGCTCCTTGGGTGGCAGACTTTCAGGTGTAAGAGATTTGGTTTCTGGTTCCTGGGTTTCCAGGGGCTGTTTACAAGTGGGGAAGGATGCTCCCTCCAAGGCTTTACATCCCTCTTCCCCTTGTGCCTCCTCCCTGGGAACCAGTGGGATATCAGGGTGCTGCCCCCGTCATTGTTCTGGAGCACCAGGCCGCGAGTTTGGGGCATTCTGCGCCGGCATGCTCATCTGGGGGTTCTGCTGAGCCCTCAGCACGCGACCCAGCTCCTGTGCCATATTTTGGACCTGGCGCTCTAACTGTGAAACCCTCTCAGGCTGATACAGGGTTCTGTTTTCTCCCCTGGGCTGATCCCGGGAAGGGTAGCTATCCCTTCTCTGGTAGTACCCCGGGTTGGAAGATTTGGGTACCCCTCCACCCTTGGCCTCCCCTCTCCTGGATTAGGTTGTCTGGGCTCAGGGAATTGGGGAAAGAAGGATGGATGGCTTTGGGGCTGGAAGTTGGGGGGATCCCTGGGGAAAAAGTTCTGCCCAGGATTTGGGGAATTTCTGCCCTCCTGTGGGAATTTAGGAGGGGATTTCCCTGGGTTAGGTGCTTGGCTGGATCCCCCCCCCCCTTGGGCTGGAGGGGTCCACACTTAACCCAGGATGGGTCGGTTTCCCTTGTAGCAGGGACTTACATAGTCAGGGGAGTGAGGGACCCCATTTGTGGGACTACCTCTTTGACTCCCTGTCTGTGACTGGCCAGAGGGCCTTCTTGGCTTGGAATTATTCTGTGCAGGCAAGTTTTTAGGCCCCCCCATCTCCAAATCTAAAACAGGGGCAACCTTTACCTCTGCCACCTTGGCAGCAGCAGGGGTGCTGGTCGGTTTGGGGCTTTTCTGCGCATTACTTTTATTTTCTATGGGCTTCTGCACCTCATAGATTCGGGTGGCCTGTTCAATGACCCAGTCTAGCGACCTTTTCTCATGAAAATCTCCCACTAGCTGGGTCATGATGTATTTAGGCAAGGCATGGAAAAAAGTGTTAACAAATTCTTTGCTGTCCGTGCACCCCCTTTTGGTAGTCTGCGCAAAGGCACACTTCAACTCCTGCACAAATTCTTGTGGGGCCTGATCCTCCCCACATTGCAAATTATAGGCTGCCTTGCGAGCCTCTTGGGGGTTCCGGTAAACAGAAAAATGTTTCAAGATGGCTGCCCTATATGTGGACCATCTTGAATGGTTTTGGTCATCCAGCCCTGCAAAGAAAGTGGAGTATTCTGGGGAGAATGTCCATTTGACGTACTGCATGCAGCTACTGCTGTCTTTCAAATGGAAAGTCTCCATCGTTTGCTCAAAGAGCTCCAAGTGTTCCCACACAGAATACTTGACGTTCTTGTGATAAGGTGTGATGACACTCCTTATTGCCTTAATTCGTTTTAAGGGGTCCGTAAGCAAGGCCCTTTTTGCCTTATTGGCCTTCTTGGTTCGGGTAACCCTGGTCCATTCATTCTCTGACTCAGAAGCACTGCTCCCAGAGGTGCCCGTCTGATCTTCCAGGTTTTCCCAAATTCTGCAAGCCTGGGAATGGCCGGCAGAATGTGGGGAGCTAGTCTCTTGTGTCCTGGGAAGCGTGGAGGAGTCTTCAGATTCCTCCTTGCTGCCCGGATTTTATGGGTACCCCCCCACTGACCTAACTGGGCAGAGGTTTTCAGAATGCCCTTCGAGGGCCTACTCTCCCTGGGTTCCGCACTAAATTGCGCTGTAGTAGGGTGCCCATACCCGGATGCCCGCCCATCCATTCCTGGGAGGTACCCTATGAGCCCCATACTTTTGGCTGGATAGTAATCTGCCATCCCCGTGGCCCTGGGCTCATGTGCGCCATGGGACATGGGGGTGGCAGAGTCCAAGGACTGGGAGAGATGAAGGCCTCTGGTACTAGGGCTCCTGAGGTTATGCTCAGGTGTTTCCCTTTCCCAGCGAACCTCATCCCTGGAGGGCCAGGTGATTTTCTTCCATTTTCTTTTTCAAGTGGCAGCCTTCCTGGCCTAAGGTATTCCTTTCCTGAGTAAGCGCCTGCATCTGTGCCGCCTTGTCGTCCCTCTGCCTTTGAAGGGCACCAGCTTTCTGGTGCTCTTCATCAAACTCTGCCTGGGTATCCAGGACTTTCAAAATCAATGTATTGCTCTCCTCTTTTTCTCTATCCAATTGGTTTTGCAGGGTGGCTACCTGCTTTGTTCATGCCCTGTTGAAAATTATTTGAAAAATTAAACAATATATATATATATCACAATTTTATGAATAAATTAATATTTGATAGCACACTTATGAATATAACAGTGATCATCAAAGGATAATATTACACTAGGACACTTCTTTAATTACTTAGGAGTTGGCATAGAAAGGATAAGGTAGCAGAGAATACTTAGTATGGTTTCAATGAAAAGAAATGATGAAAAGAATGCAGCACAGAAATAAACTGATATAGTTTCAACAATAGATAAGGTGATCACTTTTTTCTTTATGACAACTCACTCCCCCCCTATGCAATATGAAGAGATGGAAATGAGGGCACACAGGTTTTCAGGAATACAATCAAAAGCAGTTCAGTTCCCCCGTAGCAAGCTTAGAGCAACCGGTATGCTTTTAAACAGTCAAAAATACTTTTACATGTGATTTGCAATGCAGTGAAAAATATGCTAAAAATGATTTTAATTTCCTATAGGAGATTCAGGGTAGGTGACAGCTACTTTGAATCAGTTCAGGTCAACACTAGCAATGATTCAGGAATGATTATCAGGTTGAAAATGAATTTCAGCAGTGCAAGCAAGAGACAGCTATTTTTAACATATGGTGAAATTGAGCTAGTTTGCAATTTACGGCACTTTTTCTTTGTGCGTCGATTGCGATTACGGAAAAACAGTTGGGATGTTGTATTAGGTTCGTTGGAAAGCTCACGTTCTGAGCTTTAAAATGAATGTTAAATCTCGCTTCTAGGACATACGGTTCAAAGATACAGACGTTTTTGTGGAGGTAAATTTTCAGAATGAAGTCAAGATTTCAGAATGACAATTTCGCTTTGACAGGTTGGAAATCATACAATGGACACACGATTTCTATGGAGTTCGGGACAGGTTGAAATGGATGGGATAAGATTATTTTAAACTAAGAGATTGGTTCTGTACAGATCTGGCTGGATACTCACTCCTAGTTTTTGGACCGGAAGGGGACTTGGACTGCACTCTCGCTACGGGACGGTCTCTGCCACTGGTTCTGCTCACAGCGTCTGGTCTGGGTCTGCTATCGGCACTGCACAGGGATCTGGTTTGGGTCTGCTGTCAGCAATGCACAGCGGTCTGGTCTGGTTCTGGTACAGGGTTCTGGATACAGCTCTGCTTTCTCGGTCTGGATATGGTTCTAGCCAGAATCAACCAGCTCGCCCGGCTGTTGAATAGTTTAGTTAGGTTGCTGGATTCTGAGGCCTGCTGAGAAGGATTCAGCTTTTGGTTCAGGCCTCTCTGCTTCCAGTTCTGGAGTCTATCTGGAGTCTACGGTCCTTCTGGATATTGTCTGGTCCGGCAAAGTGCTGTGCAAGAAAGTGGAAAGAGCAGTCCTTATCTGGCTTTCAGTGGTTCTTTTTATGTCTCTTGAAAGTGGGTGGCAAGGCCGACTTTCTATGCCCAACCCACTAAGGGTTCTGATAGGTTAAAGGATTTACTGTCCTCTGACTGGAGAACGGAGTAGTGAGTCATCCTGTGTCATCAGGTATCATTTTTATGGCTTTAAGGAAAGAACACTCCCCTTTGGTTTTTTATAGAAAATCAATTTTACCCAAAACACATATTTCCCAGATACACAAGTTGTTGGAATTACATGTGCACATCATAGATTAATTAAGACAGGTCTCTGTTCAACCCTGATCTTTCTAAGAGCTTGGGTTCAGAAATGACAACATTTTGCTCTTTTAGTGGGTTTCGCCATATTGGTTTTTCATCAAATCTTCCACGGAGGTACACCCCCTCTCTGCGCATATTACTGTAAGTTTGCATTGTCCTAGCATAAACACAATGTCTACAATATTAATAAATCCAGGGTTTTGCCTCAGAACATCCCACAACGTCCAACTGCATCTTCAACTATGAGTGAATTATTCATATTAAGAATCCCCAAATTGTACATTTCTATCAGCTTGATTCAATATTTTATAAGCAATTTAATAAAACATACATCAATTCAGTACACCCATTTGTTTGCCCCCGCCCCCGGGAACTTGGCTTGACTCAGAGATCATGTGTCTTGCCTTCCCCAGAGCAATGTTCACAGTTCACACCCAAAATCAGCATATTCTATTCAGCTGAAGGCATCCATTGTCTCTTTCCTCCAGGTGCAGGGAAACTCTCCTCCCCTTTTAATCAACAGGACCCTGTGATATCCTATGCTGTTGGTATAGGGCCTAGGAAGAGTAGGTGTTAAGAATTCTCATTGAACAGCAAGCCTTTTGAAGTCTCAGCTAATTTAGGATGCTGTTTAGCTTCTGAAATACAGGTCTCCTGTCAGAATTTAGATCGCTAGCGCTGGTTAGTGTCAAGCACCGGTATTGCAGCAATTTTTGACAACTGCCTTACCAGTAGGCAGTCCTCAAATTATACTTTGTTCAAATATAGATGCACTTCTGTGGACCTCAGATTCATGTAGATTCTTGCGGGAGAATGATGTTGACCCCCCAACAAGGAGGTGGGACCTTTTTAGTGGTTCTGTGAGCCATGATTTTGGCAATTTTTGACATAAATTAAAACGGATTTTGACCAGCACTATATTCCTTTGTACTGATTTTGCTCTGTATGCAGCCAAAGGATAGGGTCTGGCAATGGTCTCCTGTATTAACACTGACAGAGGCAAAAGTGGATGGTGGCCTATCTGTCAGGTATTCACTGTGCATTATTGGATGATCTCTGGCGACAAGCATGCTTTCCGGCGGGCATTATGATGTTTCCCATGTCAGTAATGCACAATGATGTGGTAGGGCTTGGATGCGTGGATGAAAACATCCCACAGTCTATTCGCACCTTTTCGCCATCCCCAGATACAGGCGTCAGAAAGCTGAAGTTAGCAGTTTCCCTGTGATTGCGAGCAAATAATGGAATGCCCTGACCCTAGTCCTAATATCAGATCCATCCTTAAGTCCTTCCACAAAGTCCTCAAAACCTGGCTCTTTCCCAAGAAATCCAGAGGAATAGAAATCGTACAATTATCTTTGAACCTGGCAAACTGTCTCAACTAAGGACCTTCTAAATTACCACCTATGCTTGAAACCAACTGAAGTCTTTATGCTTATGTATACTACTTACCTTAGTTCCATTTATGTCTGTAACCAACTGCACTCTCTTCTCCTACGTAAACGACCTATGTATGTAACCACCTGTGTATGTACCATAAACTACCTGTGCATGTAACCACTGTAACCATCAATCCTATGTAAACCCCTGCCCAGTTGCCTCCGGGTTTGGTGCGCTTTATAAATGTGAAAATAAATAAATAAAATAGATTGCTTCCTCAATAAACTTAAAACGCTCCTCTTCCCCTAACTAACAATCACATTGATTGTCACATCTCAATATATTATAGTTTTGAAGTATTTACTCTTTTTTTCCCCCACTTGACACTAATAGAGAGCTCGGCAAAACGCTTGGAGAAAGAAAAAAAACGGCACTATTCCCAAGCCCCAAACCTTCTCCAATCATCCTTTCCTACTCTGCCCACATGCTCATTGCTCTCAAAACTACCCTACTTCAATACCTTATATCATTTTAGGGCAGTTTCCAAAAATTAATGGAGATTCAAATTGATATATCCATAATGGCGGCTTTTCAGAAACTGAAAAACCTTGGAAATAGCAACTCATCATGGGATCTATAACAAACTTTTAGGGTATAGGAGCACCCCGCTCTATGCCAAATTAAAAAAAACCCTACTTGACGGATTTACGCCAAACAAACAAAGAATTTCCTTCAAGTGCTTCGTGCTTCGTGCCTGACTTGTTTTTAATTTGGCGTCCAGCGATTTGGGCTGTACGCTTGAGCCAACATTTGACGTTTTCCCTATGGAAAAATGAATGGAAAAGTGAAAAGTGAAAAACACACTCTGATTGACCCTTTATATCTTTTGAATGTGACACATATTTTCACAAAATATTCCGGTTCAGAGGGGCCCAGTTCTCAAATTACAAATCTAAAATGTTGCGCTGGTCCATCCTAAAGCTCAAAAGTTGTTAGACATAGAATGTTTGCATGTCCTTTTAGGGGCTACTATATTGGGGAAACTGGCCAGCAACTACATAAGTGGATGAATCTACAGAGAAACAACTTTAAACAACGAAGTAAGGATACAGTCATTAGTCAGCACTTTTTTTAACCAGATCACACCCTCGATTACCTTAAATTTGCAGTGCTGAAAGGTAACTTTAGGACAGCAAATGCGCAAAAAACATACGAATACAAATTCCTACAGATTTTCATTGCACTTGAAAATGGTTTTAATACACATTGCGTCTTCATTAGTCACTATCCAAAATAACAAATTCACAATCTTTGCAAGCATAGAGCACCAGAGGTCAAAACAGATAGACCTGCTTTTTTCCTGTAATATTTTCTATAGCTCTTTACTGACACATCCCCAGCCTTGTCTGCTTCTCGGATGCAAAGTTATGTTGCTGGACTCACTTCTGCCCAAGCCCTACCAGCTCTTTAAAAGCCCTGCCCCACAAGCTTCTCAGAGGCTGGTTAGTGCTCCTGTTCCAAGCCAAACTGCTTTTTGTTCTTGTCCCCCCACTCAGATGTAGAGAAGTACACCTTCAATATGGCAGCATTCATTTCACATCAGCTTTCACAAGCCAAAGAGCCAAAACATGACATGACTAATTGGTCTTCGACGAGCACAATACGGAAAATCTGACCAACAGCCTGAATAACTTTCCAAATACAATTATCCAACAAGTAACTGCCTGTGTTTCCTATCCCAAGCTTAAACACAGGTGGACATAGTGGGCAAAAGGCTTAGTGGAGATGAACTACCCCATGTCTTCATGCCTCTCTCAGAGCAGCCCCTCACTGTTTTTTTTTCTATTGCCTTTTTGTATGTTGTTTTCAGTGCCACACTTCAATCTTTGTGACTGAAATGCTGGCGGGAATTTCTGAAGTGCAGTGCCCCTTGTGAAGGAAATCAATCAGAAACAGAAACAAATAGGCAAGACATTCCAGAGGTGAATCCTTGAACTGTTCTTCTGTTCCAAAAGCCAAATTCTTCTAATGCCTTATGAAGTAATCTGACGATTACTAAAGCATGCAAATAAATTACTTAATTGGACTAACTAAGATATCATCTTGTCTTTTTTGGAGCAACACTTTTAATATTATGAGATAAACCTGATGGCATTCTCCCACTCACTCCCTCTGCATCTTCTATTCACGTGACCAGGGAATGGCCATCACTTTTGGATCCCGACCCTGGGGGTGGACAAGCGAGGGTGGATCACCGGAGTGGAGCGTCACAGGGGCATTGGGAGGAGAATGTCAGAGAGCGAGACATGATATTTTCCCATTCTTAAAACACACATACCACACTCTCCCTCAGCCTTTGTGGGGTGTTTACACTCTCACCTCGTCTCCCCCTCCGCATTTCCTAGAAATACTGACACAAGGAGGAGGCCACTAGGATCAATGAGGATTACCCATAGAAGTAACATGGGGAAAGTAAGGGCAACCGACTTTAGAAAATACCACTATCCTACTAATAGAGTCAGGCATGTATAGGTAACCATTCACATCTGACTCCACTTGACTGTGTGTTCAGCTATAAAAAGGTGTGGCCAATCATAGAAACTTGAGCGAGCTGGGGATGCAGTCCAGTCCAATCCAAGGAAGTCCAGAAGCGGAGAGAAGCAGGAGTTTAAGGCAGGAGGAAAATGGCGTGTGGAGCTGCTGGAAGAAGAGGAAGTAAGAGGATCCAGATTGGGAGCCCTCCCGTCCCCTGCACACTGTATAATATTGTCAACAAAGACATTCAATAAATTACGTACAATTTTGCATATGCAGTATGATCAATAATAATCAAAAGAAATCTCAATATGAAGAAGGTAGAGAAATTTAATTTTGACAAGAACAATGTACAATAGTCATTATTGACTGTCGGTCAATAGGCATCAAAAATGCAAAACATAGCAAAGGAAAGTATCCATAGATTAGACTGTGCTTGGCTGACGCGTTTCGAGGTGAAATCCTCTTCTTCTTGAGCCTATTAGCACTGTGACACAAATGAACTGAAAGTGGAGAAAAGAAAAGTTTTTTTTTTTTTTTTTTTTAAAAAAAAAAAGGAGAAATGAATATTTTCCATAATTCTGTATAACGAGCATCACATAACACATGTTAGAAGAGAAATAAAATCAGAGCCGCTAATTAAAAAGCAATGCTTTAAAGAATTGGTCAAGTGATAATTCTCTACCGAACTATACATTCAATGCATAGTTCCTAAATCACATATTTCTACTAGCCACTGTTATGGAGAAGGAGGACCCGGTGAGCACCAACTCAATAGAGCACTAATTAGGTGGAAAATCCTGCTGAACTAAGGGTGATGAGGAATAGACTTTCTAGAACTCGTTTGGCCAAAGTAGTGAAAATAGAGACTTACTCATGCAAATGTCCCAACGGGCATTCAAATGCAGGGAAGTATGAGTGACCGCAGATCTATGGGACGTCAATATGTGGAGCTTCTATATTTTCATTTCAGTGAAAAGCGGCATGCGCTCCCTAGTGAAAATGTGATATAAATGTGCATTACATTTTCGTAGAAACTAAATGTTTAGATAAAGCACAAAACATGAGTGTTTACATTCATTACCTGGTGTGGACTGAAGGAGACTAGTCAAGGGTAATAGCATAGAACATGCTTGTCGCTTCAACATTGGTCGCAGGAAGCTTTAGTAGCTAAATATAGAATGGAGCGTTGTTCCATACAGTGGCCCGTGTGGGTTATCTGGGACAAGTGGACACATAACGTCATTGGCGAATTCGCTCAAAAAGTGATTCTGGATGCTCCGTGAGAACGGAAAAATGACCTGCCTCCAAGCAGCGTTCGTCGTTTCCAAAACAGGTTACGCTCAGGGAAGAGTAGTGGTTGCCATAGAAATTCAAGTCAGCGAATCACGTGATGATGATCGTGATACGCTAATGAGCACGTAAGACTAAGGGAGTGATGAAGATAAAAAGCGGACTAAACAAAACTGGATGTTCAAGTCCGAGGTCCATCTTGTGACGGGCAATCTTCAGTAAACAGTAGTGTGAAACTTAAATAAGTGTTTTAAGTAGGTGTGAAGGGGGTGCTCCTTCTCGAAGACCAATTATCACATAATCGTTAATTACAAAGAATATTTAATTGTGAAGCGCACCAAGTGTCACCTAACGACGAACTTGCCGTTGTTATACCGATTAATCATGTGTGCCGGTACCATTCATGTAAAGAGATGAACAAGTCACTGCATTGATAATTATGTTCTTCATCAAAGCTACATCAATTATATACAGATGGAGGTGACCGCAGTCACTCATGCATTATGATTTAAGGAAAAAGTACCACTTTGATTTAAGGAAAAGTACCACTCATGCATTATGATTTACAAAAAGTACCACTTTGATTTAAGGAAAAGTACCACTCATGCATTATGATTTAAGGAAAAAGTATCAGTAGTTCCAATTAACATTGAATGTACCGTACAAAACAATGGTGTGAGCAATTGCTCAAGGTAACACACTGGCTAATCACCTAAACATGTGGAGATGCTTTGTTCTTTAGGATCAATATTTGTGATACAGGGAAAGGGAATGAAAAAGAAATGTTTTGTAAATGTGAACAATTGGAAATGTATAGAGATAATGAGATAATGTTCATAAGGGATTCCATCTCAGAACACTACATGTAGGCCACATGTGGGATACCATATGGTGATCATCTGACTCAGATGTAACATCTTAGAGAAAATTCTTCATTAAGCCCTTTAGGGTCCAATGTTTCCAGGAAATGTATCCAATATTTCTCACGTCTTGATAGAATCGACTGATAATTGCCATCCCATGTGGGGACGTTTCACCACTTCAAGAATTTGAAATTTGAGTTGAGCTATAGAGTGGTTGTTATCAAGAAAATGTCTTACCAATGGAGATTTGGTATTTTTACATCGGATTGTAGATTTGTGCTCCGTCCACCTTTCTTTGACGGGTTTGGTTGTTTGGCCGATGTACAACAGGCCACACGGGCATTTGATGGAATATATGACACCTGGTGTGAGACATGTTGCATAGTCCTTTAGTTTAATTTTCTTACCCGTCTGGGGATGATTGATAAAGTCACCTTTGATTACATTGTTACAATGAGAACAAGATAGACACGGAAAGGTGCCTTTCTTTTTTGTGGTTAAAAATTGTTGTTTCTCTTTGGGCGGTCTCTCTGCTTTCACCAATTTATCACGCACGTTGCGGCCTCTCTTGAACATCATCATTGGTGCTTTGGGAAACAATTTATGTAGTGTTGGGTCATTTTGAAGGATTCCCCAATGTTTCCTGATTGCCTTGCTTATTTGGAAGCTCTGACGTGAAAATTGGGAAACATACAAAAGTGGTGGTTCCTTCTCTTTATTTTTGACAGACAATAATTGTTCCTTGGTTTTAAGGTCAGACCTTTCCTTTGCCTCATTCAAAACTGACGATGGGTAACCTCTTGATTCAAACTTCTCAATCAATTTAGAGCACTCTATGTCAAATCCCGCTGGTTCTGATATAATCCTCTTCAGCCTTAACATTTGGCTGTATGGAAGACTTTTAAGCATTGCTCTCGGGTGAAAGCTCGTGAAGTGAAGGAGATTATTGGCGTCTGTTGGTTTATGGTATATCGATGTGGATAGGGTATTATTCTTGATTTCTATGTTGACATCAAGGAAATGTAGTAGTGGTTTGCCAGTAGTAGTAGTGGTTTTAAAAGTTTTGAATTCTAGGGGAAGACAAACCTAGTAACTTACAAGCTGATACTATACCTCTTGCTTCCCACACAGATCATATCACATGGTTTAGAACTCTCTCCATTAAGATGTTACATACAACCTTTACTTTTTCGAATTCCCAATGAGCTAATTAGTTTCCTTACATTTCTATAGGAACACCCACTTATGCACGAAGGAACTACACATTTCCTGCCCTGAAGATGGATTCAACTGAATCCGAAACGCGTTGGCACTCGATTACACCCAGGAGTGTTTAGGACAAAACACACTACCATTATTTTTGAATGTGAATTATTGTGATTGTGTATCATTGGATGTTATGCTACAACCCATCCACATTCTTATGTCTACATACACTGTATGTTAACTTGGAATCTAAATTACAATTTGTATTGTACATTTACATCAAAGGAAGTTTTCTTTGACGTTATCAGTTTTTTGCTATTCGTTAATGTTGAGTTCGACACTTAAAGCAACTATATGTTTAGACTTGGGTTTGAACTGATTAATTGTTTATTTTCATTTCATTCTTTGTAATGAATTTATTTACATATGCTTATATAAAAACATGGTATGCTCCTGCAGTTTGAAGGTTCTCGGTGGTTCTTGAACTGACTTTACCAGGTGCACACCTTTCTTATTTAAACACATAGCCCATTCTAGCTATGAACGTATACAAGTACTAAACTACCTCGCTCCTGAAGAGTTTTTTGTATACTATGGAGGGGGTGTCTCCCACTTTCTAGGAGATTCCGACTCACAATCTGCTTTTCAAATTGTCAAGGGATTCTATCCCACTAAGAGTGCAATACAGGGCTATCGGCTGTCAACACCCGATGTATGTTTCTTTTCCTGTGTTCTGATCTCGAGTGGCCTCGGGACCCGCCCTGTTGCACCTGAAACCTTATTTATTCAACACTCTGAATCCACTGGAGTCATCATTTACACTTATATTGATCCCATGAACTCTCAGTAGTGCCTCCCACCCCATACCTCTTTCTATACACAAAAGGTGCCATGTGATGTTACTTTCTTGGCATCTTGCCCTTGGCAGCCTGCTCAAGCACAGTTGGTGTCAGGTGGCACAAGGTGCGGCACTTTGGTGTGCTGGGCACAGATCCCTCTGTGGAGGTGATTGGGGTGGAGGGCTCAGTCTCAGGGCCCCTGATGAGGTGCAGGGTCAGCTGCATTCAGGCAAAGGCTGACATAAACTATGTGTGTTGCCTCATCCTCTGCCCTACTATGGTGAGGGCAGTGGTGATCTGGCAGAGGGACTGTGAATTCTACTGGAGGACCCCTGAAGGCAGTCCCTGATCACCTGCAGATGCTAAACCTGCTGGCCTGCAAGGTTTTCCATGACTGCTTGGTGCTGCTCCATTGTATCCAGCCTCACCCATATCACTGCCAATGTGTGATGTGGCACTGGTGGTAGGCTCTGGGGAGGGATGGGGCTAAATCAGGGTGAATGGAAGCCTGTGTCTACCTCCTCCTCCTCCTCCTACTGCTTGTCTGACAAGCCATCACTCTCTGTGTGCACCCCTGACTGGCGCTGCCTTGGCCTGTCCCACACATGTGACAAGGTGGTGTCAGAGGGATGATGGATGGGTGCAGGAGTGAGGTTGGCACTCTTTGGAAGCTCCACCGGGGCCGGCTGTGGTGTGGCCATCCCTGCACCTGCCTCAGCATGTGTTGTGCCTCCTGTATTGCTGGCGGAGGGGACACTGGGCTGCGATGTGGGGACGGTGAGCGTCACAACGCCTGCCACAGGTGGCACAGTGGTGGACTCCAGTGGCCTTGCTGCCTCCCTCCTAGTCTTCTTCCCACGGCTCTCATGTCCTGTCTGTGCAGGTGTGGAGATGAACGCACTGCCAGCAATTCAGGTGTCCTGGGCAGTGGAGGGCCCAGCCTCTTCACCATCAATGGACTGTATACCTGCTGGGTGGATAATGACATGCCGAAGTCATCTTTCATACATTTAAGTGGGCTTGAAAGACACTCATGCTACATGTGGTTTGTTCATACTACATACATTTTGTATGATAGCCATGGGTGATTTCAGACCAATGAGTACAGCTACTGCTAGGTGGAAGTAGTGCCTACTGAAGGTGTACAAAGCATATGCATGTGCACGTTGCCTGTTGACCTGTCAATGTTGCTTGTTGTTGTGGTGGAGCTGGGGGTCCACTTGGCAACATGGACTGTCACAGAATACATGGGTGCTTCTCATGGTTCCATGTCTTCACATGCACATTTCCCTTACAGTTCATGTGCATTACTACATTATCCCACCTTCCCTGGCACATGCGTGTAGTCACTGTGGCTTGGTACTTATAGCCATGTGGTTGCCTAGCCCCCTGTCCATTGTGCTCATCTATGATGGGGGCCTTGCCACAGATGCTTGCCCATATTGCTGCCTTCCTCTGCCCTCATGCTTTGCGATGCTGAGAGCCATATAGCTCTTCAACATGGGCCACCACCTCATCAGTGAGGACCTGCAGCTCGGCCTCACTGAACTTCTTCTTCCTCAGGTGTAGATGAACACCTTCCCTTTGGCTTTTTCTTGGGGCATGATTGCTCTGGATGGCTACAGGAAGTGGGGGATTCAGAGTAGATTGAGTTTTTCTGAATGGCAGCCTCCATGCTTCCCGTTCCGGCGATGACACTATTTCCTCTGGCGGTAAATCCGCCAGTGAAATTAACGGTGATTGTACGGTGATAACTGTAATTCAGACGATTACGGCCATAATTACTGTCAGGGGCTTATTTTCAGTGGCAATTCCGCCGGACGGAGTATACCATTACCGTTAGCTCCAATGGTATCTGCGTGCTCCCGTCAACTTGTAATACAGCAGTAATTCCACCGGACATCACAGTCGGAGCGGTAATTCCACCTCGGCGGAATTACTGCCGTATTAACACCCAACTCATAATGAGGCCCTACATCCTTAAACAAAGCAGAGCTTTCCTCCTGGGTCTACAACAGAAATTCTCCGAAAAAGTCAACAAAGCCCATATGTTCATGGCCCACTATCTGAAGGTAAGAAAGACTTGAATGTAGATACAGGCATCGAAGATGGTGTCGGTTAACGGCAATTTGACAAGAAATCTAAGCTTTTAGCTCTTCATACATTTTATACCAAACTCTATAGTCCAGATATCCTATGGAAGAAGTGAAAGAAACATTATATAGCAGAAGCAGGCTTGCGAACAACTACGAGGGAACAGAGGGTTCGACGGATCCAAAAGGAAGAAGTCCTAAAAGAAATCTTCATCTTGAAGCTGAACAAGGCTCCGGGACCGGATGGGTAACTGAAAAATTCTATGAGTAATTTTAAAATATTTTGCTTGACCCCTTAGTGGAGCTGATGAACTTGTATGTCAAGCTTGGGAAAATGATGACGTTAATGTCCCAAATGACGATTAGTGTCATCCACAAACCATTGGGAGGATTCTGAAATGTGAAGTTGCTACAGACCAATCCCTTGTGAAATGTAGACTATTAGATATTTAATAAGAACTTGACAGTTAGGTTGGAAAGGTTACTTTCTAGCCTGATATACTAGAGCAGGATGTGCTTATTAGGGGTAGACAAGCATTTGCCAACGTTAGCAGGGTCTCCCGTTTGCTTGACAAAATGTGCAGGTTCCCACGAGCCCTGTCCTTCCTGTTATTTCAAGATGCAGAACAAAGGATGGACTGGGGCTTTCTATGTGAATCTATCTGGGCATTGGAGTTCAGGGTATCGTTTGAGGTGGATACCTGGTGCTTATGCTGACCCTTAAATACGAGCATGGGTGATTGGGAGACTATCCGGGGAAGTGAGACTATGGGGAGGCAGGGCTGTCATAGATAATTAGTTGTTTTCCAAAACGCACCCCTCCACTTTGCATAGACACCCAAAGGTGGAGCTGAATGATTGAAAGTTTCAGAATGTAAGGTTAACTATTCGAAATCGGCAATTCTGACATTGTCCCTGCCTGCTGCAGGGAAAAAGAGAATATCTAGAGGTTCTGACTCCCTTATACTGGGCAGATAACCACATAAAGTATTTAGGACTAAACAGTACCCCAGATACCAGTGGATTATATAAGGCAAATTTCCCCCACAATATGCTCATGCAAGGGAGGACCTGGCCAGGTAAGAGAAATGAACCCTTTTCTTGATGTAGGGATACCTATGCAGAGTATGTTATCAATATTATTATTATTATTATTATTATTATTATTATTATTATTATTATTATGTTGGTCCTTCTGTATCTATTGCTGTTTGTAGCACTTCGGACATATACCACTTCGCCTATCTGCAGTTGGAGGCAACCACCTCTATATGAGGTGTGAAATGTGCCACAATCGCAAGAGCGACACTACCATCTAACTCGATAAGGGGGCGGGGCTAGAAACTCCCCACTTAATATGGGTAACATGGCAGGGGTAGAATATGGCATGCTATTTGGTTACCCATGCAAGTGTGGCCCCCATATATTTACAAATAAAAGTCTAATAACAAAATCTGTCCTAGAAATCTGGTATGACCTAGCACTGAGGCTGGATCTGACCACCTTTCCATCTCTATTTACCCCTGATTTTACATGAGCAAGAAAGTTTGGAGGAAAAGAAGCGGCCTGTGTTTTGGTGCAGGGACATGTTTAAGGGAGGTGACAGAGATTTTGCAAGATTGTAAATAGACGTCAGACTTTGCGGGGAGGGCATCCTTCAATACCGCCAGATGCATCACTGGGTCACGCACACCCATACAAAAAGAAGCAGCATCAGCACCTGCCCTCCTCTTTCACATGCTTATCTCCCTGAATGTTTCCTCTAAATTACTCTTTTCTAACATTTGCAAAATAATCATGTCTGCATGAGGGTCACTGAAATGGGTCTACATGAAGAAATGGCATGAAGATTTGGATAGAGCATTTTCTGGATTGGGATTGCATTTGCAAGGGAGCTAAAACATTCTCGATATGTTTACAATGCAGAGAAATCTGCTACAAAATTGACAGATAGGAGCAATAGCCTGCCCAGCGATTATCACATTTGACCTTGCTGAACTTGGAGAATTGCTAGAAGGATTGTAAGGAATGTGACCCTGCGATGTATTTGGTGGGACTTACCGAAAATGCAACTGTATTGGAAAGATATCAATCGATATCTGATGTTATTGGGCTCCACTTTCCTTAGGACCCTGAAATTCTCATTTGGGACTTTTCGTCCCACAGAACAAATTTAATGCTATTCGATGCGAGGAGGGTTGTATCTACTTTATTGTTGGCAGCCAAATTGGTTTTGGGTGCCTTGTGGAGAAAAGCAGAACTGCCCCATGTCAATTCATGGTGGCAGAAGGTGTGGGTTTTACTGTCAATGGAAACCCAAAAGCGAATATTAGTGAGGACCCAGGCATTCCTGGGAAAATATGGGAGAGGTTTTTAGACTATTTGGGGAAAGAAAATAGGAATACATTCTACCCTGTACGCCTTTGGGTTTTGAATTTGTTTGACTTTGAGTATCAAATGGGAGGGATGGGAAGGAGAAGGGGGAAATTAGCTCTTTATGTAATCCATTAAGTGCAGCAAGAAGATGAGATTATGAGTTCCATGGGTATAAGTAGGAAGGATAAGCAGGTTGACCAGAAAATGGTCACAGAGTGAGTGGAGTCTATCTATATTTGAGGGGTCTTATCAAATTGGAGAGGTTGTTGGTGCCCATTACGACAGTTGGAGTTTCTCCAGGAGCATTGCAGGTCAAGTTCAAGGAAGAAAATATTTAGGGTGCCAGGAGGGCGGTAGATGAGGACTATAGAAAGAGGGGAGGGAGCAAGAAGTTGAACAGAGATAGTAAATACAGAGGCTGGAGAGGGGCTGATGCTGTGCCCTGCTGACTATTAGGCCAACAGCACTGCTCTTTCTGTTAAGTCGAGGGGAGTGAGAAGGATAGCAAATCAGTATGGACAGAGGGTGTCATGGAGGTATGTGAAGGCTATGCCTTCATGCAGAGTTTGTGGTGGTAGGGGTCGAAGTGGTCAGTGAGGAACATTCCAGAGGCCCAGAGTGATGTTAGTAAGGGGCACATGAGTTGAAGAAGCAAGCAGGTGGGGAGTAACTGGTGGGAGACAGAGGTAGATGAAATTTGAGATGGCAGAATGTGAGGGTGAGGAGCAGCTAGGGTACAGCTTTAAGGATGAGTGGGGGATGAGGGTGGGACAGAGGGAGTGGTAGGACTGTGGAAGCTGAGGGGCTAAGCCTGGGAGTAGGTGGAGGTTTCATGAGAGAGGTAGCGAGAGTGGACAGTGATGAGGAGAGGTACGATAGGCAGGAGCATAGTTAGTATAGCGGGATTGCATGGGGTACACCAGAAGAATCACAAAGAGGCGGTACTTACCTTTTATTCCAATGATGTAGGCTGCTAGTGGAAAAAAAAAACAATTTTCATAGGCCATTAATGACCAAAAACAGATTTAATAGGGTGGTAGCAGGTGACAGGGGGGACATGAGGATGGGTGGATGCTGGTTGGCATATAAGTACTGTAAGGAAGGAGAGAGTGAGGGAAGGAAGGAAATCTAAGAGAGAAAGGAGATTACTGAAGCACAAAAGCAGTCAAAGTATACACAGGCTGACATCTTGGCATCATGAAGGGTGGTTATGTGGAGAGAAGAGTGAACTTGGCAAACAGGCTAAGAGGCATTACCTTTTGTCAACCCCCCTTCATTGAGCCCGCCCTGGTCCGGGTAATGTTAAGTGGGTGTGAGGACTACCCTAGTGGCCCACATCAGGCATGTGATGTTTGCAGGCTGAAGGAAGCAGGGCCCCAGAGCTCTGCATTCCCTTCACAGTCTCTGGAGCACACTGCAATGCATGCCGAGCGCAGGATTGAATAGGGGCCGCCATTGCGTGTAGAGCGAACAGTTGCCAAGAGCGGTGTCTCTAGTCCAAGGTGCTCTTCTTCCTCATGTGTTGGAAGGGTGCAGGTGCTGTCGGAGCAGAGGAGCCATTAATGTGGTATGGGCTGGCTTCTTAGTGCCTAAACGCAGACTAAAGTCTCATAGGGCTTGGTACATCCACGTATTGCGCTTTGGCCCAATAACATTTACAGGCTGCGGGAAGCCAGACTCCTGAGCTATATTCCAATCTCACCAGGCTCTAAAGCTATGCCAGAGCTGCTTCTATGGAGTCATTGTAAATAGAAGATTGTAAGATTATAATCACGATTTACCCTTTGTCCTGGTAAACAGTACCCTTTGAACTGGTTAATGTTTCAACATTTTACTATTCACCAGGACAATGGGTACAGATGACTACCTGCCCTCGAAAACACTCTCAGAGCTGATCCCATGGTGTCCTTGTAAATAGCAATGAATATGCACTATTTATCCTTTATCCTGGTAAACATAGCAACACTTCACTATTTAATAGGACAATGGGTCCTGTTGAGTAAATCTTTTATGAGGTCCCCTCCCTGGTGTTTTTCTAAAAACTGGAGAATATGCAGCATTTACCTGTCCTGGTAAGTAATAGAGATTCTGCTCTACATAGTCTTTGTCTTTGTAAATTGTAGCATAAATTCATTATTTTCTAGGAAAATGGGCATTGCTGGCAATCTCCCCAATAAGACCATGTCAGAGTTGGTCCCTGCTGTTCATGTAAATAATGGAACACTTGGACTAATTACCCTTTGTCCTGGTAAAATAGCAGAGATTCTGCACTATTAACCCTTTGTACTTGTAACTAGCAGAGATTCTGCACTATTAACCCTTTGTCCTTGTAAACAGCAGAGAATCTGCACTATTTACCCTTTGGCCTTTTAAACGAGCAGGGATTCTGCACTATTTACCCTTTATCCTTGTAAATAGCAGAGATTCTGCACTATTAACCCTTTGTCCTTGTAAACAGCACAGAATCTGCACTATTTACCCTTTGGCCTTTTAAACGAGCAGGGATTCTGCACTATTTACACTTTGTCCTCGTAAATAGTAGCGATTCTGCACTATTTACACTTTGTCATGGGCAAAAGTGTTATGGGAGCCGGCTATTGGCATGCAGCCGGGACCCATGGGTGCTATGGGACACCAGCACCCTAGAGGTCCAGTGCCTCGGGGCTGCCGGTGGACATCCGGTCTTAAGTGGGGACAGGGCGGGCCATACCAATTCAAAATTAAGGAAAGCGTTTGTCAATTAGTAGACAAGCAGCCAAGTTTAGCCATGAATGCTCCTCCAGCGATGCTGAAAGGAGGAGTCACTACAAAGAAGTAACGTGTGGTGACTCATTACTGAGCAGGTGCTTCGTTTATGCATAAAAGCTAGCACTCCTCTGAAGCCTAACTTCCTCTGAAGTGCCTTCAGAGATAATGGGCCCTCCGATTGATCAATGGAGTTTCCCTGCTGATTCTGTTTCACTGCTGCACAGTAAGGCACGTGCTAGAGTAAGGAAAGTTCGTATGGTAATATGCCCGTTTTGACCAGGCTTTTCGGGTTTTCAATCAAGTAGGCCTAATCGGTTGCCTGTATTCCAGCTGGGCTTATCCGCAGGTTATTCTTTCAGTTTGAAGGGCAATACCTCCGCAATATAGTCATGCCAAAGGCTTGCTTTCAATCCCTGCCTGTTTTGGAATTGGCAGTCGGTTTTTGGAAGGGCCATTAAAGGAGTTTGGGAAACAAAAATGAAGGCAGAGAGGCCAAGACTGGACCTCTTTCCGCTGTGTAGACTTCAAGGAATGGAAACCAAGGCCCGAAGGTCAAAGAAACAATGGGGGATCACACAAGCCTTTTCAGGGAGCAGAATTTGATTCAGTCCTTAAGGACTTTAGTAGACCAATAAAGCAATTTGGGGTTTTCGGGTGACCAAAAAAATCATACTTCTATAGTTGCCGTTTTTCGGTGTAAAATCAGACGTTATGTTACTAGTCATACATATTAAAAGAATATCTTGGAAAAACATTGCAGGAGGTGTGTCTCGCTGTAGAGACAAACAGCACCAAAGGATTTCCAGAAGCGAATGCAAGAACAGCTTAAATGCACAGGAAGAGTTTGTCTACTCTTATTTTGTGGGGAAATTGTGCTGTAAGCGACACACCGAGCTCACAAACAATGATCAGTATTATAATTAAAACAAAAAGTCAAATTGGGTTTCTTATTTCTTACCCACCAGACTTTCACCATATTTGTGATAGTTATTGCACATAACCCCATCAATACACAACCACATTTCAAAGTCATATACATGTACTTAATTATTCATTTGCCCGTAAAGATATACAACGTTAAACAACATCTTATATAGTACAACAATTCGTTATTACACAAAGCCCATATCAATAGGTGCATAAACACACTCCCATATACTAACTGATACAAATTAGACATGCTCCATCTCTTCGAGCATATGTGTACGACCATAAATGCATAGTGTTTTTACTGACCCGCTCGCATATTCACCAGTCTATTGGAATTCACAATTCATCAAGCAGCATGCACTGTACTGGTGTTCTGTGGTATTGTGTACGAAACCTCTCCTGATATTCTTAAAAAGTGGATTTCTCACAGAATATTTTAGCATGCCCGATCATATTCAACTTCTGGGCACTAGAATCCAACATCTGTTGACAACATTTTTCGATGGGCTTCCGAGGTAGATTTGACACCTGCCTGTCTTCCTCAGGTCTTCCCACTTGTCCCTGTGTCACCCAGCGATGACTCAAACTCCTACAATATAACATATAAACTTGCTATAGCAATACAACAATATGCTATATATCACATGGGGAAGTGATGGTGACCACAGATGCCCCTCACCTCCATTTTGCTACAATACCTTGCCATCATTATTTGTTGTGCTTTGCAGTGGTCCAAGACACCATCCTATGTAGATTTCCAAACCTACCTAATACGACTCGCCCATAGTGTCTGCCCTCCATCTGCTTGTGAACTCTCAAAAGGCGCTTCTCTATCACCCATCAACCTCACTCACAATGTAGTGTTCACTGGTCAACCCACAAGTTCATTAATCAATTTGTGACACATTGTGCCTAATTTCACGGAAGGCGGTGATCCAGGGTGCTATTAGCACCCTGGACCATGCCGGTAAATTACCGGCACCGCCTTGGCGGAAAGGGGATTTACCGCCCCATTCCAAGGTCGGTGGGGCAGTAAATCCCCCTTCCGCCATTGCCCTTCCCCATTTCCATTTCTGCCCCATAGGGCTCAATGGGAATGGGGAAGGCGCTAATTACGGCACCGCAATTTTGCGGTGCCGTAATTAGCTCCGAGGTCCCTTAGCGGGTTGGTTTTTAATGCCTGCAAAAAGCAGGCGTTAGAGCACCAACCCGCAAAGGGACCTCGTAGTACGGCGGTAAGGGTTAACGGTCACCGTTGCCATTAGCGGTGACCGTTAACCCTTACCGCCGTCCGTGTAATGAGGCCCATTATCTACGTGTAGTGTGACTATCTATAGCTCAAAGTCCAAATCTCCAATTCACCTGTCCTCCCCAATTTTACCAAGAATGGGGTAACAGTTGTAGACTTATTTCTTCTATTCTGCAGTATTTAGTCTTTTATCCTTACACATAGTGAAGGTCAGTGCATCCACTGTGATCAATTAACGTTTTTTTTTTTTTCATGGTCAGCCTGACGGAATACTGAGTCAATCAAATAGCCTTCAAAACTATCTCTCTTACTTTCAAGGTTAGTTATTTTACACACCAAAAGCGTTTTGTCAGTTATTTTGTTGTTGTTGTATTATTGTAATTTGCCTTATACAAAAACCTTTCACAAATACAAACATAAAAAACGAATTTACAAAATTCTGTTAAAATAGAAATAAAAACAATTCACAATCACATATCCAATAACATTTTTACAATACTTGATTTTATAAAAGCTAAAACTGATATTGTCAAGGAACTCTTTTGAGCCACATATTCTATTCCAAACCTGTTCTGTCTGCAGACGACATCATGTACACATTTGATTAACCAATGGTTGCGCTTAGCAGATAGAACAGAACATTCAATAAGTAAGTGCTTTAAAGTTTCAACGTAAATATAAAAAAAATGACCGGGCGTGGTCTGCAGCCATGTGGTGAGGACGCAACTCACGGGAGCTCCTGCCTAATCTGTATAATGATAGCCGGTTCACCCGGTATACAAGCAAAAAAAAGAAGGGCTAATAGTCCGGAACTGTGCTAGTGTAGCTTGGAATGAGACCTGCTATGACATCATATCCTTCCGACCCGAGTTTGGCAAGATTTTAGATCCTTGGCCGGCTGGGCAAGATGGCGCCGGCTGAACAGTGAGGACAAGACGGACGTTAGTGGCAGGTTACAGTGCCAACAAAGGAAACTGCAGAATGGACGGCGCTGGGGGTCATGCTGTCTTCCTGCCCTGGGGTGTGGATACTCCTCAGTGAGAGGCGCCGACCAGCCGGGTGCACGACCAGTGGAGTAGGACCCGGTGAGAAGACCTGCTACGGGCAGCCCGACTGGGAATCAAAGGTGACAACTCACGCCACTGCAGCGTCTCGCATTCACAGGGCGCGTTCTGATGGACCCGACTCTGTGGCAGGATATGAAGAGGCAGAGACAGGCAGAAGATGACAACCAGAAAGGCAGTAGGTGGCAGTGTCATCGAAGGTTCCCAAAAATACCTGGCATTGACATCGAACACCCGACCGGCTCGACTCACTGCCCTAGGCTCACACAATAAATACCACAGGAGATATCAGCCCATTGTTTGTTGCAAGACTATAAATCTGCCTAGATCTGTCCATCCACCGAGTCCAGGAGATAGGGATACGGCCACACTAGATGAGCACTGGTGAGACCCACACGCAGCATGGAAAATGCTCAGCAGTCTAGAGCCTGAAATGTAAGTGCCGTCAACGCATCTGCCTACAGCAGGGACACACATGCATGAAACGCTGCATTCAGCAGTCTTCCACATAGTAATGTCAGCATAGCTTGAACTGTATTGCACCTTCTCATATTCTCAACTGTATGTCAGATAGGACACCTCGAGCTGAGACCCTGGAACACACATTGACACCAGAATACAGAAGACTTTCCACCAGGGGCACAACCATATTGGCGAAAGAAGACTTTGCTGTGTCGACTGAGGCTCGAACTACGGAATATATGCCTGGCTGGTCAGGACGCGGTAAAGCCCAGCAAATCACGATGGACGCTTTTGCTAACAGTACGAAACTAAATTCGGCTTCACAGACTAGACAACATTTCACGAATGCACCAGAGACAACTAGGCCACAGGAAAGTGGCGAACAACAAGTTGTGTCTGCCATTGCCGCCCTGCAGAAGTGTCTTGAGTCCAAAATAGATGCTGTCATCATGGATGTAGGCCTGCTGCAACAAGATGTCAGAGCCCTAGTGGACAAAACAGATAAGATTGAAGCACAGGTAGATGATAATGTGACAAGCATCCAAGCCACCCAGGCTGACGTTAAAGAGTTGAAACAAAAAGTCACAGTTCTTGAAACAGAGTGAAAGACGCAGAAGACAGGGCCAGACACAACAATTTGCATATATTGGTTCTTCCGGAAGTACGGTGTACGTGAAAAACATGCTCTTACAAGAATTTGGCCTGGGGGCAGTCAGGCAGGAATTTTCAGAGAAAGAGCACACAGATACATGACAAAAAAGACTCCACCTGGCGCTCCCCCAATACAGATCATTACTAGAATCATGAACTATAAGGACAGGGAAAAGATCATGGCATTCTCCAGCAATAGAGGAGAGAAACATTGGGCATCTGCATATCTGGCTATTTTTCCGGACTACAGATTCCAGGTTCAGAGGAAAATAGCCTATTTTTGGAAAATCGCGCCATAGATGTTAACGTGGTTTCTAACACCCAGGGGTTATGGCTGGGGACATAAGGGTACTGACCTGGAATGTCAGAGATCTTAATGGCTTCATAAAGCGGAATAGAGTGTGTTCATACTTACACAGACAAAAGGTCAGAGTGGCAATATTGCAAGAAACACACTTTACGCAGGATAGACAAAACACATTGGTGAAGAAATGGGGAGGGTATATTATTGGCTCCACATATCTGCCTTTTCCAGGGGAGTCCTAATATGGATTTCACCGACAGTCCCCCTGAAGGTCCTGCATAGAAAAACAGATGATGAGGGCAGAATGGCTTCAGTACATGCACTTATAGAGGATGGGGAAGTGTGTACAGTCAACACTTACACCCCAAACCCACAATGCCACTACGTTCTTTCGCTCATTGTATCCCAGGATGGGCCCATACAAAGGTAGCACCTAGATCTGGGAGTAGCGGGGGGAGACTTCAATTGTACTCTGGACCCAACCCTGGATAGGGCCTCCCAAACTCCCTTCAATTAACTGATGTGTGGCGCACAGTACATGGGAAAACCCAAGGCTACACCCATTATTCCCCCCCCCACTCTGTTCACACCTGACGAGACTAGGGGCCTCATTACACGTTGTGCGGTAAGGGATTAACGTTACCGGTAAGGGAATACCAGTATTGTTAAATCCCCATGTCAATTACGACCCGGATTACCGCTATTAGCGGCACCGCTATGTACGGTGCCACTAATAGCGGCTAGTTCGCGGGCGCGTGACCCTTCATCCCGTAAATAGCGCCATGCCGCTAATAGCACACCATCACAAGCCATGCGGACATACAAATAGCGGCATGGTAAAGCCCCAAAAACCCCTGACCGGCATGGCGCTAATACCGGCATCGCGAACCACCTGTTAATAGAACTGAGCATTGTTCCCACCTGCCACAGGTGGACACATTCAGCACAGGTGGAGGCAATGGAGACTGTGGCAGCACAAAAGGAGCACACCACACCCCATCACACACCCCTTCCCACACCAAGATGGTTCCAATACTAGCAGCATTACATGGGCTGGAGGACATGATTGCAGTGCAGCAGCAACAACAACAGGCAGCACAGAGGAGACGCAGGAGGAGGAGGAGGAGGAGGAGGGCAAGACAGGCACAGCAAGCACCACCAGGGCACCTAGTCATACCACAGAGGCAGCCACCAATCCCCAGGATCCGAGCCAGTCCATTTAACCTAACCCCTGAGCAGATGCACACCCTGTACCATCTGGACCGGGATACCATCACCAGCATCGTGGACATGATACATGACGACATTGTGAGCCTCATAGACATCAGAACTGCCAGCCCCCTCTACTGGAGGTGGTGACTGTGCTCTACTTCCTGGCCACAGGCACCTACCAGCATACAGTGGGGCAGATGCATGGCATCTCACAACCAGTATTCTCACGCACGCTGAACCAGGTACTCGATGCCCTCCTGAAGCATGCACCTGAACACATATTCATGCCACGGACTGCCCAGGAGATCGCAAACACCAAAGATGGCTTCTATTCACTGGCAGGCATCCCAAGTTGCATTGGGGCCATCAACTGTACCCATGTGGAATTGGTGGTCCTACATCACAATGAAGTAGTCTACTGAAACAGGAAGCAATTCCACTCCATCAATGTCCAAATGGTATGTGACGCTAACAAGATAATCACACATTGTTGTGCCCGATTTCCCGGCTCAACCCATGATTCCATGGTCCTGCGGAACGCAACCATACCACTCTACATGGAGTGACAAGCCGGACAACGTTCATGGCTACTTGGTGAGTAGCAGGGCAAGCAGATGGCAGTGTGATTGGGGTGGGAGAGATACATACTCCAACTGGGTGTGATTGGGGGGGAGAGATACATACTCCAACTGGGTGTGATTGGGGGGGAGATACATACTCCAACTGGGTGTAGCCTGTCGTCCGTAGGACAAATGGACATACAGATGTACGCCAATGTCCATCAGGGAAGGCCGCAATGTACTTGAGAAGAACCCACATGCAATAATAAGCTACACAACATAGAGAACAATCCAGGTCTACCAATATTACACATCCATCCACATCCACATTGCACATCATGCCACACCACATAATACACAAATCAGCAACATGGCGGCAAGATGGTAATACAGTATTAGCGCAGCCCAACATCAATACAGAAATGTGCCCTTGAATGCATGCAAAGGGATCACCCCTAGCCATAGCATTGCACCACACACCTATAGCACCAGTGAAGTGATGCTATACAGCATGGCAACATCAATGTCGGAATGGCAGTACACTAGCAGTGTGGTACCAAATATGCCTGGGCTTAGGGACACCTAAGACCTGGCCTCACCCAGGACATGTCGCTCTCCTGTACGGCCATGTGAAGGTGGCCAAGATCACCATGGCATGTGTCATGCTGCACAATATGTGTATCAGACAGAATGTGCCACTGCCCCCTGACGTTCAAATGCAACCACCTGATGAGGATGATGATGGTGATGGGGACAAAGGTGACGGGGATGCAGGTCATGCAAGAGGCAATGGCCAGGAGGGACGTGATGTGAGACAGCATCTGATCAACCACATTTTCTGAGTAACATGGTTTCACTCTGTACGATGGATATGGGTAGTAATGCACTGGTGTCTGTGTTGAAGCGCACAATGGACCCTGTCACCAATAAAGTACACATACACAATGAAGAATTCCAAGCCTGTGTTTTGATCAATCACCAGTGTATTAAGGAATTTTTAGATGTATAAGTGCATGTCCCCAACATTCCCACCACCCTTCCCCCTCCCCCCACAACAGTCCCGAAACACCCTTCCCCCTTCCTGCCACAACAGTCCCGAAACACCCTTCCCCCTCCCCCCACAACAGTTCCGAAACACCCTTCCCCCCTCCCCCCACAACAGTCCTGAAACACCCTTCCCCCTCCCCCCACAACAGTCCCGAAAAACCCTTCCCCCCTCCCCCCACAACAGTCCCTTATGTGTCTGGCACAATGTTGTTGTCCAGCTGCACACGTGGAAGGTTGACCCTGCAGTCTCTATTCCCCATTGCCACCACCAGCATTAGGAGGCTGGGTTGACGTGCACCTGGTGGTGCACATGGAGAGGCGGAGGGGGCTTGTCTGCCTCGAACTAGCGGATGATGATGTGGCTGTCTGTCCCGGTGGTGATGGTGGGAACTGGCGTTCCATCGCGTCCGCTATCCGCGTAACGACCTGCCTGAGTTGGCCAATCTCCCCACACAGCCTGTTGGTACAGGCTTCAATCGCCTCCCTTGAGTGCCTGGCAGTCTCTGTTATCTCCCCCCTGAGATGGGCAGCCTCTTCAACATGCTGTCCAACCAGCACAGTTATGTCCTCTTGGCGCTGCCTGATGCTGGCCAGGTCAAGGGCACTGTGGCGTTCTCGTGGTGTGGCTGCTGCGCCTTCCTCTGAAACCAGGACATCTGGTAAATCCACCGGTGGGCTACTGGACCCTCCCATGTTGTCCTCCCCAGACTGGCCATGGACACTGGACCCAGGTGTTTGCTGTGGAGTTGCCTCTGTGGTTCCGGGGGGGGGGGGTTGGGGTGTGCATTTCCATGGGGAAATCTATCGGGTCCTCCACACCTGAGAGCGGCGCTGTGGCTGCTGCCTCCCCTGTGGAACTTGTGTCAGCAGTGTGTGGGCCCTCCGTGGCTGGAATCTGTGGTGGGGGGTTAACTTCTGAAGGTGGGGCAGTTGTTGCTGGTGTGGACAGCAGTATGGTAGCAGTGGCGCTCCGCCGATGTTTGGCACTCTGCATGGGAACTCTTCTCCCTTTGCCCCTTGATGTAGTGGGGTTGTCCCCTGTGTCCTGTGGCCTTGATTTTTTCATGGCAGGGGGTGCCTGAGTTGCAGTGCCAGGTTCTTCACTGTCTGTATGTGAGCCTGTCGGGGACACAGAGGGGGATGGCATTGGTGATGGTTCAATGTACTTCATGCAGAATACATTAATCATGCTGTTGTGAGCATTGGGACTTCATTGGTAGGGATGCAGGTGATGTGTTTGTTGAGTGGGTCATCCATGCATGGTTCTGTGTGGCACTTGTCTCTGGTGATGCGTGCATGTGTGTGTGTTTGGGTTTGACACTGACATGGCCAGGGTTGTATGCATGTATGGATGTTTACGCATCCATGAGGTGAATCTGGGCTCACATTTGGGGGGGACCTCAACATTCACAGTGCATACTTTCATGTGTACACTCACCTCCATCTGATGTAGTGCCACACCATGGTCCATGCTTCCGACTCCCGCAATCGATTCAACACCAATCGTGTTGGCGCAGGTCTCCTCCCACTCCTTTACTTTTTTGGCGAATCGGCTCCACATCCTGTGGCCATGTTGCGGTTCGCAGACAGGATGCTGCTGACCCAGAGGCGGAGATCATCCCACCGCTTTCTGCACTCCCGGACAGTGCGGCTGGTGGTGCCCACTGCACTCACTTTCAGGGCAACCTCTGCTCAGATAGCCTTCTTGCGGATCAGGGTCTCCCGCTGCATGTCGTTCGCAAATACCACGTCGGCATTCGCTGCCAGGGTCTCAGTGAGCATTGTTAGCTCCTCGTTGGTGAACTTCTCCTTGCGCTGGCGGTCGGTTGTTTTTTAATAGCCTTAGGCATGGCGAGGGTATCCTTGTGGCTTTCGAATAGGAAAGTTCTCAAAACAGGTCTAGGGGGCAGAGGATGGCAATGGATTGTGTTTTTAAAGATGGCCGCCGTGCTCCTTCCAGTTCCTGTGCGGTGACGCTATTTCCGGTTCCGCTATTTAATGGTGACCGCTAATTGCGATGACCGCTAATTGCGGTGGGCGCTATTAGTGGCAACATGTTTGCATGTTGCGGGAGGTCAGAAGTGCTATCAGCGCTTTCATCAGTGCCGCTAAGGGTCTTTTTGGGGTCTTTAGCGGCATGGTGGTAGGGTCATTACCGGCATGGCGCTATGCTCGTGTCCGCGTACTCGTAATGGTACACTATTAGCGGCCTTTGCCAAGGCGGACACGTTAATAGCGCCATGCCGGTAAATTGCGATTTTTAGTGCACAACGTGTAATGAGGCCCTATGTGTTTGCAGGGATGGACACAGTGGAAGAATTCACAGAGGCCATGTACAAAACATGTGTGCTGTCGTATCATGCTCCTTTCTGCTCACATCACAAAATATGCTTTCCAGACCTTCGATTCGATGTGGAAATTAAGATGTGAGGCGCTGCAAGATGAGACCTTTAGGGAACACATCAGGGAAGCAATCAGATGGTACTTTGAGTCCAACTCTGGCAGTCTACCGGCCGTTAGCACACTGTGGGAGGCCTTTCAAATTGTTATTAGAGGAGAAGCCCAGAGTAAAATGGGAGGCATACAAAAGGATATAATGGGTCAACTAGACAGGGCCGAGACGCAGCTGGAAACAGCCGAGCAGTAACACTCAGAGATGAGGGTTGCACCCCAAGAATTAGTAGCGCTAAAACAGAAGTGCATTGCATGCTGGGAGAGACTGGATAAGTTTAGCTATACCAAATACATAGAAATACTACACAAAGGTGGGGATAAACTGGCAAGGACGCAAGCTTAGCTTTACTGGAGCGGATCCGAAAGAGGAATGATTTGTTCCATAAAGGAAAAATGGGGAATCCCCCGGATGACGCAGAGCAAAATAAACTATACCTTTTTTAGATATTACAGCTCCTTGTACTCAGCGCAGGCCCCCATTTCAGACTCAGACCTTGCAGAGGCGCTGTCCTTGATAAAACTGCCCATGTTGGGAAAGGACTCTGCTGTGGAGCTAAATGCAAGGTTTACAGTGGAAGAGATCCAGGTGGTAATTAAATCTTTGCCTGCAGGTAAAACCCCTGGATCCGACGGCTTACCCAAGGAATTCTACAAAGAATTTGCTGAGGTACTAACCCCACAGTTGCAAAAAATGTTCCTAGAGTCATACGAGACCAGAGAGCTACCTTTGAGGCTCTGACAATCGATTATCATACCAATACTGAAACCAAATAAGCCCTGGGAAGACTGTGGGTTGTATAGACCTTTGTCAATGGTCAATCTAGATAGTAAAATCCTTACCGCACTTCTGGCCCAAAGCCTGAAGAGCGTGATCGGGGGCCTGATAAATACAGACCAGTCTGGATATGTCCCAGGAAGGAAAACCTGCTGGAACCTGTGGTGTTTACACCATATGATAGACAACATTAAAGACAGGAAAGAACACTATGCAGTAGCATCATTAGATGCTATCAAAGCATTTGATTCAGTAAGATACGACTGGCTATATGCCACATTCCAAAGATTTGGCATCAGTCATGGATACTTGAGGTGGGTGAAACTAGTTTATACCACGCTGAGGGCTAAACTAAGAATGGGTGGCCATATATCAGATATCTTGAGACTAGACAGGGGCACTACACAAGGTTGCCCGCTATCCCCACTGCTCTATATTCTCACATTAGAGCTAATCGCAGCATTCCATAGAGTAGAATATGGAGACGCAGACCTTAAGATAGATGGCATCACGCATGTGGTCTCAATATATGCAGATGACATGCTATTATATATGCATAGACCCGAACAGAACCTACAACACATGCTGGAAGTACTAGATCGATTTGTGGAACTATCGGGCATCACCATTAGCCGAGAGAAGTCACGTTTGTTCCTCCTGTCGGGGCTGAGAGTTCAAGAAGTTGCACAGCCCCCGACCTTACAGCTGAAAAAGTCCACAGACACCATCAGATATTTGGGGATTGATGTATTTCATGATCCTAAATCAGAATACAAATGTAACATAAAAGGGGCTCTACATAGACTAAGTCAATGGGGTTTTAGGGTAGACTTCCCTCATCATCAATGGGCAAAGCCGCTCTCTTAAAAATTGTAGCCTTGCCTTGGTTGATATATTTTTTCAGAAATGTGCCATATAACATTCCCAGACACTTCTTCCGACATTTGGACACATTGTGTAGGGGATTCTTGTGGAAGGGAGTCAGACCTAGGATTTCCATAAGCACACTTCAAAGGGCCTATGAGGATGGTAGAATTAGGGTACCAATTTTATTGTGTTATGTGGCTGGACAACTACAGTTCGTGGTGGGATGGCTGGAAGATGATCCAACATTAGACACTATACTCTTCAGTGCCGTTAGTGTCAGATTTTACGAGCAAGCTTATCAGTCATTGTGATCACTGTGTCATGCTGACAGTGCGGTTAAGGCTTGTATAATTTAAAACTCTGAATTCATTGTTGACAACAGGTCATAGAAACACGTGCATTTTAAATAAACATGCCAAAGTCAAGCTGCAGGTTGCAAGGCAGTGAACACGGGGCCAAATGCTTGCACATTGTCTATCTTTGTAATTCGTGACAGTAGTACATTCAAAATAACTATAGAAAATAGAAGAATGAACCATAGCCATGTCATGCATCTTTGGGCTATATCCTTTAGAGTTTCACAAGCAATAATGCAAAAGGCGCTTTGACTGCCGCATGAGAAAATTGAAAGCCGACTATATTAAAGCACAGGCTTTCATTAATTGCAAACAGCCTGCGGCCCACAGTCCATGTTTAAATAACTACAGCAACAACAAAGTCATAAAAGAATGATGACTATTCTAACATGCTGTAATATATCCATTCAACAGCGAGTTCCTTTTCTCCTTTGATTTAGGCAGCACTATAACCACCAGAATAACGGTGCATGTCCTGCCAATGAATGGTACCAAGTGAAATACAGAAATACAAAGACCAACCTCGAAAACAAAGCCACAGAAGTTGCTAATCTGTAAGTCAATTTAGTTCACTTAATAAATAGCCTGTAGTAGCAGTAACATAACACTAATTAATGGTCGTTTCTAATTAATTATAGGAACCAAGACCAGAGATGGCAATACCCGGCCACATCCGAGAGTCTGACCAGGCTCAATAGTCCTAACTTCAGTCTATGGACCATAGGTGGGTTTAGTGTGCGTGTCTAGAACAGTGTAACCTAGCCATCGCCTTGATTCTATCCAGTTGGGAATTGCAACTCTTTTTCTATTTCTTTTCTATACATTAATATATGTATATTTATCCTTTTAGATGTGCTAGTGTGCCTAATGGGGAACAAGAATAATCTACCACAAAGTAACCATTTGTCCTGAAGATGGCCCAATATTTACCTTAGTGATCACTGTTGACAGAGGTGGTACACTACAAAGGGCCGAAACATATGTCGACTGCTAAAGGGAAAACCTAATGTTTTTTTCCCCTGTCACTAATGCATATTTTGACTCACTGTTATGCACAAAGCTGTTCAAGTTGTAGTATTCCCCTGTTAGAATAGATGAATGATGACTGAATGTTTTAATTGAAAATGTATTGAGTTTGCTATGTTTTGTTAAGTTTGTAATGTTTTTAGGTATTCTTGTGACTATTAAAAAGATAGAATTTTTTGTACTTAGCTGCATTTTTTTGCAATTCTTCCCAAAAAGGCGATAACCTTACTAACAAATTGTACAGGTTAACCTTCATCTTCACCTGTGACCCATACAGGACTTAAAGAGAGGGGTAGTCGATCTAGATGTATGGAGGAAAATATTGGCATGGTGCACATGCTCTGGTCGTGCAGGAAAATTCAGTCGTACTGGTAAATATCACAAAGAGCGTTCAGGGGGACTAAGCCTTGATATCTCGTCTCCAGTGGTGTGTTTTTTAGGAAGGTTTGCTAGGAAATGGCACAAAGCCCACATCATTAAAATGAAGGACCTTATATATGTGCCTTATATATGTGTTAGCCAACAGAAGAATTGCTATGTCTTGGAAATCAGCAGAGGCCCCCCGAATAGACAGGTAGTGGGGAGATCTGCAGAGATGGTCTTTGCCAGAAACTGCAATGTGGCACCTAACTGTATACCGGAGCTTGAGAGAAGAGGGAGATAATATTAATATGTGGAATACCCTTACACAAACGATGTTTATGACAACTTGAACAGCACTTGCGATGACTTGCTATCTCTGGGATACAGGGGGAGTTCCTGTATTATCCAGTAGAGTTTTGAGGAATGGTATTTACACCAGCAGTAAGTCGGGTTAGCTCGCTAAGGCAATTATTGTGGGTGGCGAGGACGGGGAGGGAACGTTAGATAGTTTTAGACATTTGCAAATCTATGATATGTCATTTTCTATGGATATGTGAAAATATTGAAATGCGAAAAAAATGGTTACAAAAAATATATACACATTACAAAAACAACACAATCTTTGTATTTTTGGGATATTTCTAGCACCAATTATTTTATTTGTTAAAAATAAGTTCATTCTTTATCGAATTAACTAATTTCTAAACTCTCAGGACTCATGTAAAATTAAATAACTTGAAATGTCATTAAAATATTTCACTTTAGCCCGTGAGTCATCTATAATTCATGAGACATTCTTTATTATCAATCGAGTCCCTTCTACTTCGCTTAGATTTTATGTTCTTCGGATTCAACAATTATTCCACTATGTTTGAATCTACATAGGGCAATTAATTTTGCCATTTATCCTTCTCATGCTATGTGCAGCCTACCTCATGCGAGCTTATTTACATAACAGAAGCTTTTGTGGAACTTTAGATTTACCTCACACCATATTTACTGCATGCTCTTGTCATTCAGTGGCTATTACCGCAAAAAGCAGGGGAGAGCCCCGCCTGCCGCTAAACTGTTTTCAAGGACTCATCAATTGTACGGCAGTGCTTTTCAGCTTTCCTGTTAGTAGCGTTTCATATTTTGTGCTGTTTTTTGCTTACCTGGATGGATTCTCCTGGCCTTTTGACCATGGCTCTTCCATTTGGATTGTATTTTGATGCTTCCTGTGTTTTTGTATACCGACTATTCCTTTTGAATTATTGTGACTTTGGACTTTTGCTTGTTTTTCTGGGTTTTCACTTGAAACCATTTTGGCTCTTCACTGTTTTGCTTTTTGGATTCCTGGATTGCTAAAGTGTGACTATTGTTCAGTCCCTGGTGGAACCCAGCAACAGCTTCTGGACTTATTACATTTCTCCATTAGTTGCGCCCTCGTGCCGTTCGGGACAGGCTGCCTTTCCTTGTGCTCTCTGATCCCGAATCTTCTGCTACTGTTCGCTGGCCCTCTCCTGAACTAGCTGCCGAGTGCCTGGCATTGCTGCTTCATGTTCCACCTCTGGCCCCAATTTCTGGCTAGGGAGTTGACTGTTTGGGAACACAGGTATAGGTTCACCTGGGTTCCTGAATCATGACATAATGTTAGCGGGTAGGTTTGGTCAGTCGCTTGTTTTTTAAGGGAGGGATAGCTGGATGTTTGAAAACAGAGGAAAAGGAAGCAGAGTCAAAGGACAAATTGAAGAGTTCAGTGAGGTGAGAGGCCACTAAAGGGTCAATAGGCCTGACTAGCTGAGGAGCAAGAGGGTCTGATGGGGCACAAGAGGGACTAGTCTTCATCAGTAGAGATAGGACCTTGTCAGTATTAGTGTGACTAAAGTGGGAGATAGAGGAAGAGGATGATGGTAGAGTAGGCAGCGTGTAAAATGTTGGAAGAGAGAGTGTGAGGAGGTTCAGGAGAGAGTCTCTAATTTTGGAAATATGTGCAGCAAAGTATTCAGCTAGTACATTAGCTGTGAGAGTGGAGTTGATAGTTATACTTAAGAGGAGTGAATTTAGGCTGTCTTGTAATGGGCGAAGATGGTTGCAGTGAGAGTCAATGAGGGTTATGAGGGTTAGGTAGAATACCCTTTTTGCTCTATCAAAAGAGGACTTGAGAGAGTTCAGGGAAGGAAGATAGGGTTGCAGGTCTTCATTTGAGTGGTGTGTGGGAGGAATGGGTCCCAGATCCCCCCCATCCATTCCGAGCCAACACACATACTTCCTGGGTGAGTTTTGGCATGGCTGCTTTGGGCTCAGGGCCCGGCCCCGGAGCACCCGCGCAGGAATACGCCAGAGAACTGTGACCCCCGAGGACAGCCCAGACAAGAACCTAACAAGACTCCATTTTGTGTGCCCACCGACTCATTTTGTTTTTATATCATGGCAGGCCCAGCCATGAAACTGGAACAGAGGCCTGCAGCTCTCCCCTTGAGACGCGCACAGCGAGCAAGCTACTCGCCCCCACCTCCTCCCCTCTGTCATCCTTGTAGCCACCTGGTTCTCATGGGAGACTGTCCGTGCGAATGAAACAAACATCACACTGTATCTTCTGTCTTCCATTTTACCTCACTGACCCGGCCGTGGCCCAGCTCAAGGCCTGGCTACAGAAAGTCGTTTGTCTCTATAAACCTGCCCCCAACATGCAGACCCAGGCCATAAAGAATACCACCCCCATACTCTTTGAACGTGTCGGAATAACTGATAGCGACCCTCAAGTGTGCAATGTTTGCTTATGCGTCAATATGTGAAAGCACATTCCCTTCTAAAAACTGTGCATTTAAAAATGGGTTGCTTATGAACCACTTTCTTGAATATGGAGTGTTAAGAGAATTGTAGTTAATGACAGCATATTGTTTTGTTGCACGAGACATGTATAATGGAGCATTGCCACCAAGATCCATGTGTATGAGTATGAAATGTAATAGAATAGTATGATGTACATATTAGAGATGTGATAGAACTAGATTATAAAAGTAGAATGTACATGCAAATATAAAATTGCAAATGTAAGCATAAGCTACCTCATTTTAGTTTTAAGTAACCACATGCCTCGAAGTGTTTAATAATAACCAAGTAGTCACATGTCATGAATGGTATAATCTCACTGTAATGAATGTGTGCCAAAGCCTATAAGTAAAGAATCCCATCCCTTCGTGCAACATGAGGCTGCATCTTAGACAAGCCCAACTCCCCTCCCCAGGGGTTATACAATGGTGTTTGGATAAACCGACCCTTATCTCGTAGTAAAACCTGTTATCACTATGATATATGTTGTTCATGAACTGGTGTCTACCTGTGATGTACACTCCATTCCTGTGTCCCCATTTGAAATGCCAGATGAACATTCCAAGTTAACCTGTTATTCTAACCTATAGGCCTCTGAATAAATATGTCTCAGAGCGCAATAACTTATTGTTGACCCATTCACTAATAAGATCTAAGACCAGACCCGTCAAGGTACCCTTAACCTCTAACCTGGAATAAATAATCTGAACTATGCATTTTACTCTCTTTTGATGCTAGATTAATGGCTTTGTAGATTTGCATGAGATAATAATTTGTAGTTGATAGATGAATGAGTATGTGTGGCCACAAGGGCAAATGTTATCAATGGTTAGAAAACTCGACATGTATCACTTTGAGAACTGTCTGGAACTGCATGCCAACCCGATGAGCCCAGCTGACCGATTGACCCAAGAAGCGTAACCACACCATCACATGAGCCTCCGCCAATCACCGAGCCATGAACCTATGCAGGCCATAGGCACCAGCCCTTAACAACCAATCCCCACTTTCGATGTGCCCCCTACGCCTCCCTGTCATTGATGATGAAATTGTGCTTTAAAACTGAATTGTAACATGTATTCTGCAGAGTGCTCTCGGAGTGGGCAAAGTAGCTTTTGCTTACCCTTTTTTAGATAAACGCTTTTTGTTATCACACACACTTGGTCTTGGTCTCATTCTCTTGGGAGTATTTAAGTGCAAATTGGGGACCTCTCACTTTCGTTAGTGACCCTGACGTGATTTCGTTCTTTTTGCTCCTTTTGGCACAAGACATCCCCCCATCACGACCCAGAGCGCGCTCCCTCAAGAGCTACCCACCAACGGCAACCGGTACACCTAGACCTGCGCACGTAATAGGGTGAAAGGTTACGGGATCCCCCTTTACAAAACCCACCATACTACTTTCCGGAGCCGGCCGTGGTCTTTGAGCGAGGGGCGGCACCCTGACCGATCGGGTCCGGAGGGTCTCGGATCAAGACGGACACGTGAGTATCAAGTACGGGTGATATCAAAAGGTGGGTGGGAGTCAGATTATGAGGCTTGGGAAGTAGAAAACCAGCAGGGGTATATAAGAAGAGAGGTTGTTAGCCACGAGGGGGACGTTTTAGGTCTGTTCTATATTCTATTCAATTCTTTTTCTATCACATATGGCCATTAGGACAGTGACCGAAGTAAAAGATGAACAGAGGATAAGGGAATCCTAGCTCCGCTGGGGGGTAGAAGGCGCCGCCGCATAGTACTATGTTGACTAGTACAGGACATATGTATGTGGAAAAAAAATAAGGTGAAAACGTAGGGGTCTCAAAGGTAGACTCAGAGTAGTATTTTAGAAATGCTCTTTTCCTACTTTTCCTTCCTTTTCCTTCTCTGAAACCTCGCAAGGATAGGTGGATGGGGAGAACTCTCTAAAGGTATCAGGGAATCCCGAAGAGATATAGACAGAAGTTAAGGGTGTTAGGTAGTACAAGGGAAAAAGGGAAGGGAGTTCATGTTGTTTGTGCTATTTGTTTTATTCACTATTTGTTATGTGTCAAGGTGTTGATTATGTTTGTGAGTACTAACTAAAATGCTATAAAATGTTTTGAAAAAATGTGTGCATTGACATATTTTGTAAAAATTGAGGTTTGAAAAAAGAAGGTTAAGACCCAAGGCACTGATATAGTGAAGTGGTTATCAAAGAGATGTAAAGTTGACATGATTTTGCTTGGTCGAAAAAACTTACGAGTCAATACAATGGGTGCAGAGACAACTTTAGCTCACATTTATAAGACGCTGCCAGGGTATGCAGACAAGATTGTCAAGTACCACGATCAGTGGGTAACAGAGTTGAAAGGAGAAGGTTTACCCCAGGTTCGGCCACAAGAAGGATCATTTGATAAGGTTGTATTAGACATGGTTGCTACTTGTCTGTTCGCTAAATATAAAGGAAAGCAATTGCAGAACAGGAGGGAAATATTAGACTTGTGGAGACTTTTTGAAGAAGTCCCCCTGAGTAAAATTAGCGAGAATACTGCATCTTCCCTGACAACGGCTGGCAGTGAAGGGCTCATGGAACAAAATGAGAATAAGACAGAGGTTACATGTGTATAACCCTTATTAACAAAGCCAGTGCCTGCAGAGGGTTATAGCGACCCTGTATACGTGGCCCAATCCACATTACCATCCTCACCTAAGCCATCTGCCACAGCGCCACCCCCATATGAGAGCCAAGGAATGACAGGACAGATGAGTACGCTCAAAACAGATATTGAGAAATTCACACAAGATCTAGACTTGCGATTAACCATGGCTCGAACAGAGCTGTCCCGCCTAAGGGCCATGGGTGAGCAAGGGGGGGCCACCTACTCCCACGGCAGAACGGGGTACGATGCCCCAACCTAGTGAAGGGGCGGCGGAGGATGGGTGGAAAAAGGGAGACATACTATTTCAAATAAATGACACCCCCACAAGAATCATAGAAATAACTACAGCTGGTAGCGAACGTGAGGTAGAAGAGGGAGGGATGGCATTGGATAGCGAGGAAGAATACTGGTGTGACATAGAGGAGCAGGAAGAAGAAGAAAGGAGATTGGGAACTGCTACAGGTGGGGCCTCTTTTGGGGAGGGATTGTCCCCCATGGAAGAATGGAGAGGGAGGTTAAAGAATAGAACAGGACGCATGTCGGCAGTAGGAAGAAAGGAAAAAAAGTTGAGTACCCGGAAGGGGGGAAAAATGTACAGCTGCCATTAATTCACAGGGGGGCGGGAAGGCCAAACTACATACCATGGGCCCAGATGGACAAAGCCAACTTGCTCAAACAGCTACCACCAATGTCCGGAGAGGCTAGTAAATGGATATGTGCGTTCACAAAACACACGGCTGGTGTGCCCTTGGCAGTGGGGGATGTTAAAAGCTTGCTGGTATCTGCAGTGGGAGACCAGGCAAACCAAGTCTGGGCGAAGGCAGGGTTCCCTGGAATAACATTGGATTGTGACCGCCATGATGGGGCCTCATTCAACACAGTACGAGCGAGAGTGTGGTATGCCCTAAGGGAAACATTTCCAGACACACCAGATTTACAGTCGGTGATGCAGTGTACAATGGGAGATGAGGAAGATGCAATGTCTTTCATTCTTCGGGTGCAGTATATGTGGATGGCAGAAACGGGCGTGGCCTGGGACCAATCAAACTCCCTGTTTTACTTCATTATAAAAAGAGGACTCCCAAAGGAAGTACAGAAGGCCCTTGACAAAATAGCTGGGATAGAAGCCAAGGGATGGCCAGAAATTCAAAGCATAATAGTACACCATTGTAAAAGGATCAAAGAGAAAGAGAAAGAGATATCACAGCGGCGTCTGACAGATGAGGCTAAATTAGTACAAAGCAAACTGTTGAAGGTCAGTGCAGTAGCAGCAACTAACACAGCAGAAATAGAATGGGAGGAGGACTAGGGACAGATGGGAATACCGGTGCAAATGGCAGTGAACTGGATAGGTAATTACCAGGACTCATGGCAAGGGGAAAATCAGTATGAGGGACCACAATGGCCAGTGAGGGGTGGCCGGGTAATAGAGGATGATTTAGAGGGTCAAGGGGAGGGGGTGTTGGGTATGGAGGACCCCGAGGAGGAGTACAAGGGCAATGTTGGAACTGCGGGAGGTGGGGACATTTCATGAGAGAGTGTTGGAGCAGGCCCACTAACTCATACTCAAATGAGCAGCAGTATGGACACCCCCACTTTGGGAGCCCATATGGATTACCGATGGGTGGAAATAGAAGGGAAGATCAACCTGACCCCAGGTACATGAATGAGCACCAAATGCCTCCACAATACGCGGCACAACACGCACCACAACACCCCCAGTATCATGAGTACACAGCCCCCAACCGCGGAAATGTATATGCTACCACAACGAATGGAGCTCCTACACCATGCAGAGGGACAGCAGTAGTGACGGGTAATGTTTTCGACATTGATGAACACCCAAGGTACTCAGCATAGGACAGCCCACAGGGAGCACTTACGTGTCCAGTACTGTTGACGACCTTTAACGCAGCAGAAGAACCACTGGTAGGGGCGGTGATAGGAAACAAACAGTTCATTTTTATGGTGGATTCGGAAGCGGAAAAATCATGCCTAAGAGAAGGCAGGTTCCCGCTTTCTAATTGGACGCAAGGATTCTCTGGGGCGGTGGTCGAGGTTCCATACAACGAAAAATTAGACATAACAGTGGGGGGAAAACTGTACGTGCACCCCTGTTGTATTACGAAGAATCACTCATTAATTTGCTGTGAAGGGACCTTCTCAGCAAGCTCAACATGACCATATCCTTCACTGAGAGAGGAATAGTGTGCTCTACACCAGGAATATGTGCAATACGTGCCCTGTTAGTGATACACACTAAAGCAAATGTCCCGCAAACATGTGGCATACCAGTAGATGCAGACATGTTCATACAAGAGCTGAGGACATTAGCTAGAGTGGTGCCAGAATTTGAGAAAAAAGGAATGGAGAGTGCCCTCAGAGTTTATTTTCGGCCTGATCACAGACCCAGAGATAGTGCCAGGATCAATAATATCTCTAATATCATACATGCAGTACAGGTGTCATCGCAACGAATAGGAAAGTGATTGCTATGGACATTCAGGGGTGCAGGTGGAAAACAGTGCTGTGCATCAACGCCAATATGGCCCTGCATGATCTAACAGATGAGGAACTCTTTAGTGACTCAGATGATCATGGGGAAATAGTAATGGAAATAGCAATGCCCTGCGATGTAATGATTAAAAAAAGAGAAGTGCCACTACCCCTCGTAGCGATTGTTAAAGCCCTGCCAGCATATTTCGAGGAAGACATGTCCTGAGTGCCACAAAAGTTGTGGACCACAGGCCCACACGATGTAGGGCTGCTACACGAAGTAACACCTGTAAAGATAAAACTCAAACCCTGTGCCATTTTACCCCGGGTGAAACAAAACCCCCTATCTATGGAGGCAGAAGAGGGAATAAAGGACACAATATATGCGCTAATGATACAGGGAATAATAGTGCCATCCAATTCGCCCTGCAACACTTGCATTTACCCATTCAAGAAATTGAAGGGAGGGGCGTGGACGATGATCCATGACCTACGCCCCCTTAATGACGTAATACAGAAAGAGTTTCCCCTCGTCCCAAATCCTGCTTTGATATTATGCAGCATCCCAACACAGGCTACATATTTCACTGTGGTGGATTTGAAAAATGCATTCTTTTCAATCCCGCTTGACCCAGACTCTTGGTACCTAACAGCGTTCACACCAGGAGGAAAAGGTACGAACACTGCAGATTGCCCCAATGATATTGCGAGAGTCCCAGTATTTTTAACAGAATTTTGCACGAAGATCTTGGAAACATACACACGACCACTACCATAAACAAGTATGTAGACAATTTATTGGTCTGCGGTAGAGATGAGAAGGAGTGTAGGGAAGATTCCATCATCCTGTTAACATTGTTGGCACAGAAAGGATACAAGGTAGACAGACAGAAGCTGCAATATTGCTTGATAGAGGTGTTATACTTAGGCCAGCTGATATCCAAAGATGGCAAGAGAATAATACCTGACAGAGCAGCAGCAATAAAAGCGGTAAAAGAACCCAACACAGTTAAAGCGATGCAGAAGTTCCTCGGCATGTGTAATTACTGCCGAGCCTGGATATTAGATTATGCAGCATACACAAGGCCCCTATTACAGGCACTCAAGCAAGCTCAGCGAGAAAACACTCAGTTACAGTGGACACCAGAAATGCACACAGCCTTTGACACACTCAAAGAATTGATATCAACAGATCCAGTTTTAGCAACACCCAACTATGATCACGAGTTCTACCTGTTTTCGCATTGCAGTGGCACACTTATGACAGCTGTGTTGACACAGAAGACATCTCTAGGCCACAAGCACCTCGAATTCTATAGTGGAACATTGGATACAGTAATGCAAGGACACTTCGCTTGCGAACAGGCTCTCGCAGCCTTGGCGTTCGCAATCGAAAAAGCTCCATAATCGTGATGGGGTGCTCTGTCACATTGTATGCAGAGCACTCCCTTTTGCCATCCTGGAAAGATCAAAAAGTACACTTACCACACAAAGAGCAACAGCATATGAGATCATCATATCTAGCGCAAACATACACATCGTGCGGTGCAAAAGTGTAAACCCTACCACATTCCTCACAGAAGCATGTACTGTAGAGGACGTGCAGCAACATGACTGTGCCACATACAGAGGTGATGATGGTGACACACCTACAGCGCATGAAAACGCACTAACAGAAGGAGAGATTTATTTTGTGGATGGGTCAACTTCCATAGATTGTGAAACAGAAGAGAAACACATAGGAGCAGAAGTAGTTCGGGTGGAGGATGGGGAATTTGAAGTAATTGTCCAAAAAAGGTTACCATCCCATTTTTCAGCTCAGGCAGCAGAGCTCATAGCATTAATAGAAGCATTGCACACCGCTAAATGACGTGCAGTGACAATATATACTGACTCTGCCTACATGGCAAGGACAGTGCATGGAGGATTAGCAAGATGGGGAAGGAGAGGGTTGAGGAGAGCAGATGGGTCCCCCGTCCAACATGCAGCACTGTTAAGAGAACTAATTGACACATTAACAGAATCCACTGTTGTGGCGGTCATGAAATGCCAAGTCCATACACGAGGTGATGACATCACTTCATTGGGAAACGCAGTGGCAGATGCTGCCGCCAAGGAAACGTCCTATTTACAAAAAGAAGCAACAGGTGAGTACATACTACAAAAGGTGGTTGAAGAGGAGCACCCAGAAAGGTTTAACTCACTGCCAATTTCCCAAATTATTGAACTTCAGCAAGATGCACCAAGTGAAGAAAAAGAGATGTTGGTAAAGAGGGGGTGTAGCCAATCATCCACTGACCTACTGTGGAGACAAAATAACACTGGTAAGGTAGTAATGCCCGTAAAACTACTGGAAGTAGCATTCCAACGATTGAACTTTCCCGCTCACAATGCAAAACAACATATCATTGCAGACATACAGGAGGACTGGTTCGCCCCTGGGCTGCAAGAGAAAATTATGAAGTTGATAATAGAATGTGTCACGTGCCAAACGTACAACTGTGGAATGACATTGCATACATTGAGAGGGACATTACCAAAGCCAGAAGGCCCATTCAGAGAGCTGCATATAGATTGTCCAGACATGGGAGAGCGGTGCAATGGGTCCCGATATTTGATCATTGTGGTTTGCCCCTTTTCTCAGTGGGTGGAGGCAGGCCCCTATGCTCCTCCGGATGCACGGTGTGCTGCCAAATTTTACGTCAGGGAAGTATTCCCCCGCTGGGGTATCTGTGATGTTATACGTTCCGACAATGGGACGCACTTTGTAAACAACATGTTCAAAGACAAAATAGCAATGTTGGGCATAACTCACAAACTCTGCACAATTTATCATCTGCCATCGAACAGGACTGTAGAAAAAATGAACGGATTACTCAAAAGCAGATTGTCAAAATTGTGTCATACACTGAAAAAGAGCTGGGTATATTTTCTACCTTTAGCCCTGTTCAAAATAAGAAATCAGCCCAGTAAGGACCACCACCTGTCAACCCGTGAGATTTTAACAGGTAGGAAGATGCACACCGCCCACTCTCCCTTGCACAGGCAGTCAGATGCACACCAAAGTGCCATAATACTAGGAGAAGAGTTCCAGGAGTATCTAATAAACCTCACAAGAGCCACACGAGCCATAGCAAAGTGAACAGCACCTCCATTCACACAAGAGATGGCCACAGACACAATCACCCCAGCCACAGATAGCCCAGACTGCCAGTTGATGACAGGTGACATGGTATACTTGAGAAGTTTTGTGCGCAGGTGGCCCCTATAAGGTAATATACTGCACGCCCACAACAGTAAAAGTGCATGGCCTGAGGTATTGGGTGCACCTAACAGATGTCTGCAAGGCTCACAGGAGCACGGGCTGCACAGTCCAAGAAAATGGCAGAGATGAACATGGTGCACAAACATGATGAATGGTGAAGCAAAATACAGGATATGGCTGCTAATATTCAAAGGAATAGGTGCATGACAAAAGAGATTGCTAGCAAAGATGCACTACCTTGATGGGTATGAGTGTTAAATGCAGTATACAAATGAAGAAGTACTGCTAAATGTAAATAATTGTATGATGGAATACTGGATATTCTCTGCTGTGCTTTCTCTCTTTCTTTCTCTCTCTCTCTCTCTCTCTCTCTCCCTTTCTCTTTCTCTCTCTCTCTTTCTCTTTCTCTCTTTCTCTCTTTCTCTCTCTCTCTCTCTCTCTCTCTCCCTCTCTCTCTCTCTCTTTCTTTCTTTATCAGTTCTATGTTATCAGCCAGTTGCCTCCTTCGATTCCTCTTCCTCATGCTCATAATATGGTGAGGGGGGAAATGACGGATGCGAAATAAACTCCTACATTGGAGAACGAAAGTAAAAAAGAATAGCAAGCGTATCTATAAATTGAATTTGTAAATAATTAAAATATAGAGTGTATGCTTAACAGACGCTTATATTTTATTTGATAGGAGCTATAATGGCCATGGAGGAGGCCCCAGCGAACAACAATAGAATAGACAGAAATAGGAGGAGAACAAATGGTTATCCTAGTTATTCATATGCGTGTGTGTTGTTTGTGTGTGCAGTAGTATTCTTTTCCACAATATTTGGGCTGGTATTGTATGGGCCCATCGCCTTTATTTCAATTGACATGAGCGAGGGGGGTGATGGGATAAAATCAATTAAGAAGGGAACCCACCTAATATGGGATGGCTTCAAGTTAATTTGGGCCCACGGAAGTCACAAGAATGAATCGCATGACAATAATAACACTAATGGTACGATTACGCAGGCCATTCAAGTCCCCCACCATGTTAATGAATCTGAGTTTAGTGTTTATTCCATGAATGACAGAACACCCTCAGAACACATGTGGGTACAGAACCACCCTTTCCCAACTGTAACACCAGCTGCAAGGGTTTCATCACTGGATAGTATATTTACCAAACAGGAGACACAACAAAACCAACACATGGCAGAGCACTAGTTTAGGCTATACACAGAATGGGAAGAAAAAGAAGAAGGCAAGGTACTTCAGAATAATAAAGGGAATGGTAATAGGAGGAAGAAAAGAGGGACCCAACAAAAGGAATGGAAAGAGCATTATAACATCAGCCTTGACACAGTAGATGATCCTCAGCACCCACACCAAACAAACAATAGGTATGCCGACATGAGCAGCACAGCAAAACAGACAACACATGAAAGTTGTTACGTTTGCTCACTTATACCCCATGCCTCAGGTACCCCTAAGGTATTGTTGCCACAAGAAATTCCATTTGCGGAGGCACAGTGTCTCCTACATCTTGCGTTATGCAGAATCAAAAATACTTTTCAAGCACACACTGTCTCATTTGAACTATTGCAGAACGAACGCACATGCTACTCCAGACCGGAAGGGGTAATCTGCATAAAGGAGCCTTTTTTGGTAATAAAAGGAACATTACATTTGGACAATAAATGGCAGAATGAAGAGATACTATGCAAAGCAGAGGCACTGCGAGGACTATCTGAAGAAATACTAGCATGGGTACAAAGAACATGCGCTCCGATATCGACCGAACACATAGCAAAACTCACGTGGATTTCAGCCCTCGTGAAGCCCTTCAAGTTACAAAGAGAAATTCCATATGAATTGTGTTTCCGTGGAGAAGGAAAAAAGAACATGGGAGAAAACAAGTACTGCAGCAAAACTCTGATAATACCTGATATGAAGAAAGGGACAGCTGCAACGATGGACACAAACTGGGTTTGCGGCAAACTGGTGTACTTGCACCTCCCACAATCATGGAGGGTCACGTGATCCCTGGCAACGCTGCATTCTGCCCTGATGGTGATCCCAGAAAGTCACATCCAAGGAGAAAAAACACCAATGGTGGCACAGAACAAACTGTCCCGACGCCGACCGAAGAAGTTCCCATATATGTCCTAGCAGAGGAAAGCCTGCAGAGCACGGTGCAGAGGAAGAAAAGATTGTCAAACTACATCTCCACCAAATCCTCAGAACTTTAAGCACAAATCCCAGATCGATTCCAGTTGTTGAGCTCTGTGGAGACTTTCTTTGCGTCTCTTGTTCCCAGTATCCAGGCAAGGGCAAATGCAAAATGGCTTCAGATTACCATATGGGAGCTGATCGAACTGGCGAATGACACAGAAGAAGGATTTAACGTTATCAAAGTGGAACTCAGAGCTTTACGGTTAATGACTATGCAGAACAGGTATGTGCTAGATGTGTTAATAGCAATGGATGGAGGTGCTTGCTGAAAAATCAGGAGCGCATGTTGCACATTTGTACCTTCTGCAGACGAGGACAAAGGCTCCCTTTCCCATGTCATAGCAGCGGTGCACAACCTTGGAGAACATATGAAGGATGAAGGGGGTGCGCAGCCCAGCACCTAGTTCGACAATATTTTTTCTTGGGTACCATCCTGGCTCGGAATGACTGTTAAATTACTGATACCCCTCATTGTTTTTTTACTCCTCATTTTCTGTGTGTGCCAATTAGGTCTCAGATGCTGTGACGATGCGGTACCTAATTGTGCGTTAATGATGGTGACAATGGCTCGTGCAAATGGAGTGGCGCAAATAAAGCATGAGGCAGAAGTACAAACAGGAGACACGTCTGAGCCAAAATATAGGATGACCGCATTATATACAACATGGGGTACATAGTAGACAACTTATATCACATGACCATAAAAGAACCAAGGGAGCTACAATGGTACAAGGAAGTATGGGTGGACCTGCAGGGAGATGGAGGGTGCATTTACATGACCTACACCCCTGATGAATATGCTAGAAAGGGGGAAAGCCTCAGAGCAGTGTGTAGAGCATGGATGCCAATAAAGGGAACCCCTGCATGGAAAGAGGCAGTAGCTGAGGAAGAAGAACGCAAGAGACTGGGGCAATTACTATATTTGTTACTTAAGTAACAAAAGGGGGGAATGTGTGGGAGGAGGGGGTCCCAGATCCCCCCATCCATTCTGAGTCAACACACACACTTCCTGGGTGAGTTTTGGTACAGCTGCTTTGGGCTCAGGGCCCCGGCCCCGAAGGACCCACGCGGGAATACCCCAGAGAACTGTGACCCCCGAGGACAGCCCAGACTAGAACCTAACAAGACTCAATTTTGTGTGCCCACCAACTCCATTTTGTTTTTATATCATGGCAGCCATGAAACTAGAACACAGGCCTGCAGCTCTCCCCTTGAGACACGCACAGCGTAAAGCAACTCCCCCCCACCTCCTCCCCTCTGTCATCCTTGTAGCTGTCCGGTTCTCATGGGAGACTGGCCGCGCAAATGAAATAAACTTTGCACTGTATCTTCTGTCTTCTGTCTTACCTCACTGACCCGGCCACGGCCCAGCTCAGGCCTGGCTGCAGAAAGTCGTTTGTCTCTATAAACCTGCCTCCAACATGGAGACCCAGGCCATAAAGACTACCACCCCCATACTCTTTGAACGTGTCTGAATAACCGATAGCGACCCTTGAGTGTGCAATGTTTGCTTATGCGTCAATATGTGAAAGCACATTCCCTTCTAAAAACCGCACATTTAAGAAAGGGTTGCTTATGAACCAATTTCTTGAATATGGAGTGTTAAGAGAATTGTAGTAAATGACTGCATATTGTTTTGTTGCAGGAGACATGTATAATGGAGTATTGCCACCAAGATCCATGTGTATGAGTATGAAACGTAATAGAATAGTATGATGTATATATTAGAGATGTGATAAAACTAGATTATAATAGTAGAATGTACATACAAATATAAAACTGCACATGTAAGCATAAGTTACCTCATTTTAGTTTTAAGTAACCACATTCCTCGAAGTGTTTAATAATAACCAAGTATTCACATGTCATGAATGGTATAATCTCACTGTAATTAATGTGTGCCAAAGCCTCTAAGTAAAGATTCCTGTCCCTTTGTGCAACATGAGGCTGCATCTTAGACAAGACCAACTCCCATCCCCAGGGGATATACAATGGTGTTTGGATAAACCGACCCTTATCTTGTAGTAAAACACGTTATCTCTATGATATATGTTGTTCATGAACTGGTGTCTACCTGTGATTTACACTCCATTCCTGTGTCCCCATTTGAAGTGCCAGATGAACATTCCAAGTGAACCTGTTATTCTAATCTATAGGCCACTGAATAAATATGTCTTAGAGCGCAATAACTTATTGTTGATCCGTTCACTAATCAGATCTAACACCAGACCCATCAAGGTACCCTTAACCTCTAACCTGGAATAAATAATCTGAACCATACATTTCACTCTCTTTTGATGCTAGATTAATGGCTTTGTAGATTTGCAGGACATAATAATTTGTAGTTGATAGATGAATTAGTATGTGTGGCCACAAGGGCAAATGTTAGCAATTGTTAGAAAACTCGACATGAATCACTTTGAGAACTGTCTGGGACTACATGCCAGCCCGATGGGCCCAGTTGACCGATTGACCCAAGAAGCATCACCACAGCATCCCATGAGCCTCCGCTAATCACCGAGCCATGAACCTATGGAGGCCATAGGCTCCAGCCCTTAACAACCAATCCCCACTTTCGATGTGCCCCCTAGGCCTCCCGGTAATTGATGACGAAATTGTGCTTTAACACTGAATTGTAACATGTTTTCTGCAGAGTGCTCTCCGAGTGGGCAAAGTAGCTTTTGCTTACCCTATTTTAGATAAACGCTTTTTGTTATCAAACGCACTTGGTCTTGGTCTCATTCCCTTTGGGGATGTGTCCTATTTGACTCTTATTGGGAGTATTTAAGTGCAAATTGGGGACCTCTCACTTTCAGTGGGTACGCCTCCATTTGTGCAGTAGTCGACGCATGTCTGTGCGGAGACAGCGTATGAATGGGTGACCCATGTTTGAGGATGCTGAGACCTAGGGGTGAAAGTAAGCAGCTGGAAGTGAGAGCAGAATGAGTTATATAGTAGGGATTGGAAGCTGGAGAAGGCAGTGTTGGTGGAAGAGGCATTGGGTGTGAATGAGAACAGTTAGAACTATAGGTCAGAGAGAAAGGGCGTAATGGCAGAAGGTTTACATTTCTGTTTTGGAAAGGTGAAGCAGGATATGAGGAAAGGTCAATGGGTAGAAAGGAGATGGTGGTGGAAACAATTTAGTGATCAGATATGGGTGGTGTGACAGTAGTATTAGTGGCTGAGAGAGAAGTGGAGATGAACAAGAGGTCCAAAGAGTTACCCTCTGTGTGAGTAGGTAAGTTATAGATAGAGTTTAGCGCGTGACCACTAATAAAACACTTACATTCACATTTCTGAGAAGTGGTTGGAGAGGGAAGGTTAAAGTCACCTAAGATAATAAGGTGATGTTTAGTTGAAAGAGAATTATGGAGTTATCCAAAATCATCAAGGAATTCTCCAGTGGGACCAGGCGGGCAATAGATGTAGATAATGTGAACTGAGTGAGGCAGAGCAATAGTAGAGACGGTGAATTCAAAAGAGGGGATGGGAGATGGGGATAAGTGGTCTGCACAAATGGCTTACCACATACCACAGAGAAAGCGGGTGGAAGATGAACTTTAAGATGATGAACTGGCAAAGAGATTGTGAACATTAAATGTCTGCATGCTGTTGTTCACACCAGGCTTCACATGTTTAAACAGAAAACAATTCGTGAATACCAGGAATGGCATTTTGAAACTGCAGGACTCAAGGTATTTCAGGTGCCTGGGGTTTATTTTGATACAGTGGAATATAAATGGTTTACAGACCAGGCACACAATTGCAAAGTCAGGGAGGCTGTGTAATAAGAGCATAATAGAATTGTGCCTTACCAGTACCTTGGTCTCACTCTATAACATTGGTGAATTCAGCCAATACCAGAATATTTCACTCACAGTATTTTCTCAACCAATCTCAAAAACCTGGCGGATCATATCTGCTGTCAGAGACTGATCAAAGAAGTGTGAAAGCTCTACCTTAAAGAGCATAACATAGAGCAGAAATGATCAAATGCCAGTCAAAGTAGAGAGAACGAAGATTGCAGAGGTGGGACAACACGGAAGGTGGTACAGAAAGATGAGAGACCTATGGAAAAGGTATAACAAGTAAGATGAGAAACCAAAAAAGGTAAGTAGTGTAACAAAGTGCCCGGCCTGAACTTGCAGGTGGATGTTGGGGTCACCAAGGGGCCTGGTGCAACCAGAAGCCAGGTGATGCAGCATGGGACTTTTCCCCTAACTAATCCACAATGTCAATGTGCCTTAGGCTGGGGCCTACCACATTGTCATTGTAGATACTCCTGTCTCCTTAAGAGAAATCACTAGAAAACCTGGGGTGCTTTAAGAACCTCTGTCAACTCATTTCCACCAGTAGTGCAGTAGCTGTGCGGTCCATTCTTCATGTTGGTCAGGTCCGGGTGTTGACATACTTGTGCCCTGCGCCTGTTTTGGCCTTGTGACCACTAAGAGTAGTAACGACCTGTAGGTTCCCTGTTTTCTGGAAGATGTGTGTGTAGGAATGTGGCTGGGGAGAACATTTATCCTGGCCCTGGAAGCCACACTGCTTGTGCTTCAGGCCAATCCTCACTGTCGGAGCAGCCACTATGATGTTGTGGTACAGCTGTTCCCCAAATCCTACAGTCAAGAACTGGGTTGACATGGAAGGCACCTGAAGGCAAACCCCCCATTCTGAATACTTGGGAAGGTGCTGTTTATTTCTAGGGTGCTCATCTGAATAAGTACACTCTCTTACCTCTCAATGAAATGGATGTAGGCACTTAGGGACGGCCCTGCTGACACATTATGTTACAGTTTAATGTGTGGGCCATGCTCATGTTGTCTAAGCGTATTTTCCTTGTGATTAAAGGGGCTTGGTTTCCCATAGAGATTGTTAAGAAAGTATGGAGTCTTGAGTGAGGCATGTTTGCAAAGATTTCCACACTTAGATATTCTAGTGTAGGCCAAATTGGTATTTCTTCTTTTCAATTCTATTACGCAATGAGTTTGTAATTATGTGTGCCAGCATAGGTCTAGTATTAGGTATGTTGGCTGGCTCCTCCTTTGGGTAGAGGGCTTAATATGTTGTCTTTCACAGATTGTTAATGCTGTGTATGTAGAAGATGTTCTTTATGTGTTTACCCCCAAAATACTGGAAAAAAAAGGCAGAATGCACATTTAGGGCCCGATTCATGGAATTATTTGCATGGTTTGAAGTGACTTTGCACTTCTGAAGCGTGACTTTGCACTGCAGACACACCAGCCTTGATTCATGGAACTGTGTAAAGTGTATTTTTGCAGTGCAAAGTTCGTACAAATTCAGTGCATAGTCATGTTTGCATTACAAAATGACTTTGCACTGAAAAAATACACTTTACACAATTCCATGAATCAGGTTTTGTGTCGGCAGTGCAAAGTCACTATGCAGCGGTGCAAAGTCACTTTGCAAAACATTCCATGAATCGGGCCTTTAGTGTGCATTTGCGCTGGTAGAAAAGATCGAAGCCCATAATACCAAACGAGGGGAGGGGGGGTTGTGGGGGTGTCCCCCACACACAATAAATGCCCAACAGGGGTACACAAAACCAAAATCCCATAAACTCGAATTACAAAATGCGAGCAAGTGGGTTTCGCAGTTTTGTAATTCCAGCTTTTGGGATCCGGTTTTATAACGTAGATCCGTTCCTTACTGTTAACAAGAGTCGTATTTTGCCAGGTAATGTTAGATTTAGGTGAATGCTGTGTGGCGTCACCCACAGGTGGAGGGTAGGACTCCTGTGCTCCCTCAGGATGTTAAAGCTGTTTTGCAATGTTTGCTTATATGGTGTGTTTTACCCCACATGTTCCTGCCCCCTGGGGGAATGTTCCAATCATTCTGAAATGCATGTGTTAGCTTCCTTCAATATTTTAATTAGTAGGAATGTGTTAGCTTTGTAAAGTGTGACATGGCTGACTGCCTTCTCGAGAACACCGGGGCTCCCGTTTTTGCAACAGATTATGTATGTGCAATGGTCCTTCTGATTGCGCTTTCTGTGCTTGTTCACTTTTTGTTTTGAATGTGTGTGCATATGTGATATGATATGATATGGGATTTATAACGTGCCTCTACACAAGGGTTTCAAGGCGCGATATGTGCATATGTGTGGGGTTGTGTCACTTATAGCATACGGTATTTGAGGGGATGTGGGTATCCGCATTGTAGGACGTTATTGCCTGTGCATTATTTGGCTTTCTTCCTTGTGGTACGGAAGTTGTTGCTCCCCTCCATGTTCTCAGTGTGTCTGTTCCATGATTGAAGTGCCTCTGAGTGGTAAATTGACCCTGCTAGTGTGTTGGTATCACTAGCAGTGTAGCTCTTTATCACCATGGAGTAGATTTGTATAGTTTTATTATTTATTGTTCATTTATAACGTGTGTAACACCAGCGAGTGGTTTCTAAGCAGAGGATCGGGATTCAAACCTGTGTTGCGCAGCTTACTTCCAAGACAAACACATTTCCCCTGAGCTATCCTTCCTCCCCGTGATTGATTGGACGTTTGTGGCTCAGACATGTGTTTGTGTGAGGTGCTAACTTTGGTTCAGGTTCTGCTCATGTTTTTGACTGTCTACCATGGCTCCCAACGTGTTTCATGAAGGATTGGGTAGTTTTGGTGCCATGGTGTGGCTGGTGACCCCTTGGGTTGACGTGACGTGTACTCACTTTGCTCTTATTTGTGATTTGATCTTCTTCTTGGTCACTTGCGGCTCATGGCTCTGCAGATACATCATTGTCACTGTTTGGGTGGCTGTAAGTGTAATTTTCTCTTGTGTGGGTGTATGTCCCCATGGCCCGTGTCTTTGTTGAATTCATTAGCCATGGGGATTAGTCAGTGGATTACAGAGACTAGCTGAAGTGCTATCCTTGGGTGGTCGTCCTGTCTTTGTGCTCGTTTTGGTGCGGACGTGCGGGTATCTGTGTATGGCAAAGTTTGTTGCGTTTTTTTAGAAAGAAGAGGTTTCAGTATAATTCAGTTTCTGGTGTATGAGTGAGTGCCTGTGAGAATGGTGTATTGCATTTAGTATGTTGTGGGACTGTGAGACTGGAGCTGGGTGTTGTCACATAGGGCTGATGGAATGTTAAGTGGATGCTGCATTTGTGGCTGAGCGAATGTTCCAGAAGTCAGAGTTGAGGAATGGGCTGCCAGAGTATGGATGTTCTGCTGGGTCCTTTAATATGTAATTACTATTTTATGTTACCTTCTGCAATAACAATGTTACCTTAGTCTTACGTAATCCTGTGGCCTCGTCCATGGAGTTCTCACCTTCTTCATAGTAACAAACCCTTTTGTCTGGCACTTTTGTGTCATTTAATGTTAACCACGTGAGAGTCGTCACAGAAGAGCAGAGTGGGGTTTTGCGATCAGAGACAGCAACTACGATTAGAAATAGTGTTAGAGGGGAGAAATGAGGGTCATAAGGAGGTGTCGAACTCAAGCGACAGGAAAGAGAATCATAGAGCAGTGAGAGGCAAAGAAGCGAGCATGGCGGGACGCACTCACTCATTACATATGTGTATGTCGTCTTTTGCCATGCACTTTTGCACTCCGCCGTGTAAAGGATGAACATTTGGTTGCAGGATCTGCAGGCTCTGTAACCACCTCATCTGCCAAATAAGGACTTCCACATCGGGAAGGCTCCACAGTATGCGTAGACAGCGTCCAACTACACCACCACAACAGCCTCAGGTGCACCATGTCTGCAACATCGACCAGAACACATAAGGCGAGGGTGAGGGCTGCCAACTTCTCAGCTACCAAAGATGGTATCCTGGTGGAGCAGGTCCTGGCAAATTATGATGCTCTCTTCATTCCACAGAAGCAGCTTGGAACATGTGGCTCTCAAAAGTTCTGGATGGACATCACAGCTGCCATCAATGCGTAGGGGTGGCAGTCCATACAGTGGACCATGCAAAGGAGCGCTGCTCTACCAGGATGCCAACTTTGGTAGCTGAGAAGTTGGCAGCCCTCAGCCTCGCCTTGGGTGTTCTGACAAATATAAGGTGGACACCTTATGCCTACCTCTTCATACTTGTCATTTTTTAAAAATCAGTTACACAGTGTTTCATTGGTTTCTCGAACTACAAGGTCTTTCATTGTATGGACTAATAATAGTTGGTTTGGCACGCTTTTGCCATATCTGGAACATTCGGTTCAATTAGCAGCACGTAAGCCAAGAGCCAGGTGCAAGTAGATAGGAAATGAGGCTGCCCTACCACCCAATTAGCCCAGCACCTCTCATCACCCATGCCTTCTGCCATTTAATTTTCTTTGTACTTGGCCTTGCAGAATATTCTTGTCCTGGGAATGCAACAGGAGTGAGGGCACTCGCTATTGTGTCTGGAATTCAAAGTTCAAGCCCTATTTCCAGCCTGGACTCATGTGACAAGAGAACATGATTATGCTCAGTCTGCAATCTTTTAAATACTTTAAATGTATTAAGACTTGGCATTTTTTGTGTTCTTTCCGCACCTTAATGTGAGAGGATTCATCGCCCGCACACATGTGCCTCTTCAGCGTAGATAGCTGACCTCAAGTTCTCAGTTCTTGACTTCAGGCCAGACAGCTTCCCAACGCAGCTCCAATACCCTGCTATTCTACTGCGACACAGCCTTCCATTTTCTCTTCATGATTCTCTTGCTTATTATTGCATGATACCAATGTCCAGTTTCTGTAGAATGGCGTCTCCGCGTGCATTCTATTCACTACTTGTAGCTACCCTATACAATGACTTGATCTATCTTGCATTTCAGTATATGTACATTCTTTATACTTCTGATTTCTGCAGCACTTTTTACCATGTAATCATCTTCTTTTACACTTTAAGGTTCACTTGATTCTTTACTTCGTCATTCTCCTCTAGGATTCATACATTGTGCCTCATTACGAGGCTGGCGGTAAGGGGTTAACAGCACAGGTAAGGATGCCGGTGCCGTTAACCCCTTACTGCCGCATTACGAGGTCCCTTAGCGGGTCCCGCTAAGGCCAGCTGGTAAAACCAGCCGTCCTTAGTGGGAGCCGCTAAGGGACCAGGGAGCTAATAATGGGCCCATTATTAACGGGCACGTTATTAGCTCCCTCCCCATTCCCATTGAGCCCTATCGGGGCTCGAATGGGAATGGGGATGGGTATTTTGAATGGGGATTTACTGGGTCCTCCAAGGTTGGAATGACCTGGTAAATCCCCATTCAAGGAACCCGGACAGGAGTTTGGAGGCAGCCATGGCGCTAATAACACCATGCCTACCTCCAAACTCTTAATGACCCCCATTGTGTTAATTCAGTATTTCAGGATGTCGTGTACTCTTTCTTATGATGTCATCAGTCCATTTTTGTAGCTCTTTCTCATATTCCTTCAGGGAGTTCCTCCTGTAGACTGTCATCAACTCAAGGGTACATTTGAAATTGTCTTAATGTATACTGGCTTCCATATACTTGCTGTGGTATTGGTACAATATCTTGTGTTGCAGAGGGCACAGTCTCATGGCTCCAATACAGGGGATGTAGGGGGGTAAGATTTCCTGTGGATATGTATGTCTGATCCTCTACATTCCCACCTCTGGTCGAGTCCTCAACCACCCCAAGTTTTCCTGCTTCTTTGAATCTTCTCTTGAAGAAAGGTTTCTTTGTATCCAAATCTTTGTCACCCCTCTCAGGGTGCCTGCATTTTGTATGTGTTCGTCCACACTCCAGGTAACGTAATTACATTCTCCACTTGGGGTACAGAAGACCTAATATCGCACGTAATTCTTAGACTCTCTTGGATACAGGAACTTTGTTCCCTCAGGTACCACAATACTTGCTTTTATGCAGTCTCTAATGGTACTTTCAGTCTGTGTGTTATTTTGTGTTTCATCCTTCAGATCAATCATAATCTTCATTCACATGGCTTTTTTTGCTGCGTTCTGGCATTGTCCAATTATTATCCTTATAACCCAGAATCCGAACATTATCATCACCAATATTGCTCCAAGGAACTTGAATATACTCGCCACCCAGTTGGGAATCCATACAAACAGGTATGAGAACCATTCATCGGCCCTCATTACGAGTACGGCTGGTAGCCATGCCGCTATTGGCGGCATGGCTGCCGCCGAAATCGCATCCGTGTCCGGGTCCTCGGAATGAGGACTTACCGGGCCATTCCAAGTTCGGATGGCCCGGTAATTCCTCCCTCAAGGACCCGGACACGATCCTACCCCATTCCCATTCAGCCCCCAGAGGGCTGAATGGGAATGGGAGAGGGAGCAAACAACGGGCCATAACGAGATGGCCCGTTGTTTGCTCCCTCTTCCCCTCGTGGGACCCGGTAAGCACGCCTGGTTTTCACAGGCATGCTTAACGTGTCCCGCGAGGGGACCTCGTAATGTGGCAGAGCAGGTTGAACGGCGCCGTCACATTTCACGGCGCCGTTTAACCCGTTCCGCCAGGGTCGTAATGAGGCCCATCATCTCCAATAGCCTCCGTCTCCTCCTCCATTTTCATGTGCAATTTTGTCAACATGGTTATAGCATCTGTCAGAGTCCCATTCTCACAATAATGAGATGGTTTTAATGTACAGCAAGAAGGTTCAACCTTGGCACAAACACCTCCTTCCACTGCAGTAATCATGTCAAGGATGTACCTGTTCTGGAGGGTCATTAACCTTATGGCTCTCAATTCTTCCTTTATGGCATTAAATCCTTTTATAGTGGCATTGATTGTCTGTAACAGCTCCCACCTGGTAATCTGCAGCCATTTGCCATTCACTACTGTTTGGAGTCCAGGCATAAATATGGATGTCATTATAATAGCAGTCTTTCTGAACAACTTGTGTTCATCGGGAATGTCTTCATAAGCCTTTCTTGATTTTTATGAGAAATGAATCTCTCTTTTCATCCACTGAAGTGCAAGTGACCTTCTTTCTCTCAGGTGCTCATCCACTTTTAGAATTCCCTCGATATTCAGATCGCTCTGGGGAATCACCAAAGCTGGGACATGGATGAATACAATGGAGCACACTCCTCCCTAGTTCCTGGACAACTTCATATATGCTCTGGATCGACAGGCCCAATACTGATCCATTAGGACAGCAGTCCCACTCTTCATTCCTGGGATATCAATTATGTCTGTGCACCCTTTATTTTATACAACTTGGACTTTACCATTGCTACGGAAGCACATTGTCGCATTAATCTATGGGACTACACCCATTTGATACACATTTGTTTTTCACCCATGTCAGCAGTTTAGAGTTCTTGGCCCCTGACTTTAGGCACTTAGCGTTCACTTTCTGCACCTCGTTCACTGGTTCCTTCCTTGGTAGATGAGCTGCACAGGACATCATCCCATCTTCCCATCCTTTGGCCGTAATCACTCATCCATAGATGAACACCTGCGAGTGCTCCCAATATCCAGACATTCCAGTCTTTTCAGTTTTGCCAGAGCAATTCATCCTCTTCATTTCTTCAATTATTACTTTGTCTTGTCCCATGGAAGGATACAGGAACATCTTGTCTGTCCATCCAGGATCCCTTTCCATATGTGTTGTCGTGATATAATCATCCTGGTTTGGGAATGGCTGTCTTGATCGCCATTGTAGGGTTGCCCAGCTCCCTTGGAACTGTCCTCTGGTAGTACATGCTGCTAGATAGCTGAGGCACTTCGCATCATGTGCCGGCATCTCTTTTGAAATGAATGTTCTTACTGTACTCATGGTATAGGGGATGAGAGAGTGGACATAAGAGCTCTCATCAGATGCTCTATTCCCCACTTTTTACATATGTTGGTACCACACATTATTCTCCAAGTGAACCGAATTATCAAGATATGTATTTATCACCTGGTTATCTTCTTCTGCATCCCTCTTATGTCGTTTGACATGCCTAAATAGGTCAAAGAAATTATCATCATTTGTACTTATACTGAGATCACGTGCCTTGTTTTCAATTGAATCAGCAGAATGATAAAGACTTCGATAAGTAAGGTACAGAAAGAAAAAGAGAAAGCACATGCATATGTATATCAGGCATAAAAGTCTAGAAAAACATTTTGTATGCCACGCCATCACTCGTTAAATTGCTAGCCTTCCTGCAACTGCATTTTCTTCTTCCTGAATCATTTTTAATACATTTACTCAAAATCACATTCACAGTTGCACAATCTGCTCAATTATTGCAATGAAAAGCCTGCTTAGGACTGGGTCGTTCTTTGGATCGTGGAGAAAAGTGAGAATATTAACATCTCTCCTAACGAGGGTAGGGTATGACTGGAGTATAAACACAAAAACTGCTACCACAAACCTATGTGTGTCACTATCGCCTGGTGTCATATGTTATTCTTAAAATAGATATCTTCCCAAAAATGAATCTGGGTATTCAGCTCTCTTCCAATTTCTAAAAATGAATTGGCACTTGGGCATAGTGCCAATATGCTTTTCACTTTTTCAAAGAATCTCTAAAAAGTACGTTTAAGCTCTGGAAGTCTCTGCAAGTCCATGCACTTCCTGATAATATTTTTAAGGAGTGTCCAATGAGGTCCAGTCCAAATGAAAGGTTTTAATCACACACTGTTTTATTGCCCTTCTTCCTGGTCATCGAACGACTCTGCGTGCGCTGCTTTGTAGATATTTGCGTCACCCAAATGTAACCAAGCTCTTCTTCCAGCCACCCTAACTGCACAAGGGGAAACTTCTTCTACTTGAAAAGGTCCATTAAATCTTGGCTTGTGCCATCTACGGGTGACATTTTTGACAAGCACTTGATCTCCAACATGCAACTTGGATGGTGGCAATAATTTGCTTGGATTAGTTACTGGGCCATCCTCTTCCATGCCCCTCAACCCCTCCCTCTGATGCTTGACTTGATCTAATATAAAATAAACACTGGTAGTCATACATTTCAAATAATCATGCATCTCATCACCTAGAGTCTGTGCTAAACTCTGGGCATCACTCTCGACTCTAGATGGGTTATAAGGGCAGTCCTCATGTAGCACCCTGATACTAGTTCTTGGGGCCTAAGGTGATGATCCAAACCGGGCGGATTTTCAAAAGGCATACAAGCCTAGGGGTAGGCAGTATAGCCATTTCTTTTCCAAAGTTAATCTGATCTTTGCTATTCTTTCCTTTAAGAGGCCGTTAAGCCTCTCACATGTCCTCTGTTCTTGTTGATGATAAGCAGAAGAAAATGTATGATTTATGCTCAATAAAAGCCGTATTTGTTCAAACAGCTCCTTGACAAAGTGTGGCCCATTATAGGGGCCACACTTCGCATGCACCCCATTTCTTGTCCTGCTGTCCCCTCCCCCCTTCCATGGCTACCTTGCCTACCCCCTCCCATGCTGCCCCCTCTCGGGCGCTTTCTACACCTCCGCAGGGCATACCTCTGATCTGTACCCCTCCCCGGAAGTCCTTCAAGGAGGGCAACCTTCTCCACATTGCCACTCTTAACTCCCGCTCCACTGTCAAACACTCCTCTGACATCTTCCGCCTTCTTGAAGAACTCGACCTCGATGTCCTCGGTCTCACTGAGACATGGTTTACGTCCAGCTCTGTCACCAGCTTTGACACGCACCTACCGGATGGCTACAAGATCCTCTCTGTGCCCAGGCACAACCGATCTGGTGGGGGCATAGCCCTTATCTTCCCTGAGTGGATTCCTGCCTCTATCATTCCTACGCAGGCCTACTCCTCTCTTGAATGCCTCGTCTGCAGGCTCTCTCTCTTGCCTAGCCATTCCCTTACTGTGGCTACTATCTATCGGCCACCTGGTCAGGTTTCTTCCTTCCTCTCTGAGTGGGCGGACCTCTCCTCCTCATTCCTGGCCTCAACCACTCAACTCCTCCTCCTCTGAGACTTCAACATCCACCTGGATGCCTCCTGCCCCCCCTTAACTCTTTTGTGACCTCTGCGACTCCCTCTCCCTCACTATTCTCCCCTCTGGCCCGACTCACTCTGCAGGGCACACTCTCGATGTTCTGATCTCTTCAGACCTTCCCCTCTCTATCCCTCTCTCCATTCCTCTCTCCTAGAGTGACCACTTTCTCCTTTCCTCCCACCTCACCCTCCTTACCCCGCAGGCCAAGCCACCTCTGTCACTGCCACCCACCTTCTGGGTCACCCGACCCATGAAGCGCGTGTCAGTTGAGGCTTTCGCTGCCACCTTCTCACCTCCTCCTCCCCCCTGGCTGACTCTCACCTTGACGCAGCCCTCTCCACTCTCCACTCTGCTATATCTGATACTCTTGACATCCTTGCCCCTGTCATGAGAATCCACTTGAAGCCCAAAGCCAAGTGCAACTCCTGGTACGACTCAGACCTCGTCAGCCTAAAACGTAAGTGCAGGGTTGCCGAGAAAAAATGGCGTGCTTCAAGTTCATCCTCTGACAAACTAGCCTGCTGCCTGCTGCAAAGGCAATACCGGCTCTCCGTCCTCACCAAGAAGAGAGCTCATATCCAAGCCGCGTCTCTGCGGCATCTAAGAACTCAGCTGAACTCTTTAAAATCTGCAAGGAACTGGCCAATCCTGCCACAGTATCTACCTCTCCTGTCCCTTCCCAGGCCCTCTGCACGGCATTGGCCTCTCACTTAATTTCTAAAACTCAGGACATCCTGTCCTCACTCTACTCCTCTCACCCCCCTCCCACTATTCTCTGCTCTTCCTCTGGCCCTTCTGCTGCCACCCTTTTCCCTCCTTGAATACCTTTCCACTTTTCTCTCCAGACGAGGTTTCTAGACAAGTCCGATCTATGAAAGTCTTTTCGAAACAGGTTCACCCCTGTTCCTCCAAAACTATTAAGGATCACATCGACTCCCTAGCTCCTGCCCAGGCGGATTTCTGCAATCACTCCTTCGCCACTGGAGTCTTCCCTTCCCCCCTGAAGCACTCCCTTATGCACCCTCTTCTTAAAAAACCCTCTGCCGACCCCTCCTGCCCGGCTAACTATCGCCCAATCTCAATAACTCACTTCCTGGGTAAACTCCTGGAGGAACTGGCCATCTCCCAACTCAATCTCCACACTGAATCTGTTGGTTGTCTTCATGACCATCAGTCTGGCTTCAGAGCTGCCAGAAGCATGGAAACTGCTCTCCTGAACATCTGTGAAGACCTGCTCTACAACCTCGACTCTAACACCCCTTGCATTCTTATCGTACTTGATCTCTCTTCTGCCTTTGACACTGTCAATCATGCCATCCTTCTCAACCGGCTCCGTGACAACCTGGGTATCACTGGTCTGGCTCTGGCTTGGCTGACTTCTTTCCTCTCCGACCGACCCTCCCAGGTCCAACTTGGGTCCTTCCTCTCTGACATCTTTTTCTCTAGCTGTGGTGTCCCCCAGGGATCTAACCTCTCTCCCTGGCTGTTCAACCAATACCTGGCACTCCTTGCCAACCGCATCGCCACTCTCTGCCCCAACTTTCAGTGCTATGCTGATGACACCCAGCTCATTTCCAGGCTACCCTCAGCCTCCTCCTCTCCCTACCTCATCTCCGACTGTCTGTCTGCCATCCAGGATTGGTGTGCTGCCAACGACCTCTGCCTTAATGCCAGTAAAACTGAGATTCTACTCATCGGCACACCCACTCCCTCCTTCCCTGCAGCTCTCTGGCCGGCCTCCCTTGGCCCTCCTCCAATCCCACCTGCAAGGCAAAAAACCTTGGGGTCATCTTTGACTCTGCACTCTCCTTCTCCCCTCATATCTCGGACGTCTATAAGAGGTCACACTACCAGCTACACCTCCTTAGAGGTATTCTTCATTTCCTATCCTTCCCTCAGAAGCTCACTGTCTCCAGAGCCCTGGTCTTCTCCAAGCTGGACTACTGTAACAGCCTCTATCTAAATCTTCCTGCCTCCACTCTCCGCCCTCTGCAACTTATCCAGAACAGGACTGCGAGACTTGTCCTTGGCCTCAAGCCCAGGGATCATATCTCTCCCGGACTGAAATCTCTGCACTGGCTCCCAGTGGCTGCGAGGATTAAATTCCAAACCCTCTGCATTGTACACAAGGCCTTCTGGGGTCTCGGGCTGAAATACCTTTAACTCTCTCTCCCTAAATACCTTCCTTCACGAGCTCTTCGCTCATCTGCATCCAACTCCCTCAGGGTCAGTCGCTTCTCCAAGCAACGAGTTGGTGGCAAATCACTCTCTCTGGCAGGGGCCTCTCTCTGGAACAGCCTCCCTGCCTCCCTGAAACTTGAGGAGAACCACCTCCGGTTCCAGAAACACCTCAAAACCTTCCTCTTTGCTTCTGCTTTTTCTCCTCCCCTCCCTTGCTGAACTCCTGACTGAAATGGCACAGGTTACCTGGCCACCCTTCTGATATCTGGCCCAGGCCCTGTCAACTGCCCACCTGCACTGCCTCCCTGGTAACCCCTGCGCTTGTTGACTGTTTTTTCTGTATTACTTCAGTCCCCTTTCCAGCACTTTGTCCACACTTCCTTGCACTTGCCTGTTGTTTTTTCATGTGTTCTTATTTATTTATCTTATTTATTCCACTTCCCATGTACTGCACTTTCCCCTCTTCCTTTTCCCCCTTGCACTCTTCCTTTTTTCCCCCCTTCCCATGCACTTGCGCGATCTGAATGACACCTGGCCTAGTAAGATCGTTGTCTGTCCTCCTTTTGTTCCCCCCTTGCCTCGTCGTGCCTTGAAACACTTGTGTATAGGCGCGTTATAAATGCCATATCATATCATAGCAATATCTTCACAGGAGTCGGAACTAATGGAACTCCACTTCTACAATCTGATTAAGAGGGCGCAATTCCTGGATAAATCTCCATGACCCCACTTTAGATTTTTTAATCGGATACAGTATTGCATGAGGATTCTGATGGCACTAAGATTCCTGATCCATCAATGCTGAAGTAGTCTTAAATATGCCTTCATGCCTTCATCAGCTTGTTGAGACATGGGGGACTGTTTTGCTGGAGGTAAAATTCCTCCTGGCTTGAGTTTTAATTTATCCTCCCCTATTTCCTTCAATAGGCATACGTCATATGGGCACGTAGTCCAAAGGATGCTTGCCACCTTTTCTATGTCTTCTTGAAAGAACGCTGGTCTTTGCTGCATCAGTGCCATTCACTGTGGAACGTCCCTTTTCTCAGTCCTTATCCAATATGTAATGCTTATAAAAAACACAACCTCATCATCTATACGTTCATTTCTGAACATATCTTCATCTGTTATGTCAGTCAATATGTAGCCCTCCTCAAGAGCTATCACTGTTCTCCATGCTCTGTCTTCATCATCTGCTCCTTCAAGCATTGCTATTTCCCCTTGTACTATAGCTGCTTCCAGGTCTATAGGAATAGTCTGCGCTTCTTCCTCATCGACAGGTACTTGTGGTCTAAATAAAAATGTATCAGGTATCCTTACAATTTTCCCTACTAATCCAGGTAGCCATGTCAATAAAATTCTCACCTCTTACATGAAGACTTCCGGATCTACCGGAACTCCTCTTAGATCCACTTGTCCTGTAAATGCCCTTATAAACGCTCCTACATTCAAATCATGTATTCCTGGAGTGGAGCACACTCTTCCTTGATCAGGGAATGAAATTGTCATGTTAAGTTTTGTCATCACATATCTACCCAGAATGTTAACTGGCGTTTGTCACGAATATAACAAGGTGACAGACATGTCACATTCCCCTATAGAAACATGTAATTTATCAGTACTTATTTCATAGCTCCACAGAATCCTTGAGCATTCATGGCAATACCTGACATTGGGTATTTTCTCTCCTTTATACAAGAGCGAGTCACCCCAGTGTCTGCAAGAAAAGAAAAAGATGTGCCTTCTATTATCACCTTGAACCTTGGTTACTCTTGGGGGGTCTGGTGTTACTGATAGTACAGAACACATGAAGTCACACTGTGTGCTATCCTATTGAGGGTATAAATTCATCCATGTCCCTGTAAAATGGTTCCCTCCACCACAGTGACACCCCATATGTTAGGTTTTAGTATTTGCCCTGTATTTGCATTCTGTTGTGTTTGCATAGGTGCTTGTTGTGATTGCCCTTGCAGTGGGTGCATTTGCACTGACCCCTGCTGCTGTGCCTGCTGCACTTGTGGCACCTGCGTCTGATAGGATGTGTGACCCTAGGCATAGCCCTCTTGTGTTTGTGTGCTGTATGGTGGTGGATGACCTGATCCCTCTCTTGAATTTTGTCCATTCTGTTGCATGATTCCTCGGCTTCCACATACACGCGCAATATGCCCTGTTATCCCACAATTCCAACACCCTGGGGGTGGCTCTCTGGCAAACCCATCATTATATCCTCCCTGAGTATTCTGACTTCCACCCTGGGCATTTTGAAATCCACCTTGAGTGTTCTGAAATCCACCTTGGGTGTTCTGAAATCAACCTCCTCTTCCTCTAAATACTCCACCTCTTCCTCGTGGCAAAAACCTATACCCACTTTAATCCAATGGGTGTACATTATTCACTTGCGATGTACCCATTATTTCTTGCATTCCTACTCCTTCTCCACTTGTCAATACTGCCCCTTCTATAGCAAATTTTGACAATTTCTTCTGAACTTACTTGGCTTCCTTAATCTTTCTGTTCTCAGCTTTACTTCTATTCTTCTCTTGTACTAATCGGCAATGATGCACAGTAGTCAACTGTATCTCAGCCCACAACTTCACTTCCATTCCTACGTGTTTTCTCATTTGTCTCTGTACTGCATTTGACAATCCCTGACACAAAATATGATAGAATAGTGCCACTGTTTTTTTCCCAAAGCTCACGCGTTTCAAGCTGCAATCTCTTAAATATCCTGAATATGAGCAATAGGGTCTTCATCTTCTTTCATTTTATGTGTAATAATTGCACCCATGTCTGATGTATCGGGATACTGGACCCTAAGAGCCTTCCAAACATCCTCTCTGCAATTATTATTAAATGGCGCTCCATCATGTGCCGTGTTTTGTGCTGTTACGCTTGCATATCCTGCTCGTCTCCAAATGTCCTCAGCTCTCTCTCCAAGAATAGCTGCCAATAGACCTTTTATGTCCCATATGGCCAACGTATTTCCCCCTGTCATTTCCTCTAATTCATAGATACATTTTCTAGCCCCCGAAGTCAAACTAGGTAACTTGCATTTTAAGAAATCGTTATCTCTCTGAGGCCATGGAATATATTGCGGTCTTGTCCCCCCTTCTCTAGCAAGGGGACTGTGAGAAACCCATCCCATCCCCATCCCATAACTTGATCCCATTATTCATTTACCCAATGCAGGGGTAATCATCCCTATTCATCTTTGTGATGGTAACGACCTTAACCTACTCACATAAGGTGGAGATCCTCCTCTCTCACTACAGGATCGTCTTTGGGGAACGTTCGGGATATGGTTTACGATCTGGTGTTCTTTCCTTAGGGTGTTCCAGATCTGACCTCTTACCTCCTTATCCAGGTTTGACTTACCAAGAGGGTGCATGTACCCTCCCCTCCTATCTCACGACCTGACTCCCTTTCTTCGTCTGACATTGCTACACTCCAACTGAAGCAAATGAAACCAACATCATGTGCAGAAAACACACTTTCGAAAATCGATTTTAGAAAATAAGGAAATATTTGCACCAGTTTTTGTCAAAATAATTATTGCATATTTCAAAGAAGGCTCAGTGCCTAAGGAAATTAAGAAAGTAACAATCACACCTTTGTCAAAAAGGCAGGTCTGGACCCCAAGGACTCAGGTAACCTTTGTCCGATCACTAATTCTAATTTCATCCTCAAGATACTAGACAAAATAGCAACTAATCAATTACAGAAACATATAGAAGGAGCAAGCTTATCCCTGTTGCTTTTCAACATATATATGAGAAGCCTCTGTGACTTGTTGGATGATGTTGGCTTCTTTTTCACAAATTACGCCAACGATACGCAACTTGTCATTGAATTGGAGGGAGATTACACTAGGGATAGTGTTAAAATAGCTGAAGTGTACAGCATAATAGACCTATGGATGCAGCAAAACTAGATGTGTTTAAATAACACGAAAACAGAGCTCATGATCTTTGGAACCAGCACAGCTAGAGCTAAATTAGGAGAGGAATATAAAACCTTCCTAATTAAAGAGGCTAAAACACTGGGGATAATGGTTAATACCTCGGTTAGCTCAGAGGCTCAGGATAACTATTTGCATAAAAACAATGCATGTTACCTATGCTTCATGAGAGCAATTAGACCATACCTGAATGAGGAGAATACAGCAACTATTGCGAGAGCTATAGTATCGTCCAGATTGGACTAAGGCAACGCACTGTTAATAGGAGCAACTAAAAAAGATCTTGCCAGGTGTCAAGTCATGGAAAATTACACGGTACATATAGTCAAGAGAATAGAAATAGGGATCAAATAACAACCACAAGAAAATCTCTGCACTGGCTAAGAGTAGAGGATAGAGTGAACTTTAAGTCAATGACCATCATACATAGGTGAATGTTTGGAGACGCCCCCCCAATACTTTAAGAATCAATTTGTAAGATACACGCCCATGAGACAGTTACGCTCTGCAGATAAAGGATTGCTTAACGTGCCAAGATACAATGTTAAGGCAGGTATGGGCAGATTATTTGCAGTGCATGCCGCGCAACAGTGGAACAAACTACCATCCACCTTGCGACTAGAAGAGAATTATCATACATTCAGGAAATGCCTGAAGACGTGTCTCTTTAAGTGATTCCACCCAGCCGGGAAACAGCCAGGAAACAGAGAGCCCATTGGGACTATTAATGGGGTCCCTTGTATGTCTAGTTTATGTTGTATGTTACCAGCGCCCTGATGCCTGCGGGCTGCCTGCGCTATATAAGTATACATAACATAGCTGGTGTGATTATCATCCACCTCTTCCCTATCTAAATCTAGTCTACTCAAAGGCAACGAGTCCATCACTTACATGTTTTCCTCCTCATCCTGTGGTTTTGGTATCAGGGATCGTCTGCAGCTCCTTTGAGTCCCATACTCGCTTTTCTGCCTTATTTGCTGATATATCTCATGTATCCTCTCTCCAATACTTTCTGCATCATATCCTTCCTCTTCTTGTGCTGCTTTAGGTATTTCTTGAGCCATTTCTCTAATTTGGGAAAACCTAGCTTCTCGTTTCCCGTTGCCTCTGTATTTCGTTGCTTTGTCTTATTTGTTCTTTAAGAATGAGACTGGCGTCAAGATCTCGCCGCCTTCAATTCTGTTTTATTCCTTCTTCCACTTCCCTTTGTTTTCTCGCATCCCTTCTTGCCATCTCTTGTTCTTGCGTTCGTGCTTCCCTTTTTATTTCTTTTCTTTGTTCTTCGTCTTCTCTTCATTCTTCTTATCTTCTTCTCTGTAATCTTTTTTCCTTCACTCTTTGTGCCTCTTTTTCTTCTCTCTTCATTTCTTGCCTATCCCTTTCTTCTATTTGTTTCTTCCGACTGTCATACTTTCTTTGTTCCTCTGCCTGCTTTTCATCTTTCTCTTATTCTTCTCTATATATCTTTTCCCGTTGTCCCCTGCTTTTCCTTCCTTGCTCATCCTCCCTCAACTGATTTTCTCATTCCCTGTCCTTATTTTCTTGCTTGTCTTTATCTTCCTTTTGCCTAACCTCCTTAATGCTTTTCCCATCTAACTTGAGTAGTATCTATCCTCCCATCCATTCGTCCTGTACAAGCGTTACCTCATTGGCACTATCCTTTTCACTTTCCCTCTCTTAATTTCTCTGTCTCCTCTTTACCTCGTATGAACTTACAAATGTCTTCCTTCTTTTACTATACCCCGCCACTGCTTTTAATTCTTTTAAAGGATAAAATCCTGTCTCTTCTACATCTACATTCTTAGTTTCAGGCGGAGTAAGAGGAACAGAAGGTTCGATGCCATCCCCTTTATGCTGATGAAGCATCCACTCTTCTTGTGGTTGGTCCTCTTTCTCCTCTTGAGGCATTTTCCAGAGATCTAAAACTGCCAGTCTTTTCTCTAATGTATTTCCCATGTGCACATCATGCACATATGTTGTCATGTGTTGTAATAATGCTTTTGACAATGATCTCCCTTGTGGCCATGGAATGAACATTTTATCAGCTGTGCCCTTTACCCATTCTCCACTACACTGTTTGAGCTTGGGTGCAAGTTGTGGAAATATTTTACAAAGGTGCATAAGAGGAGTGTCCTCCATAATGACAAGTCACAATTAATTGTCGATACTAACCAAATTGTTATCTTGTTATATTTAATACATCTCTACTTATCTTAAAGCTTATTGCTCAACTCTTTTAATCTCAGAAACAATAAATATTAGCGAGCACCATCAATCGCCGTTCAATCCTCTTCGGTCTCAACAACCTATCTGTCTTCTGACATGGCGCCAATTGTTTACTACACTTTAACCCCAACCAACTTCACATATAATTTTCACAATGTATCACTTTTCAGAACTTCATACATCAAATAACAATCACAATAATAACACAATACACATTAACAACCCCTGTGATCACCTTCTCTTTTCCCTATAATCATTTATAGTAAGAGGCATTCTTTCTTCGCCTCCAATTATATTACCCCGTACGGAGTTTAAGATGTCACCTTCCACTGTCCTGACTGTGTGTTCTCTCTCTTAATATTCCAACTGAAATTTGAGACGTCCTCTTCAATTCCCTTGGAATAGGATTACCTAGGCGTTCCTTTATCCTCACAGAATTTCCTGTTACCCATTTATTTTCATAAAATATCACAATCCTGCCCCTTTATATTGCCATTTCCCTTAGTCCAGTTAAATCCATTTAATTGACTCGAGGCCTTCGGTGCCGACTCCTCTGGAAATCTGACCACTTCGCCTTCCGTCCGCGGAGCACCGTGGAAACGAGCTGGGATTTCTTCAAAGAGGGACCTGCCCACCGTCTCGATTGTTCTTGCAAGTTTATTTCTATCGACGGCTCTCCACAGGAAACTCCACGATCTTCCAGCTAATGTCGTAGGATGCCCGATCGTCCAAAACACTGAAGCCAAACTAGTTTAGATCTGAATTCATCCACACCGCTACCACATGAGCTTATGGCCCTTGGAACGTGCATCTATTACTGTATGGGATTACAACAGAATAATTCTGAGTCCAAATAACCGGACAAACTCAAGAATATTGCAAGTTGCTGTTTTATTAGCAATTATCTACAAAAGGGAGTTTACAACGAACATCAACAGACGGACGCTCATTCTCAGCGATTTCCACAAAAAATACAATTAGATACTTCTTTGTGCGTCAGAATGATGTAATGCTACGTGGCAATAGTGAAAAACCTATCAAGAGTTGGGATTGCTTAAGGGACACATCTAGATATACAACATTATAGGGGTGTCCAGTCAAATGGTCGAATATATTTGATCGAATGACAAATTGGTCGAATCAATTTGGTCGAAAAAAAAAAGGTCGAATTTTTTTTTAAAAGTATATATTTTTTTTGTGCTCTAGTATAGGTAAAAATAGGTTAAAAAAAGTTGTTTTAACACCAAAAACAGGGGTTGGGGGGGACCCCCCCCAAAAAAAAAAAAAAAAAACTTCGACCATTTTTTCGACCAAATTGATTCGACCATATTGTAATTCAATCAAATGCATTCGACCAAATGTCTGGTAACCCCTTATAGGAACTAGGTCTGTTATTGGCAGTCTGATATCAGGTCGACAACTTATGCCTACCTATTCATACGTGTCATTTATGATAAATCAGTTACACAGTGTTTTATTGGTTTGTCAAACTATAAGGTCCTTCGTTATACAGACTACTACAATTGGTTTGGCACACTTGTGCCATATCTGGACCATTCAGTTCAATTAGCAGCACGTAAGCCAAGAGCCAGGTGCAAGTAGATAGGACATGAGGCTGCCCTACCACCCACTTAGTTCAACATCTCTCATCACCCATGCCTTCTGCCATATAATTCTCTTTGTACTTGACCTTGCAGAGTATTCTTGTCCTGGGAATGCAACAGGAATGCGGACACTCGCTATCATGTCTGGAACTCCAAGTTCAAGCCCTATTTCCAGCTTTGACTCATGTGACAAGAGACCACGATTCTGCTCATTCTGCAAGCTTTTAAATGCTTTAAATAATGGAAGACTTGGCATCCTTTGTGTACTTTCTTACACCTTAACGTGAGAGGATTCATCATCCACACACATGTTCCTTTTCAGCGTAGGTAGCTGATCTTGATTTCTCAGTTCTTGACTTCAGGCCAGACAGCTTCCCAACGGAGCTCCAATACCCTGCTATTCTACTGCTGCACAGACTTCCATTTTCTCTTCATGATTCTTTGGCTTATTAATTCATGATACCAATGTTCAATTTCTGTAGAATGGCGGCTTCGCCTGCATTAAATTCACTACTTGTAGCTAGCCTATTTGATGACTTGATCTATCTTACGTTTCAGCATATGTACATTCTTTATACTTCTGATTTTTGCAGCACTTTTTACCATGCAATCTTCTTCTTTTACACTTCAAGGTTCACTAGGTTCTTTACTGCGTCATTTCTCCTCTAGGATCCATACATCGTGTTCATTCAGTATTTCTGGACGTCGTGTACTCTTTTTTATGATGTCATCAGTCAATTTTCTCAGCTCTTTCTCATTTTCCTTCAGGAAGTTCCTCCTGTAGGATGTCATCAACTCGAGGGTACATTTCATATGATCATCTTAATGGATCCCGTCTTCCATATACTCACTGCCGTATTGGTACAATAGCTGGTGTTAGACAGGGAACGGTCTCAGGGCTCCAGTACCGAGGAGGTAGGGGGGTAAGGTATCCTGCGAATATGTATGTCTGCTCCTCTACAAGAACATTGGTGGATGTGTCTGGTGAGGAAATCACACAGTTCCATACAGACATGAAACAGACAATTCACACAGACAACAAAGAGCAGCACATGTAACACAGATTTAAGATTGAAGATAGAAGAGCGGGTGTGATGAAGTGAATACTGCTCTGCAGGAGTACAGGAATGAGAAGCAAATAAAACATACTCAGTCCCACACTACAGGCTGCATGGCAGGTATACCTCCCTTACAATAGGGCTGAACAACTTCCAACCCTGGGTGAGCTCACTCTCACTCCCCTCAACGGGTTTCAATTCATTCTCATTAGTAATTTGTATTTCTTCATTAAGTAATCCACCATTTCTGTTGTAATATTTCCAATATTTCAATTGTTTATTTATTCCTAACCAATCAGTGTTTCAAAATTATTGCCAATGCATTTCGGACATCCGTCCATCATCAGGGCTATCAACACTATTTGTTATCAATCAATAATATTTACAACACCATGACCCATTCCCAATGATTCACCCAAACGTGAAATCGTAAAGTAAATGCATGCACATACCCGGTTAAAGTTGTGTTCCATCATGGCGTTCACATCAATACAACAAGTCGAAAAAATATACAAAAAACATCCATTATAGATCATTGTTAAACCTCATTTCACAGTATAATATCATGATATACTTAACGCTTTTCTACCTGTTTGGCTTTTCGTCCCCAGAGTATATATTCACCTCTGTTGCCGGTATCCTTATCTAGCGCGTATCCTCTGAAACAGATATTTATATATATGTATAACTACTTCCTTATCTGTGGTCCCCCTCCTTCAGTATTCCCACTTAACCTCCTCTTCCGTTGTGCTTACCTTTACTCTCCTGCTCTTCGTACGCGACAGCTATTCCAAAAGCAGCTCTCGCCACTCGTACTAACATTTATCAACACTACTCATTCCCGCGCATGCGCGCCGCTGCGTGCAATGCCGTAATGTGTTTCACTAATCTCCTCCGCGCATGCGCGAATGTGTCTTTTCAACTCTTCAGAAATATTATACATATATCAGCTCGTATATTTATCTGTTATTTCACTGAGTTCACTGTTAGGCAGCGATTAGCTGCCTTACGTCCCACAGGGAAATTAACCCCTGCGGGATATACTGTGAACTCCAACATTAGACACATTATTACAATTGGCTCCATTATTAAGTAGTGTTAAACTGCCTTAAATTCCACAGGACATAAATTCCAGCATTTTTATCAGTCATGATTTTTCTTTGCATTTAACAAATCTTTCTTATGTAACACACATATTTTTCATCATAGAAAACACATAAAATTCAACTCCTCATTAATGCCCCCTGGTCTCAGGGAGTCAAGCCGGTCGATCCAAAACGATTCTCGTTGATTCAATTTTCTTCCCAAATCCTCATGTGCGTTGTTCTGTCTAATGTCCTCCAAGACTTGAATCCTCATCTGGCTGATGTTGTGCTTCATTGTGTTCCAATGTCTGGCTACTGCCGAATTCGGATTGTTATTCCGAATACACGATCTATGTTCGTTCCATCGCAACTTGCCAGGTCTCTTAGATTGTCCAACATAGTAGATGCCACACGGGCATTTAATACTGTATATTATGTTCGAGGTATCACATGTCGCATATCCCTTAAGTTTTATTTTTTCACCTGTACGAGGGTGATCAACTGTATCCCCTTTTGTTATAAAATTACAATTACTGCAATGCAAGCAGGGATAAGTTCCTTTTCTCAATGTGTCCAATGCTCTCTTTTCAGGTCTCGTTTTAACCAATCTGTCTCTCAAGTTTGCACTCCTCTTGTACGCAAAAGTTGGTAATTCCCTGAACAAATGTTCAACTCGCATGTCATTGGTCAGTGTACTCCAGTTCTTCTTGATTACACTCTTTACCTTGTTGCTTTGTACTGAGTAACATGACACATATACAATATTTGGTTCCTTCTTCTCTCTCCTTGTGCCACTTACTGTAGGTTCCATCACTCGTTTTTTAGCAAATTCTATCTCCGCTGGTTTATACCCTCTTGCTTCAAACCTCCTCCCCATGTTCTCAATTTCTACCGCGCATGTTCTTGGATCATTGACAATCCTTTTTACTCTCATCATTTGACTGAAGGGCAAATTTCTAATTAGACTCGGTTGGTGAAAACTTAGTCGATGAAGTAAGTTATTTCGATCTGTTTCTTTTCTGTAGATCTGGTCAAAAAATTATTGTTGTGAATACGTATTGGTTAAAACGAGACCTGAAAAGAGAGCATTGGACACATTGAGAAAAGGAACTTATCCCTGCTTGCATTGCAGTAATTGTAATTTTATAACAAAAGGGGATACAGTTGATCACCCTCGTACAGGTGAAAAAATAAAACTTAAGGGATATGCGACATGTGATACCTCGAACATAATATACAGTATTAAATGCCCGTGTGGCATCTACTATGTTGGACAATCTAAGAGACCTGGCAAGTTGCGATGGAACGAACATAGATCGTGTATTCGGAATAACAATCCGAATTCGGCAGTAGCCAGACATTGGAACACAATGAAGCACAACATCAGCCAGATGAGGATTCAAGTCTTGGAGGACATTAGACAGAACAACGCACATGAGGATTTGGGAAGAAAATTGAATCAACGAGAATCGTTTTGGATCAACCGGCTTGACTCCCTGAGACCAGGGGGCATTAATGAGGAGTTGAATTTTATGTGTTTTCTATGATGAAAAATATGTGTGTTACATAAGAAAGATTTGTTAAATGCAAAGAAAAATCATGACTGATAAAAATGCTGGAATTTATGTCCTGTGGAATTTAAGGCAGTTTAACACTACTTAATAATGGAGCCAATTGTAATAATGTGTCTAATGTTGGAGTTCACAGTATATCCCGCAGGGGTTAATTTCCCTGTGGGACGTAAGGCAGCTAATCGCTGCCTAACAGTGAACTCAGTGAAATAACAGATAAATATACGAGCTGATATATGTATAATATTTCTGAAGAGTTGAAAAGACACATTCGCGCATGCGCGGAGGAGATTAGTGAAACACATTACGGCATTGCACGCAGCGGCGCGCATGCGCGGGAATGAGTAGTGTTGATAAATGTTAGTACGAGTGGCGAGAGCTGCTTTTGGAATAGCTGTCGCGTACGAAGAGCAGGAGAGTAAAGGTAAGCACAACGGAAGAGGAGGTTAAGTGGGAATACTGAAGGAGGGGGACCACAGATAAGGAAGTAGTTATACATATATATAAATATCTGTTTCAGAGGATACGCGCTAGATAAGGATACCGGCAACAGAGGTGAATATATACTCTGGGGACGAAAAGCCAAACAGGTAGAAAAGCGTTAAGTATATCATGATATTATACTGTGAAATGAGGTTTAACAATGATCTATAATGGATGTTTTTTGTATATTTTTTCGACTTGTTGTATTGATGTGAACGCCATGATGGAACACAACTTTAACCGGGTATGTGCATGCATTTACTTTACGATTTCACGTTTGGGTGAATCATTGGGAATGGGTCATGGTGTTGTAAATATTATTGATTGATAACAAATAGTGTTGATAGCCCTGATGATGGACGGATGTCCGAAATGCATTGGCAATAATTTTGAAACACTGATTGGTTAGGAATAAATAAACAATTGAAATATTGGAAATATTACAACAGAAATGGTGGATTACTTAATGAAGAAATACAAATTACTAATGAGAATGAATTGAAACCCGTTGAGGGGAGTGAGAGTGAGCTCACCCAGGGTTGGAAGTTGTTCAGCCCTATTGTATGGATATTGTTTCAGAGCCTAGTGCCTAGGCTCAAGGGTGAGCCCCCGCAATTGACTTCAGAAAAGTGAATAAGTAGAAACAAAGCAGTGCCCACCCCATTTCTTAAAGGTATACCTCCCTTGCCTTTTAGGGTAGGACAGGACATACTCTTTGGGATGGATGTGAGCTGACAGAGAAACAAACCAAAATACATTAATAATGGGATACAAAAATAAAGAAATCGGCAACTAAAGGCCTATAAAAATAGTACACTTTAACTAAACTATTAAAAATACATGCAAATTATAAAACGAAAACACAGAGAATGCAGACTTAGTAATAAAGGAGGACTGTAGGGTTGAGAACAGGTCTAGCAAGGGGAATCAGTTTTTGCAGCAAACGTTCGAGTTCAAGGAGTTGTCTTAAAAAGGTATGGAGCAGAGGCATAGACAGGGTAGGGCCTGAGCAGACAAGGCCTCCCAAAAACTGTAAATGCCCACTCAGCAGCGCTGGATGGGCACTTACAGATGTTAATGGCACTGCGGTGGGCCCAACAACATTAGCTTCAGGCTCCACTTGTTGGTCATGAGTAAGGTCTTAAATGTCTCTAGGGCCCATTAAAGGAGACCATGTCCATCGAACCACTATCAATACCTTTATTCCTGCTTTGCAGGCTTTTCAGCATTGAAATTGGATTCTAGGCACTTTCGCTGCTGAGCTGGGTTCAAGTTGAGGTTGAGTGCTGAGGGGATTCAATGACAAAGTGCAGGTCAGCAGCAGTGATGTCTTGTGAGATAAAGGTCCTGGGAAAGGGGATGCCCGGTAGGCAGTGGTGGAAGACTCAGCAGCCTCAGATGGAGAGCAGTGAACGCTTCCCTTTGATGGCGAGTGGGCTTAACTGGCCCAACATAGCATCTAGGTGCTGCAGCAGCGATGGCAGGCAGTGTTGAGTTGTGGACACAAGGAATGCTTAGCGGGTCTCAGATGCACAGGCAGTTGGAGTTTCAGCATCAACCTCGAATGATATTTGGAGATGCATGAGTCAGCCAAGTGTTGAAATCAAATATCACACCGGCGGTTATCTTGCAGTAGCTTAGATGGCGTTGGCGTGGTGTGGAGTTGGCGTGGTCATTTAAAGTGCCTATACTGTTTGTAAATGGTTTGGAGATGTGGGGAGAGGCAGGGAACCCTTCATTGGTTCTTTGATTACTACAGGGGGGGGCTGTACAGGGTCTCCAGTGGCAAGGTAAGTCATTTTGTCTGCACTTCCCAGTCAGGAATGTCTTGGAGAGTACATGCAGCTTTCTGTCTCCTCCAGTGGGCAGGTTCCTGGGTATCAATGGTCTTAGCTGCAGTAGGCCTTGTTCAGCCAACAGGTTGCCCAAATATCCCCTTAGGACGGTGAGGGGGAAGAGCTTGCCTCTTCTTTTGAAATCTTGGTTTTTCGCCTACATGGCAGAGGAATTTCAGGCAGACTGTACACCAAACTAGGTTCCAGATGAATCCTTCGTCTTCAAACGTCCAAAGAAGAATTAACTAAGGGGCGGGAAATCCCCCTTCCTACAAAGACAAACGGTCACAGCAGATTGGTTCCCTTTCAGTCTTCTGTAAGGGGTGCAATCCTGGCTGCTTTTTCAGAATACTCTCACCCGAGAAGAGCTTTGTCTGCAGGAAATGGGGATGGGGGACAGGAAGATCAAGAACCCTAGGAAAATTGGTGTAATCCCTCTCTAACTGAAAAGTCATCTTCTGACTACTCTACTCAACTTGCTTCCTCTGTCTGCCCACAACAAAGGATCTCTGTTAATTGACACACTGGTGTGACTTGCCGTGGCCTGGCAGAGTCTCCCTTTTAAAATAGTTCCAGGCAGTGAATGCAACAGACAGTGAATGCACAGGAGCACCGGACCAGGAAGGTCACAAGTAACCAAGATGATAATAAAATAACAGCAATGTAATTGCGGCGTCCCAGGGATCCCAATGTAATAACCAGACTTGTCCTCTGCCACCAAATCTTGGGACCACAATGAAATAATTGAATTTTGACTCATGATTGCCCATAGTTATCGGCAGGTCTTGACATGCTGGCCTTTGTTCCAACTGTTGGTGGTAGGAATGCACATGTCACTTTGTAACTGACATGTGCCAAACCACAAGGCTGCTGCTGACATGTGTGCACCATGCTTTTCTAGCGTGGAAAATTAAAAGAGGGTGTCTGATTAGCAGACCTCATTCAGAGACAGAGCTACCTGCATGATTTTTTTTTATAATAATCGAAAAAGCTCAGGCTATTACGTCTTCACAGTTGTCATTCTGTCACAGTGGGGATAGCCCAAAATGAGGAACTGTAACAACAGAATCTGGAGTTAATAAAAGCAGACTCCGAGCAAAGACAGAACACAAAGGCAGCAGTCACTAGCATCTGGAATGTCTGCTGGGCTTTTTCCCACAGGAATATTTGATGGTATAATTTTCAAAATAAGGGCGCTAACAAGTTAAGGGACACTAATTATTTCAAAAATATATGCGCGACATGAATAATGATGAGATTTTCTTTTACAGGTAAGCAGTGATGTCGGAACTACACTTTAATAAGAAAGTCATGCACAAGTTTCGTGAAGATATATCAGTTTTTGTTTTATGTGCGTCATAATCCGACATGAAACATTTTCTTGACAGCTTTCTTGGTAAAGGCTCCATTTAGAATTTAAGTTGTCAAGTCTGACGATAAGATATCATGAGCCAAATTATATATATTGCAGTGGTGCAAATTAAGAATGTTTTGCTAACGGCCATTTCTGGGATATTTTATTGCTGTGGTGTTAAACTGTGCATGTCAATATTGCACAAGGTGGTTGCAAATTGCCCTGGTTGACATGCCAACACGGAAATAGAGTTTAACAGAATTCAAGAAAACAGTCTTAATGTTCAGTAACCGCGGTAGTTCGTGTGATCCAGCACATTAAGGGTAACGTGCATTTTAGTGGGGGCTGCAACCAAACTCTGCCTTGAGTGGCGTTTTGAGTGAGGTCTCAAAAATTCCATGGGCTGTGAAAATTCAGAGCATGCTTGTGGGTTCTGTAGCCCTGCCATGGCAACTGAATACATGGACCGTTTAAAAGAGCCCCTCTGTCAGCATTGAGCAGCCAGTGACGGGCCAGCGCGTTTGGAGGTCGGCCATTTCAAATGTTTGTGTACATCCTAGAAAAACGCCATTTCGTGAGCAATGGAAGCCCATCAGCGTTCTCTTTTGTAATGTGACATTGGAAAATATATTGACGGGATGTGTTGGCTTGTTAAGGCTGCCTTGTGTGCATAACATGGGCAACAAACAGTAACAGTTTGTTTGGAAGCATTTATAGGCCACTAAATTCTCCCTTTATCCTGCCGATTTATTACAGGTCTTAAAAGGGAAGCTGTAAAGATTCTGACTGTTTGCTAAGTGGGCAGGTAGCATAAGAGCAATGGGCTGATAAAAGGGAGGGGAGGTGGGGAGGATGGCGTGAGATAATGGGATCCATGTGAGAGAAAGGAAAACATGTGAGAGAGATAAGGGTAGGGATGTATGGGTGTGAGGAACACGAGAGAGAGGCGATGGGGGAGTGGGTGCACCTAGCAGGGAAAGACAAAGAAGCACAAGCATTGTCAAAGCCAATATGTCTGGCTTTGTATATGCATTTATTTATTTATTTGAATTTGTAAAGCGCACTACAGCTCAAAGTCATCGAGGCGCGGTTGCAGGAAGATGTCTTAGTTACAGGAACATGCGGGCGTGCTCGTGGGTTACAAGGAGCATGACCTACGCATAATGAGACAGAAGGCAGGAGGTACGCTTTTTGTCCTGTGGTTGCTTTACACAAAAACCTTCTGTACATTTGCAAAGCCAGAGCTATTGCCTTTGCCTTTGCTCATGCTTGTTTAAAAAAATAGTTAAATTGGCTCCCCTTGGCTTTGAGGATGCCCTTCAGGTTAAGGGTGTTGGTGAATGGATCATCCAGTACGGTACCCCCTATTGAGAATTTGATTTGATTATAGCGCAACCTATATCTGCATCCAGGGTCCCGCCCCCTGTAAGGTTCATGTCTTTCTAGCCAGAAAGGGGGCGGGGGGAGCTAGAAGGGCGCTGCAACTTCGTGCATCCAATGTTGGTGCCCAAGGGCACGGCATATTAAAGCCTGTGATAATGCACTGCTATACAACAGGTGCTGTTGCCTGGCAATGCCATGGTACAAAGATTAATATGGTGTCATACCCACTCACATCACACAGGGTGGTGGTTTGGTGTACACGTCTCCTTTGTTAGTCAGCATTGGCACCGTATGTTATAGTTAAGATGCCAGTGCACACTTCCATATCTTCATACATCTTCATGTTTCACACATGTTCCTAAAAGAGCCATTCTAATAGGCCAGATGTTAACATTGCCATCAGCCCTATTCCTCTGGAGTTCTAGCAATGGCACAGGCTTGTCAAGGCCCTCGGAATAATGGGGTGATTTGGGGTTCTGGCTATGCGCTTTCCTGCTCTCTTCCTCTGCCCAGGACAGGGTTGGAATTGCTGTGTATTTAGGTCTTGGAAAAGGGAGATGGGCCGCTTGCACTATCATGACGCTATACTTTCTTTGCAGCAATACCGCGCTCAGCCCCATTCTTCCTTGTGTGTCATGGAAGGCATTTCACACTTCACCCCTGACACAAACGCAGTTTCCTTTTTACTTAGGAGACGCCTACATAGAGGGAAAGCCTATTTGTTGGATTGGCCATTGGCAAATCGTTGACGTTGCTCCTCTCCAGTTGGGACCAGGAAACAGAGGCTTTGGCTGAAGGCACCCATGCTCCACGTTAAGGTGACAGGGAGGTCCGCCAAAGAGAGACAGGGGTACGTGGGTGACACAATCTGTTTCTGCCAGGCATGCAATGGTGGATCAGTGCCTGGCCGTACCAGTCTGTGCCTATGCGTGGAAGCTTAGGCCTAGGCAAGCCTGCACGACTGCAAGTCAGTTTGTGTCAGTCATTGTGTTTCTTGTTGCCATCCCTTCAAGTCCTTACTATGATCCCTGCATAGCTTTTGCCTCAATCTACTGTTCCTCTTTCCACCCCCCCTCTCCTCTACCTCCCTCTGATTATATTTATCCTCTGGCTCTTCTAGATACCTCTTCATATTTATTCTTGTCCCCCTTTACCTTACATTCCGTTATATGTGTCTATTAACATGTTTTCCCTTTTTTTTAGTTTTGGTTGACTGGTGACGCAAACCAGGAAGGGACGCTTGTTTTTAGTGAATTCTAGGGAGCTAAGCAAACTAACGGAACTAACTGCTGTGTCCAACCACTTCACAGTATTGCATGAAGTGTGGCATACGATCTGCACAGGAGCTTGTGAAGTAGTGCATTGCCTGGCACTGTGCAAAGGATGCAATGACGTGGAATGCAGAGGGAAAGAATTGTCACCCAGTGTCCCTCTGCTGCAACAAGAAGTGGAAGAGGGCCAAGAGATCCCAGCTCTTTCCTTGCCCACTAGCATGGCTCCGGAGGTGCTCGACTTTCCACACCTGCTTCCCCAACATGTGTGTTAAACGTAGCAAGGCAACACAAACATAACAACTGGGGCAAGGAGCCCAAAGATTGCACACTCCACCATCACTCCACACCCCAGTGCTGCCGATCTCCCTGGTTCTGCTGTCAAAGGCAATGTGGGCAGGGTGGTAAGTGGAGACTCCAGGAGCACAGTACTCCCTTCTCCTGCATCCATACTCTGCCCTGCGCCAGTCCCTTCCCTGGTTCTGCTGTCAAAGACAGTGTGGGCAATGTAGTGAGTGGAGACTCCAGGAGCACAGTACTCCCTGCTCCTGCATCCATACTCTGCCTTGCGCCAGTCCCTTCCCTGGTTCTGCTGTGAAAGGCAGTGTGGGCAATGTAGTGAGTGGAGACTCCAGGAGCACAGTACTCCCTGCTCCTGCATCCATACTCTGCCCTGTGCCAGTGCCTTCCCTGGTTCTGCTGTCAAAGGCAGTTTGGGAAGTGTAGTGAGTGGAGCCCCCAGGAGCACGGTACTCCCTGCTCATGCATCCATACTCTGCCCTGCTCTAGTCCAGTACCTTCCCTGGTTCTGCTGTCACAGGTAATGTGGACAGGGTATTGAGTAGAGCCTCCAGGAGCACAGTACTCCTGGCTCCTGCATCCATACTCTGCCCTGCTCCAGTCCATTCCCTGGATCTGCTGTCAAAGGCAGTGTGGGCAGTGTAGTGAGTGGAGCCTCCAGGAGCACAGTACTCCCTGCTCCTGCATCCTTACTCTGCCCAACTCCAGTCCATTCCCTGGTTCTGCTGTCAAAGGCAGTGTGGGCAGGGTATTGAGTAGAGCCCCCAGGAGCACAGTACTCCCTGCTCCTGCGTCCATACTCTGCCCTGCTCCAGTCCATTCCCTGGATCTGCTGTCAAAGGCAGTGTGGGCAGTGTGGTGAGTGGAGCCTTCAGGAGCACGGTACTCCCTGCTCATGCATCCATACTCTGCCTTGCTCCAGTCCAGTCCCTTCCCTGGTTCTGCTGTCACAGGTAGTGTGGGCAGTGTAGTGAGTGGAACCACCAGGAGCACGGTACTCCCTGCTCATGCATCCATACTCTCCCATGCTCCAGTCCAGTACCTTCCCTGGTTCTGCTGTCACAGGTAGTGTGGGCAGTGTAGTGAGTGGAACCCCCAGGAGCACAGTACTCCCTGCTCATGCATCCATACTCTGCCCTGCTCCAGTCCATTCCCTGGATCTGCTGTCAAAGGCAGTGTGGGCAGTCTGGTGAGTGGAGCCTCCAGGAGCACGGTACTCCCTGCTCATGCATCCATACTCTGCCCTGCTCCAGTCCCTTCCCTGGTTCTGCTGTCACAGGTAGTGTGGGCAGTGTAGTGAGTGGAACCTCCAGGAGCACGGTACTCCCTGCTCCTGCATCCATACTCTGCCCTGCTCCAGTCCATTCCCTGGATTTGCTGTCAAAGGTAGTGTGGGCAGTGTAGTGAGTGGAGCCCCCAGGAGCACAGTACTCCCTGCTCATGCATCCATACTCTGCCCTGCTCCAGTCCAGTACCTTCCCTGGTTCTGCTGTCACAGGTAGTGTGGGCAGTGTAGTGAGTGGAACCTCCAGGAGCACAGTACTCCCTGCTCATGCATCCATACTCTGCCCTACTGCGGTCCATTCCCTGGTTCTACTGTCAAAGGCAGTGTGGGCAGGGTATTGAATGGAGCCTCCAGGAGCACAGTACTCCCTGCTCCTGCATCCATACTCTGCCCTGCTCCAGTCCCTTCCCTGGTTCTGCTGTCACAGGTAGTGTGGGCAGTGTAGTGAGTGGAGCCCCCAGGAGCACAGTACTCCCTGCTCCTGCATCCATCCTCTGCCCTGCTCCAGTCCATTCCCTGGATCTGCTGTCAAAGGCAGTGTGGGCAGTCTGGTGAGTGGAGCATCCAGGAGCACGGTACTCCCTGCTCATGCATCCATACTCTGCCCTGCTCCAGTCCAGTCCCTTCCCTGGTTCTGCTGTCACAGGTAATGTGGGCAGTGTAGTGAGTGGAACCTCCAGGAGCATGGTACTCCCTGCTCATGCATCCATACTCTGCCCTGCTCCAGTCCAGTACCTTCCCTGTTTCTGCTGTCACAGGTAGTGTGGGCAGTGTAGTGAGTGGAACCTCCAGGAGCACAGTACTCCCTGCTCATGCATCCATACTCTGCCCTACTGCGGTCCATTCCCTGGTTCTACTGTCAAAGGCAGTGTGGGCAGGGTATTGAGTGGAGCCCCCAGGAGCACAGTACTCCCTGCTCCTGCATCCATACTCTGCCCTGCTCCAGTCCATTCCCTGGATCTGCTGTCAAAGGCAGTGTGGGCAGTGTGGTGAGTGGAGCATCCAGGAGCACGGTACTCCCTGCTCATGCATCCATACTCTGCCCTGCTCCAGTCCAGTCCCTTCCCTGGTTCTGCTGTCACAGGTAGTGTGGGCAGTGTAGTGAGTGGAGCCTCCTGGAGCACAGTACTCCCTACTCCTGCATCCTTACTCTGCCCAACTCCAGTCCATTCCCTGGTTCTGCTGTCAAAGGCAGTGTGGGCAGGGTATTGAGTAGAGCCTCCAGGAGCACAGTACTCCCTGCTCCTGCATCCATACTCTGCCCTGCTCCAGTCCATTCCCTGGATCTGCTGTCAAAGGCAGTGTGGGCAGTGTGGTGAGTGGAGCCTTCAGGAGCACGGTACTCCCTGCTCATGCATCCATACTCTGCCCTGCTCCAGTCCAGTCCCTTCCCTGGTTTTGCTGTCACAGGTAGTGTGGGCAGTGTAGTGAGTGGAACCACCAGGAGCACGGTACTCCCTGCTCATGCATCCATACTCTGCCCTTCTCCAGTCCAGTACCTTCCCTGGTTCTGCTGTCACAGGTAGTGTGGGCAGTGTAGTGAGTGGAGCCCCCAGGAGCACAGTACTCCCTGCTCCTGCATCCACACTCTGCCCTGCTCCAGTCCATTCCCTGGATCTGCTGTCAAAGGCAGTGTGGGCAGTGTGGTGAGTGGAGCCTCCAGGAGCACAGTACTCCCTGCTCATGCATCCATAGTCTGCCCTGCCCCAGTCCCTTCCCTGGTTCTTCTGTCAAAGGCACTGAACATAGGAATGTACTTTTTCAGGTCAAATTTTATTAAATATATATATGGGGTGGGTAAGCCAATAGATTAGGTTGAGGGGAAGTGGGGAAAGGTTGCAGGGGTCTCCCCCCGCATTTTAGACCGAAAAAAGGTCAAATAAATTAGATCAAATGTGATTAGGTCAAATGTTTTAGGTCAAATAGACCCAAACTGCTGTGTGACTGCCTGTGCTTTCTTTTCTGCCCTGCCAAGCATTACTACCAATGAGTTAATTTCCCATTGTTGTCTTGCATTAAGATCTCTGCACCTCGTTGTTAGAACTTTTGGTGTTCCTTTATGGGCACAAATGTACGTGCAGACAGCTGTCACCACAAGTGACGCTTCTTGTCCTATTCGTGTAGTGACGACTTTAAGTGAACGTTTTATAACATCACCGAAAATGCCAGCCACGCCGAGGTAGATGGTATCTGTGATAATGATCATGGGTGAGGCGTTGTCTTCAACATTTATGCACCAGTATTCTTATGTTTAACAACCTGGGCGTTAGTCTGTGTGCTGAGTTGCATTCTGCGTGCATGTTACTGCTGGCTCATAGCGTGATCTTGGCAAATCTACTTTGCCTGCTTATAATGTTTGCCTGATATCACCCTGTTGAGCCTGGACCTCGGGCACCGGGTCCAGACACGCTGTTGCTGGGGACACCCAGCCGACATGCACACATTGCAGGGATCACCCTGTTGGACCGTGGTCACACGGTCCGACCAAGTCCTGGGGGCACCCTGGCCAGTACACACAACCAGAGTTGCCCAGCAGGGGCTCTGGGACGCGGTCGCAGAGTTGCCCGACAAGGACTCGGCTAAACACAGTGGGGGACATCAGGAACAGCATTGCCCAGCAGGGGCACCATCCTGTTGGAGGGCTCCGCAGTTGGTATCGACTGATGAGTGGGAAACTTCTTATTCCTTGTATTAAATGGATCACATGGTCACAGGCTTGAGACATTAGCACGATCCCTTATCAGGGACTCATTTCCTTAAAGGGGCAGAACATCACACACCCCATGACACTTGCTGTTTCCGCACATGTGGACACTACTGCCCAGCTCTTTGGCTGACTTACATCCTCCTGTTAAATATGGTTTCTTTTTCTTCGACTTCCTGCCACTTCCGTAACTGTTGCATCCATATGCAGCAGACTTATATTTGTGGGGTATGTGCGCCATGCCTTACGGCCCTTGCCCCCCCCATGAAAGATTACACCACAACAAATTGGTCAAGTGTTGGCAATAAAAGGCCATAGGTTTTTATTGATACAGGTATGGTTATGGGAACATAAACAATACACATAATCATAATAATATCATCCTTTTGGGCACCGGGTCCAGAGGTAACCCCCTCTGTCCATGCTGCATTTCTTGTCCCACGACTTGTCGTGGCCGCCGTACGGTGTCCTGAGTTTCTTTCCGTTGTTCTTCTCCCCTTTGTCTGTGGTGGGAGGGTTTTTGTGGCAAAGAAAAAGAGCGGGAAGACGCTGAGTCAACAGCGAACCTCCCTATACTGTTTGGGTCCCCGTGCAGGGTTGACAAACAGTTTGTGTTTTTGGAGCTGCTAGGAGCTCATTATATAGGACCCAGAGAGGCCCTGGCTCTTTGTAGTGTGTGCGGTGCTGTACACCAACCCCCCAGGCCAGCCTGTAGCTGACTAATTGGGCCCCCTCTGCCCCCCCAAGGGCGGGTCCCTTTGTACTACCCTGCCTAAGTATCTAGGGTCTCCAGGGTGCACTGCACCCATATATTCTCCTGGAAGGGTGAGGTATTTATATTACCTCACCCCTCAGGCGCTTTGGTGCAACCAGACCCTGCTGACTGTCTCCCTTATCTGAGAGGCAGAGAGGGCACTGACCCTGGAGGAGGGCTGCTGCCCCTCTCTCGACCCTGCTGCCATGTACAACAGTTACCTGGCCTCGCCTTGGGCGGCCCAGCGGCATTTCCCATAACTGTTGCACCCATATGCAGCAGACTTATATTTGTGGGGTATGTGCATCATGCCTTACGGCACTTGCCCCCCCCATGAAAGATTACACCACAACAAATTGGTCAAGTGTTGACAATAAAAGACCGTAGGTTTTTAATGATACAGGTATGGTTATGGGAACATAAACAATACACGTTATCAGAATAATATCATCCTTTTGGGCACCGGGTCCAGAGGGAACCCCCTCTGGCCCGTGCCGCCACGCACGGGCAGGTTCCCGGCTGTCCGTGTTCCCCCAAAAGTTCGCTTATTTGCAGCCCCTGGTAGCTAAGGCGGAGGAGATTTCTCTAAAGAAATGTTCCATGCCCTGTTCTGATAGTTGGGTGTCATCTTTGTGGAAAAGTTCTGGGTCCCCCAATTTTATGGATGGGTGTTTTATAAACCCCAGGCCCTTGGCTAAGCAGAATTTCTCTAACCTTCTGTTCAATTTCCTTCTGGAAATGTCCACTGCCTTGTAACTGATGGCCCCCTGCCATTTTCTTCTAGGCAGGATTGAAGAGAAATAGATTTCTGTGTCCCTCCAAGTGTGGGAAATGCCCAATAATGAGGAACACATTTCTTCGTATAAGCTTTTTCTTCCTACGGACACCAGATCGTTGCCCCCTAGGTGTAATAACAGAAATTCCAGCGAGTCTCTGTATGCAACCAGGTCTGCTAGTTTGTCATGGATGTCTGCCCACAGGAGGCCTCTGTAACCCCACCAGGATGCAATGGGGTTTCTAAATGGAGGGCCCTCCTTGGTTTCTTCAGCCCATCGCCCTGTCCTGAACACGAACGAGTGTCCAACTATCCACGCTAATCGCAGTGGGGTCTTCCCTCCATCTGGTGTGTCTGAGGGTTGAGGGGAAGAGAAAAAAGGGGGGGAACTAAATTAGTTCAGGTCTGATGTATCTTTTGTAACAATCTGACTTCCAACCCCTTATGCTCTTAAATTGCTGGGTACTCAGCCCTCCTTGCCATGCAGAGGCTGCGGCCCCAATCCTAAAAGAGTGGATGCCGAAGTCCTTTGGATGCCATTCCGCATTTCTAATCGCTTTAGTCATTAACCCTTTAAATTGATAGTGGCTTAGTGCTGAGGAGTCTCTGTGAATTAAAAATCTCCCCCCAACTTTGGGCCTTTGTGCATAATAGAGATTAGTGATGCATACCGGACAGTTTGGTGCATCGTCATTGCAGCAAATGTTGATCGCTCTCTTGGCCCCAGTTTTTGACTGTTGTATATCTATGCTGATGCTGTCCTGTCTAACCCTGGTCTGCATGATGCCCAAGCCATTGTTGGCCTTGGTGCTGGATGCGATGAGCTTTCCTATTCAAAAAGCCCCAAAATATGCCAGAAAAAATGCTGTTTTAAATAACAAAATCTCGTATGGATGAAAACATATGCCGTTTAGTAAGTTAGCTATTATTACTAGCTTGTCAAAATCTAATGGGCGGCGTGTGTCTACCTGGGGTCCCCCCATTTTACCCCAGTCTTTCATTGTGTATGTAATTAAGGTGCTTTGGGTGGGATCGGAATCCCCCCGCAGCTTTGAGAAGTAAGATATCGCTACCAGGTGTCTTTTCGCCCAATCTTTTTTTAAACCCCTGATTGTGTGCCCACTTCAAAAAGATTTCTATGTCTTTTATTGTTATTAATTCTACATGCTTTAGACCTGTTGCTCTAAAAACTGTTTTCAAGCACTTACTGTATTGTGCCTTGGTGGTGCTTCCCAGTGCTTTCTCTGACATCTCTGCTAAGAACCCCATGGCAGGGTTCTGGGCTTCCGTTGGCAATAAACTGCTGGCACCCGGTTTTGAGGTGCCTGATCTTTGTTGTGCATCCCGGCCTTGGCTCTCTGGCAATGGCGTTGATGCAAAACCTTTCATTTTCCCATCATCGACCAACCGTCCGCCGGTATTACCGTCATCTGTTCCTGGGCGTGTGGTGCTAGCTCCGGGAACCTTGTCCACTGAAAGCGAAATAAAGCATCTGCAATGTTATTATTTGCTCCCGTGATATGCTTGGCTTTGACCACAATGTTTTCTTGCAGTGTGACCACTGTAATGGCTCGTAGGACTTGTTAGCTAGCTGCCTGCCCCAGATGCGTATGGTTAGCCAGGTAGGAAATATTTCCAGTAGGGTAATGTTCTTTGTCCACCCTGCTGTTTGCCATGACTTGGGCCACTGCCCAGCCACCCATTCTGTGTCCAAAATAGCCCCAAACCCCCTGCTCCCGGCTGCATCCGTGAAGAGAACCCGTTTCGCCCACGAGTTCACTGGCGTGCGCCAGAGTGCGGTCTCGTTAAAGCTTTTTAGAAAATTCAACCATACTTTCAGGTCCTCTTTCACTTCTCTGCCTAGCCGGATATGTAGGTGGGGTTTGGTGCATGTCTTTGGTCTTAAATTCTAGGCTTCTGGAAAATACCCTCCCTTGCGGGATGATGCTGGCTGCGAAGTTGAGACTACCCGCCAGTGATTGAATTTCTCTGACTTTGCCTTTGGTCTTGATGTTTAATTCTTGGATTTTCCACATGAGCTCTGCTACCTTGGTTTGTGGGATTTTGCATACCCCTTCTGTGGAGTCTATCTCTAGTCCTAGAAAGATAATGCTTGTGGATGGCTTGGTTGTCTTCTCGGGTGCCAAAGGAATGCCCCAATGGTCGGCCATCCCTTCCAACTCTGCCAGAGCCCTCTTGCATTCTCTCGAATCTGCTGGTCCTATTACCATGAAGTCATCTAGGTAATGGACTACCTTGGACCCTGGTAGTTGTTTCTTAAATGCTCACTGAAAAAATGAACTGAACTGCTCAAAAAGGGCGCAGGCCACTGCGCACCCCTTGGGGAGGCATCTGTCGACATAGAACTTGTCTCTGAAGGTGAACCCTAGCCATTGCTGTAACTCTGGGTGGACTGGTAGGAGCCTGAAAGTGGATTTGATGTCCACTTTGGCCATAATGGCATTCCTACCACAGTCCTGTATAAGTCTTACTGCTTCTTGGAAATGTGAGTTGGGAAACTGCAGATTCAGTGTGTGTGATGCCGGTGTTCAGTGATGGGCTTTTTGGGTAGGACAGGTGGTGAATTAACCTCATTTTACCAGGTTCTTTTTTGGGAACCAGGCCTAGGAGTGACACTAGATATTCTGCAAAAGGCATGGAGTCCCATGGCCCTGCAATCCTGCCCAGGCGTAACTCTTTCTCTGTTTTGTTTTCCACTATATCTGGGTTGTCCCTGGCCGACTTCAGGTTTTTTGGGATATTGCGGGACCCTGTTCCCCTAAAAGGAATGACAAAACCCATTTGAAACCCTGCTGGATAGCCATGCTGGTTTCTCTTTCTGGGTAGCTCCTCGATGCATTGCTGAAATTGATAGGGTTGATGGGAGTTCTGCCTGGTTCTAACACTGGAGGGCCCATGTTATTGCCAATCAGCTGAGTTTTTGGCTAGTAGTCTGGTATTGGCTGGACCGGGTTGTTATTAATCTTTCATATTTTTGGATGGTAGTCTGGTGTAATTGACAGCTGGGTGTTCGCCGGTGCAATTTGCGCAGGTGTGCTTATACCAGCAATCCTTCCCCCAAGTGAACAGATTTTTCCCAATGTTTCTGTATGGGATATTGGCTTTGGAGGCGTGCTGATTTTTGTTCTGTCTGTGGGCATTTGACTTCGCCACCCATGGCTGGTTTCTCCAAAAGGGCTGCTCTCCTTTTTTATGTTTTTCATTGTCGGCGCTTCTGTGGCCTTGCAAATTTCTATTCATTTTGAGTGTTACCTGGGCCACCTCCTCCTCAGATGGAGGCTTGGCGTTGTCATGCATGCTGGACGTGGTTCTACCTCTTACGCTCATAGAACAGCTAGACCATTCTATTCCAAATGGCGGTTGTTCGATGCATTGCCGGGAAAACGACGTCTGCACTTTTCACGTCGCTACATTCACGTGAATTCTGCTTCGTCACGTGAACTACGGCATTACGTATATAAGTAGTGTGGAAACATCACTCGCTGCTTCTGATCGAATCATTTGGCGTTGTGTAGCTGAACCTCCGATCTGCATCCTTGCAGTTCCTCAGCTGCTTCTTGGGCCTTCTATAGCGTGTTTTCTGCCACACGCTGATTCCTGGAGCTGTTTGTTCGCGTGTAATTCCACACGCGCACGTTGTCTTCAAACGCTGCTGTCCTGGGCTGCGTGTATCCTGTTAGCGTGCAAATCCACAAGCGCACGTTGTCTTCAAGCGCGGCTGACCTGGGCTGCGTGTATCCTGTTCGCGTGCAAATCCACAAGCGCACGCTGTCTTCAAGCACTGCTGGCCTGGGCTGCGTGAATCCTGTTCGCGTGCAATTCCACAAGCGCACGCTGTCTTCAAACGCGGCTGGCCTGGACTGCGTGAATCCTGTTTGCGTGTAATTCCACACGCACACATTGTCTTCAAGCGCTGCTGGCCTGGGCTGCGTGAATCCTGTTTGCGTGCAATTCCACAAGCGCACGCTGTCTTCAAACGCGGCTGGCCTGGACTGCGTGAATCCTGTTCGCATGTAATTCCACACGCACACGTTGTCTTCAAGCGCTGCTGGCCTGGGCTGCGTGAATCCTGTTCGCGTGCAATTTCACAAGCGCACGCTGTCTTCAAACGCGGCTGGCCTGGACTGCGTGAATCCTGTTCGTGTGTAATTCCACACGCACACGTTGTCTTCAAGTGCTGCTGGCCTGGGCTGCGTGAATCCTGTTCGCGTGTAATTTCATACGCACACGTTGTCTTCAAGCCTGTTTCCAAGACTGCGTGAATCCTATTCGCGTGTAATTCCACACGCGCACACTATTTTCTTCGCGGCTTTTCAGAACCGCGTGTACTTTGTTTATTCCACAAAAGGGCGCTATTTCCAACTCCTGGCACCTGTGATATTAACAGGTGGATTTATTCATTTCTATACTTTTCTCTACGTGGGAAGGAAGCTTTTCAAGGACTGTTGGAAGGTGATAATGAACAGTACTTTGTACGCTATCCTGTGGTGCACCAACCCGGTATCTAGCGTGAGCCTCGTGCCGTTCGGGATAAGTCTCCCTTACTAATCTTCCCTTCCTTGTCGTTTGTTCTATTTCTGGATTCTTCCTCAAGAGACTTCTGCTGGATTCTTCTACCCGAGTCATAAGGTCAGTGTGTGAATTAATGCCAAATACTGTTCTATCATAGAGAGTCGAATTGGGGCAGTTTCTTATGATACTTTATTTTGTTCTAGGCTGACTTCCTATTCTTTACCCACGCCCTTTCCAGTGATCCATCTCTCTGCCTGTTTCATCAGTCAGAGAGTTGTATCATTTGGAAGGTCTAAACTTGACTTCACAACTATCAAATCATGTGAACAGGGATCCGGAAGACCCTACCACCTGTATCCTTTTGAGTACCGTATCCTTTTCAGTCAATACTTTGGTGCTTTATGACAGGCGTTTAATATTTATAAATCATTCTGCACCTCATCCCATTCTATGGCTGGCCTCTCTGACATGCTCCATCTGAATCTAATATCATATGCCAACCAGCTTTTTTCCTTTTGCGCGATTTTAACTTCCCTGACCTTGTCCATCTAAGCCCATAGTTTGGCACCATTCCTGGGGAATTTTTCTAGGTATATGGTTGCTAGAATGGCGAAAGATTTCAACCAATTGTCCCAGTTTTGTTCTACCTGGATGTTTCTGGCTATCGCCTTTTACTCTATTTTTTGGGATCCCTAAAAGCATCTCTCCCCTTTCATTGGGCTTCTATTAGAGAAAAGATTTCGATGAACTCTTTTAACCATATGGCCTCTTTGATTTTAATGTCAATGTTCCATGCTAGATATCTTTTGTATCTATTGAGATTTTCTGTGTGGAAAGATTTCAACTTAAGGTGCAGTTGGGCACTGCTGATCATCTTCATTTCAGAATCGCGGTGGCTATCTGTTTCTACTTGTCCTGAGGTGCTTGCAATGGGGACTGCCCATGCCTTCAGTGCACCTGCCTGTTCTGGTGCTGCTGTTACCGCCATGGCTGCATGTGGACCTATGGCTGCTGGGGTCGGTGTGGCTTACATTATGTGGGTCAGAGACGCTGCTGGAGTTACGGGGGTTACTGCTGTAGTTATTAAAGTGGGTGTTGTGGAATTTACAATAATTATGGGTTCTGATGGTATGCTGCGGATTGGTAACCCATTTGTGTCCTTGGAGAGTTGTTGCCTTAATTTCAAGTAACATTTGCTGCCTCTCATTCATGTTCTCGTATAATTTTGACAATTTTACGCTTTTGTTACCTTTGCCAGTGCCCTCTGTCGACTTTCTTTGGCGGCGAGGGGTTTTCTTCTGGCCTGGTGGCATGTGCACACCTTTCTTTGGCAGGCCATATAGGTTTTCTCTGATGCAGGCCCAACCATAGTGTTCTGCTGCCTCAATCGCTGCTAGTAGGTGAGGTGATTTGGGTTTCTGTGGCGCGACTAAAGGTTCCTGGGCTTTCCGTTTGGGAGGCATTTGGCTTGCCTGTTTATAAAAGAGACAAAAATGTTTTATGGTCTGAAATGCAAAACTGTGGCACACAGTTCCTTGTTTCCCGTTCTGGGTAACTGCGTAATGCTGTGCCCGTATAATTTACTGGCTTGCCTTGACAAACTGTACACTTTTGTGCTGAGGTCGAGGGTTTGTATTTTGCCAGTTGTTTTGGCAATCAGTTGCATCACCTTAAAAAGGTTGTTCGCAAAAACCTGCTTAACATTGCTTTGTAGAAACTGCTTCTCGTAACCCCTGCTTCCCCTAAAAGGCAAAAACGTCCCCTTTAAAAACACGGTAGGTAATTGGTGCACTGCCAATTGTAACACAAAAAACACGTGCCCCCGCACTCAAACCATTTAGGCATGCACGTTTCATTATCCATCAGCCCTCCGTGCTCCTGCTAACCTTATACATTAGCTGCAGCCTATCAAGAAAACTGATGCTTAAGCATTAACCCCGGCCGCGTTGTAGCGGACCATGTTGCTTTGTGTTGACTTGCTTCCAATGAAGCGAAGTCAACATCAATTTCGCCCGCGGTGTTCTAGCCCCCTCCGTGCTCTTGCTAAGGTTTAATATTAGCTGCCGCTTAAATAGTAACAGACGCTTAATCGTTAGACCCGGCCGCGTTGTAGTGGGCTGTTGCTTTGTGTTGACTTGCCTCCAAACGAGGCTAAGTCAATTTCCTTTGGCCACCACTGCCTTGCGCAGAGCCCAGGGCTGTGCACGCCCGGCGCTGCGGCTGACTTACTTGAAATAAAGTAGCAAGATCGCTGCAGCGCCGGGTTTCTTACTTCCACACTTCACTCCGGGGGATCGACGCAGCTTCCCGACTCCTTAGGCCTCACAGTTCCAGCTTTGTTGTCCAGAGCACAGCTGGGCCTCCTTAATTGCTGCGGGGAGTTGTTTATTCTTCTTTCACGCCTTTGCGTGAAGCGTGGATGCCGGGCTTCAAATGAACAGATCAATGTTGGTTTTAAAGAAAGTGACGCCGCGTGTACGGTGAACACGAATTGTTTCAGCAAATAAACAATGCTGAGTGCACAGCAAACGTGAGGAGCTACAGAGTTAAAAGAAAGCAAAGAAAAAGAGCGGGAAGATGCTGAGTCAACAGCGAACTTCCCTATACTGTTTGGGTCCCCGTGCAGGTTCAACAAACAGTTTGTGTTTTTGGAGCTGCTATCAGCTCATTATATAGAACCCTGGCTCTTTGTAGTGTGTGGGGGGCGGTGCACCAACCCCCCAGGCCAGCCTGCAGCTGACTAATTGGGCCCACAACGGGGGGGTCCCTTTTTACTACTCTGCTCAAGTATCTAGGGTCTCCAGGGTGCACTGCACCCATATATTCTCCTGGAAGGGTGAGGTATTTATATTACTTCACCCCTCCTGTGCTTTGATGCGCCAGACCCTTCCAACTGTCTCTCTTATCTGAGAGGCAGAGAGGGGCACTGATCTTGGAGGAGGGCTGCTGCCCCTCTTTCGACCCTGCTGCCATGTACAACAGTTACCTGGCCTCACCTTGGGCGGCCCAGCGGCATTACCCAGGCCATGCCCTGTTTTGTTCCCCCTACCTCCCTGCTGTCCTCATCATTCTCACCTGTACACATTCACTTCCAGGACAAAATTGAATGTTCTGTGCTATTTTAATATTCTTTTGACTACACATTCTGTTACTTCGGATCCTGCCACTAACACTTCTGTAGACTCCTCAGTAGTAATTCCTCGCAAGGCTAATTTATATTTCCTGTCTTATTTTTGTAGTCTGTGATTTATAGCACCTTCTTCTTCAGATGCTACTACTGCCCCCCTGCCAGTATGTCCAAAAAGCCATCAATCTCACAGCAAATTTACATGATCTATATTTATTCAGATTTACTTGAACTAATTATTCAGATGCAGTCTCTGTTGTCCCTGTTGGGCATTCCATACAGACAATTACATATAATTTGTATGCATATATATTTAGTGAAAAAACTTTAGTTGAAGCACTGTTAAGGTGAAACAATCTGATTTAACGAAAACCAGTAAAAAAACTTTACTTGAAGTGACTGAGGTGCCGATTGAATGCCACAAACCTCTGAAATTTGGCAGGTTTTGGAAGCTATGCCACCTTCACTATGAGGCCTGCATTGTGCAGCCCATAAGCACACTGATGACATCACAAATTGAATCACTGATGACATCTCACATGACATCACAAATTTGCTCGACAGAGCACAAATCAAATATTAGAACAAAATCAGCAAGATCTCCAGTGGCCCAGCACTTTGCTACAGCACGCCATTCAACTGTCCAGATGCAAGCGGTCATATCTGAACACATAATTCCATCACGCAGGGGCAGTGATGTCAACACCACCTTGTTAACGAAAGAGGGGGGCATGGCTACATGGGCACGGAGTAGGACGTGACTCCTGTGTGCTCCTGCAGATCCGTCAATGATCCTGACGAATAAATGTGTTTTGCACCTGCTGTGGAGAGTCAACTTATAACTACAAATGTGTGAATATAATGAGTCTGCAGCAGTCGAAAATTCAGAGTCATTTACAGCAAGAGGAATAAACTGTGGTGCTGGAGGAGTTGGAAGAGTGTATTTCACGGACAAAAGCAAGATGGTGCCTGGAGAACAAAGAGAGGAGCTGTAGGACGGTGCATTTAAATAAGAGCAGGCCAAAGTCTGCGTACACTGTATTTCATGCATGTGACGAGGGATCGGAAAGTGGAATATTCAGAAATGAAACTGCATCTGGGAGCAATCTGATGTGCATGAGAAAGCCTGAAGCGGCGTGAGGGAGAGCCGACTGGACACTACACAGTGCCAGCGAGCGTCCAGAAGGTATGGGCGAGCACACTTGTGAGTCGAAAAGACGGGCGAGGAAGATATGACATTGCTGGTAGCGGATGCAGAAAAGAATGGATGCACAGCCCTGTGAAGTCACCTGGCTGCAATTGGATAGTGGAATTGTGGATATAGCCTCTGTGATATTGGGAAGCGTACATAGCCACGGATCTGGGCAGTAATCATTCGGAACATCTCCCTGAAACAGCTGACGAGCAACGCAGTCAGGCGGCTCAGAAGCAGAGGTCTCCTAACACAGTGCTCACAGTGAAATTGACATTGCAAAGCAACATTGTAGGTAGTGCAGAACAACAGAGAGCGGGACCAGCTGTACAGCAGTGGAAGTTACAACCGAATAAAGAGGAGGCCCTTTGCTAAAACACCGAGGTGAAGCAGATCCACAACACGAACAGGCTGGTTACGGCAATGGGTTGTCACGAGTGGAATGAAGACAATGGGCCTCATTACGAGTCAGCTTTGCTGGAATGCAGTGATTCCGTGTCGACGGTGACTCCGCTTCTGCGACCCCAAGGTTGCGGAAAGAAGGGCCGATTACGACAGGTGGGTCACGCGCAACACACCAAGGTGGAAATGGAGTCACCGCCGTCACGTAAACACCTACGCACGCAAACTTAGCGCCACAGAAAATGGCACTAGAACCGTGTCCGCCCCCGCCGACATGGAAACACCGGAAGCAGAAATACCATGACCGTGGGGAAAAAAACGGAAACAGAGAGGCGGCCATTATATAAAGCACAATCCACTGCCATCCTCAGACACCACAGGTCAGATCACCTCCCTGAGACTGACAAACCGTCCAACACCAACATGGCATCCAGGATACCAGCACGCAGACAGAGAAAGCAGCGCTTCACTGAGGCTGAGCTCACAGTACTGGTGGAGCACATTGTTGAGCATGCTGAAATGCTCTTTAGTGCAGATCAGTGGCGCGCTACTCAGCAACGCCGCAAGGAGGTGTGGGTAGAGGCAGCACGCAAGTGCACAGCGGTTGGCGTGACCACACACTCAGTGAAGGAGTGCCACTAGAGGTGGGATGACCTCAGGCTCCGGGTGCGCAACCTCATCACAGCACACTGCCAACACAGCACTGGTACTGGTGGAGGCCCTGCATCCCCTCTGAAGCTGAAATCGTGTGAGGAACGCTGCAGCAGTGTCATGCACCTCGAAGGCATCAACGGCATAGGAGAGGCAGAGGCAGGAGTGAGCCCACCTGCAGATGCTGGTAAGTGCACAGAGTACAAAGCCATACGTGTGATTGGGAGTGACCCAATGGACCCATTCCCAATGCCCCCCCCAAACAGGGCAGGAGTGACCCAATGGACCCACTCCCAATGCTGCCCCCCCCAAACAGGGCAGGAGTGACCCAATGGATCCACTCCCAATGCTGCCCCCCCAAAAAGGGCAGGAGTGACCAAATGGACCCACTTCCAATGCTGCCCCCCAAACAGGACAGGAGTGACCCAATGGACCCACTCCCAATGCTGCCCCCCCAAACAGGGCAGGAGTGACCCAATGGACCCACTGACTGGCCAAACGACGAGTATCACATCCCCAAAGCACAATCCCTCGAAATTCACACAGTGCGTGCCTGACTGGAAGCAGAGACACACACCTGTGTGTATCAATAGTCAAAAGTGTTGAATTGCAAGTGGACATGGATTGTGATGTTTGATGCATGTGATGGACACATTACGTAACACCACACAACTAACCGCATGCCCTCTGTAGCCCCACAGTCGTGACAAGTGACAGCGATGACGGACAAGAGGCTACGCAGCGGCCACCTGCAGGAGCACAATGCAGCACTCATATACAGGAGGATGATGCGAGCTGCTCTGGCACACAGGCACCGGCTGCAGCAGGCACACCGGCAACATCAGGCACACCGGCTGCAGCAGGCACACCAGCAACATCAGGCACACCGGCTGCAGCAGGCATACTGGCAACATCAGGCACACCGGCTGCAGCAGGCACACCGACTGCAGCAGGCACACCCGCAGACAACACCATCCCCATGCAGCCACCCACCCTGGCCCCGGATGATGATTTGCAACCCATCTGCACAGATGAGGAGGCTGCATCAAGTGATGGGAGTGCCCCGGCCATGCAGGCCGAAGCAGTACAGCAGGGTGAGGGGGACAACATGGATGGCCTGTCACCCATCCATGGCCTACAGTTCAGCCCCCCAGAACTCACAGCCCCATGCGCTCCCCAACTCCATCCATGGGCGAGCTCTGTACACAATTGCAGCACATCGAACAACAGCAGGCCACGCTGACGCAGCTGGTGGAAAGACAGCTGGAGGAGGCCAGGCTGCAGCGTGAGGAGGCCATGCAACGGCGGGAGGAGGCCAGGCTGCAGCGGGAGGAGGCCAGGCTGCAGCAGGAGGAGGCCAGGCTGCAGCGGGAGAGCAATGCCACGTCGGTGCGTCGGCTCACCAGGTCGATTGGACGATTTGCGGCCACAATTCTCACCCTGGCACTCCATGTCAGGGAAGGGAACAGTGTGCAGTCCAGCATTGCCGAGTCAATTTTGGTAGCCCAGCAGGCGTTTCAAGGACGCTTGCCGATAGTTACACCGACAGTCACCTCAGCCAGCACCACCCCATCCAGCTCTGCCACTGGCAGCCCACGGAGGCGTTCAAGTCGGTTGACTGGATCCACCAGCAAGGACACACCTGCGCACAAGCACCCCCGCAAATAGTGGCATGTGGGGATGCCAGTCAACATGACATTTGGGGACACCATGGGTGTTGGAAGGGTGGGACGTTTGGGTGGTGGGGGTGGTGGGGGTTGCCCATTAGGTGGTTAGTTGTTAGGGGCCTGGTTGGGGGTGGGAACGTTTGGGTGGTTTGGGTGGTGGGTGGGCATGGGTGTACAGCTTCCCTACTCAATGAACTTTCTTCCCTGTTTAATTGATAATACAAAACCTTTGAAAACTACCATAATGAGTGGACATCTGTCATTTCATCAGCAGACAAAAATAATTTATTCACTAGCATCGTCATATCGTCATATCCATGCTTTGCTGTCAATGTGCAGTCTCTCAAAAGTAAATTCGAATGAGTGCATCCCGTGCTTGTTGGCCATCTTGCGCACCCCTGGGAGGTTGTGCTGCCACCCCATCGCCATCCCCATCTCCATCCCCATCTTCTTCTTCTCCGTCTGGGGGCAGCAGAATGTCCCTGCACAAGCACAGATTGTGCAGCATGGCACACACAAGCACAATTTTACCCGTCTCACTGGGTTGTAGAGCAGTGATCCTCCAGATCTGCTCAAGCAGCGCAAATGTCCTCTCAATCATGCCACATGTGCGGACGTGTGCCCTGTTGTACGCCTCCTCATGCCTGTTCCTTGGCCTCCGTACAGGTGTCATCAGCCATGGCGTGAGTGCATATCCAGCATCACCTACATGGGATGTAAATGTGTGGGACATGTCAGTGTTTGTGGTTTATCTCACGATCTGATGCAATGCAATATTGTGTCATCATACATTCATCCATGGGCCTAGCCGTGGTCGGAAGGGCGGGAGATTGCCATCCATGGGTAATTGTTGTAGATGGTGGAATTTGGACATTGCACTGTTACTTGCTGTGCATATGAAGTGGACCTTATAAACGATAGTGGTTGGTAAGTAAGGCACTGTGCCACGACAAGCACAAATGGGGGAGTCATTCCATGGCCTGTGATGATTTGGCTGTTGCAGGATGTCTCATGTGCAGCCGTCATGTGCTTTGGGGGGGAAGTGGTCCTAAGTGTGGGTGGCTGGATTGAGTGGATCAACTTGTATGGCCTGTTGGTAGCTTTGGTCGTATGTCTCCTTAGGCAGGGTGTGTACTGTGGGAAACGGTCATGTGTAGATATGTGATGTGTGGGTTATGCTGACCGTCCATTACATGGGCCAGGGGGTGATGCATGTGCAGTTGTAGCAGCCCACTTAAACAGATCATTGGCCTGGGCACTCAACACACTTCAACAGGGCCTATGCTTTGGCAGTTGTACTCACCCAATAGCCATGTGCTTTGTCCAGCGTAGCGTTCCATGTAGCGTGGCAATGTGGTATTCCGCAGGACCATTGAGTCATGTGTTGGCCCCCGGGAAACCTGCGCTGCAATGTGTAATCAGCAGTCCGGCATCACATACCATCTGTACATTCAGTCAGTGGTACTGTTTTCTATTGCGGTACACCATCTCCATTGCACGTGGTACTGTCAGCTCTATGTGGGTGCAGTCTAATGCACCTATGCAATTTGGCATGGCTGCAATGGCATGGAATGCCAACTTGGTTGCAATGACCTCTGCAAGTGTACGGGTTAGGGCGATGTGTTCCGACACATGGCGCAGCAGAGCATCCAGTACCTGTCCCAATATTTTTGATAAACAGGGTTGTGAGCGCCCGTGCAGCTCACCAACTGTGTGCTGATAAGTTCCAGTGCCTAGGAAATGCAGTACTGACACCACCTTCAGGAGGGGGGGGATTGCGGTCGAGATGGCAATGTGTCTGCTGATGTCGTCCTCAATCATGGCGGTGATGTACATGATTGGTGAATGGTCCAGCCGGTATAATGTGTGGATCTGTCCTGGGGTCAGGTTCCAGGTTGAGGCCCTGTTGCGGGGTATTGCAGGCTGCCTGTGGGGTCGTGCCGGCTGCGCAATTGGGTTTGGCATGGGTGCAGGGTTTGCTAACTGACGCCTGCGTCTCCTCCGCCTCTGCCTCATCCTCCTCTGCAGCATTGATGCCACCATGTGCACTGCTGCCTGTAGGTTCAATAGTCCCAGTCCCAATGCTGCTGCTGCCTGCATTGTTGTGTTTGGAGTTGGCCTGGGTGTGGCTGTGGCCCTTTTGTAGCCTCCCAGTGACCTGCTGGGTCCGGCTGGCCTCATTTGGGGCACCTGTGGCCTGATTCACCTCACCTGGTACTGTTTAACGTCATGTTCGCAGTGGCGTCGATTCCGCCTCCGTGGCCACGGTTTTTCCGCCATTTTTGTGGAGGTGTTTCCATGTCTGTGGTACTCGTGATGCCCATGGTGTTTCGTGTTGCTGGTAACTGGGTGGTTTCGCCATCGTCGCATTCTACGGATCCCTTCACTGCGCGGCGGCGGTTTGTGGTGGTGGTTTTTCCGGGTCCGTGGGTCGTGATTGCACGGTCATGGAAACGACGGCGGTATGGTTTTACCGGTGGCGTTAAGGCCGGGTCGGCGGACTCGTAATGAGGCCCAATGTGTCCACAGGGAGACACAGACACTGCAGGGAAACGCACGGCAATACCCAGATGCCAAATGGACATGTAATAGTGAACAAGTGACCTATGCAGCTGCCAAACCCATGTGCAGAGGAGATCATATGTATTGACATCCGCAGTGCAGAGCACACCAACCAGAGATGATTCAGCAGAGGTCAAGCAGTGTAATCAGCCTAAAGGGAGACAACTGACTGTGGCTGATATGGGCAACCGGGTTGCGGTAGTTGGTCCGCAAATAGAGCATCAGAATACTGAATACAATCCCCATAACAAAACGTATCAGAGGAAGTCTGATGGGCACACGAATGCCAAGATATACATATGATCAGGGGACTTACGCAAACGGTGCCTAAGGGGTGTTACAAATGGGGCTGCAAGGGTGAACTATACGAGATTGAGCAGCACAGGGGCCCCAGAGTGCAGAACAAGGTGCCTGGCCCAGGGGCAGGTGACTATAAAGAATAATCCCCCCACAGGCATAGAGTCACAAGTGACCCTGCAGAAGGTTGCCAGCTCAGCAAGGGCGCCCAGCGGCACCATCAGCCGAGACTGCCAGTGGAGGACACCCTGCAGGGCACAGAGAGCATCCCAATGGCAGAAGGCATCCCCCCACCGGGTCACATGTAAGACAGTGGCAGCCTGCAACTAAGTGAACATTGCCGAGTGATACTTTGCGCCAAGAGGCCACCGGGCCTGGTCCCACACAGGTGTATAAGGAAATTTGCGCAATCCACTCAGAGGGAGTGCACATGAAGAAGCAATGGAGGACAGACCACCAGTGAAGTCGGACAACAGCAGCGCAGGTGAATAGAGTCACGTGGAGGCAGTCAGAGGAGTGCCAAGGAGTAGGAGAGGACTAGGACCAGGGCAAGCGGTGCCCAACTCTCAGCACAAAGCCCAGACACCCAAGGGGCCTGACGCTGGAGATTGAGGTCCCGTAATTCCTGGAGTGGACATGGCGACCAAAGGGGGCAAACCAAAAGGGAAAGAGGCAACGATGGAGGATTTTACCAAATCGTCTCCAGCGGGAGAAGTGGTGAGGCCCAAGAAACCTGAAACACAAGGGGAGATGGCCCACTTACAGAATGATCGGTAGATCCTAGATGCCATAGCGGAGCTAAAGACGTTGTGGGAATGCAAGATTGATACGGCCATAGCGGACCTGAGGACCTCGCTTGAATTGAAAATTGACGCTGTTAGCGTAGATGTCAATCTTTTGTGGCAGGATGTCAGGAAACTGGCGGAGCAACAACGAATGCACAACCTGGAGAATAGGGCCGAAGTAGCGGAAGGGCGGGCATGGAGAAATAACATTCGCATTGTAGGACTCCCAGAAGGAGAGGAAGGCTTGAACCCGACTGACTACGTGGAGACTATATTGCTGCAGGAAATAAGCAGAGGAGCACTGACCTTGTTACAGAAAGAAATGTACTGGATAGAAGCCTAGAGGCACTATCCCCTAGGGGAATTAATACTAAGTATGACTTGAGCTGTTTTCTCTGAACTAGTCTCTTGATAATGAACTACACAATGACTCTTTAAAAGGATTACGTATTAGTAACCCGGCGAGAGACAATCAGAAGGCAAGAGCCATTCTGATTGGCTCTCGCCAGGTCCCTACCCGGCCGGGAATCCCTTCATCGGGATTCCACGGCCTTTGTTCCCGGCGGGGGGCGTGGCAGCCCCTCAGCCAATGAGGAGGCTCGAAGCGGGGCCATCCCCGCTCCGAGCCTCCCCGCGGCTGAGAGGCTGCCTTCGCCCCCCGCCGGGGACTCGGGTAAGGAATTATTTTTTTTCTAAATCCCCTCCCTCCTCCCCTTCCCCCCCCACTTACCTTCTTGTTCCTGCGTCCCCGGCGGGGGACGAGGAAGGACTACAGCCGTGTGGAGACTCGGAGCGGGGCCATCCCCGCTCCGCGCCTCCACACGGCTGGAGGCTTCCCTCGTCCCCCGCCGGGGACGCAGGTACGTTTTTTTTTTTTCTCCCCCATCCCACTCCCGCCCTCCAAACCCCACTTATCTTATTTTTGATCCTTTTTCGGGAGCAGGCGCGCTGGGAACACTTGTGTTCCCAGCGCGTCCGCTCCCGATGCCCGCCATGGAAAGGGAAAACGGACTCCGTTTTCCCTTTCCATGACGGCGGCCATTTTCTTGGTCGTTTTTTTTTCTCCTGAAACGCTGCAGCGCCGAAACGCCGCAGCGTTTCAGGACAAAAAAAAATAGCTTTAAGTGCCCCGGTCACACAATTTTTGCGGGCCGGGGTACTAATAGCAATAGAACCCGAGCGTCGGGGGCATTACCGTCTCAGGTAATGCCCCGGGGCCTTCGGTAAGGCCCTCGCTTTGCTCGGGTCCTTATCTATGGGCCCCGGGGCATTACCTGAGACGGTAATGCCCCCGACGCTCGGGTTCTATTGCTTAATTATAATACTCGTCCCACACCAAAACATGATTAGTACACATTGGGGAACATTTATAACATTTGAGAACCCCACGGTGAGCGATCACTATTGTGGGCTGAATGAATTACTTCAATGATGGATAATACTGTGTCATTCACTTAAGGAATGTGACTTCTTAAGTGTTTTTTGTATTGAACACCAAATGTATTATGACTCAAGGTTATGTAACCTGAAGTTATGAGCACTACTTTGTCAATATGCCAGAAGTACACATGAGTTTTTCACACCTTAGGTTGGGGACAAGCTGGTATATTATTTACAATAAAGCAAGCATTGACACGTTTATGATAAAGACAGGTCTGTTTCCTTGAGTGTGTAAACAGATATGCTTTGCATTTAGAAAACCATTGTAGTGTTGGGAACAGCAATAGGTCAGTCACGTATTTTATCATTGTAAGCTAGTCATGTATTTTACCATTATAAGCAATCTGGATATGTGAAACTGCTAATGGACATACATTAACTGGATTGTTCACATGGACTTGACTAGAATATCTATGTGTGACTCCTAACAATTTCAGTTATTGTGACACATGACTAATGAAAGTGGTCGACATGTGTTAATCTTCGTATTCACTTGGTACTTTACATGTTCTGTATCCAAAGGTGATTTCTAACAAAGAAAGAAAACATTTTAGTGGGAAATTTGATGTATTGGACCTCGAAGAGAAGAGACCTTACATTGGCATGTTATATATGCACAATTTCCTTGAACATATTACGCATTGCATTTTGCTGATGTTCAAGCATTGAACTTTATTTTTTAACATTGTTAAAGTTAATCACGTTCTTGTAGCCTGTACAGTAATGCTAGAGAGGATTATGGATGAAACGAAACTGTTTGATTGTTATTACGGACTTTGTAACTTTCATTAATCAAGAAACGATTGTGAATCCCATTATACCTCATGGCTAGTAAAATACTAGGTTAAGATGGCGCCCAAGTATTACAGCAACGACATAGAGATTTGTACACGACCATGCCAGCTCGTTCTGCATGCGCACTAACGGTTGAGCCAATTAATTTACTATTTATTCAAAGTTGTAGAGGTAAGCTTTGGAAACTCTTGGCATGGGCAGCATATCGCCTTTGCCACAGTAGTATTGATACCAGCATCTTACATATATGTCTATATGTTGTTTATAGGACACACTTTTACATCAAAGTGAGGAGGCTCACTTTTATACTGTGCCGACACAAGGAAGTGGTGGTTTACATCAATGAATGTAATGTTATCCACACCATTATCATTTGATAGCAGTTTGATCCAACAAGTCAGTAAGCTACATTTTCTGGTTTTGTTACAGGTTATGTGAGATAAACATGGCTCATGGAATAACTACACGGACACACTGAAATTTAGAGTGTTCTATGTGTGAGAAAGAGTTAAGGTTAGTGATAGTGAATCAATTGACACATTAGTCATTTAGGCACCAGTGAACTTTGAAGGTTCTTAAAAATACACTTTCTTTCTCTTTTTTGTAATTTAGGAAGACACGTTGTATTGACCTGAAGAAGGGATGTTTATGTCTTGAAACGCGTAGTCAGAAAGGGACAATACACAATGAATACATAATCAGGCTGGCGAAACACGGTGTGTCACCACACACACACACCAAAGAACAGTTTGTTAATTCTGTATAATTCAGGTTGATTCATTTACCATTGCACACTTATTTGCATAAGAAAATCCTCCTTGTTTGGTTGTTAATATATTTTTTGATGACATTCTACAACAACAAAAATGTCTTATCATTTTTATATTGATTTGTCTTAATAAATACACTTGATAATTGTTTATTTGAAAGTCATTAATGTTTCAGAATTATTATTATAGGTTGAGTTCCTTTAGAGTGCCCAGGCATTTCTTCTTTCAGCGAATAACTTTTTCTTGTGCGTTTAATTCAGCCTGTGCAGCCAAGGACTAACTCGGAGCACCAGAAAATGTAAATTAAACTTCCAAAATCGGTGTTGTCTAAACATAGTAATTGGGTAGTACATCCCTAACCTTTTTCTTTTATCACTTAGGACATGTCAGAAGCCATCAGTGATGACATCATAGGAGAAATTGGCGTGCGCCAAGCGATGTACCGGTGAAGTACCGCTTTGCCGCGTTTCTCTGTTTGTTCTGAACTGGATCCTAGACCTGCTGCTATCAACATTCAATGATACTTATTTTGCCTGTGTTTGAGCATTTCCTTCGTGGAAACCAACAAGCTCAGCCCCTTTTGGTGCATGGTCTTAAAAACAGGCACGGGCGCGCACCAGCGCGCACGCACCAAGCAAAGTACCGGTGAAGTACCGCTTTGCCACGTTTCTCTGTTTGTTCTAAACTGGATCCTAGACCTGCTGCTATAAACATTCTATGGTACAAGGACATTCTCATCTACTATTAACACATTTAAGTTAATACGTTTGGACTTTGGAACTAATGCTAATGTATTTCTATTTTATCATTTAGATACTTATTTTGCCTGTGTTTGAGTATTTCCTTCTTGGAAACCAACAAGCTCCGCCACTTTAGCTGTGAGGTCTTAAAAACAGGCACGCGCGTGCACCAGCGTGCGCACACCAAGCGAAGTACTGGGGAAGAACCGCTTTGCCACTTATGTCGCGGCATCACGGGAAAGCGGGGGACTTTACCAGTGCTTTCGCTTTTGTGAGTCAGTTGTATCTGACTTTGAGCCACTTTTCCCTTTGCGGTATTGATTTACATCATGGCATTCTCATTAAGAACAGGTATGCCACATTCGTTTGAGCCACAATTACAGGAGGGTAAGTTCTGCTCCCCGGCTCTAAAAAACTCAGAAGCTCTCCTCGACTCATTTTGCTCCACCCCTAGCAGACGACTGAGTCTTAAAGTTCTCAAGATTTTGCATAAACCTGAAAAGATGGATAAGAACTCTGATATCAGAACTTTTTGTAAAGACCGGCAGGCTCCTCCTTCCATGGAACCTGCTCCCTTTGTAACATCCACAGGAGGACTGCATGCAGACTCATCATCACAAGTCCCTGACACTAGTGAACCAACAGAGCAGGTGGAAAGAAGGGAAGTGTCGGCACTGGGTGACGCTCGGGAAGCACCTATATGTGACAGTGTACCATCTACAAAAGCAGAAGTTCCCTTGTCCTCTGTGAACAATTCAAAAATGCCAGCTAATATGATCAACAAATCTCTATCGGATAGCATGATTTTGGGTGTTGCACCGACAGCAGTTAATTTAGCTGCATCTCATGCACCAATTGCTATAATCTCAAGTGATATGGCTGTAATTGACCTGGAATCTAACAGTTCCTGTTTTTCGGCTCATGTGTTATCAGAGAACTTGTCTGGGTCTCCAGTTCTATTTGCTGAGATCAGTCACCCATACTCTGACTTGTCAGCATCATACATAGCTCCCACTCCAAGGAGGCCACAGAGCCCACATATAGATTACAACTCTGATGGAAACGTGGTAAGTGCCCAAAAATGACTTGAGATTGCACTTAATACCATGAATGCTGCGCTGCAGTCCTTAGCCAATCTCTTTGGTATGTTAGATGCAAAGTTATTGCTTCAGGCAACCCAAATCGAAAATATGCTAATTTGGCAAGAGCATATTACTAAATCGCAGAGCCATAAAGCAGGTACTGTTGGGTTCCCCTTAAATATGAATTTAAATCGTGTTACTGTATCAACACAAACTTTGGCAAGTGCTGAATCTTGTGTACAAGCTGGCCCTGTGTCGAGTGTGCGTGTTCCCTCCTTGTTTCCCAGTTTTGATAAAGTTATAGTTGATGGCTCAAATGGGGTGAAAGGTGTGCCCTCGGAGCAGCCTGGAACTGATGTTGGCCAGCCAAAAGAAGCCTATACTATTTTTGCTTCAGCGCAAACTAAGCAGAAAGCTCCTGCACACATGGTAAAAGAGAAAATTGGGCTCCAAAATAAACTACCTAAGAACCAAAAATCATTGAAGAGTTCTATCTCTATAAAAATAAAACTGCAACTAAATCAGTACCCCATACCAAAGATAAATCACCCATAGATATTATTGTACCTGAAGTTTCTCAGTCTCTAGCACTCCATCGACAGGAGATACACAAAGCAGTCGATGCATACATGGCAGGGCATCCTGTATCATCCATTTTGGGTCCCTGCAGAACCAACTTTTATAATACTGCAGAACAACAGCATGATGTAATCTTTGATCCAACTCATGTTTCAGCAGTTACTGCTGATGCTGTGCGCTTGGCTGATAACCAATTGGCTCAAAAAGCAACTCTAGAAGCTGACAAATACAAAGAAATCACATCAGAGGCTATTCAAATGGCCAAAAAAAGTACAATTTGAGCTCCCATCTACTGCTGAGGGCGGATATCAACTGGCAATGTAGCACAAGATACTAATCAGGTGGGTAATACTGTATTAGGTGCGATTGCCCTACAACTTCTTTGTCTAACTGAAAAAGCATTGTCAAATAGACAGGACACGTCTCGCCCTTCATTGTACCAATGGGCTGACAATACTATTAACACTAAAATTGAGACACAGCCTCTGACCCACAGATGGAATCGACCAGTAATGTATTAATTCGTTTTGGCTTGTAGACCCCGCTGAATGCACAGTATGATCTTTATCGGCGTGCTGTGATGGCCATATTTTCTGATATACCTTTGTTAGAGGATATCGCTTCTGCAGATATTAAACTGGTTGAATTTGTGAATAAGCTGAATTTGAATTCGGTGAGGATCTAGTTGCAGTCATGTGTCATTCAGAACACTATATGGTCTGCGAAAAATTACTTGTATTCTCTAGGTTTTGAGATCTTTACTGAAGTGTCACCACTGACAGGATTAACCTCAAATTTGAATAAACACGCAACACACAAATCAAGCATTAGGGCTCCGAATCCACCACATCAATCTTCTAACTTGGACCAATGTGTAAAATGCAATAATGGCAGAAATTAACTAGCTCCTTTATCAAAGTTACATGAATTTACCCTCCTTAGCTGCAATACGAGGGGTTTCATGCATCTCTTGAATAATGACATAAATCACATTAGTCAATATGATGTGGTTTTGTTACAGGAGACGTGGATGTTATCTCAGCCTGTATGGGATAACTATGACATTCACTTAAATCCCGCAATCAAAGCAGCTCGTGGAAGACCCTCTTCTGGGCTCCTAATTGCTATCAAGGCAGGTTCAGGGTTAAGATCTGAGCCTTGGGCAACCCCAAATGCACCTATGCAGTTGATGAAGCTCCATACCCAGTCGTCCTCTTTTGCTCTGATTAACTTTTATTGGAACCCAGTGGGGATTTCAAATAACGGTTGTATTGATGGTTGTTATCGATGCTTCTGTTGATCATGTTGTCTTAGCAGGTGTTCTCAATCTGTAATGCATGGAAAAGGATGGTATATCCGACAGGGTCAGGCTGCAATTGTGGAGTTATTTTGTTTAGTCTCGTAGTTTGCACATGCTGAATGGAGCATGCAATTCTGACTCTTCTGCTCCTTCAACGTGGCGTAGAGGCACTTGTGCAGCTATACTGGATTATATTTATGTGAATGACACACTTCTTCCAGTTGTCATTGATTTTTGTGTTGTGGAAACTAAGGAAAGTGATCATGATATTCTCACAATGAGATGGTTGTTTGAAATGGAAAGCATGAAGAGTAACAGAATGCATATCCAGGGATATTTGGTGGTCAACAATCATCAGAATAGACTATGATGGTCAGAGAATACGGTTAAGGAATTCAGTAATTTTCTTGCCAGCAAATTATACAAAGATAGCATGGATAGCGTCTCCTATTATATAGCATATAGCGACATGATGCAGATGTTTCATAGTGATACACACAATTCATTTGGGTCTAAACCAAAACTTCATGTTTATAATCATGAAGTAAAGCGGAGGAAAAGTCTGTATAGATTGAAATAAAAGCAAGTTCTAAAGTATCGATCTACAATGAGGGAAAGACTACTAATAGAGCTACCCACCAAGTACAAGAACTGGTTTGCGTAACTAGAAGTCCATACTTTATCAGACTGATGGTGCCAAAATGTTAAGTGTTCTTCAATCTAAAAACACAGCAAATATATGGGCCATATTAAATAATTCCACGCATGGTTCCCAAAGTATTGTCCAAGCTAATGGGATAGCAGAAGACAATTGGACACTGCATTATGGTCAACTATATTCTATTGTCCCAGGGTGTGGCAGCTTGGATTCTGCAGATGTGGAAGAATAATTTCATCTTGATTTCCAGTTAGATGACATTCGATTTTATATCGACAGAATATAAGCAGCATCCTGATCTCTGGGCCACCTTTCGGTTTGATATTTTTACAGCTATAAATCACACTCAAAAGTTGCCCCAATCCTGGAAGCATTCGATTGTATTACCTGTCTACAAAAAGGGGGACCGGCACCTCTCAACAAGCTATAGGCCAATAGCATTGCTGGATTCCCCAGGGAAACATTTTTGTCGAATCATCCGGAAAGAAATAAACGCTTGGACTTTAAGATCTAATTTGAGAGATCCATTTCAAGCAGGATTTGTTGCTGCCTTGTGGACATCACCCAATATTATCACACTCAACATGATTAAAGCCCAATTTGCTCATCAGAAGCTTCCGTTATATCTGGCATTTGTTGATTTTAGGGTGGCGTTTGACTCTATCGATCGACTTCTCTTGTACAGAAAGCTGCATCATCTCAGATGTCCACCGTCGCTGCTTGCCTTGATTATGCACCTCCATACCGACACCACAATGCAAGTAAGTCTGTCCAATAATGGTTGTTTATCCTTGGTTTTTTCCACCTCATGAGGACTTAAACAGGGGTGCATTTTGGCCTCCACATTGTTTAACCTATTCATTTTGGATATAGGTGATATAGGTGAAACACTCGTGGACGCCATAGGGGATGCTCTGAAGCTTGGCTCTCAGAAAATCGTCTGGCTTTTATATGCAGACGATTTAGTTCTCTTGTCTCAGACACCGAGCAGGCTTCAAAATCTATTGTCCAAACTAGATGGTTGTGCACATGCTAATAATTTAGTGATCAATACTGAGAAAACACAGATTCTCGTTTGTAATAATGGCCGTAGTTCCCGACAGAGCAGTTTCAAGTGGAAGCTACAGAACACATACTTACAGGAGGTTTCCCAATACAATTATTTAGGACTTTTTATTTCTCGCAACATAGCAAATGATGTATATAGTTTGGATTTAAGTAACAAATTGCGAACCTTAATATCACAGGCGAAAATTCGAGCCTATAAATATGGGAAATTCTCATATAAACATATTATTTTCTTCTATCATCAAAAAGTAATGCCCATTGTACTGTATGGCTCTGAAACACAAGCTCCAAAAGAGTATGCAGACTGGGACAGACTGGAGTCTTGGTTTTGGAAGCAAGTTTTGCGGTTACCAAGTTGTACAACATTGCCGATTATACGGTTTGAATTGGGCCTATTGTCATTACATTCACAAGTTGTGTGGAACATGTGTTCATTATTGAGAAAGTGTCTGGTGGGCATTACTGCAACAAATATGATAACTGTAGTAGCTCGTTACTTACTAGCATCAGATGATGATTTCCCTTTTTGTTGGTGACAGTATATTTTAAATGTTATGATAGATGAGGGCGAGCTGAAATTAAAATCTTCCAGTTCGACTGGAGTATTAATGAAACCAAAAGTTCTACATATAAAGATGTTGATGTATTGCTGTTTGGTACAAAACGCTATCGTGAGACAGCTGACTGTCTATTGAAATGTCCTTCTCCATATTTTCGCAGTCAATATATGTGATTTAGATGCAATCTCTGGCCCACAAATCATGTGATGGCCAGGCAGAGACAAATACCCGTAGAGCAAATTTACTGGTGTTTCTGCGAAAACATTTCAGAGAAAGAAACTTTACAACATCTTATAGTGGTATATCCAATGCTAGATGCCCAACGTAATATATACTCTAAAGGGTTGTTTGCTCTTTATCGTCCTGTTGATGCAAATCAAATCTGGCAAATTATCTTTTCAAATACCAAACAAGCAGTCAGAGTGGCGATAGTTCATTTTTTGGTCTCGATCTTCCTGCTAGCTGGAAGTGGGGCAAGTGAGTAGATCATTTCAGGTTGACTTGTGAAATAAGGGTCCTGAACTTTTGTTGTCACAAATAAGAATGGTGTTGATAACAAAGTGTTTATTTCTTTATTATTGTTGGGTTTTTTTCTTTTTTTCTTTTCCCTTTCTTTTTATTGTCATAGTCTTATGGTTGGTATGTTTAGTTCTAATGAAAACCTTCATAGTAGTTTTATCATGTACATACATTTTGTATGATTGATATGTAATTATGATTGATTGAAAAATTAATTTAAGTTGTACAAATGTTTTAAATTGAAGATCAAATTATTGTTTTATGTTTGAAAGGTTGATTTATCAGCTAACCAAATAAAAAATAAAAATAAAAGTAAAAATAAATAAATCAGGTAGGGCACAACCTATGACCTCCTCTTTGACCTTACTGGTAAGACTTACTGGCAAAACCAGGGAGAAATTATGGACTGTATTTAAAGTTATACCCGAGATGCAAATACCCTGTCATTTACGATTCTGAAAACATTTGTCAAGCATTGTAAATAATGGTTGGGGAACTACAGAAAGTTGGTATTGCACGTAGCAATCTACAATTTTAGATTCAATACCACGAAAGTCAGCAACCTTTCGATCTCCAGAGGTTTTACATTACAACTTCCACTAGCCCACGCCAGCATAGGCAATGGTGAGGGATCATGGGAGTCATAGTACAAAACATATAGCCGAATGCAGGTTTCAAACCCCGGCACTGAAACAATTACAACTTTCATCTGTCCAGTATATTAGCTGGTCTTGCAGACCATCTCCCTTAACCGTTACCATTTGACATGGTCAAAGCCTACCGTTTGATTTAGTATACTGACAGTAAGTAGTCTGATATATGAGGATACAGTGATTTCAGAAACTGTTCCTTCTCATGTATGTTGTTTTCTTTGGTCGTCTGGTGAAAAGTCATAACTGTACTACCCAAAAGGTACAAGAGTATGTTGTAAAGGTCCAGATTCAATGCTGCCAAGGGGGTAGCATGCAGTAGTTGCGCAGGTAACGTGGTGACGTCAAGATTGACAGGGAGGTTTAGATCAGGGATGGGGACATCATTGAACGTGGCACTGCTTGCATGAAATGACACAAAAGCAGGAACAGCACGAGAAGTCCGAGTGTGGAAATCATTGAGCGGTGGATGCTTTGGGCGTAGTATGAGGTAGTTATATAGAGTGGGCACTGGGTGGGGGTGCAAAATGTCATAGGGATGGATATGGCAAGGGAATTTTGAGCAATATCTTAACAGTAGAGAAGCCATTTTGTCAGTAGGCCTTCGTTAGGAAAGCATTTCCCGCAGACAGCTCATATGTAAATCTCTGCAGCCCTGTGTGTGACAAGCAGTATGTGCTTCTTGAGCACTCAGCAGAAACAGGATGCTGAAATGTTGCACGGCTGAGGTTTCCCTGGAGAAGGCAGCCACTGTGAAGTCACTGTAAGAAATACATTTGAGGCAATGAGCTAGGCACCTGGGTGCACAAGGAGAACTGGCAGAGAAATAGAAATTAAATGAGGTTAATTAAACTCCAGCCACATTGTAGTATAGTTTTCCAACAACACTTTGCAGCAAGGTGTGAGAAGGGAGCTGGGGGGCCAAGGCGTTGGGCTAGGTGTTATGGGGTGCGGTATCAGGAGCCGATCAGTGGGGAGAGATTTTCGTTGTCCCTAGGGTGCAACATTGTACAGTGTTCTTCGCTGATGTCACATGGCACACCATTGGTCCGGCTCGTTGTGAATGTCTCGCCCTTTGCCATCTCAAGCCATTGTGTGCATTGGACATTGCCAATCAATGGCAAACAAGTGTTTTTGACTGATCAGCACAATCACATAATTGAGGGGCAGTGTGGTAAGGTTTGTGACATCACGATGGGTATTAATGTAAGTGTGACCAAAAAGTGTATTAACCAATTAAGATCACTCAACATATATTTGGATATAGGTGACTGACGTTGTCCCACCAATAAGATTGTATAAACTGCCTTAAATATTTAGCTAAAACATTGTATGGTAATTTGGAAAATTATGTATAAAATGTTCAGCCGCAGTGGGCGGTGTTGACAGCTCACTTCATTCAGTACGGTTTCACAGTGCTGTTTGAACCGTGCTTCCCAGCTGTTTGGGTCCAATAAATGTGTGTTATTTCTTGCTTGGTATATGCTCCATTTTTTGGATTACTTTTATTTCCTAGAGTTACTTTTGGTGGAGGGCCTCTGGTACATTGTGGAGGTCTCAGCGAGATCCTCAGTTCCCTCGGTGAGCTGAGGGTATTCGTGCTGTACTCCTGAGAGCAGGGGGCAGGTTGGCTGAGACCAGTTACAAGTGCACTAACAAGGAGGCCCTGCAGATGTTGAGTTTGCAAAGGTCTGCCTGGTCCCGCGCGCCGCCCGCGCTCAGGTGGAAGTGCAGGCCATGGGGAAGATTCAGCGCTGAGAGGAATCGAGGATCTCTAGAGAATGTGAGTGTGCACTTGCATGAATGGACAGCGTCATGCATGTGCGCATGCATCAGGGTTTTATGGAGCATAGGACACATCCTACAGGGGGAGGACGATCGGCCGTAGTAGTCGTGGATATTAGTTCTGCCCTCTGATAGGGTGAGGGCATGTGGCAGGCACATCTGTAGTAGAACAAAGGAGTGTGTAGACGGTGGCAGACTTTCATTAAATGGGAGTGGTATGTAGTGCAGACGATTGTATAGTTGAGTCATTTTTTATGGGGATTAAGAGAAGGTAAGCATTGATTTATTGGCGTGGAGCATGCGCAGTAGATTCAAAATATTGTGGGATATTGCAATGGCTGAGGTGGAAGGAGTGATGCAAGAGTGTTACTGCTAATGGTAGTGCTTAGTGGATTATTGAAGTAGCTCAGTGGCATAGAAGGGGCCAGGTAACTGTATATTAACAATAGAGTAATGGGTAGTTAGAATTGTGTGGGTCTGTAGAGAGGGCCATTAAATGTGATAAAGAATAAGTGGGCGGTCCTGTGGAGCGGGCCAGTGAATTTGATAAGAATAAGTGGGCGGGCTTGTGGAGAAGGCCATTGAATGTTGTTTTGGGGTGATTGATGTGAATGGGAGGTGTGAATGCATGAGGGGAGTGTTGAATAAGGGTATATGGGTGTAGTGGGTATGCTTTGTTAACTTTTTGGATTTTATTTAAGTAATAAATTGTGATATACAAAATTGGGAGGGAAGCTAAATTGTACGAGAATAGGGGGAGGGAAACTTTGACTGTGGTAAGTGAGTTGGCGTGAACTATAGGGTGTAGGATGGTGTTTAACAGTATTATAGACACACCCCTGGATCATTTATTTAATAAATTGCCCCAGTATTGAGATATATATTTAAAATGGCACTGTTCCCTACACTGAAGCCTGCAGCGGGGTTCACAAACCCACGAATGGTATCCCCAAGTAGGAAAAAAGCATAAATAGGGAAAGAGAGAGCCAGAGGCTAGAGTCACTACTACTGACCGAATAGCCGCCAGTAATAAGAAGTCCTTGGCAGATATAGAAGAAAGTGTGCGGCAGCAGTAGCCAAACGCGTGATAGAGAAGGAGGTCCAGAAAAAGAAGGAGGAGCAAGGGGTGTTGGGAACACCAGGTGGCTGGACATCCATGAAAATTATGTTTAAATTAGATAAAGAGACCTCAGAAGAGGAGGAAGAGAACTCTGTGGGGTCCGGAGTAGACCCTGAGGACACCGATTAGTATGGAGGAGCAGGGCCTGGCAGGGGGGAGATATCGGACAACAAAGAATGGGACGAAGACAGAGAGAAGGAAAGGGAAGAGAGCGGAAGATGGAAGAAAGAAAGAGAAAGATGGAGGGAGAAAGAAAGGGACATAGATTGGGGGATCAGTAGCGACTGGCCCCAGACCCTCCAAAACTCTAAAGGTAGGATGGCGGTAGCTAGCATTGTAAAAGGCGGGGATGGCCGCACACCACGAATACAGTTTCCCCTATTGCAAAAAGGTTGGGGAGGAGCACAGTATGTACCATGGCAGAGCATGGACAGAGATCGTTTAACGTATGGCTTGCCTTCCGTTGCAGAAGGAGCAGGCAAATGGAAATATACTCTTGAGAAAGAGACGGCAGGGGTTACCATGGTGATTGCAACATGAAGAACTTATTCACAGCCTTATTGGGTGAAAGGGGGGACAAAATGTGGGAGCAGGCAGGCTATAATGGAGTAAAATTGAGAAGTAACATACACAATGGTGCATTCTTTAACAACTGAGGTGCACACGTGTGGAAAGTATTGAGGACTATGTACCCTGATACATCAGACATGGGGCCATTTTGGCACACAAAATAAAACCAGATGAGGACTCTGCAGAATAAATACTACAGAAACAGGGGATGTGGACACTAAAGACGTGACAATCATGGGACGAGAACGTACCAATATTTGATCACATACTGGTCCGAGGACTACCCTCTAATGTGCAGACATCCCTGGAAATGGTGGTTGGAATTGAGGAGAAGGATTGGCCAGAAATACAGACCACCACAGTACACTTTTGTAAGAGGACACAGGAAAGAGAGAAGGACAAGGCACACAATGAAATTAAGGCAGAAGCTAAATTGGTGCAAAAGAAACTAGCGAAAATATCCATGGAACGGGCTGTACTTAACAACATTGTCCTAGGACAGCTTAAAGTGGCCCCTGTTCAGCAAGGGGGGTTCCCTGCGGAGGGCATGCCATGGGAGAACTGTATCCACAGCAGGGAGGGCCTACCCCAACAAGGAGTGTATCAGCAACATGGATACTATCAGCAAGGGCTGTATTACCCACAGACAGGATGTTATCAAAAGAGAAGAGCGGGTTTGGATATGGTGGAGACGGACCGAGATTTGAAGGATCATGTTTTATATGTGGACAGAGGGAACACTTTGCATGAACATGTGCTCACGGACAACAACAGTAGCAGTTTGGCCAGGGGCAAGGGGACAAAGGTATATGTTCAACCAATGGAGTAAAAGGGGCAGCCTATACAATCACAAATGCAGCCACTTCAAACACAACTGCCACCACCACAGGTGCAGGCATCCTTCACACAGACAATGCAACCAGTAGCGCCCGCAGTTGCCCTGACACTACAGGTAAAAACACAGCATCAGACAACAGTAATAGTGAATGCCTTACAGGCTCAAGCACAAAAATACACACAGGGGGACAGCACATTACTAGCCCAAAATACAGTTCCACATTATACAAGAGTGACAGATCTTGGAGGTAACCCATTTTCTTTTTCAGGACAAGGCCCACATGCCCAATAGGCCAGCCTACAGTGGACACATGTGTGCCCAATCCTTTTAGTAACTGAAGACACCAATAAGGAAACTGAGGAAGCCGTGAAGATTGGACAAAATTATTTCTCCATTTTGGTTGACACTGGAGCCCCCAAATCCTCTGTTAATGAGGGTGTCTTTCCCCTGATGGACAAAGTAAAGGACACACAGGCATTTTATTGGGGCATTGTAACATTTCCTATCACGGAATATTTACCACTCACAATAAGTACACAGCAAATAGTAGTGCCCCTATTCTATTCAAAAGACACTTCCATTAACAAATTATGAAGAGATATAATGAGCAAATTAAATAAGACAATCTCATTTTCGGAGAAGGGCATAGTATGCTCGACTCCCGGTATTTTTTATGAGCGTATCACAGACATCATACAAGCATTTTGCGCACAGAGCACTTTATGCGGATTGCCACCCTGATATATTCCTTTATTGGGCACAAGTATTGATAGGATGGGTGCCCAGAATGAAAGACATGGTATTTCGGTTGGTCACAGATTGTTTGTTCAGACCAGCAGTACATAAAGATATAGTAACAGGAACAACACTCACAATACATTTAGAAGAAGCACTCATGAGGAAGGACATGGTAATATTGTGTGGGACAGATGAATATGGCACATAATAGAGCACAGTTCTCTTTATTGATCCGACAGTAAGCATTGACTAATAAACTTGACTGATGAAAAGATGTTCTCAGAGGATGAAGAAGAGGGGGAGATTGTATTTCAGATATGCGTCCTATGTCAGGAATCTATTTTAGAATTTGGGAAGATCCGATTTGTGGGAACACCACCCTCGGGGATCAGAGGAAACATTAGAAAGGAACAAAGGAGGTGGCGACCCTGTCTCTTTAGTGCCACAATCAGATAAACAATGTGCCTATTGTCGGATGACGTAACCACTAAAACACCAGGCAAAAACCTGTGTGTATAGAAATGGCACACGGCCTATCAAGAAATACAAAAACAATTAGAAAAACAATTGGAAAAACAACCACTGAATAGTAACACAATTAATTTTATTTTAAATCACACGAAAAATTGTGTGAAATGTCTTTGTTAAAAAGAGAAGCAGTCTTCACATTGAGTGTAAAAATAAACACAACAGAAATTTTGCAAAATTAGACAAAAAATCCAGTATAACACATATGGGAGTTGTGGTGGGGTTAGTACGTGAGTATGGTGTCAAGTAGACACTAAATGTACATCATCAAGCACAGAAAAAGTAGAGCACTTCTTGTTTGAACCAGCTCTATCAAAGAAAAAACCTATTAGACATTTTAGGTTTATTTTTGTGAAAGTCGACATATGTTTTGGCTAATAGCACCAAAAAGAATCAGGCAATACACAAAATAATTGTCTGTTGCTGCAAATGTAGCCATCTTCAGGACAGGAAGAAGAGAGAAATATATGAAACTTGAAAGTGTTGAATACTTCTTGTTGATCGTACTGTTGTGAAAATAGAACCCACTAAAAATGAACAGACATAAAACATTGATGTACACAGATTTCAAATAGTGGTTGTGAGAATATACATGTTAAAGTAGTGACAATGTTAAAAAAGCAAAGACTACCTTGATAGTGCACATCATTAGCATTGTTACTGGTTGTGGACAAGAGACTAGCATGAGGTACCTAATTATTTCTTTTTTAAAAAATGTATTTATTTATAAGATTTACACAAAGATAAACAAGCAAATTATTGCATTATTGAGATGGGTGTATTTATTTAAACCCTCTATACAAAGATTGTAGTAAACTGGGAGAGACAGCATGTATCTAAATTAGCATGCATTTGTTTCCTCAATTGCTGTGAAACTTTTTACCAACAAGGGACAGAAAAATCCCATTTTCATATTATTAATGTAATCTCACCTATGCATTAAATGGTGACAAGATCCTGTTGAGTAACGGATATGTGCTGTGAAAGGTATAGCAAGAGCCAAAAGTACTTTTGGTCCAAATGACCCAAAGTAATCTGTAGGCAGGAAGAGCTGATTGTTAATAAAAAACACAGTTGGATTCTGTGTATATTTTCAATTAATTCTTTACATTTGGTTCTAAAAAGGCTAAGTCTGTGTACAAAAACATCGGGAATGGCGTAATTGACGCACATACCTGCTTATATTACTATGGAGGCTTGTAATACAGGGCCGTAGCTCATTGTAGTTATAAATAACATGAGGTTTTCTATATACCATATTCTTACATGTGTTTCATTATCTAACGCTTTCACACTAGTAGTAAACTAAATGCTATTTTTTGCTAATCAGTCATCGTGCACCACATGGTGCAGGGTTCTTTGGAGTGGTGCCATCAGAATGTGACAACAAAAATAATTTTTCTTTATAATATGGGATTTCTAAAACTAGTGCGTGTGCTAACGCTTCCTTCAATTCGACAAATTACTTGACGGCTGTCCTCACTCCAAAGAAGCCACAGGGACACAAGCCCCTTGCCTGCTACAGTAGTCTCCTAGACCATCATGCAAGGCCACTTCCCATGCAAACAGGCACTCACCGGAGCAGCATTTGCCATTGAGAAATCAGCAACAATAACGATGGACTGCGCAGTTATGCTCTATGTGGAGCATTCGCTTTTTGTGATATTAGAATAATCAAAGTACACATTGACAACTGAGAGAGTGTAGTGGTACAAGGTAATTATGTTAGAGGGGCACGCAATCCACATTTTTTCAGATTCAGCCTATGTCACATTCACGGTCCATTTGGTTGATTCGGGATTGCCCCACAGGGAAATGAGGGGGTTCCAGAAGAGCGATGGCTCCCCCGTATGGTATCAGGTAATAATGTCCCCATACATAATGTGCCCATACATAATGTCACCAGGAAAAACCATTAGCGACATTATCTATAGTGACATTATGCATGGCCATGGATTTCGGGGGTTCCCTGCTCCCCTTCTAAAAAAATAAATAAATAATTCGGGGGTTGCAAGGGTGTCTACCGCATGTTCAATGTAATAAAATCTCAGCAAAAAACAGCAACATTTTTGTCAGGAGACATTTTTGCGGGGACATTATAACATGGAACCCCCATACTGCATGCAAAGTTATTGTCCTGGTTAATAGAGGTACTCCCCCTCCAAGCACAACTGGCAATAATAAAATGTGCTGGCAATAACAGCCACACAGATTTAATTTAACAAGGTAATGATAGGGCTGGCTCTGCAGTAAAAGAAGCAGCATATTTACCATTACACACAACATGGTTTATGCCTTCTAAAAAGAATCAATCACCTTTGATGTCATTGCTTCAAAGGCAGCACTCTACAATTGTGGAGCCATTAACGCATTGCCCATTGTCCAAGTGATTAAGTTGCAGGTGGACACACCCCAACAAGAACAGGAATTAGGGGAAAAAAGGGGCTCACTGTCACCTACAGACTGGGTGTGAAGACAGAACAGTACAGGGAAGCCAGTAATGCCACAGAGGCTGCTCCAAACAGCCCTGGACCACCTGGATTACCCAGCACATGTGTCAAAAGAGCATGTAGCGGCAGAGATTTATGAACAATGGTTTGTGCCTAACTTACAAGAGCTGGTAACTAGGTTCATAAATAATTGTGTAACGTGATAGAAATGTACAGCAGGGAACACACTTAAAATTATTAGGGCAACTTTATCATGCCCAGCGGGGCCCTTCTGGCATTTGCATATTGATTATGTCAATATGCAGGGTCGAGGCAGCTCCTCCAGGTACATGATCATCGTAGCATGTCCTTTTCATGTTGCCTTGAGGCTGGCCCATGTGCTCATAATGATGCAATATCTGCCAACAAATTGTTGGTCCGTGAAGAATTCCCACGATCGGCGGTACGTGATGTGTTGAGGTCTGACAGCAGACACTTCCTTACTAAGCATCAAGCACAAACTGTGCTCTGCGTACCATCCTCAGCCAACAGACTTGCTGAGCACCTCAATGGCCTGCTTAAAGAGTGCATTGCCAAGCTGTCAGTGACACTTGGCAAGAATTGGCTCTATTGTCTTCTGCTTATCCAATTCCCTGGCACTGATCATCATTTGACCCTGCACAAAATTTTCACTAGCAGGAGAATGCATGCGCCTCTCAATCCTGCATGTACAACTCCTTGGAGATTAATTTAAAGTACACTTCAGTGAGCTCACGAAATCTCTCACCTACATCTCATGCGAGGTGTAATCATGTCAAGGCAGGCCTGATGACCTGGCATCAAGCACAGGCACTCCAATTGCACAAGAAGATGAGACATTTGCAGTATAGCCTCCCCTTTATCCTGGTGAAAAGATACTCATCAGGAATTTCAAAAGATATTGAAAAGAACCATGTTTCACCGAACCCTTCACTTCACCCCAACAGTGGCAAAGGTAGCAGAGAAGTGCCCATGCATCAATCGTTCAGAGATCCGCTGAGACAAGAACAGCACTCCCCTTGCAAGGGAAGAGGGGGGGACAACTGATGGGAAGTATACAACAACTGCCCATTACTTTTTTCTCCTTTTTTCACCTGTTTATAAAACTTTTGAGCGGCCCAAAGGAGTTGTGGCAAGTGGAAGTAGCAGCAGAGGGACAGACATTGTATAAGATATGTTGTTGTAGTGTAGTGTTTTTGTTTAATAATGGAATATGCACCAAAAGAAATGTATTTAATCTTGAAATGCTCCAAGATGGCATATGGGGCAGTCATAGCACTGTGGCTGGCAATATATGGTATGACAAAATGAGACAGGTGGGGTGAGGGAGGGCTAATGACACATGGTATGTGTGCTCTTTCATTCCACACATGACAGGGATGCCCACATTCTTTCTCCCTCAGGAAGTGTCAGTTGAGGGGGGGCAGTGCTTAATACACCAGTCATTGTGTATCATAAAACTAATGAGTATATGAAACTAATGAGAATGGTAGAAAAAAGTGGCCACAAAACACATTATATTAGAATATGTGACAGAAGGGGCAAGAAGGGGGGAGCAACTGTCCCAGCCCAAAGCTGATTAAAGTGTCACAATGAGACAGGGCACAGCATTCCATGGTGCCATTCAAGACCATTGATATGACATGATATGATATGGCATTTGTAACGCGCCTATGTACACCTGTTTTGAGGCGCGACGAGGCAAGGGAGGGGGAAACAGAGGGAAGACAGACAACGATCTTACTAGGCCAGGTGTCATTCAGATCGCGCAAGATCATGGGAAGGGAGAAAGGGATGGTAGAGGGGAAAATGCAGTACATGGGATAGTAGAATAAATAAGATAATAGAACGGCCAGATGGTGGCAAGTGCAGGTAAGCGCAGACATAAGTGCTGGTAGGGGGACTATAGGGATACAGAACAACAGTCCTCGGGTGCGGGGGTTGGCAGGGAGGCAGTGCAGGTGTGCAATTGGTGGGGCCAGGGCCCGAGATCAGAAGGGTGGCCTAACCAGTGCAGTTTCAGCCAGGAATTCAGCAGGGGAGAAGGGGATAGAAAGCAGAAGCAAAGAGGAAGGTTTTGAGGTGCTTCTGGAACCGGAGATGGTTCTCCTCAAGTTTCATGGAGGCAGGAAGGCTGTTCCAGAGGGAGGCCCCTGCCAAAGAGAGAGATCTACCACCAACTCGTTGCTTGGAGAAGCGACTGACCCTGAGGGAGTTGTAGGAGGATGAGCGAAGAGCTCGAGTAGGAAGATATTTGGGAAGAGAAAGTTGAAGGTATTGCGGTCCCAGGCCCCAGAAGGCTTTGTAGTCAATGCAGAGGGTTTTGAACTTAATCCTCGCAGCCACTGGGAGCCAGTGCAGAGATTTCAGTCCTGGAGAGATACTATCCCTGGGCTTGAGGCCAAGGAAAAGTCTCGCAGTCCTGTTCTGGATGAGTTGCAGAGGGTGAAGAGTAGAAGCAGGCAGATTTAGATAAAGGCTGTTACAATAGTCCAGTCTAGAGAGAACCAGGGCTCTGGAGACGGTGAGCTTCTGGGGGAAGGAGAGGAAAGGAAGAATACCTCTGAGGAGGTGTAGCTGGTAGTGTGACTTATTAGAGACTTCGGAGATGTGAGGAGAGAAGGAGTGTGTGGAGTCGAAGGTGACCCCAAGGTTTTTAGCCTTGCAGGTGGGAGCAGGAAGAGGGCCAAGAGAGGCCGGCCAGAGAGCTGCAGGGAAGGAGGGAGTGGGTATGCCAATGAGTAAAATCTCAGTCTTACTGGCATTAAGGAAGAGGTCATTGGCGGCAAACCACTCTGTTCCATTAGACAGATGCCGACGTGAGGGACTGTGTAACAACGCGGAAACAGGGATTAACCCGTGATTTCGTGAAACTGAATCCCGAAAGTACTAAAAAGGATTTTATTTGCCCACAAATGAGTTATTGTTTTGAAAAAGGCCCTTGAGAGGCTGAAACACGTGTCAACAACAAACGGGCAATAGGAGTCAATACATAATTAATAAATTGCTCCGACAACACCAAATCAAGTGTGACTCAAACTTAATTTATTTACGGAGGTGGCGCAGTCTAAGTGTGTACCAATCTGCCATAGCTTTGAACCAAGGGAAGGAGGGGACTGGTCCTTACCTAAACCAACACACGAACGCGACGCCAGACCAACCGGAGGCATATTAAGGTCGCTGGCATAAGTAGCTGCACCCAGAGCCAAACCCCAAATAAAATACCACTCCTGGATAGCAGAAAGACAGTCAGAGGTAAGGCAAGGAGAGGAGGAGGCAAAGGGTAGCCTGAAAATGAGCTGGGTATCATCTGCATAGCACTGAAAATTGGAGCAGAGAGTGGCGATGCGATGGGCTAGAAGTGCCAGGTATTATTTGAACATCCAGCAAGAGAGGTTAGATCCCTAGGGGACACCACAGGTAGAGAAAAAAGATATCGGAGAGGAAGGACCCAAGTTGGACCTGGGAGGGTCGGTCAGAGAGGAAAGAGGTCAGCCACACCAGAGCCTGACCAGTCATACAGGATGCATGGATGGCATGGTTGACAGTATCGAAGGCAGAAGAGAGGTCAAGCAAGATGAGGACACAGGGGGTGTTAGAGTCAAGGTTGGAGAGCAGATCTTCACGGATGTTCAGGAGAACAGTTTCCGTGCTTCTGGCAGCTCTGAAGCTAGACTGATTTTCATGAAAACAACCTACAGATTCAGTGTGGAGATTAAGCTGGGAGATGGCCAGTTTCTACAGGAGCTTGCCCAGGAAGGGAGTGTTGGAGATTGGGCGATAGTTAGCTGGGCAGGAGGGGTCGGCAGAGGGTTTCTTAAGGAGGTGGTGCACAAGGGAGTGCTTCAAGGGGGATGGGAAGACTCCAGTGGTGAAGGAGTGATTGCAGAAATTAGCCAGGGCAGGAGTCAGGGAGTCAATGTGGTCCTTGATAGTTTTGGAGGAACAGGGGTGAACCTGTTTCGACGAGACTTTCATAGATCGGACTTGTTTAGAAACCATGTCAGCAGAGAAAAGGGGAAAGGCAGAGAAGGAGGGAGGGGGGTGGCTGCAGAAGGGCCAGAGGAAGAGCAAGTGATGGAGGGACGGAGGCGATAGGAGGAGAGTGAGGACAGGAGACAGGATGTCCTGGGTTTTTGAAATGAAGTGAGAAGCTAGTGCCGTGCAGAGGGCCTGGGAAGGGACAGGAGGGGTAGAAACTGCGGCAGGATTGGCTAGTTCCTTGCAGATTTTAAAGAGTTCAGCCGAGTTGTTAGATCCTGCAGAGATGCAGGCTTGGATCTGACCTCTCTTCTTGGATCTGAGCTCTCTTCTTGGTGAGGACAGAGAACCGGTATTGCCTTTACAGCAGGCGACAGGCCAGTTTGTCAGAGGATGAACACGAAGCACGCCATTACCTCTCGGCCACCCTGCACTTGCATTTTAGGGTGAAGAGATCTGAGTCATACCAGGAGTTACACTTGGGTTTGGGCTTCAGATGGATTCTCATGACAGGGGCAAGGATATCAAGAGTATCAGATATAGAAGAGTGGAGCATGGAGAGGGCTGTTTCAGGGTGAGAGTCAGCCAAAGGGGGATGAGGGGTTGAGAAGGTGGTGGTGAAAACCTCAACTTGCACGCGCTTCAAAGGTCGAATGACCGAGAAGGTGGGTGGCAGTGATGGAGGTGGCTTGGCCTGGGGAGTAGGGAGGGTGAGGTGGGAGGATAGGAGAAAGTGATCACTCCAGGAGAGAGGAGTGGAGAGAGGTACAGAGAAGGGAAAATCAGAGGAGATCAGAACATCGAGAGTGTGCCCTGCAGAATGAGTCAGGCCAGAGGGGAGAATGGTGAGTGAGAGAGAGTCACAGAGGTCGCAAAAGAGTCCAGAGGGGCGACAGGAGGCATCCAGGTGTATGTTGAAGTCTCCAAGAAGGAGGAGTTGAGTGGTTGAGGCCAGGAGTGAGGAGGAGAGGTCAGCCCACTCAGAGAGGAAGGAAGAAATCTGATCAGGTGGCCGATAAATAGTAGCCACAGTAAGGGAATGGCTTGGGGAGAGAGAGAGCCGGCAGACGAGGCGTTCAAAAGAGGAGTAGGTCTGCGTAGGGCTGACAGAGGCAGGAATCCACTCAGGGAAGATAAGGGCAACACCCCCACCTGGTCTGTTTGGCCTGGGCACAGAGAGGATCTTGTAGCCGTCAGGTAGGAGTGTGTCAAAGCTGGTGACAGATCTGACCGTGAACCATGTCTCAGTGAGACCGAGGACATCAAGGTCGAGTTCTTCAAGAAGGCGGCAGATATCAGAGGAATGTTTGACAGCAGAGCGAGAGTTAAGTGTGGCAATGTGAAGAAGGGTGCCATCCTTGAAGGACTTCCGGGGAGGGATACAGATCAGAGGTACGCACTGCAGAGGTGTAAAAGGAGCCCGAGAGGGAGCAGAGAGATGGGGAAAGGCAAGGTAGCCAAGGAAAGGGGAGGGGGGACAGCAGGAGAAGAAAGGAAGTTGATGAGGCACAGGAAGAATCTATCAAAGAGGTGAAGGTTGGCCTGAGGGCCTTGGACGAAGACGGTCCCATTAGAGCAAACATCAATGATGACTTAGAGTAGTGGAAGGAGGCCAAGAGGACGTCTCAGTGGGTGCCACCATTAATGGGAGAAGAGGAGAAGTGAGAGAGCACAGACACCATGTGAAGGGTCCATAGGTCAGGTGAAGGCACGCAAAGAGGATGTCGGTGAGAGTTTCCTTGGAGGAGGCACTGGTATAGGTGTCAGCGATAAGGAGGCCTGGGTTGTAGACCAGGATGTCCTTTTTAAACTTCTTCCTGCCAGATTTAGTGAGGAGAGCAGGATAGTCGATAGAGAAGCAGTTAGAAAATATAGGTGAGACAGAGAGCACTATAGAGTAGAAGGGAGAGGGGGAGACACTTGTGACAATAGGCAGACAAGATAGTGAGCATCAATCGAGTTGCGCAATAGGACAGACTTTCAGGGATAAAGAGCTCAGAAATGCTTAATTTTAGAACCTTTGGAGAAGCCACCTAAGTTTGAGAATCCTGAAAGTGGAGAAAAAGGCCTAGTTTTCACAGCGCAGAGTTTTACATACAGAACAGTGAGTATTACAGCAACCTGTGGAGAGGCCACCTAAGTTTGAGAATCATCCTGAAAGTGGAGAAAAAGGCCTAGTTTTCACGGTGCAAAACTTTACATACAGAACAGTGCGTATTACAGCAACCAGTGGAGAGGTCACCTAAGTTTGAGAATCCTGTCTGTCTTCCATGACGGGGTATGGGTGTCAGGGATGTTATAATGTAGGGTGGAAGGACTGGTAGGGTTCGAAGAAGATGTAGTAAGAACAATTAATAACAGCTGTCTCATAGTTTGGAACAAACATGTTCACACTCTAACGTGGATCGATGACCACAAATAACTTTGGCACATAAAGGTACTCACATGCTTTTCTTTGTATTTCAGATCCACTGGCTCAATATATTTGGGGACAAATACTGGATGCACCAATGTGATGAGTATCCCAGTGCTAAGGAGCGGCACTGCAGTTATTATGTATAGATGGTGGGAATACGTGACACAGGAATACACTCAGCTCCCTCCAGATTGAGGAAGCATGTGTTCCCTTGTCAAGCTACACAGCCCTGCCCCAGTGGTGCCGCATTCAGAACTCATTCCGTTCAACAATCTTCCTGCACTATTGAATAAAGATGTGCATACTAATAAAGCGTGCATATATACGACCAGCCCAATCATTGAACTTGAAGAGAATTTGCAGGGACAGCAGTTACGTGTCCCACAAATCATCAGGCTGCTATTCCACCAGAGTACAGGTTGTTTAATAAAGCATCAACCTTTTTTGTGTCCTTATTGCTTCCAGGTGTCCAAACAGTGGCCAACGCAAGTGGCTGAAAATTGACCATTACAAAGTATTACAATTGGCAAATTCAACGGAGAAAGAACTAAACGCTGTGAGGGAAGAGCTGAGGGTAGTTCGTTTAAGTGCCCTCCAGAATGGATACATTTTGGATTTGTTAACAGCAATGGAGGGCGGCTTGTGTAAGAAGATCAGAAGCAGCTGATGTATGCTCGAGCCTGCAAATGATACAACAAACAGAACTTTGACAGAGGCCATTGAGGAGCTGCACACACTCCATGAGACTATGATGAGGGAAACGAACACAGTAATATCTGCCAACTGGCTCAATAGTTTATTTGCCTGGGTTCCCATGGGGTTGGCGAACATGATAGCTCATGGGCAATGTGCTCGCCTTGGAAGCAAGACGGCGTGGAGCAACACAGGTTCGATCCCCGGGTCCGTGCTTAGGTACCGCTGGGTATTAAGCGCATTATAAATAACCAATTACAATTACAATGTTTAAGATAACTGTCCCAACACTCATTCTGGTACTCATCACCTTTTGTGCATGTCAATGAGGATTAAGAATTTGGAAGGGAAACAAGGGAAACAAGGAAACGGGGAAATATATGAAAATGACACCCTGTTTACGACACACTGAAACACAAACAGAAATGCCTGCATATAGTCCACCAGGAATGCTCCCAATGCCACACTTGGATACAGACAACAGTAAGGCTTTTTTGCTCCACTGTTCAGCAGATGGGGAGGAAAATGAGGCTCCAGGGCAGAGTTTACAGCATAGGGTAACAAGGGTATGGTTAGCAAAGGAAAAGAGCAAAGAGCTGCTGGCCCAAAATGTGTAAATTGGTAGATTAATTAAAGGGGGGAATGTTGTAAAGATCCAGATTCAACACTGCCAAGGGGGACGCACGTACCAGTTGCACAGGTAACGTGGTGATGTCAAGAGTTACGTGGTGGCTGAAATTGGGGTGAGGACGTCATTACACGTGGCGCTGCTTTCATAAAGTGGCACAAAAGCAGACTCAGCACGAGAAGTCCCAGGGTGGAACTCAATAAGGGGTTTAGAGCAGGCACCGGGTGGGGGTGCAAGATGTGTTAGGCGAGTATGTGGTAAGGGGACTTTTGAACAATATGTGAACAAAAGAGAAGCGATTTTGTCTGAAGGCCTACTATAGGACAGCATTTCTCGCAGGCAGCTCATGAGTAAAGAGCTGCATGCCTTTGTATGACAAGCAGTATGTATTTCTTGAGCACTCAGCAGAAACAGGGTCCTGAAATGTTGCACAGCTGAAGTTTCCCAGGAGAACGCAGCCACAGCGACGTCACTGTAAGAGATACATTTGGGGCCAATGAGCGGGGCACCTGGAAGCATGAGGAGAATTGGCAGAGACATAGAAATTAAATGTGGTTATTCAAACTCCAGCTGGTGTGGTATCATTTTTCAGACTAGACTTGGCAGCAACAAGGGAGCTGGGGGGCCAGGGCGTTGGGGTGGGAGTTATGGGGCGCAGGACGAGGAACCAATCAGTGGGTAGATGTTTTGGTGTCCCTAGGGTGCAACATTATACAGTGTCCTCGCTGATGTCTGTGGGGCACACCATTGGTCCGACTCAGTGTGAATGTCTCGTCCCTTGCCATCTCAAGCCATTTTGTGCATTGAACATTGCCAACAAATGTAAGTGTGGCCAAAAAGTGTATTACCCAATAAGGATCAATCAACATATATTTGGATATAGGGGACTTAAGTAATCCCACCAATCAGCTTTCTGTGACCTGCTTTAAAAATGTAACTAAAACGGCGTATGGTAATTTGGCAAATTATGTATAAAATGTTCTACCGCAGTGGGTGGCAGTGGCAGCTCACTTCATTCCGTACATTTCCACAGGGCTGTCTGAACCATGCTTCCCAGCTTTTTGGGTCCTATAAATGGTCATTACTTCTTGCTTGGTGTACGCTCCAGACTTTTGGTGGAGGTCCCGTGGTACTAGTATCTAATCATGGTAAATGCTCATTGAATACAGAGTAACTATGGTTTGTAAGAATACCATGGTTGTACATGGACAGTATTTTTAAATGCAAACGCCTATCAAGCTTTGCACTTGAATACACCCTTACATGTAGAAACACACTTTTAAAATGTTTTATCTCTCTATACTGTACCAGTGATATCATTGATGATGCCTTAAGTGATGTTATATGTGATATCATAAGTGATGATTAGGGGATGCAAAATGGCAGCCTCATAGTTAAGGTGGTGTAGCTTCCAACACCTGCTGAATTCCAGCCTGCATTAAATTGGCACCTTAAAGTCACTTCAAGGAAACTTTCTTTCACTGAATTTCAAGGGTCTTGTTGCATCAGGTTTATTCTCCTTAACATTGCTTCAACTAATGTGTTGCTGAATTTCAAGGGTGTTGTGACACAGAACCTATTCACCTTAACTGTACCTTATCTAAAGAGTTTTTACTGAATTTCAAGGATTTTCTTATGCTGTACATCCCACCACATGTAATTCTGCCTTTTATCTGATAACATGGGCCAGATTACAGAAACTTTGCACCGGTGCAAGGGCAAAGCGGCACGGTATTAGCAATAGGGCAAAGTTTGCCCTATTTTTAAAAACAGTAGGACATATTAGAAAACTATTGCACTATGACAAATGCAACTTGGAATTGTATTAGCACCTGGGAAAAAATTTCCTTTTCTTGTCCATAGTACAATGGCCCAAATCCACAGTGCAGGGGCCACAAACAGAGCAAGTCATCTTAATACCAACCTTCCCCCTCGCACACATTCTCACGTGTATCTGGTAGACAATCTTAACATTACTTTCCTTTTATGCAACATATTTTTCAGTTGTGTGTGGTTTCTTAGCGACCCGGATCCCTGGAAATTCTCCCACTTACCAAATATAGTACAATTATTTCACAAGAATAATATAATTGGTGAAATGGGAAAGCTGGAATTTGAGCCAGTGTTACAGTGTGTAATTTGACAGCAGGCTACATCGCTTCCCATCCCATTTCATGTAGGAAAAGGGCTTGAAAAGATAGCATAATGATTTAATTTGCATTTTGTCTGTCCGTTGTAGCCGTTGTAGTTATATACAGCCGGTCAAGTGGCACAGCGAGTAGAGCACTCACTTTGACATCTGTGCAGAGCCTGCTAATGCAGGTTTGAATCCCGGCGGGGCCAAACTCAGCCTTTCATCTTTCCGAAGTCGATAAATGCCACACACCGTGGGTAATAATAAGCAGCGCTCAGATACCTGAGGGTTCGTAGCGCTATATAAGTGCCAAATTATTATTTATTATTATATCTTCTCAGTGGTTAGGGTCATTCCAAGGTGTGAATCTCACTGGATTGAGAGGGGAGAACCTGGATTGAATGTCGCTTTTTTGCGCAGTTTTCTTCCAGGTGGCGTAGGTGACATGCACAATGTTTAATTTAGTGTGAGGAACTTGTAACTGGCTGAAAATGATTGCTCTAAGGAGATATGGGGTCGCCAGGGCCCTCTCAACCTGGACATGGGGCCTGATAAAGTGCATAGCATACCAGTGGCCAAGGAATTTGGCTGGTGCAGCCCAGTAATAGCGTAACAGGTCCAGGAGTGCCAGGCCCCCTTTCGCCACGGGTTAAATGAGTGTAGTGTAGGCCACTCTTGCCACCTTGCCTACCCATAGTAGGTCGAGTATCATACTCCGGATGTGATGGAGGAATTGTTGTGTCAATAACAGAGGGATGTTTGCAAATAGATAGAGGAATTTGGGCAGAATAACCATTTTGACCAGGGAGATTCGCCCCCATAGCGAGAGCGGGAGGAGTTTTCATCTATTGACTTTGCTTCGTAGTGTTTCTACTGCTTTTTCGTAGTTGTCTTGCATGTTGTTCTGATGAGATCTGGACAGGAGAATACCCAGGTATCTGACTTTCAAGTGTTGCCAGTGGAACCCAAAGGTTGTTGGCAAATTCTTTGGTACTTGCAGTCAGGGGAAAAATGACGGATTTTGAGTGATTAATCTTCAAACCTGAGAAGTTGCCGAATTTGATCACCTCTCGCATGATTGGGTTCAGGTTCTCTGCTGGATTACTGATAAAAATGGCCACGTCATCCACGTACAGGGATATTATTAGTTTGTGGGGTCTGAGAGATAGGCCCTTGTCTAGATGGTGAGCTCGGAGGCAAGTGGTTCCATTACCAGTGCAAACAGTACGGCTGACAGAGGGCTTCCTTGTCTTGTCCCCCTCTGTAACTCTATGTCAGCCGACCTGATGTTCCCGAAGATGATGTTGGATGTCGGGAGCTGTATATCAGTACAGGAGCACAATCAATTTAAAAGTAGCTACCCAGGCCCAAGCGCTTTAGGATGGTGAATAGGAAGGGCCATTCAATGGAGTCAAAAGCCTTTTCGGCGTCGAGTAGGATTGCCATTGCGTGGCACTCGGGGTCGATTGCTTCCATGACTCCGAACATCCTCCTTATGCTGAATGTTGTGTTGCGGCCAGGTATAAAGCCCGCTTGGTCAGCTAATACTAAGCCCAGCATTATGGGGAGTAGCCTTGAGGTAAGGTTTTTTACCTATATATTGTTGTACAGGTTTATTAGTAAAAATTGGTCTGTACGAGGCACAGTCTTCTTGGGATTTACCGGGTTTGTGTAACAGGATGACATTTGCCTTGCGCAGGGATGGTGACAGTATTTCAGTGTCCAGCGCCTCCTCGTATACCTGCATCAGCAGCGGGGCCAGCAGGTGGGCAAAGGTTTTATAAAATTTGCCTATCAGGCCGTCGGGGCCTGGGGCTTTGGTGTTAGGAAGTTCTTTAATGGCTTCGAGAATTTCTTCTAGTGTGATGTTCATGTTGAGCACTTCTCGCAGCTCGGCACTCACCCAGTACAGTTCGGATCCTTTCCACTAGGGTTGGTTTCCTTTCAGCTGCGACTAGTCGTGCCAGGAAGGCTCCGGGTCCCTGGCCTTTGCCGTATTGACTTACTTAGTGGCCTCTTGTTAAAAATGTAACTTCTCTTTCGGCTGCGGTCCTGAGGTTATCTCACTCTGTCTTGAGGGCTGCCTGGGACTGAGAATCGTTTGATATCATGCATTTGTGTTCAAGCTTTTTCAGCCGGGATTCACGCGTGCTTAGTTCTCTCCTGAGCAGCTTCAATATCCCATTCTCTTTCGCCAAGCACACTCCCCTCACATAACATTTCAGCGTTTCCCAAAGGATGCCAGCCGACTAGACCGAGCCTTGGTTTAATTCAAAAAACAATCTTATCTCGGTTTGAAGTTCGTCTGCGAAGACATGGTCTTGTAGAGAACCTGGTTTAAATCTCCAGTGTGGACTGCCCTTCTTGTTCCCTAATGCCGTGCATTTGAGGGGGACTGCAGAGTGGCCGGAAAGGGTCCTTGGCAGGGTTTGACTATGTCCCCAGTGAAAATGACTTTGAGAGGACACCAGCAGATAGTCAAGCTGCAAGCTCGTATTGTGGACCCATCAGTGAAAGGAGTATTCACGTGTCTCCCAATGGTCGTGCCTCCAAATCTCTATGAGGTTCTAGGCCAGGGGTCTCCAACCTTTACGTTAGCTAGAGCTACTTGTAGTGGATGCCAACAGTGGAGAGCTACTAGCGGACGATATCGGGGTGGGGATATTTATAAGCCTTGGAATTTTTACCAATATTTTTTTGGCTCGATTATTTCCCCTCTATAAACAGATGGAATAACCTATGCCTTCACGAATATATTAAGAACTTCAAAAACCTCTTTGTTGCATTATTATTTATTAGTAGCTGTCTCAAAAAGACAGATATTTGTTGGACTACCATACAAATATCCTGTAATTTTTGTGCCCCTTCCTTTGCGTTTTATGCAGGCTTTCTACATGCTAGGCACACTATTATTTTCCAAATTAAAAAAAAGTAATTTCCAAATTGAAAAATGTTGCTTGCGTTCAAATGTTTTCTTTGAAATGTTTTTTTTTTGTCAGACACCACACATACTCTGTTATTTGCCAGTAAGATAGCTCAGCGGGTTGAGCGCTCGCTGCTGCTATCTGAGCATGATCTGCAGGTCGCAGGTTAAAATCCCGGCAAGGCCAACTCAGCCTTTCATCCTTCTGAGGTCGATACACGTACCAATTTCAGTTGGGTAATATTGCATGTAAATATGTGCTCTGTAAAGCGCTTTGGATTAAGGCGCTATATAAATAACACATCATTATTTGTGTGCCCCTCTGTGTTTTAGCACAAGTTATATTCATAAAGATGTTATATGCTTGTCAAACTGGTTAATCACAAATGCTTCTGTTATTCTGACAGCAGTTTTTAGGAAATTAAACTGTGGGTTCATGGGTGCCAACTTTTGATTTTCACAGGGGCAGAAATATCCTCACCTCAGCACTGAATATAAGCAAGCAACCAGCCCAACCCATACCCTGGCCAAACACATTGTATAGCACTTTTTTTATAATGCATTGCAAAAAGTCATACGATTAACAACCTGTAGTTTTGAATATATAACATCTCAGCATCGGTCTGTCAACCTGCTGAACTACCCTGGTAGGCTTCTACTGTACAGCGTGCCTATGGATTGCTTAAGGTACTAAAAGTGGGTGTACTTGTGTCATGGAAGTGATTTAAAGTGGAAATGTACGGTGTGGAATTTGGAAAGAAATTGCACCATTTTTTAAAATATTATTTTGAACATTTTCAGGCGAGCAGCAGTGCTACTGTGATATTTTCATTGCGTGGTCACAATGATCCTGATCCTGCCCCAGCCCCTCCAACATCTCTGGCAAACAAGATCAGCTTGCTTAAGAAAGACTGTCGTGGGGGCGCACAAGGCCAACTGTGGTACTACAGGTGGCCTGCAGAAGCATAACGTGATACTGACATTTGTCAGTGGATTTACAAGCAGTTCCAAGTGGCACCGTAGCCAAGCTCTCTGCCTGCAATTGGGCCGACTAGGGTTCTGATACGGAACATGGCTGCAAATATCACCATAAAATAATATAACTTAGGATAAATGTTTATTTTTTGGTATCTTCAGCGAGGGCGACTGAAAAGGCTCAGGCGAGCTACTAGTCGCCCGCGATCGACTGTTTGGCGACCTCTGTTCTAGGCATTACAAATTTCAGTGACTTGCAAACTTGCTTTGAAGGGGCGGGGGGGTGTTAGGCCCTGGGATTTGTCTTTTGTGGATCCAGTGGTGTATTTAGGTCTTCTCCCCAGACGATTGTGGCTGAACTTGCGGTTTCCAGGTGTGTCATCACCCAGTCGAAATTATTTGAGCCATCGGAGTTCGGACCATAGGAGTTCACCAGGATCATTTCCTTTCCTTCCAGGATCCCTTGCACAAGGAGTGTTCTGCCTTCTGGGTCTTTTCAGTCGATATTAATCTAAACTTTGTTCTTTTGTCAATCAAGATGGCGACCCCTCTGGCGAAGGAGGAGTATGATGAGAAATATCTATGGCAGCCCCATTCTCGGGCCAAGCCATTCTCGGAGCTGGGAAGAAGATGTGTCTCCTGGATCAGGGCTACGTCTATCTTGTGCCTCCAAAGATATTGGGAAATTTTGCGAGTTTTAGTTGGCTGGTTGCCTCCCTAATGTTCCACGTAGCTAGATTGAACGTGATGTTTAGTACTTATCTCTGAGTCTGTGTTTTCCAGGTCTGTGTGGTGTGGACCCTCGTAGCTGTCGCCTGGACACAGAGAAGGTTCTGATAGAGTGCCTCCGTGTTGGGCCGTGAGAAAGCAGATCCGTGGAAGGGCCTCGGGTGCCTCATGCGGGTAGAGATGGTGGGGGGGAGGCTGGGAGTGCTCCATTTGCTCACCTGGCTATGCGGGATCCGCCTCCGTGTTTGCGCTTTGTGAGCTCTGCTTCCCGGCATGATGTTTATGCGGCGGCTGGTGCGTTGTTCTGCGCTGTCTTTTGGTGTCGCCGGGTTTGGAGCTGGGTCTCCCCCTTATAGTCTACTGGTGTTTTAGGTGCAGATCTCTGGGTCTGCAGCTCAGGAGGTCCTTTGTTGCACCGCTGGGGCCGATCGGTCCAGAGTATTCAGTGATTGTTGATTGGAGTCTGGGCCCGTCCTCCAGCCGCCCGTCTGCTTCCTACTGCCTGGCGGTGGAGTTCCGTAGCATGGGGGTCACAGAGCCAAACAGCCCAGCTCCAGCGCCACTGCCCGGTGCCTGCCACAGGATTCTGTGGTCTCCAGGAACAGGCGGCACACCGACCAGGGCCCCCGCCTGGGCCGCAAGGCAAGAGGTACACTGCACAGGCGGGGTTCCACTTCGGGTCAGTGAGTCGGGCAGGCTGACACCCAGACCTAGCACAGGCCATGTGTGGCGCACAGTGTTTGTTGGTGGGTGCCGGGGCACAGAGTCTTCAGGCTTGCTGTCGCTGGGCCACCACCTTGGGAAGCGGACGCCTCCTACCCTGCCCGGGACTGTGGGGAGCGCCTCTCTTCTGATGTTCCGCCCAAAAGCGTACTGTCAGCTGCGGTGGGGGAATGTTGCACAGCCAGGCTGTGCGCCACTCCAGGAGACTGCCATGGTTGCTCTCCTTGATAAGGGGTGCACTCCGGCTCTGCTGCTGGTGTCCAGGGCACTTTACTCTCACTTGTTGCAGATAACCTGCACTCCGGGATGCTATTTATTTGCAGGATTTATTGGGAGGAATCACGGTTGGTTCTCTAGCACCCTCCAAGATTATAATTATAATGAAAATGTGCTATCATTATAATCTTAATCTGTGCAATGTTTACACTTTCAAAGCACCAAGTCACATGATAATGCAACCAGAAAGAATATAAGATAAATATTAATTGAAACATAAGCTTCCCTTACCTCGCTGCTCTACACTGGAACACCCTTCCCACCTCACTGCGAGCTGAACCTTCACTGACTGCTTTCCGCAAAGCCATGAAAACTACCTTGTTCACCTAACCAACTTCACATGCTCATACTTTAATGACTAACATGTATGATGTACCATGGTGTTTGATGTACCTTGCTTGATGATTCTCCCTATTGCTTAACTCAGGGACCGGCCTCACTGTAACCCAAGGCACAACATGTACCTGTACCTGTAACTAAGTTCCCTTACAAGTAACAGCACCACAATGCCCCTGGTCTGCCTGCGCGCTATTTAAATGTAATAAATAAATAAATAAATATGCATCACTTAGTCGGATAAAAGAAAGGGGGTCAAGCCAGTCCCACAATCGTGTACAGTGACATGTAGGTCCTAGATCTCAGCAACAGCCAACCTACTGACCTACCGTTCCAGAGATGTACATCTGTCTCTTTACCTTATTTTCCTTACCAATCATCCCCCAGTGTCCTTTCCTTGCACCACATTCTCAATGCCTGCCATTTCTTACAATTCACTTTCAGACCTCCAATTCCCTTTTGCTCCATGCCTTCACTATTAATTCAATCTCCTTACCTTATGTTGAAAGGACCTCCTTCTCTTGCCCACATTGCTCAGTCATGAATTCCTTGCCACTCATGCCCATCACGCCAAGCCCATTCCTTGCTCCACATCACCTTCCATTGCTCTAGTTTACAGTTAGACAGTAAACCACCTTTGCCAGTCAGCCTCTGCCAGACACAACAATATCCGTGTTTGGGGCTGGCTGGTAATTGGGGCAATCGGGTAATGCAGAGCGAAATGGCGAGGGGTGACTTTTTTGTGCTCCCAAGTTGCATTTTCTTGGAAAGTCAGCTGCATATTTCAACTCACTGAAGAAGAGAGAACTGCAGAGGAACTACGATTTGGACCTGGTGATGGTGAGGGAGCACGTGGGGCCTATTATATTTATGTTTGTTTTCAAATAAGATGGAGCGTGTGTGTGTGTGTGTGTGTGTGTGTGTGTGTGTGTGTGTGTGTGTGTGTGTGTGTGTGTGTGTGTGTGTGTGTGTGTGTGTGTGTGTGTGTGTGTGTGTGTGTGTGTGTGTGTGTGTGTGTGTGTGTGTGTGTGTGTGTGTGTGTGTGTGTGTGTGTGTGTGTGTGTGTGTGTGTGTGTGTGTGTGTGTGTGTGTGTGTGTGTGTGTGTGTGTGTGTGTGTGTGTGTGTGTGTGTGTGTGTGTGTGTGTGTGTGTGTGTGTGTGTGTGTGTGTGTGTGTGTGTGTGTGTGTGTGTGTGTGTGTGGAAGGATGTATTTTTGTTCATGTGACTTTGTATCTATATATCTCAGTCTGGTGTTGATTTGCATGTGTGTGTTTTGTTGGTCACATAAGAGAAGAATGTTCTGGACAAGACAATGAAACTTGATCACCAACACATGGTTCATTCGGATGTGGGGTGTAAAATCGTCAGTATTTGGCAAATACCTTTGGGTATGTGCCTCAGGGGAGGGTTTTTATGGGTGCCAGGGGACATGGGGCTTTGGAGGATGGTTGGGAGTGGCTAAAGGGGATATTAGCGCAACAAAAGAGGGGGATAGTGCTGTTTGCATGGACAGGCTAGCCCGGGGGGTACAAGAAGGGTGAAGAGGTATGGAAGAAGGAGGGGCGTGGTCTCAAGGAGAAGATGGGTGATAAAGAGGGGAGGAAGGGGAGAGGAATGGAGGGTGAGGGGAGGGAACAAGGGACAGAAATTAATTAAGGTTTCAATTAATTCATTGTTTTGGTTAATTGTTAATGATAAGTAGTCATTAAGGCCAAGGAGCCAGGTTAGCATTTTATTTGTACGCTGTGGCCTGTCACATTAAAGGAACCATTTCCACTATACGTGAGTCTGAGGTTTGTGTGCAGTTTAGCCCAAGGGGGGCCCCGGGCATGCGTACATGCATTCCCACCACCCCCGGGATGTTTTGGGCGCTGCACCTGCCATCGAGTGCAGCTTGTTTACAGAGTGCCAACTTTCCAGATATATAAGGGGACAGAGAAAGTTTGGGAGCAAGTGACGGTTGGGACTGGTGTCATGTTTCCCATCCTCCTGTCCTTTTTCTTTAAAATTGCCAGTAAGGGTTTTTTGTTGTGGTTAAGTTTCCTTTTGGGGGGCTCAGGAAATAGGTGGGGGCGGCCTCATAAGGGGGAATGGTGCCATTAGTGTGACAGACTGGGGCATTAGGGGGAGCTTGAGATGTTAAATGGCTATTGTTGTTGCTGATGTGGCATGCCAGCCAGGCTGTGTGGCCTAGAGTAGTTCTAGAGAGATTGTTGTTGAGGGGAGCATTGAGAGAGTAAGTTTAAAAATAGATGTGCCAGAGACATGGCCTTTTGGAGGTTGGTTGGGGGAAGCTAAAAGGGGAATTGGCGTGGTAAAGGAGGCGGGTAGCACTGTTTGCACTGACAGAGTAGCCCTGGGGTACAAGAAGGGTGAAGAGGTATGGAAGAAGGAGGGGTGTGGCCTCGGGGAGAAGATGGGGGCGAAAGGGAGGAAGAAGGGGAGATGAAGTCAAGGGGAGGGGAGGGAACAAGGGACAGAAATCAAGAAAGGATTTAATTAATTAATTGGTTTGGTTAATTGTTAATGATCAGTAGTCTGTAAGGCCAAGGAGCCAGGTTACCGTTGTATTTGTAAGCTGTGGCCTGTCACATTAAAGCAACCCTTTCCACTATACGTGAGTGTGGGGCTTTTGTGCAGTTTAACCCATACCACTCTAATTAGCTTGCGCCTCATTTGATGACGCCATTATTGTCAGGTACGCCTATTATGAAAACTCTGTAGTTACTAGCTATACCCTTCTTCACACCTCATAATTTGTTTACTGCAGTAAACCCCTTCCATGGAGACCCGCATTAGGGACAGCCACTGGAATACCCCAACGATATAACCCCAGCAAACCTCCCCTAACCCATTCGAGATAGCGACTGAACAAGCCAGCAATATCAGCTGACAAGACCACCTACAGACTGAGCCCAAACTTGTACCGGACAACCCCCCACACCCAGTACAACACCACAAGACAGCCAAAGTAAAAACCAACTCGACATCAACAAACAGAAATAAAGACCAACAAAAAACTCAAGCTCAAAATGCCACACAAATGAACTGGACCAAAGGAAAGACAAAGAGCAGAAAGAACAAACACAACTGAACAACAGCAAAGACTCACAACTGCAGTACACACTCCAACAGACAGAAATGACAACAGAACCAATGCTGAGAGAAAAGAGAAATCCCTCTACCTAACTCCATAACTCGCAAATAACCAGTCACCAGAATGAGCCAACCCAATGTACAAATCAACAACAGCAGACAACCAAACACAACCATGAAGAAGAAAAACGGACAACGCTAGAAATAACAAGAACATAATCGACAGACTAACACTGTACATCACCAAAACAAGAGGAACTTCCACTCGACAGCCACAAAACTTTGAAGAGGAACCTGATGAAAACAAAAAACCAAGACGGAACCTAGAAGAACTTTTCAATGACACAGATACAACTGCACTAACAGCTCAACAAGAGATTGACCCGGAAGGAAATTGCAACACCACTCAGAAAACAACGACGACAACAAAACACAAACCAAACTGCACCTTTAAAATCCACTGCAACCTAATAAATGCAAGATCCATATCAAAACACTCAACTGAGATCTTTGACTTTCTCTGCGATAACGGCATTGAAATCCTATTCATCACAGAAACATGGCTGGACTACAACTACAAAATCACACTCCAAAGCTGCCTCCCGACCAAATTCAAATGCCTTCAGGTAAACAGGAAAAATAAAAAAGGTGGAGGCCTCGCAATAGCATTCAAAGGACACCTGAAAATAAAAACAGATGAACCTCTCAACATCATCAACTGCGAAACAATGGTCATACACATATTAGCGAATCCAAAAATGAACATCACATTCATTCTGGTTTACAGACCACCAACATACGATGCAACTTTCGTCTACAATTCATCGAAGCCATCACCAACATAAACATCATGCACAAACATCTAATAATCCTGAGCGACTTCAACATTTGGTTCGAAGAAAAACACGCCAACTCCCAAAACTATTAGGCAGATAACAACCATGAAACTACAACAGTTGGACAAAGGGGCAATGCACTCGGCAGGACACATCCTTGACGCAATCTTCATAAAGGAAAAACTTATCACTACCAATACACATACTGTGGAGCGACCATCTCATCATCCCATTCGTAATCACACTTCCAACTCACGTCAGCTTCTAGCCCCCCTAGCTCACAACTATTACAAAAAGAAACTGGAAAACCATCAAACCAAGAATCCTAATGGAACAACTGGAGATGACCAAACCCTCAACTACAGACCTAGAGCTGGCTGACCTAGATGGAAAAGCAGAGCTACTCCACAAATGGATTGCTGATACAATTGAAAACATTGCCCTGGAAAAACCATTTACCCCCTCAAAAAAAGGGCAATGGCAAAATGGTTCACCCCGCTACTTAGCAGCATGAAAAAGGACAAGAAGAAGTTGGAATTGGAATGTAGGAAAGAATACAACCAAGACAAGAAAATATTGTTCCAGAAACAAATCCGTGTAATACAAGAAGGAAATACAAACGGCGAAGAGAAGGCATTATGATGACAGAATCTCCAATGCCAGTAACGCACAAAAAGAAATGTTCAACATCATCAAAGAAATGAGAAACCCACCTGGTTGCGACAACACTCCAGTTCCCTCAGAGAAACTTTGCAACGACTTGGCAGACCATTTCAAGAACAAAATCAACAACATCTGACAAATCATGCAAAACAGACAACCAACCATAACACTCAAACAACCAGATCTAACGAAGAGCCACAGCACAAACTACAAAACCTCCCTGAAATTTCAGCAGAAGCATTTGCCAAACTGGTAAAACACAGCAAGAAAGCAGGATCACCCATGGATCCCTGCCCCCTTGACATCTACAAATCAATCCCCGCACAAGGAACATCATCAGCATACTACAGAAACCTCCTAAATCTCTCACTCACAATAGGAACTGTACCAAGATCCTTCAAATCAGCATACATCAAACCACTTTTAAAAAACACAAGTGGCGACGTGGAAGACCTCTCCAACTACAGACCAATCTCAAACATTCCCTACCCAGCAAAACTCCTTGAAACTTACGTATACAAATTAACCCAAGAACATGTAGAAAAACACCACCTGCTAGACCAAGCACAAGTCAGTTTCAGTCCCGCAAGAGAAACAGAATTGGCGCTACTATCCTTCTTGGACGACCTAAAAACAAACGGAGACTCCAACACAACCACAGCTCTGATTCTGCTCGACCTCTCCGCAGCCTTCGACACAGTTAGTCATGACACCTTAACCAAAAGATTGGAAGATATAGGTATATAGGGCATGGCACTACCCTGGATTAAATCATTCCTAGCAGACAGAACAGAAACCGTATGGATAAAACCCTTCAAATCTACTCCATGAGTTAACGACTGTGGAGTAAAACAGGGATCCTCACTATCACAACTATACTTCACCATCTACCAGACTCCAGTAATTAGAATCTTCAAAAAATATAAAATTACATGCTACTACTATGCAGAAGACACTCAAATCATCTACAAAATCAAAGACACTCAAGCAGCTCACTCAACCCTAATCGAGTGTCTAAAATAAGTCTTTAACTGGATGAACGACAACAACTTGAAAATCAACCCAGGAAAGACAGAAATCATGATTATAACCAAAACCAAGAGAATAACAACTACATTCCCTGGCCAACGGAAATGAGAAGCGCGCCAACAACATCTAAGGTGGTAAAAAATCTGGGAGTCCTAATTGACAACACCCTAACCTTAGAGCCACAAATAAATGAAATAATCAAGAAATGCTTCTTCCTCATTCACACAACAATAAGACTCTTACCTTTCCGCTCATTCACCCTCAAAACACTCACAATCGTCGCCCTCATCATGTCAAGAATCAACTACGCTAACAGCCTCTACCTCGGGATGCCAGAATAGCTCCTGAAGAAACTACAATGCATCCAAAATGCAGCTGCCAGACTCCTCCTCAAACTGTCCAAAAGAGACCACATCACTCAAGCACTAAAAATGCTACATTGGCTCCCAGTCAAACATTGCATCACATTCAAAACAATGTGCATAACACACAGGGCAATCAGCAGACAAGGAGCTGATTTCCAACAAAAGAAAATAACTATCTACAAGCCAACGAGACTACTCAGATCAAGCAATGAAATCCGCCTGGAACCAAAACCATACAGCAAGAAAAAATTAGGAGGCCCTCCTTCTCCCACCTAGCTGCAAATACCTCAAACAACATCCCAAAAGAAAAAAGAAACACCAAAGACCACCTACAATTCAGACAACAACTAAAAACCTGGCTCATCAACACAGCAGATTCAAATTGAAGCAACCAAACAATCAAACAGAAAACACAAAGAAGATGACTGAATCTAGGATGGCACTGACAACACCCAGAACCGATTAAGGGAAACTCCTATAATAACAAGAGAAATGACACTAATTCAAATAGGACACAAGCCACACCCCGCAGGAGGGCATAAATTAGCATCCCCGCTCAGCTCCATCCAACAACCTCACCCACTCTGTAAATGCCACCACTACCATACTTGAATAGAGCTGTGCGAATGTGAGCAGTTGCCAAACTTGAAGAGAGTTGTGTACACTGGCATGCACTGGGTCCGGGCAGAGTTACGAATGATGGCAGGTGCCGCACCTGAACCTAGTTGCGAGTGTTGGCATGGGCCATACTTCGAATGGGCTACGAGCGGTAGCCTGCATAAGCAGCTCGATAGGACTGTGGATGCCGACCATTGCCAGATCTGGATGGAGTGGTGTTGGTTGACCGATGCAATGTATGGACTGGATCGGGAATGGTATCAGGGCCAGTTCTGGATGTAATCACGAACGCTTGCTTGCCCCGCATAGAGTCAGGTTTGACAAAGGTGGGCGGGTGCCAAACTTGGACACGATTATGAATGCGGGTGGACATCATGTGTGAAAGGGATTGTGGGTGTTGGCCGGTGCCGTATCTAGCGGGAGATGCAGAGATGTTTGCGTGCTGCTTCTGGAGGAAATGTGGAAATTTAACTCTTGCTTCCAGACAGCAACGGCAATTAACCAATTCACTGACAATTTTCATCCCTCTGCATACACCTCTCAAACTCTAACCAAACACAACCACAACCCTATTACACAACAATCTACATAAACTTCACTACACTGCAACAACAAAACAAACCACACATAGACTCGCACAACAGCACACGACAGCTACCAAACGGAAAACACCCCAAGCCCAGCGAACGGTGTTAACCGGGTTGAGGCTGCCAATTGCGCATCACTGCTCCCTTGCACTTTTCCCACTTATCCCCACTAACTCACCCCCTCCCTCCCTTTTCAGAGCCGCCAGAGCGCCAGGCGACCACTCCGGTGGTGATAGTGCGCAGTACAAATATCCTTTAACATTAACATTAACTCTTTGAAACTAGTCCTCATGGCGATGATCATTGAGAGAAATCACTCAATGAATGCAATAATTGTGAAAACAACAGTTATGTATTTGAGTGTTACCAGAATAATTCAAGGCTGTAATATTAGTAAAGAGAGTTGGGGAAAAATATTTCATTCCCACCTTTTTAACGTCTGTCCTTGACCTGAGATGCTATGATTGTGACCAACGCACAACAAACTGATAGAAAATGCGTGCGTTAAAAGCACATTCTGCCACATATGCTACCAAACATTTCTTAAAGGAAATGGCACTGCAGCCAGATATGATACGTGTTCTGTGGCCCACATGCCTTCTCTCATGGGCATGCGTATGCCATATAGTCTACAAAGGTATTCTGGGAAGTTGGACAGCCTAGACTAAACGCGGCTTGCACCATTTTTGCCCCCCTCCATCCACTCTACAAAAACACGGGTTTGTTTAGTTGTGGCTCATGGGTGACAGTGGCACTTTACCACTCGTGTAGCCAAAACGAATGGTATACAGTATGGCAATGAGAAAAAGGGAATGACAGATAAAAGCAATGTTTCGCCTTTATGCCTTCCTTCTCCACAAACATGGGCTAATGAATGCCAGAAGAGTTTACATGTTTCTTCCTGACACGTGTTCTGCTTTTCCTATTGACTGGCAGTGGCGTTAATCTTCTCGCTAAGAGTGTCAGCTGTTTTCCTGTCTCTTATCATGTTTTCATTGGGGATGGCCTGCTGTGTAAGGTGGGGTTGTCTAATCATTAGCCCTCCGATATGCAGCCAGCAAATCTGTGCTTAGAGCTCAGCAGTCATTAATCTGGAATCGATCAAACTGTTTGTGTAAAGAAGACAGAATCTGACAGTGGTGTGGAAAAACTACACCCTGCAAGATTAAGCCAATATATACATTATTTTAGCTTAAAAAAACATGAAGAACCTTCTAACATGTTTTAATTACATTTATATATATAATATGTCATGGTGTACATGGGTTTGCATATATATATATTGATTTCGAATTCAGGAATTGTTACCTTAGCGCAACACTTGCTTTCTTTATTGTCAAATGAAACACATTTCTAATCCAATAGTTAAACTGAAAATACAGAAACGCAGAGATTGCACGACAATCCTGAAATGCAGCCGAAGAGCAAGATGTAACGAACAAGCACTGGCAATGCCAACAGTTTTGGCTTTTGTGTAGACATGGGAAAGTTATTTGCCAGGCACTAGCATAATGGTACTAACTGGGTATTAATGGTAGCAGGTTGAGAATGGTGCACGTAGGCATATGATACCAGTGCCTGGCAAATGCCCATGTAATACCTATACACAAGCCAAAAGTGTTGACTTTGCTAATGCTTGTTTTAACAGGACTTCAGTGAATTCAGTGGCTGAAGGCAGACCTGGTTGAGACATTTTGATTACACCAATAATACATTTACAGCACCAATTAAACCATTGGCTATTAGAAGACTGCTTTGAAACAAACTTGGGTGTCACTTCCAGTGCAAAGTTTGATTTAAAGGCTTGATAAAGTTAACTCAAAATAGATCTCAGGAAGGTGCATTTTGGGAGGGGAGGGGTGGGGCAGGAAGTGGGTGGGAATAGCCATAGGGATTTGCAAGGCCATGGGCAGCCAATGGGTAGGTAAATAACCAAACAGCACCTATAAACTATGTGTCTCTCCTCATGTCCCTTCTTTCCCTAGCTGTACTCCAATGCATTCATTTCAGCTTTTAGGTGGCGCTAAAGCATCACCTTACAGCCAAAAGTAAGAATGTTTTATATGATCTCCTTTCATGATACTCCATGGTTATACGTTTTGGCAACATCATACTTGATTGTGTTTAAAAATTGTGTAAAGCAAGTGTAACATGTTAGGAAAGACAGTGGAGCTCATTGCGCTTAATAACGTAATTTGTGGACGGGGACCTGGTATGTTTGCACTCAGGCGTAGCCAGCTCCCCACTGCTGAATTTTCATCATTTGTATGGCGCAGTGCATATATGCAGAGCAAAGGTCGGTGTACATGTGCGTTCACTGCCTTTTGACCTGCATTTTTGCACTCTGCCTTGGAAAGTAAGTAAACCCTGCCTGGCAAGGCAAGCAGTGCTCACAATTACAATTAAACACTGCCTAACATGAGAGCATCCCAGGCAGCGTTGAATTTTCATTGTGAACACTGCCTGCCATATAAGCATTAAAGGCAGCATTTGCAATGTATCCCTATGCGGTCTGCCTGCTTTATGTTGGTGCATAAATGCGGCGGACCCAATAGGGATCTCCAGCATTTGCGCTAGCATGACAATCCATGCTGGCGCAAATGCTGGAGCATTTGTATGGCGGAGAAGAAGGAAAGCGGTGGAAATACAAATTGCGTTCTGCCCCTTCGCTCCGCCATACAAATCCTGGAAAATGATCTGTAACATGAATGAATGGCGTAAGGCTTCTTAAAGCGTTTACGTCATTTGTTTACGTTACTTGCTAATCGAAAATGAGCTCTAATGTAGCATGTCAGGATCACCTATTAAAGATGGCAGGCTGAGTCTGGCCACTAACTCTGATTAATCGTTACAGCTTCAGTACTAATTTGTACATGTCAGAATCATTTCTGAAAGGCAGTCACGGGTGGCTCAGAGTCAATCACATAGCATTCTCAAGTTAAAAAAGGATAGTTCTTTGTGGCAGTCAGGAGAACACCAGCCACTCTAAACTGTCACTGGCGTGTTTTCATCCCTACTGCATTCAAAGTTGGTTGCACCAAGACTGTTTAGTTGGATTTATTAATTGGATTTTTCTTGATTCACAATCATAGAGAACAAATAAAGAAAGACGTATGTAACTACCCTTGGTGTCGGCATAGCCTTTATTAAACAAATCGGTCCCTGATGCTTGCCACGGTGGGACATAACATTGGCAATGAGCCAGAGCAGGCCGCTGTGTCCCCTCCGCAGGTGACTTCGGCATTGTCAGCACCCGTTGTCTCCCATATGGCGTGTGTCGCACTGAGAGGCCCGCGCAAGCCCAGAGCCACTGCCCCATCTGGGCCTGACTTGCTAGTGCAGCGCACTGGCTGTGCAACCGTCACCTCCTGCCAGCTGACGCCGTGTTTCGTGTTGCTGGGAAGGAGGACTGCTGAAGCCCTGCATGTATATGGTGCGCAGCTGGAGGCGGGAAGGCCCACTGTGTGAGCGACTACAAGGAGTGGCAGTACACTCTGCTACACCAGAAGAAGGCGTTCTCTCCAAGTTGGATCTCCAGAGACAGCTGACCACCTGACTCTGAGCTGAATGAACAGGCCACGCGGCAACCACAGGCAAAATAAACGCTGTGCTGTCCATGAGGAAAGCTAGCAGGCTAATATAACACAGCGCTGATCTTAGCGCCGACACCCTCAGTGGGGTGGCACGGTGGCCCCCATGCTGCTCCCAATACACCCCCCCACCCCCCCAGCTCTCATTCCACATTCCGACTCTCACTCGTTCCCAACTACCCTCCTCCCAAAGTAACCCAACCCCCGTCCACCCAAAGGATAGGCAGAGACCAGTAGGATGAGTGGGAGAAAAATTGCCACAGCAAACTTTATTACACATAAAGTCAGGAGTTAGCTTACAGGTGTTCCGTTCACGCTCAGGATTTTCTACTCTGAGAGCAAGCAACTTCCCCCCCCCGCCCCCTCGGGTCCTTGGGGGACCCGACGCGGGCGCCCAGTCCCTTCCTCAGCAGTCCCTCTCTACCCTTTGGCCATTTCTTTCTTTTGCAATTTTTTCTTTTCAATTTCTTTCCCCAACGCTATTTAAGTGCAATTCCTTGTTTCATGCTTTGCCTTCTTTCCATTCTTCATTTCCGCTTAGGTTCCTTCTAAAGGATGTGTTCCGCCTCCTTTCCCCTTCTTGCTCCCTTTTCCCTGGGTTCCCTCTTCCCCATTTCCCTGGGTTGGCTTATTAAACCTAGTTATTTTTCTACCCAAACAGGTCTTCCTCCAGCCCATCCTGCCAGGGAGCCCCTCTCCCCCTTTCAGCCAAGACCCCGATCAGCCCTGACTCTCCCCGCCGCCTTCGTTGTCCCATCCCCTCCGGCCCCCATTGCGCCCTCCTGATCTAGAGAGCCCCATCCATCATGCGCATACCTATCCCCCAGAGCCCCAATGTCCTTCTCATCCCCCTCCTCTTCCCCTGCCTCACCCCAGGCCCCTAGCCCCCGCACTCCCAGGCCCCCCCCTGGTTTCTTTTGATCTCCTTAAGCTGCCAAATCCCAAAGGGCCCCCTTCTCTTGAGCCCCACCTATCATCCCCCAATCTCCCAGGGGCCCCCCTTCCCCTCAGTTACCAACGTACTTGCCGGAGCCCCGTTTACAGTGCCAACTTTTCAATTCACCCCCCCCTTGCTGACTTCATTGTTGCTTTGCCATTTTCAATTTCCAAAGATGCACTTCCCATTTCCCCCACCCACTTTTGGAGTTGGAAAGGTCTTCCAAACCCCCCTAACCCTCCCCATTAATGTGGGCCTCCCCTGAGTCTAATACTCCTGGGCGCCGTTCTTAATAAACTGATGGCTGTGCAGTTCCCCTTGTGGTATCCGCCAGTACTTTCTAACGGGAACACCAGGTAACATCCGCTGGGCTTGTCTGCAAGAGACCGGTCACACATCAGTACAACATTGTAAAGAGGGAGGGCGGGAGGGCAACGTAGGAGGGAAGCCGGCAGAGAGAGACCCTGCATCTCCGACCGGGTGTATTTAAGCCCCAAATGGGCGCGCGGGTGATGACGTCATCCCACCCCTCCACTCCCTCACCCGGGTGGAGTGATGCCTGTCGCACTCCGCTGGGCTTGTCTGCATCCGCTGGGCTTGTCTGCAAGAGACCGGTCGCTGCGACCGGTGCCACCGCCACGACTCACCGCGGGCCACCGGCCGCAGTGAGTTCCCCCTCATGCACCTGGTCGCCTTAGTACCCTAGTCCCCAGTTGTCCTATACCCACCCGCTCCTTCTCCACACCATTCATTCCAACCGTAACAGACGCGCTGGCCCTTCGGCAATAACCGGTGGCGTGATGATGCCGAATGAGGTCTTCCCTTGACCGTTCCGTTCCCTTAACGGGGCCCCCCCCCAGCCATGGTTAGGGAGGGAGCGTTTCGGACCCTTTAAAGGCCTTCCATCGTTGTCCAAGACCAATCAGAGCCGACTCTTGCCCCCCCCCCCTGAATGGCCTCCGCCGGCAACTCATATGCAGCCCATTCCTTCCAGGGCATCTTTGAAGTTGTACACCATCACCCTTACCCCCACTTCTGATAAGTGGACTTTGTCATTGGCAAAACAACCCGGAGTTTTCAAACTGATCAAGGCGTGCTTCAGAGAGAGACCCTGCGTCTCCAACCGGGTGTATTTAAGCCCCAAATGGGCGCGCGGGTGATGACGTCATCCCACCCCTCCACTCCCTCACCCGGGTGGAGTGATGCCTGTCGCACACCCCCCCTCGCACCCCCCCCGACCCCTCGCGCCACCGTGCCTTGTGAGGCAGTCGTCACTAAGGGTGGGCCCCCGCCGAGGGGCCCTCCTTCGTAGGGCGCGGGAGCCCGTCGGAACAGTCAGCCTGTCCGATGGAGGCACTTCCTCAACCACATACTCAATGTTCCCTCCACCACAGCCCATTCTTCCTGAAGCTCTGCATGCCACCATTTGATATCACGGATTCCAGCAATATTTGTCCTCCATATTCCGGAAGAAGTTGCTACAGAAATCATGAACATTGGAGGAAACTTTGATGTACGGCAATGGCTATTGACCTGCAAGTGAACTCTATGGACAAGGTCAAGATATCACATGGAAACCAGGCGCCTGTGTCAAGTAAATGTGGCAGAAACGTAAGCGAATACACACAAACAAACGTGCTACAAATGTGGATATGAGTCACCCCATGAAGGAACATGCTCAGCAATAGAAAACATTTGTGATGCTTGCGGCAGAGAAAACCACTTCCAGTCGGTGTGCAGTGTTAGGGAGAATTATCAGTTTAGTGCTAAATTCCTCCTACCTAAGAGACCCCAGGCTCTTTTGCTGAACTTTGGGACTGTGTACTTTCCGTTCTATGTGTTTTCTGTGTTTCTTTTGGTTGTGGAGTCTGACAAACTCCACAGGCATCATCTTTTTACATTGTGTCACACAGCACCTTCAGTGCAGTGGCACAGGGAAGTCTTTCAGATTTCTCCAAGGTTTAAATACCTTCTCTTGGATAAACTACTGTTTCCAGGAGCAGTGAAGTGAAATTAACCACTTACATTTTGTAACTTTCTAGACCCAGCACACACTACCTTACAATAGGGGGCTGGAGGGGTTACTTAGTATCCCCTTTGTCTATCTTCTCATGTAACAATTTTATGTTACCCTTTCCTCGATGAATGGCTGGTTTCAGTGGTTTAATTTTAACTACCGTGGTGTGCTTTCACCACAGGCTGCGTTTGCAGCTGCAGTAAAGCACCCAAGGGTGCCATTTTTGTCAAAATGGCCCTGGTCTTCTTTTTTCGCCATTTCATTATGGAAAGGTCCTTCATGAGATTTACTCTGTGCGTCAAACTAGGTTTGGTCCCTTTGTTAATTTTCTCTTTGGTGGGATTCACGAGTGAAGCCCGCCTCAGGCTCCAGGGTGTCTGGCAGGGGCAGGATGCGAGAGAGGTGACCAAAACTCCCTGTGCTTAGTCTCCTAGGAGACAGGAATGCACTCCTAAGTGAGTGGCCAGCTTCCTGTCCAGCAAGGACGTCCACCCTGCTGCGTGACTGACAGCTAGAGTGGAATGAATGGAAGTAACCTGCATAAAAGGAGAGGTTTTTGGCTTGGAAGGCAGAGTCGACCACTGGACGAAGGAATCTGAAGAAGAACTTGGAAGAGATGTCTGCTGCAACTCCTGGACTCTTGGTTTGCCCGGTGAAGCCCTGCTTCTGTGCTAAAACTCAGAATTCGCCTTAACTAGAGAAGCCCTGCAAGGACGACCTCTCCCCATGAGTTGGTGAGACCAATCAACTCCAAAGTAAGCCATCTGGACATCCTCTCAGAGCTGGTTGAATTTCCAATGCCGTTGCAGCTGGAACTGAATAGCCAGGGAGAGGAACACCAGATCATGTGCGTTGCTTTTAAGTTGGCCAAGAACTCCAGTAACATCCTCCGGACTCCCTGGAAGCAGGACTGACTGAGCCTGAGCCACCTCAACAGAGTGCTTGACCCCAGACTCAAGGAAAGCCCATCTCAACAGCCAAGAGTCTGCGGTGTTGCTATTTGCTTAGACACGAGGAGCTGAAACCGCAAAGTGCCGTTGAATAGAATTGGTCCTTTTCAATCGCCGACCATCCCATTGCTGTGCAGGAGTCTTCCAGACATCCTCCCTCTTGTCCTCACGACTGATGCCCAGGAACACGGGATCTGCAGAGCTGCACAGGAACAGAAGCCGGCCAAAGCCCTTTTTCTTCTAACCAAAGGTACTCTACATTCTAAGAGAACTTATCTCTTGTTGTGTAACCTCACTTGTTCTCAGTCAGTTGAGACTATTCAAATAGGACACAAGCCACACCCCGCAGGAGGGCATAAATTAGCATCCCCGCTCAGCTCCATCCAACAACCTCACCCACTCTGTAAATGCCACCACTACCATACTTGAATAGAGCTGTGCAAATGTGAGCAGTTGCCAAACTTGAAGAGAGTTGTGTACACTGGCATGCACTCGGCCCGGGCAGAGTTACGAATGATGGCAGGTGCCGCACCTGAACCTAGTTGCGAGTGTTGGCATGGGCCATACTTCGAATGGGCTACGAGCAGTAGCCTGCATAAGCAGCTCGATAGGACTGTGGATGCCGACCATTGCCAGATCTGGATGGAGTGGTGTTGGTTGACCGATGCAATGTATGGACTGGATCGGGAATGGTATCAGGGCCAGTTCTGGATGTAATCACGAACGCTTGCTTGCCCCGCATAGGATCAGGTTTGACAAAGGTGGGCGGGTGCCAAACTTGGACACGATTATGAATGCGGGTGGACATCATGTGTGAAAGGGATTGTGGGTGTTGGCCGGTGCCGTATCTAGCGGGAGATGCAGAGATGTTTGCGTGCTGCTTCTGGAGGAAATGTGGAAATTTAACACTTGCTTCCAGACAGCAACGGCAATTAACCAATTCACTGACAATTTTCATCCCTCTGCATACACCTCTCAAACTCTAACCAAACACAACCACAACCCTATAACACAACAATCTACATAAACTTCACTACACTGCAACAACAAAACAAACCACACATAGACTCGCACAACAGCACACGACAGCTACCAAACGGAAAACACCCCAAGCCCAGCGAACGGTGTTAACCGGGTTGAGGCTGCCAATTGCGCATCACTGCTCCCTTGCACTTTTCCCACTTATCCCCACTAACTCACCCCCTCCCTCCCTTTTCAGAGCCGCCAGAGCGCCAGGCGACCACTCCGGTGGTGATAGTGCACAGTACAAATATCCTTTAACATTAACATTAACATTAACTCTTTGAAACTAGTGCTCATGGCGATGATCATTGAGAGAAATCACTCAATGAATGCAATAATTGTGAAAACAACAGTTATGTATTTGAGTGTTACCAGAATAATTCAAGGCTGTAATATTAGTAAAGAGAGTTGGGGGAAAATATTTCATTCCCACCTTTTTAACGTCTGTCCTTGACCTGAGATGCTATGATTGTGACCAACGCACAACAAACTGATAGAAAATGCGTGCGTTAAAAGCACATTCTGCCACATATGCTACCAAACATTTCTTAAAGGAAATGGCACTGCAGCCAGATATGATACGTGTTCTGTGGCCCACATGCCTTCTCTCATGGGCATGCGTATGCCATATAGTCTACAAAGGTATTCTGGGAAGTTGGACAGCCTAGACTAAACGCGGCTTGCACCATTTTTGCCCCCCTCCATCCTCTCTACAAAAACACGGGTTTGTTTAGTTGTGGCTCATGGGTGACAGTGGCACTTTACCACTCGTGTAGCCAAAACGAATGGTATACAGTATGGCAATGAGAAAAAGAGAATGACAGATAAAAGCAATGTTTTGCCTTTATGCCTTCCTTCTCCACAAACATGGGCTAATGAATGCCAGAAGAGTTTACATGTTTCTTCCTGACACGTGTTCTGCTTTTCCTATTGACTGGCAGTGGCGTTAATCTTCTCGCTAAGAGTGTCAGCTGTTTTCCTGTCTCTTATCATGTTTTCATTGGGGATGGCCTGCTGGGTAAGGTGGGGTTGTCTAATCATTAGCCCTCCGATATGCAGCCAGCAAATCTGTGCTTAGAGCTCAGCAGTCATTAATCTGGAATCGATCAAACTGTTTGTGTAAAGAAGACAGAATCTGACAGTGGTGTGGAAAAACTACACCCTGCAAGATTAAGCCAATATATACATTATTTTAGCTTAAAAAAACATGAAGAACCTTCTAACATGTTTTAATTACATTTATATATATAATATGTCATGGTGTACATGGGTTTGCATATATATATATTGATTTCGAATTCAGGAATTGTTACCTTAGCGCAACACTTGCTTTCTTTATTGTCAAATGAAACACATTTCTAATCCAATAGTTAAACTGAAAATGCAGAAACGCAGAGATTGCACGACAATCCTGAAATGCAGCCGAAGAGCAAGATGTAACGAACAAGCACTGGCAATGCCAACAGTTTTGGCTTTTGTGTAGACATGGGAAAGTTATTTGCCAGGCACTAGCATAATGGTACTAACTGGGTATTAATGGTAGCAGGTTGAGAATGGTGCACGTAGGCATATGATACCAGTGCCTGGCAAATGCCCGTGTAATACCTATACACAAGCCAAAAGTGTTGACTTTGCTAATGCTTGTTTTAACAGGACTTCAGTGAATTCAGTGGCTGAAGGCAGACCTGGTTGAGACATTTTGATTACACCAATAATACGTTTACAGCACCAATTAAACCATTGGCTATTAGAAGACTGCTTTGAAACAAACTTGGGTGTCACTTCCAGTGCAACGTTTGATTTAAAGGCTTGATAAAGTTAACTCAAAATAGATCTCAGGAAGGTGCATTTTGGGAGGGGAGGGGCGGGGCAGGAAGTGGGTGGGAATAGCCATAGGGATTTGCAAGGCCATGGGCAGCCAATGGGTAGGTAAATAACCAAACAGCACCTATAAACTATGTGTCTCTCCTCATGTCCCTTCTTTCCCTAGCTGTACTCCAATGCATTCATTTCAGCTTTTAGGTGGCGCTAAAGCATCACCTTACAGCCAAAAGTAAGAATGTTTTATATGATCTCCTTTCATGATACTCCATGGTTATACGTTTTGGCAACATCATACTTGATTGTGTTTAAAAATTGTGTAAAGCAAGTGTAACATGTTAGGAAAGACAGTGGAGCTCATTGCGCTTAATAACGTAATTTGTGGGCGGGGACCTGGTATGTTTGCACTCAGGCGTAGCCAGCTCCCCACTGCTGAATTTTCATCATTTGTATGGCGCAGTGCATATATGCAGAGCAAAGGTCGGTGTACATGTGCGTTCACTGCCTTTTGACCTGCATTTTTGCACTCTGCCTTGGAAAGTAAGTAAACCCTGTCTGGCAAGGCAAGCAGTGCTCACAATTACAATTAAACAATGCCTAACATGAGAGCATCCCAGGCAGCGTTGAATTTTCATTGTGAACACTGCCTGCCATATAAGCATTGAAGGCAGCATTTGCAATGTATCCCTATGCGGTCTGCCTGCTTTATGTTGGTGCATAAATGCGGCGGACCCAATAGGGATCTCCAGCATTTGCGCTAGCATGACAATCCATGCTGACGCAAATGCTGGAGCATTTGTATGGCGGAGAAGAAGGAAAGCGGTGGAAATACAAATTGCGTTCTGCCCCTTCGCTCCGCCATACAAATCCTGGAAAATGATCTGTAACATGAATGAATGGCGTAAGGCTTCTTAAAGCGTTTACGTCATTTGTTTACGTTACTTGCTAATCGAAAATGAGCTCTAATGTAGCATGTCAGGATCACCTATTAAAGAGGGCAGGCTGAGTCTGGCCACTAACTCTGATTAATCGTTACAGCTTCAGTACTAATTTGTACATGTCAGAATCATTTCTGAAAACCAGTCACGGGTGGCTCAGAGTCAATCACATAGCATTCTCAAGTTAAAAAAGGATAGTTCTTTGTGGCAGTCAGGAGAACACCAGCCACTCTAAACTGTCACTGGCGTGTTTTCATCCCTACTGCATTCAAAGTTGGTTGCACCAAGACTGTTTAGTTGGATTTATTAATTGGATTTTTCTTGATTCACAATCATAGAGAACAAATAAAGAAAGACGTATGTAACTACCCTTGGTGTCGGCATAGCCTTTATTAAACAAATCGGTCCCTGATGCTTGCCACGGTGGGACATAACATTGGCAATGAGCCAGAGCAGGCCGCTGTGTCCCCTCCGCAGGAGACTTCGGCATTGTCAGCACCCGTTGTCTCCCATATGGCGTGTGTCGCACTGAGAGGCCCGCGCAAGCCCAGAGCCACTGCCCCATCTGGGCCTGACTTGCTAGTGCAGCGCACTGGCTGTGCAACCGTCACCTCCTGCCAGCTGACGCCGTGATTTGTGTTGCTGGGAAGGAGGACTGCTGAAGCCCTGCATGTATATGGTGCGCAGCTGGAGGCGGGAAGGCCCACTGTGTGAGCGACTACAAGGAGTGGCAGTACACTCTGCTACACCAGAAGAAGGCGTTCTCTTCAAGTAGGATCTCCAGAGACAGATGACCACCTGACTCTGAGCTGAATGAAGACCAGTATAAGAGGCCACGTGGCAACCACAGGCAAAATAAACGCTGTGCTGTCCATGAGGAAAGCTAGCAGGCTAATATAACACAGCGCTGATCTGAACAGTCAGCCTGTCCGATGGAGGCACTTCCTCAACCACATACTCAATGTTCCCTCCACCACAGCCCATTCTTCCTGAAGCTCTGCATGCCACCATTTGATATCACGGATTCCAGCAATATATGTCCTCCATATTCCGGAAGAAGTTTCTACAGAAATCATGAACATTGGAGGAAACTTTGATGTACGGCAATGGCTATTGACCTGCAAGTGAACTCTATGGACAAGGTCAAGATATCACAAGCAAACCAGGCGCCTGTGTCAAGTAAATGTGGCAGAAACGTAAGCGAATACACACAAACAAACGTGCTACAAATGTGGATATGAGTCACCCCATGAAGGAACATGCTCAGCAATAGAAAACATTTGTGATGCTTGCGGCAGAGAAAACCACTTCCAGTCGGTGTGCAGTGTTAGGGAGAATTATCAGTTTAGTGCTAAATTCCTCCTACCTTAGAGACCCCAGGCTCTTTTGCTGAACTTTGGGACTGTGTACTTTCCGTTCTATGTGTTTTCTGTGTTTCTTTTGGTTGTGGAGTCTGACAAACTGCACAGGCATCATCTTTTTACATTGTGTCACACAGCACCTTCAGTGCAGTGGCACAGGGAAGTCTTTCAGATTTCTCCAAGGTTTAAATACCTTCTCTTGGATAAACTACTGTTTCCAGGAGCAGTGAAGTGAAATTGACTACTTACATTTTGTAACTTTCTAGATCCAGCACACACTATCTTACAATAGGGGGCTGGAGGGGTTACTTAGTATCCCCTTTGTCTATCTTCTCATGTAACAATTTTATGTTATCTTTTCCTCGATGAATGGCTGGTTTCAGTGGTTTAATTTTAACTACCGTGGTGTGCTTTCACCAAGGGCTGCGTTCGCAGCTGCAGTAAAGCACCCAAGGGTGCCATTTTTGTCAAAATGGCCCTGGTCTTCTTTTTTTGCCATTTCTTTATGGAAAGGTCCTTCATGAGATTTACTCTGTGCGTCAAACTAGGTTTGGTCCCTTTGTTCATTTTCTCTTTGGTGGGATTCACGAGTGAAGCCCGCCTCGGGCTCCAGGGTGTCTGGTAGGGGCAGGATGCGAGGGAGGTGACCAAAACTCCCTGTGCTTAGTCTCCTAGGAGACAGGAATGCACTCCTAAGTGAGTGGCCAGCTGCCTGTCCAGCAAGGACGTCCACCCTGCTGCGTGACTGACAGCTAGAGTGGAATGAATGGGAGAAACCTGCATAAAAGGCGAGGTTTTTGGCTTGGAAGGCAGAGTCGACCACTGGACGAAGGAATCTGAAGAAGAACTTGGAAGAGATGTCTGCTGCAACTCCTGGACTCTTGGTTTGCCCGGTGAAGCCCTGCTTCTGTGCTAAAACTCAGAATTCGCCTTGACTAGAGAAGCCCTGCAAGGACGACCTCTCCCCATGAGTTGGTGAGACCAATCAACTCCAAAGTAAGCCATCTGGACATCCTCTCAGAGCTGGTTGAATTTCCAATGCTGTTGCAGCTGGAACTGAATAGCCAGGGAGAGGAACACCAGATCATGTGCGTTGCTTTTAAGTTGGCCAAGAACTCCAGTAACATCCTCTGGACTCCCTGGAAGCAGGACTGACTGAGCCTGAGCCACCTCAACAGAGTGCTTGACACCAGACTCAAGGAAAGCCCATCTCAACAGCCAAGAGTCTGCGGTGTTGCTATTTGCTTAGACACGAGGAGCTGAAACCGCAAAGTGCCGCTGAATAGAATTGGTCCTTTTCAATCGCTGACCATCCCATTGCTGTGCAGGAGTCCTCCAGACATCCTCCCTCTTGTCCTCACGACTGAGGCCCAGGAACACGGGATCTGCAGAGCTGCACAGGAACAGAAGCCGGCCAAAGCCCTTTTTCTTCTAACCAAAGGTACTCTACATTCTAAGAGAACTTATCTCTTGTTGTGTAACCTCACTTGTTCTCAGTCAGTTGAGACTTGTCTGGGTTGCTTCTGTAGAGTTGCTAAGAGCTTCTTTACCTCACAAGCCTAATCAGCTTGTGGCCCTGCTTTGATTTCTTCTTTTCTACAAAGACTTCTAAAACATTGTGCAAGACTTTTACCAACCTGCAAGAAGTGCTTCAGCTCACCCAGACTTTTGCCCAATTGACTTTGGCCTAGCCTGTCTCCCTGAATGATTCTTCTTCCCTCTGACATTGTGTTTAGTCTTCCTGCCAGGAACTGCTTAACTTACTTTGCATTGGGGGTTACCAAAAGTACTTAACTGCTTCAGAATATGTGTGAGATCTCTTGTTTTGTTCTATTAACCTATCTCTTTAACATACTCTTAAGTCTGGTTCTTAATGCAAACAGTGGTATATTATAGTTACTAAAGTCACCTGAGGGTGTAGGAAGTGTCTGTGTGCCATCCCAAAAGGGTACTTACTGATTTAGAAATATTAAGAGTGTGTATTTCGGAGTGTATTGGTGTGTAACTATTATATTGCCCCTTCTGAAGAAAGCTTATTCAAACTGAATGTTAAATAAATTAATAATTGTTTAATCACGAAACCTTGGGTGTAAGTGTTTATTTGAATACTTGTCACTGCGAATCTCTGTGTAACTCCCCTACATCTCACATTAATCCCTCTTGAGATAAGCTTGGCTGCTCAACATACTACCAACCTGTGTAGTACAGACTTATACCAAAGATTGGGCTCCTATTGCCAGGAGGTCAGGGTTGTTGTAGCGCACCCAAAGATACTGCATACAATCCTGCCTAATATGCGGTAACATCAAGTATCGACATCGTACAAGTAATATGAGAGGATAATGAGGAAATTCAATGCCACCTACGAGGAACTCATGGTGACAACAAGTAAAACAGACACAAGCAATCACAGTTCAAGGGTGTTTATTGAACAATGAATGTTATGTGCAGGTTGGAAAAACGCCTAATCTGAAGCTAAATCTAAGATGAGAGCAAGTTTTGACCATCAAATGAAAAATAATGCAGTCCTAGTGGTGTTGTGTCAAAATAAAAAGGCCTATACTAAGAAACTTATTGCCAAAACCTCACACCTAATACAAAAAGGGGTGTGGGATAGGTCTCAAGAAAAGAAAGAAGTGTTCTAAAACAATATGTCAGGATGCGGTAGCCTGGGTCTCCCTTCCCCATGTTTTGGACACAGGGTAAGATGGGAGGTCAGAGCACAGTACAGTCTCAGGCTTTTCCAGCATGAGACAACAGTTCCAATGGCAGTTCTCAGGACTGTCGATGGCCAAGTGTTGTTTCCTGTGAATGTTTCTTGCCTTTGGGGACTGATGTGTTCAAATAACTAATCTTTACTCGAATGAAAGTTTGTTCCCAGTGTTCGCTTGGTGATGGGTTCACCACTTGGCCCCCCTCTTCTGGGTGCTGATCATCTCAATTCTTTGTCACTGTTTCACATAGGGTGATGGTTTCACTCCTGGGTCCCCCTCTTCTGGGTGCTGACCCCTCTTGACTTTAGTTCTTGGGTGTGGCTTCACCCCTGGATCTCCCTCGGTCGGGCTCAGAACCCTCTTGACTTTTAGCAGGATTCAATTCCCTTGGTTTATGAAGGTTTACTCTCACTGTGGGAAGTTTTCGTGATTCACTTCCCTTTCTTTCAAAGTACTTGTAGATCAAAGTCTTTCGATTGTTCAGGGATTTCGCTTGACCCTCCGCATGACCACTTTGACCTATTTTGCTGGCACCCCTATGGCCTTCTGGTATTTGTAGTTTCTCTCATATGGGGATTGACCAGAGTCTCTTGAGTTAGCACCCACGTGGTGCCGCTTTCCCCCTGCAGCTGGTCTCCCCATGACACTTTTTATAGTTCATTCAAAGTTAACCAGCTTTGGTTCAAAACTTGCCACTTTGAGATTCTGATTCAACACAGCCCGGTTCTTATCGGTTTTCCCTTTGACTCACCAGCTGTGATGAACCGCTTGGCTGTTGGCTTCTCTGGATTCAAGGCTGGTACCACGAGCACAGGGGCTGTGATGAACCGCTTGGCTGTTGGCTTCTCTGGATTCAAGGCTGGTACCACGAGCACAGGAGCTTCCCTCGCTCCTGCCTATTGGCATAGACTTGTCCCGTCTACCATTGACATCTGCTACAGGACACTTGTGCTATTATTCGCGGTCTTAGGCTCTCTTCCACGAAGGTTATTTGGGTCTGGGACGACAAGGGCAAGGTTACTCCTCTCCTCGCCATCCTCTCGATTCTTGGCACCTTTCTCCTTCGCTTGAATTGCAGCGCAGTAGCTATCTTGTCATGCTGTCTGCTGTACTCACCTTCCCCTTGCTGTGCTCTCTGCCTCCACCTTTTATCTCTGTGGGGAAGGGAAATGGCCGTCAGGTGTGTGTGATTCTGATCAATTACCTGACTTTGCCCGACCCTTGTATTGGGGCATGTGCTAGTCAGTTGTCCTTTGTGTTGTGTGAAAGTGTTAGAGTCATGAAGAGGGGGGGGGTGGCAGTGGTTTGGAATGTCCGCTGTAAGAGTATGAGGAAAAGTGTAAAAGGAAGGGGAATCGTTCTCAGCTTTAAGTCACGAAATGCAGATGGGCCTAGTCCACATCTTATATCGGATCATGTCGGCACATCCATCAAGTGTGAACGACATGATGATGAAGCTGTACCTTTCGTTGTTCCAAGACCTTGGCAAGCTAAAGGAGATACATATCAAATTACACATAAATATTCAGTCCCAGGTGGAAGATAAATAAAATCACACTGGAGCAGGACATAATTGAACATGTAACTGACCAACGCCTTGGGTGTCCCCAATAGTGCTGGTACCCAAGTAGGACACAGGCGGATGCATTTGCTTCTGCATAGCCATGCGCACCCCGGCTAAGCAATAGAGAGAGAAAGGCACTTATCACCAAAGAAGACTGATATGTTGGACCTATTGGATGGAGCCGGTGTGTTCTCGAAGCTGGACTTAAACAAAGGGTATCACCAACTAGAGTTATATCCAGATTTCCGATATATCATAACCTTCATGACACATCTTGGTTTGTTAAGATATAATAGACTCCACTTTTGGGTCTCTTCAGCTGGCGAGATTTTCCAAAACGAAATTCACATGGTTATACGCCATATTGCGCAATGTTTAAATTAGTGATGCCATTCTGGTGAAGCTCATGATGAGAGCCTGCAACAAGTCTGTATGGATTTCGAAGATGCACATCTAATGCTGAATGCAGATGAGTGCACATTCAGCAAGACTACTTTAAACATTTTTGGACATATATTCTCCTACAAAGAACTCCAGCCTGATCCAGGAAAGGTATGGGCTCTGGTCTCAATGGCAATTCCCACAACCACGTCTGACGTACGTCGCATCTGTAAGTGATTTCAATCCAGCACTTCACCTAAGTCAACGCCTAACGTGTAATGCACAACTGAAATCCTTATTTATTCATTTGTGTCTAAAAGTTATTTTATTCTGAACGATGTACCACTTATATCACGCCCCTCTCTTGGAACCCCACGCCCCCCCCCCGGTCACACTGAACCAGGAATCAGGGTGGTTTGCAAAGTTAAAATATTTATTTATATATTCACAATATAATCACTCTATTTTTAATGGGATCACAATGATCACCAATGGGGTGATGTGACACTAAGCAATCTCTTTAATGACAAGGAGTAATAAGGAGCAAAAACAATGCAGCACAGCAATAATACTTTTGTGGGTGTGTGTTCAATTCAAATGGCAATGTGGTTACTCTTTCCCCCTGCATACCCCTCAACCCCCCAATATGCAATGTAGAGAGATAGGAGAAGAGAGAACAGGTTTCAGGAAAGCAGAATTCAAGCAAATGTAAATCCCAATTTCCCCCAGCAATACAAGAGAGAAACAGAATTGATTTGCAAACTGTCAAAATAGTTTCAATGTTGGCTTTGAATGGAATAGGTAAAACACTAAATATGGGCTTAAACCACTGAAATTGTTTAAATTCTAATGGGAGCCACTGTATCTGGTTGCAGACAAACAATAGCAATGATTTGACACCAATAAGTAATGTGCAAACTGAACTTTGAGGTCGGGTGCAATGAAAAGCTGTTTTACACGTGTAATCTTTTGCCAAAATGAAAATTTGAGGCAAACATTTGCGTGTGCGGTAATTGTGGTTGCGAGCAAACTATATTGGTTGGTTCTACGGAAATCGTAGGATGTTAGCTACAAGCAGACGTTTACATTTTGTTTCTAGCATACAATTTGAAGAAGTTATGGATGTTTTACTGAAGGTTGTTTTTTTCAAATAGGCGCAAGAATGGAAAAACAGGGATGCGCGTTCAGAAGACAAACAGATTTCTTTACACTAGGGGGTGACTATGAAGAAGCAAATACCAGATGGCAGCACAGCCACTAGACCAGGGCGCCTCTGGATCAGGTTTTTGCCTGCTGAGGAGCTTGCCTTCTTCAGATGAAATATATCAGCGCAAAGATATGTTTAACAATACTAGTACAGAAGGAAGATAGTAGGGATGAGATGGAGAGTTCAGGCAATTCAAAAAGATTTCTAACAAAGCAGGTTCTAAACACAAGATAGGCTGGATTTAGATAGGGATTACAATGGACAGTACATAGGCTAGTGACATTCCTATACTATGGATACTCACTATATATGTTTTGAACAGAACCGTCAGGAATTCTGGTCCGTCAAGATCAGGGATTCTGCTCAGAAATTCTGCTGGGCACACCGGACTGGGACAGGCTGCTGGGCACACCGGACTGGACTGGGTCAGCAATGGCTCAGGTCACAGCTATCTGGTCACGGCTATCTGGTCACAGCACGGCACAGCACGGCACAACTGGATTGGGTCTTTTGGATTCTGGTAACAATTCTTTAGCAGGAAAGCAGTCACAGCACAGCCCGGCTGTTCTTTGTTCCCCTTAGATGTCTGGGGTAAATTCTGGTTTCTGGAAATTGAAGGCCTAGCTGAGAATGGTTCAGCTATAAAAATGGGTCTTTCTGCTTGCCAGGTTTCTGGAGTCTGGAGGACGGAAGATGTATGGTCCTCTCGCAGGGTTGCTCTGCCAGCAAACGGTTAGTGGGTGAATCTGTGTGTCCTTCTAAATCCTCAGCTTTCTCTTTTATGCATTTGGTAAAGGGGTGTGTATGCTGGATTATCCTAAGCACGCCCCCTAGGCTCGCTATAGGCTAGAATCTCCCCTTTCCCTTGATGGAGGAGAAAACAGGGTGTCACCATGATGATGTGGGTTTATGAGTCAGAGAATCCTCCCCTTGGCTTTTGAACATGAAATCTACTTTTAGTATAATACATATTTACAATTTTGCAAACTTTATAACAATAACAGATCTAGATCACATATTTTGTGGAGCAAATGCTCTTCCAAACCCCGTCATCGTAGGATTTTGTGTCAGCTTTTAACAGAATTCTGCCCTTTTGGGCCGGAACACAATATCTAGTTTATCCAAAAATGTGTACAACTGTGCACATTTCATATGGGCATTAGTGTGTGAAGTTTCATGCTTTTGACATAAATACATTTATAGTTTCCACAGTTACATCCCGAAACATAGCACAGAGTTCTGGTTCCTCTTAAACTGTGCAGCCAAAAATTAGGTTCAGAAGTCCGGGGTTTACATATTTTTTACAATTGTACACAGTAAATGATCAGTCTTTTTAGAAATATGCTTTTTGTCTATTGTGAATCAACAAAAGGTTTTCTGTCCCCGCCTCCTTCTCCTTCTTGCACCTCAGAAGCAATCTCCGCCCCCTTCCTTCTGGCAGAGGCCATTTACAATCCTTCCTGATTAGCATCTCCTTGCCTTGGAAGAAGTCCATTGTGCTCTTCCCACAGCAGCCCAAGTTCTCCTCCCCTCTTAATCATCACCTGGGTGTGAGTTCCTGGTCTAGAGAGCAGAAGGAAGGTGCCTGGTCCTGTGGGGGAAGTTGTTCTACTGGTTTTGGCTTGGAGCCAGGTTTAATTTAAATGTCATTTGTTACATTTTTTCTTGGTTTAAATAAACTTGTAATTTTAAAACAAGCAGCTAGAACACTGATTCCAGACTCTAAACCATGAAGTTTAAATAGTTACAACGTAGGTTACTCTTGATAACAGGTCACTTCGATTTCAGACATTAAACCTTAATGGTACAAGTTTACAGTTTTAATGCAGGCTTTTGAAAACAGTCATTCAGGCGGCCGCTGGTACTGCACCCAGATTTTGACAGATCCCACATGCAGGCACTCTGGCTGTGGATATTTAGATGATAAATTCAGTTTTTCAGGATATTGTAATTTCACAATGATTTCTTGAATTCAGTAAAATGTGACACTCAGCAAGAAGATTGGATTTTTGTGGGTGTTTTGGACCAGCATTCTGTATTTTCCGCAACCAAGAAAAGATTTAAAAACAAGATTCCGGATTTCTTTTAGCAAGCACTGCTTTTCATGCAGTCTCCATTTTTACTTGTCAGGCAGCCCAGTGACATGTTTCAGGAGTGCGGTCTCCGTTCCACCACTGACAACATGCATTGTAGATTTGTCAGCCATCTTTTCTTGTGCTTTGTAGAGCGCAATTTCCATAGGTTTTGGCGCGCATAGGGGTTTTGCGGCCATTTTGATAATTCTGGCACCACCAGGACACAGTGATGCCGCAGGGCAGAGCATAAGGGGGTTAATACATCCCACACTTCTGGGGATGGTCGACTATTGTACCCAGTATATTCAATGTTTTGCGTCATTTAGCACACTGTTGCGACTACTCACAGTAAAGGGCAAGAGTTTCAATGGTCGCCAGACTGTGACCAGGCATTCAATGCAATCAAAGAATGCATATCATCTGCGGCGGGCATGGCGTATTATGATCTGGATCTTGAAAACAAACTGCCAGCATGGGGGATCTGGGAGCTATCTTGGCTCAGTTCAAACATGGGTCTTCTTCACCACGTCTCATAGTATTGTATGCCAATCATAGTTTGTTGCCAATGTTATGGCCCACTATGAGGAACACCAGGGACCAAATTGAATAAGGTCTGTGCCGACACCAAGGGTAGGTACATGGGTCTTTCTTTATTCGTTCTCTATTCCTTACTAACTTCTACCCTTCTGGTCACATGTCTTAACATCTTGATTCATGCAACAGTTCAACGAACATGAAAATAGGACAGGACACACCTCTGAAAGTTTTCAGTTTCAAAAACACAAAGTTAAAGACATAAAGCATGTTTATGTTCAGAGGTCAGCAGCACATGCCTTACTTGTCAGAAGCCAGGGTCGGAGGACAATAGGGCATCTCAAATGAAAATGTTAGTGCAGGAATGGGAACAGAAAACCAAACAAGAAATTAAAAGGCATTAACAAAAAGGCTGTGGAAACAATAAATTCCATCCTGTAAAACAAGTTTTTGTGCTTTTTAAAAGAGGGGAAGTTTCGAAATTGCCATTTCCCCAGGTTTTTAAATAGGCAGTTACCCCTGCATCGGAGGGCATAGAGCGCCAGTAATGGCCTGCCTGCCTGAGCTTAGCTAGGCCTGAGCCAGGCACAAGCCTGACATTAATATCAATTAAGCAAATGATACATGATGTATTGATGAATTACGAGCAAATACAACGTCTAGGATGTATGGTGTTAGAACATGTCCAGAAACAAGTGCACCAAATGGTTGTATTAATCCTTGCTTTCGTTAAAGGCCAGTAACATAAGGATTCATCATATATTTGTACCCAGGGAAGTGTGCTTAGCCAATCAGGTGGCTGGAAACATAGGTGTGAACTGCCAGTGTGCCATCCGCATTTCATCCGCCACCTGAGCCCCTCCCCTAGGTGCTGTCATGTTCTTTCCATGCCGCTACAGCCCCTCTGTGCTCCCTGTGCCCTAACCTTCCAAGATATCCTGAACCCCTTCTCCCAACCCCCCTCCTTACCACTTGCCGGCTGGACCAGGGCTTTCTGCACAGATCGTGGCACTCCATCCCCGTTTTCGCTGCTGCCATCTTGTTTTTAATTTTTACAGGAGATTGGGCTTGCACAATATGCACAGAGGCGGTCTCCGGCGAGAAAATCATTTTTCACACCCCGGACGGCGAGAAAATCATTTTTCACACCCCGGACGGATCCAGTAACAGCCCTGAGTCCTAGCTGAGGCCGTCGCTTAGCTCAGGGCCATCTAGGCTCGGGCTTGCAGGCCATTACTGGCCCTGGTATGCCCCCTACTCGGGGATGATTGCCATATTCATTAAGTTAAAAACAAATGCGGAACTCTGGGCTAAGTAGGGTGCATGATGATGCTGTAGGCAAGGAACTGGGCAAAGGTGAAGACATAGTTGTTTGCAGTTGTTTAACTTTGGTTGAAGTATGCAGTTTAAAGTAACCGATGATTGGATGGCAGATGGTGTTAATGAGATGAGATTACCCTCAGACTGAGCCCATTCAACAAGGATGTATGTGTGCCTACATTTAAGTTGCAGAAAACGATTTCCGTTCACGGTGTGAGTGCAGAGGTATGTGTAACCTGCCGGTCTTGGGTACAGAGTTCAGTGAGCTCGTGATGGGTGCTGAATCCACTGACCTGAGATATATATGATAGTAATATTCGCTGCCTACATAATGCTCCAGGAACTACGCCTCAAAGCACTGCTAGTGAATGTGTTATGATTACTCAAAGGGAAGATACTGATTTTATCAACATTGGAAAGACAAAAGTCTGACATGACTTACTGAAACCGTGACATTCCAGATGAAGAAGTGATAGATGAAAAAACAATGAGTTTAAGACACAACCGAAGAGACAAACTCGGGGAGCAACCATGAACTACAATAACAGGCTCTAGGGAGAAGATGGCAGAGTGGGATTAGGGTACTACTGTATGTGGCAAGCCAGCATTATCTCTAGGGGGATCACTTCAGTTCTTTACTCGCCCAAGCTAAGAATACATGTTACTATATATGTTATGTTATCTTGCATTTGCATAGTGCCTACTGCCATAGTTCATGGCGTTCAAGCGCGTTTGCCTGTCAGAGAGGCAAAGGATGAGTATCACAGAAAATTCAGTAGTGGTAGGGAGGAGCAAAGTCAAAGTAGATCGGTTGAGGGATAGACATGGTACTTGTTTCCATGGCTTTATCTCTATGAGACCAGCGTGCAAATGTCCCCATCCCTTCTACTTCCTCACCAGCCCCTGGTCACAGGAAGTGGTTTCTAGTTTCGCGGGCCAACCTCCCTGTGGCCAGAGGGTGCTGAGATCACATCATCACAAGAGACAGTAGGTAGCTAACGAGTTTGGGAAGAGAAGGGAAGAGTAGTGAATGAACTTGTGGAGACAAAATATCTACTGACAGAAACACGAGATAGAAAACGCCCACACTGTACAAAATAAAGAAACAACATAAGGCTCGGGGAGAGCAAAATGTCATGTGACAGGATTAAGGATTTTGTGGGGCAGCAGAGCAAGCACTTTCGCGGCCCCACACCAAAGAAATTAAGGGACTTGAAAATCTCTGTTTGCCTGCTGACCGCTCGCCCCGTTCGCCCAATCACGACCTGTAGCTTGATATCCACCCCTGGAAGTGATCGAAATAAACATAGGAACTTACTTGGCGTCCCCCGACCCCCTTCACCCGTGCTGGAATCAGAAGCATAAACAAGTAGCATTGCAAGGGTAAAATGAGCAGTCCATAAGGAGGGCACTTGTGTTCTAGCATTTTAACAATAATAGGCATGCAAAAGGTAAACGGGCTATAGTATAGAAGCAGGGCGCAGACCAGTAGCCATACGAACAAGAAGCCCATACCTTTTTATAAATATAATTGTTCTTTTATAACGAGCTCAATTCCGGAGAACAGTTTCTAAGCGCGAGACCCTAGCTGAGGTACCGACATCAGATTAAACCTCACAAGGAAGGTACATACACTGGTGCATATGTTTTGAGTCTATTCAGAAGCCACGAGGATAGTACACGTCTCCGGTGTGGATACAGGGCAAGGATTGGATGTCATGGGACTGGTACACACAAACCCAGGACAAGGATTAGAAACTATGAACAAAGTGAGCATAGACCTTTCGTAGATGCAGGACTCAAATTATCAATCTCACAGAATGTCCAATTGATGAAGCACTGATAGAGGGGGCAGGTTGACCATGCAGAAGATACACATGCCATAGAGGTAGAAGTTGTAGATAAGAAATTACTAGGAAGGTGAACATATCTGAATTTATAAGAGAATTATGGTTTCCAAGGGGCGGTACCATCGGTGAGTCAAGAATTAAATGATTTTGGGGTATTCAATGTACAAATGCTCGCTATAAATATATAAGAAGCAATACGGTGTATAGCAGGTGAACCATGAGTTGGACGTTTGTACCCTGGCAACTTAATCATAATGACAATTAGGGACCGGCATTTTTTGCAGGTTATGCACTATGAGATTCAATGGCTGTCCAGGATCTCACGTGTTGGTTAAATGGAGAAGTCGGGATTTGAGCCTAGCCTGTAATTTTGGCATCTGACTACATTGTTTCCCAGTTCCTGACATACAGCAAGGTGCAATTATTTGTGACTGTTTCACTTCCATAAACTAAAAAATACAATTTTCAGACCTGATGTGAAAAGTGCACAAATCACATGATAAATCAACATGACAATAAATATATTTTTTAAACCTTACTAGAAACATGTTATGAAAAAGCAGCATGATGGTACCTGTATTACGTCATCATAAATGCAAATCTACAAGTACCAGAATACTTACTGGTGTGAGCCTAAAACAATATCATCTGGAGTTTGCTAAGATTTGAATACACCCAACAAAAGAAACTGTGAGATAAGGTCATCTACCAATAGTGCTTATTTGCCACAGACTTGCAAATTGTTAATGATGTGAAGAAAAATATTTTCCATTTTAGATAAAAACAGAATTGCTGCATCTTCAGGTGGCAAAGATGAGATATGAGCTTCGGCATGTTGATTCCAGCTTCTCCAATTTGGCTACCGAAACAGCTCTCCAGACTACTGTGTTATGCTCTTGTGTGGCAAAAAGACCTACCAATACTAAGGCTATTTTAATTTGATTAACTCATGCTTTTTGTTACAGTTAAATAGTTTGGACAACAGCGAGTGTCGCTGTACTATCATCACAGCTTATATACTCAATGTTATCAACCTCAGGCTCAGTTGGCTTAGCCACGATTTGTAAAAGTAATGTCGCATCTGAAAAGGGTCTCTGAAACTGGTGCTTAACACACTGAGCAACATTCTAATCCATGACGGAACTTGATCTCATCAAAACACATTTCAACTTCGGTTATATTGCTTGTGATTAATATATTGCCACAAAAAAGGTAAATATGTTACACAAGTTGAATGTACAAACTGTATGCACTGGTGTGAACAGAGAGTATCACAGGATTAATTGATCAGATTGGAATTTAGTTATCAACAACGTCAGACGAGGGGCCTCAGAGCCTCAGCAGTGTATCATAAAATAGCATCACGTAATCTGTCCCTCCCTGTGTGAAGACTGGAAAACGTGTTCTGTTTGTCCTCCCATAAGGATGTCTATGCTATCTGTCACTTCTCATTCACCCAGCACATCCGGGAGCCATGGTCCAGTAATCAGTACTACATATACCTGTTGCATAACCCATCTATGGTGAATAGCAGAAGACTCTGCGCATAGGCAACTGAATACATTAACAAACAAAGCCTCACACACTTATTCTGGCTGTCCAGACTGGTATATATGTCTTGTGATGTAGAGACTTTTTTTTCTTAGGCTGAGTAGTGCGACCAATTAAAACTGCAGAGCCCAACTTCCATTATCCTCTCAAAAATGTTTCTTACTGAATAAGACATGTTTCAAATGTAAATTCTGGACATTCTTATGTTCCCATAATGCTCTTTGCTTTTATACACATCGCCAGGACTGGGTTCTATGAAGAGATACAGTATTGTGTGACATGGCCTGGGACCACGCCCCTCGGCCCCGCCCCTTCCTCCCCAGTGCCCCACCCACTTCTTCCAACAGCCCACCCCTGCATGGATGAGAGGATTCCCGGTACATTGTTCACCTTTCCAGCACTGGGACGGCTGGCAGTGTTCTCTCCCTCCAGATTGATGGAGGAAGGCCAGGTGTTGTACTGTGTAAGAAGAGAAGTCAATATGGGGTCCAAACACCTAATTCCAAAACTGGAAGACGGGTTGTAAATCCGGGCGTAATGAGCGAAATGTACATTGGTGAGCAGATATATGACTTCAGAAGCAAAATATTAATTCAGTCATGGAAAAACAAGTCATTTTAGCAACGAGAAAGTCAGCCACAGTTCTGGAAGTCTCCACACATGCACCCGCACTAGCTCCAAAAAGCCTCATTTTAGGAGCCCCCACCTGAAGAGACAGTTGGAGGATATCTGCTAACCTGCACACACTGCATGCAGGAACCTGATTTTGCAGGTGCTTGGTTGTGTAATGCCTATTCTGACGGCTATCCTCTCAAAGAAGCCCTCAGGAATCCTGCTTGTGTGGTAATCTTCCAGCACTAAATTTATTAGAGAAGGACACCACACAGAGGGCCTGATTAGTTTTGGCTATTCGGTGGTGCTAAGGTGCCACCTATAAGCCCAAACAATTGGATTAGAGTACAGCTAGGGAGCAAAGGCATATGAGGTGAGACACAAAGCTGTAGGGGTCGTTTGATTATTTACCCACCTTTTAACTGCCCATGTCCTGCTAATCCGTACTGCCATTCCTACCCTCTTCCTGCATGAATCTCATCCTCCTGGGATCTCTTTGAGCTAACTTTATCAAGCCTTACCATTAAGCTGTGTGCTTGAAGTGCCTACCACTGTCTTTTGAAAGCAGTCTTCTGAGAGTTAATGACTTCATTGCATCTGTAGATGAACTCAGGGCTCTTGATAAGTCTGGAAAAGATCTGGGGCTGCCGTAATGTCAGAACTGGCGGGACTCTGGGCTAACTAGCCTTTTGGTTGTAGCCCCTGAGCTTCTATCCCGGGTTACAACCAGAAGACCCTGGGCTAATACCCCTCAGCAACCCCTTAGCAAAGCCTCTGGATTGATACTTTTAGAATAAAAATGTCAACCAGGTCTGCCTTCAGCCACTCGATTTATAAGCACTATGCGTGTCCTTCACTGAAGTCCTGCTAAAAACAAGCATTGATGAAGCCAACAGTTTTGGCTTGTGTACAAATATTAGGAATTTGCGGGGCACTGATATTATATGTCCAGGTGCTCGGCCCATTTTGCAGCTGCTATCATCGATCGGCAGTTAATACCACTACGGGAGTGCCTGGCAAATGCCTTTGCCATGCCTACACAAAATCCAACACTGTTGTCATTGCTAATGTTTGTTTACAAAAGCGTTTTACAATGGCTCGGCAGCATCCAGCACTGCAGACATCCCACGGAAGAAGCAAGCCTTGCGGATTGAGGAACAGCATATTGCGAGGCAATCCGTTTCTCCTTTCCTATAACAACTGCCGAGTCAAAAATAACGTTTAGAGATCCGGTCTTTGTTCGAGCATATGACTAACAAATTACATAAAATAACTCGGGACATTAAGATTTCAACTACAAAAATGATGTCAAATAACAAATATCCTGCTTTCTCGCTTCTCGCTCTCTCTTAATAGCTTGTTCATTCTATCTGTCTTTTGTTCATTTCCTCGTTCTCTCCTTCGCTCACTCATCTCTTTTCCTCTCTGTCTCTATTTATTTCTCGTCCCCACTAGCTTTCTGCCGTTCTCCCACACTCTCTATCTCTGCCTCTTTCGCCATCTTTCTCTCATTCTTTGGGTGTGTGTGTCGCTCTCTCTTCTTTTTATGAAATGACTACTACCCCCACAGTAGTACATGGATGAGCAGGACGTCTAAGCTCTTACTCAGCCCCACACTGCTACTGGAACAGCACTGTTCTCATTATAAAGGTGAAAAAGCCAAAACATGAATGGCACACCTCCTTCCACTCTCAGGGTAACATGAGCCAAGGACAGGCTGTACTCTTCAGGAGAATGTCAGCCAGGATGGAAGAATCCAGAACAACAATAGTACAGTGAGTGTCAAAGTAAAAGAAATATGGCTTGCACCCCAACTATGGGGGGCGACCATGGCCGGTAATGACCTGCCAGCCAGAGCCAAGGTAGGCCAGAGTGAAGCAAGGGTGTCGGCGAGTGCTGTGGACCGTTACCGCCCATGGCCTGCCCCCACAGTGGGCGTGAAAGCCATTCGAACCACAGGATTTAACCAACAGGGGTGCACATTTTTCTTTCTCTGGAGATTATCTCAAGATGGCGGAAAAAATGAAACAAAGATGGCCACAGCCAAGGCAAAAGGGACCAAGCTCCTTTTCCATTTCTATGGTGGGCAAGACGGGAGTAGCACCGGGACAGTAGCACTGGCAGGTAAGTGGGGAGGGATGGAGGTGGTGGGGAAGGGGTTTGGATTGTTTTGGGAGGTGAGGAGGCAACAGGGAAAAGCTCCCTGCTGCCTTCCCGCATTAATTTCTTTTTTTCAATGGTGCAGCCAGAGAAGGGCCTTGGGTGGCTCGAACAGCAGGCAGAGTATGTGTATACTCGCCCGCTGTTTCACCCACCTGATTGGCTGAGCGCCCTTCCCCAGGGGTGAATGTACAATCACTGTTCTATGAAAATAAGAATTTAATTGAACTGAAAGGGCAGACAAACCATTAAAAACTCTTACAATCTACCCCTGTAATAAGATACGCTGAAAGTGTACACTTTGGGAGCAAAGGGCGCTCTCAGCATTGGAGAAAAGGGATATGTGGGTAAAAAGTGTTTATGGAAAAGTCAAACAATTTCAAGAATATATCTTGAAGCAAGGGTTGTAGGTCCTTTCTAGTGTGTCAAATTGAGTTGTAATAAGTGAGGTGACTCAAATGATTAAACAATATGGTGCAGTTTGACAAGTTGCAACAGCGTCATGCTCTAAGAAGCTTGAGACAGACAATGTTTAATTTGGCGTAGCTCAAAGACTCCACTGGTCTCGATGCAAAGAAAGTGGAGAACCATCTTCAGTGATGTGTTAGATTGACGGGATCCAATAACGTGATGCTGTTCGGCAAGTGGCAAGGGATTGTGGCTCAAAGAAGCTTGAGACAGACAAGTGATGTTCAGGTCAGTGTAGCTCTAAGGTTGAGAGAGTGTTAAAGGCATCACCACTCGGTTGCAGAGGCTTGAAGGAGTTCAAAGTGCTTGAAGCATCTTGAAGCAATTTGAAATTACAGAGCGAGACAAAGGCAGCATTGTTTGGTCCTTGGGGTGCTGTGGGGCCCTTCACTGGGTCCCTGAGGAAAGGTGAATCAGTCTTCAGTCCTTCCAAGCCAAGAAGGTTGCCTAGGGCACTTACAGTGCTGCCACTTAATCAGGCGGAGTCCTGGGTACCAGTTTTCAGCAGCTGCAAGGCTTTCCTGCAGAAGATTGATTCAAATGTTCTCCAGAAGCTGTTAGGAGGAGAGTCTGCGCCTTGCTTGGAAGTCCTTGTCTTCCCTAAGTGGATGAAACGTTGGGCAGCCTTTACCCCAACAAGGTTTCAGTGGGATCGTCCTTATGCTTTTCCAAGATAATTCTTCGAGATGATTCTTTGAGATGATTCCACAATAGGGTCTAAAGGATGCCACCTAATCTTTCTTCTTCTTTTGATTGTTCATATAATGTGTTGTTCTTGAAAGTGGCTTTTTTCAGGAAGTACTTTTTTTCATTAAAATGGCAATTTGTTATTTCCAAATATTCAAATAAACCTATCACAGATTATTTTTGTGCTAGCTGCTACTTATCTGAGTAAAATACCCTCATACCTCCTCGGGGATGATGACGGATTGTATGTGTTAGAGCTGGGCACCCACAGAGAGAAACGTTCGCTCCAACTATACTATCCACAGGAGACAGCAACACATGTGGGCTGTGAAATGGGATGAAAGGATGGCACCCATTATGGACTAGCTGCCAAACTAGAGCAGTAAAAACAGTAAAAAGCAGCAAAAACACTGAGCGTTCCCTCAACCAACATGTTCCCTCCCTGGGCTGGAAGGGAAGGATTAACAAACAGCATTAACAGACAATATGTCCCTTCCCTAACCACTTTCCTCAATCGCTGGTACCTGCTATGACCGTTCCTATCCATCTGCCGATAAAGGAGACTAGTTCCAGATTCTACTGCTTCCAGAATAAGTGAGTGAAGCACCGGAGATGGGGCAGATGAATATTAGAAGAAGGACTCAGGCTGGGCTCAAACATGCCAAAAGGCCCGGAGGAACTAGTGAGGAAATAGTGCCCAAACCAGGAACTAGTGTCTAACCCGATCGGAAATGCCCAAAAATGCAAGGATCAGTCCAAGAGTAAACCCAGTTTCATAAGGTACAGAGACCAGAGTGAAAATCAGAAGCAGTCCAATCACAGGAAGGGAGGTCGGAAAACGGAAAAGCAAACAAGCCGAAACACTTCTCGTGGAAGAGACGTCCAGGTAACAGCAGTTACCTCAACTGGAGCGTGTTGGGAAGCGCTGAGCACTGGGAAGATGCAGCTTTTACTTCTGTGTCAGGTCCGGTGGTTGCTGGAAGTTGTAGATGCTCTGCGCATGGCCTTACTGGAATTGTAGTCCCTGAAGGTTCCCAGTGCCTGCATGCACATGTGGTTCGCCTGTCCTTGTGCTGGTAAGGCAACTACGGGTGGCGGGCCATGACTGTATGTGCTTGGTCTTACCGTGAAACAATGTAGAGCTGTACAGCAAGGGGATACAGTAACAAAGTGGTATGGTGCGGTATGGTAATTTTTATTTGTGAAGCACCTATACACAAGGCAAGTGTTTCAAAGCGCTCAAGGAGGAAGGGAACAAGGGGCAAAAAACAACAGTCATTCAGAGTCCTTGAATTTCTGAGCGATACATGTCTGCACAGGCAGAGTAAAGTGCATGTAATACAATTAACAATGTAGATAGCAGCAAATAGGTCTGACGACGATTCTGCAGTTTTTCCAAGTGCATTCAGGTGCCACCAGGCAGGGAGGGGATACAGGTGAGATAGGCGATCTTCAAGGCATGGTACGTTCAGATCGAGCAGTGCACAGACGGTACAGGAGAGGGGGGTGGAGGGAGGAAAGTGCAAGGGAGGGGAAATCCAAGTATGGCCAGTAAGACAGAAACTGGGTAAGTGCTGAGAGGTGCTACTCTCATTGGTCAATAGACCAAGTGCAATAGCAATGCAGCAAGTTCAGGCCCGGAGGAAAGTGCGAGAGGACTGGCGAGGGTTCCAAGGACCTTTAAGACTCTGTGGTATGCCCGGCGGCCAGTCGGCAAGCTGTGTGGAAAAGGAGGGAGAGGGGGATAGAGCAGAGAGAGAGAGAGGTTAGCAGAGTAGAGTGAGAGAGAAGAGAGAAGAGGAATGTCTTAAGGAGTTTCCGGAACTTAAGAAGATCAGGCTCAAGACAGAGGGCGGCAGGGAGGCTCTTCCAGAGGGAGGCCACTACTGAGGATAAAGATCTCCCTCCAAATTTATGCTTGGAGAACCGACTATCTAGCAGAAAGTTGGAGGTAGATGAGCAGAGGACTCAGGATGGTCAGTATTTAGGTAGGCATTGTTGCAGATGGGTACCTGGGCTTGAGGCCAAGGATAAGTCTTGCGGTTCTGTTCTGGATGAGTTGCAGAGGGCGTAAGGCATAGGCAGGGTGGTTGAGAGGGAGGCTGTTGCAGTAGTCCAGCCTAGAGAGAACCAGGGCTCTGGAGACAATGAGTCGCTGGGGGAAGGAGAGAAGGGGAAGAGTACCTCTGAGGAGGTGCAGCTGGTAGTTGGACTTTTTAGAGATGTCCGAAACGTGAGTGGAGAAGGAGAGATTGGATTCGAAGATGACCCCAAGGTTTTTGGCCTCGCATGTGGGGGCGGGCGCAGGGCCAAGCGAGGCCGGCCAGAGTCAGAGTGGGATAGAGGGAGCCGGAGTGCCAATGCAAACAATCTCTGTCTTACCGGCTATGAGGCAGAGGTCGTTTGCAGCACACCATGATTGAATTGCGGACAGACAGTCAGATATGAGCGAGGTAGAGGAGGCCGAGGGTAGCCTGAAGGGGAGTTGTGTGTCATGGGCATAACACTGGAAGATAAAGATGAAAGTGGCAATCACACATGCCAGGGCAACCATATAGACATTGAAGAACCGGGGGGATAGGTTAGAACCCTGGGGAACGCCACAGGTTGAACAAGTGATAGTCGAGAGAAAGGATACAAGTTCCACCTGTGATGCACAGTCAGAAAGGAAGGAGGTTAGCCACGTCAGAGCCTGACCTGTGATTCCCAGGGTGTCATGGAGACATGTGTGAGGCAGAATCCTGTGCAGTTCCCTTAGGGAGCACTACAGAAGATTAGGACTACAGGTGAGAGCAATAAATCCCCTTTGGTATCAGTCTGTACCACAAAGATTTAGTTGGTAGCTGTGGCTGAGCAGCCAGACTTATCTCAAGAGGGAGATGAGCAGGTATTCAGGGTTTACACAATAGGCCTTCAGTACTATGGAACAAGGAAATACTGACCAAAGCTTTGTAGTAAAAAGAATATATATATTTATATTATACACTTCTAGTTAAACACATCTATCACAGTTCTTAAGCAAGTTAAATTTCGTCAATGAAAGTATACACAACTCCCTAGTTAAATTGTAGACAAGTTTGAGCAAGAGTGAAAACTGAGCAAAACGGCACAGTGAAAACCAAACACAAATGGCACTCTAGCAATAACTCATAAGGGAGGGAAAGCACAGGTTATACAGAAATATCTTCTTACACACACTAGCAACACTTCCCATAAGTTTGTGAATCAGTTTAAGCAAGGCAGTACATCAGTATAGAAAATACTTAAATGAAAACTGAGCAAAATGGCACTTCACAAGGTTTAAAAGTGGGGAGGAAAGGGCGGTCATAAGAAGTAGGTGCACCAACACAATTCTAGTTGAGAAGCTATCTAGAGAAGGCAGTTCTAACAAATTTAGCCAGAGTCAGTAGGCCTGTGCCAGAGTTAGTGGTACAGGGCAAGGGCCCAGGAGCAAAATGTTCTTGTAGCTGCAGTCAAGTCTTTGGTTAACGATTTTGAAAAGGTGGATGCAGAAGGTGAAGGACAATGTTAAGAGAGAGGGGCAGCCAACCCAACAGGTAGGTAAAGGATTTAAAACACCTTTAGCTCTACCACGCAGAACGGGAGGCCTGGCGGAACAATGTACCTTTAAAATTAAGAAGTGGCTCCTGCGGTGGCGGTTGTTCCTGGTAATTCCTGCATTTTGGGGGATCCATCAGAGGAAAAGAGGCTCTCGTCGTGGAGGAAGGTCCGAGTTACTGCACTACCCAGGGATGAAACCAGCCGTGGTGCTGCCCGATGAATAAAAGGTACGCTCCTTTAAATCGCGGTCCGGGTGGACTGGTGCCTGGCTATCCAGCCTCCGAGTACAGGGTACTGGCGATTCGACCAACGCAGGTCCGGGGATGTGATTGGCAAACTGGTTGGCCCCACCAGCTCAAGGGAAGAAGGCTCTTCCAGATGAAGATCTTCTCTCGTCGTGTGGAGAAAAGTGGTGAGACGCTGCAGCAGGGCTTCACCGGTGGTTCAGTCATTGCAGATGTCTTTGGCTTTTCTCCTCTTTGGCTTCTTAGTTCCAGTGGCGACGTCTTGGTCTTCCAGTCCTCAGGACCCTGCTTTTATGCAAAAAGGTCCCCAATCATACAGCCTAGCTGTCACTCACACAGTGGAGTGGTCATCTTGGCCGGAGACCCTCCAGCCTATCAGGATAGAGTGCAACATGGGTTGCTGCGGCAACCCTGTCCAGGGGTCGTACTCCCCCTCCCACACAATGGACCCACCGCAGACTCAGTGGCGCCGAAAGGAGGGCTTCTTGGCAGAAGCCCGCCAAAAGGACGAACAAAGGATCCCCGACCTGGGTTAGGAGTTTAGAGAAAGACACGAGAAAGAAGTTATATTAAAATTCTGACAAATAAAACCTACCGGAGCAAAGTTAACATTAAAATACACCGGCGGTATGTTACAGGCTGTCAGAAAATGTGGTAGCCTCGAACAATGGTAAAACCCCATAGTAAAATATTTGCGGTCAAATATTTACAGTAGTAACCACTGCCACCAGCCAGAAACTTTTGAGAGAGGGACTGTACGGTACCCTCTCGAAAAAGATCCTAAGTGAAAAACTATTAACCCTTTCCAGTACCTCCATAGTAAGATGGGTTGTACTGGTTTAGTTCATACAAATTGACTAGTAAAGTGAATGGGGACTTTACATGCCCTGGGAGACAGTAGTCAGTCCCAGGGTATGGAGTCTATGTTTGGGGGTCGCTCCAACACCCCTGTGTCACTGCACGGAGGGTGCTGTGTAACACATGTGAATAAAGATGGTTCCTATGGAGGTGAGAAAAACCCCATAGACATTAAACATAAAAATAGCCTAGGACACACATAGCAACAATGCCTAAGAGTGGGAAAAAGAGTCTCACTCTTAGCAGGAGAAAAAAACAAACCCTTCAAATCCAGCAAAGCTGCTGGGGGACTCTATAGAAAAGGGAAATTAGCCATAGAATGAGAATTCTCCCTAACAGTGCAATCAGGATGTTGTGGTTTACTGTGTCAAAGGCACAGCAGAGGTCAAGAAGAATGAGGACAGAGGGCGTGTTAGTGTCAAGATTTGAGAGCAGGTCTTCACAGGTGTTCACAAGTGCAGTTTCCATGCCTCTGGATGCTCTAAAGCCATACTGATGGTCGTGGAGGCAACCAGCACATTCAGTGTGGAGGGTGAGCTGAGTGATAGCCAGTTTCTCCAGGAGTTTGCCCACAAAAGGGATGATAGAGATGGGCCGGTAGTTTGCCAAAATGGAGGGGTCGGCAGAGGGTTTCTTAAGCAGAGAGTGCACAAGGGAGTGCTTAAGAGAAGTTGGGAAAACTCCAGTGGCAAAAGAGAGATTGCCAAGGCTGGAGCGAGAGAGTGAATGTTGTCCTTATTGGTTTTGAAGGGACAGGGGTCCACCTGTTTGGATGAGGCCTTCATAGACCGGACTTGTCTGGCGACCTCATCAGGTGTGATGGGAGTGAGAAAAGGAGCAGTGGTGGAGGGGTCAAGGGAGGCTCCTGAGGTGTTGGTGTATGATGCGGTGTGGAAGTGAAAGAGGAAAGGATGTCTTGGGTTTTTGTGGTGAAGTGTGCAGCCAGGGCCGAGCAAAGGTCCTGGGTGAGTGTGAAAGAAGAGGAGGCTGCTGCAGGATTGGCCAGTTCCTTGCAGACTTTGAAAAGTTTGGCCTTGTTGTTTGATGCCGCAGAGATGCAGGCTTGAATAAAGACTTTTTTCTTGGTGTAGATGCAGAGTCGATACTGCCTTTGAATGAGGCGGAAGACCAGTTTGTCAGAGGGTCCACCTGACCCATTTCATTTGCGCTCAGCTGCCCTACACTTGCGCTTAAGGGAAGCCAGATCAGAGTCATAGCAAGAGTTGCACTTTTTTGCGAAGGCTTCAGTCAGGCCCTCATGACAGGGGCAAGAGTATCAAGGGTGTTAGAGATAGAGAGATAGAAGTCAGCTGCAGGAGTAGGAGTAGAAGTGCAGTAAAATGCATACAACGAGAAGGACAGAAGGAAGGCTATGGAAAGGGGAGATACAGAGAGGTACAGGCAGAGGATACAGGTTGCAGAAGAACAGGTGGGCGTACTCTAAACTAATGTATTGGTAGATCTGCAGCTGTGCTCCAGTTGAAGCTGTATTCCTGTGAGTTTGACATGATCTGACCTTAACTGCACTGCTCAGTCCGTGGGTACCTGAAACTTAATTTCCCTTCCAGCTCTTCTTCTATGAGAGCGGAAGGAAGGTGTGTTCCCTTTTGACAAGCCCACAATACTCCAAAGCCTGCAAATCAGAAAGCATCTCCTCTTAAAGATCCCTGTCTATTTCTATGCCAATATTTATCAGCTTTAGTAAAGCATTGTTTCTCTCCAGAGTTCTCTGGTGCTGTTCCTGATAACATGGGAGTACAACCAGGACAGTTATCTTCAAAAGCAAAGCACAACCCCTTCCATTCAAATGAATTTCTGATGAGGGGATAAGGGCAGTCACTGTCCCTCTAACCCAGTGGTCTTCAAACTTTTTTGGCCAGGCCCCCCCTGAGCCAACTTTGAGCAGGCCGGGACTCCCCAGAAATGCCAAATGGACAGTATGTATTGCGCTCCGTCACCTGCTTCCATCACAGTCGCTGGGCTCCCTCATCCCACTCCTATCCAGTCCCTGGTCTCTCCCCACCCCATCACACACGCTGGGCTCTCCCCACTCTGCTCCCACCACTATCCGATGGTTCCCGGCCATTGTGCTCTCACCATAGTTCCTGGGCTCCCCCATCCCGTTCCCAACACAGTCTGAGGGCCAGTGGCAGCTGGTGATTTTTTTAAGTGGAGGGGCATAACTATTTCCCCCAAAAATGCCATAGCGACAGAGCATAGTGAGGGAGGCCGAACCAATAAATGGGAGTTTCGGGGGGGGGGGGGGGCCCCGTAAATATTTTTTAACTAATGGGTTAAAATGTTGCATTGTAGAGCATACTTTAAAAAAAAAATGGGTAAATAGCCAAACAGTTTGGGCATGACATTTTTTACTGGACATCTATGATAGATGTCCAGTAAAAAGATACCATCCTTGTCCCCTGGGCCCCACTGGGCCTAACACAATTAACATGATTATGTGTGTATGCAAGGCGCTGCACATTCATACAGCAATCACTATCATTCACACGAACATCCATCACCATACACTCACTCATAACATAAGCATACACGCATCCATACACATGTTTAAATGAAAAACAATTGAACATAAACGTACCTTCTGCATTGGCCTGAATGTGGGTGCTGAAACGTCCTGCTCCAGGCTGCTCTGTCCGTATGTGCAAGGAGGCGCAGGAGCTCCTCCTCGGACATATAGACATGCAGTGTCCCAGCCAACATATCCAATGAGCTATGTAATCCTGGCAAAGCAAAACGCCCCAGCCTTGCATGGCTCAGTGAGAATGTGTAGCTGGGGAACTGAACTGAACAGTCAAAGTCCCTTTGACAGTTCAGCCAGCCCAGGAGCACTCCCTCAGCTGAAAATAATCTGCTGAGGGATTGCTCACTGTTTACTGGGCTGGCTCCTTTGCTCCTCCATAATGGGTGATGGGCCACTGGGTGGGCGCCCCCTCGCCATTATGGATGAGCCGCCAGGCTCGGACTGGCCTATAGGGCAATGCCTTACCAAAAAATGTAAAATGCTAGTGTGGGCCAGTCAAAATGGGCCATCATTTTGGCCAATGCAGGCCAGTTTGATGAGTGTTTTCACAATGCAGTTAGTAATTTTGACCATTGTTGCTGAATATATCACAGTTTACTTACATTTTAACACAAAGCACCCCCTTGGGTACTATTGAAACAGTGGGCCTCATTACAACCCTGGCGGTAGCTGTGCTGGTAAAACCGACACGGCTGCCGCCGAAATTGCATCTGGGTCCGGCACCCACAAATGGGCAATTACTGGGTCATGCCGAGGTAGGCGGACCTGGTAATTGCCCTTTCTTGGGTGCCGGTACCGGTAGATCCCCATTCGCATTTCAGCCCCATAGGGCTCAATGGGAATGGGCAGCTCGGATGCACCGGCACCGTTAACAACGGTGCCGGTGCATCCGACGAGCTGTGCTTTACGGGTGCCGCACAGCCTCGCGGGCTGTCAGGCACCCGCTAGCACAACTTGTACTATGGCGGTACGGTAGCAACGGTGCCGGTAGTTTACCGGCACTGTTCTTTCCGTACTGCCATATTTGCAAAGAGGCCCAGTCTGTGACTAAAAGAATGAATATCCATTTACAACGGCGGCCCACTTTTTCATTGTTGCCTGCCACCGTTTCATGCTTCAGCCCGACCATGTGAGCTGCCCCTGCCCATGTCTTCCAATCTAAAAAAAATATATATATATCTTTTATTTTTTTTACATTTCATGCTGAGCTCTCAGGGCCACCCAGGGATGCAACCGCGGACCCCTGGGGGGCCGCGCCCCACAGTTTGAATACCGCTGCTCTAACCGGAAATTGAGAGGACTAACAGCCATTGGTCACCCCTAAATTAGCTGGAACCTAAAATGTCCTTGCGATGTTGACATAGACATCTACACTTAACAGTGATTTCGGAAAGGGATCAAACGAAAGTCAATGTTTTATTTAAAAAAGCTGGGAACTTCACCTATCAAAAAGTGGGTCAGTCAATATAATTTCTGACCACGTGGCAGGGAGATTCTCATTTTTCCTGAAAACAACTGGGCATGCCAGCAGTATGCATCCATTTTAAAAGGAATCTGCTTGCATAGTGCTAACCAATGAAGATCGTTGAGAACAGAAGTGAAGGTGTCAACAGTCTGTGTGCCGGTTACTATTCCGTTGGCTAAAACTACTCCGCTGGCTGAAAGAAGAATAGCTCTCAGGGAATTTATGGTAGATTTGAGATGAAATGGAAAGAAAAAATTGCCATGGTCAATAAGGAACTCACAAGTGCATAAGACCTTCTGCTTACAGCATATTCCATTGTCTTACTTCAGGGCCTCCATCACCCTTCACTTTTATACTTGCAATTCCATTTAAATGAAAATAGCTTTTTTACTCTGTCCATGCCGTTTTTCTCCAAACGCAGTGATTTTAGCTGTTCATTCTTTCTTCTTGTTTTGTCCACATTTCCTTTCTCAGTGCCGCACTCGCCCACTGTGTATCCTTCTTTTTCTGCTTTCACTACCTTTTGCCTTTTTTCCTTTCTTTACCTCAATTTTAGGTCTGTCTAAAGAGATACTTAGCAGGTCTTCTCACTCGTTACCCTTGTAAGACACAGCCATCAGCTTTCTTTGTGAAAGCTAGAATGCTACCAATTGGTCCACTGCATCTTGTATTTGCTGTTCAATTGGCCCATTCCAACATGGCCACCAAGTGCCACTCTTTGCTATGTCCCTTATTATTTCTGTCTTTTTCCCCTATGAACTCACTAAACCTGTGAGGCAGAGCCTGACACGCGAACTTTAGATTGATGGGATCTTGGAGAGGTATGCCATGTTTAGATCATGTTAAACCCCAACAGAGGCAATCAAGTCTTCACAGATATCCCTTCCCTAGCCCGGCACATTATATAGAAATAAAAAGGAGTACTTCATGGATAGACACTATGCTTTTCCTTCCAACAGCATTATTGGATTTCCATGGGAAGCTCTACTGCACAACCGGTCCAAAAAGTGGGAAAACAATAGAAATGAAAGGAGAAACGTTTCCTTTAGAGTGGGTCCACTTTTATTTATACCCTAAATAGGAAGGGCTGGTTAAAATCATAGGGCCTCATTCCGAGTTGGGCGGTAAGGGTTTACGGGCACTGGTAAGGATACCGGTGCCGGTAAACACTTACCACCCAATTCCGAGTTCTCTTAGCGGGACCCGCAAAGGACGTGTGGTCTGATCACACGTCCTTTGCGGGTCCCACTAAGGGACCAGGGCGCTAATAACGGGCCTGCTATTTGCAGTTCCGTAATTAGCGCCTTCCCCATTCCCATTTGAGCCCTATGGGGGCTCAAATGGGAATGGGAATGTCTACAGAATGGGGACATACCGGGTCCTCCAAGGTCGGAATGTCCCGATAAGTCCCCATTCTGCCAGACCGGACCCAGACCGGGTTTGGAGGCAGCCATGGCGCTAATAGCACCATGGCTACCTCCAAACTCATAATGATCCCCATAGACTTAAAACCATTTGTGCATGCAGTATGGTGTCACAACCAGATAATGGACACTCCACTATCTACATACCTTTCGATCAGTATCTGTATTTAACAGGGGCTGCGCGTCCATAATGGGTGACACAACCCATTTGGACTAGCCATCAAGCCAGCGCAGTAAAAACACAGAGCGCTCCCTCAACTGCAACAAGCGGCTGAGGGAAGTGGCGCCCTTCACAGCACGGTGAGCTTTGTCAGTGCTGGTGACCGGGCCTTTGATTTGGGGATGAATCAGAGGCTCGCTCACTGTGCTGGTGAATGGGCCACTGAATTGTAGTGTCTCCACATCAGAGACAGGGGTTGACTGGCCTATAGGAAACTCTGGAGATTTCCTGGTAGGCCTCTGCACACTTGGCCTCTTTTGTGTGGTAACCAATGTTATTTCCAGATTTCTTCATAGGAAAAGGCTTGGGCTTGCTGAAAATGTGTAATATGAGGTACTTTGGTGAATGGGCCCACTGATATGGGTATGGGGGAGGGGTACATGTTTTACAGGGCATCAATGTTAAAGCAAACTTTGTATCGTATCATGTATGATTTAACAATGAAGCCCAGTAAAATAAGTAAAATAATACCATGCCAGAGGCACAAAGTGTAAGCAGACTGGCTGCAACAATGCAGTCCAGTCTAGCCATGTACCAACAACACTTAACATCCTTGCATAATAAGTGTTATTACGTAGCTAGATTGGAATACATTGCCTCAGCCGGTCTGGTTACTTTTTCTGCCTATGGCATGTCATTTTTTGCTGGGCACTGTGACATATCGGGAGTATTCAGACCTGCTCCCCAGGGTGAGCCACCCCCTTTGAGGCTAGGTAGGTGAGCCCACTCAGCAAGACCTTCCCCAGGCCTCTGGGCAAGTTGGACCTCACTGGGAGGTGCTCCCCCTTAGGGGACAGGGACTCTCATCTCCAAAGGGAACTCCATATGCAGGACACTTTATCTGCATATATAGGGACTGCCTTCCATCCAAAACTCGATTTTCGACTTTTCTTTCGATTTGGCTTTAGAAAATGTTGAATTCAGCATGCCAGTCGAAAGAAAAGGGAATACCCCTTTAATAAGAAACTCGTATGAAATTGGTACTTGTAGACCAGAAGGGAGGAGAGAGAACGTTCCACAGGGGAAATCCCCTGATATCACAACGCCATGGAGAGGCAGAGCAGAGTTGAACAGCGGGACCCGCAGAACTGCAAGAAGCCGGGAACACCAAGTGCAGTCAATGGAGGCCCGGCGAATCAGAAAACGAAAAAGCCGTTATCCTGCCAGAGTTCGAGGAACCGTCCGACGTGGTGGCGTGAGTACTGTGGTGGGCCAGGCGTCCGTTAAACAACACCGAAACCTGGAAGACAGAGAGTGTTCACACCTCTCATCCGCTTTTGTTCGCGGAACATGGCCAGCTGCAGAGACTCCAAGACTGCTACGCATGTGAAGCCCGAAAGGAAGAACCAAGAAAACAAACCAACATACCAGAATGAACGCCGAACCCTGCAATGTCACCCAGGCAAACAAAGGTACTGGGGTGAACAGCAGAAGCGGGAGGCTGCCGTTACAAGACATAGGGGGTCATTCCGGGGTTGGAGCTAAGTAACAGCCCTTACCAGCATGGAGCAAATAGCGTGTCCGTGTAGTCAATAGCCCGCTAGTAGAGGGCTATTACGACTTCGCGGGCACGAGCTTTGCGCCATGCCGTTAAGGGCATTACCGCCATGCCGTTAAAGGCACGAAAAATTCCTTTCGCGGAATCATGCATAGCGCAGATAGCACTACCGGCATGAACCAATGCAGTATTAACGGTGACCGCTAATAGCGGTCACCGCTAACAATGGTCACCGTAAAGAAGCAGAACCGGAAGTAGTGTCATCGCACAGGAATGGGAAGGAGCACTGCGGCCATCTTTAAAAACACAATTCATTGCCATCCTCAGCAGCCAGGACCTGTGGGACTCTGCTGTTTGTTTGAAAACCTTCATCCAACACACCACAATGCCCAAGGCCCTTAAAAAGGGAGCTGCCTGCCTGCGCAAGGAGCGCTGCAATGAGGACGAGTTGGAGATGCTAGCCGGGACACTGCAGGAACATGCTGGGATTGTGTTCGCCAACAGCATGAAGGGGGAGGCCATCTTAAAGAAAAAAGAGATCTGGGCACTTGTGGCACAGAAAGTGAGTGCAGTTGGAAACACCCCACGCACAACAAAAGACTGCCGTAAGCGCTGGGACGACTTGCGGCTCAGAGTAAGGAACATACTCTCCGTGAACAGGAGCCAGGCAATGGCAACAGGACGAGGTGCCAGCTCCCTCATCAAGCTGATCCCATGGGAGGACATCTGCGCCAGCATGATTGGCGTGGAGGGGATAGAAGGTGTCTCCGACAAGGAGTGTGGCGCCACAAAATCGGGAGATGGAGGTGAGTGTCCTAAGAAAACACTGCAATGCAGAGTCTGATGAAAGTCAACCAATATGTCAGTCCAAAGAGGCAAGCCATGGCCCAATACACACTCACTCCCAGCAAAGTAGCCGGACGCATCACCGACACATGCAGATGCCTGCAGCAAGGCAATGCCGTACCTGACACATACCACACAAAATGTAACTGCCATAAATCACACAGCATGCACGCCCCTATAAATATGCATGTCACATAGCATAGGTCTTGGCCAACATGAGTGACCCCGATATATGCCTGCATAACCCACCCATGTATCAAACAACGTGATCATCCAAACTCAAATGCCTATTACCCTCGATTGTGTGGATGATCAATTGTCCAAATGTATGTATGATGCCTATCAAAACATCACTCATGCCGTCCCCCTCTTCGAACCCCACAGGCTCTGACCATGACAGCGATGGCCAAGACTCAACCCCCGCGAAGACCACACCCCGGAAGAGGTCCCGGGATGACGCCAACCGCCATTCCACCTCGAAGAGCCAACCCAGGGGCCGCCGTGGACCACCAGTCAAGACACCCCAGGTTGCCAGTACACCGGTGCTGGCAAGGCCCGTAGAGGCGGAAGCACCAACATCCATTTCCCAGACAGAGGAATCAGCCGAGGCACCACACTCAGAGGAGTCAAGTTTGGCTGGGGAGGTGGAAGCCACAGCACCCCAGGCTGTGGAGGAGCCACAGGATGAGGTATGGGTGCCCATTGAGGATGATTCCTCTGAACTGCCCCGCACGCCCAGCCCACAGGCATCCCCCCAAATCTCATCCCTTGAGACAGACCACGCCACCACCCCGGAGCCGTCTGGGCAGGAGCAAATTGACGGGCACTTTAGTCCAATAGTGGCGACTATTGAGGCCGGGCAAGACACCCAGGAACCATCCACCTCCACAGGTGCACCCGCAGGGCCGCAGCGTGCAGAGCAGCTGACTGCCCTTGTGCGACAGTTCGTTGAGGACAATGCACAGGCTAGGCAGGAGTGGCGGGAGAACATCGCCACTCTAAAAAGGACCATCTCGGACAACGCCGCCTCCATGGGCAAAATATTTGCGGAGTACACTAGCCGCCTCTGCGAGGAGGTATCCGCCCTGCACCAGGTACTAAGCCGCATAGCTGATGCCATGGAGTCAGGGCGCCTGGCAAACTAATTCGAGCAGGCAGCCACACCATCTACGTCTAGCTCGACCCAGACGAGCCCGCCCCGCAGGTCATCACACACCCTGCGCCAGCCAGACATGCCACCACCTGGTCCAGGGAGTGCTAATTATTAGTCTCGGCAACCTGATGTAGACATCAGAGACTTGATGGGAAATGTGTGGGGGAGTTGTGGGGGAGGGGGTGAGGGTGTGTGGGGAGTTGTGGGGGGAGGAGGAGCGGGGTGAGGGTGTTTGGGGGAGTTGTGGGGGGAGGTGGAGGGGGTGAGGGTGGTGGAAGGTTATTGCACTATTGTTTTCTTTGTTAAATATAATACACCCTTTGTGTCAAAAGCAAGACTTGAGTGGACATTCATCATTGCGCATGTTTCATTTATTCATATACAGTGCATAGTGTGCATGTACCCACACACCCAGTGGCCTCTGTCAAAATATCATGTCACCCTCTGCAGCCATGTGTGTCAGTAATATTGTGCAATCAATGACTGACGCACAGCACATCCCTCCTGTGCATCGGCACTGCAATGATGTACAGCCACTTCTTCTTCGTCCCCTTCATCATCACCAGGTGGTTGCAGTTCAATGTCAGGGGGCAGGGGCACGGTGCGTCAGATACACATGTTGTGCAGCATGACACAGGCCATGATGATCTTGGCCACCTTCTCATGCCTGTAGCGGAGTGCCCCATCTGACAGGCTAAGGCAGCGAAACCATGCCTTCAACAGGCCAAAGGTCTGCTCAATGACCACACGGGTACGGGTGTGGGATCGATTGTAGTCCTCCTCATGCCTGTTCTGTGTGTTTCGGACAGGGGTGGTGAGCCACGGCATCAAGGGATAGCCACTGTCACCTGCATGGGAGGCATAACAAGCTATATGTCAGTCGATTGATGATGGACAGCTGTACTAGTCACACATGCCGGCAGATTATCGTTGGTCACATGCACATATCCCTGGTTGTATGCACGCCATTTTTAGGCCCTCAATGTGTCCTGTGCCATGGAATAATGGTGTGGGTTGCATCTTCAAGATGATACACGGTGTGCTCTGCTGTCTTGTAGCACATGCATTGTGTACGCATACAGCTGTGTTTGTGTCAATTTAGTGATGTGTTGTGTTCTGTAGGATTTCCTGATGGGGAGCGTTGGCAGTAGGCTCTGCAATGTTAGGCATTCTGCGCTGATTTTTGACATGCTGACATGCAGCATTCCTGTGGTTGATCCGGGATATCGGGCACAACAATGTGTGATGATCTTGCTTGCGTCGCCTTCCATCTGCACCTGTTTGGAGTGGTATTGCTTGCTATAGCGGTAAACCACCTCCATGGCATGAAGGCCACCTTTTGTTTAAAGAATCTCCTGGGGAGTCCGTGGTAGGGATATGTTTTCCGTTGTGTGCTTGAGGAGGGCATCCAGCTCTTGCTTCAGGATGTAAGTGAATAAGGGTGGTGATATGCCATGCATGTGCCCCACTGTGTGCTGGTAGGTAGCTGTGGAAAGGTAGTGGAGCACCAACACTACCTTCAGTAGAGAGGGGATGGCGGTGCGTATTTCAATGAGGCTGACAATCGTGTATCATGTCCACGATGGTGTTCCGGTCCAGATGGTACAGGGTGTGGTTGTGCTCTGGGGCTGGGTTGGCGGGACTGGCTCTGATGTTTGGGATTGGGGGCTGCATGCATGGTTACGTTGGCTGCACTGGTGGGGCATGCTGGGCCTGTCTCACCCTCCTTCTCCTGCTACGTCTCCTCTGTGGTGCCTGCTGTTGGTGTTGGTGTTGTTGCTGGTGTTGCAATGCATGCATGTCCTCCAGCTGAAGTGTTGATGCTACTATTGGATTGATCTTAGTGTGGAAAGATGTGTGGTGTGTGGGTATACTCCTTTTGTTCAGGCCCAGACTCCATTGCCTCTACCTGTGCTGATGGTGTGCACCTGTGGCAGTTGGGAACACTGCACATGGCATTTTACAGTTGGTCAGAGATGCCGGTACTTACGGCATGCTGGAATCCACTTTTAGTGCCTTCATGATGCCGGTATTTGCAAGTCCGCTTCACTTGTGATGTCCTCCAGTTTACAGCATGCCGCCATTGCCGGTATGATGGGCCGCGTGCCCGCGCCCATGCCGCTATAAGAGGCACCGTTATTTATGGTGCCGCTAATAGCGGTTTGACAGGTCGGAATAGCCCGGAGCGGTAAGCAATGCCGGTAATCCTTTACCGGCATCGCTTATCCCTTGCCTCAAACCACGGAATGACCCCCATAATACAGAGATGGGACCATGATGCTGATAAGGACAGTAACAGTAACAGAACATTGAACCAGAATAATTTGATATCTGAGGACATATTCAAAACCAAAACCTGAAGAATAAGAATGATTGTGAATCACTAAGAAAGTGGAAACAAATATCCTGTGCGATAGAGAGAAAGCCTCAAGAAATAATTCACAAGAGATAATTAATGAAGAGTTGGGAGACATGGGAAACTGCCAAAAGTTTTATGAGCTAAAAATGCTGTGTGAACCAAACAAGGAGAGAAAGAGTCAATTACAACGATAATAAAACAAGGGAATGACGTAAAATAAAAGAAAGGTGTCTAAGAGAATATCTTAAAGAGAACAATTATATTGAAGACATAATTGCATTGAAGACAGGATCCTTAAACAGTTGGGAGAAGCTACACAAGCTTGTGAACAAAACCAGAGATGTATCCGAAGAAATTAGCACATGGAACATACTTTCTAAAAGAGAGACTTTTACATACTGAAGATTGGTGTAGAACAAAAGAGTCGGAGAGAAAGCCTAGAGACAAATGGCCAAGAGGAGACAGCCAGAAGATAAACCTTCTTTGGGGTCACTTTTATTTGTTACTGTTAGTGGTAGGGTCAGGTAGATTTAGGTTTGGACTGAGAACTTCATGAGTTTGGACTACATGATGACAGATGAGCATCTTTAGTTTAATTTAGTTAGACAGAGATTTCCCTTTCAGTAATTTGGTGAGATAGGCTTGTTTCCTTATAATTTAAATATAAGAATATCAGAATGTCCACTAGGTGTCTGACTCCTTTCGACCGACCACAGCATTTATGATAAAACAGGCATGTTAAGTGCTATTATGTGGCTAGAATGGCATTTTGGTGCATCCAGTCTAATCATTTCTTACTGTGGCATATGTGTTAGTACATGTTGAGCTTGTTTTCTAATTATGGCATGGCATTTTTAATGGCAAGAGCAACAGAAGTATGTTCTTATGTGCAGGTACTGGCACATATTTTTTTTTTTTTTTTTTTTGTGTTTGGTTTATTTAAGAAAAAAACCTTTACAGTTAATTCTTTACGGTACAAAATATACATTATAAAGTTGTTTAAAAAATAAACAAGGAATAAAAAAATGACATAAAATAGTGGAACAAACACATTCACATATACAGATTACACATAACAGTGTTTCATCTGTACTTAATGCAACGCCTTGCAGTTAGACCAAACAGTTTCTGGACTCTCTAAGAATATTCAATGCACATAATGATAACAAAATAGAGGAAACACAATATAAATGATCAAAAGCACAGCTATTTAATCTCGTTTTCAGAACAATGCGATGGCCAGAAGAAACAGATTATACAGAATAATAATCGCTAATAAAGTAAAAGAAACAAGTCATTATCCGAAATAGTTTCTAAACCATTTCCCGATGGTTATTCAGTCAGTTGTCAATACTTCTACCATTTTAGCTTCAATAATTACAAGTAAGTTTATCAATTTAAGAGTCAGGCTTTGACTATAGCCTTCCATGCAGCGTCTCCAGAGAGATTCCCTTGAGATAACTGAACAGGAAAAGGACTCTCAAACATTTGGATACGCCATACCTCAAAATAAGAACAGTAAATCACCAGATGTTTTAGCTTTTCGGGTATATCGACATTTTCACAAAAACGGCAGAATGTCGCATCAAGACTCTTAGAACCATCGGCCCAATTTTTTGTACGTTGACGTGTGAGAAATTGATTTAGTCTGAAACGCATATAGATTTTCCTTGCGAACGCAGAAGGAAACTGTATTAAGTATTTTAGTCTACATTCCCATTTGCCTCGAAAGAGATTGTATTCATCAAATGATGGATAGGTGCCCATATTATCCATCATAATGCTCCAAAAAACTCTTTGGTATTTCTTTTCTTGACTCGGTAGCCACATACTAATAGAATCAGGAGTTTCGTGAATCTTTGAGAGAATGGTAGTAATTTTTATAGTTTGAAGATGTAAAGATTTTATATGTGAGTCACCCAAGATTTTATTCAATTCGAAATATAAAGTGTTCTTAGGCGGATTTAGCATTTTAGAGTAGTTTGTGATACATCTCCAGTTGTGTTTAACTGACAAAGGTAATATATTCAGTTCGTGGCATATCATTACATTTGGAATAGATAAAGCCATGCCCAGTGCAGTTTTCCACAGCTTTCCCTGCAGTATATTCAGAAAATCATCAATATCATAGCTGCAAATATCTAAGGAATAAAGAATAATGGGTTCAACTTTCTGAAGATAGAATTGAATAAGAGGAAGTAAGGAGAACATGCAGTGTTGATGGAAAATAATTTTCATTTGTGAAGCAAGAGTTTTCACTTTTTGGTTGAGAAATTGTTTCCACATTGTTAAAGAGTATGAGTCAGTAAGAGGGTAACCTAAATACCGAATCGTAGCAGCGTATTCTACTTTCATACCATTTAGGAACCAGGAAAAGCGATGTGGTTTCAGTTTTCCACCAGAAAAAATAAATATGGAGGTTTTCATGGGATTGGGAGAAAGATTGTGGTTGAGGGAAAAATTTGCAAATAGATCTAATTTCCTTTGAAGCCCGAAAGGGGTTCGGTCAAAGAATAGCAGGTCGTCCGCAAAACCCATCCAATCCAGCTTGATATTACCAAGCTTGGCTGGAAAGCACTCTCCAGTCACCCATGTCTCATCCAGACCCAAAAGATATAAGTTGAATAGCACCGCTGCCATGATGCAACCCTGTTTCACCCCCGTTTCCGTCGAAATGGGGTCAGAAAGAGCTCCTTCTTTATTCAGCCGGATGCGATAGGATGTATTTTTATGCAACAAAGCAATCAATGCAACCAGATGAAGTGGAATCCCCATGGCCAGCATTTTCTTCCACAATATCTCACGGACAACGCAATCAAAAGCTGCGGTGAGGTCCAAACTAACCATGTAAACAGGGCCTTGTTTGGAGGAGGAAGTAAAGGCCTGAAGGTGACAAAGAATGGTGGCATTAAGAGGACAACCTATATGTTTCCTAAAACCTACTTGATAGGGTGACAAAAGGTTACAGTCATTAATGTACATTTGTAATTCTTGTAACAAAAGCAAGGAACATTTTTTAGAGGAGGCGTCAGTTAACGCTATCGGATGATAGTTTGCAGGCAAGTTAGGAGGACCTTTTTTGTAAATAGGAATGACAAGGGCAGAAGTCCAAGACGGGGGAAAAATACCAGAAAACAAAATAGAATCAAATTTGATTTTAAGAATACGAGCCCAGAAGGTAGGATTAGCTTTATATACGCAGGGCGGTATACCATCCGGACCAGGGGCCCTGGAGGGTTTAAGTTTCCCTATAGCCTCAATAATGTCGCCAGTCAACCACAAAGGTAATGTTTTAAGAGGAAGCTTGGGCTCGCCACCTTTTAACGTATTGAAACGTTGAGGTAGTTGAAATTTGGGTCTGATGTAGGCGACCCAAGTTTCAGTAGAAATCACCGAGTCGATCGTAGTAGCAGAGTCACAAGAGATGGTACGCAAAGTATTCCAAATTTGCCTGGAGTCATGTTTTAGCAGGTGGTAGAAGACTTTTTGATTATCTTCATAATGCAGGTGATCCTTCAACCATTTCATCTTGTTTCTGTAGCGTTGTCTAACAGTTCTAATAAGTTCTGAGCAAGTTGATAGGGAGGTGTTACCTTTTCTGAGTATTCTAATCTCTGAATTTTTTTGAGCTTTCAAGTGCGCCACTTGGAGGTTAAATTTGTGAATATGGTGAGATAGAACTTGAGTCTTCTTTTTTAGGGATTCTTTTAATTTTAAAAGATGAAATTTAATTCTGTTTGTGTTTGAATTGTCTATTTGTAGGAGGGGGATACCTCCTAAATAAGAATGATGAATGATGTCAGAATCACACTCGAGACAGTTGGTGAAAGCAAGGCATACTTTGTGATTCCATTTCACAGATAAAGCATGACGATCAGGTTCTATTAGAGCAAGTAACATGTCGTCATTATAACGAGTCATAGGAATATTCAAGGACAAAGACAGTATCATGTGGTCTCCTATTGCTGGATCTATAAGCATCACGGAATCAACACATGAATATAGCCTTGAAGAAACAAAAACATAATCAATTAAAGACTTGTAATCAGCTCTTGCCCAGGTGTAATTGAAAGGTTCAAGTTGGAATAGCGGAGTTTGCATATCCCACTCCAGAAAAGAAGAGTTCCACATTTGCCCATATCTCTTAGAGACCATCGAATGATTGTTCCACATAACACTGGGATGAGATCTTTCATCATAACAATAGCAATTCAAGTCACCCCCTGCAATTATCCTGGCTGTTGGAAACAATATAAAACCTTTTTCTAGCACAGCATTCAATTCATCTAAAATAACATCAATTGACATACTTAATTTGTTCCAGTAGATGCAAAGCAATATAAGAGTTATGGAAGGGTCCTCATTATCAATCAATGCACAAGCTAAAATAGAAGCAGAATAGCTAATCAATTCTGTAGAGCATCTATAGGCTGAATTAATCAAAATCGCAAGACCACCTGACGGTCTTCCGCAAAGGCCCCGCCTTGCAACCTGAACGAAGGCAAGATAGCCCTCTATTACAAAGTTTTTTTGGCACATGGTCTCCTGCAAAAGCATGATATCTGGTCTTTGATGGTAATTAAGGGAATACCATTTTTTAAAATTACCTAGACCGCATGGATTCCATGAAAAGATGAGTGACTTTGCCAAGCTAAGAGTCACTCATCCCACTTAAAGGATTTGACACTTGAACAATTTTAGGATCCTTCCATGACAACTCCTTTATCGCTGATACAAAAGCCATAAATTGTTTCATGGTCTTGGCATCAAGATTGGATAAGTTGCCAACAATAGAACAAGGCAAAATGCTTTCAGCTATAGGAGGCATCATTTCCACAAAGGTTGTGGCTTCTTCAACCAATGCAAAAATGGTGGTTACTAACCCAATGGATGCTAAATCATCTTTGTGTTCCCATAACAATTTCAGAATGAATGGAGACATGAATTTACAGATCATACTATTGTTATTCACAGCTGCCAATTTCACTGAGTCAATATCATTAGAGCGGATAATACGAAGAGCTGGAATGTCTTGGATGGCAGTCATCACAAACGTACGATTCAGACGCGCCTTTCCATAACGTTCAGGCTCGCTTTCCCACCCCATTACAGAGGCCGACTTGATATCTGTAAAATCGGCCTTTGCAGGACTGTTTTGCGGCACTGAACTCCAGCGGTCAGAGTTAGACACAGTCTGACCTATTTCTTGTATTTTGACATGAACGGGTGAACCACCCAACGTAGTACCTGCTACAGCAGTCTTCACCCCATCAGAGTGAACGCTGCTGCCGTTAGGAGTTGGCTTGATGGTGTTAGCTTTAGTTTTTTCACATTTTGCATTTAAGGGAGCACTTGACCCAATGTCTAGACCAATGATCACTTTTTCTGTCTTTTTAAGATCTAACAAGGGATAAAAGTTGGAAAGAGCAGATTGTTTCTGAAACGAAAGAGAAGCTTGAGAGACAGGTTCCAAGTTCTCATTTACTGGTCCATCATCCCGACAGACAACTCCTTTCTTATCGTTAGAAACAACCCTTTTTGTCACTTTAGACACCAGACACGCATCAGAAGCACCCTCTTTTTTAATTTCCAATGCTTTTTTCTTTCCAAGTGCCTTTTTTTGAGTCGGAGGGGCCGTCTGAATGGGTTCCGGAAGGTTTAGCATTGCTTTGGATTCATCGTTCAATTGGTTCAGATCAATGATAGTGTCACCCCCAGATAAGTTACAAATGTCTCTCATATGTGTGTTATGTTTATCGATTTTGTCACACCTTTGATTTTTTTGTTTTTTTTCTAGTTTTCCTTTCATTTTTTTGATAGGAAAATTTCGCTTTTCTGCACGAGCCTGAGCTCTTCTTTGTTTTTTTGTTTGGGGAAATGGAGGAGTCGCTACTTCTTGTAGGTCAACAGAGATTTTTTCTCCAGTTGGGTTTAGTTCAGGACTCTCTTCACATAGATCAATAAGGTCAGTCAACGCGGAGGGGCTGTCCAAACAAGCACCATTTTTTTCATCACCTCCAGGACTGTGCACTCTTAACACTGGAGTTGATAAGGTTTTAAGGGTGGTAGCCATCTCTGAAACCAAGACTGTCAAAGCAGCAATATTTGAGGCATTTACGTCCTCTGATTTCTTTAAAGGCAGGCCAGTGACGTTCATGGCAACAGGTCTAGACTGAGAGCCCTCAGACACTGCCTCTGCAAAGGATTTAGTTTGTGTAGCAATGTTATGGGAATTGGAAGTCTCCACCTTTTTGTAACACAGAGACGAGAACATATTGCAAGAAAGCAACATGCCCTCCATTTTACTTTGCTTACTTATGAGATCAATCATTTGAATCTGTAGAGTTTTTCATTCTTCGTGAGTTTGCTCATGACCCTTATCCAACAAATTTAAGATCCGAGTTAGGACAGGGAAGGTTTCAAAGCATTGTTGGTATTCATCATCACATTTTTTCTCAATTTCCGAGACATGAGTTGGCTGTGATAGGGTTTTAGGAGATAACGACTCATTAAATTCATACTGAGAAACACCAATAATTTCCGGACCAGGAGAAGGGTGAGAATCTTGAGGCAACAATTTTTCTGAGTTTGGAGAGCTCATAGACTGAATGATTGGAGCACCAGCGCTAGGCTTTCTGTATACAGGAATACCACCCAATGAATGTGCTTCTTTTTGGGCACTAAGTTGAGAAGGAACAGAGTAAGAGTAAGATGGAGGATTATTAAATAATAAAACATTTTCAATCCCATATTTGCTTTTATTCACAGGGGTTGAAGGTTCATATGATAATCTTATACGCTTTCCGAGTTCCATCTCAATCGCAGGTGCCAACATAGAGAAATCAGCAGGGTGGGATCCGAGTCTCTCTATTCCCATCTCTTTTTTAATAGCCTCTCTATCGAGGCTAAGATCAAGAATGGGCTCTTCATTGCCCCATCCCCTAGGGGATAATTTGTTGGCTTCTTTGACAGTGATAGACCCTTGTATTTCTTTATGAACCATTGTATTTTGGTTCATAGGGGGAGACTTAAACTCCTGAGAGGGACTCATGGACATGTTCAGCTGTGTATATTTAGCCTTTAAGGGTTCATGTTCAATCTCTGCATGAACCTCGATTTTAGGATCTATGATCTCATAGGTTTCACTACCAGCTGGAAATGTCGAAAGCTTTGAAAAAGAAGAATCTTTAGATAAGCAAGACATTTCAGGCACCTTCGAAGCTTCTTTAGTCGCAGAGGGGGAAGTTTTAACACCATAGCCAGCTGGGGGATTGATGACCATATCCACCACCCCATTTCCAGATTCCAACAACCCTGACACTGTGCCAAGGGAGGCTATTTTTTCTAGGGAAACATCAGTGATAAAGTTGAGGTTAACCTCGAGATCCTCCTCTATAATCACAGGGGGTGGAGCAATGTCTAACAGTGTAGAGACATCATCCGAATCGACCTCATTTTTTTTTTGATTGTGCTTATTAGATTTTTTGCCACTACGAAGACCCTCGGCCATAGTGATAGAGATTAAAGGCAAAACTGCTCGACGGCAAAATTAGCCTAAAGCCAATGCTTCTCAGTCGAGTAAAATGCCAGCAAACACATCAAACAATATAAACAGTGCTAATCAATTCTGGTGTGCCTTGAATACCTTTTCCTCTCTTTCAATGCCAAATCTATTCAAACCTCATTAATTTCTACATAGGATTTTACAATGATAGCGGTTTAACCACTAGTTGATCCTATAAGGCGCCTTAGCACTTAATTATGCCAAAAGGTCGCTCCACAGGATAGCATGTATCACCTTGGAAGGTTCACAAACAATTCAGAAAAAACGCAAACAACAGCCTTAAGCAGCGGCAAAGATGATTACCTCTGATCAGGACAACAGATAAAGCCCTAAATGTGTCAACTGTAAGGCTCTGAACCACCCCACCTCAGACGCCGAACAGCCCAACAGCCAGTGCACTTTTGAATGCACTTCCGAATGCGCGCGCGCAATGCGCGTGCACCGGAATGTTTGTAGCTGTAGCGTGAAAGCGAGGCTGAATGGGGGGCGTGCCTGAGGGAAGGCCGAAAGGCGGAGCTGCAGTGAAGTAAAAAGAAAGAGAAGGGAAGGTGAATTTGGAAAGTGTGTGCCGGCAAAAACACAATTAGCACAGATAGCACAGTTAACAGAGAGCACAAAGGGGCTGCCTAAATCGTTTAAAGTCCAAATAGTTACTTGAGCGACTTGCAACATGGAAGGAACTTCCTCTTGCCGACTCAGTGCTGATGGCAGAGAAACAAAGAACAAAGTTCAACAAAGTCTGTGGATGCAGCAGCAGGGCTCCAGTCTCCAGCAGCGTGGCAGCCCAACAGCCAGTGCACTTTTGAATGCACTTCCGAATGCGCGCGCGCAATGCGCGTCCACCGGAATGTTTGTAGCTGTAGCGTGAAAGCGAGGCTGAATGGGGGGCGTGCCTGAGGGAAGGCCGAAAGGCGGAGTTGAGCGAGTTGCAACGTGGAAGGAACTTCCTCTTGCCGACTCAGTGCTGATGGCAGAGAAACAAAGAACAAAGTTCAACAAAGTCTGTGGATGCAGCAGCAGGGCTCCAGTCTCCAGAAGCGTGGCAGCCCAACAGCCAGTGCACTTTTGAATGCACTTCCGAATGCGGCACATATTGCATAGTGAGCTTGGACATGTTTTCTTATAGCATCATTAGTGGCATTATTGTTAGGCAGAATCCAGGGCAGTTCCCTTAGGGAGCACTACCCCAGATTAGGACTACAGGTGAGAGCAATAAATCCCCTTTGGTATCAGTCTGTACCACAAAGATTTAGTTGGTAGCTGTGGCTGAGCATTCAGACCTATCTCAAGAGGGAGATGAGCAGTATTCAGGGTTGACACAATAGGTAGTACAGTACTATGGAGCAAGGAAACACTGACCAAAGTTTTGTATTAAAAAAAAGAATATATATTTAATTTATACACTTCTAAGTCGGCACATACATCACATTTAATAAAATAAACTAAGTTCAGTCAAAATAAAAGCATATACAACTCCCTGTTCAATTGTAGACACGTTTTCGTATATTGAAAACTGAGCAAAACGGCACAGTGAAAACCTACTACAAATGGCACTCTACCAATTCAACGAAAGGGAGGGAAAGTACAAGTTAAACCGAAATATCTTCAGACACCCCCTAGCAACACTTCCCTGAAGTTTTTTGAACAAGTAATGCACAGTAACACTTTAACCAAAAGACAAGTGAATGAAAACTGAGCAGAAAGGCACTCCACAAGTTAAAACAGTAGGAAGGAAGAGGGGTTTAGAAGATTTAGGTGCATCCACACATTTTTCATTGAAAACTAATCTAGTGAGAGCAGATCTAGCAAATCAGCCAGAGGCAATAGGCCTGAGCCAGAGTCAGTGGTACAGGACCAAGAGCTCAGGAGCAAAAATGTTCTTGTAGCTGCAGTCAAGTCTTTAGTAGAAAACTTTTGAAGAGGTAGATGCAAGGCGAAAGACAATGTTAAGAGAGAGGGCGGTCGACCCCACAAGTAATTAAAGGATTTAAAATACCTTTAGGGCTACCACGGAGAAAGGGCGGCCCGGCGGAACAATGTACCTTAAACGTGGAGAAGTGGCTCCTGCGCTGGCGGTTGTTCCTGGTAGTTCCTGCAGGTCGAGGGGTCCAACAGAGGAAGAGAGGCTCTCGTCGTGGAGGAAGGTTCGAGTCGCTGCACTACACAGGGATGAAACCAGCCGCGGTGCTGCCAAATGAAGTTTAAAAGGTACGCTCCTTTTAATCACGGTCCGGGTCGATAGCTGCCTGGCTATCCGGTCTTCAAATGCGGGGCACTGTCGAGTCAACCAAGGAAAGTCCGAGGATGCGATAGGTGAACTGGTTGACCCCACCAGCTCAAGGGAAGGAGGCTCCTCCGCTGAAGATCTCCTCTCATCGTGTGGAAGAATAGTGGTGAGACGATCCGGCAAGGCTTCACCTGTGGTGTAGATGCTGAAGATGTCTCTGGCTTCTCTTCCCTTCGGTTCCGTAGTTCCAGTGGCGACGTCTTGCTCTTCCAGTCCTCAGGACCCTGCTTTTATTCAGAAAGAGACTCATTCATACAGCTGAGCTGTCACTCACACAGTGGAGTGGTCTTCTTGGCGGGAGACCCTCCAGCCTTACAGGTCAGAATGCGACCTGAGTTGCTGCAGCACCTCTGTTCGGGGGTTCTACTCCCCCTCCCAAACAACAGACCCACCCCAGACTCAGTGGCGCCGAAAGGAGGGCTTCTTGGCAGAAGCCCGCCAAAAGGACGAACAAAGGATCTCCGACCTGGGTTTGGAAAATGGAGTAAGACTTGAGAAAGAAGTTTTATCAAAGTTCTGGCAAATAAAACCTATCGGTGTAAAGTTAATAATAAAATAAACCGGCGGTATGTTAGAGGTTGTCAGAAAAAGTGGTAGCCTCGAAAAATGGGAAAATCCCATAGAGAAATATTTGCGGTCGAATATAAAAGGTAGTAACCACTGCCACCAGTCAGAAACTTTGTAGAGGGGGACTTTAAGGTACCCTCTCGAAAATGAACATAGGGGAAAAACTATTAACCCCTTCCAGTACTTCCATATTAAGATGGGGTGTAATGGTTAAGTTCATAAAAATTGACTAGTAAAGTCAATGGGGACTTTACATGCCCTGGGAGACAGTAGTCAGTCCCAGGGTATGGAGTCTATGTTTGGGGTCGCTACAACACCCCTGTGTCACAGCACAGAGGGTGCTGCCTGACACGTGTGTATAAAGATGGTTCCTATGGGTGAGAGAAAAGATCCCATAGGCATTAAACACAAAAATAGCCTAAAACACACATAGCAAAAATGCCTGAGAGTGGGAAAAAGAGTCTCACTCTTAGTCTCACTCTTAGCAGGTAAAAAGAAATAAACCCTTAATCCAGCAAAGCTGCTGGGGGACTCTATAGGTAAGGGAAATTAGCCATAAAATGAGAATTCTCCCTAACACTCGCCCCCCCCCAGAGTAAGGGACAGGAGGATCTAGTCCACTCCTGGATGAGTCTCATACCTATAGTCGGTTAAACACATCCTAGATAGACCATTTTGTTGGTGAAATCCTGGCCTGTGCTCAATGGTAAAATCAAACCCTTGGAGGCAGATTGACCATTTTAGCAGTTTTGGGTTTTCCCCTTTCATTTGCATCAACCATCTCAAGGGTTGGTGGTCTGTTTGAATGGTGAAAGTAGATCCATAGATGTATGGTCTAAACGTCTTCAAAGCCCACACAATGGCAAAACATTCTCTCTCAATAGTTGCCCACCTTGTTTCAGGTTCCTTCAGTTTCCTACTGAGGAGGCAAATGGGGTGTTCCCTACCTTTCTCATCCAGTTGACTGAGTACTGCACCAATACCTATATTGGAAGCATCTGTCTGTACTATGAAGGGTTGGTGGTAGTCAGGAGCTCTGAGAATTGGAGCTTGACAAAGGGTTTTCTTTAGGCTTTCAAAGGCCTGATTGCACTCCTCATTCCATTTGACCTTTTTAGGAAACTTAGGAGAAGAGATTACATTCAGTGGAGAAGCTATGGATCCATAGTTCTCAATGAAATTCCTGCAATACCCAGGGAGGCCTAGGAAGGCTCTCACCTGAGTTTGAGTAGAAGGGGTTGTCCAGTTTTGCACAGCTTCAATCTTGCTGAGCAAAGGCCTTGTTTCACCACCTCCTACCTCATGCCCAAGGTAGACCACTTTACTCTGACCAATTTGACATTTGCTTGCCTTTATGGTCAGATGGGCCTGTTATGGAGCCTGCAAAACATATCCTAGGTGGTCAACATGTTCTTTCCAAGTAGGGCTGAACACTGCAATGTCATCCAATTATGCCATGCAGAAGTCCTCCATCCCATTCAGAACCCGATTAATCATCCTTTGAAATGTAGCAGGTTCATTCTTTAATCCAAAAGGCATAACCTTAAACTGGTATAAGCCAACTGGGGTGGAGAATGCAGTTTTCTCCTTGGCATGGTCTGTCAGGGCTATTTGCCAATAGCCTGACATGAGATCAAATGTGCTGAGGAACTTGGCTGAACCAAGTCTATCCACCAGCTCATCTGTCCTTGGCAAAGGATGGGCATCAGTCTTAGTTACTGCATTTAGAGCTCTATAGTCCACACAGAATCTCAACTCTTTAGATCCTGACTTTGGTACTAACACAACTGGGTTAGAACATGGACTAGTAGAGGGCTCTATTACCCCGAGATCAAGCATCTTGTTGACCTCTCCTTTGATGTGGGTTCTTACATTTTCTGACATCCTGTAGCCCCTGCTTTTGACAGGTAGACAGTCACCAGTTTGGATATCATGTTGGCCCCAAGGGGTCAAACCTGGTGTCAGTGAGAACAGAGGGGCAAATTGATTTAACAAATGTTTGCACTCCTCCTGTTGCTCAGGGGTCAGATTAGAAGAGAGATTGACTCCTTCTATTTTCTCATCTAAAGGTTTGCCTCTGAGGAGGTCAGGCAGAGGTTCACTCTCCTCCTCCTCTTGAGCTGAAGCTAGAAGCAAAGCTCCTGGTTCTGGTCTCGAGACATAAGCTTTTAAGACGGTTAAAGTGAAAGACTCTAGGAGCCTCCATAGGATTGCCTAAGTCCACCAGATAGTTTACCTCTCCAAGTTTTCCCACAACCTTCAAGGGTCCCATCCATTTGTCCTGCAAGGCCCTCTGCCTTGTTGGTACCATAACAAGAACTAGCTGGTATTGAGCGAACTCAACCATCTTGGCCTTCTGGTCATGCCAATGCTTGACCAGAGCCTGACCTGCTTTGGCTGGTCACTTGAGCTTCAAGAAGACCAAGGAAAGGCTCTCTCTCTACTTTTATTGGGCTAAAATGGGGGCTGGGGTAGATAAGTATTGCAAGAGTTGCCACACTTGCCAAACCCTTGCAGAAGCCCGCCAAAAGGACAAACAAAGGATCCCCGACATGGGTTAGGAAAATGGAGTGAGACTCCAGAAAGAAGTTTTATCAAACTTCTGGCAAATAAAACCTACCGGAGTAAAGTTAATAATAAAATAAACCGGCGGTATGTTAGAGGCTGTCAGTAAAAGTGGTAGCCTCGAACAATGGGAAAATCCCATAGAGAAATGTTCGCGGTCGAATATAAAAGGTAGTAACCACTGCCACCAGCCAGAAACTTTGTAGAGGGGGACTTTAAGGTACCCTCTCGAAAATGATCATAGGGGAAAAACTATTAACCCCTTTTAGTACTTCTATATTAAGATGGGGTTTACTGGTTAAGTTCATAAAAATCGACTTGTAAAGTCAATGGGGACTTTACATGCCCTGGGAGACAGTAGTCAGTCCCAGGGTATGGGGTCTATGTTTGGGGTCGCTCCGACACCCCTGTGTCACGACACGGAGGGTGCTGTGTGACACATGTGTATAAAGATGGTTCCTATGGGTGAGAGAAAAGATCCCATAGGCATTAAACACAAAAATAGCCTAGAACACACATAGCAAAAATGCCTGAGAGTGGGAAAAAGAGTCTCACTCTTAGCAGGTAAAAAGAAATAAACCCTTCAAATCCAGCAAAGCTGCTGAGGGACTCTATAGGTAAGGGAAATTAGCCATAAAATGAGAATTCTCCCTAACAATTATACACAAAGCAAACATGAGTATGTTCTTATATGAAAATACTGACATGTATAGGTGCAGCCAGTATGGAAATGTGAGGCACAGCCAGCATGAAAATACTGGCATGTACTTTGGGGAAAAGCATCATGAAAATGCTTTGGGCAATGTTCCTGTGCACTGTTCGTGACTTCCACTTTTCATGTGTCACCCTACAAAATCGATTGCAAACTAACAGATTTTTTACCCAATACATTTTTTCACAGAAACTGTGCTGTATAATGGATCATTTTAACGTAGTATTCATAACGTTTTCTCAGTGGCAGAACCCCCAGAGCTGACCTTGGCTGGTTTGGGTTCTACCGCTATGCTTGGTCGCTTTGTGGCAAAAATGTATGCCCCTCCAATTAAAAAATTCACTAGTCGCCACTGGCATTTAATTGCCTTTTAACATTCTTAGGACATACAAATTGCGTTATTCAACATGTTATTCAGTGGAATCTTGTTTGAAATGTATCTCTGTGCTTCCATATCTTAACAGGTTCTCTCGCAATTGTTCTTACCTCGTGCAGCTGCAGAATTATGTATATACATCATGGACTTCACCGGAAATAAATAGCACCTTGATGCCTTCGGGCCAGTTGTCTGCGCTCTATACATTTATTTGCATTACATCACAATGTGTCCTTGTTGCATCTTTCTCATACATTCGTAGATGTCCTCTCGGCTCAATAGCCGAATCGTTTGGTTACTGATAGATCATGTAAATGCATGACTGAACATGTGTTCATGTTTTTGTGGATTTTGCCTGAATGAATTTATGTGGCGGTGGACGTGAGTGGGAACAAGAATGATGTTTGGTTGTATTTGTATGTTGAGGTGGGAAAAATAGTTGTGGGATACCCAGAGGTTTCTAAGCACGGACCCAGGGATTGAACCCGTGTTGCTCTGTGTAGTCTTGCTTCCAAGGCAAGCATGTTGCTGCTGAGCTATCCTGCAGAGATTATTCAACTTGTGCTCGTGGTGACTTTTTGGGGAAATTGTGTCGCAATTTTTTTTTTTTTAAATGACACAATTTGGAATTAACTGAATAAAACGTAACATTGGCCCTCATTACGATACTGGCACTAAACCATGGCGTTATTAGCACCATGGTTGGTGCCGGTATCGTAACAAGTCTTCCAATGTTCAATGGGGAAGTACCACCCCATTCCAAGATTGGCGGGGCGGTAATTCCCCATTGAACATTGGCCCTTCTCCATTCCCATTTTTGCCCCATAGGGCTCAATGGGACTGGGGAAGGCGGTAAGTACGGTACCGCAAATTGCAGTACCGTACTTACCTCGAGAGTCCCTTTGCGGGTCCCTACTTTAACGGCTGGTCTAGACCAGCTATTCAGGTCGGGTCCTGCAAAGGGACCTCGTAGTAAGGCGCTAAGTGTTTAATGGCACCACAGCCTTTTACGGCGTGGTTAAACACTTAGCGCCAGGGTCCAAATGAGGGCCATTGTATAGAAACACCAACAAGTGTGTACATCACAATCATTACAATATTGGGAACTTGTGAGGACAGCGAACTTGAAAGTGCATAGGCTCACATGGACAGAAAAAAACCTTCTTTTACATAAATAACAGGCCGACAGGTGAATATCGGTCTATATGGAGCCATGCAGCCACCGACCTCCAATTAATTTGGACCAGTCAGGTATTAAGTAAAAACAGTAACACAAAGGAACATAGACAGACCAGCAGTGGGTAGAGTACACAGACTGATACTAGCCACCAGAAACAAGAAACGTTCATTACTTGGGAGATCTGCTAGCATTACATGATAGGTGGAGGAAGTAACTGGGCATAGATTGTTATTATCTAGAGGTGATGGGGGATATGAATATTACCAGAGTGCATGGCACCCATTGACACTCTCACAAGCAAATACGTGCATCCATGAATTCACCTATTCCTGAACCAATCCATGCATGCATCTACAAAACTTTACAAACAAGACAAATATGATATTGGGAATCATATTTGATTTCATAAAGAAAAATATGAAATCACTGTGCAGTAGGTTTTGCTGCATTTTCCTGAGAGCATGTCCATGCGTTTGCTGATCTCTGTGTGCCTCTGAGGAGGTCAGGCAGATGTTCACTCTCCTCCTCTTCTTGAGCTGAAGCTAGAAGCAAAGCTCCCAGTTCTGGTCTCGAGACATAAGCTTTTAGACGGTTCATGTGAAAGACTCTAGGAGCCTCCTTAGGATTGCCTAGGTCCACCAGATAGTTCACCTCTCCAGGTTTTCCCACAACCTTCAAGGGTCCCATCCATTTGTCCTGCAAGGCTCTCTGCCTTGGTACCATAACAAGAACTAGCTGGTCTTGAGCGAACTCAACCATGTTGGCCTTCTGGTCATGCCAATGCTTGACCAGAGCCTGACCTGCTTTCAAGTTATCACTTGCTTCAGCCATCATGTGTGACATTCTCCTCCGGAGTCCTATCACAAAGTCAGTGACTCTGACTGGTGTGGGGGAAGGAGCACTCTCCAACCCCTCCTTGATCAGGGCCAATGGACCTCTAACCGGATGGCCATAGAGAAATTCAAAGGGACTGTAACCCACTCCCTCCTGAGAGACTTCTCTATATGCAAAGAGAAGGCATGGCAGTAGAAGATCCCACTTTTTCTTAAGGGGGTCTTCTAGAGCTCCTATCATGCTCTTCATGGTTCTATTAAACCTTTCTACCAACCCATTTGTCTGAGGGTGGTATGCTGTTGAGAACTTTTAGGTATCCCGCAGTTTTTCCACATGGCCTTCATGTAGTGGGACAGAAAATGTGACCCCCTGTTGGATATTGCCTCCTTAGGAAACCCAATCCTGGTAAGAATACCAAGGAGGGCCTTAGTTACAGCCTGAGCTGTAACAGTCCTCATAGGAATTGCTTCAGGGAACCTAGTAGCATGGTCTATTACAACAAGTATAAACCTGTTGCCTGAAGAAGTTGGAGGATCAAGGGGACCAACAATGTCGATTCCTACCCTCTCAAATGGTACTCCCACCAGAGGGAGAGGCACTAGAGGTGCCACGTTCTTGGAGCCACTTTTACCAGAGGTTTGGCAAGTGTGGCAACTCTTGCAATACTTATCTACCTCAACCCCCATTTTAGCCCAATAAAAGTAGAGAGAGAGCCTTTCCCTGGTCTTCTTGAAGCTCAAGTGACCAGCCAAAGGTATCTCATGGGCTAGTTTCAAGAATTGGAGTCTGTTTGCTTGGGGCACTACAAGTCTTTTGTAGTCCCCAGGAGTTGACTCTGTTGGTTCACTAAAGAAGAGGCCATCTTCCCAGTGTAACCTATACTTCCCAGGCTCTTGCCCTTCAAGCTGAGAAGCTGCCTGGTGGTGAAGACCTTCCAGACTTGGACATTCTCTTTGTCCCTTACTGAAGTCTGCCCTTTGGGGTCCACCTTCTGCCAGTAACGACTGCAGCTCAGAATGGTCCATAGGGTCAAGATCTCCAATGAGTTGCTGGCCCCCTAATAGACTGAGTCCTCAGGCTCTAGTTCAACCACACAGGGTTGTACCTCACTCTCAGCCTCAGCTGGAGGAGGAATCACAGGTGTGATTTTTGCTAACCTAGGAGACTGGAGTGCTTTCTGCTGGTTTCCTTTTGGAAGGCTTGGGTCTCCCCTTTGCTTCTGGTTGTTTAGAGATAGCAGTAAGTAACTCCAGTGGAGTAGGAGTGATTTATTTTTCTATCATCTCCTCAGGAGAGCCCCTTAAGGTCCTCTCCCTTGCAGGTCTGGTAAGCTACTGTAATCTCTTACTAGGAGGTCTGGGAGTACTTGACACTACTCCCAGGTCTTTCCGATCATTGCCCAACACCACCCTTCCTGGTACTTCAGATTGTACACTCACAGGTATCCTGACAGTCATTTAATTGCACTGGATGAGAGCTGGTAATTGGGAAAGCATCTGCAAAGGCCCTCCAGCTAACTTAGTGAGGTGTTTGGGTGCCTTAGCAACATCCTCCACCTTCAAAAAAGATTTGTCCACCACAGTTATGCTGGCCCCAGTGTCTCTAATGGCAGGAGTCTCCTGGCCATTGACTACGACACTGTCTTTATAATACTCTTTAGTATTAGAAGGGATAGAATTATACACATCTAAATTCTGTTGTTACCACAACCCAAGAGATATTAAAGATACACTAGCTGAGACTCCAATGGGATCATCAGCTAGTAGTTGAAAGTTTCCACTGGCCATATGTACTTCCTTCTCTGGAGCGAAGGCTAAGGAGACAGTGTGGACCCCTGAAGGTTTACCCTTACATTTGGGATCCCCTTTCACATGGTCAGTTGATCCCCAAACATAACATTTTCCAAATGTCTTTATGAATGGTAGCTTGTTCTGACCTCCTTCTGGTCTGGGACCAGGAGGTACACTAGCCTGATTAGGTTTCCCTTGTGGCTTACCCTTAGAATTTTGATTGTGGCCCTCTTTGGAAGTGGAATTATTTGAATTCTGTTTGTTGTCTTTCTTTGGCTGCTTTCCCTCATCCTTTTTCTGAGTTACCCCTGAATCCTTGTGAGTAGCCCTGTTGGCAACCCACAAGTTAGCAGCCTTAGCCAGTTTCTTAGAATCTAACTCTTTTGAATCAGCTAAGTGCTGTCTGAGCTCAGGAGAGCAGGCATCATAGATAGACTCCATCATAACAAGATTTCTCATTCCTTCATAAGTGTTAACCAGTTTATAGTCATAAAATCGAATGCAAAAAATGTCGAAAGACAAAAAATCGAAAAAATAATGTCGAAAACAAATAATTAGAATTTCTTTTTTAATACGTTTTTTATTCGAAATGGGGGTTTTATTCGAAATGGGGGGGTTCCAACCCCCCCTTTATTTTACCTTTTTTTTTACATGCGGAACTCCAAAAAAATATATAAATAAAAAAAGAAAGAATTTGATTTTTTTCGACATTAAGTTTTCAAATTTATTGTAAGTCGACATTTTTTTTTCGATATTATGACTGACCACCGTGTTAACCCTATAACCCTTAATCCATCCCTCTAAGTTCTTCAAACACTCATTCACCCAAGTAGCCCAAGGGGTACTATCATGCTTTTTGAGTGTCCTAATCCTCTTAAGGTACTGGGAAGGAGTCTTCCCAAATCTAGCTATTAAAGCTAGATTTACACATTCATAATCCTGTCTCTCCTCCTCCCCCAACTCCATTACCACATCAGATGCAACAGGGGGGAGCCTAGAGAATAACCAGGGGATCAACTGATCACCTGTGATATCCTGGAGCGCATGATTGTATTCAAACATAGCAAGCCAATTTAATACATCCAACTTAGGTTCATACATACCCACAATCTCTTTAGGTATCCAGGGTTTTTTTGGACTGGAAGATCTAGAGGATTCGGGGAGAGAAGCATTTTCCAAAGACAATTTCTTCATCTCAAACTCATGGTTGAGCTCCATTTCTTTGAGCCTTAGTTCTTGGTGTCTCTGTTCAGTTTGGGCACTAATTCTTTTGAATTCAAGTTCAAGTCTGATTTGTACTAGGGAGATAAATTCAGGACTTAATGTGGTACCTGGTAAGAGTCCAGTAGCTACAGGTTGAGGCCCTTGAGCAGGCAGAGGACCAGAGGGGGTGACATAGTTATCCTCCTCTTCCTCATCTGTCTCAACAATAACATCTTCAATATTATCCTCATTACTGTTTGCCACATTTGCTGGAGTAGTGGGCACTACAGCACCACTATCCAGACTTTGTTTCTCTAACAGTCTATCAATCATTTCTTGTTTCTTGCCTTTGACAGGAAGACCTTTCCGTCTACACAGATCCCTTAAATAATCAGCAGTATTAGTAAGGAGGGTCTCCTGGCTATAACTTTCCATAATTTTGACTTTTGGTAAGATAACCTTTAGTGATTGTTAACCTTGTGGTTAGTTGCACCAAGGCACTAGTAACACACTAAAATGTCAATCCAATACTTTTATCCTCACCGCTGTATACCAGTGTTAAGCAGAATCCAGGGCAGTTCCCTTAGGGAACACTACCCCAGATTAGGACTACATATGAGAGAAATAAATCCCCTTTGGTATCAGTCTGTACCACAAAGATTTAGTTGGTAGCTGTGGCTGAGCAGTCAGACCTATCTCAAGAGGGAGATGAGCAGTATTCAGGGTTGACACAATAGGTAGTACAGTACTATGGAGCACGGAAACACTGACCAAAGTTTTGTATTAAAAAAGAGAATGTATATTTATTTTATACACTTCTAAGTCAACACATAGATCACAGTTAATAAAGTAAAGTAAGTGCAGTCAAATGAAAAGCATATACAACTCCCTATTCAATTGTAGACAGGTTTGCGGTATAGTGAAAACTAAGCAAAACGGCACAGTGAAAACCTACTACAAATGGCACTCTACCAATTCAAGGAAAGGGAGGGAAAGTACAAGTTAAACCAACATATCTTCAGACACCCCCTAGCAACACTTCCCTGAAGTTTTGTGAACAAGTAATGCACAGTAACACTTTAACCAAAAGACAAGTGAATGAAAACTGAGCAAAATGGCACTCCACAAGTGAAAACAGTAGGAAGGAAGAGGGGTTTAGAAGATTTAAGTGCATCCACACATTTCTCATTGAAAACTAATCTAGTGGGAGCAGATCTAACAAATCAGCCAGAGTCAATTGGCCTGAGCCAGAGTCAGTGGTACAGGACCAAGAGCTTAGGAGCAAAAATATTCTTGTAGCTGCAGTCAAGTCTTTAGTAGAAAACTTTTGAAGAGGTAGATGCAAGGTGAAAGACAATGTTAAGAGAGAGGGTGGCCGACCCCACAAGTAGTTAAAGGATTTAAAACACCTTTAGGGCTATCACGGAGAAAGAGCAGCCTGGCGGAACAATGTACCTTAAACGTGGAGAAGTGGCTCCTGCGGTGGCGGTTTTTCCTGGTAGTTCCTGCAGGTTGAGGGGTCCAACAGAGGAAGAGAGGCTCTCGTCGTGGAGGAAGGTTCGAGTCGCTGCACTACCCAGGGATGAAACCAGCCGCGGTGCTGTCAAACGAAGTTTAAAAGGTACACTCCTTTTAATCGCGGTCCGGGTCGATAGCTGCCTGGCTATCCAGTCTTCAAGTGCGGGGCACTGCCGAGTTAACCAAGCCAGGTCCGAGGATGCGATAGGTGAATGGTTGACCCCACCAGCTCAAGGGAAGGAGGCTCCTCCGCTGAAAATCTCCTCTCGTTGTGTGGAAGAAAAGTGGTGAGACGATCCGGCAAGGCTTCTCCGGTGGTGTAGATGTGAAGATGTCTCTGGCTTCTCTTCCCTTTGGTTCCATAGTTCGAGTGGCGATGTCTTGCTCTTCCAGTCCTCAGGACCCTGCTTTTATGCAGAAAGAGACCCATTCATACAGCCTAGCTGTCACTCACACAGTGGAGTGGTCTTCTTGGCGGGAGACCCTCCAGCCTATTAGGTTAGAGTGCGACCTGAGTTGCTGCGGCAACTCTGTCAGGGGGTTCAACTCCCCCTCCCAAACAACAGACCCACCTTAGACTCAGTGGCGCCAAAAGTAGGGCTTCTTCGCAGAAGCCCGCCAAAAGGACGAACAAAGGATCCCCGACTTGGGTTAGGAAAATGGAGTAAGACTCGAGAAAGAAGTTTTATCAAAGTTCTGGCAAATAAAACCTACCAGAGAAAAGTTAATAATAAAATAAACCGGCGGTATGTTAGAGGCTGTCAGTAAAAGTGGTAGCCTCGAACAATGGGAAAATCCCATAGAGAAATATTCGCGGTCGAATATAAAAGGTAGTAACCACTGCCACCAGCCAGAAACTTTGTAGAGGGGGACTTTAAGGTATCCTCTCGAAAATGATGATAGGGGAAAAACTATTAACCCCTTCCAGTACTTCCATTTTAAGATGGGGTGTACTGGTTAAGTTCATAAAAATCGACTAGTAAAGTCAATGGGGACTTTACATGCCCTGGGAGACAGTAGTCAGTCCCAGGGTATGGAGTCTATGTTTGGGGGTCGCTCCGACACCCCTGTGTCACGACACGGAGGGTGCTGTGTGACACATGTGTATAAAGATGGTTCCTATGGGTGAGAGAAAAGATCCCATAGGCATTAAACACAAAAATAGCCTAGAACACACATAGCAAAAATGCCTTAGAGTGGGAAAAAGAGTCTCACTCTTAGCAGGTAAAAAGAAATAAACCCTTCAAATCCAGCAAAGCTGCTGAGGGACTCTATAGGTAAGGGAAATTAGCCATACAATTAGAATTCTCCCTAACAATTATGCACAAAGCAAACATGAGTATGTTCTTATATGAAAATACTGACATGTATAGGTGCAGCCAGTATGGAAATGTGAGGCACAGCGAGCATGAAAATACTGGCATGTATTGTGGGGAAAAGCATCATGAAAATGCTTTGGGCAATGTTCCTATGCACTGTTCGTGACTTCCACTTTTCATGTGTCACCCTACAAAATCGATTGCAAACTAACAGATTTTTCACCCAATACATTTTTTCACAGAAAGTGTGCTGTATAATGCACAATTTTAATGTATTATTCAAAACCTTTTCTCAGTGGCAGAACCCCCTGAGCCCACCTTGGCTGGTTTGGGTTCCACCGCTATGCTTGGTCGCTTTGTGGCAAAAATGTATGCCCCTCCAATTAAAAAATACACTAGCCGCCACTGGCATTTAATTGCCTTTTTTTAAAAAACTTTTCTTTATTGGCATGGTGAGAGAACAGACAATCAACACACTGTACAGCATAGCAAAAGTGACAGCTATATACATAGTAGTGCAAAACATGGGAATGTTAGGTAGATATCAGTGGGGCCATTGCCCAGCTCCAAACGGCACAGCAGTGGATTAGATTACATCACCAGGAGGAGGGGAGGACAATAGTTCTAGGTCGTCTTTGTTATTTAAATATGTACAAAATTCTGTCCACACATTCCTGGGGCGGGAGGCCAGCGGGAGGGTATTGATATAGTCCTCCTCGCACGATTAAGTCCAGGTGAGGGCCCTCAACCACATCTCAAACGAGAGGGGGGGATTGGCGCTTCCAACATTGTAATATGCATTTTTTGGCTATTATGGTGGCAACATTGAGAAACCTAGCCCTTTTCCGCAATTCCGGGCTATCCCACAGGCCGAACAGTACAGCTAGGGGTTCTGCAGGGATACGGGACTCTGTGATGTCTGAGAGAGCTTCAATTATGGCCTTCCAGTATGGGCCAAGCGCGTCACAGGACCAGAACATATGAGTATGATCTGCAGCAGGAGAACCGCACTTGGGGCAGGTGCGGGCCTGGGTGTTTGCAAACCTGTCCAGTCTTTGAGGTGTGTTGTATTGTCTGTTAAGGAGCTTGTATTGCATACACCTATGCCTGGCATTCAGAGAGGTGGTCCGAGTGTGTGTGCACATTTTCCCCCACATTGTGTCCGTGATGGGGAGGCCCAGCTCCTCACTCCACGTATCTCGCGCCTTGATTGGCACGTCTACGGAGTCGGCCATCAACAGTTTGTACAGCGCGGATACTATCCCCCTAGCACCAGCCGAGTTGGATATATACTGGATCTCAGGTGAGTCTGGAGGCTCATCTGGGTATAAGGGCCAGCAGGCGCGGAATGCCGCTCTCAGCCTATAGTATTGAAGCAGTTCCAATGCAGTACCTAGGTGTCTGGGGCGCCACGTCTGCGGAGTGATAAACTTCCTATCAGGGTAAAAGTCGGTCAGGGCCCGATAGCCTAGATCATGCCAGTGTTTCATCAAAAACTTATCATGTGTAGGGCTGAGGCCCGGGAACTGCCAGATGGGCAGCCATTTGTAGTACGAGTGGTGATCAGGTTGTATCTGCAAGATATGTTTCCCGGCCCTAACAGTGGCCGCCACAGGGTCTGCCGGGGCGTCGGCGTGATATGTGTGATGGAGGATGAGGGAGAGGGTGTTAACGCTCTCGCTCGCTAGTTGCTCGAGCTTCACATGCGGGGGGGTCAGAGAACGTGTACCAGTATGTGGAGTGTTGGGCCTGCGCATCTGTCCAATATTTGGCAAAATCGGGGGCTGTGAAGCCCCCGTTACCATAGGGGAGAGTCATGTGTTGCCATTTCTTACGAACCGCGCCCGAGTGCCACAGAAATTGAGGAAAAGGCAGCGTGTAGATTCTTGAAATATCGCTTTCCGGGCCAGATTGGCACATTTGCAAAGACATAGAGGAATTTAGGGACCATAATCATTTTGATTAGAGATAGTCACCCGACAAAGAGAGTGGGAGACTGCGCCATTTCAACATTTGAGCCGCAGCAAGCTGTGCCACAGCCGCATAATTGTCAGCCAACAGTGAATCTTTAGTGAGGGACACCTGCACTCCAAGGTACCTGATGCCTCCCGGTGACCATCGAAGGGGATTTCGCAGGACGGTTGTGTAGTGGACGGGGTGAGCGGAAAGATTTCGGATTTGAAATAATTTATGGTGAAGCCCGAGAAAGTGCCAATTTTGGTTATGTCTCTCAATATCGGATCTAGGTGGGCAGCCGGGTCTCTAATATATAGGAGCACGTGGTCGGCATATAGAGAAATGATCTCGGGAGTATCACGGAGACGTATACCTTTGCGCGTATGTTTGTCCCTTACGTTATCAGCCATGGGCTCTATGGCGAGCGCAAAGAGTATCAGAGAAAACGGGAAGCCCTGGCGGGTACCTCTGTGGAGAGCAAAGGGGCTGAGGCCCTGGAGTTGACCAGGACTCTGGCAGCGGGGCTTGTGTAGAGGAGTTTGATGTGCGACCTCATGCGTGGGCCAATTCCCATTTTGTGGAGCACCGCCCACATGTATTGCCAGGACACCATATCGAATGCCTTCTGGGCATCGAGGGTGACCGCCACGGCCTGTGCGTTGGGGTCAATTCTAGCCAGAACATTGAACAGGCGACAGATATTTAGGGCTGTAGATCTGCCGGGCACAAAGCCACTCTGGTCGGGGTGGACTAGGTGGGGCATAATGGGGAGAAACCTATTGGCAATGATCTTGGCGAATATTTTAGTGTCAGTATTGATCAGAGAAAGGGGCCTATAAGACCCACATTCGTCCAATGGTTTGCATTGGCTTGGGTAGTACATATATAAGAGCCTCACGAATGGATGGGGGTAGGATATTTGACTCTAGGGATTCGTTCCACACCTCCGGGAGTCTTGGTGCCAGAATGGCTACATGCTCCCGATAAAACTCCGAGGTGAGGCCGTCGGGGCCTGGCGCTTTGCCCCTGGGGCAGTTCGAGATGACCGTGGTTATTTTATCGAGGGTGATAGGGGCCTCAAGGAGGTCACTGGTCGCGCGGGAGAGGAGGGTCATGGGGATCTGATCTAATAGGGCGTCAGTGTCTTGCAGGCTGTGTTCTTGCCGTGGGCCATATAGGGTCGAATAGAATGTGGTGAATGTCCCGAGGATTTCCTGGTCGGACCAGCACATGGTGCCTCGTGTGTCCTTGACGCAATCAATGCGCCCCTCAGTACGGACCAGTCTGGACAGTGTTCGACCCGGCCTATCCCCCTCACCATACTTCCTGGCCGCCACAGGGTGGGCGAAGTACCGAACCTCTCTCAGGGTGTGGGACTCGAATGTTTCTAATTCCGCTCTAATCTGTGCCAGTGCATTCGCGGAAGGGGAGGAGGCATATGCCCTCTCAAGCTCTTTTAATTTCGCTTCTGACTGTTGCAAGCTATTTTTTATGGCCTTGAGACCCCAGCCTCTCTAGATATGCACATCCCTCTGATGAAGACCTTGAATGCCTCCCAGCACACTCCATCAGAGATGTCATGCCTGTTGTTGCACTCGAAGAAGGTGTTGCTATCAGCTAAGATATCGGCTTTAAAGACTATGTCTAGCAGGGCCTACGACTTAAATCTCCAAGAGGAGCGGGGGGGCTGGTCGTGTCCCTGTGTTATCTGGAGTGTTACCGGTGAATGGTCCGATAGTGTGCGCAGTAGTATCTTGGTCTCCATGACCCTGTCCATCATGCAGCTCGATATGAGGAACAGGTCGATCCTGGAGAGGCTATCGTGTACCATTGAGTAAAAAGTGTATTCTCTAACTTGTGGGTTGAGAGCTCTCCATGCATCTCTGAGATCCAGTGTGTCGATATGGGCGTGTAGCCTGTGGGCTGCGCGTGACGGGGCTCTGTGGGCCGTCCCAGACCTATCCAGGTATTTGTCTAGGATCAAATTCATGTCCCCGCCCCAGATGATGGGAATCCCAATGTATTTCAGAAGCGTGGTGGTGATGGCATCAAAGAACTCAGGGGCATCAAAGTTCGGGGCATATGTGTTCACTAGGAGGCATTCCATATTGGCGAGTGAGCACTGGAGGATCACATATCTACCCTCAGAGTCAATATGGCTGGAGCGCAGGGAAAACTGGACTGATTTATGGATTAGGGTTAGGACCCCCCTGGATTGGGTGGAGTACTTTGTGTAGAATCTGTTGTTGTCCCACGTGGGGGCGAGACATGCTGCTAGGCGCCCGAGAGCGTGGGTCTCTTGGATAAAGAGGATTTTGGCGCCATGTCGCTGGGCATAGGCAGTTATTCTGCGGGCCTTAGTGAAATTGCTTAGGCCGCGAACATTCCATGTGACAATGTTTAAAGCCATAGCAATATATTGTGGAACATCCCAGTAGTAGTATTCGTAAGGATTGTCCCTCATGCACCTGCCGTGTGCACAGCAGTGTTGAGTTAAGGTCATGTGTCCCTCAGCCATGTTTTTAACTGTTAACACAACCCCAATTACGCCACCCCCCACCCTCACTGCCCAACCCCAACATGCAGTGTAGCTCCCCCACGCCAAAACACACCCAATGCCCCTTGGGCTTTCTCCGACCGGGGACCAAGGGTCGATGGACCAGATCCAACGTGGATAAGGCCACATCCTAGCCCAACAGGGGCCAGTCAATAGGAAGAACAACATAAAAGTGAACGCAAACATTGCAACTGCAACGGGGGACGCTAGTGCCGTGCGGCCGGCATGTGTGGCTTGATGTGGGGCAGCAGACGCTGGCCCCGAGTGTATTGTTGCGGTAAAACAGGTATCATAGACAGCCTCCGAGAACCAGAGAAGACGCTCTGGCAAGATGACATTGCAAGAGAGAGCAGGGCACAGGGATAGCTCCAGGGGGCAGGTGAGGGAGAAGGCAAAGAAGCAGTGCAGGAGCTAGCCCGTGGCCCGCATACACATGGCAAGAGGCCGCCGTTATTAAGTGGACATGGTGGGGTTGCCATCAACACATCAAAAAGTCACAGATCCGTGGACATTTTGAGAACATCGTAGGCTGTGTAGTCTATGGCGTGTGGTCGGCTCACGGCCCGGGCGAGAGGTATATGTAGTTCAATAAACTTCACCGCTTCGTCAGGGACAGTGAAGAAGAAGATCTTACCATCATGGGTAATCTTTAGTCGTGCCAGGAACAGGATGGTGTAGGGGACGTTGCGCTCCCTGAGCAGCTTTTTGATGCCTAGGAACTGGCGCCTTTCCTGCTGCACCGGGAAGATTCTAACCGTATGGGCTTCAAAACGCAGGTCTCCCTTGTCCCGCGACAGACGGAGGATGAGATCTCTGTCGCGGTAGTTGAGAATCTTGGCAATAATGGGTCTGGGGATGTCGCCGGGTCTGGGCCGTGGAGCCAGGGCCCGGTGAGCCCGCTCGACCGTGAAATACGGAGAGAGTGCAGGGTCGTCCAGCAGGTCCTTGAGGAGTTTCTCCACTGCATCCTCCATCCGCCCCTTGAGGGCATTTTCGGGGACCCTGATAATGTGCAAGTTGTTCCTACGGGAGCGCGACTCCAGATCGTCACACTTCACCTTGACTCCTTTCCTGTCACGCGTTAGGGAGACCACAGTGTCCTGGAGCGCGGTGATGCTATCTTCGTTCCCCGAGATCCTGTTTTCCACCTCAGTGATCCTCGATCCTGCCTGGTCCACTCGAGCCTTAAGTGAGGTGACGATAGCGTTGATGTCGTCTAATTTTTCATGGAAGGAGGCAAAGTTTTTAGCCATGGATTCCATGAGTAGGGTGAGGTCAGGGGCCTCAACCGCAAGGTGCTGGGTTAAATCCGGCTCGTCCTGTAGCGATGATGTGCTGGCTGGGTCATCTCGAGGGACCGCTTTAGTGTATTTGTCCATTGTGCCTCCTTGGGCCCCCGCCTTATTTCTGCTAGGCATTGTCGTTGTGGTGGGCACGGTTACAGTGAGGGCCCACTTATGGGTAGGATGGATAGCTGAGATGGGCCAGGGCCGGCAGGCTCAAACGCAGTGTCCTTCGGTGGCAGTAGGCGGTTAGAGGCAGGTGGGGGACCGCCATGGATAGCAGAGAGTCAGCTGTGGAGCGGCAAGGCTGTGATGGCGAGCGATCGCGGCCTCCTTATGTGTACAGGTTGCGTGGGGGTGCCAGCGGGATCTTTCTTAGGGGGGCGCGGGCAGAGGAGGCGACACTGTCAGCAGAAAGGCGGGCAGGCAGTATGATGAGGGCCGCTTCTTTATGACAGTACAGGCCCGTGGTGTCGCAGACAGTGGGCAGAGGTCTCGACGGCCACCGCTCCAGCCCCTGCTCACCTGGTCCGTGGCAGCGGGATGATGGGTACCTCCATGTCGTCGGCGACAGGGTGGTCGCAATAATCACTGACGCAGCAGGTGACATCCACAGTGTGGCGGCGTCCGCAGCAGGACCCCAGACACTCGCCGCGATTTCACAGAGGGGCGGTCAGCGGGAGCGGGGAGGGGAGGGGACCCAGGAGACAGGCAGGCCAGGTGGGAGGCCCAGATGTTAGGCAACCGCCGGGGCCAGGTGGAATGCTAGGCCCAAATCCGACAGGGCCACCAGCCAGGTCCCAGGTGGGCCGATCGAGACCAAAATCGCACAACATGTCCAGTGCAGTGGCAGAAGCAACTCGGCCAGCTGATAGTCCTTCACAATATCGGGAACCGCAGATGGGAGCAGATGAATGCTGAGGCCGCACAGAGCTGAAAGGCTAGGCAGCCATCTTGGGCTGCTCCACAGCGCCATCCATTTAATTGCCTTTTAACATTGTTTAGGACATACAAATTGCGTTGCTCAACATGTTATTCAGTGGAATCTTGTTTAAAATGTATCTCTCTGCTTCCATACCTTAACAGGTTCTCTCGCAATTGTCCTACCCGCATGCAGCTGCAGAATTATGTATATACATCATGGACTTCACCGGAAATAAATAGCACCTTGATGCCTTCGGGCCAATTGTCTGCGCTCTATACATTTATTTGTATTACATCACAATATGTGCTTGTTGCATCTTTCTCATACATTCGTAGATGTCCTCTCGGCTCAATAGCCGAATCGTTTGGATACTGATAGATCATGTAAATGCATGACTGAACATGTGTGTTTGTGGATTTTGCCTGAATGAATTTATGTGGCGGTGGACGTGAGTGGGAACAAGAATAATGTTGGGTTGTATTTGTATGTTGAGGTGGAAAAAATAGTTGTGGGATACCCAGAGGTTTCTAAGCACGGACCCGGGGATCGAACCCATGTTGCTCTGTGTAGTCTTGCTTCCAAGGCAAGCATGTTGCTGCTGAGCTATCCTGCCAAGATTATTCAACTTGTGCTCGTTGTGACTTTTTGGGGGAAATTGTGTCACAAATGTTTTTTTTTTTTAAATGACACAATTTGGAATTAACTGAATAAAATTGGTCCGCATTACGATACTGGCGCTAAACCATGGCGCTATTAGCACCATGGTTGGTGCCGGTATCGTAACGAGTCTGCCAATGTTCAATGGGGAAGTACCACCCCATTCCAAGGTTGGCGGGGCGGTAATTCCCCATTGAACATTGGCCCTTCCCCATTTCCATTTTTGCCCCATAGGGCTCAATGGGACTGGGGAAGGAGGTAAGTACGGTACCGCAAATTGCAGTACCATACTTACCTTGAGAGTCCCTTTGCGGGTCCCTACTTTAACGGCTGGTCTAGACCAGCCGTTTAGGTCGGGTCCCGCAAAGGGACCTCGTAGTAAGGCGCTAAGTGTTTAACGGCGCCACAGCCTTTTAAGGCGCAGTTAAACACTTAGCGCCAGAGTCCTAATGAGGGCCATTGTATAGAAACACCAACATGTGTGTACCTCACAATCATTACAATATTGGGAACTTGTGAGGACAGCCGAACTTGAAAGTGCATAGGCTCACATGGACAGAAAAAAACCTTCTTTTAAATAAATAAAAGGCCGACAGGTGGATATCGGTCTATGTGGAGCCATGCAGCCACTGACCTCCAATTAATTTGGACCAGTCAGGTATTAAGTAAAAACAGTAACACAAAGGAACATAAACAGACCAGTCGTGGGTAGAGTACACAGACTGATACTAACCACCAGAAGCAAGAAACGTTCATTACTTGGGAGATCTGCTAGCATTACATGATAGGTGGAGGAAGTAACTGGGCATAGATTGTTATTATCTAGAGGTGATGGGGGATATGAATATTACCACAGTGCATGCTACCCATTGACACACTCACAAGCAAATACGTGCATCCATGAATTCACCTATTCCTGAACTAATCCATGCATGCAGCTACAAAACTTTATTAACAAGACAAACATGATAGTGGAATCATATTTGATTTCATAAAGAAAAATATGAAATCTCCGTGCAGTAGGTTTTGCTGCATTTTCCCGAGAGCATGTCCATGCGTTTGCTGATCTCTGTTTATAGTGATGTTTCCATCGGGAGCTGGACTTTGGGTAACAGAGGGTGAGAACAGATGGGTGACTGAAGATGGCCCTTGGACTTTAACAATCTTAGCCTTTTCTCCTGAACCACATGACAGAACCCAGGACATTCTGTTAAAATTCCATTCTTCTGGTTTGGACTTGGCCACTCTAGCTCTTGTTTTGTCCGCCACCCACCATTGTTTTTCTTTGATGTTCTATATTGTTCTGATTGCCATTTACTTTGCATCCATGTCGTGATTATGTTTATCTCTCTAAAAGAGTGCTCTTTGAAACAATAAATCCAATCTTTAGACCATTCAATGTAATAATTGCCCTATGCCATGCAGGACATATAGGATGCCGGCACCGGGCACATTGTGAGAGAATTGAGAAGCCAGCAGCTAGTATGTTGGAAGAGTACATTGATATTAAATGGCAGTACCTGAGAAGGTAATGGCAGTACCAGGTATATGAAGGGAGTACTTGGGAATATGATGCCAACACTGGATATGTGGGGGGAATACCTGGCAATATTATGAACATTCCCAAGACCCATCCATCCGCACCCATATATTCACTCAATCCCATGCTTTCCTCCACTTGTGCATCCATCAACCTAGAAAGAGATACAGGCCTACCTAATGCTAAAAATCAACACATCAGTAGATAATATAATAACTACCTAAATGATCAAATAAAACTATGCTTTATTGGAACCAAGTTACTTAATACAATCTACATATAATGTCACCATAGACCGCAGAGACAAATGGCTATACCTGATTGGAATAACAATTATATACAGAATCAATCCTGCCAGATCAAACAAATCGAATCAACACAAAGACACGCTAACATATTACAATACAACAACTGTGCCGTTGTATGTAATTCATGTGTAGACTAAAAAGGTTACGTCAACATCACACAAGACTCAGAAATAGTTCTACTACAAAAAATTCATACTTGTGCAGAGTTCACAGGTATTGTGATCTGAGGAAACCTCTACATACTTTAAAAATAATATAAGGATAAGGGTCTCCGATCTGGGGAGACTTTCCACCTGAAAACGCAGCCCACAAAAGTACAATCAAAAGGCCATGGGTTCAGATGAAAAGGCAGGAAGTCTCAGGAGCCAGCAGATGCTGTAGAAAAGGGAAGGAACAGAGAAACACCAAATCAATATACTATTGTTCCTTTCACATATAAGTGATTGATGCCACCTCACCCTTGTATTTCTCGTACCTGTTTCCAAAGTCAAAATGGTTGAAACGCCTATCTGTATTCCTGCTTGTAAAAAAGTCCAGAGATCAGAGGTGCCCGCCCGAGGAAGATGCCAGTGGACGAGCAATGTCCAGGGAATCAAACACAGGGGCTTGACCCAAATGGAACGAGGAGGAAAACTAAGGGACGCTTATTCCAAACATTGGTCAAAAAGTTTAAAAAAATGAAATTTCCAAAGTGGTCAACCAAGTTCCATAATCAATTCACTGGCAAAGCAAAGTCCAAATCCAAATCAGTTCCATGCAGTTCCATGAAATTCCACGCAAACAGCCAAGAAGCTTTTCCAAAAGGTAATCCAAAAATAATAAAAAATAAAAAAATAAAATCAAAACAGCTCACAGTTCAAAATGCAGACAAGGGCAATCAAAGGCAATCTATGTAGCTAAATAAATGGGTCTAATTTTCCAGCAGTAATCAGCAAAGCAAAGGATAACCCCAGCTATATCCTCAGTACAATAGCAACTGGTCAGGATACACATGGGACAGTTTGTAGAGAGAAACGCTCCTCAAGATAGAAGCACAGTTGAGGAGCACTGACAATGTGTTGCCGACTTCTTTTAAGTGTGGCCTTCCGGGTCACATGATGTGGCATGCTTACGCGCCCTTTGTGACACATTGCAACTACTGATGGGAAAAGTAGTGGAGACACTGTAACAGTTTATTAATGGGCCCCCCCTCAACACGTGGATTTCGTTCCCTCCCCAATCAAGGTGTCACACAACAAACTGTTTAATGGATTTTTTGTTCGTTCCTATTTCAGATTCATATCATGCCCCCTGGAATCCTCCCCCTGTGCCACCAATGAGCCAACAACCAGGCTTGTGTACAGAAAATATATTTGTATATTTACTTCAATTACAGGTAATGGAGATTGCGCTAAAACTACACACGCCACCATCTCTGTGGCTCACAATGACATTTATGTTTACATTACAAAATCACCCAAGTTGTTTGGGAAAACACAAATAACAATACTTTACTTCATACAGATTTCAATTCAAGGAATAATCAACACTAGTCAATGAACAAAATCCCTTTACATATGCACTGCTGTGCAATTTAGATTTTCCTGCATGCTTAAAAAGGTTAGCAGTTTAGTTTACAATGTTGGAAACATGAGGTCTTACTTTTGCAAGCACTTCTCCCCCAGCCCCAAAACCCAAGCATCAATTATATGCAGCACCCTTCTATTCAAATGCCAGGTCTAGGGAGTGGGGACAGTTTAGAAGTGGGGGCGGAAGTTGGATGGTAAACTGGGGATGATTTAGGAGTTGTATTTTCAGCACCCGCTCCACTTAAAGGCCTGCCTTGGGTAAATTGGACAGAAAAGTGGGGATGATTTAGGAATTTTGGATTTTCAGACCCCACTTCACTTAAAGGCATGTATTGGGGAAGTTGGATAGTAAAATGTGGATGATTTAGGAATGTTGGTTTTCAGACCCCCCTTTACTTAAAGGCCTGTGTTGGGGGATGTAGACAGTTTAGAGATTGTTTTAGTTTTTTTTTTGTTTAGGGACAAAGACACCCCTCTTCCTAAGTCTGGGTCAACAGGACAAATAGTATTACCCAATTACATTACAGGCTATAGTTTTCAGCGTACTCTGGAAATGAGCTCTGTTAATTTCAAATGTTAACAAAAATCACCCCGCAGTGTTTTGCTAAATAGGAATTCATGAAATTTAAATTCAGACAAATAGGCTAAGTATTTTATTTATTTATTCATTGGACAATTGTATGGCGCCTATACAGAAGTGTTTCCAGGCGCCACAAGACATGATGGGAGTGCGGGGGGTAGAATATGAGAATATCAAACTAGAGCAACAAAAAAACGTTAAAGTGGCCTTGTGACAATCTTACAGTGCAAGTGCTGAACAATTAGGTAAGTGCAGGGGGGAGGGCGTAGAGGGAGAGGTGCAGGAGTAGGGTGCCCCCAAGGGTGAGGGCAGGCAAGTGCTGGGCGGACCAAGGCAGCAAGTGCCTGGGGGAAGAGGGGGAAAGGGAGGATGAGTGCGATGGACAGGGGCGACCAGGTTGGGCTAGTCTGGGAAAGGGTGCTGGTAGGAAGGAGAGAGGGTATTCCCACCCCCTAGGCAAAACTGAATGAGAAATAAACGCTAATAGAGCACATCCAGGGAGCAGGGGGTAAGGGGGTGCACATAGAGGAGGGGGCACGATCATCTTAGTGCATGCCTTATAAGCCATACGGTAGATATGAGTGTGAATGCCATCTTGGCAGACAAAGCCATCTCAGAAGTTAGGCTCAAGTGTGGTGAACAGCATCCTTTGTGTTAGTATTAGGCACCTTGCATGAGCGGGAACACCACCCCACCCTGGTCAGGTCCCAGAGATTCACAACCACCTCCATTGTTGAGAACGTTACAGGCCCTCGCACCTTGAAGGCATATGCCCTGCAAGGTCAGGCGAAGGGAGAAGAGCTCCACTTGGCAATACCATCTCATGGAACAGATAGCAAGGCCCTCCGGCCGCCAACCGATCCCCAAACAAGAAATACAGCTTTGCCATGCTTTCATCACATGACCTCTACATGGCACAGTATCATCCAAACCCAGACCACCGACCATAAAACGTTTACACCCCTCGATTGATCATAAAGATCAGAAGGACAAGCTATTGTGCCTTCAGGAATGGGTCACCTGATCTGTGCTACGAGGTGCAGGGTGGCATCAGAATTATAGCCTAAAACTAAGGTGAAGTACCTTGGGCGTGGCTGATCTGCCTGGGAGCGAGAGAAGTGTGTGTGAGTTAGTGTGACCTCATCCTGTATCTGCCAGGTGCATTGTTACAATCATAAGAATAACATTGTTTGTCAGAATAGCTTATTAATTGTTAGGTCAGCTCACTGCGGATGATGAGCCCAGCAGCACTGATGTGAACAAGATGGGCAGATGAAGATGGACCAATTGCATGGCATCCCATATGGTGCAGGCCCTACATTTATACGCATACTCCAATCAGTAATGTAGAATTGTACTGTATTTTATTGCGTCATTAATGACGATATTTGTGCTTAGAAGGTACCAAACATAACAACGGACCACAGAACGTTCCGCGGCAGCAGAGTTCTTTGCTGATGCATTCCTATTTTTGTAGAAATAAATAACTGTTATGCTTGCAAGAGGGCGGGCCATTTTTCTGAGCATGCTGTAATTTTTATTTTGTGAGTGTGCAGTGGCGTGCCTTCATTTGGTGACTCCAACATGATCCCAGCAACCCCCGCACTGATGGAGGCTTCCAGGCTGCTTCTCCCGAGGGACCACGCCCACCTGCAGCGACCAGCTCGAAACACGTAAAACCCCAGCGGTTTACAGGCGCCGTCTTTGCAGAATTCCAGTCTGCTCTTTGAAGCTGGGCGCAACTCCAGAGAGAGTGCAGGCCGCTGTTGGAACCCTGTGACGGAGGAGTTTGAGTGAACACGCTTATGTGAGTATACCCTTGCAAGGGATAACCTGTAGAGGAAGGGTATATGGGAAAGAGTGTGGGTTGTGAGCGAGTGGAGAATTATGTTTTTTGTATGGTGTGGGTGTGTTTTTGTGTTTTGTATTATTATTGAATTTTTAAGGAGGAAAGGAAGAGGAAACTGGAGTGTAGGGAGCCTCAGATGGTGTTACCACTTTTATTGTAACAGAGAAAAAGGAAGTAAATAGGAGCACCGCATAATTAGTGGGTCGAGAACACTAGTGGTTGTTATTTTAGTTTGTTGTTTTAGCTTGTTGTTTTTGTGTTTTTTATTGTGTAGTCTGGAGGCCCGCAAAGGGGCATTGTATATATAGGAATGTGTTTGGAGTGCGAGAGTGGGTGTGTGTGGGGGGGAGGGTAAGCAACGTGGGCTGGCGGGAGCGAGGGATTGACAAATGGATGTTTTGGTTGTGATTTTTACAACGCACATACCACTGCAATGAGAGGGGAGACACCTTTAGAGTACATGACCAAGTCCTTACCCTTGTACTGTGAGAAGATAAACAAGTATCATAACAGTGGGTGGTGAAACATGACGGGGGATGCTGCATTCCAGGCCAGAGAAAGGGACCCATAAAAAGGGAATATTACAAGACATGATTAGATTTCTAGTAGCGAGATACAAGGGTAAGCAGTTACAGAAAAGGAAGGAAATGTTGGACTTATGTAAGATAATCAAGGATATAGAGTACTCTGATGAGGGAGGGAAATGGAACACTCAAGGAGGGGTCAGACAAGCAGAGGGGGGTGGGGCACGGACAGAGCAAAAAGGGGTGTATCCATTGGCAGCACTCCCAGCAAAGGGGTAAAGTAACCTGACTTATGTGTCTACCCAGGAAACGGACCCACCACCCGCATATACACCCGTTTCAGCAACAGCCCCACCACAAGAGTGCGTAGGACAGAAAGAGTAAGAAGAGGTGCTAGAGTCAGCTCGAACAGTGTCGAACAGCACAGAGTGAAACAAGAGGGGGCGGCCTAAACAACTGGAGAGCGGGAGGCATTTTGTTCAAATTAGACAGCACAGCAATAAAAGATGTGCTTATAGAAAAGAGGGAAGACGAACAGGCACGTAGAATAAGGTACGGAAATCTAAGGTCTAACAGAGGGTTAGGCAGAGATCAGGGGGAGGATGGCTGGAGTACAGTGGATGAGTTTGAGGACGACGGTGAAGAGTAAGCGCAACAGGCACCGCAGATAACACCTCCAGTAGAGAGTTTGTGGGATGAGAGGGTAAGGAGGTTTGGCTGAATGGCAGTAGCAAGGAAGAAGGGAAGTGTTGGGAGGAAAGAAGGAAAGAAGGTAGGATTCCAAATGCCTTTGATACACAAGGGCATGGCTAGAGCACAGTATATACCCTGGGTGCAAATGGACAAGAACAATTTGATCAAAGCGATCCCACAATTAACAGCGGGCGTGGAATGGATCTACATTTCTGAAAAACAGACAGTGGGTGTGCCCCTTGCCGTGAGTGACATAAACAATTTGTTGGTCATGATTGTGGGAGATCAGGCTGGGTACATGTGGATTAAAGCAGGGTACCCCGGAGTAAGGTTAGACGAAGATATGCATGATAGCGCACCATTCAACAACATCAGAGCACAGGTGTGGGGCACGCTTCAGCACACCTACCCTGACACACCAGACAAACAGTCAATTATACAGTGTGTTATGTTATGTTACTATAATTTGTAACATGCACATTTACACAAAGGCATCTTGGCATGAGGATTCCAAAGGGGAAATCAAACAACAGCGGCTAAAAAAGAAAGGTTTTCAGAGCCTGTCAAAAGTAGAGATGATTTTCAATCCCTCTCAGTGCCTCAGGCAATTAATTCCACAATTTAGCAGCTGCAAAAGAGAAAGCTCGACCTCCCACTCAGAACAGCTGGATTTTAGGAATTGCCAACAAATTGGCCTCACTAGAACGGAGCAGAGTAACAGGGATATATCGATGAAACTTTTCCCTAAGGTATTGGGCTCCCTGCCCATGAAGGGAACAGTGAACCATACACAGCAATTTAAATTTGAGTCTCTAGGCTACCGGAAGCCAATGCCGGGCCTGCAGTACAAGACTGATATGGGCCCTATACGAAACATTAATGGACACTTGTGCTGGCAAATTGTGCAATCGTTGTAGCTGGTGAATAGAGCTAAGAGGTTGGGCCAGGTAAAAAGAGCATTACTATAGTCTGTATGACTAGTGATCAATGAGGCCACTACCATTAGCCTCAGGTGGGAGGGGAGAAAGGGGAGCACCTTCCGAAGTACTCTAAACAGAAAGTGCCTCATCTTGCATATTGCACTCACCTGTGGAGATATGGAGAGCGAGGCTGATAGAAGCACCCCAAATTTCTGACAACCGTCATGGGTACAGGGTTATCACCAAGCGTGGAAGGCAAGAGTGAAGAAATCCAGAGAGCAGACCCAGAAGAAGAACCCACCACCAGGACGTCTGTCTTGTCCCCATTCAGTTTAAGCCAGTTCGCAATCCTCCAATCTCCCAATGCTGACAAACATTCACACAACCCTGATGACCCCCCTGCCCAGTTCAATCAGACCAGAACCTGGGTGTCATCGGCATAGGAGTAACAGCGAAACCCATGGGAGCAGATGAGGCAAACATGAGAATGAACGTAGATATTAAAATGCATGGGGGACAAGACAAAGCCTTGAGAAACACCACAAGTAAGATGGTGTGCCGAAGATAGAAATTGGTGAAAGTAGCAATGATTGACTCCTCTCAGAAAGAAAAGAGGTGAACCAAGCCAGGACGGTGCCGAAGCAACCTGCTGTTAATAGCCGGGATAGCAGGATGGAGTGATCAACTGTGTCGAAGTTCGATGACAGATCTAAGAGAACTCCACCCTGATCCACCAGCATAGTCAGATCATCAACCACGGACACCAGGACAGTCTCCGTGCCCCGGACGAAATCCAGACTGAAAGGGGTCAAAGAATAAGGAGCTTACCAGAAATGAACAGAGGAGAGGCGACACCAGTGATTCAAGTGAATTCATAAAGAAAGGAAGAAGAGAAATAGGGCAGATATTATCCAACACCCACACAACCAGAGAGCATGACTGTTGCTTGCTTCAGCTCAGCTGGAACCGAACCTGACTGACAGGTATGGTTCACAGCATCAGTGACCAGAGGCAAAATGCCTGGTATGATTGCTTTGAGCATGACCAAAGGAATTGGATCAGAAGGAGCAGCCGATTTCAGTCGAAGGACTGCCTCTGCAACCTCATCAGCAGAAGAAATAGGGAAATTACGCCACACCTGTACGGAGGCCTCCGGGGCCATCGTGGAGAGAGGGATCACTGTACAAGGCCCCTTCATAGAGAAAGTTTCCTGAATATCTTCTACTTTAGAAATTAAGAAATCAGACAGGGAATCACATAATGACTGAGTAGGCCGAACCCCTGGTGATAAAAAAGTAGTGGAAGTGAGCGTTTTCCACACCAAAAAGAGTTCCTTAAATTGATTCAAAGCACGTTCAACTTTCTGGGTGAAAAAAGTAAACTATGGGTGAAGACAAAGATGCAGCGCAATGCATTATTAATGTTCAGGAGCTGTGGAGAACGGAGATGGGGGACCAGTGTGACAGATCAGTTCCTCCTTTTTACTTTGTTATCAAGAGGGGCTTAACAAAGGAAGTGCCGAAGGCACTAAATAAAATCGTGGGCATTGAAGCAAAGGGGTGGCCAGAGATTCAGAGTATAATAGTACACCACTGCAAACGAATAAGGGAAGGTGAAAGGGAAATGGCGCAAGAATTACATGCAAATGAGGCAAAACTGGTACAGAAGAAACTGGCTAAAATAGCAGTGGAGGAGGCAGAGGCGTCAGGGAGCACACTGGGGTCTTTGAATATCCGAATAGTAGCGAATTGGCCAGAAGGTGGACAAGGGCAGTGGGGAGGCAGACAGCAGTACCCCACCCAAGAGTGGCAGCAATGAAGACAGCAGCATGAGAGGGGCAGACTTAGGGGGGAAGAGAGTGTTTCAGTGGTATGGGACTGAGAGGGGCAGGTATGGGTTCCTCACAGTGTTGGAACTGCGGGAAGTGGGGAATCTTTTCGAGAGAATGTAGAAGCAGGCCAGGGCTTAGGTGCAACATGTACAATAATTATCACTCACCACCGCAGAACAGACAACAAATGCAGACACCAAGAGTGACATCCATACCCTATGAAATGCACCAAGCATACATGCAGCTCCCACCACAGCCCCCAGGAGTGCACCCTCAGCAACAGCAGACACAACAACAATACACACAGCAGCACCAGCCCCCACAACAGCAAATGATGCCCCAGCACGGAAATGTTAACAAGTATACATGCAGTGAAGTGCCCAATGGCACCATAGTGCCATACAGCAGGGTGAGCGTGATAGGAAACAACCCTTTAATGTTCCCCGGGTCAACCACGTACCCTGATTAGGACAGCCCACAGAGAGCGCTTGGGTGCCCAGTATTATCTATGATCGTATGCCCTGATGAGTAACCCTTGGTGGGCACAGAGACAGGAAACAAACACTTCATTTTTATGGTCAAAACAGGTGACACAAAATCATGCATCAGTGAGGGAGATTTCACACTATCAGGCCACACTCTTGAGATGCAGGGCTTCTCTGGGGCTGTCTCCATGGTTCCATACAAATAGGGGGGAAAGTGGTGCAGGCCGCCCTATTACATTCAGAAAGTTCACCAGTGAAATTGTTGGGCAGGGATCTGCTCAGAAAGCTCAACATGACAATATCATTCACAGACAGTGGCATAGTTTGTGCAACGCCAAAGATGTGCACCATCAGAGCAATGTTGATTAGTCATGCAATTGGAGGAGAGGTGGTGGTTTGTAGAATTCCCATAGATTCTGACATGTTTGTGTATGGAATGACGGTGCTTGTGGAGGTGGTGCCTCAAATTGGCAAAGGGTGTTAGCGAGTACCCACAGATTTTATTTTTCACCCAGTTGTGCCCCCTGAATTGGCAGCAGGTACAATACTGTCCCTAGATTTACAAGGATTGGCGGTTTCCACAAAGAGAATTGTTGTGATAGGGACTGACCAGACTGGGTGCGAGTGGAGCACAGTACTTCGCAATGACCCCGCAATATCTCTAAAGGAGGTGACGGATGCAGAATTATGTGAACACAGGCCAGATGACAGAGAAATTGTGCTAGCAATATGTATCCCCTCTGAAATAATGGTGTAGAATCGAAAGGTCCAGTGTTCCATGATGGCCCTTGTGGGCCGCCACCCCAGTTCTTTATGGCAGACTTAGAGCAAGTGCCTGAGAGACTGTGGATGACTAGCCCCAATGATGTAGGGCTCCTACAGGGAGTGAAACCAGGAGCAGTGCTACCTCAGGTGAAGCAATACCCACTTTCCAGGGAGGCAGAGCAGGGAATTACGGACACCATCAGTGCCCTACTTACCCAAGGGATATGTGTACCATCTACCCCCACTTGCAACACAGCATATACCCTGTACAAAAGGCAACAGGGGGACAATTAGAGAATATTACAGGATCTACCCCCCTAAATGATGTTGTACAGCAAGAGTTTGTCGTATTTCCTAATCCTGTCACATTCTTGTGTAGTATCCCCAAAGAGCCCACCCATTTCATGGTTGTTAACCTCAAGAATCCCTTCTTTTCCCTACCCTTGCACCTTGACTTGCAGTATCTTACTGCCTTTTCACATGAGGGGATGCAATTCGAACACACAGGATTACCTCAGGGGTACTGTGAGAGCCCCAGCATCTTCAACAGAATACGTCACGCAGATTTAAGCAACATTGAAGTGTCCAACACGATCATCCAGTACGTGGATGAATTGCTGGTGTGCAGTGACACTGAGCAACATTGCAGACAAGACTCAATCACACTCCAACAGTTCCTGGCTCGCAAGGGGTACAATGTTGACAAGGCGAAGCTACAATACTGCCCACAAGAGGTTCTGTATCTAGGACAGCTAATATCAGCATATGGAAAAAGAATAAAATCAGACAGAGCAGCCTCTGTGCGCACAACCCCACAGCCCACTACAGTTAAAGAAATGTAAAGGTTCTTAGGGTTGTGTATGTACTGCATGTCATGGATTCTTGATTACACAGCATACACAAGACCACTCTTACAAGGCCTCAAAGAAGCACAAAAAAGTGACAACAAAATTGTATGGCTTGAGGAGAAGAGGTGTTCTGAACTGCACCCATGTTGTCAACCCCAGACTATGCACAGGAATTTTACTTATTTTCACACTCTAATGGACAGCTCATGACTGCTGTGCTCAAGCAGAAAAGCACGATGGGCCACAAGCCATTGCCCTATTACAGTGCCATGTTAGATTCAGTGATGCAAGAGCAGTTAGCTGGCGAACCGGCACTTGCAGCTGCAGCATTTGCTATTGACATTGCTAGACATGACTGTGTGACATACGAGCAGAAGGAGGATGACATTCACAAAGCAGACCCCTCAAGGGGGGGTCCTCTTTGTTGATGGGTCAGTGACAATTGACCAGAACAGAGGTCTCAGGCAGACTGGTGCAGCAGTGGTGCAACTAGTGGATGGTGAATATGAGACATTAATTCTAAAAAGATTGCCCAAGCATTATTCAGCCCAGGCAGCGGAACTCATTGCGCTCATTGAAGCACTACAGTCATCGCAGGGGTGTCACGTGACAATCTATTCTGACTCAGCATATGTCAGTACAACAGTGCATGCTGGTCTGTCACAGTGCGAAAGGAGGGACTTCAGGTGGGTGGATCGATCCCCGGAACAGCATGCTGCATTAGATAAACTGATTTTCGCGCTCTCATCTCCTTCTGTAGTGGCCGTCATTAAATGTACTGCTCATACTAACAACACTGACAAGGTGTCGCTCAGCAAACCCACAGCAGACACTGCTACCAAAATTGCAGCATCTCCCAGTACCAACAGTGGCAGAATATATTGTCACTACCCCCACTTTTTTAATAAGTTGTTTAAAGAGATTACTTCACTACTTGGCATTAAACACCGGATGTGCATGATTTATCACCCCACAGGCCAACAGAGTTGTGGATAGGATCAACGGACTCCTCAAAAGTAAGCTGTCTAAGCTTTGCACCACGTCAAAGAAAAATTGGGTGCATTGCTTACCATTGGCACAGTTCAGTTTGCGCACGCAGCCCAGTAAGGACCACCATTGATCACCACATGAGGTGGTAACTGGTCATCGCATTCACACGCCAACATCTCCCAATGGGAGGTCATCAGATGCATATAGTGCAGCAGCTGTTTTAGGCAATGAGGTTAAAGACTATTTAACACTCCTAACACAAGCATTAAAATATATTTCCAAACAGATTGCACCACCCAGATCAGAAGACGTGTCAGATGCACAGCTTACTCCATGACTGATTCCCTGCCTACTCAACCGCTGCTGCCAGGAGAACTCGTCTACGTGCAGGCCTTTGTCCACAGGTGGAATAGCCTTAGATTTAATGGACCCTTTGCCCCCCCCTCTTGCTGTGAAATTAAGGCACCTGCGCTACTGGATCCACCTGTTGGACAATCCTCAGACATTGCACCTGCACTTTTAAAATACTGGTAGTGAGCATCAACCTCATTTCCCTTTGTCACTACCACCATCCAGAGCGCCCCAACCAAAATACATGCACATGCACTGCTGCTAAGCTCTTTTTGTTTGCACAGGGGGGCTCTCCCTTGCACTCTCTCTTTCTCTCTCTCTCTCTGTCTATCTCTCTCTCTCTCTCTTCCCCTTCTTGCTCTCCCTTCTTGTGTGCATAAACGTTGCCTTCCAGGTTGTGAAGAAAATGGAACCAGTGTTCTCAAATCACTCATTGATGGGGAGCAGGTGCAAGTGGATCTAGGTCACCTGGCCTAAGCCCCGCCCACCTGGTGCCTTCCTGTTCGCCGCTCTTTTTCCCTACTTAAGGAGCCCCCCAGCCTCTTTTCCTTTGCAAATGGGGAGCAGGTGCAAGTGGATCTAGGTCACCTGGCCTAAGCCCCACCCACCTGGTGCCTTCCTGTTTGCTGCTCTTTTTCACCACTTAGCAAGCCCCGCCCACCTGGTGCCTTCCTGTTTGCTGCTCTTTTTCACCACTTAGCAAGCCCCGCCCACCCGGTGGCTTCCTGTTTGCCGCTCCTTTTCCCTACTTAAGGAGCCCTCCAGCCTCTTTTCCTTTGCAGATGGGGAACAGGTGCAAGTGGATCTAGGTCACCTGGCCTAGGCCCCGCCCATCGGGTGCCTTCCTGCCTGCCGCTCTTTTTCACCACTTAGCAAGCCCCGCCCACCTGGTGCCTTCCTGTTTGCCTCTCCTTTCCCTACTTAAGGAGCCCTCCAGCCTCTTTTCCTTTGAAGATGGGGAGCAGGTGCAAGTGGATCTAGGTCACCTGCCCTAAGCCCCACCCACCTGGTGCCTTCCTGTTTGCTGCTCTTTTTTGCCACTTAGCAAGCCCCGCTCACCTGGTCCCTTCCTGTTTGCCGCTCTTTTTCACCACTTAGCAAGCCCCGCCCACCTGGTGCCTTCCTGTTTATCGCTCTTTTTCACCACTTAGCAAGCCCCGCCCACCTGGTGCCTTCCTGTTTGCTGCTCTTTTTCACCACTTAGCAAGCCCCGCCCACCTGGTGCCTTCCTGTTTGCCGCTCCTTTTCCCTACTTAAGGAGCCCTCCAGCCTCTTTTCCTTTGCAGATGGGGAGCAGGCGCAAGTGGTTCTAGGTCACCTGGCCTAAGCCCCGCCCACCTGGTGCCTTCTTGCCTGCTGCTCTTTTTCACCACTTAGCAAGCCCCACCCACCTGGTGCCTTCCTGTTTGCTGCTCTTTTTCACCACTTAGCAAGCCCCACCCACCTGGTGCCTTCATGTTTGCTGCTCTTTTTCACCACTTAGCAAGCACCACCCACCTTCTTAGTCCTGCCTCTTCCTTCCTGCTCTTAACTATTAGATCAAGGGCGTCTCTAGCCCGGGCGTCCTAAGCGAAGGACGGACAAAGAAAAGGGGAATTCCTGTTTGGACCTGTTCGGACCAGGAGGACCCAGGGCCCGACCCCCTGTTCAGACAGCAGGTAGGAATGCACCAACACCTGTTACTCCGTCTGGTCCCCCCGTGATGTTCCCTTGTGCCCCCCCCATTCTCACACACAGGTGTTGCCTGTTTTGCTTGATTCTTCTACCCTGCTTCCCCCTCACCCCACTCAAGCCTACTTCTGCAGGAGTCTGTCCTGATACATTCCGGTTTCACCATCACCGTCTTGTGGACAATGCTGGATTTGACTTTTATGGACTTCATTCATTCATGGTGCGTCACCCTTTCTCAACTCTCATGCTGAACTTCTTTTGCATCTTGTACTCATGGTGGCCCTGAATCATGCTGTTCCCATCTTCATCTTGTATCCTGGCTTGCAACATTATGTGTTACTACTGACTTCTGCAATTGTATTCACTCTCCCCTCTTGCTTCTCCACTCTTTTGACTGCTAACTCTCTCCTCCTTTCCCTTCTCCCTTTTCCTATCTCCTCCCCTTACTTTCTTCTATGCACTTACTCTATCAGAATTGTCCCTGGACCTAATATGATAGCAACCTCGTCTTTCTCCTCCTCCCTCCCCTTACTGGTTTTTTCCTCCCCACCCCTCCTCCAGCACTATCTGAAATGTTGTCAGGCCTAATATGATAGTCGCTTGTTTTGTTCCTCCCCTACCTTTCTGCACCCCTCTCCCTCACCTCTTGTTTTTTTTCCCGCTCTACCAGAAATGTCGTCAGGCCTAGTAGGTAGTCGCCTGTCTGTTTCCATTTCCTTCCCACTCTCCCCCTCCCTTCCTTATCTATGTTTTAGCTCTTGCACTATCTGAAATGTTGTCAGGCCGAGTATGATAGTTAATTTCACATCCTTACTGTTCATGGCCTGTAAGAATATCATTGTTTTTTCCCTTGTTCCCTCCCTTGCCTTGTAGCGCTTTGAAACACATTGTGTATAGGCGCTATATAAATAAACTATCATATCATATCATATCATTATATGTTAGAAAAAAGTTTAATTATAACATTATGCCTAGGTTTTCGTACACATATATGTGTGCTATGCATTTTATAGCAGGCATCTTTGCCATTTCAATGTTTATTTTAGGGATATATTTAGGAACTTCTTTTATATTAAAGGGACATATAAAAGAGAAGGGGTTGGGGAAGAGGAAGACATTACAATATCAATGTAACAGATAGATCCAACACACACCTGAACGAAACTGAAAAATGATGTTCCCAAGGCCCAACCTTACTGATCAGCATATACAGGAGTACAGGGTACCAGATAAGTGTGCGCTTGGGTACAACAAACAGCAATCAAATTGATACGAAAGAAAAGACTGCCGCAAACCAATGGAGCTAGTATGTAACCCCAACATAGGGCCTCATTATGAGGTTGGCAGACTGGGTTTACCGGCACCAGTGATGGTGCCGGTGACGGTAAACCCATTCCACCCTATCACGAGGTTCCCTTGCGGGACCCACTCAGAATGTCTGGTCAGACCAGACATCCTTTGCGGGTCCCGCAAGGGGACCAGGGAGCTAATAACGGGCCCGTCATTAACGGGCCCGTTATTAGCTCCATCCCCATTGAGCCTCAAATGGGAATGGGGATTGGTTGTGTGAATGAGGAATTACCGGGTCCTCCAAGGTTGGAATGAACCAGTAATTCCTCATTACCAGAACCCGGACGCGATTTTGGAGGCAGCCATGGCGCTATTAGCACCATGGCTACCTCCAAACTCGTAATGAGGCCCCTAATCTAGACATACAAAACAAGTGAGTGTTTCATGGAAGATGCACTGTCTCATTGGTTCAAGTTAAAGAAAATGAACAGATTACACAATTTGCAATCCTGTGTTTAATCACAAATTGTCTGCTGTGATTGGTACAGTGTTTGCCAATGTTTGCCTATGCCATCTTACTGATCAGCATGTCAACAATTCTGTATATAATCAAACTGTACCCCCTCACACTGGAATTTTATAACATATTGCTAGGTCCTTGTTGTCTTTAAATTTTCTAATTTCTTTCAAAGCACAACCTTTACCCATGTAGATAATACTACTACTATTATTAATGGATATATAGGTGCCCTCAAATGCACAAAGAGACAAGAAAGAAGCACGAACTATGACACCTATCACTCGCTTGGTCTCAATGCCATGGAAAATATGCGTCACCCAGAAATTTCCAACAATTGGTATACAGACTTGAGCTCAGAGGGGGGAAACTAAGTGAAGGACAGTTGGTATGTGAGTTCATTGATACCACATGCAAAAGTCCTAGTGCCAGAGGAAGTACCAATTCTAGAGGCACAATGCCCAGTACATCTTGCGCTATGCAGGCTCAATGGGTCCTCGATATGCTAACTGCCATGGAGGGAGGCATGTGCAATAAAATAAAGGACTCAAGTTGCACATTCATGCCTCCCGAAGATGCTGAGAATGGCTCCCTGTCACACATAATCAAGGCTGTGCACAACCTTGGAGTGTGCATGAAGAAAGAAGGTGGAACACAAGAGAAGGACTGGTTCGATTTTACTTTTTCTTGGGGTCCATCCTGGCTGGGAGCAATTGTGAAGATGCTGGTACCTGTCAACATTTTTATGGCCATTTTTTGCACGTGCCAAATGGGACTCCGATGTTGTACCAAAGCAGTCCCCAGTAGTGCAATGATGATGGTCTGAATTGAGGAAGCACCCAAAGCACTTTGCGGTACCACAGAAAGCGGTATGCAGACAGATGACACAAACAAACCCTGCATGATTGAGCTTTATCATCCCTTACACCACTGTGGTTTGCCCACCACACCCCTGCCTGACCCTGAGAATTACACTGGGTCGATTTAGTTGGGGATGGGTGATGTATCTACATGACATGTACCCCAGAAGAATATGCCCAGTCTTGGGCAAGGTTGCATGATGTTTGCAGAGCATGGGTGCCAAAGGCTGGATTGCCACCATTTCTGGAAGCTGAAAGGTTAGAAAGGGTGCGAAAGGGGGTGGAGAATATATATTGGAACTTAGCTGCCACTGACAGTGCAGGGGAGTTCATTCATTTAGGATTAATGAAAGGGGGGAATGTTGGGATGGAGAGAGGGTCTTCCCACCCCCCTAGGTGATACCAAATGAGAAATAAATGCTAATAGAGCACATCCAGGGAGAAGGGGGATGAGGTACACATAGAGGAGAGTACACGATCATCTTAATGCATGCATTATAAGCTATATGGTCAATATGAGTGTGAATGCCATTTTGGCAGACACCAGCCATCTTAGAAGTTAGGCCCAAGCGCAGCAAACAGCATCCTGTGTGTTAATATTAGGCCCCTTGCATGAACGCAAACACCACCCCACCATGGTCAGGTCCCAGAGATTCACACCACCTCCTTTGTTCAAAATGTTACAGGCCCCCGTGCCTGGAAAGAATGCACCCTGCAAGATCATGCGAAGGGAGAAGAGCGCCTCTTGGCAGTACCATCTCATGTAACAGATAGCAAGGCCCTCCTGCCCCCAACCGATCCCCACATGAGAAATACAGCTTTGCCATGCTTTCATCCCATGACCCCCGCATGCCACTTTATCATCCAAACCCAGGCCACTGACCATAAAACGTTTATACCCCTCGATCGATCACTAAGATCAGAAGGCAAGGCTATCGCACCTTCAGGAATGGGTCACATGATTTGTACTGCGAGGTGCATGGTGGCATCACAATTACAGCCTAAAACTAAGGTGGAGGAGCTTTTGGGTAGCTGATCTGTCTGGGAGCGAGAGAGGTGTGTGTGAGTTAGTGTGACCACAGCTCCCCCGAGCTCATCCTTTATCTACCAGGTGCTTTGTTTGTTTGTTTGTTTATTAATTTGTATAGCGCACCTGACCCAGAGGTATATGGGCGCTTAATCTTCGAGTTACAGGCAAGGTAGGGTACAATTATACAGTGATGAAGCAAAGGTATACAAGACAGGATAGCAATTCGTGCATAGACAGTAATATAGCAATTCGTGCATAGGCAGTAATATGCTGGCATGGTGCAAAATACAATCAAGCAGGAGGTATGCATTCAATCATGGTAGGTTAATTGTTGAGTAACCAGGTGATGACCTTAGTTCTGAAAGGTTGGAAGGTGGGTGTAGATTTGATATCCAGTGGAATGGTATTCCAAAGTTGTGAAGCCAGAACTGGGAAGCTGGAACCACCAGCTCTTTTGAGGGAGAATTTGGGCACAGTCAATTGTAGTGTATTAGAGGATCTAGTGGTTCTAGTGTTCTGTCTTAGTGTGAATTTGTTGGTGAGATAGGGCGGGGCAAGGCCGTTGAGTGCTTTATAGGTGAGGCAGATAGTTTTTAGATCTATTTTTTGTTGGATGGATAGCCATTTGCATGCGATTCTGGTAGCCGAAATATGTTCTCTTCTGGGAATATTCAGGGCGGCACGGAGTGCATTATTTTGTATAACTTGCAGTTTATTGATTACCGTTTTGTTGGCACCTACGTAGAGACTATTGCAGTAATCTAGTTTAGATTGTATAAGTGCTCTGGCTAAGGTGAGGCAGTTGTTAGGGGAGATCAGCGGTCTACAGGCCCTGATTAGTTTGCCTGTGTAGGCCGTGGCTGAGGCAGTCATATTAATTTGTTTGGCTAGGTTAGTGTTCGTGTCGAGGTAAAAGCCAAGGGTTTTTACACTCTTGGCGATAGTGATGGTGTTGCCGTCAATGGTAAGGCTAGTGTAGCTAGGACTAAGTTTCCGAATGGTGTTGGGTGAGCCGACAAGGAGCAGTTCAGTCTTGTCATCATTCAGGCAGAGGCCATGTGTGGCCATCCATGCCTGAATGATGGAGAAGACTTCATTGATCCAAATGGCGTCCGAATTATAGTTGCCGGTTAAGGTGAGGAGTATCTGGGTGTCGTCTGCATAGTTGGTGTAGGTGACACCCAGATGGTCCAGCTTGTCGAATAGGGGCTTTGTAAAAATGTTATACAAAGTGGGTGATACACACGATCCTTGTGGGACACCACAAGTAATAGGAATAGGGTCGGCCGCTGCTAGGGGTGAGAAGACCCGCATGGTCCTATTGTCCAGGAAGGATTGGATCCATGAAATTGCGGAGTGGGAGAAGTGTACTGCCGATGACAGATGGTTGCACAGGATTTTGTGATCAACCAGATCAAAGGCAGCGGATAGGTCAAGAAGAAGAAGGATGCCAGCTTTACCTTTGTCTTTGAGGTCGTCTATCTGGCACTTGAGATCGACCAGGGCCGTTTCTGTCCCGTGTTGTGGACGAAAGCCGGACTGGCGAATTCCTAGTAGATGGTTTGTCTCAAGGTAATCCTGGATTTGTAGATAGGCCACTCTATCAAGAATTTTTAGTAGGAATGGGACAGTGGTGATGGGTCTGTAATTTGTGGGTATATCTGGGTCGAGGGTAGTTTTTTTTAGTAGTGGTAGGACCCAGGATTGTTTTAGATTACTAGGGACCGAGTTATCATAGAAAGACAGGTTTATTAATTTTGTGATGAATGGGGAGAGATCCCTTGCAGCATCTTTTATAATCTGAGCGGGACAGCTGTCCCCCTTGCAGTTCGAAGGTTTCAATGACGCTATGATTTTCTGTACTTCGGGTATGGATACCTTTTTGAAGGTGAATCCTGGGCTGGAGGCTGTAGGAGGGGGAGGGGTGGGACTGGAGGTCGGATCATAGGTGAGTTGTTGTTGTTTATTGTCAATTTTAGACTGGAGCCCTGAAATTTTGTTAACAAGGGCATTCTGGATCCCTGTGCACCATTGTTTATCTTTAGTGCAAGTATCCGTGGGAGGAGTGGGGTTTTCTAGTTCCTTTAGGATCTTAAAGAGCTCCTTTGAGCTGGAGCTTGCCTCCGAGATCCTGGAGTTGAGCGATTCTTTCTTTGCGCGTATAATCTCATTTTTGTAGAAAGTGGAGATATTAGTGAGATTCGTTCTGTTAAATGCTGAGGGCGCTGATTTCCATAGTGCTTCAAGTTTACTTTTTTGTTGCCGGAGGGATTTAAGTTCTGGGGTGTACCATGTATTCAGGTGCGCTTTTGGTTTCCCTTTGCGCATTTTTAGTGGGGCAATAGTGTCAACAGCTATGGCCATGGAATTATTGTAGACGTTGACCAATTGGTTCAGGTCAGTTGTGGCTGGTAGTGCGTTCAGGATAGGGGTTACCAAGGGTATTAAGGCTTCCGCTGTGATGTTACTCTTTTTCCTAGTTAGGCAGGCTGGTGCGGTAACAGGCTTGTTATGCACTAGGCTGCTAGTGTTAATGTCAAATGGGAGGAAATGATGGTCAGTCCATAAGAGCTGTATGGGATCCTTCATGGTAATGTTGCAGTTAAGGGCGGTTACCCAATCGAGGATTCTGCCCTTCGAATGGGTAGGTTTGGAGCAGAATTGTTGGAGGCCATGCTCCTCTAATGCTGTGGCCAGGGCAGTGGCTGGGACGTCGAGGGGGTCATTAAACCCAAGATTGAAGTCTCCAAGTATAATCATTTGTGCTGAGAGTTTGGAGCTTTCGGCAACTAGTGAGGTGATGCCTTCCTCAAAGGAGCCTGGTGGGCCCGGGGGTCTGTAAATTAAGTGCATCGTAATGGTGTTCTTAGGGGACGTTTGTAATTTGAATGTGAGATGTTCACATGATTTAAGTAGGGGAGACGAGGCTAGTCTAATATTAAGCGAGGACTTGAAGATGATAGCTACACCGCCTCCTCGTGCGTTAGGTCTATCTGCTCTGAGGATGGTATAGTTGTCTGGTATAGCTAGGGTGAGAGATAGTCCTGCAGCATCATGCAACCAAGTTTCAGTAACAGCAAGGAAGTCCAAATTGTTTGTTAGAATGATGTCGGCTACTTCTATGGAATGTGCGACTAGTGATCTAACATTTAGGAGAGCTCCTTTAGGAGTAGAAAGGGTGGAATTGCTAGGTATTGCAGTGTGATTGATAGTCTTGCAGGGTCGCTTAACTAGGGGTATGCTGGTCTTATGGTGGGTTCTGGCACCGAGTCTTTTGTTCCGATCAATAGGGGTGAGGGTGGTGGTTCTAGAGACAGTAAGGTCAGCAGTTGTAGAGGTACTGGGACCAGAGGTGGGGCTTGAGGTACTTATATTGGTAGGGTTCCGCTTGGAGGTATCTAGGTGATTAGTAGCCGGGACATCAGAAGAGTATGCGTGGTAATGGGTCGGAGAGGCGGATTGTGAGACTGGGAGGAAGGCAGGAGTGGTAGGCAAGAAAGGTGTAGGGCATATAATGGGGTAATGTCTTGGGCAAGCCGGCCTGGCTAGACCGTTTTTATGGGCTATGTAGCTATTGCCATTGCAGGGTATGTTACTTTGCATGACACAAAAGGGGAACATGATTGCGAAGAGGTAGGAAAGCATGCTATGGCAGGGGCGACTTGCGGGAAATTGGCGAGTAGGAGGCATTGGTGACATACGGTAGGCACACAACAAGTCAGATGCGGTCTGGGGGCGACCATAGGGCACAACACAGTTCAAGTGTGGTCTGGGGGCGACCATAGGGCACAACACGGTTCAATGTAGTCTGGGGGCGACCATAGGGCACAACACAGTTCAATGTGGTCTGGAGGCGACCATAGGGCACAACACAGTTCAATGTAGTCTGGGGGCGACCATAGGGCACAACACAGTTCAATGTAGTCTGGGGGCGACCATAGGGCACAACACAGTTCAAGTGTGGTCTGGAGGCGACCAAAAGGCACAACACCGTTCAAATGTGGTCTGGAGGCGACCATAGGGCACAACACAGTTCAAGAGTGGTCTGGGGCGACCATAGGGCACAACACAGTTCAATGTGGTCTGGGGGCGACCATAGGGCACAACACAGTTCAATGTAGTCTGGGGGCGACCATAGGGCACAACACAGTTCAATGTAGTCTGGGGGCGACCATAGGGCACAACACAGTTCAAGTGTGGTCTGGAGGCGACCAAAAGGCACAACACCGTTCAAATGTGGTCTGGAGGCGACCATAGGGCACAACACAGTTCAAAAGTGGTCTGGGGGCGACCATAGGGCACAACACAGTTCAAAAGTGGTCTGGGGGCGACCATAGGGCACAACACAACTCATATGCAATGGGGTCGTATGTTGGCGGGAGTACATCAAAGTATTTGAGTGCGAGGCTGGAAGTGGAGGGCAAGAGGGTGGCAAGGTGGGTGCGGGGTAAGGCAATGAGCATGAGAGTGAGACAGTGGTTGACGGGCCTAGATTGTCACAAGAGAATACAAGGCGCATGCATGTGCACGTTGCCTAGGGCCTTTATAGGGCAACTCGGAGCACTTGAGTGCATTTATACCATAGTGAGGCAGATTTGAGGCTGGATGACCAGCACAGACAAAGATAAAGAATAGCGCAATGTGGCAGCGCTTACCAGGTATCTGATCCCGGAAGGTTTCCTAGCCAAGTCCGCTACTTCTGCGATGTCGTGAGCTCCTGCTCAACCGCTGCGTTCCACGGTGTAAGCCCATGTATTGTTCTGGGGCATCAGAGGGTCATAAATGTATAATATGGGAACTCGCCACGCGCCGTAAGCGGCGAACAGGGGCAAACAGGGCCTTAGAATGGCCTTTGAATGTGGCCGGCTCTTCCGCCTGCCGGCGGATGTTGTGTGCTATGAAGCACGGTTGCTTAGCAACCAGGATGCCGAGCCTCGCTCTGGCGCCGCATCGCGCCCGACATTTTGTTTTCTTTTTTTTTTTTTCGAATTCGGCGCGTTGCTGGAGCGCGACCCGGGCTGCTTCTGGGTGAGGGGTGGCCGATGGGGTGGTGAAGAGTTCCTCTGGGAGGGGTGGGCAGCACAAAGGTGCTGGCGGGGGCTCGTGGGGGCCTGACTGGACTGCGATCCTCTTCGTGCCTCGTGGCACGGTGCGGCAGCTCTGATGAGCTGATCCTGGGCTGTGGAGGGTGGGGGCTCCTGCCCACGCCACCTGGCTGATGGAGACTGTATGCAGAGGGGCAAACAGGGCCTTAGAATGGCCTTTGAATGTGGCCGGCTCTTCCGCCTGCCGGCGGATGTTGTGTGCTATGAAGCACGGTTGCTTAGCAACCAGGATGCCGAGCCTCGCTCTGGCGCCGCATCGCGCCCGACATTTTGTTTTCTTTTTTTTTTTTTTCGAATTCGGCGCGTTGCTGGATGCATTGTTACAACCAGAAGAATAACATTGTGTGTCAGATAGCTAATTAATTGTTAGGTCAGCTCACCGTGGATGATGAGCCCAGCAGCACCCACATGAACAAGATGGACAGATGAGGATGGGCTAATGGCCTGGCATCCCATATGGCTCAAGCCCTACATCTATAGGCCTCCTCCAATCAGTATTGTAGAATTGTACTGTATATGATTGCATCATTAGTGATGATGATTGTGCTTATAAGGTACCACACATGCCAATGGATCTCAGAACGTTCCACGGCAGCAAGGTTCTTTGCTGATGCATTCCTATTTTTGTAGAAACAAATACTTGTTGTCATTGTAAGAGTGTCTTGGGCCTTTTTCCCTAGCGGGCTTTATTTATTCTGATGTAAGTGTGAAGAGGCATGACTTGGGTGCCCGAGGGCAAGTGCTGACAAGGGATGCTGCAAGGACTGGTAGGGGGTCGTCTTACCCCTGTATTACTCTGTAGAGACCAGGCCCAGTCGCAGCGGCAGAGGGAGAGCTAGCACAGGAGGGGTAGAGGAAGAGAAAGTTTGCCATCCACCCACTAATGGAAAAGAAGCCACCAATGAAAGGGAATGGGTTAATTAAATAGATCCCCCTGCTGACATTTTGTTGGATAATCGAATTACTTTTGGAAATCTCTGGACTTGCCACTCAGGGACTGAGCAGCTTCTCTTGTAGGGGAAAAAACTGGATTCTAGTCAGCAGTTTAGTCAATTGAATCCCACAGCACTTCTCTCTATCTGGCTCCAGTCAAGAATCACAGCCTCTGCTTTTCTAGTGTCCCTAGTAAAATGTCCTCCCAGGTGATCCTTCAGCAAAACTCCTCGGTTAATTTTGGACAGCTGTCCATTGGTAATCTTTTTATCAGCTCTCCCATTTATAAATTTTTAGCAGTTCTCCCGTTGGTAATTTTTAGCAGCTCTTCCATTGCATCCACTTTATATACCAGTGATGACAATATCAAGATTTCAATATGAGCAGTGCCCTGTAAACAAACTCTCACACCTTTGATTGGTCCTTTCTGTTTCTCTACAACCCTGGAGCCCATCCCCTGTCTGAGGATTGGTTCAGGAGTGTACAACAGAAATATGGTAACTACCATTTGAAATTCCCCTTTTTACTTATATTTTTCTTTTAAAACTTCGTAATTTACTAGTAACTGCCATAATGTATATATTTATTCTGCTTCAGCTAATCATAGGAACATAAATAAAATGACAGCCAGGTCTGTACCATATTGCATGGGCATGTGGCAATTATTTATACAAAAAGCATAACAGTTATGAACATGCAATTTACTCTCCAAGTACCTAATTTTTCCCTTCACCAGCATGTCCATTCTTATATTCGGGACGTGTTCAGAGCAGCCAGAAACAAATTTAAGCTTGGCATTACAATTCTCTAAGTTGCATGTGGAGACATTTTATGTCAACAAAATCGCCTTGACGTTATCTTAAAAAAGACACAAAATGCATGCAGCGCAACTTGTGGTTCCTGAGAAAATGCATAATTTCTGATAGTCTATTTAATCTAATGGGAAATCTTCATATGTATGCAAATCTTCTCTCATTTCTTCTGGTCATTTCCCATTCTGTTGTTTGAAGTTAGTGGGCTGCCGGCCGTAAATACTTGGGATGCATTGGCTGCAAAGAGATCCCCCCTGTAGATAATGAGCTAGGCTGCCCCTGTGATGTCACGAGAGCCGTGCTAACATCTGGCAACCTGTCCTGTTATCTGAAGTTGACCACCATTTGAATCTAAAAACCTTTTATTTTCTTGTAATAATATGGCAATGTGGCAAAACTTTGCAATTTACTAGTGTATATATATATATATATATTTCTGGGGAATTAAATAAAATGACAGCCGGGTCTGCACCATATTGCACGGGTGTGTGGCAATTTTCTGCAATTCATACAAAATAATAATTAGGCTTTTATATAGCGCTACAAACCCTCAGGTATCTGAGCGCTGCTTATTATTACCCACGGTGTGTGGTGCTCATTTATCGACCTCGGAAGGATGAAAGGCTGAGTTTGGCCCCGCCGGGATTCGAACCTGCGTTAACAGGCTCTGCACGGGTGTCAAAGCGGGCGCTCTACTCGCTGTGCCACTTGACCGGCTGAAAAGCATCATAGTTATGAACATGCACTGAGGACCTAATTTTACCCTCCACCAGCACTCCAATTCCTAAAATTTAGGACATGTTTAGAGCAGCCAGGAACACATTTTAGCTTTCCGTTAAAATTCTCTAAGTGGCATGTGGCCACATTTGATTTCAACAAGATTGCCTATAAATTATCTTGAAATGGACACCTAAATGGATGCAGTGCAGCTTGTGGTTGCTGAGAAAGTGCATCAGTTGTGATAGTCCATTTAGACTTTTGGGACATCTTCATATGTATGGAAATCTACCCTCCTTTCTTCTGGCCATTTGCCATTCTGTTGTTTGAAGTTAGTGGGCTGCCGGTCGCAAAGGGTTGGGATGCATCAGCTATACAGAGATCCTCCATTGCAGATAATGAGCTAGGCTGGCCCTGTGATGTCACGGGCCCTGCTGACATCTGGCCTCTTTTCCTGTTATCGGAAGTTGACCACCATTTCAATCTGAAAACCTTCTATTTTTGATTTTCTTGTATTTCTTTCAGACTTCATCTTCCCTTGATTGCAGCCCCTGTTTTCACAGCTCCTCCCTACATTCCAGTCATGCACTGGCTAGGCCATTTGCCCTGCACAGAAATGTGCCTTCAGAGACAACAGGTCTGGGCATGTCGGAAGTTTGTTTTCAACACCCTAAAGGGCAGGCCACACTTTTTTGCAGTTGTAAATAGCTCGGATGCAATAGCTCAAAAGGAATTCCCTCTCAATATTCAGGGGCAAACAGGCTTGAAGTGGGCTAGTGTAAGGAACTCCTGGTGGCAATAGTGAAGACAGACACACGTGATCACAGTTCATGGGTGTTTATTGAACTTCAGTGGATTTGTTGAATGCCTATCTAAACCTAAATCTAAAGATGGGAGCAAGCTACGACCATCAAAGTAAAAATAACACATTCCTAGTGGTGTCTCTGTCAAAATAAAAGGGCCTCTACTTATAAACCTACTGCCAATCCTTACTTCTAAATACACAGCTGGTGTGGACAATAATGTATGCAAAAGAAAAGTGTTCAAGAACTAATATGTCAGAATGATAGAGCAGTTGGCTCCCCTTCCCCATGTTTTCAACACAGGATAAGGTGGCACACTTGAGCTTCGCACACAATCTGGCTTCTTTGTTCAAAACATAGGCATCAGGGCCTTACGCCAAAGTCTCTCTCTCAATGACAGTCTCTTATTGCAGAGGGCCTGAAGTAACAAACAAAACACAAGGTTCCTTTCTCTTTATCGGGTTTTCACATTCACAAGTTCCCAACTGGTCTCCCTGGTTTGGGCTCAGAACACAGACTACCCTCCTTCAGGCTCAGACTCCTTTTACACAATGTTCACAATTGGTCCCCCTCCTTCGAGCTCAGACCCAAGAACCTAAGACTTTCGATTGTGCAATGGGTTTTGCTTAAAACATTGCAGGACCACTCTTATGCACTCCATTTCTCATTATTCTCTCATTCGCTTTGTTTCCGTTACTTCTTATCTCAATACCTCACAGAGACATTCGATTGAGCACCTTTGCAGTACCGGACCACTCTGCCACAGGTATTGTATCTCTTCCTTTGTTCAGTTCTAACATCAATAAGCTGTTAGGATTTCCTCACATCTTTCATCACACACATTACCAATCTTCGTTCTTGCGTTCTTTATACAATGTTGCCGCTTGAGACCTTGACTTCAACACAGACCGGTCTTGCATCGGTCTTCCCAACTCACCAGCTATGTTGATCTCTCTCGCGCTGCTTTGATCTGGGAGCCAAGGACGATACCACGACGACTGCTGCTCCTCCCCAACTCGGCTAGCCATTCAGGAGGGCCCCATGTACCTCTGACACACAATGCAGAATTCAGTCTGGTTCCCTGGCCTTATGCTTTTGACTCTGAAGGGTTTTAGAATGCCACAGGTTTCTGGAAAAGTGAAGGATATCTCCCTCCTTGTGCTCTCTTTTGTGTTTGCTGTCTTTATTCCCTCATTCAGCTGCCATCTCAAAAACACTGCTCCTTCGTGTGCTTTGCCTCGCTCAGAGTGTGCTCTCGTGCTCCACTTTTATCGGTGTGGGGAAGCGTATTGTTAGGCGATCCTCTGCACACCGATCCACTGCACACCAGAACACTGCTCACTTTTCCCCAACACCTCCCTCTAGGGTTCGAGGCTCATGTGATTCGGTTTACCCAAAGGACCGAAAGCTCCGTACCAGGTACGATTTACGGGCTCGATTGCAGCCCTTCCTGCACTGGCAGTTGCCATGGAGAGCATACAGAAGAAGGGGCGGCGTTACACCTCCACGCCGATCGTTCACTTGCTCACGTGATCCAGAGTGGCGTTTCCCACGTGACCTTGGTGGACGTCACATGACCCCGAAACGCACAGTATATAAGGCTTGAGGCACGGAACACTCATTGCTTCTCAGCTGTCTTCAGACCCTGTTTGGTGCTACGTTTGGATAACATTACTGGTTTATCTTGATCTTGGAATTCTCTCTTGGACTAGACTGTCCATACATGTCCGGATAGATAGATTCCATACAGAGTGTTCAGCATTCTCTTCCTGCAGACCCTGAATTTGGGGATGCTAGCACTTCAACCACACCTCCTCCATTGGCAAGTACCCCAGCTCCAACTCCGGTGGTCCTCCCAACCCCTTCCCCTTTGGCCGCTCCTGAACGTTATCAAGGTGACCCCAAGAAGTTCAGGACCTTCATCAATCAGTGCAAGTTACATTTCTTGTGCAGACCTCTGGCCTTTCCTAATTCCACTGCTAAAGCCGCCTTTGCCCTTTCCCATCTGGCCGGGACGGCTGCCGCTTGGGCTAATCCTTTATTGGAGAACAATAGCCCGGTTCTCTATGATTTTGATTTGTTAGTTCTAGAGAGGTCTCGAGTCTTCGATACCAGACACAAGGCACAGTCTAGGGATTTGGAGTTGTTAGAACTAACCCAGGGTAGAGGGACCTTGATAGATTACATCACCCGGTTCAACCAATTGGTCGCCGAGACATCATTGCCAGAAAGCATGCGGGAGGTTATATTTTATAGGGGGTTGAATAACGCAATGAAAGATGCCTTAGCAGTGATTCCTTCCATGCCCACTCAGTATCAGTAACTAGTGGATCTAGCCCTGCAGGTAGATGCACGTCGATCAGAGCGCAGAGCTGAGTTGGGGGTTTCTTCCCATCCTACAGTTGTTAGTACCCCTGCTTCTAGTACTGAAGAACCTATGCAAGTAGGAGGTTTACGTAGCCCTATCACGACATCTGAGAGAGAACGTAGAAGGGTGGATAATGCATGCTTCTATTGTGGCACCACGGGACATTATGTGAAGGAATGCCCTAGACGTCCCAAGAAGTCTCAGGTTTTTCGGACAGCTCGACCTTAGATCCGGAGACCAGGTCGAGTGTCCGGTCTTCATCTCCGGGTACCACTCTTGCTTTTGCTCGTGTCCAGCCCATCTTTGTACAGGCCACTCTTTGTCCCTCTACGGGTATCTCTCATGCAGTCACGATCATCATTGACTCAGGTGCAACTGGGAACTACATAGACATTGCGTTAGCCCATTCTCTCAATCTACCTTTAGTGGTAAAAACCCGACCTGAACCTGTTCAGGCCGTAGATGGCACGGCACTAGTCTCCGGTCCCGTTAGACACCAAACTGCTCCTCTGTTATTGACCATACAAGATATTCACACAGAGACGCTAAGTTTTGACTTGATCACCACACCTCAATTCGGTATCATATTAGGAATACCATGGTTACGTGAACACAATCCTCTGAACTATTGTCTCCCAACCCATCAAGCAACAGATACTCCTTCTCGGGCCTTGGGAGCTCTAGCTCAACTCACGCTGAATGATGATGGATCAGAGGTTGTGAATTCCCACACCGTTGGAGGGGTGGTGTCAGGGATTCCCTCTGAGTATAAAGCATTCGAATCAGTTTTCGATCGCGGTTCTTCCGAGGTACTTCCTCCACACAGACCATATGACTGCCCAATTGAATTAATCCCGAATTCTACCATTCCTTTGGGCAGGATTTATTCTCTGTCCCCCTCGGAAGAACAAGCATTGAAACAGTATGTACAGAACGCCCTACGACTAGGACATATCCGCCCCTCTACTTCACCAGCTGCAAGTCCCATATTTTTTGTACCTAAGAAAGAGGGGGACTTACGTTCTTGTGTGGATTATCGGCGTCTTAACGCTATCACGAAAAAGGACAGGTATCCAATTCCTTTGATCACACCTCTTCTGGACCACTTATCCCATGCCTCTGTTTTCACCAAGCTGGATCTTCGCGGCGCATACAACCTAGTGCGTGTTCGTCGAAGGCGATGAGTGGAAAACTGCCTTTTGCACCCGTTACGGCTTGTATGAATACCTAGTCATGCCCTTCGGTCTATGCAACGCCCCGGCAACATTCCAGCGTTTTATGAATGACATATTCAGGGACATTCTGGACGTATACATGGTTGTTTATTTGGACGACATCTTGATTTTTTCACGGAATCTTGATGACCATGTAAAGCATGTCCGGGAGGTCTTATCCCGTCTGAGGGAACATTCCCTATTTGCCAAATCCGAGAAATGTCAATTCCATAAAACATCTGTTGAGTTTCTGGGCTTCCACATTACCCCTGGGGCACTATCCATGAACGAATCCAAGGTTAAAGCAGTCCTAGATTGGCCAGTTCCTCAGACACTCAAGTCCTTGCAGGCCTTTTTGGTTTTCGCCAACTTTTATAGACGCTTTATTTCGTCTTTTTCCACGATTGTAGCCCCACTTACGGCCCTGACCAGCCCTCAGGTACCCTATCGGTGGCAGAAGGAACATCAAGAATCTTTTGAGGCTTTGAAAACCGCTTTCACCACCGCACCGGTGCTCCAGCACCCCAATCCCGATCTTCCATTCATAGTTGAGGCGGATGCCTCTTCTTTTGCCCTCGGTGCGGTGTTGTCTCAGACATGTCCTACAACAGGCAAGTTGCACCCGGTGGCATACCACTCCCGTAAGTTTTCCAATACTGAGACCCATTATACTGTAACGGAGAAGGAACTTCTGGCTGTCATGGACGCCTTTCGTGTCTGGTGCCATCATCTTCTGGGGACTAAGCATCCAATCACTGTATATTCAGATCATCGAAATCTACAGGATCTGGCCTCCTTAAAGTGCATCAATAGCAGACAGGTCCGGTGGCATCTTTTCTTTTCCGCTTTTGATTTCCACATTACGCATCGTCCTGGAAACTCTCATGGAAAAGCGGACGCCTTGTCACGTTCTCCGGGTGGGGTCGAGTTGCCAACCTTCCCCGATACTGTTCTTGGTAAGAGTCATGTGATTTGTCTCTGCACTCCCTCTCTGTCATTGTTGGATTCTGTCCGAGCCTGGACGAGCAATCATTCCGACCAACTGTGGGATTGGGACCCCGTTTATTGTGATGGTTTGCCTTTCGTGCATGAACGTCTGTTTCTTCCCACGCCTGACACTCATAACCTGGCCCTTGAGTGGTCTCATGATGCTCCCTTTAATGCCCATCCCGGCCAAGAATGCACTATGGATCTCCTAAAGCGCTGGTGCACCTCTATGAAGCGCGATGTGGAATGCTATGTCAATTCATGCGCTGTTTGTGCTCAGGCCAAACATCGAAGAGGACGTCCAGTTGGGCTGCTGCTTCCGCTTCCGGTACCTCCAAGACCTTGGCATACACTGATGATGGATTTTCTGACCGATCTCCCCAAGGTACGAGGTTTTGACACCATCTGGGTGGTGGTAGACACGTTCACAAAAATGGCTCGTTTTGTTCCTTGTAAGGGAATTCCTTCGGCCCCAGTCTTGGCGGACTTGTTTTTTGAATATGTGTTCATGTTATTTGGGCTTCCTTCGGTCATTATATCCGATCGTGAGTCACAGTTCACCTCTCGTTTTTGGAGATCATTGACTAAATTACTTGGCATCGATACCAGGTATTCTTCGGCCTATCACCCTGAGACTGATGGGCAGACTGAAAGGACGAATCAATCTATGGAGCAGTATCTTCGGTGTCTTATCTTGCAGCAACAGGCCTCCTGGTTGAGTGCTTTACGGCTTGCCGAGTTCGCATACAATAACGCGGCTCATTCTGCAACAGGTTTTTCTCCTTTCTTTCTGCAACAGGTTTTTCTCCTTTCTACGCCCTCTATGGCCAACACCCCAAGGTCTTGCCTGTCCCTGACACCTCTGTCTCTTTGAATCCTGCGGCCACGGCTTATCTTAGGGATCTGTCTGCTGTTCATGCTAGTACTTTGGTCCATCTTACTGAAGCAAAGGCTTCTATGAAAGCTCGTGTTGACGGCAAGCGCCTGGCTGCTCCTCCCCTGGTGGTGGGTTCTAGGGTGTGGTTGTCTTCCCGTCACCTTCGCCTGGTGGGTTGTCGGAAACTTCTGCCTCGTTTCGTTGGCCCGTATGTAATCTCTCAGGTTGTGAATCCAGTGGCTTTTTGTCTGGTTCTCCCGAGTTCTTGGCGAATCCATCCTGTTTTTCATGTCTCTCTCCTCAAGCCTTGTCCTGATTTTTCCCGCCTTCGGGCCCCTGCAGCCCCGGTGTCCCTGGCCTCCCCTGATGTTTTTGAAGTGTCGGCCATTTTGGGTTCCCGTTGGTTTAGGGGTAGGCTCCAGTATTTAGTGGATTGGAAGGGTTATGGACCGGAGGAGCGTTCTTGGGTTTCCGCTTTGGATCTTGACGCTCCTCGGTTGGTAGCCCGGTTCCATAAGGATCACCCGTCCTGCCCAAGGGGTCGTGGGCCATTGGGGGGGGGCTATGTTAGGCGATCCTCTGCACACCGATCCACTGCACACCAGAACACTGCTCACATTTCCCCAACACCTCCCTCTAGGGTTCGAGGCTCATGTGATTCGGTTTACCCAAAGGACCGAAAGCTCCGTACCAGGTATGATTTACGGGCTCGATTGCAGCCCTTTCTGCACTGGCAGTTGCCATGGAGAACATACAGCAGAAGGGGCGGCGTTACACCTCCACGCCGATCGTTCACTTGCTCACGTGATCCAGAGTGGCGTTTCCCACGTGACCTTGGTGGACGTCACATGACCCCGAAACGCACAGGATATAAGGCTTGAGGCACGGAACACTCATTGCTTCTCAGCTGTCTTCAGACCCTGTTTGGCGCTACGTTTGGATAACATTACTGGTTTACCTTGATCTTGGAACTCTCTCTTGGACTCCTTTGGATTACCCTTTTGTACCTTTGCTTAGAACTGCTTACCTATCGCTGGATTACTGACACAACCCTATCTTGTCTTCGGATCATCCCTTGGTACCTTGTTGAACTTCTACGCCATTTCCCTTTTGGGATTCAAGTCACGCCTTCAGTCCTACAGGTGGCTTATCCTGCATCCACGCTTGTCTGCGGTCCTCTTGTTCTAGGGACCGCCTCATCTGAGTCTCGAACCTCCCTCCTAGGTTTCCTGGGTTTTCCAAACACCGGATAGGTAAGACTATTCAGATCCTTTGGTTCTTGTGATATATTGTAATTGCATGGTACTTAACCTCGTTCTTTTTGACAGCAGCATCGGTGTTCCAGAGGTTCCGTGGATCCGGGAAGTAACATCTCCCACCTGTGGCCCCAAAGGTCGCACAGCGGGTTTCTTTTAGTTCCCCTGTGCGTCACTTGAGGACGGAGGTTTCAACGGTCTACACGACACTCAAGTCAGAACACGTATTGGCAATCAGGTGCAAATTGTTACCAGTAATTACCTGACCTTGCCTGACCATAGTATTGGGACATGTCAGATACGCTGCTTGGGTCTGAGGTTTTCTCCCAGAGCGGGCTGTCTATGAGAAAGTGTTCATGAAGGGAAAGGGGGAAGGGAGTAGAGTTTCTATATATCCTACCGGGTAGGATGGGGTAAAGGTGTTACAGGGATGGGGATACCACGTCTTGCCATCAGGTGTCCCACTTCCACTCCCTGAAGACCCCTCACCCAGGTGATCCTCCCGCACTCGTCCACCCCCAGGGTCTGGATCCAAAGGCAATGGCCGTGCCTTGGCCACCAGAGAGAGAGATCCCCAAACTAGCAGGTGAGAGACCTTCTGGTTTCTCACAGGAAACCATTCGCGAATTCTGCTCAGAGACCCACAGATTGTCCATGGCTGAATGAACAAACATATTGAATTTACTAACATCAGCCTTTATTCTTTAAATACTGTGTATTTCACTGATCAGCGTTCACTTTGCTTTTGCATCAGAGGATTTCTTCTTACTTTTCACACATCACTGGTTTTTAAATAAGATAGCTGAAACTACAGGGCTGGTTTATTTCAATCATTAATAAAATATATTTTTAATTATCTGCTGTTCGTTTCTATGCTGAAAAGAGGGTCTGAGGTGTCATAGTGCACCACCTTTTGATGGGTGGCAGTTTCAGTGAAAATGCTGCATTTATCTCTCAGCCAGCAATGTGATGTGCCTTTCCAATCTGCACCCTGATTACATTTTTGTTTTAGCTTTCACTGCATTTCAACTGCAGAAACCACCCACATAGTCTGCCTAAATAGACCCATTTTCAGTGTGACGGTTCTTGAAGGCTGGCGGTCATTTTTCCAGTGGACCCTTCAGTTCTGTTGGTTTGGGGCCTTTGAGTAAACCCCACACCAGGCCATGTCATGTGGCCGTGGGGCTCTGTCACAGCAATGACCACTGCATCAAGTCTCCCCGACACAGCTGAGGAAGAGGGCATCACAGACTGCTGCAACCAATCCCAATGGGTCCGGTGCCCCAGACGCCATGGAAGATGCAACCTGGTTCTGCAGAGCAGGACTCGGCCGGGATCTTCCCATGGTGAGCTGGGGCCTGACAGTAACCCCTCTTCCCCCGCAAAGGGTCACCACCACCAGCTGCACACTGATGTAAAGTATGAAAAGAATGCAAAGGATGGGGTGCATGGATGTTGGAGGCGGGTTCCCAGGTGCGATCATTGGGACCATATCCCTTCCAATCAATCAAATAATAACGTGTCCCCGACTGAGACACATATCCAATATTGCATGCACCTCGTATTCCTCAACAACATCCACGGTGACGGTTTCAGGTTTACAAAGCAACTGAGTAACTAACACATACGGTTTTACCAAGCTAACATGGAAGACAGGATGTATATACCAGCTTGTAGGTAGATCAACCGTACTGTTACGGAATTGATACACTTGTTGACATTATAGGAGCTGACACATCTGGGTATCAGCTTACGTTTACCCGGGATTCGTAAATGCATCATGGAAAACCATACCTTGGACCCAGGATGATATACAGGTGAAGTACGATTTCGCATATCAGCAAAACATTTGGTATCTTCTTGTGCCTTTTCTAGATGTTAATATACACCTGGGCGTACTTGTAATAAGGAATGCACTAAGGTTCTCGTTCCAGAGACAATTCTCGATATAGTAGGTTCCTGGGGCAGTGAACGCAGATGTTGTCCATAAAGGGCAAAAAAGGGGAGAACCCAACTGAGGAATGCAGAGTGTTGTTATAGGCAAATTCGGCAGCTGCCAAAATAGAGAGCCAATTGTCTTTATATTGGAGACAAAGACAAGGTAAATAAGGCACCATAATGCATTTAGCCTCTCAGTTTGACTATCTCCTTGGGGAAGATACAAGGAAGAGAAATGTGCTTGTATACCCAGTGAGCCTGTCAAAGCATGCCAAAAACGAGACATTAATTGGGTCCCTTGATCTGAAAAAATAATAAAAGGCAGGCCAAAAAGATGGAAATATGTTCAAAAAACAAAGAAGCCAAGCTTGCAGCTTTGGGTATTTTTTGACATGGTATAAATCAAGCCATCTTTGTAAACACATTGACTGTGACCAATATGGTAGTCGTCCCTTGCACCGGTTGCATCTCGACCACAAACTCCATTGATATCATATACATGGTTTATCAGGAATAGGCATCATCTTCAGTAGAGCCATTTCTTTTCCTGGTATAGTTTTCCACTGTACATATGGCATAAATCATTATGTAATCTCGCTTCATATTAGGCCACCAACACCACCTGCGTAATTGATCGAACATTCTATGTTGACCCGTGAAAAAACAACCACTTAGCATTATGAGACCACTGTAGTGTCAGCTGACGTGTGGCTTTTGTAGGTATATATAGGTGATCTTGTACATATGGCAAACTTTCTATGACATGGGCATTAATAGACTCCAAGTCATCAGAATGTTCTTGAGCCCAAAGTCGAATGGTATCTAGCAACTGTGAAGAAACAGAGCACACACACACATGGCAGTTTGTTTAGGTAAAAACGGACATTCATAATGTGATGGGTCAGCAGCTGTTACTAACCTGGAAAGGGCATCAGCCTTGCCATGTTGTTGGCCTGGTCGATAAATAACATTGAAATTAAACATGGCAAAAAACAAATGCCAACAGATCTTTTTTGCATTGGTACATTTAACATGGGAAAGCACCTGTAAATTGCGATGATCCGAATACACAAGGATTGGATCTTTAGAGCCTAATAGGTGATGTCACTATTCTTGAAAAGCTGCTCTAATGGCTAAGAACTCTCATTCCATTATAGTATAATTCTGCTCGCCAGAGGAGAGAGTACAAGAAAAAAAGCAGTCACTGGATGCAAGTGCCGTGTAGTCGGGCCTCTCTGAGAAGGAATGGAACCGATGGCTACAGCGGTGACATCAGCCTCTACGATAAAGGGGAGAGAAGGGTCTGGTTGTTGCAAGACCGGAGCAGATGTAAATACTTCCTTCAAAATCTGAAAGGCCTTTTGTGCCTCTGGGTTCCACACAAAGGTAATAGATGGGCGAGTCAGTCTCGTTAACGGGATTGCTATATTGGAAAAAGAAGCAATAAACAACTGATAAAAATTGGCAAAGCCCAAAAAGGACTGCAAAGCTTTCAATGTGGAAGGGACAAGCCAATGAAGCACTGCTCGCACCTTGGTCTCACTCATTTGGATGCCATGAGGAGTCAAGACAAAACATATGAATGCCACAAAAGCAGAATGCAACATGCACTTTTTGGCTTTAGCAAACAGTGAATGGTTCCGTAATCTCTGTAACACCGTTGCTGAAATGCTGGATGAGTTTCTCAAAGGACTCTGAATATATCAAAATGTCATCCAAATAGACAACTACAAAACAATCCAACATGTCTCGAAAAACATCATTGATGAAATTCTGAAAGGTGTCTCGGGCATTACAGAGACAAGCTAGCATTAACAAATACTCAAAGAGGCCATATCTTGTTTGAAAAGCCACCTTCCATTCGTCCATTCCAGCAGATGTAAATACTTCCTTCAAAATCTGAAAGGCCTTTTGTGCCTTTGGGTTTCACACAAAGGGAATAGATGGGCGAGTCAGTCTCAATAACGGGATTGCTATATTGGAAAAAGAAGCAATAAACAACTGATAAAAATTGGCAACGCCCAAAAAGGACTGCAAAGCTTTCAATGTGGAAGGGACAAGCCAATCAAGTACTGCTCACATCTTGGTCTCACTCATTTGGATGCCATGAGGAGTCAAGGCAAAACGTAAGAATTCCACAAAAGCAGAATGGAACATGCACTTTTTGGCTTTAGCAAACAGTGAATGTTTCCTTAATCTCTGTAACACCGTTGCTGAAATGCTGGATGAGTTTCTCAAAGGACTCTGAATATATCAAAATGTCATCCAAATAGACAACTACAAAACAATCCAACATGTCTCGAAAAACACCATTGATGAAATTCTGAAAGGTGTCTGGGGCATTACAGAGACAAACTAGCATTACCAAATACTCGAAGAGGCCATATCTTGTTTGAAAAGCCATCTTCCATTCGTCGCCATGCCTCATTTGGACCAAGTTATAAGCCCCAATTAAGTCCAACTTTGTATAGACAACTGAGGAACGTAATTGATCCAACAGTTCAGATATCAGGGGCAGAGGGTATTGATTTTTAATTATCACAACATTCAAGGCTCTAAAGTCCACACATTGTCGCAGGTCCTTGTCTTTCCTTGGTACAAAGAAGATAAGCGAGGTGGCAGGAGATTGAGGCAGTCATATGTGACATAGCTGTAATGATTTCTCGACATATTCTTTGAGTATTTGTTCTTCCCGAAGCATGAGTGAATAAATGCATCAGTGTGTTATGGCAGCCCCAGGTTTTATGTCCATGGGGAAATTATATGTCCTGTGGGGCAGCAACTGTTCAGATGGCTTTTTATTGAAAACATCCAGATAGCCGTGGTATATCTCTGGAATTATAGAAACAGGCTGCTGAGACACCATGTTGATGCTTGGATTGGCAGACAAAAGATCTAAACAGGAAGATCATGTGGAGGTCTGGCTCGATTCAAAACACTGCTGTATGCAATAGGGTGATGAGAATGTAACTGTCTGACCAACCCAATTGATAACAGGAGTGTAGAGTCGCAGCCACAGTAATCCTAAAATGACACAGTACTGTGGTGATGCAATGAGATCAAAACACAAGGTCTCTTTGTGTCCCTGAATAGATGTCATCGGAAACCAGACAGGTCTGTTTGACTACTTGACTTGAGGTCAGTAGAGACCCGTCCACAGCCCGAATGGTTTCTGGATTGGCTTTAACCTGCACTGGAAATCCATTGACATGTGTAAACTGGAGATCCATATAGTTACCAGTTGCCCCTGAATAGATAATTACAAGGGCAATGAGATCATGGGTGTCAGCAAAAGGTAAAGACATAGGAAGGTATAGATGCAAGCATGAAGGGAGTTCACTTGAGCCGGACTCACCAGGACCCGTCCACACAGCTCTCTTCATGGATGAATCTTGAATTTTCCTGAGCATTTTACATGTCTTTTTAGACAAATTCAAATAAAATGTCCTGTTTGACCACAATAGAGACATAGGGCCTCATTACACGGATGGTGGTGGAACAAGGTGCTATTAGCACCTTGGTCCATGCCGGTAAAATACCGGCACCGCCTTGATGAAAAGGGGAATTACCGCCCTATTCCAAAGTTGGTGGGGCGGTAATTCCCCCTTCCCCCATTGCCCTTCCCCATTCCCATTTTTGCCCCATAGGGCTCTATGGGAATGGGGAAGGCGCTAATTACGGTACCGCAAATTCCGGTACCGTAATTAGCTCCCTGGTCCCTTTGCGGGTTGGTTTTTAACGCCTGCAAAAAGCAGGTGTTAAATTCCCCAACCCGCAAAGGGACCTCGTAGTAAGGCGGTAAGGGTTTACCGGTACCTGCAAAGGCCTGCATCAAGGTAGTCATCAAGGTAGTCATAGGATCGGGATTGCCTTGCATGGTTACTATAGGAGGTATATGCACTCCTCAATCTGTCATGATCTGAGGAAACATCTCTCCATTCACCCCTGTCTTTAAGAATAATATAAAGACAAGGGTCCCCGATCTGGGGAGACTTCCCTCCTGAAAACACAGCCTGCAAAAGTACAATCAAAAGGATTATTGCAAGGCCACGGGTTCAGATGAAATGGCAGGAAATCTCATGGGGCACGCAGATGCTGTAGAAAAGAGAAGGAACAGAGAAACACCAAGCAACATATTATTGCTCCACTCATATAAAATTATCAATACCACCTCTCGGTTATATTCCTCCTACCTGTTCCCAAAGACAAAATGGTTGAAAAACCTAACTGTATTCATGCTTGTAGATAAATCCAGAGATCAGAGGTGCCCGCCCAACGTAGATCCCAGTGGACAAACCTCATTGGGAATAAAAAATTATGTGAATTGAATGGAGTTTGTCAAGTGGACATTCTCCCCCAAATGCTCCAGCTTCTTTGCAGGGCTGGAGGATCAGGATCACTACAAATGGTCCACCTATAAGGCAGCCATATCGAAACATTTTCCCACCCATTGCAACCCACACGAGGCCCATAAGGCAGCCTATAAATTGCAATTTGGGGAAGACCAGACACCTAGGGAGTTTTTGCAGGATTTAAAAAGCATTTCTGCAGACCTCCCTGGCCCATGAACAACAATAGTAGAGTTTGTGACCACATACTTTCATGCACTCCCCTAATCCATCATGGATCTACTGGTGTGGGATTTGCATGTGCACAGGACCCTGGATTGGGTGAATGAATAGCTCAGCAGGATCAACAAGGTCCAGAAGCCCACTGAGAGTAAAATCAACCCCCAAACCCTCTACTACACCTGCCACTGTGAAGGTGTTGAGGTGAGAACTACCCCTCCATTGGATTTGGAGATAGGGAGCCTTTAAATACTCCTTCTGCCAACAAGCAGAATGAAAGGCAGAGGATACCCTCTGACCCAGCCCAATCAAATGGTAGTCAATTGGGGTAGAAGAATAGTGACCCATCTGACCTTGCCACCTATGTAAGCCTGAGATACAAGGGTAATAGGCCAATCCTGGGTTATGTGTACACTCCCCTTGCACAGAGGGAGGGCCCAACAAGGAAGGTACTGCCCGGGAAACTTCCCTCCAAACATCCCTCAGGAAAGAAATATTACTTCACCTCCCAAACTGAACATTCTTTCCCAGGTACCCCCTTAACCAGAACTTCCAGAATAATCCCCCTCTTTCTCCGCTTCCAGGACAATAGATTCCTGAACCTGGGAGACGGGAGACCCAGGATGGAAAATGATGGGGAAAACTTTCCGGAAGCAGCAGAGGCATGACCAGAGACCTCCTTACAACTCTGAAAAAGTTTGCCAACTGGAGCGATAGGTCCAGCAGCTGACCAACAATCTGGGGGGCATGCTGAGAGCTCAGTCGAACCCTCAACTAGAAACTGCTGCACAGAACACCCCAATACCCAATACCCAGGTCTGATGCCCCAGGGGGTAAGTGACAAGAGGAAACATCTGTCAAACTGCAGGTTCCTGAGGAGGGGGCCCGGTTGGAGAGGAGATGCAAAGCCCTGGAGGAAGCTCCATTTTTCACCCAGACAGAACCCCTAAAACCTGAAAGTGTCTCTTCTACCCCAGAAATGTTAGAACCCATAGAGCAAAGGGTAAGTAGCAGAGACCAAAGAAGAACCCACTTTGTGGAGGAGCTTAAGAATATGCCATTGGAAAGAGAAGAGTCAACAGATCTTCTCTTTCAGAAACGGGGTATTCCTCCCAAGAAAAATGGGTCCCAAAAGACCCTGAATGGGAAGAATGGAAACCGACCCTGAGCAAGAAATTCAACCACCAAAATGTGTACAAGACCAAATTGAAACTGAGGGGGTATCCTTTCCCCAAACAGGTTCTCAGAACTACCTCCAGTTAAAGGGGGACTGCAAAGATTTACAAATTCCTGATCTCCGACACAAAAAAATATCCAAGATCACACAATGTCAGAGTTCAATATTAAGAAAATGACCACCGGGCTGGCAAATAACTCACACTTTCTTTACACTCTGCAGGAGAAAGAAGGCCAATTCTATGAACTGGTCAGGGTGCAGGGTCATTGTGAATTATAAGTTCTTGAGGAGAATGGATCCAAAGCAACCCTCCTGTCCATAAAGGCCTTTGACCAACTAAACCCAGGACAGGGGGCGGGCCATCAAATACATTTAGGCGCAAATGACATTTCCATCGAAGGGATTGCGGATCTGGAAATAAAAATTGGCCAACATCAATTAAAACATCTGTTAATAGTCGTGACTCCAGAGGGCACACCTTGTTTACTAAAGAAAAATCTCCCGGGGAGGTTATCACCTCTGATCGACTGTGTAAACAAGGTCCTCTGGACCCAAACTAATCGGCCCATAAATTAAAAATGAGTACCAATTATGTAAGCAGGAATGGTACCTGTCATTTAATTGATCAATGTTCTGAGAATGTAGAATTCCATTTCCAGAATAACCAGGTCCCTGACATCACTGTCATCTCTGCAAGAGAACGGTGATGGGAACCCTTCTCCATTCTTGAAAATCAACCTGCCTCCCAGTTTTAAGTGGCAAGTCACACTGGAATGTAACACCCTAAAATTTTACACCAGTCCAAAATCAGAAGAAACATTGAATCACATGGAATCAGACAAAGATGAACCTGCTTAAAGTCTGGCAGACATCCAGAAAAAGGGGAGATAGTTGTTTTTCCCCATTTAGCTAAATGAGACGGAGGAGCCTGTGCTCGCCAGAGTATGCCCGAATGATGGAAGGAGCTACAGCAGCGCTGAATTATTTAGGAAACTTTCAAAAGATCAGATTATACCCACATTTAAATAGACAAATGGGAAAAAGGTCTAAAAACTTGAAATTCCAATGCATAGCAGGTGTATCCTAAAATTTCCATTGGCAACAAAAGCATAGAGCATAATTGTTGGGTCGTGAGGGATGTCCCTTCCGCATTTTATTTGGGCAGTGACATTATCAATCGGTTCACCATCAATTTAGACCTAATTAATAATAAAGCCTGGTCCCGACTGGGGGGTAACTCCATGGGCTTTGACATCTTCGAAAAAGCATTTCGGTCTGCTCAATTGCTGCCTTTTGCTGTTGAAGTTCAAGTGCGAGAAGAGGTTACCATCCCAGGACAGGTGCAACCATTCACTCTTCCCCTCAAAATTAAGCAAGGACAGAACCTCAAACATCAGGATGCCTATATAAATTGAGATTCCCAGCTCCAAAAATGTTTGTATTTAAATCTGATACCTCTAGTCGACCTAGAACAGAACACCATTCAAATATTGATGGATAACAGCGACCCTCAAAGTATTACTTTGGGCCCAGATACCTTTTTTGGAATGTCGGTTGATGCCCAAAATTATTCTATTCATTTAGGTAATTAAATCATGAAAGCAATCCCAAACGACTGTTTTGACATCAGCAACGGTATTCCTCCAGAAATGTTTTTTACTAGGCATGGGCGGAATTTCTTGTTGTACTCTTGCTGCCCCTATGGGGGGAAGAGGTGACCTGTGACAGCAGAAGGAAAAGGTAGTGTTCCGAGTCATGGACCACTTCCTTGAATCCCGGGAAACTGCTGTTCAGGTCAACACCATCAAAGGAGACGTCTCCACCCAACTGGAGGATACTGCTGAAATTGCCATGCCTGAGGTCTTTACAGGTTTCAAGCACATGGTCGAGGAAAAGATCATTCTTGCTGATACCTGTGAGACCAAGGAGCACAGACAAAAGCTAAAACAGTCCTTCCTGGAATTACAAGGTAACTTTTCGGTGGACTCATATGACTGTGAACCACATCCATTCATTCAACCACCATTCCCACGGACCCCTAGATGGCTCCTGTATTTGTAAAACAATACTGGTTACCTCTCATGCCCATGGAATCACTCACAGAAATTATTAACTTTGAATCACATGGGTTAATTCATCCTATCCACAGTACATTCAGCAACCTGGTACTAGGGATACTCAAACCAAACGGCCAATGGAGACGATGTGCAGACTTGAGGGAGTTAAACGAACTGGTCCATGTGTCAAGATGGCCACTACCCTACATTGATCAAAGGCTGACCCAGATCCAAGGATCAAAGGTCTATACTGCCATTGACCTGACCAACAGTTACTGGACAGTACCCGTGATTAGGGAAGACCAGTACAAGCTTGCTTTTACCTTCGGAGGGCAGCATTACACGTGAACCTGAACCCCCTTTGGATACATCAACTCCAGTAATGACTTTAACATCTTTCTACATAAGGCCATGCCCGACTTGGGCAAAAGGGGAAACCTGACCTATGTGGATGATGTTCTGATCAAGAGCTCAACTGTGGAGGAACACATAGAAGAAATGTGCTAACCCAGTTGCAAAAAGCCAGAGTAAAACTGTCCTTTCAGAAGGCACAGTTGTGTAAGACCCAAGTGAACGTCTTAGGGCACAAGATCACCCATGAGGGTCTTAATCCCCAGACGAAGAAGGTGGAAGCCTTCTTGGAATTAAAAGACCCTACCACTCTTCGACAATTGAGAAGCCTTCTTGGACTCACTTATTATAGACAGAAGTTAATTGAAAACTATGCAGAGGTCACTCGACCCTTGGTCTATTTATTAAAGGCCAGACTCAAGTGGAAGTGGTGTCCGGAACAAGCAGAGGCAGTTAAACAACAGAAAAGAAGCCTTTCCCAGGTTCCTTGTTTGGCCTGCCATAAAGAACAAAGAGTTCTTCTTGAAGACAGGGTTCTCAGATACTTGCCTAACAGTGGTGTTGTATTAAAAGCACATTGAGGTCAACAAAGTCATCTCATACGTGAGCAGGAATTTGTCCTTTGTGGAGGAAAAATTCAATGGCTGCAAGAAGGGACTCCTAGCAACGGTATGGGCATGTATAAATTACTGGCCATTCATCCAGGGGGAGCACATTATTGTCGAGACTCCTCACCAACTCTTGCAATATCTCCAAAGTGACAGAATCTGGGGGGGGGTGGTAATTACAGAATTACTTCCTGGATTCTGTCCATGCTAGGCTTTCCTGTGGAGATCAGATATGGCCAAAACAAGAAGAGTACACTAGCGCAAGGGTTGGCAGACTTATATTATTGTGCTCAAGAAAACTGTCTCGAGGACGAACATCTAATGACAAACAACAACATGGAGGCATACTTAAATTCCCCACACAGGGTCTATGAAAACAACGGGGAAAAAGAACTGGTGGCTGGCATTGGGAATGCCTGGGTGAATGATAATCTGGAACCCTCTGCTGGTTTTATAAAAGGACCCTGAAGTCAGGTGGCAGAGTCCATGGTCTTTCATCAAGCCATCCTCACTGCAGTGCACCACCAACTCAATGAAATGGTCATAATCACTGACTCAGATTATGAAAGGAATTGGTTTGTAGACACCTGATTAACTGGAAGAATCGAGGCATGCTTTGTGCCAACAACAAACCCCTAAAGCATGCCAAACTGATCCAGTCCTCTATAGGAAGAAGATAAGAGGTAATTCCAAAATAGAGGGGCTAGATAAGACTGGGAATGACCTGGCAGACCAGCTAGCTAAAACCAGAGCTCTGCAGGGAGATTTCATAGAAACTGAATCCCTGCTGGGTGACATCTAAATTGTCACTGTCACCAGGTCACAAACTCGTGCCTACAGCGAACACTCGATTGCTCAGTGGAGTAAACATGCCCCAGATGCAGATTTGATCAATGCACAGAAAGAGAACCCCTATCATTGGAAAATGTTATCAACACATCGAAGAACCTGGGAGTTTTCCTCTAAGAAAGTCGGATTATACAGGTAAAGAGGATCTCCGGGTGTTGATGAAGTTTTTAAAGATGTTCGGATCCAAGACGGTTTGTTGGTAGGAGAGACCTATCTCGCTGTGACCAGAGGGTAGTACCTCCCTAATTCCGAAGCCTGATGTTGAATCACCCCATGATGCGGCCACTGTCGGTCATAGGGAGTTTCACACGACCTTAGAAATCTTGAACGAGGTTGCCTACTGGCCACATATGGGCCAGGTGTCACAGGTTTCCTCCCTTCTCACCTGTCTGTGTTCTTTGTTGGAGTTCTTCGATGGAGTCTTCTTTCGCACAGTTCGAGTCTTGTATAACCCTGTGCGTAGGTCCTCTGGTTCCAGCGTGCGTTCAGTGTCCCGTCTCCTGGGAACGTTCAGATGTCCGGGAAAAGTCCAGGAAACGGCGAGGAGTGCACTCGGGGAACGAGTGCAAGGAGATGCGTGAAGCAACAGAGGACAAGAAGGGAAAGAATGAAAGAGGAGGAATTTAGGGGACCGGGAACCAGGAATAAAAGGAATTTGCAGTACGAACTACGGCAGCACACGTCTAGCCACTGCAAGCGGTAGCGTTGAGACGCGCAGGCCCGCAGGGGCGTGTCAGCTTTATAGAACGTAGTGCGTATGACGCGGAAACTGGTAAACAGCATTCCACGTTCGGCGGCCATGTTGGGAGTACTACTGAGTGCAAGCCCCTATGGGTCAGGGACCAGGAGGTCCAGAAAAGATGCGTCCGATGGTTCATGACACCAGGGCCTTGACATGTGCCTAAAGGGGTGTCTTGTGTGTGCTAAATTCTGACCCAGTCTGCTCACACACAGCGCTCCCCTACAAAAAAGGGGAATGACACTGCCATGGTCAGATTTGCAAGTCGATTTCATCGGGCCAGTGATTCGCTACTCTAGAGGAACAAGTACATGTTGACTGTGACATGTTTGTTCACAAAGTGGGTAGAATGTCTTCCAGCCCCGGATTTTAAGGCGGAGACAGCTGCTGCACTAATGATCAATCCCATCTTCTCTCGTTTTGGCCTCCCACAAAGGATTGAGTCAGACTGAGTAATCCATTTTACCAGTGAGGTGGTGATGAAGATGTGTTCGAGTCTAAGGGTAAAAAGAAAACTCCATATTGCATACCACCTGGCCTCAAGCAGGGGGTAGCGAGATTAAACAAAACAATTGTGATTATGTTAAAGAAGTTTGTGGCAGACTCTGGGCCCAGTTGGGACATCCAATTAATGCTTGTCCTGATGGCTATTAGGTCTTCACCATCTTCTGCAACAAAGATGTCTCCATTTGAGCTCATGGCCGGACAAAAAATTGTGTTACCGCAGCATCTGCTCTATAGAACTCAGGAGCAGACACTGATAAATGCATCCACTACTCGTGTACATTCGGCCTCATTACGAGTATGGCAGTAAGTGATAAAGTTGGCGGTAAATTTGTGTCCACTACGCCAAATTATGAGGTTGGGTTTGGAGTGGAGGATTTACCTCCTGGAAAATCCTGGAGGTAAATCATCCCACTCAATGCTGAAAAATCAGCAGAATCAGTGGAATTACTGCAGTGGAAATTCAGCCACGGTAATTCCTCCAAAAAAGCCCCATTGAGACCAGAGAACTCAAAATAAATGGGAAATTACACAGCCACTAGCACTTGTAATGGGGCAGAAAATTCTGCTGGACAAAGTGGTGGTAACGGTAATTCAGTTGGGCGGTATTCTGGTGGATTTACCGCCGTGATACCACCCATCTCGTAATGAGGCCCATTGAAAATGAAAGGAAGCACCTCCAGCATGCTTTTGCTTATGCTCAGACCAATTTAGAAAAATTGGCTGAAGGAATGAAGACCTATTATGATCTAAAGACCAACAAGAAAGAGTATGAAGTAGGGGACATGGTTTTCCTGTACAATTTTCAAAGGAATCAGACAAAGGAGCTGAAGTTTCTACCATCTTGCCTTAGCGCCTTTGAAATTGTAGATAAAATATGACCTGTTGCCTATAAGATCCACATCCCAAAAGGAGAACAGACAGAAGAAAAATCGGTCCACATCAATCAGTTGAAAAGCTGTCATTCCAGACCAGCTATGGGACTATATGACTGATTGAGGAGCCAAATGAAAGAGGATTAGAGGAACCATCTGAGGAATGAAATGGAAGGATGAGTATATATATATATATATATATATATATATATATATATATATATATATATATATATATATATAAAAATATATATATATATATATATTCAGTAAAAAAAACATTCTTAAAGGGACGTTATGGGTAAGTTGCGCTACTAAAAACCTATGAAATTCGGTGAAACAAAACATTGTTAAAGGGACATTATGGTTCCAAGTAAAACCGGAAAACCCCTGAAATTCACCAGTTATGGTAAGCTAAGCAACCATAACTCACGCCACCATTGTGCACTGCTAAGACTAATAGCCAGGACATCAAAGATGACATCACAAATGTTATTGATGGCATCACTGATGACATCACATGTCTGGCTCCCTCTTTTTTCCTTTACTGACATATCTAGGCCACATGGTTTTCTTGAGTAACAGTCAGGAACTAAAAATTCAAAAGGTACTATATTAGTAGACTTATCCTTCAAATATGAAAAGAGGACATACCAACACTTCTCAAAAAGGCACAGACAGCCTTGTTAACATTGCGACTTGCTTTCTCCGTTTGTGGACCAAATGAAGAAGAACACAGCCACATTTCTCTCTGCGCAATACAGGAAACAATTACTCTGGAGTTTGGATACATGTCCATGACTTTCCCAAGTCCTTCTTTCACTGCAAATTGCAAAGAGATTCCAGAAACATGCCTTAAACTGTTCCCTCCACAATGAATAATAATAATAATGTCTGGATGACACTCTGTCACCAAAGTAGCATAAAGAGGTACCAAATCCAGCCACTTCATTCCACACACTCCATACCAGTGCACTTCCACATGAGGCAATCCAAGTTGTACAGCCACTCTGCAGCGATCCGCAGTCACCTGCAACCAATTTATCCACGAATCTCCCAAAATCCAGACAATCTGCTTTCTGAAACACACAGCCATAGCGATCTCCTCTCTTCTCAGGAAAAAGACTTTCTGACAAACTCTCTGCTCACACATCACATCCAGTAAACCCTACTGATCAATCCCATACTGTGCTACATCTCAATTGTATCCCTCTCTACCTCAAAAATCCTGTATGTAATACGTGCTGTCCGCGGACAAATCAAAATATCTGAGCGTGGGGAATTAAAATTTAAATAGTTGCCCCATTTCCCCTTTGAGGTTGGCTCTGAAAAGAGCCTTTTTTTGGTTTTTTTCAGATACTTCAGAAACGCCTTTTATTTTGTATTTTTGGGGGGGGTTCTTATTTTCCTCCATAAATCTTCACATTAGCTTCTCCAAAGCAACCCTATGTTCCAAAACAGCATGGCATTTCCCACAAAAGATAAAGACAATCCATCTTCTTTAAAGTAATCAACATTACCAGAGTCAATGTTGTCATTGTTGCAAAAGAACATGCCAGCTCTAAGCATAAAAGCAAACATGCCTCGGTTGATTAAACACCTGGCAATATTTTGCTGAGGACAAAAAACACAACTATTGTGCCATATTGCCCTAGGTACCAAACCAGAAAAAATTACCTTGGCATTTGGAAGTAGTTTCATTACTGCCTGAACCAAGTTTTCTAGATCTTTTAACAAAGTAGGGGCACTGACATAACCCAAATGTAAAGCACCACGTTGCAGGACAACCACATGTGGACTGTTAACCTTAGCCATATCTTGGCAAACTTCTACCATTGCCTACAAATTGAAACCAGGCACATTGCTCCACACCACCTCCACTCCTTTTACATCACAATTCTTTTCCACATTCCTACATTTTGTATACTGCTCCAAACCATTCACAAACATATATCCAAGCACCATGACCCTGACTTTCTCCACCTCCGCCATCTTCACTACACACAGCCTCTCACAATACGAAGAAGAAACTCAACACCTGATTGTCTAATTCTCAAAATACACTCTCATATCATGCTCGGAAGCCCCGGATGTGCCATGTCCTGTCTGCAAACAGCTGCGCTATCCACGGAGCATGTAAGTAACACTGGGGCTGCCCTTCTACCCTTTTGACTTCATTCTCCTGCACCATTCCCTCATTGGCTACTGTTAAGCAGTCACACAACCATCCACCAATCACATGCAAGACCTCTACATCTAACTCCATCATCACAATTCAGCACTTAAGATGTACTGTTGATCACTCCGAGTACAATTACGCTGTGACTGCAAAGCACCTACAGCAACTACTAGTAAGCTCTCCAACATTTCTACTTGCAGATTCATGCACATCTACATGCAAGAACACGCAGTACAGGTATGAATATTTTTGCGTATAAACAGAGTAACTGCCACTTACCCTGTGTAACCTGTAAAACAAGTTTACTGTCATTTCTTCCATCTGCTATGATCAAGTGTCACTTGCAAAGTTGTCTGCTCTCCAAATTTGCATTTACCCATATTATTAACTGCAATGTGCAAAATGTTATTGTCTTCATTCATTCTATCATTTCTGTAACCACTGCCACGTATTTAACCACATTTCAACCATGATAGCATTTAATGCATTATAGTCTATAAGATGTACATACAATTTCCTTTCTATACATTTTGCATATTTCACATACATTCTACCATTTCAACTTCCTTTACAAATGACTATATTAGTAATCAGACACAACACACACAGCTATCTAACAAAGTGCCATTTCAAAAAAAATGGAAGAAATAACAGTATAATTATCGAAAAATGCTTTCTAGTGTGTTGTAAAATTACACGCAGCAAGGATGAGTACATGCATCTTTATTTATGCACACAGATAGCCAATATCATTTGAAAGGCTCCTAGCTGAAACAACAACACTGCCTCTACAACTATCTTCCAATCTAGACAGCTCTCATTCCAGCTGGTTGTCCATTCCGTGCTAGTTTTCGCAACAGCATTCAACTATACACAGGTGCAGTCATATCTATCACATCATCTACAACTACAACGCGCCTTGAAACACTTGTGTATAGGCACGTTACAAATGCCATATCATATCATATCATGTACAGTGTTGTAAAGCAAGACATACAACATCTCCCCCCTTCCCTTCAGTCTGCAACACAAGCACCAGGTCCTTCCTTGCAAACCATACTTTATTTCAGACTCCCCGATCTGCAAGCACCACAGAATCACCCAGTACTTTAGTAATCACCTACTGAGTAATAAGCTGCTGACCCTATCAAATCCTTCTGATTTATTTCCAACACCTTCACAAATACATATATTGCATACTTTTCCATACAGTTCCTGCCATTTACCCTGTAAAAATAGCAAACAAAGCATACGATTATTTCTTCTATCTCCCAACATCCAATGACACCGCCTTGCGAAGCCAAGTGTGCTCTGTGCGCTTACTATTGTACTCATTTCTAAAGCACATTCAACTAACAGATTCTAAAGAAAATATACAGAATGCACATAGGCAAATAAAAGTGCATGTACATGCTATGCACCGTTATCAGAAAGCACTACTGCTGCAAAAACAAAGAAATCCATGTCTACATTAACAGCGTCTGAAGTACGAATGAGAACTCAGAAGAAACCTACTCTTTCCATCAAAAAAGTAAGTGCTTCCCCTCACCAATCCACACATCATCTCACTATCCTATGAACACTATTACACTACAACCAATCAGTACTCACATTTTTCAAAACATATCCCCTAAGCAGCCCACATACCACAATCAAAATGTTTGGTAGCATTGTAGAGTTATGCTGCGGTGGTTGTGGCCAGGGCCTAGAGTCTTGGGTGCATGGCCTACAGCATACGGCCTTTGGCCATGCACCCAAGACTCTAGGCCCTGGCCCCTACCACTGCAGCATAACACACGCATAGGAAAAAACACCTACCAAATGACCACAACCCAAAAACATAATGCATCCACCTCAAAACTATGCACTTCAATTAACATTCTAAAAAATAATAACAACCAACGTACAAACTCTTCAATACATACCCTCTTCACCCAATGCTCTTCTAACGACCCAAACCCAACATCATACTAAACTAAAATTGCTGGTAGTGCACCCACACAAACCAACAAACAAACTAACATACATCATCTCACTATCCTATAAACACTATTACAGTACTACCAATCAGTACTTAAATTTTTGAAAAGATATCCCCTAAGCAGCACACATACCACTATCAAAATGTTTGTAGCATTGTAGAGTTATTATGCGGTGGTTGTGGCCAGGGCCTAGAATTTTGGGTGCATGGCCTACGGCCTTCGGCCATGCACCCAAAACTCTAGGCCCTGGCCACAACCACCGCAGCATAACACACCCATAGAAACAAACACCTACCACAACCCAAAAACATAACACATCCACCTCAAAACTGTGCACTTCAATTAACATTCTAAAAAATAATTACAACCAACGAACAAACTCTTCAATACATACCCTCTTCACCCAATGCTCTTATAACGACCCTGTTAGGAAGAATCACATGCAGTATCCTTTGGGAACAATACAGGCCATTAAGACGACAAGTGTAAGCACAATTTCACCTTTGGTACAAGCCTGTACTACACAGTAAAGTGGTAGCGATGGCTGAGCAGCCAGACTTATCTCAAGAGTTTAAGTGAGCAGTAGAACAAGTTACACATAGGACCAACAAATACAGTGGTTCAAACAAACACTCACTCAAGGGTTCTTGGTAAAAGAATATACATTTGTTTACTCAGTCAGTTCGAAAACATTGCACTATCATAAGCAGCTCAAAATCACACACTAATAAACCACAAAAATACAACCGGTAAGTAAATGAACAAGTTTTAGCTCCTGTGAAGTGGGAGCAAAATGGCACTTCAGATACTTAGTAAAGGGGTAAAAAGACAAGGTTATAAGAACAGACAGCCAAAACACATTCATAGGCAGGGCAATGGATTTCAATTAGCTTCAATCAGCAATTCTTCTCAATAGGCCTGGGCCAAAGTCAATGGTTCAGAGTCTTTGTATGGGATAGCACAGTTCTGGTAGATAACAGTTAAGTCTTTGCCACAGAGTTTAGAAGAGTTTGGCTGGGCGAATGGTTTGACGAATGTTTAGGGAAGGACAAGCCTTAGAAGTAGAGGAAAGTTGCACACACTTTCTCGATGGCCGAAAATAGTTCCCGAACCGCTTTTTCACAGTACCTTGTTAATGAAGAAAGCTGTAGCTGATGCAGTTGTTCCCTGCCGTCCAAGCAGATCTCGCACTTCCTGAGCTTCAGTCATGGGGACAAGAAGGAGGACGTCGGGAGGTTCCTGCACTGCCCAGGGATGAGGTCAAAAGCTGTAGCAAGATGTCGGTTTAAGGTGTGAGTGCCTTAAAGACCATGAGCTGGTTTTCTTCCCCCTGGCTATCCAATTTTCAACAGCACTCTGATGAAAATTCGACCAGATGGGGACGGTATCCAGGTGGCTTACGAGTTGGTTGTTCCCACTAAACTCAAGGGAAGAAGTTAACCTTGAAGGGCTTCTCTGTCGATTGGAGTTTCAGGCAATTCGGACCTGCAGCGGGGTTTCACTGGTCATCCAGAAGTTGCAGCAGTCCTCTTACTTCAGCTCATATTCGGTTCTTTCATTACAGTGGTCGACTCTGCTTTCCTAGTCCCAGAGACCTGCTTTTAAACTGTTTTCCCCCATTCATTCCAGCCTGGCTGTCACTCACACAGCAGGGTGGCTGTCCTTGCCGGACAGCCGGCCAGCCAATCACGCCAGAGTGCATTCAGGTCTCATAGGAGACCAAGCACATGGAGTTTCTGGCACCTCCCTCACATCCTGTCCACCCCAGACACTCAGGCGCCAGAGGAGGGCTCCAGCACTGAAGCCCGCCAAAGGCCAACTAATAAAGGGACCAAACCTGGTTTGGCGCGCAGAGACAAATACAAGAAGCACTTTTCCTAAAAGAAATTGTGAAAAAAGATGACCAGAGTCTGTTTTTACAGATAGGTTTTGGGCGCCATATTGAAAAACATGGCTGACCCGATTTTTAGCTACTGTTGTTAGCGGTCGGGAAAAATCACAGTAGTTGATCTAAACCACTGCCACCAGCCATTTAAAGTAGGCAAAGGTCATATTTTACTGTTAAATGAGTGTTTTGACTCAGGGGAAGCTAAGCAACCCCTCTAGCACTCTGTAGGAATATAGTGTGTGCTGGGCAAGTAAATTTAAAAAGACTAGTAAAGCCAATTTAACTTTACATGCTCTGGGAGACGGTAGTCAGTTCCAGAGAAGGTATTTAAACCTTTGAGAAGTCTGAAAGACCTCCCTGTGTCACTGCACTGAAGGTGCTGTGTAACACACAGAAAACGATGATGCCTATGGAGTTATTTTAAAACTCCATAACCAAAAAACACAAAAGTAAAACACACCCAAAATACTCTTCCCAGGTAAAAAAAATCAAATCATAGAAATCCAGCAAAGTTGCTGGGGGTCTCAAAAGGTAAGGGAAATTAGCACATGTTGAGAATTCTCCCTACCTACCCAAAATCAACATCATACTAAACTAAACTACACTAAAATAGCCAGTAGTGCGCCCAGTGTTTAGTATGTCCGCGGACAACCGCGGTGACCGTGGACACCACAAACACATCACGGCCTTCTCCCACCTAAACAAATACAGCATTTCACCCATCCCTTACTCCCTCACTCTCTCCAAGCACTCATACACACCAACACACTCCCCAAAATTGGATTTAGGCTCACTTCCAGCACATGTCCGCGCATCCAAAATGGCGGATGCATTGAAAGAATTTGATGCACCTCATGCCTCATCCCAGCCAATCAGAGAGCACGTTGCATGTCCACGGACATGATGTAAGCCGATTATCCAATCGGTGTCCTGTCCACGGAGTGAACAGGGAAGGGTGTCTGTGGAGCGGACATATAGATATCACTAATTTTTTTAGACCTACTTTTTGGTTGTTTTAGAAAAAACTACTGGATGGATTTTCACTAAATTTACAAAAGCATGCTTTCGGGACTAAGCTGCCACTCCTGCCGCAAATTTTGTGAAAATCTGTCCAGCGGTTTTTTCTGTAGGCGCAACAGAAATGTTTTCTCCATTCAATCTATGGAAAAAAAGACATTTTGGGACCCCCTCATATAACTTTGTACCCCCTGGCCAAACCTCACCAAACTTTGCAAGACAATTCAGAGTGGCCCATATACATTTTTTGCAATGTTTGGTGAGGATTAGTCCAGGGAGAGCAAAGTTATAATCCTCCCAAAAAGTGCTCTTCCTATGGGTTTAGCAACTCAACCATAACTACATGGGCACTACCGCAGGCCATGTAATATATATATATATATATATATATTAATATATATATATGTAATATAATATATATATATATATATATATATATATATATATATATATATATATATATATATATATATATATATATATATATATATATATATATATATATATATATATTACACAGCCACCGTAGTGGCTGTGTAGTTATGGTTAAATTGCTGTTTCCATAGGAAGAGCACTTTTTGGACTTCCCTCCCCCTGGACGACTCAGCACCAAAGTTTGCAAAAAAAGTATATTGGCCACTCTGAATTTTGTTTTGCAAAGTTTGGTGTTGTTTGGTTCAGGGTGGGAAAAGTTATAGGGGGGGTCCAACAACGTCTTTTTTTCCTATAGACTGAATGGGGGAAAAACTTTGCGCACGCCTACAGCCCAAACCGCTGGACGGATTTTCACCGGATTTGCGGCAGGAGCAGCTGCTTGGTCCTAAAAGCGTGCTTTTGTACATCTGGTGAAAATCTGTCCAGTAGATTTCTTTAAAACGACCAAAAAGTAGGTCTAAAAAAATGTGTGATATCTATGTCCGCTCCGCGGTCACACTTCCCTGTTCGCTCCATGGACAACATACCGATTGGCTAAGGGGCTGGCGTCATGACCGCGGACACGCAACGTCTCCACCTATTGGCTGCAGTGAGCCGTGTTCTGCGTCAGATTGTTTGGATGCACCCGACATCTTGGATCCGCTGACAGCGCGGCGGCGACCAGCAGCGAAATGCTATTTCGGAAACTGTTTTGGTGTGTCAGAGTGGTTGGGAAGGTTCCGAGAGTAAGAGATGGGTGAAATACTATATTTGTTTTGGCAGTAGGTGGTAATGATGTATTCCCTATGCCCGCCTTGTTTGGGATGTTTGTAAGTACACAAAATGAGGGATCTCATAAGGATAGTACTTTAGTCCATGCTGTGCACAGGAAACTTGAAACTGTTCTAAGGACACGCGTGGTGTTAGCGAACATTGACATCGAGTACATGCCGTAGTTACATTTTTTGTTTCTATGGGTGTGCTATTGATTTATACGCCGCCATGGGTGTGACATGCTGCGATGGTTGTGGCCAGGGCCTAGAGTATTCGGTGTATGGCCGTAGGCCATACTCCCAAGACGCTAGGCCCTAGCCACAACCACCACAGCATGTCACAAGTGTAGATACACCCGTAGCATTGCATATCAATCAGGTGGTTGTGGGGAGGGTCTACAGTTTTGGTTGCATGGCCGAAGGGCATGCACCCAAGAACAAAGTTATAAGCACTGGAGTTATAAGACACTGCACACCCATACATTCAAATATCTATGGCCTTACACCCAAGACTCTAGCCTCTGGCAACAACCACTGGAGCATATGACAGCTATAGGTATGCCCGTAGTATGAAACATCAATCAGGTGGTTGTGGGGAGGGCCTAAAGTCTTGGGTGCATGGCCAAAGGCCATGCACCCAATAACAAACCTATAAGCACTGAAGTTATAAGCCAACATGGGTTTTATATAGTGCGGTGGTTGTGGGCAGGATGTAGACTTTTGGGTGCATGGCTGCAGGACGTAGGCCATACACGCAAGAGTGTAGACCCTGCCCACAACCACTGCAGCATATCACATTCATACATCACACCCATATAATCGATTATGTATCCAGTAGGTGTGGGCAGGGCCTAGAGTCCTGGGTACAATTTGAGTACATGCTACAGTTATAATGTTTCATTCTATGGGTGTGCTAATGATTTATAAGTGACGATGGGTGTAATATGCTGCAGTGGTTGTGACCAGGGCCTAGCGTCTTGGCTGCATGGCCGTAGGCCGTAGACCTTAGGCCATACTTCCAAGAATCTAGGCCCTGCCCACAAGCACCGCAGTATATCACAGCAATGGATACATCTGTAGTATTGCTTATCGATCAGATGGTTGTGGGGAGTGTGTAGAGTCTTGGGTACATGACCAAAGGCCATGCACCTAGGAACAAAGTTATAAGCATTGGAGTTATAAATCACTGCACACCCATACATTGAAATATCTATGGACATACACCTAAGACTCTAGGCCCTGCCCACAACCACTGCAGCATATCACAGCTACAGATACACCTTCAGCCATGCACCCAAGAACAAAGCTATAAGCACTGGAGTTATAAGTCACTGCACACCCATACATTGAAATATCTATGGACATACACCTAAGACTCTAGGCCCTGGCCACAACCACTGCAGCATATCACAGCTACAGATACACCTGTAGTATCGAACATCACTCAGGTGGTTGTGGGGAGGGCTTGCAGTCTTGGGTGCATGGCCAAAGGCCATGCACCTGAAGTGGGAGAATGGAAGACCAGGCTCCCGTCCTTCACCTCTCGCGCTTGGCCTAGAGGGTCACGGCCCAGACACCCGCCGCGAGAAGAGTTTGTCCATTTACCAGACGACCAGGTACCCTGGTACAGGAACATACGGATGTGTCCATCTGCCTGCCCAGCAGCCCGCACTGGCCATGCCGACACCTGCGGCTCGGATCAGCTAGACTAAAATCTACACGTCGTTAGAGATGCCATGACGACCTAGACAACGGGAAGCACATCTGTACAAATATACACACTGAACATTTCCACACCAATCTACACGAAGAACATACTCAGTGCTCTGACGTAGGCGACAGGCATATTCACGGACGTGCATCTTTATTATTTTTACATAGGCTTTCAGAATGCAGAAACGCAAGACGCATCATGAACTCATCTATAACGCTTGCTCACGCTTCTCTTGAAACCCGTTACCACCATGAGAGGTATAATGGAAACACGATACTGGTCATGGAAATATAGGCTATTATAACCTAAAAGCACCTATGCACCAAACGGACTACTTATGCACCAGGCCCGAGTAGGCCTCAAACAAGAGCTCCCGTGGACATTAACAAAGCAAGAGTCAGGTTGCTGATCCTGCAGAAAGAACCCGGTGGAGCAACCAGCCAAGGTCGCAATGTTGCAAACCCACATTCCAAGAACAAATCATCAAAGGCACGATGTTGCAACCTCGCACTCCGCGCCCCAACGATAAAGTCACGCCGGCAAATTAAACCAGACGCGCAGTAGAAAAAACAATATTAATTGTGCAGAATTCTGCCTCTTTCACGGTCCCTCCCCACGTGACCAAGCCGAACCTGACGAGATGCCAAAACCCAGGAGAGAAAAGGCGTCTGGGTCCCTCGCTACGAGACACAGGCCGATACACTTGAAAGGCTCAATGGACATCTGCTACAGTGGGAGCGGTCAGCCTTCCACCTATGAATAAATCCTCACATTGTCTGCACGTACCCATATTGAAACATTGTTGCAATCACAGGTACACCGAGAGCTGGGAACAACGGTGGTCCCAGGCTGGGAAGCTCACGGGTGCACCAATCGGAACATGGGGCTCTTATCTCAGACGTCAGTAATATTAGCCAATCCTCAGGAGTCTTCATGTAACAATTCTTATGTATCTAATTGTAGGGACAACCCAGATATACCACCTGACTACACCTTGTCCACTAATATCATTCTCTATATGTGTACTATACTAACCCTACCACTCGAGCAACCAATTAAGAGTGGCGATAGGTTTTTTTGTTAACTTTCTGAAGTGACGCAAGTAGCGCGTCATAATGCAGTAAAAGGGCCTGCGAGCCCCACGATTGTGTGTGTGTCAGGACGAACGCGTACGCTCCTTGACCCATCCCTGCCGTTTTGTCTAAATAAACAGCAGAGTCACCTTGCTCCTTGTGTGTGTCTCATACTCTATCTCATCTGGGATATACGGGAGGAGTTGGGGCCTCCCTGCCCGGAGGTCTGCGGACGGCCCGGCCGACCCCGGCAGAATTTCCCCCCGACAAGTTGGAGGCACTGCTGAGATCTGTTTAAGATCGACTTTTATTTTTAATTTTTCCAGGCACTCCCGTTGCGAGGAGGCCCGGCGGCGCGGCCCCCTCTGCCGTTGCCCCCTTCTGAGGACTACAGGACCATCGCAGAGCTGCGAGAAGACCGGACAGCGCAATCCGGATATTGGCCCTCGGGAGCCGGTTGAGAAGTATCCCGCCCGCGGTCGGCGAGTGTCCAGACGTGGTCCAGACGAGGGGAGGTGGCGAGCCGCTTGGAGGGGTGCACGCAGTCGAGCGGCCCTGCATCGAGAGAACTTGGTGAGCATGACACGCACAACAAGCAATGCGAAATTGTGAGGGAGGGGGAGGAAGTAAATAAGGGAGGAGCGAGGTATTGTACAGATGTGCGGCGAAGGTTTAACTGAGTGTTGCCAATGGAATGAATGGTAGCGAAACGAGTGCGAGAGCAGTCGGCTACGTTACGCGAAAGAGGGGGGCGGGGCACGAAAACATCACGTGCAGCCGCTCGTAAGACACTGATGGCCTAAATTGCGACTACGTGTGAGGGTGGGTGTGTGTGGTTTCCTACGATTTGACATTTATTGATCAATGAGTAGATGAGGTTCCCTATTGTTCGAGCAAGAAACTCGATAGGTAGATGACGTTTCCCTGTAGGCGGTAGCTAGTTACATAGTTGCCCAAAACGGAAGATAATTGGCTGGTTAAGCCCTCCTGTTGAGGGGCGTATCACACGCGAGGCGACGCAGCGTGCGCAGTCCGGTTATATTATTGATGAGATTACCTTGTTCCAGGAGAGACAGGAAGACAGCTGTAGGGTTAGCGGGGTAGATTGCAAGTGTATTTTGAACTTAAAGAACATAACAAGAATGTACCAGTAGCTCGAAGAAATCGGTGACGTCACCAGTAGGAATTTAATAGGATATCGCGAGCACAAGGAACTTTGGGTTTGAGAGTGGTGGGGAAGAGAAACATGATAAAGGAGCGGATACGGAGATAAACGATAAACGAGTGGATCGAAAGAGGAGAAGGGGAAAGGGGCGTGGCTGCGCACGGAGAACGCCGGCCACGGCAAGTGTAAAAGGGGGAGGAGAACGGGGAAACAGGACGACTGTATAAGATCGTCGTAAGGGGTACGCAGCCGCGGGGGGCTGCGTGCGCTTCGGCCGCAGGGGGCCGTAGGGGAAGGAAATAATATAACATCATACATATATACATATATTTGATTTTATTATTATTCTTTTTTATTTTTTTTTTATTATTGCATAATTTGTAAAAGGATTGTCGTAAATCCCCACACTTGCGGGGCAAGGTAAGCAATACAAGGTTGTATATTGTAAACTGCTAGTAAAGGGAAGGGTAACAAGGGGAGTGCCACTATGTCATACGGGAGAGGGTCGGGAGGATGGGGGAACACCCTCACTACCCCACTACAACACATATGCACCACACTGCCACCACATAGGGAGAAATTAATTAAGTACAGCATAGAGTGGACCCAGGGGACGGACAACAAAATGTTAACACCATGGCCGCCTAATGGTAGTTTCGATCCATATGCCCAACATTCACTGCTAAACCATCTGCACAATACATACAAGGGGAAGAAGTTGGCAAATCATGTGGAGGTGTTTAACTTATGGAGGATGTTCCAGGGGTCCAGACCAGGACCAAATGGAATGTTCACTATGGGGGAAACACCGGAAGAAAAGGAGATTAAGAAAGAAGGAACGGATGGGGAAAAGGGGTGTGAAAGCACAAAGAATACGGGGAACGGAGGACAGGGAGGAGAAAAGATTGATAAATCAGACGACATAAAAAAGGAACCGAGCAATGAGATACCCATAACACCGGGAGTGAAAACAGAGGGAGGAGGGTTGTACCCTTTAAGAGAATTAGGAGAAATAGAAGGACAGTTAAGGGCGGCTGAAGGATACTCGAACCCGGCATACAGCCCTCCACCATATGTGGCTCATAGGAAGATACCAATGGGGGAGGGGAGGATTGGAGAAGAGCAGATTGTAGAGATAGGACATGATGAGTGGGTAGCTGCACAGATATTATTAAAATTACGGGGCTCACTAACGGGAGAAGAGAGGGAGGCAATAAAGAGAACAGATGAGGATAGTACAAGGGAGAGTGAGAGGAAGGGGGAGGAGCTATTACGACAAAGAGAAGAGATCTTGGAGGAAAAACTGGCAAAACTAAGGGATGAGCAGAACGAATTAATAAAACAGCTTGAGAAAGAGGAAAAGGAGAGAGTGAGGAGAAAAAAGAGGGCAAAGATGAATTGGAAAAATTAAGGGAACGAAATGAGGAGCGAAGGATAGAAGCTGAAAGGGTAAAAGCAGCAGCAGACAGGGTGTCAAGAGCAGTGTTGAGAGAAAAAAAGAAGGAAGAAGAAGATAAGGAAAGGGAAATGGAAATATGGAGGAGGAGGGTAGTATCAGAGGCAGCTAAGAAATATGAAGAGGGGAAAGAACTAGAAAGAGAAAGGGTGAAATGGGAAAGGAAGAAAGAGGATGAAAGAATATTGGAACAGATGAGCAACGAAGTAATGGAGGAACTAAAAAGGAAAAGAGAGGAAAATAGTAGGGAGATGGAGGAGAGGAGTGAAGGGGAAAGAGAAGGGAGTAATAGGGAGAGTGAAAAATGGGGGGATGTATATAGAAGTAGAGAAGTAGCAACAACATCGACACCAGGGGGAGCAGTTGGTAACAAAGGAAGAGGAGAAATGGAGCTAATAGACTTAGAAACAGTAACAGTAAAAGGGAAAAAGGCAGAGTGGGGGATACCATTTATGACTGATTTTTGCAGTGAGGAGGAAGAAGGAGTAGATAGGGGGGGAAGAAAGAGTGAAAGGGAAAGCTTAGATAAGCTGTACCTCACTAGAACAAACATAGACTCGCCATGGATCAGTAAGAGAAGGGAGGAGCTAGAACGAAGTGAGGAGAGGGTGCACGAACTAGTGGAAAAACAAACCCATGAAGCCACACTATCATTGCGCCCTACATGCTCAACCGCCACACGCTCGCTGCGCACAATAAAGCTTGCGCCCTTCATGGACGAATTGACTCCCTATGCATGTCGGCTTAGAGACCTCCCTAGCCGCAGGCAAGACAGACAAATAAACATACCCATATTAAACACAGGAAATGACGTAAAAAGGGGAAAGGAAGAAGAGGGAGGTAGGAGCAGGGGTAGTAAGGAAGAATTTGAAGTGGTAAAGGAAACGGGGGAAGAGGAGGGGTGTGAAGACTCAATATTATGGAGCGTAAAGGGTGACACAAGACAGAATTTAATGCCACTGTTGGAGAGAGGAGGGGTTAGACCACAGTATGTACCTTGGAAACATACGGATAAAGAAAATATAAAATGTAGGCTCCCATCACTAAGTGGAGGTGCGGGTAAGTGGATATATGAAATGGAAAAACACACCGCAGGACAGAAACTAGCAGTAGGAGATGTGAAGGGCCTGTTAATATCAATATTAGGGGATAGAGCGGATGACATTTGGAAGAGAGCGGGATTCCATGGGGTAACAATAACGAACACATCGCATGATGGGGCACCATTTGCAAACTGCAGACATGCGCTATGGCAGGCACTGAGAGTGCAGTACCCAGACACATCAGACATAGGAGCCATTACTTCCCGTAAAATGGGTGAGAATGAGGATCCTGTTGATTATATCCAGGATATTCAAGAGAAGTGGCGCATGGAAACTAGAGAACAATGGGACAAAACACCAGCCATATTTTATCATATACTAGTACAAGGGCTCCCAGAAGGAGTTCAGAAACAACTAAAGAAAGTAGTAGGGATGGAAGCAAAACCATGGCCAGAAATACAACTGACTATAGTACATCACTGCAGGACATGGCAAGGAAAAATGAAACAAAAGGAAGAGGACAGGAAAACAGAAGAGGCCAAACTAGTACAGAAAAAACTTACTAAATACACAATGGAAGGGGCACTAATAACTACGCCCACACCAATGGCCCAAAGCCCAACGCAAGTAGTGGCTGCACAAGATCCCGCTCAAATAGCGCCTCCACAAAGTGTAATACAGCAAGTGCCGCCTCTGCAATTACACGCACCAAACATGGGAGGAGGGTACCCAATGCAAGGAACTGGGTATTATAGTTATAACAGAGGGAGAGGAGGATTTATGAGAGGGAGAGGATACGGATATAATACCCAACAACAGGCTGGGGGACTTAGAAATTACTACCCCACAGGGCAACCCGTATACCAGGACAACACAGGGAGCTTCCCATGGCAAAGCAGGGAACCACCCGTGTGTTGGAGCTGCGGACTATTAGGACACATGTCACGTACATGTAGGGTCAGGCCAGGAACACCAGCATGGAATGAACAAGCACAACCTAGGACCTCACAAGAACAGCAGGGCATACAACAACAGCAGATGTCACAACAAGGGAGTGACCCACAACAACAAACAACACAACAGCCACAAACATATTCACTGCCACAACAACAAATAACACAGCAACTGCCACCGCCACAACAACAAGTAGCGTTAATACAACCACCACCCCAAACTCAACAAACGCATTTGGGTAGGGTGACGGTGTTGGGACACAACCCTTACACAGGGAATGGCCAATCATTGTACCCCCAATAGGTCAGCCCACAGACGGCCTTGGTGTGTCCCAGCACGACAGATTTTGCAAGCATACTGTGGACAGACAGCGATTAGGGCGGAGCCAGTAGATGGCGAGCTATTCCAGTATGGCACAGACATGGCATTTGCATGGATGCCAGGGATAGAAGGGAAAATATGGAGGAGGCCAGCAGCCTATCTGTTCCGACCAGAAACACCAGTTAATGAACTAGAAGGAAAGGTGTTTGTAATGGACATCGAGAGCATTATTGCAACAGCTGATTATGTTGCTGTGCACGCCCAAGATAAAGAAGGGAGAGCATGGAGGGCAGTGATAGCACTAGCAGAAGGATGTAGGCTGACCCAGGTGTCAGATGAAGAGCTGTTCTCAGAAGAAAAGGAGGAAGGTGAAATGGTGTTCATGATGAGTGTAGAAATATGGCTAAGAGTGGCTCACAAACAAGTAGCACAGAAAATTGCAATGGCACTTGAGGCACCCGCAGGCACCCCAGTCCCATTTTTTAAGGAGGATATGTCAAAGGTGCCCAAATCATTATGGACTATTAGCCCTTATGACGTGGGATGCATAAAAAGCATAGGGGGTGTAAGGATAAAATTGAAAAAAGATGCCATACTACCAAGAGTGAAACAGTACCCATTGTCAAAAGAGGCAGATGAGGGCATATATGAAACCATAACGGCCCTTATAAACAATGGCATATTGGTCCCCTCAGAATCACCATGTAACACAGCTGTGTACCCGGTGCGCAAGGCTAAAGGGGGGTCTTGGCGCTTCATACAGGACCTCAGACCCTTGAACAACATAGTAGAAGCAGAGTATCCAGTAACAGCAAACCCGGCCACAATATTGTGTGGCATTCCAGCAGAAGCATCACGATTTACAGTGATTGACCTTAAAAATGCTTTTTTCTCAATACCATTACACCCAGACTCACAAGATTTGACAAGCTTCACTTACCGAAATACAAAGTGGAAACATACCAGATTACCACAGGGGTATTGTGAATCACCCTCAATTTTCAATAGAGTAATACAGATGGATTTGGGTAACGTTGAGGTGGAAAGCACAGTGTTACAGTATGTGGATGACATAATAATTTGCAGTACAAACGAAAGTAAATGTAGAGAGGACTCCTTAAAAATGTTGACAATATTGGCTGAAAAGGGGTACAAGGTAGACATGGAAAAGATACAATACTGTCAGGAACAGGTACTTTACATTGGCCAACTGATATCCCAACATGGAAGAAGGATTGCACCACAAAGAGCACAGGCCATCTCAAGCACTCCCGTGCCACAGACTGTGAGAGAACTGCAGCAATTTCTGGGGCTGTGCAACTACTGTAGAGCATGGGTATTTGATTACAGCTCATACATAGGACCCCTGCTTGAGGGTTTGAAGGAAGCAAATAAAGGGGAGAAAAAGTTGGGGTGGACTATGGAAATGAGGGAGGCATTTGACGAATTGAAAGACGCGATATCAACTGCTCCAGTACTGGCATCCCCAGACTATGAGCGACGCTTTTTTATATTTTCACATTGCGACTCAGCAGTGATGAAAGCAGTATTGGCCCAAAAAACGAGCATGGGCTATAAACCAGTAGCATTTTACAGCGGTCACTTAGACCCTGTGATGTTAGGCCACTTCCCTTGTGAACAAGGTCTTGCTGCAGCTGCTTTTGCAGTAGAAAAAGCATCAGCAATAACTATGGGGTGTCCAACTACACTGTTTGTGGAACATGCACTATTTGCGATATTGAATAAACCTAAGTCCACACTAACGACACAGAGGGCATCAGGTTATGAGATTATTTTGTCTAAAGCTGAACTAGCAATTGTTAGATGTAGCACGGTTAACCCTGCAAGGTTCCTAGCAGAAGTAATTGAGGAGGGAGATTACGCCCACGACTGCACCCAAATAACTAAAATGTACTCATGTACTAGAAAAGTTGAAGAAAACGCACTAGAGGGAGGTGAGCTTTTGTTTATTGATGGGTCATCAACTATTGATCAAGGAGATGGGATACGAAGGACTGGGGCAGCAGTAGTAAAAATGATGGAGGCGCCGGTGTGTGTGGCTATGAAGTGTTTACAATTACCACAGCATTACTCTGCTCAAGCCGCGGAACTGGTTGCACTAATATTGGCATTAAAGGAAAGTTTTAATAAACGAGTAACCATATATTCCGACAGTGCATATGTTACATCCACTGTCCACTCAGGGTTATCAAAATGGAGAAGAAGAGGGTTTAGGAGAGCTGATGGCACTCCAGTACAACATGCCCTCTTGTTGGCTGAACTAATTGAAGTAATAAACGACCCCCAAGAACTAGCCCTAGTCAAATGCACGGCACACACCAATGGTGAAGACTACGTCTCAAAAGGGAATGCAGCAGCAGACGCACATGCGAAATATGCTGCATACTTTGGTGAGATATGGAACCCCACAGACTCACAGAGAGGGAGAGGGAGGGGAATAGCTAGGGAGATGTTAATAAGAGAAGGGTACACCCATCTCCCAGCCACACAGATTATGGAGCTACAAGCGGCTGCACCAATGGCCGAAAAAGAAGTATGGGTAAAAAGAGGATGTACAATGTCACCAACCGACGCACTATGGCGCCAGGGTGGCACTGGGAAAGTTGTAATACCGTTGGCACTGTTAAATACCGCCCTGAGCCAATTACATCACCCTGCCCATACAGGCAAGGAAATAATCGCAGCACGAATTAGAGAAGATTGGTTTTGTCCTGAGTTAAACTCTCATGTGTCAAATTTTATCAGCAATTGCCTCACATGTCAACAGTTTACGGCCGGTCATACTCTAAAAGTGATAAGAGGTACCATACCCCGGCCAGAAGGACCTTTTCGGCACCTTCACATTGACTATGTTGATATGATCAACATATGTCAAGGTAATAGGTATATGATTGTAGTAGTATGCCCATTTTCTAGGTGGATTGAAGCAGGGCCCTGTTCACACCCTGATGCGTTTAGAGCAGCCAAATTCATAGTAAGGGAGGTCTTCCCCAGGTGGGGAGTGTGCGAGGTGTTAAGATCAGACAACGGCCCACATTTCGCAAACGAAATGTTCCAGCATATCACATCCCTGCTGAACATTAAACACAAATTTGCATGTGCATACCACCCACAGGCTAATGGTGTATGTGAACGCCTGAATGGCTTATTGAAGGAGGCAATTGCAAAAATACAACAAACAACAAAGAAAAGTTGGTTGTATTGCCTTCCGTTAGGTTTATTTGAACTAAGAAATAGGCCAGGGTCCGACCACCACCTCACCCCTCACGAAGTGGTTACTGGACGTCAAATGCGCCTTCCCCTAACCCCAACGTCAAGGGCATTCACCGACCACGAAAGTTCAGCGAGTGTGTTAGGTGATGAAATGTATCAATATGTGTCTTCTTTGATTACTAGTGTCGTGTTTGTGTCTCAACAGCTCGAGCGCACACGGGGCGGGTCTATCAGCAATCAAGAAAAAGGCGCAAGTACAGAATTGGGAAAGGAGAACTTGTGCAAACTTGCCAAAGGTGACCACGTGCTACTTCGCAATTTCAATAGAAAGTGGAACGAGAAGAGGTTCACTGGCCCCCATCTGGTAGAGGACGTATCAACAAGAGCAGTAAAACTAAAGGATAAGCGTGCCTGGAACCACCTACATGACGTAAAGATCTACAAACTGCAGACCCGCCCCAGCGCCAACGACAGGTCCATTGGAAGAACAGCAACAACATCCCCGACAGCGGAAGAAAGTTCCACCACAGACAACGACCCAATTGTTCCCTCGGAGACGATAACTGACGAAGAAAGGGGTGATCCCCATACTGCCCACCCCATGGTCACACACTCAAAGAGTAAAAATACTTCCGCCATCTGAGCGCAAACCCCCCCCCCCATTGACTCCCAAGTACAGTTGTAACTAAAACTGAAGGACATTGCTTGCACCAATACACATGTAAACACGTGAATGTTCTCTTTTTTCTCTCGCACATACAGGAACTGCGTAATATTGTATTGTTAAGAAAAAGCTAATTAACAAGTTCAGTGTACAGGCGTAGATGGTACTGCCAGACGATAACTACCCAGAAGAATTGTCACACCAATTTGTATACGAAATAAAAAGGCCAACATACCTAAAAAGGAGAAGGGTACGTGTCTACTACACAGCCTTCCTCCTGGCCATAGAATATTACATGCCCCACCTCCGCCCATACTTGCCGGTCCTAAGAGACCGATCACTTAGAGTAGCGTGGGAGCAGCTCTTCGCCTGGGCACTGAATGACTACTTGATAGGGAGAGCTTAAAGGAAACAAAACTAACATTTAATAACGAGCACTTTTGAGAATTTTTAGGCGGGCAACTTTAACGTCGCAAGAATACGCTGCCAGGACTGCAGCAAGGTAAGAGCAAAATGCCGGTGAGATTAGCATATGTAATAAAAATAATAGGGATTTTTATGATCACCGGGTTCTTGGCTGCCTCTGTCTGGCAGTACAGCTATGCTATCAATTTTATTGCTGCACCCAAACCTAATATACCCCCGTTCCCTGCTGCAACAGGTGTTACGTCAGGTGGTAATAGTAACATTGCACCCAAGCAAAATAGAGTTAAACGCAGCACATACTCAGACAATAAAGGTATTGATAATTATGTACAAGATTCAGCACACGTCACAAACAACATATGGTACCAGCACATGACCCGCATTGGTAAGCAGACAACTGAGGATAGCTGTTACGTTTGCTCATTAATACCATACGCCATGAGCGCTTCACGAACATTTGTTGCCACAGAAATAGATGAAAAGACAGCACAGTGCATAATATATTTGGCCCTGTTCCAAACGAAAGGAAGATTTCAAGGAACAGTAGTGCACATGACATGGAAAACACGAGACTCATACCCATATGAAAACAACTTCCTCAAGACCTATCTGAGTTATCACAAGACCAGTTTACATGCTGAAGCATTCAAATACATAACAAGTGGCCCTGCAAAAGGAGAAACAAAGAAGGTAACACTGCAGTATCTACCATGTGATTGGTACGCCACTGAAGTTCCGGGTAAACAAGGATGCTGGGAGAGGCCGCTACTGACGATAACAGGAAAGGTGTATCTGGACAACAGCTGGGAGATAGGAGTGATTGGCAGCAACATGGTAACAAAAGAAACTATCTCAACCATCGAGACACACAATCATCGATGTTGGACGACGTGGATCAAGTATGTACCAATGCTCACGTGGGTAGAAGAAGATGAAGACCCAATAACAATACTACCATTGACTGCGCCCAAAGTATGCTACCAGCATAAAGGAGAGGTGGACGTAGGATATAACACCAATTGTGCAAGCGTGATGGAGTTACCTGAGGGGGGAGCGGGAACAGCAGTAATAATGGACCATTATTGGGCCTGTGGAGAAAAGGCATATCATACACTGCCTCCCCTGTGGAATGGTGTGTGCACAATGGTACACGTCAATGTACCATCACTAGTGGTACCTAAGAAGCATGTCGATGTGGCGAAATTTCCTAAAATGGATGAAGGGGATAAGAGAAGAAAGAGATCTGCACCACTTCAGAAGGAGCAAGAGAACAGGACCAACAGCAATGATACTGTCCTAAATAGGAGAAAAAGACAAGGAGAGCCACTGACAGGAAATTACCTGTGGGGAAGGTCGGAAACGGAACTAACATCAATACCGCCAGAACACAGACTATTCAGCAGAGCAGCAATGTTCTTCTCCTCAATAATACATCCGGGACTGCAGGCATACGCAAACGCAAAATGGCTCCAAATAACCAGATGGGAACTAATGATGACCATCAATTCAACAGTAAATGGGTTCAACGCAATTAAAGAGGAGCTGCGAGCTGTAAGGATGGTAGCACTCCAGAACAGATATGTATTGGACCTTCTCACAGCAATGGAAGGAGGAGTTTGTGCAAAGATAGGACAATCTTGCTGCACGTTCATACCTGCCAACGATGCTGACAATGGTACACTGACAGAAGCAGTTTCACAATTGGCCCAGATGCACTCCAAAATGATGGATGAAAGTAACGGTGTAGACAAGGATAAGAGCTGGTTTTCACTATTATGGTCATGGATGCCATCTTGGCTGTCAGATGGACTGAAAATAATAGTGGGGTGTACTATTTTGGCTGGAGCTACTCTGATCATAATTAGATTTTGGAAGGCCCGGAAGGCACGCACGACTGACGAGTTGCTGGAAATGGTGGGAATGCACCCCTTAATGCCAGCAGATGACGGCCAGCATACAGGTGTGATAATACAAGAGAGGGAGAAGTTGCGCACCCAAATCATCACCAACCATCTAGACCCACCATCAGTGAAGATCGAGAACCCGAGGAACCCCAGGAGCTACATAGGAAGATGGGTATACTGTACTCCTGGAGGAACATGTGAATATATGTATTGGTCATTTGAAGCGAATGTAAACCATTATGGACATCTCGGAGGGATAACTAAGATATGGAGGGTAAGAGGAGATAACGAGAAGGATATGTTTGTGGTTGACAAGTCGACCAGAGGGGGGACTGAAGTGGGAGAATGGAAGACCAGGCTCCCGTCCTTCACCTCTCGCGCTTGGCCTAGAGGGTCACGGCCCAGACACCCGCCGCGAGAAGAGTTTGTCCATTTACCAGACGACCAGGTACCCTGGTACAGGAACATACGGATGTGTCCATCTGCCTGCCCAGCAGCCCGCACTGGCCATGCCGACACCTGCGGCTCGGATCAGCTAGACTAAAATCTACACGTCGTTAGAGATGCCATGACGACCTAGACAACGGGAAGCACATCTGTACAAATATACACACTGAACATTTCCACACCAATCTACACGAAGAACATACTCAGTGCTCTGACGTAGGCGACAGGCATATTCACGGACGTGCATCTTTATTATTTTTACATAGGCTTTCAGAATGCAGAAACGCAAGACGCATCATGAACTCATCTATAACGCTTGCTCACGCTTCTCTTGAAACCCGTTACCACCATGAGAGGTATAATGGAAACACGATACTGGTCATGGAAATATATGCTATTATAACCTAAAAGCACCTATGCACCAAACGGACTACTTATGCACCAGGCCCGAGTAGGCCTCAAACAAGAGCTCCCGTGGACATTAACAAAGCAAGAGTCAGGTTGCTGATCCTGCAGAAAGAACCCGGTGGAGCAACCAGCCAAGGTCGCAATGTTGCAAACCCACATTCCAAGAACAAATCATCAAAGGCACGATGTTGCAACCTCGCACTCCGCGCCCCAACGATAAAGTCACGCCGGCAAATTAAACCAGACGCGCAGTAGAAAAAACAATATTAATTGTGCAGAATTCTGCCTCTTTCACGGTCCCTCCCCACGTGACCAAGCCGAACCTGACGAGATGCCAAAACCCAGGAGAGAAAAGGCGTCTGGGTCCCTCGCTACGAGACACAGGCCGATACACTTGAAAGGCTCAATGGACATCTGCTACAGTGGGAGCGGTCAGCCTTCCACCTATGAATAAATCCTCACATTGTCTGCACGTACCCATATTGAAACATTGTTGCAATCACAGGTACACCGAGAGCTGGGAACAACGGTGGTCCCAGGCTGGGAAGCTCACGGGTGCACCAATCAGAACATGGGGCTCTTATCTCAGACGTCAGTAATATTAGCCAATCCTCAGGAGTCTTCATGTAACAATTCTTATGTATCTAATTGTAGGGACAACCCAGATATACCACCTGACTACACCTTGTCCACTAATATCATTCTCTATATGTGTACTATACTAACCCTACCACTCGAGCAACCAATTAAGAGTGGCGATAGGTTTTTTTGTTAACTTTCTGAAGTGACGCAAGTAGCGCGTCATAATGCAGTAAAAGGGCCTGCGAGCCCCACGATTGTGTGTGTGTCAGGACGAACGCGTACGCTCCTTGACCCATCCCTGCCGTTTTGTCTAAATAAACAGCAGAGTCACCTTGCTCCTTGTGTGTGTCTCATACTCTATCTCATCTGGGATATACGGGAGGAGTTGGGGCCTCGCTGCCCGGAGGTCTGCGGACGGCCCGGCCGACCCCGGCAGAATTTCCCCCCGACACACCCAAGAACAAAGTTATAAGCACTGGAGTTATAAGCCACTATGCGTTTTATATCTGCACACCCATACATTCAAATATCTATGGCCTTACACCCAAGACTCTAGCCTCTGGCCAGAACTAATGCAGCATATTACAGCTATAGGCACACCCATAGTATCAAACATCATTCAGGTGGTTGTGGGGAGGGCCTAGCGTCTTGGGTGCATGGCCGCATGCACCCGAAACCAAATTTATACATAGGGAAGTTAGAAGCCACAGTGGGTGCGATATGCTGTGGTGGTTCTGGCCAGGACCGAGAGTCTTGGGTGCCTGGCAAAAGGCCAGGCACCCAAGACTGAATTCATAAGCAGTGAGCTTATAAGTCAGCATGGGTGTGCTGTGGTGCGGTGGTTGTGTGCACGACCTACAGTCTTAGGTGCATGGCTGCAGACCATGCACCCAAGTGTAAACTTATTGTCTGGGTGTTTCTCCCGGGGTCGGCTGGGCCGTCCGCGGACCTCCGGGCTGGGAGGCCCCAACTCCTCCCGTGTTCCCCAAAACTGAGTATGAGACACACGCAAGAAGCAAGGTGGTTCTGCTGTTTATTGAACACCGGCAGGGATGAGTCTAGGATCGTACGCGTCGTCCAGACTCTCAAAGTTAGTGGGGCTGGCAGGCCCTTTTTGCCTCAGTATGACGCGCTACTTGCGTCACCTGGGAAAGTTAACGAAAAACCTATCGCCACTCTAGATTGGTTCCTCGAGTGGTAGGGTTAGTATAGCATACATATAGAGAACATTATTAGTCGTTGAGGGTCAGTCAGGTGGTATACTTGGGTTGTCCCTTCTATTAGATACTTGAAAATTGTTACACGAAGACCCCTAATGATTGGCCAATGTTAGTGGCGTCAGTGATGAGTGCCCCCATGTTCTGATTGGTCCACTCGCGAGCCCCCCAGCCTGGGACCATCGTTGTTCCCAGCTCGCGGTGTACCTGTCACTAGCAACAATATGTAACTATGTGTTCGTGCAGACAATGTGCGGATTTGCTCATAGGCCTGAGAGTAGACCATTCCCATCGCTGTAGGTGTCCATTGGGTCATTTCATTGTTGCAGCCTGTGTCCCAGACGTGGGACCCAGGTGACTTCTCCCTCGTGGGTCTGGCACCTTGTCAGGTTGGCTTGGTCACGTGAGGAGAGACCGTGGCTGAGGCAGAATTCTGCACATTTAAAGTTGTATTTGCTTCTGCGTGCTTGGCTTTGCTTACAGGTGTGACCTTGGCGTCGGCTGGTAGCATACGAGTTGCAACATCGCTCCCTTGGCTGTCAGCTCTCGCTGGGCTCGTTCTGCATGGCCAGCACTTGTACTCTTGCTCGTTCACTGTTCATGGCGGCTCTTGCTTGCGGCCTACTTGGGCCTGGTTCATAGGTGGGGATGTTTAATGCACAACACCTGTGTTGCGGTGCGACATGGCTTCATAGGCAGTATCATGTCTTCGTTATATTTTCATCACGATGCAAGGGTCGGGAGAAGCGTCAGCAAGCGTGTAAGCGAGTGCTTTGTGCGTCTTGCGTTTCTGCATTTCAGAAAACCTATGTGAAAAATAATAAAGATGCGCGTCAGTGGGTGTATCCGTCACCTACGTCATAGCACTGATTATATTCTTCGTGTGGATTGGTGTGTGAGTGTCCAGTGTGCATGGTGGCACGTGTGTTCTTGGCAGTTGGCTAGGTCGTCATGGCATCTCTAACGATGTGGGTGCTTGTTGTTGAGGTCTTAGTCGAGTTCATCCATGCCGCAGGTGTCGGCTCGAGTAGGGCAGGCTGGTGGGCAGGCTGGTCGGCATATCCGTATGTTCTTGAAGCAGGGTATTTGGTCGTCTGGTAGGTAGGCGAATTCATTTCGTGGTGGGTGTCTAGGCCGCGATCCTCTGAGCCATGGTCGCGAGGAAATTGGGGGGAGCTTTTCCTCCCATTCTCCCACTTCAGTCCCCCCTCTGGTCGACTTGTCGACCACAAACATATCTTTTTCTTTATCTCCTCTTACTCCTCCCAGGTGTCCAAAGTGGTTGACATGGTCTTCAAATGACCAGTACATGTATACACAGCTCCCTCCCGGTTTGCAGTATACCCATCTTCCGATATAGCTCCTCGGGTTTCTTGGGTTCTCAAGCTTTACGGATGGTGGGTCTAAGTGATTGGCGATGATCTGTCTGCGCAGTTTCTCTCTTTCCTTTATTATCACGTCTGTGTGCTGGTCATCGTCAGTTGGCATCAAGGGGTGCATGCCGACCATTTCTATCATTTCGTCTGTAGTGCGTGCCTTCCTGGCCTTCCAAAACCTTATTATAATCAATACAGCTGCAGCCAGTATTATGCATCCAACTATTATCTTCAGCCCGTCCGACAGCCATGATGGCATCCATGACCATAACAATGAAAACCAGCTATTATCCTTCTTTACTCCTTTACTTTCTTCCATCATCTTGGAGTGTATCTTCGGTAAGTGTACCATTATCGGCATCGTTAGCAGGAATAAATGTGCAGCATGATTGTCCTATCTTTGCGCAAACTCCTCCCTCCATCGCTGTGAGGAGATCCAATACATATCTGTTCTGTAGTGCTACCATTCTCACCGCTCGCAGTTCCTCTTTTATTGCATTGAATCTGTTTACTGTTGAATTAATCATCATCATTAGTTCCCATCGAGTTATCTGGAGCCATTTAGCGTTTGCATAAGCTTGTAGTCCAGGGTGTATTATTGACGAGAAGAACATAGCAGGCCTGCTAAATAACCTGTGTTCTGGTGGAATAGAAGTGAGTGCTGTTTCTGACCTTACCCACAGGTAGTTTCCTGTCAGGGGTTCTCCCTGTCTCTTTTTCCTGTTTAGGACATTATTGTTGTTGTTGTTGTTGTTCTCTCTCTCCTGTGATTGTACAGATCTCTTCTTCCTCTTGTTCCCTTCATCCATTTTGGGGAAGTTGACCATATTCACATGTTTTTGGGGCACCACTAGCGATGGTACATTGATGTGTACCATTGTGCATATACCATTCCACAACGGGGGCAGGGTGTGATATGCCTTATTTCCGCAGGCCCAATAGTGATCCATTATCACTGCGGTTCCAGCACCCCCCTCTGCTAATTCTAACACGCTTCCACAGTTGGTGTTGTATCCCACTTCCACATCTCCTCTGTGTTGGTAGCATAACTTGGGCGCGGTCAGCGGTAGTATGCTTATTGGGTCTTCATCCTTCTCCATCCATGTCAGCATGGGTACGTACTTGCCCCATGTCGTCCAACATCTGTCATTGTGTTCCTTTATGGTGGTAATATTTTCTCTTGTTACCATGTTGCTACCGACCACTCCTATTTCCCATTCATTGTTCATGTATACCTTCCCTGTTATTGTTACCAGTGGCCTTTCCCAACAGCCTTGTATACCAGGAACTTCAGTGGCGTATCAATCACATGGTAGGTATTGTAGGGTTACTTTCTTCATTTCTCCCTTTTCAGGGCCACTTGTCATGTATCTGAACGCTTCAGCATGCAAACTGCTCTTATGGTAACTCAAATATGACTTGAGGAAATTGTTTTCGTATGGGTATGTGTCTCTTGTTTTCCACTCCATTCTCATCACCGTTCCTTGAAATCGCCCTCTCGTTTGGAATAGTGCCAGATATACTATACATGGTGCCGTCTTTTCTTGTATTTCTGTTGCGACGAATGTTCGAGAAGCGCTCATGGCGTATGGGATCAATGAGCAAACATAACAGCTATCTTCTGTTGTCTGCTTACCTATTTGGGTCAAGTGCTGGTACCACATGTTGTTTGAGACGTGTGCTGAATCTGTTATGTAATTATCAATACCCTTGTTATCTGAATATGTGCTGCGTTTAACTCTACTTCCCTTATGCGGAGGGTTGCTAGTACCGCCTGACGTCGCACCTGTTGCAGCTGTGGGAGGGGGTATGTTAGGTTTGGATGCAGCCATAATATTGATAGCATAACTTTTCTGCCATACAGAGGCAGCCAACAGACCAGTGATGACCAATACTCCTATCATTTTTATTACAAAAGCTAGTCTCACCGGCATTTGCTCTTACCTTGCTGCAGTCCGGCAGCTTATTCTTGCGACGTTAAAGGTGCCCGCCTGAAAATCCTCAATACGCTTGTTATTACTGTTAGTGGTTGTTATTAAGCTCTCCCTATCAAGTAATTGTTCAGTGCCCAGGCGAAGAGCTGTTCCCACGCTAACCTTAGTGATCTATCCCTTAGCACAGGTAAGTGCTGGTGAAGATGGGGAAATGATTGTTCTATGGCCAAAATAAATGCTGTGTAATATACACATACCCTCCTTCTTTTCAGGTACTTCGGTCTTTTTATGTGATATACAAATTGGTGTGATAGCGCTTCACTGGTGCTATCATCCGTGGGCAGTATCTACTCCTGGGCACAGTACACTGTTAGTTACCTATTTTCTTAACAAACCAATTATACACGGTACCTGCATGTGCGAGAGAAGAAAAAGAGAAAACATACAAGTGTTTTACGTGTTTGTGTGTGCGCAAAACAATGTCCTTCAATTGGGGGTGACCTTAGAGGGGAGGGGGTTTGGGGCTCAATTGGCGGAAGTTTGTTTACTTTTCGATCTCGTGACCATGGGATGGGCTGTGGGCAAGTGTCCAGTGTCTATTTCAGTAGTTGCCTCTGGGGAATCTGAGGTGTGATCACGTGTGGTGACACTACTGTCATCAGCTGTGGCCGACGTTTCCTTCTCCGTAGCCAATTCCGTTGCTGTCGTTGCTCTTCCAATGGCCCTGTCGTTAACGCTAGGGCGGGTCTGGAGTTTGTAGAGCTTCACGTCGTGTAGGTGATTCCAGGCATGCTTATCCTGCAGTTTCACCGCTCTGGTAGCTACCTCCTCTACCAAATGAGGACCAGTAAAGCATGGGCCGTTCCACTTTCTGTTGAAGTTGCGGAGTAGCACATGGTCACCTTTAGCAATTTTGCTTAGTCCTTCCTTTTCCAGTTCCTGGTCGGTGTCTTCTTGTTGAGAACTCTTCGACCCGCCCCGCGTGCGCTCGAGCTGTTGAGATACAAACGCTACACTAGTAATCAAAGAAGACACATATTGATACATTTCGTCACCAAGAACAGTTGCAGTGTTTTCATGGTCTGTGAATGCTCTTGATGTAGGCGTTAGAGGAAGGCGCATTTGACGTCCTGTCACCACCTCGTGAGGAGTGAGGTGGTGATCAGACCCTGGCCTATTCCTTAGCTCAAATAGAGCTAGCGGGAGACAGTACAACCAGCACTTTTTGGTTATTTGCTGTATCTTTGCTATTTCTTCTTTCAATAGGCCATTCAGGCGTTCACATATAACGTTGGCCTGCAGGCGATATGCACATGCAAATTTATGCTTAATACCCAGCAAGGACGTGATGTGCTGAAACATTTCATTAGCAATGTGTGGGCCGTTATCTGACTGCAACACTTCACACACACCCCACCTGGGGAAAACCTCTCTCACTAGAAATTTAGCTGCTCTGAACGCATCTGCATGTGAGCAGGGTCCGGCCTCGATCCACCTGGAGAACGGGCATACCACTACAATCATATACCTATTTCCTTGACATACATTGATCATATCAACGTAGTCAATATGAATGTGCAGGAAGGGTCCCTCTGGCCGGGGTATAGTACCTTTTATCACTTGCAGCGTGTGGCCGGCCATAAACTGTTGGCATGTGGGGCGATTGCTGATAAAATGTGTTACATGAGAATTTAACTCGGGGCAGAACCAGTCTAATTCGTGCTGCAATTACTTCCTTTCCTGTATGAGCTGGGTGATGGAGCTGGGCCAGGGCGGTGTTCAACAGTGCCAACGGCATGACCACCTTTCCGGTGTTATTTTGACGCCACAGTGCGTCAGTTGGGGACATCGTACATCCTCTTTTTACCCATAGTTCCTTTCCTGCCATTGATGCGGCTGCCTGTAATTCCATTATCTGTGTGGCTGGGAGATGGGTGTACCCTTCTTTCATCAACATCTGTTTGGCCATCCCCCTCCCTCTCCCTCTCTCTGACTCTGGGGGGTTCCATGTTTCACCAAAGTACGCCGCATGTTTGGCATGTGCGTCTGCTGTTTCATTCCCTTTCGAGATATGATCGTCTCCATTAGTGTGTGCCGGGCATTTAACCAAAGCTATTTCTTGGGGATCATTAATTACTTCAATTAGTTCTGCTAACAAGAGAGCATGTTGCACTGGGGTGCCATCAGCTCTCCTAAACCCCCTTCTCTGCCATTTTATCAACCCCAAGTGGACAGTTGACGTGACATATGCGCTATCAGAATATATAGTAACTCTTTTGTCAACGCTTTCCTTCAACGCCAAGATCAGTGCAACCAATTCTGCTGCTGGAGCCGAATAATGCTGTGGTAACTGCACACATTTCATCGGGACATACATCAAATATTCTGTCATTTTTACAACTGCTGCCCCAGTTCTCCTTATCCCATCACTTTGATCTATTGTTGATGACCCATCAATAAACAAAATGTCTCCACCGTTGAGTGCATCCTCTTCAACTTTTCTAGTGCATGAATACATTTCGATAGTCTGTGTACAATCGTGAGCATAATCACCTTCCTCAATAACTTCAGCTATAAACCTCGCTGGGTTAACTGTACTACATCTGGCAATTGACAGTTCAGGTCTAGACAAAATGATCTCATAACCTGACGCCCTCTGCGTGGTTAGTGTGGACTTAGGCTTATTCAATATTGAAAACAGCGCATGCTCCACAAACAGTGTGGTTGGGCACCCCATTGTAATCGATGATGATTTCTCTACCGCAAATGCAGCTGCGGCGAGACTCTGTTCGCAAGGGAAATTACCTAACATAACAGGGTCCAAGTGACCGCTGTAGAGCGCTATTGGCTTGTGTCCCATGCTGGTTTTCTGAGTCAATACTGTTTTCATTACTGCTGAGTCGCAATGTGAAAAGATAAAGAACTGCCGTTCATAATCTGGGGTGGCTAGTACTGGAGCAGTGGATATGGCGTGCTTCAACTCGTCAAATGCCTCCTTCATTTCCCTTGTCCACCCCAATGTTTTGTCCCCTTTGTGTGCTTCTCTCAATGCTTCAAGTAGGGGTCCTATGTATGAGCTGTAGTCAAAAGCCCATGCTCTACAGTAGTTGCACAATCCCAGGAACTGCTGCAGCTCCCTCACCGTTTGTGGTAGTGGCGTGTTTGATATAGCTTGTGCTGTTTGTGGTGCAATCTTTCTTCCGTGTTGGGATATTAGTTGACCAATGTATAATACCTGTTCCTGACAGTACTGTAACTTTTCTTTGTCTACATTGTAACCTTTTTCAGCCAATACTGTCAGCATTTTCAATGAGTCCTCCCTGCACCTTTTCTCGCTTGTGCTGCAAATTATTATATTGTCAACATATTGCAGCACCGTACTTTCCAATTCAACGTTTCCCAAGTCCATCTGTATTACTCTGTTGAAAATTGAGGGTGACTCGCAGTACCCTTGTGGTAACCTGATGTGTTTCCATTTTGTGTTTCTGTATGTGAAGCTTGTCAAGTCTTGTGAATCTGGGTGCAGGGGTATCGAGTAAAAGGCATTTTTGAGGTCAATCACTGTGAACCGTGAGGCCTCTGCCGGAATTCCACATAATATTGTGGCCGGGTTTGCTGCTATGAGGTATTCTGCTTCTACAATGTTGTTCAAGGGTCTGAGGTCCTGGATAAAACGCCAAGACCCTCCTTTAGCTTTGCGCACTGGGTACACGGCCGTGTTACATGGTGATTCTGATGGTACCAATATGCCATTATTTATTAGGGCCGTTATGGTTTCGTATATGCCCTCATCTGCCTCTTTTGATAGTGGGTATTGTTTCACTCTAGGTAGTATTGCACCCTTTTTCAGCTTTATTCGTACTCCCCCGATACTCTTTATGCAGCCCACGTCATAGGGACTGGTGGTCCACAGTGATGTTGGAACTTTTGCCATATCTTCCTTGTAAAAGGGAACTGGGGTAGATGCGGGTGCTTCAAGTGCCATGGCCATTTTCTGTGCCACTTGCTTATATGTCACCCTTAGCCATATATCTACACTCATCATGAATACCATTTCACCTTCTTCTTTATCTTCTGTAAAGAGCTCCTCATCCGACACCTGGGTGAGCCTGCATCCCTCAGCCAGGGCTATCACTGCCCTCCATGCTCTCCCTTCCCGGTCTTGGGCATGTACTGCGATATAATCAGCAGTTGCTATAACACTCTCGATGCTCACCGAAATCACCTTCCCTTCTGGTTCATTGGCTGGTGTCTCGGGCCTGAACAAATATGCTGCTGGCGTCCTCCAGATCTTTCCTTCTATTCCTGGCATCCAGGCGAATGCCATGTCCGTTCCGTACTGGAACAGTTCGCCATCCACTGGCTCAGCCCGAGTTACTGTCTGTCCACAGTATGCTTGCAGTATTTGTCGTGCAGTGAGCATGTTTATTCCTGGAGTGGAACAAATTATGGCATCCTCCGTGAAGGAGATTGTCATATTTAGCCTGCTCATTATGTCCCTCCCTAGTATGTTCACTGGTGATTCCCTCGAATACAGGAGCGGGACAGATATGTCATAATCTCCAATAGATAAGGAGATGTTATCAGTAAAGGGAACCAACCCCCTAGCCCCAGAGAATCCTTGGGTGTTCATGGCCTCACCTGACATCTTAAATCTACCCTCCCTTATGCAAGACCGGGTCGCCCCAGTGTCGATAAGGAATGATAATTTTTTGTCACCTATCGTTACCTCAATGCGTGGTTCCTCCGCACTATTAGGTGTTATCGACAGGATGGGACACACCAAGGACGTCTGTGGGCTGTCCTATTGTGGGTATAATGACTGACCATTTCCTGTGTAAGGATTGTGTCCCAAGACAGTCACCCTTCCCAATTGTGTTTGTTGTAGCTGTGTATCGGTGGAGGTTACCTTATGGTCCTGTATTTGAGTGGGCTGCTGCACTGGCTGCACTTGGTGTTGTTGTGTTATTGCTACCTGTTGTTGCGGTAGTGAATATGTCTGTGGCTGTTGTTGTGTTACTAACTGTTGCTGTGTGCTGCTCTGTGGTGTACTATTGTCAGTTGTATTTCCGGCCAAGCCTTTGCTTCCATCCCCACTACTTTCTTCAATTGTTTTTGTACTGCCTCCGGGAGCCCTTGTATTAGTATGTGGTAAAATATTGCCGGTGTCTTGTCCCATTGCTCTCTAGTTTCCATACGCCACTTCTCCTGAATCTCCTGGATATAATCAACAGGATCTTCGTTCTCACGCATCTTGCGTGACGTAATTGCTCCTATGTCTGAGGTGTCTGGGTATTGTACCCTCAGTGCTTGCCATAATGCATGCCTGCAATTCGCAAATGGCGCCCCGTCATGTGATGTGTTCGTTATTGTGACCCTGGGGAAACCCGCTCTCTTCCAGATGTCATCTGCCGCATGCCCTAATATTGATATTAGTAGGCCCTTCATGTCTCATACTGCTAGTTTCTGTCCTGCAGTGTGTTTTTCCATCTCATATATCCATTTTCCCGCTCCTCCACTTAGTGATGGGAGCCTACACTTTATATTTTCCTTATCTGCATGCTTCCAAGGGACGTATTTGGTCTAACCCCCCCCCTCTCCAATAGTGGCATTAGATTGTGTCCTATCTGTCCCCCAGTTGTCGCGGTGTAGAGTCTGTATACCCCTCCTCTTATTCTGTGTCGTCTACGTCATCTGTTATGTCCATATTTCCCCCGCTCATTGCCGTTTCCCCTTCATCTCTTCCCCTTCTCTTATTATTTCCTTTATTTGATGTGGGTGTGTGTGTCCGTTCTTCCTGCTTGCGTCTGGGGAGATCTCTAAGCCTGCCCGCATAGGGGGTGTGTTCAGGAGCGGGTGTGGGCGGACATGTTGGACGGGATGATGCGGGTGTAGCTGCACGTGTTTGCCTTCCCGCCATTCCTTGTTCTTTCTCCTCACTCCCCCCCCAGCTCTTCCTTCCTTCTGCATGCCCATGGGGATTCCCTGTTGGTGCGGGTGATGCACAATTTGTCTAAGCTTTCCCTTTCGCCGCTTCTTCCTTCTCCCCCCATTCCTTCTTCTTCCTCGCTGCAAAAATCATCCAGGAGCGACAACCCCCTATCTGTCTTTTTCCCCCTAATCGTCACTGTTTTTAAATCTATTAAATCCGTTCCTCCCACGTCTTCTTTACGAATTGCTCCTCTTTGTGCTGATGTTGTTGCTACTTCTGCGTCCCTGCGTACATATTTCCTTACCCCACTCTCTCCTTTCCTATCTCCTCTTTCCCCTTCCCTTTTCTCTACTATTTCACCACCTATTTCCTCCCTTTTCTTTTTTAATTCCTCCATCACCTCACTACTCACCTTCTCTAATATCCTTTCTTCCTCCCTCCTCCTTTCCCATCTCTCTCTCTCCCTTTCTAATATGCTTTCTATTACTTTCCCTTCCTCGTATTTCTTGGTGGTTTCTGATAGTATTTTCCTCTTCCATATTTCCATTTCCTTTTCTTTCTCTTCTTCCTCTCTTTTCCTGTCACGCTGTGCTGCTCGAGATACCCTTTCTGCTATCACCTTCATCCTTTCAGCTTCCCTCTTCCGTTCTTCAGTTCGTTCCCTCATTTTTTCTAACTCATCCTTACTTTCCTTCCTTTCCCTCCTTCTCTCTCGTTCCTCCCTCTCAAGCTGTTTGAGCAGGGCGTTTTGCTCATTCCTTAACTCCGCCAATCGTTCCTCCAACATCTCCTCCTCTGCTCGTAAAAGCTCCCCTTCTTTCTTTTTACCTTCTTCCCCTTTTATTTCACTGTTACTCTCATCGTCCTCGTTCATTTTCCTTACTACCTCCTTCTCTTCTCCCGTTAATGTCCCTCGCAATTTTAGCAGCACCTGCACAGCCACCCACTCGTCGTGTCCTATGGTTGGGATTGGTTCTGCACTAGTCTTCCCTTCCCTTGCGTGCATCTTCGAATAAGTTGGGCCTACCGCACTTGTCGCCTCCCCCCTGTATAGCTACCTGTAGCTGTATATGGTGGTGGGCTGTACGCTGGGTTCGAATACCCCTCAGCCGCCGTTAGTTGTTGCCTTACCACTTCTCGTAGTTCCGTTACAGGATATAAGCCCCCTTCCTCCTTTTTCACTACTTTCGCTAAAAGCATGTCATCGGTCCGTTCCTTTTTTATTTCTGTTTCATTTACGATGCTAAGCTTTTCCTCCCCCTCTCGGCCTCTTCCCGCGCACTGTGCGCTTTCAACCTCCTTTTCCCCATTTCCTTCTTCCTCCTTAATCTTCTTCTCCTCCTTCGTTTCCTCCACAGTGAACATTCCGGTTGGTCCTGGTCGGGACCCCTGGAACATCCTCCATAAGTTAAACACCTCCACATGGTGCGTCAACTTCTTCCCCTTGTATGTGTTATCTATATGTGTCAGTAGCGAGTGTTGGACGTACGGGTCGAAACTGCCGTTAGGCTGCCAGGGTGTCGTCATTTTGTTGTCCGTCAATTTGTGTCCATTCTATGCTGTATTTGATCAGTTTTTCCCTATGGGGTGATAGTGTTTTACATATATGCTGTAGTGGGGTAGTGAGGGTGTTCCCCCACCCTCCCGATCCTAACCCGTATGACATGGTTACACTGTGTTGTTAGCTCCCTTCAGTATAGTAGTCGTTACCTGGCCCCGTAGTTTGGGGACTTGCGACCGTCCGCTAAAAGAAACTCAGTCAAATATGACAATTGCAGATGTGTTACCTGGCCCCGTAGTTTGGGGACTTGCGACCGTCCGCTAAAAGAAAAACAGCCAAATATAACGCTTGCAAATATGCTGTCTTTTCCCCGTCTTTGTTTTTCTTCCTTAATACCGTTACGACCCCCTACGGCCAAGGCGCACGAAGCCCCCTGCGGCTGCGTGCCCTGCGTGACGTGCTTATACAGCCGTCCCACTTTTCTCCTCCCCTCCTCCTCCTTCCTCACTCGTCGTGGCCGGCGTTCTCCGTGCACGGTCACTTCCCCCTTTCCACCTGTCCCGGATTTAACGTGGCCGTCAACCTCTGTGCCCACCCCTCACCACTATTCACTTCCCCACCACTCTTCAACAATGCTGTGTGGTCAAGGTATCCTATGAAAGCCCTACGGGTGACGTCACCGACCTCTTCCAAAACTATCGGTAAGATCTTTTACACTCCAGAAAGCTCGAAATAAGTTTTGCTATTTGTCCCCGTTAACCCCACAGCTGTCCTCTTGTCACGCCTGGAACAAGGTAACCAATAATATAATCAGACTGCGCCCGCTGCGTCGCCTCGCGTGTGATACGCCCCTCAACAGGAGGGCTTAACTAGCCAATTATCTTCTGTATTAGGCAACCAGTTAGCTACCCCCTACAGGAAAACGTCATCTATCTATCGAGTTTCGCTGCTCGATCAATAGGGATCCTCATCTACTCATTGATCAATAACCGCCAATTCGTAGGAAGCCACACACACACACACCCCCCCTTACAGGTGGTCACGACCTAGGCCAATCAGTGTCTACGAGTAGCCGCACGTGATGTTTTCTTGCTCCGCCCACCCTTCTCCGTGACGTAGCGGATGGCTCTCTCGCCTGTCCAGCTACCATTCACTTCACCGTCAACACTAATTTATCAAATCTTTGCCGCACACCTTAGTAAACCCCTCCCACCGCCCTTATTTCACTCCCCCCCCTCCCTCACAATCTCACATTGCTTGTTGGGTGTGACATACTCACCAAGTTCTCTTGATGCGGGGCCGCTCGACTGCGTGCACCCCTCCAAGTGGTAGCCACCTCCCCTCGTCCGGACCACGTCTGGACACTCGCCAACCGCGGGCGGGATACTTCTCAACCGGCTCCCGAGGGCCAATATCCGGATTGCGCTGTCCGGTCTTCTCGCAGTTCCGCGATGGTCCTGTAGTCCTCAAAAAGGGGGCAGCGGCAGAGGGGGTCGCGCCGCCGGGCCTCCCCGCAACGAGAGTACTTAGAAAAATAAAAGGGTAGATCGTAACCAGATCTCAGCGGTGCCTCCAACTTGTCGGGGTGTTTCTCCCGGGGTCAGCTGGGCCGTCCGCGGACCTCCGGGCTGGGAGGCCCCAACTCCTCCCGTGTTCCCCAAAACTGAGTATGAGACACACGCAAGAAGCAAGGTGGTTCTGCTGTTTATTGAACAACGGCAAGGATGAGTCTAGGATCGTACGCGTCTGTCCAGACTCTCAAAGTTCGTGGAGCTCGCAGGCCCTTTTTGCCTCAGTAGGACGCGCTACTTGCGTCACCTGGGAAAGTTAGCGAAAAACCTATCGCCACTCTGGATTGGTTCCTCGAGTGGTAGGGTTAGTATAGCATACATATAGAGAACATTATTAGTGGTTGAGGGTCAGTCAGGTGGTATACTTGGGTTGTCCCTTCTATTAGATACTTGAAAATTGTTACACGAAGACCCCTAATGATTGGCCAATGTTAGTGGCATCAGTGATGAGTGCCCCCATGTTCTGATTGGTCCACTCGCGAGCCCCCCAGCCTGGGACCATCGTTGTTCCCAGCTCGCGGTGTACCTGTCACTAGCAACAATATGTAACTATGTGTTCGTGCAGACAATGTGCGGATTTGCTCATAGGTCTGAGAGCAGACCATTCCCATCGCTGTAGGTGTCCATTGGGTCATTTCATTGTTGCAGCCTGTGTCCCAGACGTGGGACCCAGGCGACTTCTCCCTCGTGGGTCTGGCACCTTGTCAGGTTGGCTTGGTCACGTGAGGAGAGACCGTGGCTGAGGCAGAATTCTGCACATTTAAAGTTGTATTTGCTTCTGCGTGCTTGGCTTTGCTTACAGGTGTGACCTTGGCGTCGGCTGGTAGCATACGAGTTGCAACATCACTCCCTTGGCTGTCAGCTCTCGCTGGGCTCGTTCTGCATGGTCAGCACTTGTACTCTTGCTCGTTCAGTGTTCATGGCGGCTCTTGCTTGCGGCCTACTTGGGCCTTGTTCATAGGTGGGGATGTGTAATGCACGACATCTGTGTTGCGGTGCTACATGGCTTCATAGGCAGTATCCTGTCTTTGTTATATTTTCATCACGATGCAAGGGTTGGGAGAAGCGTCAGCAAGCGTGTAAGCGAGTGCTTTGTGCGTCTTGCGTTTCTGCATTTCGGAAAACCTATGTGAAAAATAATAAAGATGCGCGTCAGTGGGTGCATCCGTCACCTACGTCACAGCACTGATTATTTTCTTCGTGTGGGTTGGTGTGTGAGTGTCCAGTGTGCATGGTGGCACGTGTGTTCTTGGCAGTTGGCTAGGTCGTCATGGCATCTCTAACGATGTGGGTGCTTGTTGTTGAGGTCTTAGTCGAGTTCATCCATGCCGCAGGTGTCGGCTCGAGTAGGGCAGGCTGGTGGGCAGGCTGGTGGGCATATCCGTATGTTCTTGAAGCAGGGTATTTGGTTGTCTGGTAGGTAGGCGAATTCATCTCGTGGTGGGTGTCTAGGCCGCGATCCCCTGGGCCATGGTCGCGAGGAAATTGGGGGGAGCTTTTTCTCCCATTCTCCCACTTCATTATAATTAGTGAAATTATAAGCACCATGGTTTTGATATGCTGCGATGGTTGTGGGTAGGACCTATAGTCTTGGTTGCTTGGCTGCAGGGTGTAGGTGGTAGGTGATACATCCAAGACGCTAGGCCCTGCTTACAGCCACTGCACCATATTACTGCCATAGATTAGACGTATAGATTCGAATATGTATGACATGTGTGAAATTATATTTACTGTTTACTTTGTTGAGAATCCACATATCTCTTACATGACTTTAGGACTTGGTGGAACTATCCTTTTTTAATTTCTGTGATAGAAGAAAAGAGCATGTTAGTGTTTTTATTTTATAAAGACTTATTACATTGAATAATAGAAATTTTTGCCTTTTTTTTTTACCCTCATATTTAGTTTACAAACCAGTGTACTGTGCATGTTGCTCAGTTTCTGTGTTTGTTTTTAAAATCCTTGGGTCTGGGGGAACAAAATCCTTGTTGGATTAAAATAAAACCTTTCTTTGCTATGCTACAAACTATTTCTATGTTTTCTCTGCGTGTTTACTTCTTTCTGATTAATGTTATGTCTGTTGGCTTGTTGTAGATTTTTAAAAACAGTTAGATACCTGTTGCCGTATTCTAACTGTGCATTTTTTGTTACGGATCTCTGGTATTCATTTATCTGTATGGTTGTTATACACTCTTGGGCAGTTAGATACCTGTTGGCGTATTCTAACTGCTTATAGTATTTTACTTCAATTTTTGTTAATGTTGAAGTACACATTAGTTATTACATTTTGGCTTTAAGAAGATTAAATACGCATTTTGTAAGATTAGCTGGCAATCTCTGCTTTAGAGTGATGGTGCTATCATTACATTCGGACCATCCACATTTCTGTTTAATGTATGCAGTGTAGTGACCTGCATTGGTTGTAGCTCCTACGTGGTAGATTATACCTATTGTTGTAAAGGTTTTCTTCCCAAGTGACACTTGACCGTGTGTGAATCCAGTCAGCTTGCAGTTGTTTTTGGTACCATCTGCATTGTAACGTAGAAGCATAAGTATTATGTAGTTACTATGTGTTTGTATCAGCAAGGTTGAGCGATTATCTGAATTGCACATAGTACATAATCTACCATGCTTTGCATTCTGTACAAGTTGCTGAAATGGAATGGATTCACAATTAGGTATAGATACATAAACAAATCGCTCATTTGGGATTTGTTCCTGTATCACATTGTTAGTGCATGTATGTTTCCACATGTATGAAATCTGGCAGATTTCATTTATAGGTATGTTTTTGTTTTCCAGTACTTGTAGTAAGTACATTAGAAATTTGTGTGGATCATCCTGTGACTTTATAGCGAATCTCACCATTCCAGCACAGTAGTCCAATTCTTGTCTTATTCCGTGAACACTGTACGTGTTGTCAGGATTGTTTGTTGCGTTTCTATGAAGGACTAACATTTGCAAACACAATTGGTCTGTACTGTGTAATTAAATATTGTTCACAATTGGTGGCAATTGAAATAGAATATTCATTGGTACATTTGCATAGCAACTTACACAAGTTTCATTTGAAAATCTGAATGGACCAGCTAGTTCTGTGTCTGAGTCCTTTTTTCATAGTTTCTGTTCCTTCTTTGAAGAAGTACCTGATTTACTTTCCCTAATAGGTTCTTCTTTGCTTGTGGTAATTGATGAAGTTTTACCTTCTTTTGTTTTCTTTGAAGGATTTGCCATCAGATTCTGTTGCATTTCTGTTTGAATTAGTTTTCTTTTACCACGTTTTACTTTTTCTGGAACAGGATATGATTTCAGATAGGGGGTGTACAGTGAACGCAGTCTATTGTACTCTAAAATGCAAGGAATAGCAGCGTTCACTTTACTTGCATCAAAGTTGATTAGAAATAGACTGTCAAGTGTACGTAAGCGGGATAGTGCTACGTAGCTCATGCCTTCTTTAAAGACTGTGTTTCCTATATCTATCAATGCTTTGTCTAGGGTAAGACCGTGGGATTTATGAATGGTGACTGCAAATGCAAGAGTTAGAGAAATTGTTCTCTACATACATACATGTCTTTGAACAGAAGGAATCGAGCAGTTGAGCGCCCTATCCTTCTCACTTCTGAAAGTTTGTCAAAGCAAATATTGACAAACTGAATGTTGTTGTCACGTGGGTATGTTTGAAAGCCAACAACTGTACCCAGTGCCCAATTAACTAACCCTTGCTCCACGTCAAGGTTACGTTTAAGCATTACTCTACAATTTAAACATAATTTTAATACTTTTTCCAACCCAGCTGTGTTGGAGATTGAATTTTCTAAGGTATTCAGTCTTGTTGTGGCTTGCTCACACCTGGGTAGTGTCATACCATGTACGTCTAGTTTGTCTGTGGCGCAAATTTCCATTATTGGTTGCATTTCTTTTTTTAACATTGTTTCACTGAATTAGAAAAAGCTTGCAAGAGTTGGCATTAAGGCCATACAATTGACATTTTTGTGCGCTAATTGCTCCATAACATCAGTAGCACATGCATTATCGCCATAAAGGGCATGAATGTGCTGGTTTTTCAATATTGCTTGTGCTTCTTAAGATAGTACACCAACTCTAATACTTTTTAAAAAGTTTGGCGTAAGTGAGATCTGCAGATTGCCGCATGTTTTCTGTTAATTCTCTGTATTGGAAATGTTGCCAAAGGTTGACATTTCCTATGCTGCCAACAGTTTTATGGCAGAGTTTGTGTCCTAATGTTTTAAAAATAGGTTCACCTTTCACTGGTGTCAATTGTAGAAGATCTCCGAAAACGATAATGTGTTTCCTTGCGAAGAGTTCTTCGTAGTTTCTTTTAAGTACTTCTTGCAATCTGGGGTGAATCAAAGCCAACATTAGGTTGGAGACCATGCTCACTTCATCTATTAGTAGCATTTTCATTTGTTTTAAGACTCTGCGTCGTTCCATTGCAGCTTCTAAAGAAAGTTTGTAATAGTCTAATTTGTTTTGCTGTTCTACTGGAAGGAGTAGTAATCGGTATAAAGTGACACCGCCTATGTTGTAGGCAGCTAAACCTATGGGGGCAGTTACAACAGCTGACAGTTTGTTGTTTGTCAGTTGTTGAAGGAACTTGCTGATGATTTTGATTAAGAATGTTTTCCCTGACCCAGCTTCACCACTGACATACAGCAGTATAAGTTTGTAATTTTGACAGGTACATTCTTTATTTTCGTGTTGTACACCAGGTGCAATTTGTTTTGTTACTTCTTCAAAATTTGGTGCGTTGATCTTTGTTAAGTTTTGCTTGTAGTACAGTTAAGTCTTCTATATCTTCTTCATAGTGACACATGGTGTTTTCCACTTCTGTCATAGCTAATTCTGTCTCATTTGCTATTAGTGGCTGTCCCAGTGGTTCTTGGCTTCCTGTTACAGAAGGTTGACTGCTGTCGGAAGTGTCCTTATCTAGTTGGGCCTGAAGTTCTTCTTCGTGTTACTGTTTATTGTGCAACATGGCTTTGTACTGCGTGAAGTTCACATCGGTGATAGCGCTTTCATTTGCTTTGAAAGCATCTTCATAGCAGTCATAGTTATCTAGTATCTCTTCTTCTTTTCTCCATGGTTTAAAAAGTAGTAGCAGAGACATTTAATATAGTTCTTTCTGTTGAGGAGTTTTTAATGACAATTTGACATGATTAATTAAACTTTGTTTGGTAAGTTTCACTAAGCTGCCTTCACAATCTGTCACTCTATCTATCTTTGCTTTCATTGGGTTTTATATTATTTTTGTATGCAACGTTTTGAGCTATGTGGTATAGACACATGCTTTCCGAAGTGCAACTCCTGTTCGGATAGTATGTGTCCGGTAAATTGTTTTTTAAAATGTCTTGGCTGTTGGGATCATTTCTGGCAATTGTTTCTATGTCCTCATATGCTTTCAGAACTCTTTTTCTAGATTTAGCAGGACCAAGACTTAGCCATACTATGTTGTCTGATTTTCCATACTAAGCAGTACCGGTTAAATGATCTGCCGCTTTGTATGCTCCACATTCTCTATGAGAGAGCATTTTTATGCCTAGGCTGTACAATTTTGGAGATAGTGTTTTGTCTGATGATAGGTCATTCCAGAGGTCTTGAAGCTCTGTTTGTTCCGCTTTTGTTAAGTAGGCTGTAGCATATCATGCAACTGCAGTGGAATTGTCTGCAATGTACTGTACATCTATGTTTGCATTCCATAAGAGGGCAATGATTGCATTGTAATCATTGATATATTTTGATTCTTCTGTTCTTTTTATGTAATACGTGTTCTTAGGTGATTTACCTTTAATACTATGCCGAACTGAAGACATGAAGTTGTTCACTTCACCTGTTTGTGTAACCAAAGGGAGACCAAAACGGCATTTGGTGTAGTATTTCCCTTTGCTTTTGTATTTGCGATGACAATATTTGCCACATTTGTGTCTTTGAAATTGTCAAATCTGTCCATGCAGGTCACAATGTGTACGTTGTGAAGGGATTTCACAAGTGACATATTTTTGGATGAACTTCAAAACCGTGGCATCACTGTCGTGACCGAATTTAGGTGCACCTTTGATCCATAAAAGCATGTGAATATGTGGTGCTCCTCTCGCTTGGTATTCTTTTCTCCAAAAGAAGTGTTGCACTTCTCCGAGGGGAAGAACAGTTTTATTACAAATAAAGTGTAGCATAGTAATGAAGCGATGATGGAAATATCTTGACACATTGACTGCATCTAGAGAGCAAAGTTCTCCAGGTGTTAATATATCTATGTTGGTTTTATTGTTGTTTGATACGCGTAGGAACTCATGTAAATCTTCCCATGCATACTCTGCACACCTTAGTGTAACAAACCAAGTCGGTGGTCCAAGGTTTCTGATCATACAACGTACATCTCCGTGCCGTCGGAACCAGTATTATTTCGTACCACGCATGTTTGCAAACAGATGTGTGATACTTGATTGTAAAACCTCATCTTTTTCTTGTACTTTTTGTATTAATTGCATAGCTGACATATTTTGAAAGTGGGTTCCAGATTTGAAAATGTGTGCAACTCCGTAACATAGGGTTGCTAGTTCACTTTCAAAGAGTATGTGGAATATGTATTCCACATTTTGTCTAAATCTGGGATCTTGAGAATACATTCGTAATGAGCTGTATTCTGATGCCGTAAGCTGAGTGGGTCTATCATCGTATCTTCCGCCTTTGCCAGTAGAAAATAGCAGTGGAAAAGCACGTGCTTCTATACTTTTTTCCCATATGATCATTGGTGACCCTTTGGTTTGTCGCATTTGTTAAGTTTCTAGTGCATCATCTATGCTTTCGTTGGAATGCAATGGATGAATTTTGTAATGGTCCAAAAGAGTGGATACTGCAGCAGGATCAAGAAGTTCAAATTGACCTGTTTCTGATGACTCTTGAATTATTTCAGTTCTTTCCCTTAAGGTTTCTTCAATATTTACTTCTTTGTAGTATTCGTTATTGTCTTTCAGATATTGCAAGGCTTGTCTAACTTTATGTAAGTCCACCAGTTGTTGCCAAATTTTTTGTCTTTTGTTGGTACACCATTTACCAAGACAATTAAAGAATGCTCTATTGGACGTTGCACTCCTAAAGTGTGTAAATTTTCTGTAGGATCTAATGGCAAATAAACTACTTTGCCACAAATGCCTTTCACTAATTCAGAGGGAGGTAATTTTGTTGTTTTTGGATGAAGGCGTATTATTGCTTGAAATGGGTGAACTGTTTGAATTATGATGCTCTCATACGAATTGAGGGGTTTTGGTAGTGGTAACAATTCCAAATTGTTTGTGATAGCACGTGAAGGAGTTTGGTTGTTGTCAAGTTTTGTAGTGCAGTAACTGCAACATATTAGGGGTTCACTTATTTGGTATTTGTTTTCTGCTAAAAGGTAGAGAGCTAATTCAAACCATTTGGAATCTTCATTTTCTTCTATTTTGTATGTTACGTCTATAGTTTTTGGGTTCCTTTTGTAAAACGTTCTGCGGCAACACACACACACATGGTTTGGTACTTCAGCCGATGCACTTTTACATTTTAGTATTTCTTTTTTGTATGTGTGTAATAGAAGGTTGCTATGTGCAGAATTGTTGCTAGTCTGCTCTAAACCTATTACATTTTGTAAGTGGCTTTCACTTCCAAAATATTTTCTCTGGATTCGGTAGATTTCCTCTTGTAGGTATTTGGGTCTACCATGTAGAAGAGTGTTATTTAAATTGGCTAATTCAAAAGCTGGACTTTTAGCATAGTACAGTTTATACACTAGATTTCTTACATTTGAATGATGTATTGATATCCTTTTGATATCATGGAAGGTGCTTTTGCAAATAAGTCCTGAAGTGCAGGCTAATGAATGTCCGTGTAGTCCTGTGTATTTGCGCACTGGACAGATATCCATATTTTGCAGCACTTTCATTTTTATTTTGTCTTTACCTTTCACATACTGATTGAGGAACTGACGTAAAGATTTGAAAGATTTGTTGGGACTGTCACACTTTGACATGCACGGCCATTTGTATACTGGACGGTCTGGTTCAGTGGAATGGAGAGGTCATTCTGAGTTTTCAGGGGATACTTTTGTAAGCAGTGTTTCTTTTTCCATGATGGTATTATTGATTTTTCATACCCTCGTCCACTGCTATGGATGGCAATTGTGTTTGTTTGATTTTGTTTGTATGCTTCTTCATTAAAATATGGTTCTGTGGTTGTTGTGTGACTCCATTCACCTCCACAAATATTTAAGAAGTTACTTTTGTTGTCATTCCATTTATTGATAAGTTTCTTTTGTAGTTTAGTACTTAGTTTTGTTAGTGGTTTCTTCCTATTTAACACTAAAATAAATAACTTCCTTTTGAGAAGGATTGGACTGTCTATGAGAGCTTGTAGTATTAATTTTCTACGGTAGGTTTTAAGGGTTGAGGATGATTTTGGTCGTCTTCTTATTAGATTCTGAATGACTCTGTGGTGAAACGTTTTTGCTAAAACACTTTTTTACTGTGGGTTCTTGTTACTATAGCAGGATTAATAGGAGAACTGTTAGCAGTATTGGTAGCTGATTTTTTGTAAAGCATTTTCTGTTTCGTGCCACATTTTGATAGAGGAGGCAAGGTTTCCGTAGTTGAAGCTTTGTTTGTTTTGCTAAACGACTGTATTAGCTGTTTTGTTGCAACATTCTCTACAAACTCTGCTACAGATGGATGCTTACTTTGGACACTTTTATTTTCATTTGCTCTATTTCTGCGTTCCTTTGTACGGACTTGCTTTTTGGTAGGCATTCTTTGGGGTCTGGTAAAAAAAGAAGGCATGGTTTGGTCTGTTGTACAATGTATGTGTTCTGTGTGCATGCGTGCATGAGTTTGATTGGGAAGCTGTTTGTGATGGTGTGTGAATGTGCATTGGGGAGTTACAATGAGTTGAGAAGGCTATTTTTCTGTTTGTATATTACTACACTGTGCTTCAGATGAGAGTTGAAAGTGAGCTAGTGGTGAGGAGAATTATTAATAGTAAATGTAATGATTTAAAATTCAAACCGCTATTTCTTTTCTACTACTAACATTCTAAGGCTTCTGTATGTTATTTGTGTTTCCAAACACAGGGATTTGTGCGCCATTCTGCCTGTTATTCTACCCACACAGTCTCTTTGAGGAACAGTAAGAATATAAAGTTAGTACTGTACTTACTTTTTTTCGCGGAATGACCAGGTTTCTTTGGATATGTCGTTTGCAGTGTAGATGCTGTTGATTTTCAGGAGAGTAGTCTTCACTGCAATTGTAAAAAGAAGAAGTTAGTAATTTTGTGTGTTTAAAGCAGTGATGGTACTGTACATGTTAATTTTGCATCTTTCGTCAGAGTATTCTCCTTGGATATCTCAACACAGTGCATGTGTGCATTTCACTTCACTATGTGTTGCCTTTGTATGTTATTTGCAGTATGTTAGTTGAACCTCATTTGCAAATGAGTACACTTTTTTATTTTATGAAAATGCCTTCTTTTTTTAAGCTATGTTGTCGATAGCAGAGAAGTTTGTCAGTGATAGGTCATTTCACTATTTTTATATTAGAAGTACGAATCCGAAAAATCGGGAGACCCTCAGAGGGATATGTCAGCACAGCAATCAGGAACGTTTATTTTTCCCATACGATCACATTGGAAGTAGCATTAATTTAGGCAGTACACAGTAAAAATGTGTGACATATTCTAATGGAAAATCGAGTTTCGGGCTAAATAGGGAGGGTTGTTACGTATGATTAGTTTATGCAGGAGACAGTAAGAAGTAGTGCGGTTTGTCAAAAATCGGAAGTCTTGCACTTAAAGGGGGAGCCTTGGTCTGTATTGGCTATGCAGATTTAGTGGCAGGAATTTGTTTAAATGAAATCATAAGGGTTGCACATGTTCTCTGATTAAAATATGCATACCTGTACTTTGTACTCATGGATGTGCGCATGCATGGAGCTGTACATAGAAATCCGCGACACTTGCACAGTAGTTTTTGAAGTAGGTGCTTGCAATGATATGCGACTTGCATTCAGAGTGATCAATAGTACATTTGAAGTGCAAAATTGTGATGACGGAGTTAGATGTACAGATGTTGAATGTGATTGGTGGGTGGTTGTGTGACTGCTTAGCTGTGTCTAATGAGGCAATGCACTCGCAAGTGATGTGGAAAGAGTAGAAGGACTGGCTATGAGTAACGTGCCACACATACACAGTGCTTGTCCGCGGGTAGGGCATGCCACATACGGGGTTCTACAGCAAATCCAGCATGGAAAGGGGACTGTAGGCATCAGCCAATCAGATGTTCACATTGTTCTTTTGTGTCAAAAGACCGTGCGTGTACTGAAGATGGCAGAGGTGGAGACAGTCAGGGTTTTGGTGCTTGGTGATATTTTTGTCAATGGCCCTATTCTGAAAGTAGGCATGTGGCTCACAATTTCGATGTGAGAGGAGTGGAGGTAGTGTGGAGCGCTAAGACTGAACACAATGTTGTGGCAATTCTCCAAATTTGCAGAGACATGTGTAGGATGACCAGTCCCCATGTGGTAATTTTGCACTATGGCGCTTGCCATTTGGGCTACGGGAGTTCACGTACTTTGTTGGAAAATTTGGGGCAGTTGGCGCAAGCAGTCATTAACATATTTCCAACTGCAAAAGTAATTTTTTCTGGCTTACTCCCTAGAGGAAAATGGGACAACAGTTCTGTTTTCTGTCCTGATCAAAGTATTGGGAGGTGTAACATCAGTCGCGGCATGCTTGCTTTCATGTTATGAGCTGGTATGTTTTTCTGCAGCCACAATAACATTGTTCCCAGTAATGCAGCTTATTTTGAAGCAGATGGTGTTGCGTTATCTTCTTTGGGAAATGCCATGTTCTTTTGGAATGTAAGGCTTGCTTTGGAGAAGGTTGTGTAATGATTGTAGGAGTAAAGTAAGGAGAAAAAATATTTTAAAAAATAATAAAATAACAGGTGTCTGTAAGGCATCTGCCCAAAAAACAAAATAAACGGCTCTTTTCAGAGCCCACCTTGAAGGGGAAAAGTGGAATAATATTTAAATGTACAGTCGTCACGCTCTGATCCTGTACGTGTCCGTGGACATGGCGGGAGTCTGCAGGAGGCGCGTATTACAAACAGTGTTTCTGGGGTGGAGGAGCATGAAAATGAGAAGGTGCGAAGGTAGGGATTGGTCAGTAAAGGTCAGTGGGTGTGTTTTGATCGGAAAAATTTAGTGAGAATGTCTTTGCCCTGACAGGAGACTAGACAGCCATGGCTCTGTGTGTGCGAAAACAGATGATCTGGATTTTGGGAGACTCATGTATACATTGGTTGAAGGTGCAGGCAGAAAGTTGCTGTCTATCTGCAGATCTTGGATTTCCATATGTGGAAGTGCACTGGCATGGAGTGCGTGGAATGAAGTGGCTGGACTTGGTACCTCTCTGTGCTACTTTACAGACAGAGCATCATCCTGATATAATTATCATTCATTGTGGAGGAAACAGTTTAGGCCATTTCTCTGGAATTTCTTTGGAATTTGCAATGAAGGAAGGACTTGCGAAGGTCATGGACATGTTTCCAAATTGCCAAATAGTTTTTTCCTGTATTGCACAAAGACAAGTATGGCTGCGTTCTTCTGCATTTGGTCCACAAATGGAGAAAGCTGTTATACAAGGCGTCACAAGATCGCTGGTTACCTTTTCTTCCTGGGGAGCGAGGAGATGAGGCTGCCAGGCTGTCTGTGAATCTTCGCAACTAATGTAGTTGATGATGTCACCGGATCCCTGTTTGATATCCATTAACTGGTTCTGAGCTATGGCTGCCAAGTTTGGCGGTTTGAAGACATCCAAAAAAGCCTTCTCAAAAGCAGCAAAATCACTCAACAAGGTACTGTTGGAGGAAACCAGAGGAGCGGCCCAAGCTAGAGCGTTGCCGGTTAAATTACCAAGAATGTACCCAATCTTGGCCTTATCTTGATTGAAATGGCTTGACCGAAAATGGAAATGGATTCCACAATGGGTACAAAACTCTGCCACTCGACGCAGATCACCATCGAACTTCATAGGAATAGTGTGGGTCATAGAACTCTCAGGCTGTGGAGCACATTCAATCCCTGTCATCCATGTCAGTGCTGGAAGAGAGGCGTCTCAATCTGTTATACAAGGCGAAACAGATCACTGGTTACCTTTTCTTCCTGGAGAGCGAGGAGATGAGGCTGCCAGTCTGTCAGTGAATCTTCTCAAGATGTAAGAGCGACACGGGGTACTGATCCAACATCCTCCTGACACTAAATGACAGTTTTGAGCTGAACCAGCTCCCAACACCAGGGGTTAGCACTTCTCGGTTTATCGTGATGTCAGGACAGTGTAAACACTGACAGAGAAGGCCTGGTGAAGTCCACTGCAGAACTGGCTGATCGATGGTCTGATCTTCGGTATATTCTTTGGATGTAGTCACGGGCACAGATACCGGCAGGGCACAAGACCAGTAGATGACAGAAGGAATGTGGGAATGCGAAACTTGACCCTCCAAGAAATGAAGGAAAAAAGAGGGAGTGGAATCCAGAACCAAACTTCCCCAGGACCAGACTCAAGGAAATCAAAGAAGGGGTCAGGACCAAGGGAACCCAGGCAAGGAACAACCGAAGAACCATAAGGAACCAGGGACCAGACCGGGTGACCAGAGTGAGCAGGGAACCAGAGCAGGACTGGGGCCCCAAAGGTACAAGGCTGGAGCAAACAAGGAACACAGAGCCAAGGCTCAAAAAGGGTAGCAAGAACAGGAACCAGGGACAATGGCAAGGCAGGCCCCCAGGAGCGCATACACGGCCAAACAACCGCGTTGAGACGTGTTGTTTCTGGGTCTGTGGAGGCTATGCATAGCCTAGGGCCAGAACAAGGCTTGGAGGGCAAGCCTCTATCACTGCGAATGCGCGGAACGTCGGACGCTGACGATCGCGCATGCGCAGGACATTCACACTGCTTGCGCCCAGGGAGCCGGGAGCCCGGACCGCGGGATGCCGGCAAAGACACCAGTGCGGATACAATCTCCAGGAGGGAGACTGTCGGAGCCGAGGACCCTGACCCCTCGAACAGGTAAGTGGCATGGGTGGCGTGACACCATTCCCCCTCCCAGACAACCCCGGGGCACCAGGCTTCCAGGGATAGTGGAGGAAGAAGTCCCGGACCAAGTGTGGGGCATGCACAAAGGAGCGAGGCTCCCATGAGCAGTCACAAGCAGGATAACCTTTCCAGCTGACCAAGAACTGGAGCACCCCATGCCTAATCCGCGAATCACAAATCTCCTGCACCTCAAACTCTGGGACTCCGTGAACCAAGACCGTAGCAGGACGAGAACAGATGCGGCCAAGAACATCGGGCACACAGGGTTTCAAAAGAGAGATGTGAAAAACAGGATGTATCCGCCAGGAGCGGGGCAATGACAGACGAAAGGCTACTGGGGAAATGCGCCTAGTGACACGAAAGGGACCAAAGAAATGGGGAGCCAATTTCACAAGCAAATTGCGAACAGGCAGATTCTTGGAGGATAGCCATACCATATCACCAACCCAAAGGTCGGGCTCTGGGTTCCGCCATTTATTGGCCTGATCCTTCATACGTGCTTGTGCCTCAGCCAAGGTACTGGCCGCCAGATGATGTTGATCACGGTTAAGAGCCACCATGGTATCAGCCGTCGGGAAATGGTACTCGGCGGTACCGGATGAATGGGCAGCAACTTGGGGTGCAGGCAAACAGAACAAACGAAGGGACTGAGTATGGTAGCAGAATGAACAGAGTTGTTGTAAGCTACCTCCGCAGTGTCCAAGCAATCCGACCAGTTGTCTTGAGTGCCATTGGTGTAAAATCGCAGGTACTGTTCAAGGGTTTGATTAGTACACTCCGTCTGCCCATTGGTTTGGGGATGGTATCCAGAACTCAGAGCACGCTGAATGTCCAAATGACGACACAGTTGATCCCAAAAAGAAAAAATAAACTGAGAACCACGGTCCGACAGAATCTTCTCAGGAAGGCCATGAAGATGATACACCTCATGCAAGAAACGCAGTGCCATTTCGTAGGCTGTAGGTAGCTTCGGGAAAGGTATGAAATGAGCCAGCTTGGAGAAACAATCCACTACTACAATGATACACGTATTCCCTCCAGAGAGTGGTAATTCAACGATGAAGTCTGTGGCAATGGTATGCCAAGGGTACGGTGGCGTGGGCTAGGCTGCAGTAGACCAAGGGGTTTCTTGCGTGGAATATTCACCTGAGCACAGACTGGACAGGAATCCACATATTGCTTAACCTGTTTGGCCCATTCTGGCCACCAGAATTGTAGAGCAACCAATTCATGGGTGATCTTGACCCCTCGATGACCACAGACAATGGAATCATGGCAATTCCGAAGGACTTTGTCTGAAGATCTAAAGTGGGGACATACAGGCGATCCTTGAAGAAAAGCAATCCGTTGCGTTCACAGGTGTCAAATTGTTGCAGTATCCGAAATTTGGATGGATCCGTCCGGGTGGCATCTAAGAGTTGCTGAAGATGGGGAGTCAACATTGACAGGAAATGCTTTGAAGCAATTAAGGGTTCCTTGATCTTGGCTCTGTCAATGTCATTCTCCAAGGATCGGGACAGAGCATCGGCCTTTATGTTCTGAGAGCAGGGTATGTAAGTCACCATGAAATCGAACTGAGAAAAGAAAAAGGCCCATTGTGCATGCCATGAGGTTCTACACTGCAAGGAACATAAGAATTGGAGGTTGCGGTGGTCGGTGCGTACTTCCACCGGATATCTACCACCCAGCAAGTGATGCCGCCACTCCTCGAAGGCTGCTTTTATGGCCAAGAGTTCCTTCTCGATTACTGCGTAGTTTCTTTTGCTGGGAGATAGTTTCCGCGAATAATATGCCACAGGATGTTCCGTCTCTGTAACTGGATCATGCTGCAACAGGACTGCACCAATAGCATAATCGGAAGCATCTGTTTCGACTAAGAATGGTTTCTCGTCATCAGGATGTTTCAGAATGGGTGCAGACATAAAGGCCTTTTTCAATTCCTGAAATGCCACTTCAGCCTGAGAATCCCAGAAAAAAGGTATCTTGTCACTGGTCAGACAAGTCAACATGGCAGTCAAGTGAGAAAAATGGGGAATGAAGCGTCGATAGAAATTAGCAAAGCCCAGGAACCGCTGCAGTGCCTTAAGATCGTGGGGCTGTTTCCATTCCTGTATGGCTTGCAGCTTTGTGGGGTCCATCCGCACTCCTGTGCTGCTGATTACATAACCCAAGAATTCCACACTTTCCTGATGAAACTGGCATTTCTCAGCCTTGGCATACAAATGAATGGAAGATAACCTACGAGGAACCTCCTGAACATGTCCGACATGAGCCATGCGGGTAGACGAAAAAAACAGGATGGCGTCCAGATATACCCACACAGACACTCCAATAAGATCTGAAAAGACAACATCCATGAACCGTTGGAAGACGGCCGGGACATTGCAGAGACCAAACGGCATTACCCTATACTCGTAATGCCCAAAGGGAGTCTTAAAGGCTGTCTTCCGCTCATCATCTCCTTTAATCCGCACCAGGTGGTAGGCCCCTCTTAAATCCAACTTGGTGAAGATCCAAGCAGATTTCAATGATTCAATGATGTCCCGGATGAGTGGCAGGGGGTATCTGTCTTCACACGTGATTTCGTTCAGTTAGTGATAATTGATACAAGGGCGCAAAGTACCCTCTTTCTTCTTGACAAAGAAAAGTGGAAATCTTGCTTGGGATTTAGATGGTACAATGTAACCCTTCTTAAGACATTCCTTAATGTACTCCTGTAGGACACTTCTTTCGGATTGCGTCAAAGAATAAATCTTGCCATGAGGGATGACGGCATCAGGTAGAATATCAATGGAGCAGTCAAACTGTCTGTGAAGTGGTAACGGAATGTCTTCTGGCTTGGAAAACACCTTAAGAAAACCAGTATATTCCTGAGGTATAGACTGAGTAACACATAGGTGGACAGAGGTGTTTCCGGGAGTGGATGGCCCTAAGCCAAATTCTGCAGGGAAGGTACCACGAGGGCAACATTCTTGCGAACATCGTGCAGAAGAAAAGACCAGGGTTTGGGAGGTCCAATTAACCTGTGGATTGTGATAAAGCAGCCAAGGCAAACCGAGTACTACTGGAAAGAAGGGAGACTTGATTACATCCAGGGAAATCCGTTCAAGATGTCCCTCCACTGATAGCCATAACTGACCAGAATGTTGGCACACAGGACCTGAAGACAATGGCGTACCATCGATAACCTCTACCACTGCTGAGTGTTTCTTGCGATGCAGGTGGATTCCATTGGTAACTGCAAACGTGACATCAATGTAATTGCCTGATGCACGACAATCTAGAAGAGCCACTGTCTTAATGCGTTTCCCTTGCCATGCAATACTGACTTCCAAGACCAACAAGGGCACTGATTGCATGGGTGGAAGGTCTGATTCAGAAAAACGGCCAACCGCTGCCTTCTCATCACACAGGGGGCCGTTAGTTTTCCGACTTCTTAAGAGGATGCAGTAGACAGGTTCCCAGATAATGTCCAGTTCCTCCACAGTACAGACATACATTTTGCTGGCGTCTTCTCTTCTTCTCAGCCTCCGATAACGGTCCTCGGATAGCTCCCAGATGCATAGGCTCAGGGCCCCCGTCAGTTGAGGTTGCCGACCCTGAAGGGGGTACTGACAGTCCCGGATGGTATCTTTCCATTCGACGACGTTCACTTCTCCTTTCTGCCAGTCTGTGGTCGATACGGAGGACCTGATCCAACAATGTGGGTAGGGTTTCCGGCTCTGGAATATGCAGCAATGCATCCTTGTATTCGTCTCATAGACCAAGACGGAACAAAGTCTTCTGTGTGATTTTGGGCCATTGTGAGTCAGTTGCAAGCTATCGAAACCAACTAATGTAGTTGATGATGTCACCGGATCCCTGTTTGAGATACGTTAACTGTTCTGAGCTACGGCTGCCAAGTTTGGCGGTTTGAAGACATCCAAAAAAGCCTTCTCAAAAGCAGCAAAATCACTGACCAAGGTACTGTTCGAGGAAACCAGAGGAGCGGGCCAAGCTAGAACGTTGCCGGTTAGATTACCAAGGATGTCCCCAATCTTGGCATTATCTTGATTGAAATGGCTTCACCACAACTGGAAGTGGATTCTACAATGGGTACAAAACTCTGCCACTCGACGCGGATCACCCTCGAACTTCATAGGAGTGGTGTGGGCCATAAAACTCTCAGTCTGCGGAGCAACATTCAATCCCCGACCCATGGCTTGCCGAAGGGTGTTGTTTTCCTGACGAAGGGTGGTCATCTCAAGACGCATGGCCTGAAGTTCTTCACGAAGTTCTGGCATGTCATCCATGTCGGTGCTGGTAGAGAGACGTCTCAATCTGTTATACAAGGCGTCACGAGATCAGAGATAAGGTTGCTAGTCTGTCTGTGAATCTTCGCACGATGAAAGAGCGATGCGGGGTACTGATCCAACACCCTCCTGACACTAAACGACAGGATTGAGCTGAACCAGCTCCCAACGCCACGGGTTAGCACTTCTCTGATTATCGTGACATCAGAACAATGTAAACACTGACAGAGAAGGCCTGGTGAAGTCCACTGCAGAACTGGCTGATCGATGGTCTGATCTTTGGTATATTCTTTGGATGTAGTCACGGGCACAGATACCGGCAGGGCACAAGACCAGTAGATGACAGAAGGAATGTGGGAATGCAAAAGCTGACCCTCCAAGAAATGAAGGAAAAAAGAGGGAGTGGAATCCAGAACCAAACCTCCCCAGGACCAGACCCAAGGAAATCAAAGAAGGGGACAGGACTAAGGGAACACAGGCAAGGAACAACCTAAGAACCACAAGGAACCAGGGACCAGGCAGGGAGAACAGAATGAGCAGGGAACCAGAGCAGGACTGGGGCCCCAAGGGTACAAGGTTGGAGCAAACAAGGAACACAGAGCCAAGGCTCAAAAAGGGTAGCAAGAACAGGAACCAGGGATACAGGCAAGGCAGGCCCCCAGGAGCGAATACACAGCCAAACAACCGCATTGAGACGCGTTGTTTCCGGGTCTGAGGAGGCTATACATAGCCTTGGGCCAGAACGAGGCTTGGAGCGCAAGCCTCTGTCACTGCGCATGCGCGGAACGTCAGACGCTGACGACCCCGCATGCCCAGGACATTCACAATGGCTGCGCCCAGGGAGCCGGGAGCCCGTACCGCCGGATGCCAGCGAAGACGCCAGCGCGGATACAATCTCCAGGAGGGAGACTGCCAGAGCCAAGGACCCCGACCCCTCGAACAGGTAAGTGACGCGGGTGGCGTGACAAAAGCAAGGCGCAATGTCAATAAGGCTGTTTGTGCCTTTGTAAGAGATGTTGGCATGTCCTCATTCCACAATGAAAACATTTTGTTTCGCAGCACTTTCATTTTTTGCAGAGATGGAGTCCATCTCACATATGCTGGCAATCAGATTTTCCTTCGCAGTATGTACAAAATGCATTGCAACCTATTTTGCAATCTGTTTTTTCGATTCCACAGTTTTTGAAACACACAAAACACCACCGAAAGGCTCTTTTCAGAGCCACCACATACTCCCAGAGAAAAGTGCATTGTTTTTGCTCCGCTTGCACCCTCTATTTTTGTGCGTTGTACGACTGTCTGCAGACTTTTTGAAAAATGCGCGGTGGCCTACACCAGTCACTTGATAGTTCTATAGTTAAACTGAAAAAGGCAGCTCTGAAAAGAGCCTTTTTTTAAAATGTTGTTTTCCAGTTTTTTGCTTTTCGGCACACGACACACTAGGAGAGGAGGGTACAGTGGGGTAAGGAAGGGATACCAACCACAGGGGTAAGAAAGGACAGGTGAAGAGAGAAAGATGTAGGGTATGCTTTACTTAGGTAGGGAGCAGTTCTTCTGGTGCTCCGTGACCGTAGTCTCAAAAGCACTTCGAAGAGTCTTCCCCCTGCAGAGTACTGCGTCGCAGTACATACACATTATTGTGACCCTGGCAACAAGGTAAGGGTCAACAGCATCGCAAATGGCCTGTGAGGCAGCTGGAGGGATGTGCTCCCCCACAAGAGTATCTCTTGTGGTGAGAGGATCGCACATGGAGGATGCTGTGGAGGAACTCAATCTAATAGGTTCTTCACATGGTACCATCTTGCGAATGTCCGCACTGTGGAACGGAGTTAGGTGTCGCTTCATGGTGGTCATACCAAAGCTGTGCACCAGGTCTCCCGCGACTCAGCACCAAGTTGCACTTCTTACACTTGACCTGGTTTGCACGTGCTTTTGGTACATTTCCACACGACTCCCGGCGGGTGCTTGTAGTGCAGAGTTCCTCCACCTCATTCTCTTCTTCCTCTTCTTCCTCGCTCTCTACATCCTCACCCGTATTTCCCTCTGCAGGCCCATAGGGAGGTGGTGGCGGTGGAGGGTTTAAGGGTGGTGCTGAGCCTAATGAAGCAACAGCAGAAATGGATGCCATAAGGATTAGTCGCCTAATGTTCACTACAGTAGTAAAGGCAGCACAACTCAATCTGCTATAGCCAGAAGGGCAATGAAGATGAGCTCAGGGGTGTGGCCATTTATAGGGGTGGAGGGGTGCGGCTCGTGACCATATCGCTCACTCAAAAGTGCTGCAAAAATTCTACGCAATACGTTGAAAGGTAGGCCCATTGTATGCGACATGTGAAATGGTCATTTTATACTGTAAAATAATTTCCCATGTTTGTATGTGTTCTTTTGAAATGTTGTAGAAGCAGACAAACTGTGCAAAGTAGTCCACACGCTCAGCGTGGGTGCGGACACATGATGACTTTGTGAACACATCCGCGAAGGAAATGGGTGCCCGCTGGACAGCAAATGCAGAGTAACGGACGAGCGCATGCGTGCGGGTGTTCTACGGACAGTGTTCAGGTCCTGAAACTAATTAAAAGTGTGATACAAGTGACACGGACAGTTACGGACAGGCGCGATGTTCGCAATACTTATGGGTGTGGTGCGCATGTGCGTACATGATCTGCTGACTGTACGGACAGGTACAGTGTCCTTAGGACACCTGCATTTTGTTTGACTAAGGACATGCCGGCCACCGCGCCTGTTATACAAACAGTTCCATCTTGGGTACGGACGGTACGGACAAGTAGAGTGTCCTTAGGACACTCCCATTTTCTTCATTTACAAACATCCCGAACATCTGGTGTGTTGTAAGAACATTTCTTATCTTGTTTGTGAGCAGTACGGAGAGGTATAATGTCCATAGGACGCCAAATTCTGTTCATTTACGGACAACTTGAACAGCTGGTGCGTTCTAAGATCAGTTCAATGTTGGTTGCTATTTGTACGGGTAGGTGTATTGGCGTTATAACATCCATATTCTATTGCTTACGGCCAGCCCGAACAGGCGCGCTCTCCGTGGACATTTTAACTCTTTTTTTTTAAATATTTTGCCTCAAACCATTCCACTACAACTAACATAAACAATTTTTCTAAACACTCACACACATCAATCAAGAGAAATACAGGGGAAGCAGATACTGAAACGAATATAGGGCAATTAGGGTTTATCACGGGCTGGTTCTGAGGGGATGAATTGTGAGGGGATGAAGGGATGGATGTTTCATCAAAACATTTATTTTCTTCTTGAAGGTTTGGGGATGGTTCATGTCATGATCACTGCTTCCAAGGAGCCAGGACCAGCCCAACGTCCTTGGAAGCAGGCCCCTAACCCTAATCCTAGGCACCAGCCGGTCCCCACAGGGACCTTTTGGACCTTGTCCTGGCGCCGGTGGCACCAGGCTCATCAGAATCATTGGTCCCGGCACTGGAAGCGCCGGGCTCATCATTGGTGTGAAAGTGCTTGGGTGGACTTACCTGCGGCAGACCATGCTGCTTACTTACCAGCCTCTTAGAAGCCCTCGGTGAACAGGGACTACTTTCTTACCTGGGTGGGGCAGCTCCACTCCCTGGATACAGCACTGGAACTCTTCTGGAAGCAGGAACTCTTTTCTTACCTAGGCGGGGCCGTGGAAGAAGATGCCTCATCACTCTAAGGCTATTTAAACCACACCCGATTGATGAAACATGCTTCGCGTTATTCTGCATCTGCAGCAGAACGCTCACCGAGTCTGTTCCAGCCTTTCTTCTTTTGATCCTGAACCTGCAAGAATTATACTTACCATTCCTGTACCCGAGCAACATCAGCACCTGCAAAAGACCAGAAACAACAGGTTAGCAAGACGAACTTTACACGCAGTGCTTACTCACCTGATCCATCGGCAGCGGCCGTGTCTCACGCTGCACCTTCGCCTGCAAAGATCAACAGCATTGTTATACTTACCGGCACGCTGTGCATTCCGGATTCTTCACGCTGCACCTTGGCCTGCAAAGACAACAGCATTGTTACACTTACCGGCACGCGGCGAATTCCGGATTTATTCATTCTGCATCGTCGCCTGTAAAGACAAAGAAAGAGACATTAAGCAGGTACTTACTCACGCCCATCACGCTCGTCGCAATCAAACGCCTGCGAATACTCCGGCGTCTCTTCAACACGAACTAATCTGCAAGGAAAGAGACAGTTATAGCGCTTGCCATACTTACGAATTTCCAGGCGCTTCACTGCCACGCATTAAAAGACTATAAAGACAAAAGGTGTCCAGAAACTTACCGGTCGTGCAGACAACGACGGTAACCATCCTCTGAAGTCAAGAGGCCAATGTTTCACCAGTGAAGGAACTGGCAACGGCACCCTGCACTAGACGCAGATGGAGAGCCCAGCATTCACCTATCTAAGGTGAGCACGTTGACCTGGGAGGGGGGCTCTACAGACAAGCTGGGAAGAGAGAGAGAGAGAGAGAGATAGGGACATTCAACAACCCAGACCTTTAATCCCCATATTCTTTCACCTGCAGAAACCTCACCCTTCGAGTTCGACACACAGTGCGAAGAGGTTCGACCCCAGAAGCCAATCGAGTCCTGCACATCACTTTTCAAGTCACAGACACCTTCCTGCCAAGACCCGCGCCTCCGTGGGAACCAGGTGAGCGTTACAGTTCACTAGGAAATGGAGAAGGGGGACAGGTACAGGTGGAACAGTGATATTGTATTTTCCCTCTCACATATTCCTCCACAAATTGCCTTAAACTGTTAAAATTGTCATTCAGTATGTCCATTTTCACTTCTATCCATGTCAGCCTGACTTTCTCTGTGTGCTTTGTTGGAGTTTCTTCTTTTTTTACCTGGTCTGTTAAAAATAAATATATATATGTTAAATGCCCATTACATACTGACCATTAATTTGCTTATGCAGAGTAGTGTGTACCATTACTATCGCTATCTTCTGACATTTCCCCAATCAGAAAATTCTCCTTCATCCACTCCAAAGTACTGCACATTTCTGTGTCAAAACAACAGAAATACATCATCTTTTTCTGCCCCTCATACAAAAACAGTACACACACATATAAGAAAAATGAAGTTCACTTACTATTTTGTTGTAATTTGTCTTCGTTGTACTGTGTGCGTCTACTGTCGCTCCTGGCTGCACAGTTTCTGTGAGGTAATTACGTTGGAGGCATACCTTTTTTTGTTATGGTATAATCCATTTCATTCTACATGGTCATTAAATGCATGGATAATGTTTCAGACGTTTAGGTTCAATTGGTTATTTATTAGTACTTATAATGTCTTTATGTGTTTTTTTCCAAAGTTGTGCATTTTTCATATAACATAATAGTACAAATTCAGATACCCCCTGACTGTTTGGGTACTGTTGATCTCGTCCCCGCCCGTCCGCAGACAGGCGCTCAGTCCGTGTCTCTCAAATATCATTAGCGAGGGGGTTCAGTATGTTCTATGTTACATGTATATAAAGTAAGGAAATGATAGTACATATCTCCTAAAATCACATGATGAAAGTGTATATTCAGTTAAAATAACTTTGTTAACGAGATGTTATGATTAAGTTCCCCTTATAAAAATCTGTGAAATTCATTAAAAACACTTTGTTAAAGGGACGTTATGGTTAAGTTGCACTACTAAAAAGCTGTGAAATTCACTAAAAAAACTTTATAAACGTGACATTATGGTTCAAAGTACAATGGAAAAACCCCAGAAGTTCGACAGTTATGGTAGGCTAAGCAATCATAACTGCCCGCACCACTGTGCACTGCTAACACTAACACCCAGGACATCAAAGATGACATCACAAATGTCATTGATGACATCACTGATGACATCACATGTGTAGCCCCTTCGTTTTTGTTCACTGCCATATCTAGGCCAGGTGGGTTTATTTACTGACAGTCAGAAACTTAACTTTCAAAAGGTATTACATTTATAAATGTTGCTATTCTCACATTTTCTTACACTACTTTCCTTAAAATTTAATCAGATCGTTTGATGTACATATATAGCGGAAGAAGCAGGCCTGAAACACAGCAATCATTTTTGTGCGTGAATCTAATCATGTACATTATACACAGTTGCTAATGATACTGCCTCTTGTATGCTTACTTTAATCTCCACATATAAGCCCCATCTTTGTATGCATTGTAGTCTATTTATGTTTTGTGTGTATTACTAGAAATATGTAGTAAGTGATGCATTATTAGCAACTTAGTACATGTTTCACAGACCAGAAAAGTGTGATACAGAAACTTTCACCTTTTTATTATACAACTTCGGAAAGTACAAACTTAGCACCTCTGTGGTGTATGCTGCAGCCAATACCTACATTTCTGTATGAATAGGTTCCTGTACTAGAAAGAACACTGCAATGGCATTTTCTTTCGAACACTACATTGTGTGATGAAGTATGTACATTATTACACATGTCCTGATAATCCCTGATATTTTTTTTCTGAGTCTGCCAGCCAGGACTGTGTCGGTCACAGCCCTTGGCACTGAGGCAGTTGTGTTGCTGGGTCCTGGCAACAGCACCCAGCAGCCAATCACATAATCCAGTCCTTCTGTCCTCATGCCAATTCCTACTCCCATTCGCCAGTCCACCATCGCCACTGCCCCTACTTACCAGAGCGGCATATGCTTGTCTGGGTCCGCACAACTGGCCAAGAGGAGGAAGTGTGCTTCTGTGCAAGAGGCTGGGACCCCAGACACGGCTCGGCCTCCGGCACGGCAAGGAAGAAGCCTTTCAATAAACAGGAACTGGACTTCCTTGTGGACTACGTGTCGGCACACAACTGTGATATGCTGGTGGGCTCAGGTTGCCATACTACGCCTGCCCAGCATCAGGTCCACTGGCAGTGCATTTTGTGGATAGTGTCAATGCAATGGGATATGAGAGGCACACAGGTCAGGATTGCTACAAGCATTGGACTAACCTCCGATGCTGTACAAAACAAAAGCAGGCCTCTAATTACTCTCTGACTCTGGTGACTGGCAGTGGGCCACCACCAGAGGAGGATGAACTCACTCTGCATGAGGTAATCATTGCGGAGTTCATCGATCAGGGATTATCCTGGGAGTGGAAGAGATGCAGGATTATGACGCAACGTCCGGTGATTGTTGATGCGTGTGTGTCCAGCCCATGTGTGTTTTGCTTGTGTGATCTGTTGTGATTGACTGCCAGTTAAGGCTATGTATTGATGGGTGCTATGTGTGACACATGCAATGCTTGACTGATGCATGCTCGTCGTGATGCTGTCTGCGTGCAGGACATGTGCTGCACATGGGGGCAGTCCTCATCACCACACATGCACCCTACTTACATGCAAGTCACTTGGCAGCCTTGCCTGTCCATGTACAAGCTCACTGACATATTTGCATATAGCCTGTGGTGTATTTCCACCCAACACTCGGCCTATGTTGTCACATGACTGACGGCTATGTGAGGTCACCCTGCAATCTGCTCCTCCTCACGGGCATGCTTCCCTGCCTCTCCACCACCCTGCATCTCACTGTTTCCATGCTACTGGTGATTTCCGTGTTGGACTACTGCAATGGGCTTTTCCCCTTTCCTGTGTACATGCACACTTCCCTGTGCAAGTCTGCCATACCTGTACTGTGGGGTGCATCCTTTGTCCTTGATGCAGGGTGTCTCACTTGGACCGTGCAGATGGCACAGGCTCTGAGTGGACATGAGTCTTCATTCATAGACCATTGCATACCCTGCAAGCCCCGATGGGTCCGTGGCAGGCTCCTCATTTTACTACATATCCAGTATTACATCAGTCTCATGGTATTTGGTGAGCCATATCATGCTCACTCTGTGTCACTTCCTCATCACGCACATGTTTAGTGTGTCCTTGTCTGTGTCGGGCACATGCCTCCCTCTGTTACAGCCACCCTACCTCTGGGCAACTGGTGTTGTGGCTTCTGCGTGTATAGATGTACTTGTGATGGTTCCTCATGTGTCCTGCTTACTGAGATGATACAATTAACACCTGGCAACACTGTCTGCAACTTCACAGTACTCTGGTCAGACATTCAGAGCCAAGCACTGCCTTCCAGCCATTCCTTGGGGTGTGGGGGAGTTCACTGCATCCCTACTACCCAGTGCCTACACTTTGCACATGATGACTGCACTTGCCCTTAAAGTGCCGACATGTCACGAGAGTGACAGCACTACGTTTTTTTTGGTTCTGTTGATAGTTGAGGACTTACACATGTGCTGCACTGTACCCATGCACTTGTGAGCCATGTTTCACCCTTCAACATGCCTATTCACTTGTGTGATGTCAAAGTGACCTGGCATGTATGTATCCATGTGCCTCCCTTCACTGTGTTTCACTTGCATTGTTGCATCCTGTGACACTTGTACTTTTTTGGGTATTAATTTACTTTTAGCGCATCTTGACATGCATTTTACATGTGTCATGGACAGTTCTATTTGACTTACTGCTGTGGCTATTTGGGAATTGTGCCATGGCTATACAAAGTGCCATCTCTTTGTTGACATCTGTAATTTTCTGCTAAGATCTATGCCTGCCAGAAGGTTGTGTGTGATGTAGTTGATATGCAACATGCAGTACTTGTGTAGGTTTTGCATTTGACACACATCCATGTCTGCTTTCAGGGTCCCCTTCCATTTCTTTGCCACTGCATTCATGCCAGAGTGTGTGTCGTGTGTGACATGGCTGCTTCATGTGTTGGCCCTCAATATTGTGTTCTCTATGTGTGTGGTATGTGCTGCTGACATGTGTGCTTATGTGTTTTTTATTTTGTTGCAGGTGATGATGCACCGGAAGCAGTGGAAGAGGAGATGGCAGACAGGGTGGAGGATTCAGGTCACCAACCATGCACCAGTGGTGGTCGTGGGGTGGTAGATCGTGAACATTGATTGGTGCTCCAGGCCATCCTGTCCAGGCGTGCCTCTGGGTACGGCTCTGAGGATCTCTCTGACTCTGATGTTAAATCGGATGCTCATGAATCCATGCCGTCGCCCGTGGGTGATTCTGCAGTGGATTATGTTCTGTCCGCCACAACTGCAATGGGGGTAGACCCCTCAAGGGGCCAGTCAGTGTTGGAATGTCAGCCTGTGGTGGTTACGGGTGCAGAGTCACACTCCACACCAGTTGCTCCTGTTCCTGGGGCAGCAGATCGACAGAGGAATGCAGTCCTGCAGCCACAGGCAGTGCTGGCACAGCAAGGACCACGTCTCCTTGGGCCCAACAAGTGTGGTGCTCAGCAACGTGGTGGCCGTGCGCCACCGGGGAACACTGGGTGGGAGAATGCCATGTATGCCATTGCACAGCAACAGGGGGGAGAGATTGAGATGTTGGTTCAAGGCAGCCAACACAGTCCATGTGCCATTCACTCAGGCTGGGCACGGCGGCCTCCAACAGGGCCCGCCGGGCTGAACTGGTGGCTCTGAACTCAGCTTTTGCTGCTGAGGCATAGGCCCACAGGGAAGCTCTGAGGGATGATAACAACCCCCTCAGAAGTACTCTGGCTGCACTCATTATGGGCCAGGGGACACAGGCAGAACAGAGGATGGAGCACCTGGAACGCACCCCCTCGGCTGATCTCCATGCAAGCCGGGAACAGGTCCGTCTGTCACGTGATTTTACAAAGGTAGCGGGCGCCCCTCTCTCGCAAGAACAGACATGATAACCTGTTCAGTGGTTATTAACCACTTGAGAGTTCGCAGCCACTGCTTTTACTCACTGTGCCTTTCACAGATGGGAAATATCCATTTGCATATCAGTCTTTGTCCTGCCCAGGGGCAGTCCAGCACCGAAATACAATGGCAATTCCAATCTGAACGAGAGTACCACCAGCAACCCCATACACGTGTTTCACCCTTGTTGGGGATCATCAGTAAGGTGAAGCTGATGCCTCTCTAAGCACAGTGAGAGGGAGACCACGTCTGGTTGCCCCCAGGAGACCTAGGGTTACCAATCCCAGGTTCCTTAACAAATGGTTTTACAAAGGTAGCGGGCGCCCCTCTCTCGCAAGAACAGACATGATAACCTGTTCAGTGGTTATTAACCACTTGAGAGTTCGCAGCCACTGCTTTTACTCACTGTGCCTTTCACAGATGGGAAATATCCATTTGCATATCAGTCTTTGTCCTGCCCAGGGGCAGTCCAGCACCGAAATACAATGGCAATTCCAATCTGAACGAGAGTACCACCAGCAACCCCATACACGTGTTTCACCCTTGTTGGGGATCATCAGTGAGGTGAAGCTGATGCCTCTCTAAGCACAGTGAGAGGGAGACCACGTCTGGTTGCCCCCAGGAGACCTAGGGTTACCAATCCCAGGTTCCTTAACAAATGGTTTTACAAAGGTAGCGGGCGCCCCTCTCTCGCAAGAACAGACATGATAACCTGTTCAGTGGTTATTAACCACTTGAGAGTTCGCAGCCACTGCTTTTACTCACTGTGCCTTTCACAGATGGGAAATATCCATTTGCATATCAGTCTTTGTCCTGCCCAGGGGCAGTCCAGCACCGAAATACAATGGCAATTCCAATCTGAACGAGAGTACCACCAGCAACCCCATACACGTGTTTCACCCTTGTTGGGGATCATCAGTGAGGTGAAGCTGATGCCTCTCTAAGCACAGTGAGAGGGAGACCACGTCTGGTTGCCCCCAGGAGACCTAGGGTTACCAATCCCAGGTTCCTTAACAAATGGTTTTACAAAGGTAGCGGGCGCCCCTCTCTCGCAAGAACAGACATGATAACCTGTTCAGTGGTTATTAACCACTTGAGAGTTCGCAGCCACTGCTTTTACTCACTGTGCCTTTCACAGATGGGAAATATCCATTTGCATATCAGTCTTTGTCCTGCCCAGAGAGGGGCACCCGCTACCTTTGCAAAACTATTTTTCAAGGAACCTGGGATTGGTAACCCTAGGTCTCCTGGGGGCAACCAGACGTGGTCTCCCTCTCACTGTGCTTAGAGAGGCATCAGCTTCACCTCACTGATGATCCCCAACAAGGGTGAAACACGTGTATGGGGTTGCTGGTGGTACTCTCGTTCAGGTTGGAATTGCCATTGCATTTCGGTGCTGGACTACTCCTGGGCAGGACAAAGACTGATATGCAAATGAATATTTCCCATCTGTGAAAGGCACAGTGAGTAAAAGCAGTGGCTGCGAACTCTCAAGTGGTTAATAACCACTGAACAGGTTATCAAGTCTGTTCTTTCGAGAGAGGGGCGCCCGCTACCTTTGCAAAACTATTTTTCAAGGAACCTGGGATTGGTAACCCTAGGTCTCCTGGGGGCAACCAGACGTGGTCTCCCTCTCACTGTGCTTAGAGAGGCATCAGCTTCACCTCACTGATGATCCCCAACAAGGGTGAAACACGTGTATGGGGTTGCTGGTGGTACTCTCGTTCAGGTTGGAATTGCCATTGCATTTCGGTGCTGGACTGCTCCTGGGCAGGACAAAGACTGATATGCAAATGAATATTTCCCATCTGTGAAAGGCACAGTGAGTAAAAGCAGTGGCTGCGAACTCTCAAGTGGTTAATAACCACTGAACAGGTTATCAAGTCTGTTCTTTCGAGAGAGGGGCGCCCGCTACCTTTGCAAAACCGTCTGTCACGTGAGGCATCCCTGGAAGAACTCTGTGTAACACGTGCGTCCTTGCAGGAGGAACTCCGTGTTACACATGAGGTGGTGCATGGGGACCTCCGTGCCATATTCCGGCAGAGCCAGGTTCACCAGGCCTGCATGCTTTCTGCCGTTGAGGGGCTTGCTGGGGCTCTGCGTGGTCAGACACCTGTGTCATGCACACTTCCTGATGTACAACCAGGGGGTGATGACGACGACGACCTATCTCTCACTCAGGTCGGGCAGTGAAGACCATGAGCCCATGGAAGATTTTTTTTTGTCTCAACGTCAACACATGTGCAATTTTTATTTTTTGTCTATTGTACATTTATGTTACAGTGTGTTGCTATGTGGCATTCGATGGCATCCACTGTGTGTTCCAACTAGGCCCATACAGGCTTGTCACATGTTTGTGGCTTGGGGTCAGGCAGAGGCGTTGCTAGGGGGGGGCTAAGGGGGCTATAGCCCCTGGTCTTTTGGTTGTAGCCCTGGATAGAATCTTAGGAGCTACAGCCAAAAGGCTAGCTAGCCCCCAGTCCCGACAGTTCTGAGATTAGCGTAGCCCCGGGTCTTTTCCAGACCTAGCAACACCCCTGGGGTCCGGACACATATGCCACTCCTGCTTCCCCTTTCCATGGGCTCACAAGGATGGCACCGTGTGACAGTAACTTACACAGAGGCATTGGACTTCCATCATATCTGTGGTCAGTATGTAGTCCAACTTGTGTATACACCCCTAGTGGGGATTCATGATGGTTTCTCCAGTGCATGGTTGGACTGCATTTTGGTGAGTATATTGTTGACTGTGCATGATTTCATTTGGCTTATTCATGTAGTGCCTTGACTGTATACATTGTTGATGCACTTTATGCTGTATGCAGTCCCATGTCCCCTTTAGCTGTCGAAGCCACTCTCATGATGGTAGGGGGACGTATGGTGGCAATGTCACATTGAGGCACGTGTGCTATGGTGTTTCCTCACTGTCTGACATTGTCACTGTTGGGTTCTGTGTTCATGATTTGTTATGCTGGTAAATTGATAGTCCTGTGTTGGTTTTGCTTATGATGTGTCACAAGATCGTCAAAATGTTTACGTTGCAGATGTGTCCACAACAGAGTAGTTCTTATGGAAAATGTATGCTACACTGTAGGTTCATGCATTTCCCATTCTCACATGCATTGAATCGCCCTGCAAACACACCCCCACAACACACCCCCACCCCAACACCACACCAACATCCACCCATGCGCACACTACTTGCCTTCTGAGAGATGCTGTGTCCCGGCTGCACAAGTTCACATTGACTTTCGTGATTGTGAACTGACGCTGCAGGCTATTTTTTATGCTTTGTTTTTTCATGCAGCTGCAGGGGTTTCCAGGCCGCAAACACCACTCACTGTATTGTGTTGTGTTGTGAGCTGGGAGTTGGGTGGGACACCCCCGCAGCACGACAGTTTTCTTTTCTTTTTTGGGATACCCTGAAATGCATGCCACCAAAGGTTTGAGGTTTTGGTGTTCACACCTTTGGTGGCATGGATTTACATACTTTTAGTATAGGTAGGATGTTTTTTCTCACTCTTTTCTTCAGAGTCCGTGTCTGAGGGGATTGTCTGTGGCCTGTTTCCATTTGTGATGGTGCATTTTGTGACAGTTGTGTCATGTGTGTTCTTTTTATTGTAGTTTTCACATTGCATGCCATGGCATGGTGTGTTGGGTGGGTGACATGGGGTTGAGGGAGGTTTAGGTGACATACCAGCATTTGGATGTGCTATTTTGCATGGGGGGTGTAATCTGTAGCTTGCATGTGTGTCTTTTGGTGATACAGGATTGTGTTTCTTTAAGTGGCTAGGGATGCACACAATGCTGCAATTCCAGGGACACATTCTCAGGATGTTAAGTTGTGACAGTTGACTGTCCCTTTGTCATCATCAATTGTCACCTGGAATGTGCCAGGCCTGTGTGCACGCCGCAGGGGGGGTGTTTAGGTGAAAAATGTAGCCACAAGCTGGGTACGGGCTGCCTCGCCATGTGCCCTTTCACCTCCCATGCGCAGTGGCTGTGCGTGTGGTTGGAGATGTGGGGGCACCACCATGTCCACCGGTATGCCCGCCGGGTTGCAACGTTGTGCAGGACACTTGCTGCCATAATGATCCTGCACACTACTGGGGGTGCATATAGTAGCTGCCCACCAGAGCGGTCAAGGGAGTGGAAACGTGACTTGAGCACTCCGAATGTGCACTCCACTATGCCCCGGGTTGCAATATGGGCTGCGTTGTATCTTACCTGGGATGGTAGGGTTCCATAGTGGCGTCATCATGTAGGTGCTCAGAGGGCAGGCACTGTCCGCTGGGGTGGTGATAATGGTTGTCATTAGTTGGGTTTGTGTATTTGCCTGTGTGTGACATGCATGCATGTGCACAGGCATTTGTACTCACCAATGAGCCATGTGTTGCCATGCCTCCCAGCTTCCAAGCCCGGTGTAGGGCTGCCATTCTGAATATGAAACTGTCATGGCTGGACCCGGGATAGTTTGCATAGACAGAAGTGATGATTCCCTTGGCATCGCATACAACCTGCATATTGATGGAATGCCAGTGCTTGTGGTTGCGATAGATGTGCTCAGTGGCCCTAGGTGGACCTAGGGCCACATGGGTGCAATCAATGCCACAAAGCACTTTGGGGAAGTGTCCCGGCCCGTAAAAGTCCTGGACCACAGCTTGCCTTTCTGCGGGTGTTCTGGGCATGTATATGTGCCTGCGGACTGAGGGGCGTGCAGTCATGATTGCCAACACCTGGTGTAGGCAGCGTGACTGTGTGGCCTGTGAGATGCCCCCAACTAAGACAGTTGTCTGCTGAAATTACCCAGTGGCCAAAAAATGCAGGACATTGAGCACTTTTTCCAAGGGGCTCAGTGCTTGGGAGCACAAGGTGGCTGATATGACCCTCCCACTCAGTGACCAGGTCTAAGATGATATGAGGTGGAAACCTATACCTGCCATAGACCTGGTCATCAGGCATCCCAAAAAGGCTGGTCCTGGGTAAGAATATGCAGGGCCTGGCTATCCTCCTCCTCCTGCGGTGTCCCACGATCACTGCTGCGAGAAATGGGACATTCATCATAGCTGTTTGTTTGCGCATACTTTTATGCTGCGTGGGGCGCTTCCGTCTGCTTTCGCGTGGTGGACGTGTTTCTGGCTTTGCCTGTCTTTTGCCGTGCGTGGGTTTGCACTGTTCAATTCCACGAATACGTGTTGTTAGCGCGCATGTGAGCATTGCGGGGATGTCGCTGCTGTACTTCCCCCAATACGCCCACATTTTTGCGCATTGTTCCCCATTCCACGTGTTGTGCCCCTTTTTTAGCCTTTTAGGTGTGTGTGCTGGACATTGTGTGCCTTCACTGGGCAACTCACGCACAGCTTTCGGGTTGTCGCAGTGACGTGTGCGCCACGCGCATATTCCACACAGGTCCCAGGTAAGCCAGGCGCAGGGCCTTCCATGAATCGGTAACGTGAGCATGCGTGCATTTCACACGTATGCACAGCATTTTTCACACGTGCGCAGCATTTTTCACGCTTG